>NC_139409.1:21954583-23205000 GCF_905368555.1 Meleagris gallopavo
CTCCTTCATGGGAAGATTGGAGATGATGGTGCGTGGCACAGGCCTGGTCCCGCTAGGAAGCAAAGTGCCTTTGTGGATGGATGCTCAGAAGGGAAGGTTATTTCACCCCCGTGGACACATTTCTGAATGAGAAAGTTGGGAGAGAAGGAAAACAGATGACTTTGAGTGGCCAGGTTTATTTTGCTGTTCAAAACTGTGAAGTTGTGCCTTTCTGTGTCAGATTCCCTGCAGCTCCATGCCTAATTACACGGGATCATGCTTGGAGGGCTGCCTTGCTCCTGCCTATTAATAGCTGGGTTTCGTGGCTGAAGTCTTCTTTCCTGCCCTATCCAGTCCTCCTGAACTGTGTCTATCTACTCCTTGCCTCGGTTTTATGTTTTGCCTGACCTTCTCCAGGAAACAAGCCATTTGTTTTCTGTGAAAGCGCTGCCTGAGAAAAGAGAGCTGGACTTCTACGCCTTCTGTTGTGTTTTAGCCGAGCCATTCATTGTGACTGAACAGAAGTTGGTCTTTTTTGAGAAGAATGATTTTTCATGTGTGACAACCATTTTAATACATTGCAATTGTGTTCCTCAGTATAATTTTAGAGCATTTAGAGCAGGCTGTTTTTCAGGGGAAAAAAAGCTATTCAGTTCTGGGAGGAAGAGTTATATTTCCTCATCTGATGCTTTTCAGTCTTCATCACAAGCTGTGACTTTTCTAACTCAAAATTCTAAAGGATTGTAACTATTTGGACAGTGTTTTGTATACTCCATGGATAACTAATATAATGAAGTTAAATCACTGTAAAGAATAAATTCCTCAAAAATTGTGCAGGATGTCTCAGCCACATCAGATTGCCACGAGCCCAAAGTCTGTTTCCTAATGGATACTATTCCACCTTCTCAGAATAAATCACTTAAATGAAATGATCTCTGAACTTTCAATATTATTTAGATTTTTCTAGTTTGATTTATTGACATTAAAATGTAAATCACTTAGATGAGATTACTCAGATTAAGTTACAAGTTAGTAAAACTTTGCAGTGGTGAATGTTTCTTTGTCCTGGGTTCACACAGCATAAAGCAGTCCCACGCCACACCCTGGGCACTTTGAAGCCTGAAGATATCACTGACCCATGTTAGTGCTGAGAATCTGCTTCTTTGCCCAGTAGCACAGGTGAGCTACCACTTCTGGTTTCCTCATGCCCGTGTTTTCCCTGACTTACCATACGTAAACTATGAGCACTCTACTATGTCACAGCCTCAATGGTAGAAGACTGCAGGTCCCTGTTTGTGCATGGCTGGGCAGAGGCAGGAGCTTCATCCTCTGGGATACACAATTGACTTACTTATCACTGAATTCCAAAGTTGCCAAGCACAGCTCTCATCCTGCTGCAGCCTGACCACCTAAAAAATGGCTTTCCAGGCAAAGGAGATTCATGTAAGGACTTCTGTAACATGGGAACCAGGATGGCCCTCTCAGTGGACCCTCATGCCTGCATTCTTGACTACCATGAATCTCTGAGGACTTCAAAGTGTGCCCAAAACTTTTCCTGCACTGCCTGCCATGTTTAATTTTTGACCCTCCGGGAAATGAGTCCACTAGTGAAGAGAAGATAATTCAGCTCATTTGGTCTCTTGAGATTCTCACTAAGGGGAAGAATAATAACAGTCCAACAGTAGTTTCACTGATCTGCATAGAAAATTCAGGCTGCTTTTTTTTAGTGACCCTACTGGCTTGCCACATACAGCTGTAAAACTTTATGCTAGTAATCCAGAAAGGCAGGTGGAATTTTCAGTCACAGGCTGTCAAATATCGTGTTCATACCACATTGGATTAAATGATAATAGAAGAATAATTCTTTTAGTAAAATATTTAAGACATATTGAAATATAAGCTTTTTGTGAAACAAATTCATAGGAATTTTACAGCTTCAGAGCAAAAGTAGATAATGAATTTTAGACCAGAGTTTTTTTTTAAAAAAAGGTTGATATTGGTAGTTCAGCAGATCTGTCCTAGTAGTGTTGCACATGGCCTCAGCGCCTAGTGAAAGACCACCAGGACATTCATTTAGATACTGAGCACACTAAACATCTGCTACATCATGATGTCCCTGCTGTGGTGCATCACTCACCTTTCTCCCCTCTGTATAGCTGTAGTCTGTGAAAAAGTGAAGTTATTACATGAAAATGGAGTAAAAAGCATCATTTAGATGCTTTTATTGCCCAGCCTCTTATTATTGCATTTGATCATTCAATAAATGTTCAGCCACAGAGGAGCCACAGAAATCTTGCCAATTCCTTATAACTATTTGCAGATCTATAGAAACTGTTAAACATCAAAGAGACAGCTGACTGCTCAAGTGCTTTACTACTGATTTGTGTTTTCTAACACAAGAGCATTTATGCTCTTCGTTATCATAACAAGGTAGGTAGATGACATTCAACCATCCTCGCCAATATAATTTTGAGGAAAATCACTCTGCAAATGCAGATGTGGCAGATATACACAGACCTTCTGTATACACCTTGAAGGCACCTAAGTGATTTGTGTTTCAACAGAAGCACCAATGTAGCTTGTCAAGGCTCTAGCTGCGATTTACCTCTGATGCTTCAGGTGGAAGCTAAACAAATCAGAGTTCAAGTTTCTCTGAAGAAGGGAAATAAAAAGTCCTTATTTCTTGGCTTAAAAGTCCAAGAAAGGCTTGAGGCATGAGATTATACAGTTGAGGAATAAATGAACACAACAGACAAACCTGACTTTCTTCTGGAGACCAATGACAAAAGTACTCATAATAAGCTTAAACTCCTGATACCAGGGCTTCATCCTTAGCCAGGTCCCAGGTACATAGAGCTCCATTTTAAATCTGATTAGCATCTCTGCCTCTCCTGGTCCGTCAAGACTTCAGCTCACCTCTGTTCATTGATTAGTAAGTATACTCCGTAGTCTATGAGTTTGCTTTGCATATTGTTTATTATAGTCTTAAGCAGAAGGAATTCTGCTAGTTGTATGAAAGTCATAGAACGTCTATCCTGTGTATGAGTGTAAGAGAGATAGGAGGCTCTTTCTTTAGGTTTTTGAAAATGTTCTTTGTTCCCAAGAGGGAGCACATACCTGTATGTTAAATTACATGGAAATAGACTGTCACCTGTTTTAGTGATCTTCTTCCAAAAATGTAGTCATGTTCCTATTGGGAGATCTCAGACACTGCTTAGCTGGTAGAAGATAGCCTGTATCCACAAGCATGCATGTTAAACTCTGTGCAGCTGTTGTGATTTCCCACACACAATGAGCATAGTTGGATGCGGTGCTCAGAAACATCTCTCCCTCTTTTGGAATCAGAACACGTGAGGCACTGCTGACCTGAGGGACCCACATCCCTAATCAGGCTGAGAAACAGTTGTATCCATTGGCCATAAGCATTATTTTGATTCATATGTTTTGCTTTGATTCCAAGGGAGAAATGCACATGTGCTAACCGTCGTTAGAAATATTTCCTCCTTTTGGATGTTCCTAATACAGTTTAGAGATTTTTTTTTAATTGACTTTTAATAAACTCTAACCCAGTTTACTTGGTTGGATTCTTATAAAATGCTATGTCTTTAGAAACATTGCAACAGCCTACTGTGGAATGTTTTTATATGTTTTTTCATAAGACTGTGCATGAGACAAAACTAAATTTGCTCCGGTTCCTCGGTGGCTTTTATTAAAGGATGTAAGATTCCAGTGTTTACATAATAACTTACAGCTGCTGAGAAGCTATTTTAGTCAGTGCATACACCGAGCTTACAGTTACTGTCTCCAAATACCTGTGGTCTAGCCACTTACTTCAGTCTGCTGATGACTTAGCCGAAATAATCCACCCATTGCTATGCTTTCGGCTCCCTCTGGCCTGACAAGAACCAAATGCAGAGCCACTTGGGGAAACCCAACCCAGCTGCTGTCTCCTCACAGCCCATGGCTGGAGGTGCCCACCTCCCATGGTCTGACTGTAGGGACAGGGCTGTCACACCGTGTTGGGACCAGCTGGGAGCTGGGGTGAGGGACATGTCACCCTCAAACCCACTTTTGCTGAGAGAGGGGCACAGAGCTCGGCTTGAGCCCTCCCCTGAGGCCTGCAGCTCACGTGCCCAGCTGGTGTGAGGCAGGCAGCAAGCAGGAGGGAGGTGGAAATTGTTTTAAATACAATTTATTAATTTCTGTGTGGGTTACATGCAGTCATTATTTCTGTCTTTTTTTTTCCCACTGATTTAACAGAAACTGTGTGTCTTGACATGAGTGCAATCTGGTGCTGGCTGTTTGGTTATTTAATGATGATTTTTCTGACAGAAAAATCTCTTCCTTTAATTTGATCATTCCTACTAAAATTGCTTCATGTCTTCAATATCTAAGTCAGTCTGCTTCCCAAGAAAGTATGTCTTTCTCAATGCTGTCTAACGAGAACCACAGATTAATTTATGTGCTTATCTCTCCCAATTATTATTTCTGATTTTGTTGTGAGAAAATTCACCGTTCACTCAGACTAGGATTTCACTAAGGCTTTTTTTTTTTTTTTTTTTTTAATCTAGTTCTTTTAATGAGCATTGGAAACAGTGTAGGAAAACAACGATAGAAGGTAAATCCCTTTTAAATAACAAAAAGTGTACGTAGCTGAGTTATCTGCTGCCTCTGCTGGAGTGAGTGGGGCTGTAATGCTTTTGTGTATGAATTGCTTTGGGATAATAATGTTTTTTACTTGCTTATACATTTTTCATCAGACAAATCAGGCAAAAAGGTTGTATCACACAGATCTGTGACTGGAGCTGCTTTCCTGTCCTGCAGCTGCAAGCAGAAGATGAAACACATCTTCGTACTTGGAGAAAAAGGGTCAGAGTTAGAGGGAGAAAATGGTATGAAAGTGCAAAGCCTTGGATATAAGTAGGTAGCCCCTAAAGCAGGTGCTAACAAGACCTTCTTGACAACCACTGAGTTTTGTGTGTAGCAGAGAAGTTACAGCTGAAAGAAAAGAAAGAGGCAAGAAATGGCATTGTGCTGTATCTGACTGGGATTATAGTAGCTGAATGAGTCATTGTTATAAAATATGGGTAACAGAGAGTCCTTTCATGTCTCTCGATGCAGATTGAATGCGGTCCTGACCAAGATGACAAAATTCATTTTGATTGAATGCTTGTCCATATTTTTAAATGAAATGCATGTGGGGCTATTAGCTCAGTTCCCCGTCGAAGGCGGCTGTGCCGCACAGCCCTGCCATAAGTTTGGCAGCCTTTGAAGCACCTGGCATCCTCCAGAACAAACAGGCATATTTGAATGGGGATAAATGTTAAACCATTTTGTAGTTTTCTCTTCTGACTCTCCGGTAGGTATTTTTTATATTAAAAAATACATAACAATATAAAAGGTAAAGCAAAAATGTATATACATAAAGTGCTTTATAAAAACAGAAAGCGAGAACAGGACATGGCCGGCAGGGATCCTGGGCTCCTCCCATGTTGGAGGAGGACAGGATGGGCAGGGACGCAGACTTCTTTGTCTGAAGTAGACACTAAGCTTTGGGATCCAAAGAATACAAATAATAAATTCTACTTTTATTACTGTTTTATCCCATTCTTGTTAAAGCTAATTTACAATTTTTCAGCCTGGAATAATCACTCCCACAAGTCCCATCCTACCATTTTTTTCCCTTTATTATCATTAAGAAACAGCTATGCTTAGCTGCATGCTGAAAAGGTCACTCATGTCCTTTGGCTGACAAATGAGCAGGTTACCTACAAAGCTTCACTGAATAAGGTTCAAATCCTTAGTGACTCATGGGTCTGAATTTCAACCAAACAGAAATACTGCATGACCATTTACTTCCCCTGAGCAATGTTTTAAGGTTTTGCCAAGGACTTACAATATGTTTTGTGGTTAAAGAAAGAGCTATTGACATGGTTACACAAAGCACTGCTAGAGTAGTCTCCATTACCTCCATCACTGATAGATGAGTTCAGAACAGGTGAAAGCTCGGACTAGGACAATAACCACAGAATGGAAAACACATCACATAGAAGAAGTTAAAAGGACTTTGATAGCTTTATGTAGCACAAGAAAGTCTCGGAGAAGACACTGTTTATTTCTTAAGCATGTCTCCAGGAGAAAAAAGTCTTTTCTTCTGAAGGGCAAGTGAGTACAAGGACAAATGGATATAAAATGGATGAACATGCATTCATGTTGGAGAATACAAAAAGAACTAACAATGAAATGAGCGAGAGTCTCAGCTGGACTTCTGGAAACTTACTGGGCTCTATAACCACAGTTTGAAGCCATTTTTTAAACTGTATTTGTAAAGTGTGATGATATGATTGTCTACAATTGCAAGTAAATGACCTTAATGAGTGATTTTTTTTTTTTTTAAAGCTTTTCCTAATTATTTTACCACCGTTCTTAGTACCAGAAATAACTTCCAAAATAGATCAGGAGTTGAGGAGCAGGAGGATTTCACAATGCACTTTCTGGCTGAAAATACTGCAACATTACTTCTTTTCTTTTGGATGCAGTAAAGGTGGAACTGAGTATTGAGCTCCTGTTGTTTCACTCTTTCTGAGGATCACTTCCAGATCCCACTGGTATCATTCTTCTGCCTACAGCTGCTTCCACAGATTTCTCAGTGGGTGGACTCCCTCTAAAAATTGCCTGTACTTCTGCCAGGATGTCTCTCATTTTCCAGCACCCCACCTTTTAAAGAAATTTTAAGTAGTGTATAACAACAATACAGAAAAAACGCTGTACTTGGAACACAGTATTTTCTGTTGGCGTTTTATTAGTTCCTGCAGATGACCAGCTCTATAAGAAGTAGTTTTTTTATTATTATTATTTTTAAAAACTTTACTAAGAACATACTGATTTATTTATTTTTTATAATGTTTATCCCTGATCATCCATGTCCTATAAAGCACTAAATTGAAAACAAACAAAAAAAGCTGTCAATTTTTCTACCATGGTTTTTTTTTTATATTTAAATTAGGCAAGCTATAATAAATCCAAGGGAAAATTTACTAAAATGAAGGACTTCAAACATCTCAACTATGCTGATCCAGCTGTGCACTCATAGGAGAATCATGGGAAGAAAAGCACTGCTCACCTTGCTCACCATTTTCACTGCAAGTCTGAAAAGCAAAGTCAGAAAATGGAGACTTAACTGCATAATCATCTACTAGCACCACGCACTACGAGCACTCCATTAAAACAAAACAGAAGGAAAAAAAAAAAAAGGATATGGCTATGTCATCCTTATGTACATGTCCATAGTAATATATTTTATTCACAAGAAGTGAAATGGGAACTTCAACCTCCATGCAATTATGCTACTCATTGCCAAAAGAAAGAAAAGGGCTGTTGCACTAACAGAGACCAAGAAAGGTCATTTTCTGCATTACTCAACAATAATTTCCACAAAGACGTATGGGACATATGGCATTTTACAAGCTTTCAAGTGTTTAAAAAAATAAAATGAAGCAGCCTTTTCACCCATATATATTACTTTGCTTTGTGTTTAGAAATTTCAATAACAGTAGCACTAGACTGTTATTTCATTGTCCTTGTGGTACCAGAGACGAAATATATCATTTGAAAACAAACCAAAATAAAACCAGCATGAAGGAGGAAATGCTGAAGCTGGCAGCCTGTAATTAAGGCTACCATCTGTGTTGAGGTTCAGGGAAATAAATGCATGCTGCACTGTCCCACTGGCTCTGCATAGCTCCTGAGGTTTAGCAGTGTGAGCACTGAGCTTTCTGATTTCTCCATATCTCACCCGAATTGGCCAGCCATCTTAATATATTGTATCATATGTGCCTAACAGGTCATCATTGCTGACTCCACAGCTGTGTTAAGTTCAGTATTGCATCACAATACAGGCATTGTCTCACAGCACAATAAATACATGTAATTGAACATTTTCACCATCTTTTTTTTTTTTTTTTAATGGGTAGCTTTAAAAAGCTTCAAAGAAGGTTTAGAAATATTTGCACAATCTTGATATGTTTTATGGATTTCTTTGTTTCTGCTTACATTCCGTTAAAGGACTGGAGAGAGAAGTGCTTCATTGTTTTGAATAAAGCAATTTATACCAATTTAATGTTTGATTGCACAAAAGCATTCTGAGCTGAGTGTTTATTGTTCATCAACCCAACTGCAATATATCTAGCACACAGAATTTGTTTTATATATATACACATACATACATATATATGTGAAGTATCCATGCTTTCTTTATTTATATGCATTTATATGTGTATTTATATCTGTGCATATCCATACATGTGCACAAATAGTTGTAGATTACATACACAGTAATAATATAGCTATCTCATTAGGAAGACATGGAGGATGGGATTCATCTCACATATATTTACCTGTCAGAGAGTTGTCATCTCTTCTAAGGCAGTCATGCAGGTCACCTCTGAAGCCCATGGAGAAATGCAGACAGTGCCAGGGCTGGTCCATTGCACTCAACTACTTTAGAACTGGAGATATGCATCTCTTGCCATTGCCTGCAGAGAAAGCCTATATAACTAATTCAAAGCAAAAACACAGCTTTCAGAAACCTAAAGTTAGGAACAGGAAACCCAAACCAACTCGATCTTTTGTGAAGCCAACTGATCTACAATTTTGCAGTTCTTCTGGTTCGTACTCTTCTATTTTGTGGTGGTGATAATAGCAGTGATGCACACCACCAAGTTAGAAAAGATCCTTTCTACTTGAAATCAGAAGGATTTATTTATTTTTTGAATGGTTATGGTAATGATTAAAGTGAAGAGGAAATTGTTCGTGTTGCCAGTTCATCCTTTATTTTGTTTTTTAATTTTCTCCTAAAAAATGTCTTTGAAGCAGATAATTGTATAAATGTGACTTGATCACTGAAATCACTGGGTGGACTTTGAAATTGTGAGAGAAGAAGGAAAAGGGAGGAGAAGAATTCATGAGCGCTACAGTAAAGAGAATTATTAATCTGCAGAAATATGTGCCTCTGTTACTACTGGCTCTGTGAAAAACTGATTTCGCATGTTATAATGTGCCTTCTAAAACTGAAAAAATAGGGATGGGTGTGGAAACCTACATTTGTACAGTGTACAAACACTTTGATCTCCTACGAAGGCAAATGTAGAATGAAATGTAAATTGGATTTGGAAAAAAAAATGCAAACCCATAAGAGAAACAAAATTGAAAACCAAAAAAAATGTCTCCTGGTCTAATGGTGAGACTTGGCAATAACATCTTTGGGCACTTCTGAAAGGAAAACTCAGATGCTTGGCTTGATGTGCAGCAGAGAAATTGCCTTGAATATAAGTCTTTCCAGTACATTTTGAGCGCCAAATTCCAGCACTGTCTGAGAGAGTGATATTTCTCTACAGTGACAGTTTGAATCAATGGTTCATCCTATAAGCAGGGAAAATCATTGTGACAAAGTTCTTTGCTACAGTAAAACAAGTAAAAGTGGAGAACATGCTGTGTCTAATGCAGGCGAGTTCTCAAGCTCCTGTGAAACAGCACACAGTGCTTTGCAAAATGTGAAAGACATGGGTTAAGTGCACTAAAAGCAGCGATAACTGCACTGTGGCTCACAGCAGCACTTTCAGAGATGACAGACTGGTAAAAAAAAAACTTATTAACATTTTGCTGCTAAGACAAGGATGTTTAGGATCACAGTGAATTGCAAAGCTTATCTAGTTCAGTGAGAGTGGCCTTAGGCAACTCTCCCGGTGACCAGAAGAATGGTGCATCTGTATCTAGGGAGATAAGAAAGTTGGAAAAGCAGCTGGATCTGCAAGAAAAAGCAATTAATCCCCATCCTGTGAGGTTACCGATTATGCCTTTTGTTTAGGTAGATGATTGATAAACTTGGTCTTTTAACATCGAATTTTCAAAAGTTGCTGCTGAGTTAGTACACTTAAGTTTTGCAGAGGCCAACTTTAGGGAATTCCATGCCAATTTTCATAGCTTCAAAGTGTTATTGGCTTCTAAAATAGATAAATATAGCTTCCAAAAATTATGTCAACTATGTCTCAAGTTGGCACAAAAAATGAGGAACACCCTATGTCAGTGTCACTTAAATAAACAACTTAGCAACTAGTCATAAAGACCATGAAGGGAGTAAGTTAGAAGAATGTTGAGTTCCTGACTGCAGGATTCCAGTTCTCTAACCCAAACAACAGCACTCCCACACACTGGGGAATGTACATATGAAATAAGCACGGGAGTGCCAAAACTGGAAGGCTTTATCAAAAGGCCAAAGACACAGGAAACTTCAGATTTGGATCTAGATCTGAGATTCATTTCTTTGTCCTCTTTCTAAAATTAAGTGCAACTCCCCTGAGTTTTGAGGACAGTTCAGCATCATATTGCAGGGAAGTCAATGAGGAGAGGCAGAAATGAAATGGCAAAGACTTCCTTGATGGCGAGAGGGGGAGTGCTGGAGTGAAGAAAATGCCTGCAAGGTCAAGGATTGTTCTTGGATGGAATCAGATGCAGGAAGGAGAAAAGAGAATTTGGAGGGAATTGGGAGGGGATGAATAAAGTGTAAGGAACTTAGATCTCGTGACAGCTATCATATGCCATCAAAACTTAGCCTTAAATGATTAAGGCAGGTTTGGCTCTGACCACCTCCAAATAAAATTATGGAAAGCAAATCCTGCTTTTAATTTTGCAGAAACATGTCCCTAAGACCAATGAGATATCAGTCTCATTTGCTTAACCAAGTCTCCTTTATTTTAAAAGCACACCCCTCAGTCTCCCCAAAGAGATGTTTCTTCTTTGAGTCTGTTTTCAACATCAGGAAAAATCAGACAGAAATATGAACTGTGAGTTGTTCATATCAACAATCCAACTTTTAGATCTTTAGAACTTTATCCATCAGTGGTATTACACAGTCTTAAAATAAAACACTCTATGAGACTAACAGTTACTGACATGCATTTCTTTTCTGTACAGTAATTTCACTTAGCTAATTAATAATAATGATGAAAAATTTCAAAACGTTCATGGAGCACAACTACTTGTTTCATTTTTGTAAACTCTTTAATGTGTGTCTCTGTCATTTTTGGAAGCCATCATTTCTGTGAAAATCCTTTTCTAAATATGACTTTTGGTAATGATCTTAGGATGAATGTAAGTAATGAGCTAGAAAAATCTTTAGATTTTATTAAGGCTGAGGATTACTTGAGAAGTACTGGAAAAAGAAGAAAGCTTTTCCTCTCGATACTAAATATGTTCCACACAGTAATGTGAAAGATGCAACTTGTTGTAAGAGAAACCATCAGATAAAGTCCTATGGTCGCAGCTGTGGTTGTAGGAGGGAGTGGCACATACCCTCAGAAGACACACAAAAAAAAGATCCTCCCAAATTCTTTTAAAGGTCAGATGCGGGTTCAGGTTTGCAGCTGGAAGCTAAACCCAGAAGCTCAGCAGCAGGGATTCTGGTACACTTCCATTCAGGATCAACATTTTACAGCAGATCTCTTTCTCTGTAAAGTGATTACAAGAAAACCTTGATCTGAATATTAAAGAGATGGAGACCAGATCTGAAGATTGCATTTGCCTTATAGAGGTACAACACTTACACAAGTACAGTTCAGTCCATGATTTGGATTTTTTTTTTCCACCCAACACTGCTTTGAAAGAATGAAATATGATGTGTGGTATGAAAACAATCTATTCCATCAGGCTTCTTAACAAATTCTCTTCCATGATTAAAGATCACAGAAAGACTTCTAGAAAAAAATCTCCTTACCCTTTTCTTCAATTCTTTTGGAAGGCTTGTGACAGAAAAACTAGAAACTGGAGAGAAGAAAAAAAAGAAAGAGAAAAATTACAGGAAATTGTTTGCTTTAAAATGAAAATAGAAAAAAGGATGAAATAATGTCCGAAAGTATGTTATTACTGATTTGCTTTAATGCTGCATTTACTGCTTCCCGTCAATCCTCTCAACCACTTTCAACAATGAAGTGTTTTCAGTGAAATGATTAGGCATTACAGCATTTATTCTGTAACTAAACTTTACAAAGTTAGGCAACTATAATTCCAATCTATTTTGTGCCAAATTTACTGTTTAATATTTCGCTACATTCATTGCAGTTCTGTGGAAGCACGTGTGGGGCTGTCATCTACATTTTCAAGCTTTTCATCTAGAAAGAGGGCTTTTTTTTCTGTATTAAAGCTCTAGATACAAACTGTTTCAGACCCGTATAGCCTTTTTTCTTTCCTTCTTTCCTTCTTTCTTTCTTTCTCTTTTTTCCTTTCTTTCTTTCTTTCTTTCTTTCTTTCTTTCTTTCTTTCTTTCTTTCTTTCTTTCTTTCTTCTTTCTTTCTTTCTTTCTTTCTTTCTTTCTTTCTTTCTTTCTTTCTTTTTTCTTTCTTTCTTTCTTTCTTTCTTCTTTCTTTCTTTTTCTCTTTCTTTCTCTCTTTCTCTCTTTCTCTCTTTCTTTCTTTCTTTTTTTAATTTCATGGGAAAAATGTCAAGGAAAATCTACTTTTTCCTCCACAGACAGTAAAACTGTTTTCCAGTGGTGTCCTATTTCTCACCATAAACAAAAACAAAAAACAAAACAAAACAAAAAATGAAGTAAGTGGTGCATTCTACATAATTAAAGTCAAAAGTATCTACTGCAGAAATTTCAATTGCTCCTTGAAACATGATTAGCAGGGCGAGGAAAGTGACTGTCTTCCTCTATTCCTCTCTTGCGAGGACCCACCTGGAACACTGTGTCCAGGTCTTGGGACCACAGCACAAGAATAATGAGAAGCTGTTGGTGCAGGTCCATAGGAGGCCACAAATGTGATCAAAGGGCTGGAACACCTCTCCTATGAAGACAGGCTGAGGGAGCTGGTCTTACTGAGAGAAGAGTCAGGGGAGACCTCATTGTGGTCTTTCAGTCCTTAAAGGAGGCCTACAGAAAAGTTTGGGGAAGACTCTCTATCAAATGGTGTAGTGATTGGACGGGAGAGGGGTGGCTTTAAACTAAAATAATGTAGATTTAGTTTAGATATTTGGAATAAATTCTCAACAGAGAGGACGGTGACCCAGAGAAGCTGTGGGTGCGCCATCTCTGAGGGTTGGATGGGACCCTGGGCAGCCTGATCTAGTGGAAGGTGTCGCTGCTCATGGCAAAGGGGTTGGAAATGGAAGGGCTTTAAGGTCCCTTCCAACCCAAGCCATTATGTTGTTCTGTGATTCTATGATTATATCCTTAGCATGCATAGAAGTCCAGAGAATGCTCAAGATAACTGTAGTTAGATTGTTTAGAAAGTTCTCTGTTCTCCTTTTTAAATGTTAGGGGTCTCATAGTTCTCTTCAAATGCTACATCACTACTAGTTCATTTTACCAGCATTCAGTGACCACAAAATTGGAAAAGAAAACCCATTTCCAAATAAATTTTATGTGATCAAGTAAGAACATTTCTAATGATTCAAAGAGGGAAGAATAACTTTTCTTAAATTTTGTATTATTTGTGTGCATGAGAAACAAAGGTCATGGAATGAGAGAAAAATCACACAGAAGAATTACCACTCCTTATGCTGTCAGAATGACTGGGATCATTTGGCAATAGATTTGTTGTTGAGTAGAGGCAAGAGTATCAACAGAATTCAAACTATTCAAAACCTAAACCCAAGCAAGATAATCTTTAAAGAAGTCAAATGGCAAAGTAGACTGAGCAATCAATATGTAGTTTGAACCATGCAAATGTCTTTTATTCCTTTTGAAATTGTACATTTTCGTTGAGAAAGTGAAAGATTTCAGAGGAAGAACAGATTGGTCTTCATTGTTTGTTCCATGGGACAGTTTTTCTCCCTGCAGAATATAGATATCTAGATCTTGCTTTTGCTATGTAAAAGTCAAGCAGTGTTGCTAAGGATTCTCAGCAGTCAGAATTATGCCACAAGCATGCAACAGAATAGCTGTCTGACAGCATTGTATTCTTTCTAGATGTTTACTTTGAACTGATGGTGTACTATGGATCAAGCAACTGATACCATTCGTTTTGTGTCATTAGACATTCACTTGACAGCTCACAATTTCTCTCTTAGTCAAGCTGCACTGTTGTGTAAACAGGTAAGAAAATGCTTTGCCAGATTCAAAAAAACTAAATCTAAGCAAGCTTATGTATTGATAGCATTTAAATATATACATCCTATTTGTACGACATTCATTCTTTTTAGGTTAATTCCAGGAGTGGTCCTGCATTAAATATACACAAAGATTTAGCTATATAACCTTTATATAACCTTTTATATAACCTTTTTCGAGACCAGCTTTCATGTTTCTGTCTGGGTGTTTTCGACAAGACTATCATATCCTCAGATTCACATGTAATGAGCATTCTTTCATGCCAATATACATGATTTCTGGATTAAATTGTAAGTTGTTTGTCAAAATGTATATTTCTTACTCAGATTTATCTCATCAAATTCATGGAACCTATGGGTATTTGAACATATTCAGCTGAAGAGGAAGGATTTTTGTTGTTTCTATAAGGTTTTTCATCTTTATTCTTGAGTCCATTATATGTTTTACTTGCTTAATGGTGAAGTGACAGTCCCTGAACCAGGTTTTTAAAATGGGTGTCTATCTGCCACTTCCAATATGTCTCACAGCAGCATGCATTAATTTATCATGCTTGAAAGTACAAAAAGATTATGCTGCGGTGAAATGTTAACAAGGTCATATCATATACACACTCACTCGTTGCACTTTTCTTCCTTTCATGGCTCCTGTTAGGCATTATTCCATGTCATGCATAAATAATTTTGCTCTAGAGAGAAAGGCAGTGTACTTTATATTACTGGTGCTGCTATAGTATTGAGACAGTCTGAACTTCTGGAGTGAATGTCAGTATGTGTCACTTGCTAAATTATTGGTACCTAGCCATCAAAGGCAAATACTGCAGATGAATACGTGTATTCATGAATATAAGATTACTTTCTACTTTAGATTGCCACTGCAGTAACCAAATTGAGATAGTTTTCATAGAAATGGGGTTTGGCAAATCTCTGTCTGGCATCATGCATCTGATTTTACTAGGCTGTTGTGGAGCCTGTCAGACTGTACTGGATGAAGCATCTGAAAGCTCAGAAGAGCAGCGCAAGAAAACAATTTAAGCACCAAGGAAGTATTTCACAAGCAGAAAGTCTCAGCTACTGAAAACCCTGACAAACAGCCAAAGATAAATAATTTTCCCTTGACAGGGCTCTCCAGCATTGCAGCAAATATGCCAGTACATCTGCTGCAAGACCTCAGCTCCTCCCGGCACTCCTCTGCTCCCAGACACCGCCAGCACCCAGCTGGCCTCGGGGGAGCCAGCTCGGGGATTTTTGACGTGGCTGGGTCTCTGTCCCGAGCCCAGAGCTGTGTGTGGGCTGGCCAGGCCTGCCGCCTGCTTCCCACCCCTTTTGATTCCCTCCAGATGGAAAACTGTGATTTTTGGGTTAGATATCCCTGGCAGGTGTTGTGGTAAGAGGCCTGCTACAGTCTTTGTCCCCCAGATAAATTACCACCCACGTACTAATTTCAGATTTAATTTTACATATATCTAATATGATCCATGAGCATTTGCTTGAAGGTCTGCCACAGAATTTGTTTACTGCCATATTCTTTCACATATGCATATATTTAGCCCTAAATCTCATTTTGTCCACGTGTGAGTGAAAAAAAAAACAAAAAATAGCAAACATTTCATTTCCATGTGTTACAAACAGCAAGAATAGTTAATTACAAATGGAATCAATAGAGGTATGTGTGGGGTAAGGGGAAGAGGTAAATTTTGTTGTTAGTGGAGAGCAAAAACATTATTATGATTGATCTCACAGATGCTCTTTGGTTATTGCAGCTTTAGTGACTGTTTTGTAAGCAGTAATCTTAGTTTATTCAATAATTCTGAGAAAAGGGAGAGGAAATCTAATGCAAAAGTCAGCTTCAAACTAACAAGATTAAACTGGTTAAGGTAAAAAGTTGCAGGTCATGCAGCTTCCCTATTACAAACACAGCTGCATCCAGTCCTACAGCCCCTGAGCTTTCTGTTATCATTCTTCAGCAGTCTCTTCTATTACAGGCAAGAAAAATTAAGTTGACTTCCTGCAATCGAAACGAGTCAGTTTGGTGATGTAACTCACGCAGTATTTGGTGGTCTTCATAATGAACTTTGACTCTATGCTTCTAACAGCATGGGGCTTTAATAAGTCCACAGGATAACTAACACAGATATGAATACATACGCAGGGAAGGAGCAATCCGTTTTCTTTCTCTATTAGACTGCTAGACGTTGCTGATATTAATAGCTCCCAGTTCCGGCTCTTGGAAGACTTAAAATGTAGGATTAGAAGAGTGTGGGATAGGTAGTCATTTCTTTAAGAGAGACTTCATCCCATAGGATTTCATTCCTTCTTTGAGACCATAAATTAAAGACATTTAAAACTAGGGGTTTTGATTTCATTGTAAAACCCATATATCAATTGGTGATTTGCTCCAATACAGCATAAAGTAAGAACCCTTAATGGAAATGTCATTCTGAAAAACATGCTCTTTTTGGGTAAGTGTGATTAGCCCTCTGTTTTTCTGAAACAAAACAGAGAAAACAATTGTCCAGATCTCCAGTGGAGCCCTTTGAAACCTGTGGTAAACCAAGCAGTGAGCAGTGAAGAAAAGCCACCCAGCTCAGGGTGAACTGACAGTCACCCCACAGAGATGAGGGTTCAGAGAAGTATCCGCACTGTTCCAGCTCGCCCTGTATTGATGCAAAGCAGAGTCATGATGGACCTAATCAGGAGCTGCGCTTTTGGAGGACAACCTGTGTCACATAAGCAGCTATATGGAGAAATTATGGTAAGAGCAAAGGTCAGAAAGCCCAGGAGTATCTGAGATGAGGGATTTTGCATGATAGAGAAGCTGAGCCACATCCTGAAATCTGTTCTTCAAGCAGGACATGAGACAGTTTGGCAAGAACTCAAGACAATTTCGGATGTGCCCTGGGTTTTATTTTACTGGAAATTCTTCTCAGCTGACTAGTTTCTACAAAGTCTTCGGCTTAGAGGGAGCTACTATTTTCAGATCAGAGAGGTTTCACCAGAAAATTCCAGACCAGCTCTGCCACTGCATCTCTTTGGACTGCCGTACTCCAAGGTTGTCTCGATAAAAGCAGGCTATTAAATTTCACTTTATTTTATAGTTTTTTAGTTCTGACATGGCTGAAAATAGAGTTTTTGGTACACTGTACAATTCCATTTTCTAAATTTGTTTCATTTTGCAACAGTACATTTCAAAACATGAATATACTCATTTAACTTTCTTTGTATTTATGTCATCAAAAATCAGGAATGGTCTTTCATTTTTCCTGTGAAACTATTCAGATTTTTACAAAATCTCCTCTGGAAAGATGGCACAGGCTATTCTTGTTTCTAATTCAGTGAGTTTCTACTCCTCAGAGACTGCTAAAATGAATCCATACTTTCAAATCAGGGAAGATTATTCCTCCTATGAATTACCTATGAATAAGGAAGTTAAGTAATTATGAAGTTGTGCCCTACATCTCCTACCCTTCATTTCTGCCTGAGTTCTTCAGATTTCTTGTTTAACTTTTCCCTTGAAACAGTCATGGATGTCCTGCCGTCTTTCATTGTTGCTGTTTGTTTTTCTTTTTGGATGGGCAAAAGCCTAATTGGGTCCTCTCAGATGTGTGAAATGGGAGGAGCAGGTGTATGAACCTGAAACTTCACAGGACTCACTGCATCCAGCTTTAGTAAATCAGTGACCTGCTTTAGGGTTTTCAAAGGAGGAACTCCTCATAGGGCAACTGGACTCATCAAACATAATGTTCATAGAATCATGGAATCATTTGAGTTTGAAAGGACCTTTCAAAGTCGTCCGGTTCAACTCCCTTGCAGGAAACAGGGACATCTACAGCTAGATCAAGCTGCTCAGAGCCAATCACACTGGCAGATGCAGATGTGGACTATCCCCAGAATATGGTGATCAGGAATAAAAATCTGCTGCATGTGCTGCCACTTTTTACTCAGTCTGTTTCTTCACTGAGTTTTTTTCTAAGCTGCCACTCCACACCAGTTTTATACCACAGGCCATTATTCCTTTGTTTTGCAGAGCGTCTTTGGACTTGGACTTCCAGATAGTATAGGTCAAGGTAGTTATATGGGAACTGTTGATCATGGCCAGAACCTCTGATTGACTGTCTGAGGCAAGCACTAAGTCAGCCACTGGAGCACAGGTGAAGACAATTCACCTGTTTTACTGGAATGGGTGGAGGCTGACTGCACCTCTCCTAGATTGCATTTAAGGGCTGACTACCACTGAGGATGGGCCTCTTTCTGGAGATTGCTCCTTGTGGAATTTACTGTGAGCCTATGATACTGGTGAGTATTTCTATTTATTTTGATTATCTTTCCATTGTGGTAATTTTATTGAGCCTAACCTTGTACACCTATTGATTGTACAGTAGTCTTCTACAGGGAAGAGGACTGTTTGGAAAGAAGAAATTTAAGCTATTTCAGAGGCAGGAATTCAGTGCGTTATCTGATATGTTTAAGACTTCAAGAGAGCAACAAAACTGAGAAGGGTTTATTTTTCACGGTGTAGGTGATGTTTGATTGCAGTTGAATACTTTTCATGTATTTTTAATAGTTAAAGTTCAATATTCAAGAGATCAAAGCATAACAGGCCAAATATTACTCTCAGATGTATATGTTTGCCTCATACTTTTCTGGGATCATCTAAAAATTGAGGCATAGGCTATTAAAACAGGAACTTTGTAACCAAGTGAAAGCAAGGAGCACTGCTGGGGCTCGCACGCAGCTCTCAAAGAGGCCAGAGGAATGAAGGAGAGAGGAATGGGTCTTAAAGCTATCTTTCTTGAGTATTTAGTGACTTACAATGCCCTCCATCCACACCCCCTCACACTTGTTCCTCTTGCACATTCTGCAGAAGCTGCTCCCCCTCATTCTCTCACTTTTCACTCCCTCTCACCTCCTAGCTTTTTATCTAACAGCTTTGATATCATAAACAGAATCCTAAATGCACACAATCCTAGTTGCCGCCTTGTCCCCTACTCTGTCCTGCTAGAGCAGTAAGGGCACCCTCCATGCCCACAAGGGCCTGTGCTATGACCAGTGCTCGAGTACACCACATCCCACTGACCTTCCCATACATGTCCACACCACATGCCTTGCAGGGCTCTCTTCTTGCAGGGCTAACAGCCACTTTTCCTCTGATGAGAAGCCAATTTGTCCCTTTGTGTGGCTGCACACACTCGGGCACCATTGGTAAACTGCTCTGGATTGTTGCTGTGTTGGCATAGGGGTGCTTCCCTGCTGAAGGGAGTAAGCGTGACTTTGCAGTCTACCAATGGGACAAAAAAGGAAAAGAATTTCAGTTCTCCCTCTTCCAATGTTGAAACACTGTAGTTTTAACTACATTGCAAGTAACTGTTGGAACATGGCTGATTCCCAGATCTTCCTCTCTGCTGTCGGTGCAGGAGTACAGAGTCCTTCTGAGGTTCGCTCCTCTCTGTGTCACAGTAATTCTGAATTTCTCCATGCACTGTGGAGAAGCAAGAGCAATTTTCAGCACGTTTCTCCCAGACTAACATGATGGCCAAGTCCCTCATGCAGATCTCAATTCACATACCTTCAGGCAGAAAAGAAAATTGAAGTGATTTCTCATATCCTAGGTCAGTGTGCTAAACCTATGGCTGTGAACAGAAGCAGGTATCCTTGCAGTGTTTAGGGAAAGAATAAATTATACATCTAGAAACTTGAGAGAGAAAAGTTGAAAATACACAGATTTTTTTCCACTCCAGTTTCACTTTGGACCTTAGGTCTCTTTACTCAATCCATCGCTTTTCATTGGTTCTAAGTGAGATGTCCCTCTGTGTTCCGTATCATACAGATGGCCATGCACTAAGACCAGGGCTGCAAGTCCCAGTGCCTGGCAGGTGCTGACATTACCTGCAAAAGTCTTACAGCACCTACATCCTGTCTGTAATGCTTGCTATGCTTGGGTTAGGTCAGCAAATACAGAGTTTCACCCACAAATTTTCAGATCCTGCATCAGGAGCCCTGAGACCAGCCTTGCAGGCAACATTTGGGAGTGACATGTGAGCAAGAGAGCTTAGAGGAAAAAAAAAAACTACTCCAAATATTGAGCAGACATCTGGCATGGGTGCCTTCAAACCATCATCTGTACTTCATTCTTCTTGCCAATGCACATCATTAATTTTTAATGTAAAGAGAAAACAAATGTGTTTTTCAGCAGAGTGATTATCCACTGTATATTTTTTCATCTCTGAACATGTTAATTATGGTTTCCCCTGGAATACTTCATGAGTGTTAGGATTTTAGGCAAACATTTCTGTCATTTACAGAAGCTCATGAGAAAAGTTTTTTTTTTTTTTTTTGCCACACTTTAAAAGATTTTGGATTTATTACACTGTGATATCTGAGTGTCCTGCTGCACTGTCAGCATTCTCAAGTGTCCCCGTGATGTTGCTCTGCACTAACCCTCTTCCTCAGTTTCACAATAAACCTACCATTCTAGTTGTCTGTGCAAAGCAGTGGTAAAAGCCATCTCTCATATGGGGTCAGTATTTACTGTATTTGCTATAAAGATCACTGAGAATTGTTGCAATTCAGGAACTGATTCAACTGATTGTTTCATCACTAATATCAGAAATTGATTTTTATGACCTCATTTTTCTGATTTCACTGTTGGTGCACAAACAAACTTTCAGAAGAGATCAAATTTCAGCAGTTTCCAGTTGAAATTCAAAGAAACTTTGCTAAGATGGTGACACCCTGAACATACCTCACAGGAGTCAAGTGGGCTGTAGCTCTTAGCCAGATCATTAAGAACCATTCACAGAATCACAGGGGTTGGAAGGGATCTCAAGAGATCATTGAGATCCAGCTAAAGGAGTTACCCTGTAAATAGGTCACACAGGTAGGTGTCCAGTTGGGTCTTGAATATCTCTGTAGAATGAGACTCCACAACCTCTCTGGGCAGCCTGTTCCAGTGCTCCATCACCCTTACCTTAAAGAAAGAAGTTCTTACGCATGTTTGTATGAAGTTTCTAATGTTCAAGTTTTATGCCATTGCTTCTTGTCCTACTGCTACACACCACCAAGAAGAGCATGGTCTCCTCCATTTCTGTCCCACTTTACATATTTATAAACATTAATCAGATCTTCTCTCAGTCTTCCCCAGCCTGAACAGACTCAGTTACTCAGTCTTTTCTCTTATGGCACATGCTCCAGATCCTTTACCATCTTGGTAGCCCCCTTCTAGACTCTTTCCAGGAAAGCCCAGTCTTTTTGAACTGGGGAGCCTTGAACTGGACACGGTATTCTAAATGTAGCCTCACCAGGGCAGAGCAGAGGGGAGGATCACCTTCCTTGACCTGCTGGCCGTGTTCTTTTTAATGCACCCAGGATATCATTGGCCTTCTTTGGCCACGAGGGCAGAGCAATTTGTGCAACTTTGAAATAGCAAACAGTAGCCAATACTGATGATGAAGCTTTTATTTCTGATATCGATGGGTTCTGGAAGTTTGCAATGGTGGAACAATTTATAAATAAACACGTATTTTTAAATGTTATCTTTATAAAAAGTATTCCAATATGAAATAAAAGATTTTCTTCAACATTGAAAAGCCAATTTAAAAGATAGAAAGGTCTATATAAAAGTGAAAATGAAGAAACTTTCCAGTACTTTGTGGTGTCTAAATGGGTCAGACCATGCTTAATGTATTTCTGCAATGCAGAGTAGTTTCTACACATTCAAGAGTTAACAAAAAACTTTTCAGTCAGGGTGGGCCTCTAGCATACTAAAGAAATTCTTCCTGTACTTGGACTCCAACAAGCCATAAAATATTTAAACACAAAAAGCTATTTCCCCAGTTACATGGCAACATTGAAGCTTTAAATATTAAAAACAATAGCACTGTAGTATTCAAAGCAAGTACAGGAGTTCACTGGCACCAGATACCTCTTGCTTTCTCTTGCTGGAGTGGTAGAACATATACTTCATTCTAAAAACAAAGACTACTGAGGAATGCACAGTCCCCATATTCCTTCCTATAAGAGTACAAAGAAGAGAAGTATCTTGTTGATTTATCCATTTAGGCATTTATATAGCACCATTCTCAAGAGTATCTGGATTCATGGAGTGAGAAATGCAAGAGGGATCATTTATTGTTATGGGAATAAGGTACATAATGTGAGATAGGCAGGAAAGATCCCCTGTGAGTGTGTATTACCATACATGGAGTAAACAGTGGCAAAGGTAATTTTCCAAATCGTAGTGAAAAGGCAGAAAATATATAATGAAAGCTCTCTGTTCTTAGGTCAACAAAAATATGCAAAGGGCTGGGAGTTATAGCTGGAGAGAAATCCATCCATGCAACTGTGATGATGCATCATATTTGTAAGCTAATCTCTCCATCCCCAATCAGGCATTGAGAACATTGAAGGAAATCAATTTTAAGGCCAAAGGCCAGAATTAAATATCTTGGGATATGGCTATTATGGAGTTCAAGTAGAGTATCTTCAGAAGCAAGCACAGCCACAGTGCCATTAGTGCAGAACTCCTGGCTTTCTCCTCTGTCTCATCTAACTCAAAATCTAGTCTTCATACTGCCTTTTTGTTAGTCCTGTGGTCAGTTCAGCAGTTCACCCATTTCTACTTTCTCTGTATCATCTTCAAGCTTCTGTCTACCCCAATTCTTGTCTTTTATTATTCCCTTTATATCAGCTTTTTCTCATTTTTTTTCCTTTTTTTTTTCTTCTCGATTCTTTTCCCATACACACTTCCCTTCAGTCTTTCCTCACAGACTGCATCACAAACAGACCCTGAAACAAATCAGTGCAAAGTTCTACCCTGCAATACGTCATTGTAAAACCATCACTTCTCTCAGTACTGGCGCAGAGCTGTTCCTACTGCTTCTCATCACTATCTGTAAGGTTACAGCAGCTTTCAAAACAGTAGTTCACTGTAACAGTGTTCAGGAATACCTATGCTTAAGGATGCTTAAGGATTTTCATTACAATACTTAAGATAAAAAGATACTATCTAATGTAGATGCCAAGTATTACATGTAAAATCAGCAAAAAGTTTCCAGTGCTTAAGAAAAAAATAAATCAGAAACTGAATCTGACCTCTTCTTTCCAGCTTTGCCTGGAACAGGTCTTGCTTATCAATTAATCTACATAATCACCTTGGTGAAGCTTCCATACTTTCCCGGTAGAGAAACAAAAGTACAGCATGCACCTATCTGTAACACTGAAAGATGTGAGAGCAGAGTCAGTTTGGGAATATTGTTAGCTAGGCCTCATTAATAAAATAAGGCTAATGATTTATTCATGTCCAGGACAATAAGAGGACAATGTAGAGCAGTTACATTAACGGTAAGGAGATGCTTTGGGGAAAAAATGTGAACACTAATGGAAATTGGTTCTGTCTGCTGCAGTGTTTTGTATAAAACAGCGTGGGTGATTTTTCTGACCAAATCAGTGCATGAGGGACACAGAATTCCCTATTCTACATATTAAAATAGAAACTAGGAAATTATTCAGATTAATATAAGAATATATTATCGCTTCAGTATTTGAGTAATTCTCAATCTCTTTTCCCCACATGCAGTCTTTTATTCCATCTTTTCACTCTCCTTTTCCAGAAGCCTTGAACTTCCTACTGTAATTATGAATGCAGACATTTTTGCTGTGAAAATAACACTCTAAAAAGGATCTGTGAAGACACTATTTGAAATAGTTACTGTTTAAAGCTGTGTATACACTGTATGCCCTTACAAATGCTGCTGTAATGTTTTTGAACTGATAGAAATCTTCTGCCATATTCTGGATTTTTTTTTTTTCTTCTCAAAAAGCAGAGTATGTGAGCCATGCTTTTCTCCCCCAAGTACCTCTGTGCCAGTCCTCAGGCAAAGTTGTAGAATTTCTTTCTTTAGTCACCTTCAGGGTTATTTGGGATCTGAATAGTGTCTGTATTTTGCTTGGGCTTCTGCCGGTGGGATTCAGCAGTATCGGAGTCTTGACTTGAAGTGAGGTCACCCGGGTGGGAAGCAAGTGCCATGCCCTTTAGTCTTGTTCATGGCTGCCCCAGAATCAGCTGAGACCCAGGGAAAATCAGAAGCCCCAACTCTGTTCAGCTGTTTTCTTGTACCAGCCATATTGCAAACAGCTGAACTATATATAATCCTACTGATAAAAACATGGTTATTTTTCCTCCGTATATCAGTTCTTCATTGCTAGTATTTTGACTGTGTCTATAACAGAGAATCAAATAGGAGAGAGACAAGCAGCTAGGTCACTGCCTTAGTGCTGCTGTGTCCGCACACCCGAGCTCTGTTTTCCCTCAAACAACAGGGCCTCTTTCATCATGCCTGCTGGGAATAGTCCTTGGCCTCTCTTATAGCCCTAAGCTGCAGCCAAGCATTGTCTGAAAGAGGGATAATTGGCAGGAAAGGTGCTAAGTATTAAACAGTACAGGGGATAGCACGACAGGGCCCTAGTATAGCCCTCGTCATGCCTAGTTTACTACACAGATATAGTCTTCAATATTTGCTATCTCCTTTCTCCTGTAAGACAAAGTTTCAAGGGAATTACAAACTTCTGATAAAACTTTGAATGCCCCAGTTCCCAGGTCATATCCAGGACCTGAATAACTCCTGCAGGCAAACTGTACTTACCAGGACAATGTAATTGTATCCCAAATTTCACCCAAAGTAGAGGCACCAGCTGAGTTTTTCCTGGATTATATCAGCAGATGAGTTAAAAACGCTGCCCGAATGGAGGAGAGCAGCTGTTGTGGAAAGCCAGAAGGAAAGGTGATGAGCATCTCTCTGCGTAGCAGATAACATCTAACCTTCATGCTACTTACAAGCTGAATGGCTCATCCTCGTGACCAAACATGGGTAGACAGAGAGCCACAAAAACCAGCAGACGAACCATGCTATTGCCAAAAACTATCAGTGAGAAATGCCAAAGGAAAGGTAGGGTGAGCAGTGCAAAGGCACTGCAAGCTGAGTACCCTAAGGTCTGCTTTCTCTAGAAGAATCCGATGTTTTCCATCAATTTTTGCCTCTGTATTTTCTTATTTTTAATGACATCATTCAGAACTGCTTGATGCACAGGATTAATGCTCTTTAAAAACAAAACAAAAAACACCACAAAAAAAGTAACTTTTCCAAAGCACTTACAGTTTTTGTTTATTCCCTTTGAGACTGTCTCGGAACCATATTGAAAAACTGCTGAATGACATAGGGTGAAAGAAGGGGAGCAAATAAAGTGTACAATAGAATGATAGTCAGTTTCAGAAAAAAGAGTTGCTTTTGCTTTTTGAAAGAATATTTTCTACAAGGAGAAAAGCAGAAGGTCAAGTCTCATTTTTTTTTACCAATTCCAGTGCTTTGTAAGGAATGTCAAAGTAGCTTAAACCTTTCTTTAAAGATTCATATTTTTCTGCTAGGTTTGATAATGCAGACCACAAACTTTAGATCCAAAATCTGTTTCACAATATTATTGTACTCTGTACATCAAGTTTCGGGTTAATCCTACTGCTAATTACATTTACTGCTCAAACTACAAAAGTAGATTTTTCTTTTATACAAACACCCTGCCTCTGATCTCGTCTGTGATTTATATACATATAAATCAGTGATGGATTGAGTCTCAGTTGAACTGGAGAAGTGGGGGAGCTGTGTGCAGTGCCAGTCAGGAAGCAGAGGGGGGAAAAAAAAAAAGTCAAATTGCTCTTCTGTCTCCCCTGTAAATCTGTCCTGTAAATGCATCAAAGTCTCGGGAAGCTGCACTGGTCAGAATGTAGACTTGAGTCTAGCAAATCGTCCCATATTGCCCAGGATGAGTGAATGCTCTATGGGCTCCTGAGTTGCCTATATTTCACTTCCTGGATAGTTTAATGCTACTTCTTTTTTAAACCCAAACAGGGCCACAAGGCACAATGATCTGAATTATGTTCTGCTCCATCTTCTGTCTGTTGCAAAGCACACTGCTCTACTCTCTGGTGACTCTTTCCAAAGGGCTTTTTGGCCCTATTTACTTACTCTTGATCTTGCTATCAAAGATATCTGATTTCCTATAGAATGTTTTGGCTGATCTGCTACTCCAGAGCTCCCCCAGGCACTCTGCAATGGATCAGGAACTCTGCCTCAAGCAGGGGCTATATACCGTTTTATATCATATGCTGGGACACTTAGTTACCGGTGCGTACGTTTCTCGATGCTGTTTCCTTCAGAAGGCTTCTGTTCATTATTATGACCAGGGAGATAAACTGATCTTGTTTCTCAATGTCTCTCCAATGTTAATGCTTCAGAACAATTTTTTTCAGGAAATACTGGAAGTCCTGCTTGACAAACGCTTTTTTTTTTTTTTTTCCCCACCCTCTGTTTCGTCTCCCTCTTTATGAATTTCTGGACAACATCAGTCAGTAATTCACTGCCACTGAGCAAGTCTAGGTCTTCCCATCACTTGACCTTCCAGCCATTAGAGTTTTGTTGCCTCTGCAGTTCTCCATTATGTATTAACTTCAGAGATTGTTTTCTACTATATATAGCTTAATTTCTATATCCAGAAAGGGATACAGAAACCAGAAACAGGTTACTCTTTACAAATAAACACTGATTTCCACTTGTAAATTGAGCAGACTAAAATGTCAGAAAATTTGTACTTGGGCAGAAAAATGAGGCCAGGGATTTTAATTATTTTTCTATAATACTATAGAAATTTAAATGAGCTTGGGAGCACTGTCATCAGCAGCCATCTCAGCATGGTTGTGTTTTGGGAGTGGTGTAAATTTCAAGGCTCTGTCTCATGCATTTTGTCTACAGTTCTTAAAACTGCTGGAACCAATTTTGGACATGAAGAAGTTTATTATAAATAAAAGTCCTTTAAAAATAGTCTGAGTGCGTTAAATGCAGCAATTAAGTACCCATATTATATAAAACACACCCATATCCATAATTATTTCAACCACAAAATAGTTCCTACAATTTCCTTGGAAGCAAAACAAGATACTTAATTTCATAACCAGTCTGTTACTGTTGCTTTTCACTGAGTTTAAGAAACTAACTTAGCAATCAGCTCTCTTTAACATGATTTAAAAAAAAAAAATAGAAGTACATTCATGGTGTGCAATATAAGACAATTTCAGTAAAGACACATCTCGCCATTTGAATACTCTAACAAAGCCAAGTATGTAAGCTTATTGCAGAGGAAAGCAAAGGGATAGTAACATAGGAGGTCTGAATGTGCAGAAATCAATTTTGTAATCTCAAAACTGTACTGTACGCATTTTACAAGTAGACACCCAGCAGAGTGGGAATCTCCCTCTCCCTCCAATTTCTGTCTTAAGGATGACAGAACCGATTAAAGTCAGGGCTGAATTTCATGGAATCACAACCATAGAATAGTTTGGGTTGGAAGGGATCTTTAAAGATTCCTTTGAAGAACCTTTGCTCTGTGGAGTAGATATCCAAAGATTCTCTGGGCAATCTCTTCCAGTGCCTCACAAGCCTCATAGTAAAGAATTTCTTCTGTATTCTGTCTTCTGTTCTCACTTAATCCAAATCAGCCCTATTTCATTTTAAACTGTTCCCTCTTGTCCTATCACTACGCTCCATGATAAAAAACCACTCTTCATCTTCCCACTAGGTACCTTTCAAGTACTGAAAGGTTGCTATAATGTCTCCCAGATCCTTCACTAGGCCAAACCATGTCAATTCATAATAACATATTTTATTAATAAAGTCATTAAACAGTACTAGTCATTATATGGACCTCTGATGAATGCCAGTCTTCACTGGTCTCCACTTGAACATAGAGACATCGACCACAATTCTGGATGCAACCATCCAATCCATTTCTTATCCACTGAATAGTCTACCCTTCAAATCCATATGTCCCCAGTTTAGAGACAAGGATGTTGTCCAGGGTCTATATAAAAGGCCTAAGAGAAGTCCAGGTGTCTATTAATATAGCCATTCCATCATTGAAAGCCTCTAGATCGGTCAGATATGTTTTGCCCTTGCTGAAACCATGCTGGCTGTCTTGAATCACCTTTCTGTCTTCCATGTGCCTTCACATAGCTACAAAGAGAATTTTTATCTATGATCATAGAATCATATAGTGGCTTGGGTTGAAAGGAACTTGAAATACCATCCAGTTCCAAGCCCCCTGCTGTGGGAAGGGTTGCCACCCACCAGACTAGGTTGCCCAGGGCTCCATCCAACTTAGCTTTCAACACTTCCAGGAATGGGACATTCACAGCTTCTCTGCGCATCCTATTCCAGTGCCTTATCACCCTTATAGTATCTAATCTAAATCTCTCCTTTTTTAGTTTGAAACCTTGTCCCTTGTCCTATCAGTATCTGTGCACATAAAAAGTTGGTCTCCCTCCTGTTTATAAGCTCCCTTTAGGTACTGGAAATCCTCTTCTCCAGACTGAACAAGCCCAGCTCCGTCAACTTTTCATCTAATACATGTTTCTATTTAAATTTCAGTGTCTGTGATCAATTATCAGCCCACTTCATCAGCTAGATATCTGCAAATACAGACAAATAAGAGGTATTTCTATGTGATAGAGAAGGAAAAGGACAAATTTCCTTTTATTGCCTTGGGACATAGCATGTCTTTGTTGGGTCCTCTTGCACATTCTGTAGGATCAGGAGGTATGGATATAGTGAATTGCTCTGTAAAGATCTGTCTATCTCACTTTGCATTAGTGCTATCTGTGTTAGAGACTACACAAATTCTAACCCAATGCTGTGGGCTTTCTTCTAGCAAAGCTATCCTCATGCGGTATGTGGAGATACTGATTTAAACACAAGGGCCCATCCTTCAGTATAAATAGACCTGCCACAGCACGTCAATTTTATTTATGTCAAATTAAACAAAATTCTGCTTTTTGGCTAAGAGGTAATGACTTTCAGCCAAAACCAAATTCTTACCTCTGAGTTACATAAACTCCTTAAGCAGAACATTTATAATACAGATAGTAATAGACATGCAGCTTCTACACGGTGGTGCTCTCAGGTAAAGCTAGCAGAGAGATCAGCTAAACATCACAAGAATGACAAAATAATGTTCAGTGGTGGATATGAGCTTCTTTACAAAGCTGTGCGAGGAGACACCAGATAGAAGGCTGAAGTTGAAGACATTTATTTTTAGGCTTTGGGTTTTTAAGGAGAGCAAAGGAACCAAGAGGGGAAAACAGTGTCAACAGTTCACACAGACTCTCTTTTCATGTTTGGAGAAGCTGAGCTAAACTGAAACTATAACTAAGATGGGATTTAAGGGTAGACACAATAAAGGCAGCCACAATCTATACCTGTAACAAGGAAGGTCACTTCTAGGAGGTTTTGATGTAGTGAAACTTGAAAAATATATTCATTTTTGCCCAAAGGCAGAGGCTGGCATGGCAGCTTGGGGACCACAACGGTAATTGCTCCTAAGAGGAAAAAGAAAATGTTCCATAAAGTTCCAATTGCCTTTAAAGAAGAGAAACATTTGAAGGACTCTTCAGTGCTGTACCAAGTTCAGCAGAATGAAACCTCTCACGTAGGGCTGCTTTCATCCATAGGTATTGCCGCAGTCAACACAAATTGCTGGAGAGGGGAATAGGTCAGGGGTGGAGGGAGGTGTAATTACGACAGCAGAGTGAAGCTGAAATAAACAGAGCTTAAAAAAAACAGAAAATACTTTTTTTTTTTTTTTCCCAAGGAACCCAGAGCAACTTTAAATACAAAAAAGAAAATAAATAAATAAATAAATAAATAAATAAATAAGGAGGGGAAGGGGAGGGCAAGAAGTGGCAAAGAGACATGAAGTATTTTTTCCTAGGAGGCTGGTCTCTATCTGCTATTTTGCTTCATTGTTGATTAATGTAATTGAAGTATATATAACTGCAACAGAAAAGGAAATACGACTTCTACAGGGACCCATTAATTTCTTAAGGATAAAGTGTTTGAAGGTTCAAAGGCTTTGTTAAAGCTTATTTTAAATTTAAAATTTCCATTGCCAAGGGATTGATTACCCTTCTTGCTTTAGCTTTGTCAAACAATAAGTTGATCCCAATCCTTTCAAAGTTTTATGATGATGTACTTACTATATTAATTGTAAAAAAAGAGGGGACTGTCTTCTATTACTCAAGGACAGTTATTTCAAAATGAGGTCTGCAAATGTTCTTTCCAATGTTGAAAACCTTGGAAACACAATACTTGTATCCACTATTACAAGTCACAGCATTTTGAGATATTGTACTTATTTTTGAATAGTTCTTCTCTTTGGAAAAACTGCATACCTTCATACATGTCAATGTTTTGGGCTGTGTGCAGTACTGGAGAATAATGTAATTTCATGTCATTTAATAGAAATTACATCATCCTGAAAAAAGTTCTTGTGGCAGACTAAGGCTCCTGTTTTTCTGCTAAACTCTGTTTTTTTAATGTGACCTCATCACCCTGACTCATTATTCTCTCCTCTAACTGACATCTGGGTTTATATGTGTCCTGGAGCAGGAGCAGACTTCTCCTGTAGTAACTACTACAGTGGGACTCTCAGATTCAGTTGCAGTTCTGTGGCATTCCCATCGTAGCACTAAATAAAGGAAAACTTTGTTTTTCTTATTTTCAGAATAAACTAGCAAACAGGATCAATTCATACATGTATACACACTTCAAAAGATTTCTTCACAAAAATGACTCAAATTGGTTTTGGTGTTCAGAACTTCAATCTTTCAAAGAAGGTCGGAGAGTTGCTCCGGGAATGTTTATAAATTTCAGGTCACATATCATCTCTCATCAAAAAGGCAAAGTTTCATTAAAAAGCAACTTGTCAAAAGCAAAATAATTTGTTACTTTGATTGCTGTAGTAACTAATGGCCTCAACTGTATCTCCAAGTTAAATCAAAATGGCAGCACCTCACTCAGTAGGACTGCAGCTCATTCTACCATGTAGTGCATATTTGGGTCCCTACTTACATTTTCTATCTGAAGAAAATATTACTGTTTACTGTTAATTTTTTACTCTCAGAATGTTCTAAAATTGAGCTATTATTAAAGATTGTGAGATGAGATTGGCCTGAACTGCAAAATGTGTTTCTGCACTCCAATTTTGGATGGATATCATGCATTCTGGCTCTCTTATCTGACATGAGTGAATTGGTTTTTCAAAGCAGGAAGAGATGAGGAGAGCATGGGAGCCAATAACATAAAATGTTGACAGTTCTGGAGATTTTATTAGGAGTCTTAAAATGCTTGATATTTTTCTTAAAGCTTCATCTATGGAAAGAAATTATTAATGGCAGCCTGAGGTCCCATTTTAGGAAAAAAATGTAGACTTCATGATTGCAATCGCTGGCATGACTCTGAAAACTCAAGCACAGAAAGCAAATAAATAACATCAAAATATGTCATTTTGAAGCAAGAAGATTTTAAGGCTTTCTGCTCTGTCCAGATGAATGGTTCTTGCTCTCTTTGGTGCCAGTAGCATCTAACAAGGCAGAACTGTACCGTGGGTTGGAGATGGAGAGAGAAATGGGAAAGGGTGACAGTACTTTGGTATTGCTGTATTTCCCACCTGGAGAGCACTTTCATATTTTGCTTTTTCTTTACAGCAGTAAGGGCTAGAAACTAAAGCACCAGAAAGCTCAGTGCCTGAGGAAGGCAACAAGCCTGCATGTATTCCCTGGGAAGTCTCCCTGTCAGCTGGAGGTGGAGGAGGCAGGGTAAGTCTTTTAATATGCAGTAAATAGGCAAAGTCACTGTTTACAGTCAAAAGCTTCTTTTTAAGATTTCATGAGTTGTTTATTTAAAGACAAGCAAACAAATTCAGGTCGCCTCTTTATCCTGCTTAATTTAGGAAGGCAACTCTTCAAGCAGATTTTCCTCCTGCTTTCTTCCTGCTGGAATCACCATCCTCTTGTGCACTGAATCAGGAAAAATGAGAAAATGGGAAAGCTCAGACTTGGTTCATTTAAATTTTAGATGAATCTGTTCTGGCAGGGTATCCCATAGTGCTTCCCAAAACCACACACCAGCAAGACAGATATCTCATCTTAAAATTATTCTTTTCACTTACAGAAACAAGTTAAAAGCTCATCACAGTTGTGTACAACTTGTGTGTTGTGTACAAGTTCTCTTTCTTCTTTTTTCTCAACATTGATGACCATGTATTGTCAAGCTTACTCAAAGGAGCAACGATCATGATGACTTACTCATCTCCCCTGTTAGCTGTATAATGTAGATTATCTGCATATGTTGCTATGTCCACAGTGAAAAACTTACATTACAGACAAGCAAGAGTAGTACCTCCTTGATGTAAGCAGCTTATGGTATAAACTGAGTGTATACAGACTCCACAAGCATAGCAACAGGCTGAAAGGAAATTTGAGAGGCGAGTAGCAAGAGAAAATATTGTTCCTGGAAAGCCTGTTTCACAAACAGAGCAAACAATGTATTTCTCTGATTCCTCACAAATCTTCTAGGTCAACTCTGAAACTGACGAGGCTGTGGATGAAATAAGTGAACAAGAACACATGAAAATTATGGTTGGTATCTGACATTTCAAGGAAATAAATCCAGTAGACTTTTGGCCAGGTGCAATTTACTGTTTAAACACCTCTTCTAACTCACATAGCTAAATTAAGCTGAAACAGCCTTGTATCACTGCTGATTTGGTGAATCAGTCTGGCTTCAGAAGCACAAATACATATTTCTTTGTCTCAGACCTCCAAAATAATGTTTATATGTTTAATACTTCTAAAGCCTGAGCTCATTTAGCTCCTTCCTGGAGGGCAGGGAGAGCAGGCAGGGACAACAGGGGACAAGCAGGTGGGGTGCAGCCATCATGTGAATATACGTAGGCGCAGCAGTGTAGCTGCACCTACATGTCAAGTTACTCTGATGCTTGTCTTTCTCTGCTAAATAGTGTACTTTGCCTGTAATTAACAGCTAGAGCTGCATGATCTCTGTGTAGCAACACTAGCAGATCAATGTTTGCTCTGGGTTTGACTATGCCTAGAGGCAGGGCAGAAATGCACGGGAGTGGTGGGAGGAAAAACTCCTTAAATCTGCTTGTGCATGCTATGGATCTGAGTGTGTCTGGAAAAATCTTTGCAGTATAGTATAGCACTTGGAGAAAACGGCCAGTGGTAAATTATCGGGCATGAGAGAGGATGGAGACCTAAAAGGGGATGAAGAAGCACCAACACCTCCTACATCAAAGCACAAGAATGTACAGTTAACTTAAAAATTACACAAACCTGTTTCCACGTAAATAATGATGTAAAGTAATAGAAGAACTGGAATTATTGAACCCCTGAATAAAAACAGACCACCTGCAGAAAAGTCTTAAAGACCAAAATGAATATCCATGTTCACTTCAGTTAATAGTTGTTTTCCAGAACCTGAACTTCACTACCTTCAGAGCAACTCACACTCTTCAAGTATCTGCAGCTGATGGATGCAGTTTTACAGCTGCTTGCAACAGCTGTGAAAATATCTGTATCTCTCATCTGTTTTAGTGCAAAGTTTGCTTTTACAGCCTGAATCTCTGCATTTGGTGCTAAAAACAGAGAGGGACAACACACAATTAAATTCTGCTGGCTTGATAACATTAGAAGAAATCTCTGATGATGTCTTCAATCACTTCAGCCACACCTACAAGTGTGTCTGTCTGTTCTTCTTCCCTCGTCAGTGCACTTACCCAGACCATGGGGAACCAAGATGCAGGTTCTCTTCTGAACAGATTTAAACTACATTGCAAGAGATTTATATAAGATATCTATCAAAGTAGAACTGGAATACAAGCCTCCAAAAGCCAAGACCTACTTGTGAAGCTCTATGGGCTTTCTAAACTTGTGCTTGTATTCTGGTCCAATGCAAAGGTATCTGTCCTCACAAAAATGTCAGCAGGAGATATGGATAACACAGACTTGGTGACGTACATGTTAGGGTTCAAACAGAAGAAGAATCCAAAACTCAGGTTTTCCAACTCTCCACAAACCACTGAATGGTTAGATTAGGTGCCCAGCATGATATCTAATCCCATTGTGGATGTAGTCTTTTAAGGTAGTTCTTTGGTCTGCTAAAACAGCACCAGCTGTGATCTATACTAGTCTCAGCATTTTAATGACTTTTGGCTAAACCTTCATAGCTAATAGTTAAATTGCCAAATGCTCCATAAAACAAATATGCAAACAATTTGCTAGTTAATCATCTATCATAAATGGATGTACGCAGCTGCTGAGATATATAATTGCTGTTTCATCAGGGTTGGTACGTTATTTACATAATTCGCTTACTGATTTTAACATAGATATTTTTTTTTCCTGAGAAAGCAAGAAATGCTAACATAATGTCTCATTAAATGCAGCATGTTAAAGAGACAGTTCTGGTCACAGCTGGTGGATAACAATAGTGATTTCCTTTGATGTATTTTAAAAAATAATTGAAAGTTGTATATCTGCATATTTATGTATATTCATGTATATGCATGCATTGTTATAGACTTATACAAAATATTTGTACGTAGAATAGGCATATGAATATATGTGTTAACATATTCAAATTAAGATATGTTAAAAATGCAGAAAATAGGCCTTTTATGCAAGTAAGAAAGATAAAACATGAGCAATAAAATATAAATCAGCATTTTTTCTTTGATTCTGTGCAGTATTTTTGATTAAACAGAATATCAGCTGAAGATGGAATCCAAACCATACAAATTAATATATTTTCAGGAAAAGCATATTAAGTGTGAGTTCATTTTGTTTGGTTTTGTTTTCAGAAAAAAAGAAATAATTAAAAATGAAAGAATACACCTTGCTAGTGTTTTCTAAGTGAAAGTATTAGGAAAAAGTGATTAGTAGTTTTCTAATTTTGTATCTTTTTTTCTTTGTTAGGCTCTGGGAGAGCTTATGAAATAACTCGACACCTAAAAAACTGCAGTGCTAAAATGAAAGTTACTACGGTTGTAGAAATAGCACTAGCAATGAGAGAACTTTCCATGCTTTGACCTATTCTTTTATCTGAATGCAAGCCCATACATAGTGATTGGATATTAACAGTAATGATCTCTCAGAAGCTGACTATGCGGTTAGAAAACAGCACATGGTTTCTAAGGTCTTGTTGTTTGTTTGTAAGTTTGGTATATCTACATTTGCTTTCTTTTCATGCTCTGCTTTCCAGATTAGGTCTGAGAGCTAGGAACAGGTTCTAGAAGACTCTTCATTACTCTGAGAACTACATTCCTGCCTTTGGGAAAATATCTAAGTGCTTTCCATTGTAAATTGTGCAATTAGGACTGACTTGGTAAGTTCCAGCTTTTATGTGGGTCTAGACTTTGGGAATATTTACAAGGAAAATGTTTACATGCCTCTAATGTCTACATGTCTCACTGGCATTTCTTCCTGATTCATCTCCCTCTGTAATAAAAAAAAATATGTATTAAATAAGCTTCAGAAAAATGAAGGAAAAATAAGAAAAGTGTGTTTTGTTTTATTTTACCAAACGGTAGAGCCAATAACTATGTGCTTTTTAATTCCCCTACCAAAACCTTTTAATCTTCATCAGAAAAAGCTGTTTTTCAAATGGATGGTGAGAGCACTCTGCAGTTCTCAACTGCTCTTTGCTTCTTACATAGAAAACTTAATTTCAGCTGAAGCTGGTTTCTGTACATTTAGCAAAGGTGGATGGAGATCATCAGCATTTCAGTGGCTTTCAGTCATTATAGCCTGAGCTAAATTCAAAAAGTGATTGAATAGGAGGTAAATGGTTCTGCTCCATACTCTGATATTTTCTTATACCTAATTTTAACATTCTGATCTCTGAATTATGTGCCTATAAAGTCAAGCATTCAACATGAAGAAAACAATGCCAAATTTTGCTCCATTTGACTTTAATCTGACCTCTGAAAGTATTCCCCATGACAGTCTTCAGCTCTGTGATTCTTCTTTTCTCTTTCTTCCTTTGAGCGCCACAGCTGTGCTTATTTTCTGCTGTTCTTGTTTCAGGTCTCAAGTATCTGTAATCCTGAAAACTTGGTGGTGTTGCCACCTCTCTTAGTTGATCTCACCAAAACCTCATGTCTCCCAACTGAATATGGAGATCATTTTACATGACAGTTAACATTATGAAATAGTTTTATATATGAAAAAGCAGTTTCCTATGACTCCTATTGTAATGGAAAGCATTTGTGATTCATGCCAGTACTGAGGTGGAATATGAGAACAACAGACTAAAGCCATCCTCCAGCCCCTTGCATAACCCAGAACATATTTTCCATGTCTGGATGAAGCAGCCCTATACAACACTGTACATTCACCACATTTAATGTTTTAAGTATTGGCCATTCTCTGCTCTGAATGAGAGGCAAGGTGCCCAGGGAAAAATGAGCATGTAGTCACTTCTTTTGGAGCCATAACATACTACATGAGTGCTACAAGGCCAAAGGCATGTATATTTCACAATCTGTGTCTGGTATGTCCCTTCTCTTTGGTGCTTGACTATGCAATCTTAGTGTTCTTTTAACAGTAGTCTAATTTCTTCAGTTTCCCTTTTTAAATAACGCAAAGCTGAAAATGGGCAAGTCACTGTCATGAGAATAGTCTCTCCTGACTATCTCAGGAGGGATAAAAGCTCCAGGTCTCTGGCAGTGGGTGACTTGATGCAATCGATGGCAATAGCGAACAGTTTGAGCCATCCCCTGAAAGGACTACCACTCTGGTTTTATCAGTGATTTCACAGGTATTTGCCGATAGCAGACTGTTGAGCCTCAGGTCTCAGGTACTGTGCTGGGAAAAGTGTCTTACAGACTAGCACTCCCCTTTCATCCTTCCCCCCCTGCTTATCTATGGTACTTTTGCTGCCGTCTCCTGCCACTTGTCTTCTTCCTCTTCTGCTTCTGCCTCTCATTAGCCAGAAGTGATAGAGCCATCAGCTGGAGTCACGGAAAGGACTTCTTTATCCAGTGTGCTCTCACATGCTGGGGCTTTAAAGTTGCAGAGCTGGCAGTCAGAGCAGTTTGCACTGCTGAGCCTCCCAGTCCCTATCTGAACTAGTTCCTCTTGGGCCCATATAGGAATGCCAAGTTGATTTGTTCACCTCAAACCTCATTCTTGAAGCCAAGAGAATTACTTTTGCTAGAAGGTACTCTTAGAAAATCAACCAGTGCTAGACATCCAGCATGATTTCTTCAATGCTTAGAGATTATTAAAAAGTAATTTAAGCAGCTGCAAATCAGATCTTCTGTCATCTGCAACAAAAAATTTAAGAGAGTGAGAGCTTATCTCTCCTGATCTGTCCAAACTACCAAGCTCCAGGAATGGAGTGACCAAATATTGCAGAGCAAGTCCTCAATATGCATTCATGGATGTGATCTATAGATCCTGCAGACAAAATGTTTTAATTTTTATTTTACGTCTTGAGACAATCATTTGATTCCTTTCAGTTTGTCAAGCAGTAGTATGGACTTGAACAGTATAGTCCTACCTCTTTTATTTTTTTATTAAGCCAGTGGGTCAAGCTCTATCATTTAATGCACTAACCACCAAGTCCCACTAATGTCAGCTTTCCTTCGGAGGATGAAATAATATGATTTAGTCCCAGAAAGCAGACCTCAAAGTCAGAGGCTTTATAAGCATGCCTCTTAGACCAAAGGCTTTAGCAGGTGGATTCTAAGGATTTTATTATGAGGAGCTTGACATGGAGTGGAAACTCTGAGCCATGAGGACTTGCCCTTTCTCTCAGCCAGATGCTGAGCTACAGGTCCTTCGACTGTGTTCCAGCTGATATTGACAGCTGTTCACCTGTTCACAGGCTATAAAACTTTCCAGCAAATGACTTTTAGAGTAAGTATTATTTTTCTAGAATTAAACTGTGAGTGAGGTATGTAATAATAAGAAAAGCATATTCAGAATAAAACAAATTTAGATACCTATGGAGTATTTAAGTGTCTTATATAGGCTAATGATTGAAATGTCTACTTTATAATCAAAACTGCACTGCATTTTTGCACACTCGGCTGTCAACTAAATGAATGAAGAATATTTTCAAAAGAAAAATGCAGTGGGCTACTGACCATTTATATACTCTACAAATTTTAAAGATATATTCCTGATAGTTTATGTGGGCTGATTTTACATGAAATGCCTTTAAGAACAACAAAGCAGTTATTTATTATTGTATACTCTTGTGTTAATAAAAATAACTCTCTTAAAAAAGTGAAAAATCCTAATACTTATTAGTACCATGGCCACATGTAATAGTCAATGGGAATTTTGTGAGTCCTAATTGTGGTTAATACTAAAAGATTTCACTTTCCTCTCTCCCAGATTCTTTTTTATTTTTTCATTTTTAACGTAATGTCAGAGGTCTATGGACCAGCCTCACCCAACTCACACTCCTGCACTAAGTTGGTAGAGGTTGGAATGGCCTTGGCCTGCTGTGGAGGTTCCCCACCATAGTCTAAATCAGCAGCACAGCAAAATGCCTCATCATACTCTGTCATCTTCCCCAGTCACGAATGAGCTGGAGGCCACACTGCAACGGGATACAGGTCAGGACCAACTAGGTGAACTTCAGTATCATGTGTGGGACTTCCTGCTCCCTTTTGCATCTGATCAAGTCTCCATCCTCTCTACTACCCATGACTGCAGGCCTGCTTTCATGTATTTTAACCAATTCTAAGCCCTGTATGAAACATGATGGTACTGATTCCTGGATCACTCAGTCACAAACTGTCATTTAAAGACCATAGCCTCTTTGATTAACTGTTCTGGATATCAGCACCACTGGGCTACAGTTGCAGTGCTGTGCTGTAGCTTGTGGCTGAAGCCATGCAGATATCTGTCTGGACTCCTCTATCTCAAAGAGAATAGGAGGGACTGAGGTGCCTCATGGAGGAATAAAGATGTATGCAAAGCCATTGCTAAAGTAACTGTTGAGAAAGGTTGTATTGCACTGTCTTCCTTTCCCATAGCCAACACTGCTCCACCTTGACATGAGTATTCATGTTGGTGGCCAGTCCTCATCCACTGGAGGTCCTCCATTATTCACCTGCCTGCGTGTCAGCCTGTAAGTCACTAGCAGACTGGCCAGGCTAAAGGCCCCTAGCTACTGGCTGCAAGCTGCAGGACTGCGTACATGTACATGTTTTCAGAAAGCAGGCACTCTTCGGGAGCTGTCCTGCTTCCAAGATTTCACTTTATTACTGTTGTTTACATTCTTGTGCAGATAGTGTTTATGTGAATGTAGAAAAAGTAATGAAGACTGGTTTTGCTAAAATCATACACCAACAGGGTGAGGAGAGAATTCCAGAAGTATTCCAGTCACCTCTTCATCTTCCTCATCCTCCAGAGCGTACTAAGAGCGTGTGTTATCCCTGGTACTGGAGCCTTTGTGAGTCATTCCCTGCAAACCTAGTGTTTCATTATTATTATTAGAAAATGTTTTCCATCAGCAGGAGTGACATTTGTGCTGATCAGAAGGGGGCCATTTTTCTTGCAGCCATATCTCCAGCAGCACAATCCTTTTACTCTGCCTGGCAGTCATTCTGTAAGCCCCAAAATGTGCTGCCCTGAGTGAGGTGACCCACAGAACATCCCTCCTAAGCAGCTTGTTGGTGTCCTCCTCCTACCACTGCAGTGACTGCAGCTTTCTGTGAAGCTGCCCAGATCACAGAAGCAGTCCTGGCCTTGCTGAACAGTCATGGCCTCACTCATGTCAGCACTGTCTCTGCTGGCTTGTTACCAACTAGCATGAGGTGGATTACAGTATAGTATGAAGCCTTCCGACTTTGGAACCCAACAGGCTAAAGGGAAAGAAAAGCAAGGGGAGAAAAATCTGATACTCTGGTATCAGCTCACTCATCCTCTGTCACAGTGTAATATTAAAATACTACTGCATCTGCAAGTGGGACAGCAGTACAACCTCTTGCACAGAATCCACACTGTCTCCTTCTTCCCTTGCACATTCCTATGTGCACAAGTAAGCCAAGCCTACATGCTCCCTCCAGGGTCGTGCTCAGATCACTTTGGTTCTGCAGTGTCAGAGCTGGTGCTACAGATACTTTACTGGATTAAAAATACTTCCTGTTGTTGCTATTCCTTCTATATACGCCCTGGTTAGAATTTCAATCAGCAGTACTGAAATGCTTCCCAGGAGGTTTCCAGTAACAAACTGATGTCTTTCCAAAACTTCATTGCCAGGAAGAGTCAGATGAGGTTTCAGCCAATATCTGTGTTTACAGATTCTGGAGTGAGCTGAACGGAATTTGTCAAGCAGAGCCGTCTTAGGTTCACTGCAACACGTCTGTACAAAACCACTTTTAGCTCTCCTGCACTCATGACTTCTTCTGTCTTGTCAGTCATTATGGCACACCTCTCACGTTGGAAGGGCTGACAGAAAAACTGCCTTTCATCATGTGAGATAGTTTCATTATTATGGAGAATTACAGAAACAAAAGATACTGGGTGTGACTCGCTCACTGAGATGTAAACATCTAAAATAGGTCAGAGCTAGATCCACACGAACACCCCGGGCTGCCTTCCTGGCAGATGGCACTGGCCTCAGCCTGGCATCATTCTCAGCAGGACCCAGCGGGGCCACCTTTCTCCAGTGGGCACTGAGGCCTGGTGGGAGCCTCAGGGGGGCCAGGTAGATGGAGCCTGAAAAGCAGAATTTCTGGAAGTGGTCCTCTGGTAAAGAGAGGAACAAAAATAAGTCACCAGGAAGCAATCACTAGTGATTCTTTGGGGATTTGTTTTCTCTCATACTCCCCTCCCTTTTCTCTGTTCTTAGCTATCTAGCTACAAAAAGAGGAGTAGTTGTGTGCCTGCAGCCATCACTTTTCTTATCTGTATCATCTCACTGAAGTGTACAATTAACTTCTGTTTCAAAAATGCCCACTGATTATAATTTTCCCATTGTGAATGAAGAACTGCAAAACATTTGTTGATTCTTACACAGGCGTACATAGGCAATGAGCATTCACTCATATTTAACACATTATTTTCCCAGTTAGTGGCAGAGAAAGATGACTGTTAAACTGTTTAACTGTTTCTGATATTACAAATAAAGATTTAGAAGCTCTATGAGCACTAAAACTATCTAACATTTGCATCTCAAGTCACTTTTCTTGATTTTCTTGATTCATTTTCATCAGCTTTCAGGCCAAGAACAGAGAGTGTGAGGGATTTTAATCTACTGGATCATTGTGTTGAAATTCTTCATGTATGAAACCTGAAAATAAAGCAAATGATAAATCCAGTAGGTGATGATATAGATAATGAAGACATAATGTTTTCCAAACAAATGAGGTTTCCATTTTTCACTTTGTATTTGCTCCTGTCATTGAAGATGGGTTAAAATAAAAATAGGTTTACTAAAGGTTGATCATGCTGAAATAACATGATAAGTTTCCTTGTCAAGGTAAGAGGTTTACATTAAAAAGAAAAAAATAATCAACTAAATAATTACCGTAGAATTCATCTATCTGGTATTCAAGAGGCATTTCACGTTATGTCACGTGAAAAACAATTGGTTATGACAAAGAGCATAGAGATAACAAATGAATTTTAAAATAATGAGATGGCTCAAAGAGAGATGGCAGAGGGTCCTGCTGCAAGGAGAAGTACCAATCAATAGCTGCCAAGGATGCCTCTCAAAGTTTAGTTTCAGGACTGATCTTGCTTAATGTTTTCATCAGCCATTTTGACACACAAAATAGAATGGGTTGATGAGTGATACAGGATGAGAAGAGCACAGGTCTGAGAAGCAGGAAATGAATGCTGTCATGAAGACAGGCCTGAATAAATTCAATCGTACAAATGAAAAGTTGTGTCTGATATAATACAGACTCCTGCTGTAGGCTAGAATTACTCAGTTCAGCAGAGCATCCTTTAAAGCTGTTGACTGTTTTTTAGTGCCCCTTTTGTGTTCCAGTGGTCAGGCACCACTTTCCCTTTTTGTTTGACTGGCAGCTAGTTGATTTGAAGCAGTAGGTATCGTTTGGACAGTGTGGGATGGTGGGCAGTGTGGCCTGGGTGCGTGTGTAGTGACAGCATGAAAATTATTATGTTAATGTAAAATGTTAGATGGAAAAATAAATTCCAGAAACTCATATCAAGGGCCTCCTAGAGATCCTCATTCTGTTAAATGTCATGACACATGCCAGTTGTTGGACTTGTGCCTCCTTCCATGAAGTGGAAACTTTCCAGGTTCAGTTTGGAGTTTGCTGTCACTTTTAACACAACTCATAAGACAACTCCAATCTTCATGCTGGAGCTCATCCTTGAGAGTCTTTTACATTTTTTTCAGGTACAGTCATCCAGATTAGGAAAGAAACAAGACCACAGTAGTGAAGCAAACCATCACACAGCCCAATTGCAAGTTTCTGTGAGTACTGGACAGATAGTTTGCAATGACTTCATAGAATCTATTTATTTTCACAAAGACCCTCAAAATTTCATGGTAATAGAAAAAGAAGTAACTATTGTGAGTTGTTGACATGCAATTTCTTTACAGACCTAAAATCTGATATATCTTATTTAATAAACTCTTCTACAAAAGTAGTCTTAAAATATTATAAGAAAAATTAAGATGAAACAAACAGAAAGATTCCAAAGTCTTTCTAAGAATTACACGTGAAACAGTTTTACACTACTGGTGGCACGTTTTGTCTTTAAGATGTACAGGAGACTACTGAGAGGTATTTTTTAATCCCACTTTGTTTCATCATGTCTTTTTACAGTTTCCATTTTATATTTAGTTTCATAATCCAAACAATTCTGAATTATTTGTACAACAATAAAATATAGAGTTTTGCTAACTTAAACAAAATGTTCAGCAATCACAGCCCTACATATACATTTTACATTCTTCTGTCTATTTTTAATGGCAGTATCTAAAATGAAAAGAGAAGTACATTTTCAGAAAAGTATCTTTAGTGGGCTTTGAAACAGCAAAAAGTTGAATGCATATTTTCTTAGTTTACACAAAATGAAATCAATAAGGGATCGCATGTATTCTTTAAGAAAATTTCTTTTGCATTTGCTAATATAGGAATATATTCAGACAATGAGCTGTAATTGCAGTCTCTCAGCTGCTCTGGCTTTTCCAGCAGCTATTGAGGGCAGGTCTCTCCCATAATGGCTTTGTGAGGACAGCTAGAGCCAGACAGTGGGGAAAAGATTCTGGGAAAAGCCTTCCATATGAAGTACTCTGCCCTTTGAAGATCACTGTTCTGAGCCAAGGACTAAGAGCTATGAGCATCAGCTAGGAGACTTTCAAAAGTCTCGTGAGCATTTTGGCTGGCTGTCCAAACTGAGGTTAAGTGTTGCCCATGCAGTATTATTCACCTAAAGATTTCAAAATACATCCCAACTGTAACACAAATGTTTTCCTTCTTCTCTCATTCATATTTGCGCCAAAAAATTACATAAACAAAAGTAAAAAATGGAGATCCAGACATACTCAAGCTCACATACAGTGCTTGAGTGGCAGAGACAATCCTGTTGTCTCAAGAATTAGTTCTACTAGTCCTCTGTAGACTATTTCACCGTGCTGATTTCCCTCCAGTCATGAGGTACAATGACAATGCTAGATAACAGCTATAACAGGGAATCTGTGGTGTTGGTGAATTCAAAACACCAATTCAAATCCTTAACCATTGAAATCATGGAAGGAATCACTTGTCATTTTGCCTTTCCATTCTTAAACTGAGTTTAAATGACTCAGATGTTTTACTTCATCAAATACTTCACCCCTTTCCCCCCCAAAAGTGCTATGTGTGATGAGCAAAAGCAATTAATAAATTATTCAGCTCAATCCCATGATTTTGTGCATTAATACATGAAGCCTCTGACCCCCTACAACAAGAATTTTTTAGTGATTAAAGAGACATTCTGGCATAAGTAGGTCAAGCATAGAGCTCTGGAGCTTCCTTCACCATCTGAATCTGAGTTTGCAGCCTTTCTCTCCTTAATTATAAAATCCCAGAAATTGAGGGAAATACAGAAAAATCTGAAACCCTATAAATAACACATAGCAATGCTTGGCTTCTTTGGGGTTTCTCAGGTGTTGTCATGTTCTGAACTGTGCAGCCAGCATTCTTCATACATTAATAATCAAGAGAAGAGACATTAAAGAATAGGAAATATGTGAATAATACAAGAGACAAGGGAAATATAATGAAAGCAAGTGTCCTTCACCTGACATTGGGCATAATCATTCTGTCCCTGTGCAAATAAATCTCAGGCTTCAAGTTTGGTAATGAGGCAGTAACTTGCTTGTAAGTGCAACTGAAGGCAGATAAAGACAGCTGTACTTCCAGATAGCTGTAATTCTCTATTACTCATACTGCAGAATTGAGTCCTTCAAGATAATAGCCAAAAATTAAATAAGCCTTTTAACTGCACTGGGTTAAGTGGGGTCCATGGCATTCTCCGGCATTAGGAAAAGCTGCATTAAAAGCAGCTTCAGAAAATTTATCTTTCATAAGCTTGCAAGCAGACATCTGATCAAACTGAACAAGGGCAGACATGCCAAGGTGACAGAGGAGCCAGTAGCTCTCCCATGTTGGGGATTGGTGGGCAGAGCCAGGCACTCTGGGCAGGCGCAGCTATAACCTCCCCGTGCATCTCACCCTGTCCCACATCTGCTGGAGGTGGCAGACAGTATACTAAATGCATCAGCACTGCTGTGCCTATGGCTCATGCACATGTTTTGCCCTCGAATTAGGCAAGTGGGATCCAGAAGATATTCACCTTCCTGTCTTGCTCCTAGTCCGTCTCTGCTTCTACTTAAGTGCTCAGCTCTTGGCTCCAGAAGTACCAGAGCTAATACTTATATCACAGGATGACTGTCAGGGTTGAGAACCTGCAGATAATTTTTAAATTCAAGTACCATTTGTTATGTATTGTTATTTAATTAGTCAGAGTAAAATGCGTGAGGAAGTGGTCAGGTGAAGAATACAGCTTCCCCGTGCCAAATGTAGTCCTTTGAAAACTGCAGTTCCAAATCACTGCTGTTTTGTGATCGAAACTCTTCAGGGGCAGAGCTTATAACCCTGAACTACCCAAACTCATTTTTTTACATTTAGATAGCTTTGATGATAAACTCAATCTAATCTGACTTTGGACAACTAATAACACCTCATTAAAAAAAAAACAAACAACCTCTATTCTCAGCATAATGTACAGCCATGGAAGATCATCCTCCCAAATATTTAACTGATTGAATGATGGAATGATTGGTCTTTTCACATAGAGACAATGCTTAATATAGACTTACATGGCTGTTAAACTTCCAAGGTCTTGTGAGACGAGTAGCATCCCACAGTGGTAAGCTGAGAACTTCAAGGGATAAAATCTCACAGATTCTGTGCTATTAAATTGTCCGTGAAACTCATTTGCACCCTTATGGCCAAATATTCTGATAGGTGCCATACTTGTAAACAAAGTTTAAAAGTAGTAGACAATACTTACAAACAAAGTACCATATCAATAACAGAGTAACAGTTAACAAAGTTGTATTTATGAGAGGGGAAAACAGAAATTCTTCCTGTATATTCTGTAACCCAAGTTTAAGAAAACACACATTCCATTCTAGATCCATGTTCAGAAATTCTCTCTTGGTTGAAACTGGCAAATCGTTTTGACCCATACTTAGTTCTGCTGATGTTCAATTAGAAGCAGTGATTAAGTCTCAGAAAAAGAAAAAAATCTTTTAAATTACAATAAATGAGTCCAGGGAGAGAATGTGAATTTAGCCATAGAGAGAAAAAATATATATATAAATTTAAATAAAATGCTGAATTATAAAATAAGTATTCCACTTGATCTCAACAAAACCACAGTCTTTACTAGGAGTGACCTTCTCGGAAAACTGATACCACTTATTTAGAAATAGATTTGAGCTGCAGAATTTGAATGAAGTAGTTTTTGGGCAGCACTGTTCATTACAATGCACATCAAGGTTTTGGTTTGACCAACTATAGAAACAGAGTCCAGTGACAACATGCAAGTATCTACTTGCATGCTAAATATGGGTTTATAGAAGTAAATGACAGATTACATATAAACACTCAGCTATACTAATCCAGTGAAAAGCATTCGTGCCATATTTTGCTGGCGTGTTTTCAAAATCCAGCTGAAAATATGATCCATTATTTTCTCTAGCCTCAAATAACATGAAAACAAAATAACCTACCATCTCTCTATTTGAGTTAAGCAATATATCTTTATATATCTTTGTCTTATTAAAAAGATATGCTCTATGTTTTTTGAATGATGTGCAGTGACTAGATTTTGAAAGATGATTGGAAGGCTTTGGCAGTGCCAAGTGGAGACCATGAAAGGCTCAAAGTAGTACATTTAGATCACCATTCTGAAATCTCATGTGGATAGTTGAGAACTCAGCTTTTTTATATTTTGTAATTTTTTCCTTCCTACTCAGGTCAAGCAGAAAGTTAAATAGAATCAAATGTCAAATTTAGATTTACAGAATACTTTGCCTTTTTTGCCTTTTTTTTTTCCCACTTACAAAAGTGTACACAGTGTACACATAGTACTTCTGTGTATGGCTAAGAGATTTATTATTGTAACAGTTTGCTTTCTTCTCTAGCTTCATGTTATGCCTTGGAACTGCTTATATGCTTCTTTTGTGATACATATTCCTAAAAATCTGAAGAAAAAATATGACTGTTTGTAAGCTCTCATAGGAGTAAGCCATTAATAAAATGTCTGTGGATTTCCATCCAATGCATTGTCCATTAGCTCATCAGCTAATTGTAAACCGTGTAATGGTTTACAATATGTAGATATGGGAGTTTCCTGCATAACAAAAGAAGATCTCTAATTTACGTGCATGGAGAACTGTTTAATTTTCTATTATAAAAGAAGCTCTGTGTATGACCTCGCATCTTAAAGCATTTGATCTTTAGCAGCTGCTGAAAATAGATTCTATACAAAGCATGAACTCAGCAATATGAGCATTTACGATTATACATCTTTGCTTTCATGCTTGATGCAGTAAATCAGTTCTTATTTGTGTGTGCACCAGCTTTCCAAATCTTGTGTTACATGAACCAGGATGGTACTATTTCCTCTTTTTTTCCATATGAACATGGTTTGAGATGTGCTCATTATGTGTTTTTATTCTCCCTTGTAATAGGACTGTATTAATACTAATCATTGAGTTAATGAGAACAGGTGGCCCTTCTGTTCGCTCTGTTATCCCACTCCATCGATCCCTTTCTTTGAGTGAGATCTGCTACTTTTTTTTTTTTCATGAATTATGTGCTGCTTTTCAACTCAATTAATACACAGTATCAAAAGAGGTTTTTCAGGTGTTGCTACCTGAAGCTCCTATTCTCAATGGAAACAATTTAATACAATGCTTCTTCTGTACATTGCACAACCTAGTTAGTAGCTAAAATAGGTATGGCAGAGTATCTAAAACTGCGGTGTATCATATTATAGAAATAAGATCTATAGGTGGCTTCCAACAAGATCTATGGATCATAGGTTTACAAGAGCATTTGTGTCCTTGTATGCACTAATGCTCCAGCAATCAGATGGGGGATGCGTTCGTGGAAATGTGATAGTTTTCATTATTTTTCAGTCTTGTTTCTCTAAACAGAGGAATTATAGACAGCTGCATGAATTATTATCAAGGAGAATACAGAAAACAAGTATATTTTTACTGCATATTTACTTGAAAAGCTCAAGGAGTGGTTAGAAAGAGGTAGCATTAGAACAGGGTGCAGAAATCTGCAAAATAAGATAAAGTCTCGTATAGATGATGCAAAAGAGCTAGAAAGCAAATAACAGGAACATCTGACTTTTTTTCAGTGACTGTTCCGCTGTAGGACAGTGGGTTTTAAAGAATGTACTCAGAATCCTGAAGCTTATCTAAGAGTATAAATAGTTTTATAGGAGAAGGAGAGATAGCAGCATGAAGGCAGAAGAATAAGGTAGAAGTCTTGGATAATAATAAGAAGCAGTACTAGCAGCAGCCTACTTGGCTTATATTTTGGCCAAGTGTATGTTAGTCTTCATTTGCTAATACTTCCTATGCAGTGAGTATAGGACAAGATTTTTTTCTTCTACCTGAAGAGTCAGCAATAGTTTTGATACATATGGCATTCATAAGCAATATTTTCTTTCTCCAGTTATCCCTGCTATCTTAATAGTTAAACGTTAAAAGGAAATTTTCCACATGATTTTTAACCCTTGATTTTGGCTTCTATTAAGCAAGTCTTATTTTTAATCCTTTCCACTGAAAATTACTGTCTAACTTACTTGACTAAGCTAACTTCTTCTTCAGTATAAATCATTATGTTGATGATCTGAAAAAAGAAACAGTCTACTCATAAAATAATGAGTTTCAAAATGAGGAGAATACAGAAATGCAGATTTCAAGTTCCAAGTAAAAACCAAAGTAAAAACTTCAGTGTCTGAGTAGATGAAGTTATTAGCTGACCTCCACTTTTTTCTCTTCAATTGCTTCATATCCGGGTTCAGTTGTCCCTGAGCTATCCGAACTAAAATGAGAGCAACAAGTTTTTTTAAAATGAACTACTACATGAAATTTTAGAAGTAATAAGCAGAAAGTCATATAGCCAATGAAGCATGCAGTGGCAAAAGTCTAAACCATTACAGCTTTCAACCAATTTTTTGCAAAGCTCAGGTAAGCATAGATTGCACACTATCAGGATATAAAAGGTGTTCACTGTGTTTGTGCATTTCTTCTGGTTTAGAAATGTAGAGCAGCCCTAGAATTCTTTCATACCAACATTGCTATCACTTTTTACCAATTTTGAAGAAAGACATGGCCCAAGAATATGTGGAGGACATAGCTTTTTCTTCTGATTTACCCTTGTTCAAAGCATTATGGGAAACGTAAAACAATGTGTAGACATTGCAAGGGTGAATGAGCACAGTGCCAGGAATGTCACAAGTATACAGTAAATGATCTCTTTCCAAGGAAGTCACTGACACTTTCTTGTAGCAGACTCATACATATCTTTTCCGAATATAATTCACTCTATAAAGATTTGTCCCTTTGTCTCCCAAATCTCCATCTATCAGATCATGTTTAACATTTTCTGTTATTCCAGGGCTGCAAAATGTTCGGTTTCAGATTTATGTGGGATGTTCAGGCCCTAATTGAATAAAGTAACAATTGAAAATGAGAGATAAATATTTAAACAAACAAAAACAGATAAAATTGTCTCAGATCATTTACACTGTAAATATTAATAAGTGTGACATAAACTACATTTAACATCTGATTACAGTTCACTAACTGCCTGGTCTATATTAGAAGACTGAATGTGTCATGCAGGGACTTAATTGGCACTATTAGATTTTGTACTGATCTTTGATATTAGTCATATTTTTTGAACTTTTGATCATTTTTGGACATACATAAACACAGGAAGATCCAGTCATCTCCTTTAGGTCATTCCTGATTTTACCCCAAAATTTTGAGCTCTGATTAATTATAGTTGCTCGTATAATCTTCAGTTTGGAAAACTTCAGAATTTTTTTTTTAAATAAAATTGTTTTAAAGAACAATTCCAGGCATTTTAGCTGAAATCTTGGGATAATGTGTAAATTTACAGAAAAAGCCTCAAATTTTTAAAAAATATTTCAGAATTTAGAGTAATTGCTTACTATATCCATGCAGGTATTATAGTACCATAAAAATAGAGTATAATTCTTAACATTCTGAGGATAAAATCCTTCAAGCCTGATGGCAAGTCGTTTAACATTTTCCAGTGCTAAACTAAGAAACCATGTTTAAATATTATTTCTAAAATATGTAAACAATAGATATCCTTTCCTGCTTGTCCTAAGATACATATGAGAGGGTAGAATGAAATACAATGGCAGAAGATCTAATTAACTAGGCTCTTTACCATTGTGGACAATATGACCGAGTTATATAAATAAAATGACTCACTGTAGAAAGGTCTAATTTTCTAAACCAACACAAATTCCCACTGTTTTAGCTAAAACTGATGTTTTTTTTTTTAAATATCGTTCTATCATGTCTATGTTGGTTAGAGTCAGACCATTTTATTGATATTTTTAAACTCAGGTGTGTACACTTTCACTTAACGTCTAATGTTAATTGACATCTTATATTTGAAAATGATGCTCTTGATATAAGACGTCATAGGTCATGTGTAGTGTTTTCAGATAATTAAAACCAGCTAGGTCACAGTTACCGATCTTTAAAGCAGGTAGGTCACTGGGTATTCAAAGTAAGCTCATCCTCACCCTAAAATAAGGATGTGAAAGCTACATCATTTGCTATCTACCTATCTATATGTATGTGTATATATGTATACTTAAGCATATAGTGAAGCAGAATACAGAGTACGGGAACACACACCACCAAATAAAACAAGGACTAAATGACCCAAAAGGATTACATTCTGTTTTCTCATCAGTATTTGATGTGTTTTATTCCATAAAATTGTTTTTAAATTATTTTCTTCATTTCCCTTACTTTACTGTAACCAAATAAAAAATATGTCACAAATAAAAAATGTGTTTAATAAATGCAAGAAAGGTATTATGTAGTATAACAGAAGTAAGAATTACTACTCTTTTATACCTTGTTTTACCCTCATTTTTGCTTGTTGAAAGTATAAGAAGGAGAAACAAATATGTCTCTTCCACTCAAGATATGTAGCAAAAAAAAAAAGGAAATAACTTCAATTGACATCAGTGCTAAGTTCCCATGAGGGAACAATATTTTTATTTCCATTAATTGTGATATGCAAAAGGTGTATAAAAATCAAACTTAATTGATAATGATACCACATACCTCAGAGCACCCTCATTTTTCTAACATCTTCTATTTTGTGTTTCTTGAAACATCATTACTCCAACTTAATTAGAAGTTCAAGGATAAATGTTTTGAAAAAAAATATATCAAAAGAAATGCATAAGATTTCTTAAGGAAATCAATGTTACACTGTGGTTGGTAATACTTAAAGTTCCACTCCTTTGTTTTGGCCCTAGGAATATACAAATAAAGAATTGGTCTGCTCCCCAGCTTGCTGCCTAACTCTGTTGGTCCTACCCCTGTATAGGTGGTGTTTGATATTTGCAGCTTCACCAAGGAGTGGGTATATGTGCAATTCTAGGAGTACTAATGCAAAATTTTGGGTACTAGAAAGCAAAATATCTTAATTCCATGTCCAGTTGAAGGTAATTAAAAGGAATTGATCTGAATAATAAAGGGACCCATGTTCTGTTCTGAATTATACCAGTTCATGCCCAGTGATACAGGTATATATATGGAACTCACCCAGAGAAGGAATGTGACAAAGAATGAACAATCTGGTTTGTGTTTGGAGGACTTCTGCCCAATATTCTGGCTGTTTTACAGCCATTAGTGGAGAAATCATTCATTTATTGTGTCCATTGAACAATGGCTTTTATTCTGATAAAAACTGTTAATTTTACTAATCTGTGTCTGGCTCGGTTAATGAAATGTGGAATATGTGCTGAAGAGGAAAATAAGTCAACAAAACTCATTGCATCAAACATATACTACTATGTGGGTGTTTTTTCCTAAAATGCTAAGAGGTGAAAAGCTAATACTTTTATACAGCTTGCCATTCAGTCATCTGAGCAATTACTTGCTTAAAGCAAATGACGTCTAGATACTGGAGAAAGATAAAGTTGAAAGACTATTCATTAAAAATATTTTCCTTCTCAATAAATGATTTGGTTTTTGAAGTAAATTGAACATAAAGAGTAGAAAGGAAGAAGAAAAATTTGAAATTTTATCATACCATTTTAAGTTTGCTTATGTCACACAGAAAGTAAATGGCGATAGAGTATAAAGGAATCTAATCCATAAAGGAAGAGAAAAAGGTTAAAGAAGTCAACAGTAATTAAATGGTGATTGAAGCTGAAAGAAAATTGATCTGTGTTAGCTGAAGGCCATTCTTGCCTTTTGGGATGTTATGCATCGGTGAAGAGGGGAAATAAAGGTTTTTCTTGTTTTGATATGGAAATGCATGTCACATCTTCTTAGCCTATGGTGCTGTGACTCAAGACTACACTGAGTTTCTGGTACACTGATTCTAGTGTCCTATGCATGCTTGTGGGTACTGTGTAAAGATAAGATGCTCTAACAAAGCTTGGCAAGGTCAAAAGGCATGGGAGCTTCAACGGTTTGCCTGCTGTTTTGTCTTCGGGCAAAGAAAGAAAAGCAACCTAAAGCAAATGAATCTAAATAGGGGTAGCACTGACACATCCATGTAAAAGATCTGCAATATCCATGACTCAGGGATGCAGTGATATTCTCACAACACATCTGAAGTTTGACTCTTCGGGGGGGATACTCTTATTGCTACCATGAATCAATATGAAAGGAACATTATGTAGAGAAGTTTAATAAATGCCAGCAGCACTGAGAAGCACCTTATAGTTTTGGTTTACTGCTTCAGATGTTGATTATCTTTCTGTCAGAGCATGAAGAAATGAAAACCTGAATCTAAACCTGTAACTCTGCTCTAGTTACATATTCTCCATAGCAAATGAATTACCAAATGCCACTGTATATAGTAGTTTCTAGGCCAGGCAGAATCCCACTTCACAGAAGTCTTCTGTTCTTGCAAAGATCAGTGCCTCTTCCATTCCCCAGGGCCTTATAAAACAGAATACATTTCCCTGTTGTGAGATATGGAGTGTGTGCTGTAGGCAAGGACCAGACCTTGTGGATGATTGCTTGTGGAAGAAACGTTGGACCATGGTAGAGGGTTACAAAACCAGCAATATTTACTGATCAGAGAACAAATCCTTCCATCATCATTTAGTTGCAATTTCTGTTTATGTCACTGGGAGTACTAAACGTGTTATGAGTCAGTACAGTATGATTTGGTCGTAGTTGTATAAAGTTGTGAAATTAAGTGAATTTAAATAGAAAATCAAGTCATTTGCCTTACCTAAAGAGTAACAGACAGCTACTAGATGTTCTGGACTACAATTTTTATGAGTTTTTTTGTTTGTAGAGAGAGCTGTAGATACTTACCATTAATAACATTTATGTTAAAGAAAGATATAAATTCTTCCTCTAGTTAAGAAATAGGAGAAGTAACAAATAAAGCACAACAACTCTTTTCCTTGCAAAATTATATCAGAAATCTTTCTATTCTATCGTGGATATGTCACCAGCTGCCTGCCATTATCTTGCTTAAGTTTGTCAAGTGTAATGATGATAAAAATCACTTGGTGTAGCCACCTCAAAAAGTATCCCAGAAAGGAAAGCTTAGGCTTCATCATGCAATTCTTTTTTGCCCTGCAGATCACTTCAGCCACTCAGTTTATTCCTCCACCTCCTTCAGTATATTTTCTTCTGCAACCATTAGTGTTGTAAAGTCCACAAGCTCAATTTGTTACCAGTTTTTTGGGGGACACAGTCCATTTAGACTTGCTGAAAATCTGAAGTCAGTGTTCTCCAGAACCTAATAGAAGGCATGTACCTATGAAGAAGAAATAGCAGGTAAGCCATGAGCTGTGAAGTCAAATTAGGATAAATTCAACACTAAATTCTCTGAGTTAGAGATTAAAGCAACAGAAATATTTTATACTGAAATTCACTAAATCTAGAGCTAGCAGGACCTGAAAAATTCAGTGCTTAAATTTTAGGCATTCTGACATTTCAGGCATCCACTTATGCTTAGGCTTTCTAAGAAGATTAGCTGGTACCTGGAGGCTGTTTAATGTGCTGGCACCTCTGGGAAGATGTGGTCATGCCTAGTGCCATCAGCTTGGTGAGACACGGAGTTGACAAGGGCTCTGTACAGCTTCAGCACAGGATGACCTGGGCCATTTTGCACCCATGTCACACAGAGCACCTTGTTAATTCCCTGCATGTCAGCCACGGTAACTGCTCATGGGCTTGCTTTTATCTTATATCAGTTTTCAATATGACTTCTCTTTGAGGTTTAAAATAGCACATATTGCCTGGCACTTGCTATGCACAGGTGTTTTATGGCTGTACAGAGTGCACAAATGATCTGTAGCTCTGCTGACACCAGAGTTTCAAATCATCTGTCAAAAATGTGCTCACCTACTGTGCAGGCAGGTACATCTGAGCTTGTCACCAAGGGCTCACTGTATAGTCCACAGGATGCTCTGTAGACCTCAAAAGTAGGCCACATGAATCATACCTTCGAAACTAAATCCCTTTACTCTCCACAGAGTAGGAACTAAGGATGACTAATTCAGATGTAAATATCTACGTTGCAACTCATTAAGATTAGGTGATGTAATTTCTGAAAGTAAGGATGACTTAAAATGGTCAGCAGCAATTTAGTGGGAGTTTTAATCATCTCATTAATATATAAACGTTAGATTTAAGTGCCTGAGTGGCTGTTAGTCATATAAATCTCTTGGTTGTTTCAGTCTTCGGCCAAAATTTGAATAACTGAATTTGTACTTTTGAACAAGAGATCCAGTTCCCCCTCTTGGCACCTCAGAGGTTCACAAAGCCCAAGAGACAGTACACCAGAGGTGGTCAGGCACTGCTGCAGAATTTTAGATCCTGGGTACTCTTTCAAAAAGTGTTTATTTCAGAGGACTCAGGTTTCGCTTTTTTCAAAACATTGGTGTTTGTGTAAAAGTTGACGTTAATTTCTCTGATGACTCTGCACTATTTTGTCACAGGCTGGGAGACCATGGCTCCGTTCTGATTGTGACCAAGTGAGTTTGATTCTCTACCTCCCAATGTGTTCCTTAAACTGCAAGTTAGAAGGTCTTTTGGACTTGGACTAAGGTAAAAGTATTTTTTGCTGAAGGTCTACTTCACATTGATTCTTGGAGATATCATTAATAGTATGAATGGCTGTACAACTTAAAAAGCATAAAATTTGTAAGGGGGACAACTTAATCTATATTAAAAATTATTGATGTGTATTAACCGGTGCACAGATAATATGAAACAGGAAAAATCACAGACAAAATCACAGAGACCTAAAATGATACTTCCATTCTAAAACAAATTCTAGATTCTGCTACCTAATGCTTTACTAATGCTGTGAGAAAGGGAACATCTTCAACAAGAAGAGAGTAAAGGGTTATTGTCAAATATAGTCTTCCTGTTAAGATGGAGGTAGACTTCAGTTATCTTAAGGAATAGTAATTCTCACAGGTTGATTTTAACCATTTTGAAATATCAGAAAGGGAGGAAAAAGCCAACAGTTTCTTACAGCTACTTTTTGTGCAAGACTAGCTTTTTAAGAATTCCAGTTGAGTGTCTCAGTTAACAGAAAAACAGTGCTTTGTACAGCTTAAGTGTGTCCTTCTAAAACCTTAAATCATATCCAAGTAAGGAAAATAAAATCATAAATTCTGAGAGTTTATATTTGAAAATGCTGTAAGGTCAACAGAACTGTTACAAAAATATACTTTTTTAAAACAGGAAGCCTTTTCAGTTAGTCTACAGGGCCACTTTCTGGTAATGATGCAGAAGGAAAAGCTCACTTCAGAGTTTATATGAATTATATCAGTGTTCACAGTCACATTCAGGAATAATTTCAGGAATAATTTTTTTCTGTTGTTGAGTACTGAGCAGAGAATCTCTTTGAAATTGAAATGACTACAGAAATGGATAAGGAACAAATGGACAACTGAACAGTAAAAAATAGCCAAGAGCAGATGTTATTCAGGCAGTTGTTCTAGGACAATGCAAGGATGCAATAGCTGAGTTATTACTGGGAGTATGCAACTTCTTGCCTGAAACTGCCTTAGAAAAAGAACTTGAGACTGCCAAATGGGATGTCAGTTTATAGAAATAATTCCAGGGATGATTTGAAGAACTACAGGCTTGTGAGTCTGAAATCTACAGTGCACATCAGTAGCATGTTTAATGAGAACAGAAATAATACACATCTGGAACTACTCCCTGTTTTTGTCCAATGAAGTATTGCTTTATAAATTCAGAGTAGTTTGAAAAAAAAAACACATGTAGATAAGGATGATCTGGTAGGTACCATCTACTTGGGTTTCCAAAAGGCTTTTTACAAAATCCCTCAGTAAAGATTTAAAGAAAGTTAACATCTGTGGCCTAAAGGGGAATTTTTCTTTAGATGAATATCTGAATGAAAGACAGAAAATAGAGGGTAGGAGTAAATGTTTAGTTTCACATTGGAGGGAAACCACAAAAAGAATTCTTCAGAGGCTGTTCGATATATTGAAAATGTCTTGGAAAAGGGACAAGTCAAGCTTGCTAATGATAGTTAGTCACCCTGAACATCAAAGGACAAGGGCCAAATGTGGCGGACTGCAAGCAAATTTTATGTCACTAAGCAACTAAACAATAAAATAGCGAAGGAAATTTGATGTTGAACAATTTAAAGCAATGTGCATGGGAAAATTTTATCTTTATATAAAAAATTAAGGGCTCTGTGGTGGTCTTTACAGTCAGGAGTGAGATATAGTTGCAAAGATGGATAACTGAATGTAAATGTCATATAAGCATTGAGTAATTGTCAAAAAGGCAAGTAAAATATTTAGATTTTATTTTTAGGAAAGGGATAGAACAAACAGTAAACATCACTACACCACTATATAATGTCAAGCTCTTCCTATGTCCCAAGATTTTCAAGTTGTGGTCTCTTTATCCCAGAACAGATGCTATAGGTCTAATTCACATTCTAGGCAATGAGGTCTTGAAAAGAGATTCAAATTTATGAAAGTACTAGTGACATCAGGTTTTATTTCTTGCATTTCTCAGAAAATATGCCTTTGGATATGGTTTTAACTGACATGCTTCTGTACTCTTATAGCTTCATTTTATGGGGGGATATCTTTTTTTGAAATGAAATAAATTACTCAGAAAAACATATCATTTGCATTGATTGAGTATTTTTGATTCTAAACCACAGCAGGATTGTGAATGTTGGTTGGTTAGCAGGACTTCTTAATGGTGATGAGTATGCCTTTTGTCATACTGAAAATTTCACAAATAAATCCACCTGAAATACAAACCATCAAAACACACAGAAGTAATCCTTCTTTCAGATGTTGAGATAATAAAACTTTTGATAGAGAGATAGTAAAACTTAGCTGATAAATGTGCAAGAAATAATATCAGCAAGTATAAAAACAAAATTCTAAACAGGATGTCACCAACAAGCATGGTTTCAAATTATTTAATTTTGGCAAGAAAAGCAGTCAGTAAACAGCCCTCCTTATGCAATTTTGAGATCAGAAGTTTTTAACAAAAGGAATTAGCTACCAAACAACATGAACTTAAATTGTGAAATTCACTGCCAAAGGATACCACAGAAGCCAAAAATATAATGCTCTTACAAAATAATTGTACAAATTAATGGAAGAAAATGTCCACTAAGTGCTTCTAAACCCGATGACTTGGATAAATGTTCTAGCCCTTATAGTCCATGATTTGCAGATTGTTGGGAACCAGAAGGATGTACAAGTGAGTGGTGTCTTACAATCATTGCTTTTGCTCAAAATAACAAACTTTATGCTCTCCTACTCTGACTATTGTATTTCACCACTAATCATAAGAAATACTTTCCAAATTTAAGTTTAAACAGAAACGGTCTGAATCACCTTTCCTAATCAGCAGTCTACCTTTAAAAATATATATAACTGAATAAATAAGAAAACAGAAAATTTAAAGCCTTTTAACTATGTCTTCAACAATCTTTTAAGGCTAGGCTGCATCATATGTAAGTAGTTACAACATTCTAGCAGTGCAATCTGACATTTGCAGCTAATACTTACCACATTAACAAAAAATTAAAGTTCTTCCCACTCCCCGTGCATCATCCTGCTCTCCTACTATAAGTGCTTTTGGGGAGAAATTGTGATCTGAAGAGATGTTTAATTCCTGAAAGAACTCCTTTTATTCACAGTGGAAGACACATGAATTTTACAAATCTCTACCAAAAAAAGTTTTTTGTTAATAGTTGGTGAAAAAAGCCTAAGGAAAATGTGTACCTAATCCTATTAGCTGACTTAATATAGAATTATTAAAAGCCTTGATACACAGGATTTAACACAATCTTTCTAGCAGGGTGTGATGTAATCTATTTTTGTTCCTCTGCTAGCAGATGGCTTACCTTTAAGTAATTTCCAATATGTTAGGAGATCAAAAGCCATCCTTACGCCACTGAGGCAGTAATCGTTCCTCTCTGTTGGGGGTTGCTTGGGACTGCGGTGGGGATATGCAAAGGCTGCTGGCATTTCCAAACATAGAAGGTCGACATTTCTTCACACTTTGAAGTTAATAATCCTTCAGAAGTTGAAAAACTGAGAGATTTTCAAAACCCTTTTAATGTTCTATATGCCATGTGCTAAAGTAAATATCTGCAAGTAATCACTGAAGACTAGTGCAAGGAAGAGCTTCCCAACATGAATGCTGCATGCAAGTTCTGCTGGACTGTGCAAGGCACATGTCTGTGCTACTCGATACAACCTCCCCGTTTGCGAACACACCATATTTATTTGGTGATCACAGTTTTTGCTCTTCTTACGTTAAAAGTAACAGAATAAATGGTATTGTCTCAATATGACTTAGAAGTAAGAAACAGTAAATCGACATTTTCCAAAAACAAAGGGTGCAAAAGTTGGTTCTCAGAAATAATAATGAAAGGATCTGTATTTAAATGTTCCAAAAACTGATTCATAACAAGTATTTAAATAATTTAGAATTAAGTTTGGAATTAGCTTAACCTATTTGAAGGTCTAATGTTATTGAAATAAGTGAAGGCCATTTCATGTGAAATTAAATATAATACTTGAGCTGGGTGTATTTATTCTTGAAATTTTAAGAGTCTGGCCATTCAAGAGCAGGAAGTTGGTGACTAAACACCTGGAAAAATGTTTGCTTCTGCCAGCTGTATCTTCTCCACAGTTGCAGTGAATTTTTTTTCTGTGTTTGGACTTATTCAAGTCATTCATTCAAGCTGAGAAAGTGATCAAGTACGGAAAAACAAGAAAGCTTGCTTTCTCCTTTCAGTATATGAATAAAAATTGATTGGTAGACACTTGGATGTATTAGATTTAGACTCTTAAAGAGTAGAATGATGAGAACACCTCAAAAGCATTGATGAAATGCAGGCAATATGCTCCTAGTCCATTTTAACATATTTTGATAATAATAGTCATTAGTTTCTCAAAAATTCCAATTATCTAAGACACGTTTTTATATCAGTTTCCTGCAAGCATCCAGAAACAATTTATAGACTAATCATGACCGAAACTTTAATTATCTTGTTGGTAGAAGCATCGTATATTATTTTGTCAGCATAATACAGTACCAAATGAAGTCAGAAAGAGGTACAGTAAGACATACAATTGTCATCACATGCTCTTGAATGCCTGCTGTCAGCACAGCACATTGTGCCAGGGTGACCTGAGGTACCCAAAGCTGTCAGTTAACATCTGCAAGATGTGTGCCTCCCTGTCTGGTGAGGTACATGGCTCAGGCAAAGTTGCCACTGCCATCTTGTCTGTGCATCCTGGCAGTACGGAGGATCAGGAGGGCTCATTAGCTCCTCTCTGCTGCATTCAAGCAAGTGCAGAAAGCTTTTTCGCTGTTTAACTTCCCCAGCAGGAGAATTAACTCAAAGAAAGGTTAGGGTAGGACCATGTCAGGGTTCTGCAGTGCAAAGAAAGGAATTATACTGAAATCATGTCCAGAAGTGTTACCTCAGTGCAATTTACTTCTGCCAAGGTTGCAGTAATGCGATAACAGTTTCAATGTGCTCACAGGCTCCAGAATCAGCTACATTTGTCCAGGCATCCCCCTCCCTATTTGTCTCTTCTCCCCCTTCATGATCTTATCTGTTTGCTTCTCTTTTTTCCTCATATTTTAAACAAGTCCATAATTTTTGTTCAGTACTGTTCACTAGTTAGTCTCCAAAGCTGAAGAGCCTTCTGTTTCATCCCTGTTTTCAAGTTAGGAAGCTGAGGCTCAGAGCAGAGACGTGATTTATTCAACATAAGCCAAGATCCTTGTGCTTTAGTCAATCACCTCTGCTTCTCCCTAAGCTCTCCTCTTTTAATAAAATGAGTCTTTGCTTTTACTTCAATACTTATTATTAATGAGAAAGCTACACTGAGGGAAAGGCTAAAATTACCTTGAAGCCTAACTGGCCAGTGTTCATAAAAATGAAATCTCTCTAGTGAGGTGGATTCAAACAGGTTCGACCAACAAATAATGTGACCACAGAGGGAAAAATAGTCAACCATCACATTAGGAAGACATCTTTGTATAGTCAAGGGAAATCAAATAAGATTTCCTTTGGAATACATGTCTTGCAGAAATACCTTAGTGCAAAGCCATCTCTTTCAGGTATGTCAGCATGGGAAATAAAAAATCTAAGTTCGCAATAGGTGTCTGAGAAGAGGTATGAATCTTGTAACCATTAAGATAGAAGAAAAAAGCTTCCTCTATGATTTGCACTTGCATTTCTACTGTGTATTCTGCACTCTTTCCACATCTAAGCTGGTCAGGATACCCAAAGGAAACAAAATGATTCAGTTCACAATAGGCTATAAACAGAGAATATCCACGGTTCATGCCAATTAGAAAAAGGAGTATGTCCTCGAGTTTCATAGCTCAATGTCTCGGATTTAAGTCCCTCTCTGAGAACACGATTGCAAAAATACAGACATCTTAGCAATGCTTCCCAGGTATGCTTGCTGCCTGAAATTTCAACTGAAGAACCTCAGGCTGGCATATTAGCAAAAGCAAAAGGCACCACTTTCTTTTAAGCACAGCACAGGGAACAATTATGCACAAAAATCTCTCTGATATATATTCCAGCACAGGCCAATGGTACACAAGCCATCCCATCCCAAGGTGTCTGGACATAAAGGGCTTGTCAAAATGAATATGAGATGACTACTGTGAGTCTGTATATATAGAAAAAAGCATAGCACAGCAGTGACTGCACAGCACTTTCTGTATTCCTACTGTGTACCAGGCAAAGATTTTTCAGTTCATACATCATTCACAACTTGCTACAGGGATTCCACAAAGCCAGTACATATCCTTTACACAAAGAAAGGAGGAAAAGAAGAGATTCAGAAAAGAAAAGATTCTGAAAGTATGTCTGCTGGATGAGTAGTCAGTGTCGGGCACACACAAAGCTTAGCAAGAAGCAAAGTAAATAAGTAAACAGTGACATCGCCTGTACTCCATCCAAGCCACTATGATACAAAGCACTACCTCTGGTATCACAGAGTATCTTCTCACTGCAGAGGGAGAGAACAACCTCTGAAAGGTTTTCTCCATCTTCTTCCCCCTTTTCACCCCCACCTCCACCTCCCAAGAAGCATTCACACTATTTGGTATACAAATGGTAAGAAAAATGGAGAGAATAAATGGTAAAATAACATAGAATGAAGCATGGTTTAGATTCAATTCACCCATCTTTACCAACCTACAAGGAAGATATCTCATCTTGGATACTTACTTAGATTCTTTTACAGCCCCTTCCAAGGGCCATGTCTTCACTCGTCAGAGGCTATCGTAGGAACCTGTAAACAATAGAGGTCAATATGGATGAACCATGGATAAATGTTTTGTCTTTGCTCATTAAGACAGCACCTATTATCTTGGCCATGCATTGAATCACTTTTGCTGAAAAATGTTCTTCAGAGGAGATCCTGCACAGGTACACACAGGAACATCCTCTCACTAATCGACCTATATGAAAATCAGTCATACATACTAAAAGCAATTTAGAAGGCAAGTCTGCAATGAAAAAATTCAAAAGCAGTGGCAAGACAGAGCAGATTAACATTGATCCAGATAATCTTTTCTGATTAGATTGCTTTTGGGGAGTGAAAAAATATATATACTTTTTTTTTTTTTTTGGCACAAATCACTTGAGGAACAGCCCCAGACCTGCATGAAGAAGAGACCAAATATGAACTACCTTTCTTACCTTTACTTGCCTAAAAAATTAGTTATGAAACTATAACAGTAACCACTACGCTTGATGGTTACAGGTAATGCCTGTTGTTGTTTTCCTTGAAGTATCATCCTTAATCCACTGCTTAAATAAAGTTTGCTAAAAAGAAAACGTAAGGGCTTTATACAGCACGGGTTCTGTGCCATAAGCAGTGGTTGAAAAGTAGTTTATAGATACTATATCACACACAAGGCAGCACTGCAGCATAGTGCCAAGCCCAGATCTAATCTTGAAATGTGTTTTAACTCTGAAATGAATACTGTACTGCAGACTGCCTGCTAGTTTGGTTTCAACCATATTTTATCTCCTGGGGTTCTGAGCTGATTGTAGCAGAAAAAGGTGCCAAGACAGTCTCCTGTATTAAAATATATGGGTTACATATGCACCAAGTTTTATACACAGTTTAGACTTAAACATCAGCAGCATAAGGCATGTTGGGATGTAAACTGTTTTCAGATGTGTCTATGGGCTCGAGTGGAAAGGAAAATATTAATGCTACTCAAACTGATGGCAGAATCAGGACCCAGAAGGTGAGCTACAAAGTTCTGAAGGGGAGCTGCTGTGTTTCTCAAAAGCTATAATCCTGACATTGGGGTTAGCTCTATTTCTCCCTTATACAGCAATGTGTTGCATTATGGCTGTCTAAATATTCCTGGAAGCATTTCAGAGATTTTGTGACCCAGATGTGGATTATGTGTAACACTAACTATGTACATGCTGGAGATGATTACACTGGGAGCTTTCAGATTCCATTCTGCACGTGTAGTACTGAAAAGAAACTTGACTTGTACTTATGAAATTCCTTTTGACCATAAGAAAAACAGAAGGAAACCCCCTTTGGAGACTTCCATAATGGGAAACAGGAAACAGGGCTGTCAAGAATGGAAAGTTTGCAGCACAGGAAAAACAATGGACTCTATAAACATAAATGTCATTATCAGATACTACGCAATGGCCTTGCAATAGGTCTAAAGTTGAAAATATGCAGTGGTTTGTGTTTTCATTCAGATCTGAAGATTGGTTTATGGGTTATTCCCATTCTATTGAGATCAAGTGGTATTTTTATATTGAAAAATGGGCATAGGTTAAAGCCCAGGGGTAGTGGTTTTTAAAAAGACTCTTTATGAGAGTTTTCAGCATCTTGATTCATTTCTGCTCGTTGTTTTCGCATTTCTTCACAATCAAAGCTTTTGAATTGGAGCAGTTGTCATGAAGATTAGTTGGGTAGCAATACAATGAGTTTTAATGATAGCATTTAAATATTAAAAACAAGATCCTGGTATTTCATAGTTTCTTCCATGATTTTATTTTCTCTGCAGAACTGATAAAAGCACAGATTTTTCATTGACATGGGAGATTTCATTCAAAAGAAAGTACAGCAGCTTTTTGTTTAGACTTCAGTTAGCAACGCTCTTCTAGGGCTTCTCTGAAAGCAAGAAAACACAGAAGATTCCAGAGTTTGCCTTCCTCATGCTTGTGGACTGCTAACGAAGGGAAACAGAATAGAGTCATAGAATGATTTAGTGGCTGATTATTGGTTCAGAGTATTCTTGAAGTATACCACAGTTCACTGGTTGTAAAGGTGCTGCTTGCAGTCCTGCTGTAGCACAGTTCAAAAAAACTCAGCAGTCTCTAGGGAACACATGGCCTCTTTGGATCTCATAGAAAGCCAAACCAATCTCAGAACAGCTTTTTCTAGTTTGTACCTTAAGGTCTACATTCCAGCAAAAATCACAAGAATACAGTAGCCAAGCCAGAGCCTCTCCTGTTTTCAACTCAGGTTCCGGTATTATCTAGATAACTGCTATCACCACTCACCTTGCTAAGGGAGGTTTCTAGCTTCTTTACACTGATGATAGAGAAGGTTCTGGGACACATCAACAGGTCAGAAGTTGTATCCTTGTCCTGCAGGTTTTGTGTAACTACAATGGGGGAAGGAGAGACCTCTGATTTAATATAGATGCTTACATTACAGTGGTCAGTTTCAGTGGAATCAGAGCATGACTGATCTCCCTCAGCCTGTATAAAATCATTGTTTCTCTACGTGGACTGTAAAATGAGACTTGTGACTAGCCTGGACAAATACATCCACAGTGTAAATGTCAATATATGGGTCAAATAGTTTCCACCCCTCACTTACACTTGCTGTGTACATTTAGGAACTCAAGGTCATCCTCACGGTTCAGCACAGTTGCTCTAAGAAAAGTTGAATTCAGCTCAGCCTTCTCTGAAGCACTGACCCTCCTATGTCCCAGGGAAATGGCTGCCAATGTCCCTTGGGTGTCCACAGCCTTGGTGGCCATCTGTGCACACGAGGTCTCTGCTGAAGGAGGTCCTGTTTCCCTTGGCTCAGCTAACAGGGTTTCCACTCTCTGTGCCTGGGAAAAGGTCTTCTGTCTGTGACGTTCAGTAGTGTCTCAGCATTGATCCATAGTCCTCTTCCTGGCCTCTTACTTTCAGTTTCTTCTCTTTTTTCAGGTCTCTGAGCAAATGAGAAATTGAGCAGTTAAGTAAAGAGAGCACAAAAAAGGGCATTTGCCTTTGCAGTCACGTTTTATTTTGCACCATTCTGGATGGTTCTCCTGAAATGGTGGTTAAAAAGTGGTGATTATGCCAAGAGGACAGCTGAAGGTTTCGATTTCTCAGAGTATTGTCTGCATTTTTTAGTTCTGCAGTTCTGTGGAGGTTTTCCTAAATGAGCTGTGACTGAGGGAAGTACAAAAATTAACTGACTGTTCAGGATATAAAGTGTAAAATTAAAGCTATCAGAAAGAAGAAACTGCTTCTAACAGCCAAAGGCTCAACTTCTGTCAGGTCAGCACTGAGCTCTCCCCACCATTGTCTGCCCTCGGAATTAGATTCCAGTTGCCATTTTCTGAAGTACCTCATTGACTACAGTTCAAATTTTCCTTGTGTATGATTTGAAAAGCCTGGCTATACTTTCTGCTCACCCCAGACACATCATTTTCAATGATTCCTTTATTCTGAAATTAATGATAGCATACTTTGTGGTCCTGTTGTAAAGGTCCTAGGAACAAATGACTTCAGACTGCTCTAGTCATCTAGGAGAGATACGACCTCCACAGTGCAATTCATCTGCCCTATCTTAAATGCCTGTTTTAGGATGGAATAAATCACACTTTGGAAGGCTTGTCTCTTCCCACTGACTGTTAATGGACCCTAATAACTGGCAGAGAATAAATGCCTAATTTCTGAGCTTTATGATGAAGGTCATCCCATCACAAATGAACAGCTAAATGTTTCACTGAGGCTGTGTTACCTAACCAGAAAATGACTCTAGAGATATTTGTGTCATCATTTTCTTTAAGTACTGATGCTACCAAAATGTTGCTTTGTTAGTGGCTTAGAAGAAGAAAGAAAGCAGGAATATCTTAGGGAGAACATCGGATACAATCCAGTAGCTGCCAGCAGGAGGAACCCCAAGCTATACATATTGACTGCTATAGTGTTTCTTTAATTTTCCATGATAGAATTATATTAGAACTAAGATAATCTTTCAAAACTGTTTATGAAATTGACACTAATGTAAAAATGAAAGAAATAAAAACATTAATTTTGGACCATAAATTATGAGGTACCTAAAGCCATCTACATCTTCCACCAAGTCAAAGGGCTTGTTGCACAAGATTGCATTCTATTCTTGGAAGGGTCCGGGCAGTGTGTGCAGCTTAGTGCACTGTGAAAAATTAAGTAAGAGAACCTGAAATGCTGCTATTGCACAGTAATGCCTTCTTTACACTGAAGAAAAAGTCCAAACTGTGGTGGGGAATCTTTTCAAAATTCTCCCAGAAATAGACCTTTTAGCTATAGAAGGGTAATCTCCTTGAAAGACATATTTCATTCCCTGTCATCCATCTGTTCTGGAAGAAAAAAAAGAAAAAAAAAAAGAAAAAAAAAAAAAGCAGTAGATTTTTCCACAGATAATTTAGAAGAGCAAACATTAAATATTTAAGGGAAATTTCTCAAGAAAATGCAAATGCTCATACATAAACACAGAAAAATAATTATTTACCTCTGTATGTAAGGTATAGCACTCAAAGTTTTTCAAGGGTATTGAAAACTTTGAATCTGTGATAGTGAACAAAAGAACAGAAGCACAAATCTGGGATGTGCTGCTGGTGTACATAATTGATATCAGCCATAATTATCTGAGTCTTAGTTTTGCTGGTTTCAGACTAAGCATTATCCCAAAGTTATAAGTATTGCTCATTTTGTCCAGCCAGTTTGGTAAGCAGCAAAGTTGAGAGAAATGGCGATTTAGGGACCAGTGAGCAATGCTGAAACTGAGCTCATTTTCAGTGTTCTGTGTTGCTTAGAAACACAACTTTTATCTTCTCTGAGACCTGAAAGGTTGTGCATGTACACAGGATGAAGATGATGGCTTACAGATGACAAATGTTTCAGAATAATTCATTTAGAGAAAACCCAGGTAAAGGAAAATACCTGGAAAGTACACTAATTTTAGGTTACACTTGGGCTTTTTAAAAGAAATGTTGAAATGAGCAGTGTTTTACAGGGATTAATTTAGTCACTCTTTAAAAAGTGAGCCAAAAAGGTTTTTACTTCTGAGGTTTCCACCTGTATCCTTAAATCTCTGTTGTGGCTGGAATTCCAGTTTTGCAATCCTAGCAAGATTACTTGGGTTTGGTGGTATTTACTTACATGTCAGAAGTCCTCATCAGATAAAAGAAGGGACGTTTAGGTTAGGTGTTCAGAAAAAAATCTTTGAGGGCAGTGAGGCACTGGCACTGCTGCCCAGAGAGCAGTGGGTGCCCTATTCCTGAAAGCACTCAGGGCTGGGTTGGATGGGCCCTGTGCAGCCTGAGCTGGTGGGAAGCAACCAGCCCTTAGCAAGAGGTTGGGTCTGGGTGGACTTTAAGGTCCTTCCATCCCAAGCCATCCTGTGATTCTATCCGTCTATGATTCTATGGACTGAAGTACAGCCACAAATAATGCCTATCAGGTCAACATCATGCAGACAGATGCAAGCTTTTTCTCTGACTGTTATGCAAATGTCCACTGCTATTTTTTCTACCTTCTTACCACCTTCAAGGAGAGAGAGAGACCTTCAGTGAGAGAGGTGACTTTCCAAGTTCAGATGATAGGATCACTCTGCAGAGGTGAAGCATTTTCCCCTTACAGTCAGTGTAGCAGATGCTCTCTGACAGACAGTGAGCATTCTGTGTTGGTAACTAAAAGCAGATAAGTAAGTTTTTTTATGGAAATTCAGTGTTTAAATTGCACAAACTGGGCTACGCACCCGAGATATCATCAACAAAATGCAAATATTAGATACATAACTAAAGCATACTGGATTGCCATATTGGATAATTGGCATCACTGTTACTGTTGGTCTTCTTAGTTTGCACCATTTCATGAAACTGAACACCTTTGCCTGTATTATTATTTGCATGGGACCATATTTCCCCACATATGCAATGAACAGTGACTATAGTCAAAAATCACTAAGGAATCCTTCTGTCTCTTTGACTGAAGTCACTGTTGCCTCTCAAAGCAGTATGGCAGGCAGCAGGGCTATGGCTGCACCTAGAGCCACTTTGCAACCTGACCCCAAGGAATCTGTTCATCTGAGAAACACAAAGAGTTAAAGCAACAGGTGTAGTATCGAAGATGACAAGCGTTTCCCACTTTCATCTCTGAGAAAAGCAGCAGCATAATGAAGATAAATAGGAATTTTACAGATAGGTAATCACACGATAACAGACCCCTGTTATTTAACACCACCAGAGCTATTTCAAATAGTGTTAGGACTTGTCTGTGCCCACCAGTATCAAGTTCTGCTAATCAGTGATCTGTAAATGTGCATGGTTCATTAGGGCCCCAAGAACAGCTGTCAGTGTCCGCTCAGGATCAGATTGCAGGATATCATTAACTCGGATTCTATATCCGCTTCAAGGCTTTTGTTACAACTAAGTCATAATTCTTTTTTTTTTTTCTTCAAACAGGACAGCTAAAGACTAAGGTTTCTGTTTTACCTGCTTCTGTTCAGTATCATTTTAATGTGCATTCAAAAGAAAGCTGTAAATATAATGTTCATTGTAACTAGTGCAATAAAACAGAACAGTTTCATGCCTCCTGCTCAAGCCTGTGCTCAAGCTTTATAGTTGAATTGTTTTTGTGGAACAACTTAAACCCACTTTAATCCCATATCACCTGTAAAATATGTAAAAATCCATATAAAAAACCACATTATATGCTTCAGAGCAAAGTTTTCAGTTTACTTTTGTGACTCTTATCTGATAAAATAATACGTTGGTTTGGCTATTATTTCATGCCTATAGTATAGCTCTGGAAACATAAGGCCAAGCATGCTCCTTCTTATGAACTGTACTCTAATTATAGTATGGGTTGTTTGATTTTAAGTGCTTCCTACTGCAATAAGTTATTTATAGGAAAAATGTAGAAAAAAATGCTGATGTTCTTTTTCTTCCTACTTTTTTGAGGTAATTCTACTGTTTATTTCTGCATTAATTTCAAGGATGATCAAGAAAATCAAGAAAAAATCATATTCACAATTGACAGATTAAGGATCATGAACAAAAATCAACCAATACGTTATTAGCTGAATTTTATTCAGTCATCTTGGCTATTATTCTCCCAGACTAGCTAAACAACAACAACTTGGATTCATGAAACATTTATTCAAATAAAAATACTCAAATTCAGTAATTTGCATGAATGATTACATCAGCAAAAAAGAGAAAAAGACACTAACAGGCTCAGTGCTGTCTATAGCATGTGTGTGTTTATAATATCCTATTTTACTCATGTAGGCTATTATACAATTACAGATTAGTAGATCTGTTATTAGATACTAGGCTGATTATTCACTACTGTTCTTATAAGCAGATTTCATACACTCAGTATGAGTCTGACCAAAAATCTACTTACTTCAGTAAGGATTATGTTCCTAGAACAGGCTATGGAATATAATTAGTAATATTAATTAATTAAGATTAATTAAGATTAGTAAAATATTAATAGAAATTGTAGATATCTGGATAGAATGTGATGCTAAAATTAAGGCTCTAGGGTAAAATGTGTTTTTAAAAGAAACTCTCGGAATTCAGCCTTTTTAATGGATCCTGTTGAAAACCCAGATCCAGCATACACAATTGTCCTGGCAGTATTTGGAGTGGAGTGGATCTGAGGCTGTCAGACCACAACCGGACACCAAAGTGAATTACTCCAGGAGAAGTCCATAAAATATCTGCAGGAGGAACCTGACATCTTCATCCATAAATGTACCTGTTCTTCCACATCCCTACACACATTCCAATGGAGCGTCTCTTTACATTCAAAAAAAAAAAAAAATCCAAAAATTCATAAAGCCTCTCGTTAAAAAACTGAACAGAATGAACAGAAGCTATAAGAGTGAAGGCTGCTGAAACAAAACTATACATCTCTGGGAGATGAATTTGTCATTTACAGAACCCAACTATGTTTCAGGTCTTCAGTGGTCTCCTGTTTCTTCTCAAAAGACTTTTCCGCAAGGACGAATTTAGGTTATGATAGTTGGATGCTGAAGCCTAAAGCACTGACCATTTAGCTTTCTGTAGCCTGGGTCCAAAAATGTTAATACTCCTGATCTGGCATGAGCAGTTAATAATGTAAGTGAACAGAATTAAATGCAGTTTTGTGTGCAGTGCCCTTGAACCTATGGCTATGAAAATGTGTTCCTTTTTGCCCTGTATAAATGATGTGCTATGTATATTTTCTCAGTGAAGGACAAGCAAAATATGACACAGATTTAAAATTATTTCATATTATTTTTGCTTAGAAGAAAATCATATGTTTGTAAAAATGGAGAACAATGGGGACTGCCTTTGACAGAAACTGCAGTACTGAATTCCTTAGAAACTGACACACTGACATACAGCCCTTGGCTGAAGATGCCAAAAGCTCTGTTTTAAGGTTTATCTGCAAGTGACTGAGACTTGTATCTGGCTGAAATAACCTGAGAGCTGCCAGCACCATTCTTTTTGGGCACAACAGCATACTGACCTCCAAACCCAAGAGTATCTCAAGGGTGGCAAGCTGCAGGCAGCACCCCTGCCCCAGGGCAAAAATAGTGGGAAATATGAGGTCCTGGTGGGATGTTTTGGGGGCATCTGCTTGCTCCTGCATGCCTTTCTTGGCTCCCTGATCATCTTCTAGCAGGAAATCTGTTTGTGTAGAATCTGTCTGGACTTTGCAGTCTGCCATCCCACGATGACAATTTAGATGGAGCAGAAAATTAGTCTGAAACCAATTTATCACTGAAAGATTCTATTAAAGCAAAACAAAACAAAATTGTTAGTGGGCAAATTAGTTTAGTTCCAATGGCCTGTAGGTACTGCGAAGCCAAGAGGCCTGTGGCTTGGGAAGGGATGGATTTCTCCCAGCTGGGGGGATGTTGCCACAACAATGAGAAGCATATTGTAGGTCATGTTGTGTAAAGTCAAACTTCTGTCCCTGTTGGAAGAGCTCAGCACAGAGCACCAGCCACGAGCCAAGAAGAGAGCCTGTTATACAGAGATTTGGGAACTTCTACCACGCTGTATGAAGATGCTTACAAGATGTCAGTAGGGACAACAAACAGAAAGCATTTATCAGTAAGATGGGAGAAAAACTGTCTTCTTTGTTTCTCTGGAGGGTAACTTCCTATGATTAGAAGCTATTAAGAAGATTTGTGGCAGTTGCATGCTAGCTCTCAGTGCAGAAGATACTAGCAATATTAAAGCTGTACTACCAATACCTAGTGGTAAAGCAGAGTCTTGGTTGTAAAACTGGATAAACAATAAAAAGTGATATCTGTGACTACTTTCCCTATTCATGGATTACCACCTATATTACCACCTAATGAAGCATATTAATAAAAAATATTTTATCAAACCATCTGATATGAAAAGGTAAGTATCAAAGAACTAATAAGCTACAAACTATTACAAAACAAAATAGAACGGATGATGTACTGATGCTTTTTGAAAAAAAAAGATTCATCATTAGCTCTGTGCAATGACTGCTATTGAAATTCTGGTGAGACAGTTCTCTGTTGCAATGCTGGGAAAGGATTAATGTCGGAATCTGCTGGCAGGACAAATCATAGCAGCGTGCTTGATATATTTTTCAAAAGCATTCATTTTAATATAAGAATCTATCTAACTGACATAGCGTAGTCAGTGAATGATAATTAAAGGTAGTCATTCAACTCATTTAATGTAATTGTTTTTTGTATTTTTTCCCCAAAATGAAAAATAGGGCTGTTGTAAGAGAGAATGTTGCTACCCCAGCTTTCTTTTGATAAAGCAATAACAAAAGACATAACAAAATGCTGTGATGAAAACAAAGTCACAGCTCTGAGCCTTTTCTTACAGATTTTCTTGCAACTGTGGCCAAAATTATAGGAGTTTTCCACACACATAACTCTAGTTCTAATTTACAGTAAGTAGGCTTACCATGGGCATCTGGAAATACGTGATTTTTCTTTCATCATATTGATTTATATGACCATAATTATGACTATCATGATGCTTGGGAAAAATGCTAGTTCTCCTGTTACCTGCTTGGACTTGCTATGTTGTGCAAAGCCCTGTAGGGCCTTCTCCAAAAGGCATAACTGCATGCTGACTCCTCTACCCTGTAGTCCTATCTGCTTTGTCCTGGATGTGTGGGAGCCAGAGAAAAGGGTTGCAGGTACCTGTGATGATGGCAGCACTGCCATTCATGGGAAGCCTGATCAGTGAAAGCATTTAGCGTAAAAATATAAGGCCTTTCACTCCCATGAAGTCAGAGCCCAAGAAGAAGACAGCTCCCTCAAGTTGTGCTTCAACTTTGATCAAAGTACAAATTTTAAGATACACTGTATTAAAACAGAGCAATACTTGAACAAACACAAGTGTGGATATATCTAGATTTCAGCCTGTTTTTGGCATTGAGACCAAAACCCCAGATCCTAACATCCTGTGCCTCTGCAACACTTGAATTCTAGATCCGGATCTGGATCCACATTTTGCATTTTGCGCTTGTTTCTGAATAAGTAGGAACAGCGGTATCCCACTGATCTGACATTCACAGCTACTGTCAAAGAGCTGTAAAAACACAGCAAAGACAACTCCCCAGTGCTGTTAAATTCCCAAAGAAGGGACTCAAGCTGCTGCTTTGGAAGTAGCTGAGGAAGATTTTCAGATGTCCCAGTCTTTTGCATTGGCTTTCCAGGCAGTTCTTTTCATCATTAAGCTCAGCAAGGATCATTAACACAGCGACTGGTTCACCTTCACCCGTGTAAAAATGTCCTATAAAAATCCCATTGAGTTCTCTAAAGATTCAGAGCGGGAACAGTCTCTTCTTCTGTGAACCCGTTCCCTTTATTGTCTTTAAATCAAGGAAGACCATTACAAGGAAAGATTGCTCTGGGACTATTTGGGGAAACTAGTTCAGGATCTGGGGTGCACACACAGCCTTCACTTTTACAGCAAGCGGGCCATTCCCCTGTTCTAGGAAGCTGCTAGGGTTTATTCAATGGAATTGACATATTTGTGCGTCTGGCTTTAGAGCGAACAATGTGGGCTAATTTTTAACCTGACTTCCTGTTAAAATGAGTCTCACATGGCTCTGCTGTATAAGTGTGTATGCTGTCTGTGACAGCATATATTTTAACTATATAATTTCTGGAATTTGACATAGATCCATTAAGTTCCTGCAAGCTGTATGAAAATAGCTAGCCACATGATGGGAAAGATTGTACTACTGTCTGTATTGAAGAAAATGTGTCAGTGGATCTTCCCCATATGAGAAGCAAGGGAATCCTGACGCAAGACACAGGCCATAAACTGGCAGAGTCACTGCCAGATGCATTGCTCACCAAGAAATCTGCTTTTTTTTTTTTTGATGGAATAGTTAATTGCTAAGTTATTAAAAGCTACTTTCATTCCAATTGTAAGCCTTAGGAACTGGGGGATGCTGAAGCCCTGTAGTGTGGTGGGTGGCAAGTTGAGCAATGCACTGACAGGGGCTTTATCATAAGGAGGACAAGCAGAAGACACTGTCACCTGTGGCTTCTATGCACCATCATTTGTCTGACTCAGTTGCTCAGTGGTAGCTGACTGGTTTCTTTAGAAACAGTCATTGGATCACCTCTATTTGGGTTGGGTTTCTGCTGGCCCACGCTTTGTCAAATCGACTTTTAAAGATGTTGCATATTTCAACCAAGTCCACAATGGAAAAAAGCCAAAAAGACTATTTCTTTCCTAAAGAGCCAATAAACTAGGAAACTGTCTACAAAAGAAAGATCCTGACAGAAGCTTTCAGGCAGGGAGTTTCCACCTTTCTAGATACAAAACGAATGAATACTGTGGGTCCTGTGTGTGCTGCTCCACCCTCCTTTGACGTTCTCCACATGTGCAAAATATATAAAATAAATGGGAAGTGACTGTTTAAAGTGGCTAAGGGCACTAAACTTGCCAAGTATATTTACAGCACATCTAAAGGTTGTTGCTAGGATCACTAAAATGTTTATTGGCAGAATATGAGGAGTGAATTTTATAAAATATTTACTTCTGGACAATAAAAAGGAAGAGAGGATGATGATTATATTTCTGAATGTCTATAACGAAAACGTTTGCTCAGTATCAAATCCCAGCCTGTTTATAAAGAAACGTAAATGTCACGCCTTCCACGTCCGAATAGAAGCCAAGTTAAGGACACATGACATCTGCTCCAGATGAAAGTGAACCATGCTCATAATGTAATTCCACATATATAACAACTTCCTCTTTTTTTTCTTTTTTTCCACTTTCCAAGGAATTACTTGGAGCATCTGGGGAGGACTGTCAATGTAACAGCTTTGGCTTGTTAAGAGAGTTTGAAACTCAAATTTCCTTTGTGAAGATGAGGGGTAATGGTTCAGTAGCTGATATCTTGCAAAGAATTATCTATCTGGCATGTGTAAAGATATGTGAGAGCTTTCCTTAAGCGAAAGTTATATTCCAGGCTCCACTCGTTTCCTGTAACATTCTTGAAAAATGTGATTTTGTTTTCTTGTGCAACAAATCTGTAGGCTTAAAGTGCATCAGTGCTGCAGTACTGCTCCATCCCAGTCTTCTTCATCTACTCAACCACATGGAAGGCCAGTCAGCCCTCACGTCATTGTGCTGTTGGTAACACTTACTGTAAGGATACATGCCCTCTCAATGTATAGCAGTGCTTGTATCAGCACCTGCTTATTTCACACTTACGTTAGTGCAGTTGTTAAATCTATTCCATCTTTCCTTCAGCATCTACACATGCTCATCTAAGGTCATGAATTCATAAGGGCTCAACATGCATCTAATAAAAACTCACAAAAAACCTCTCTGTCACAGTAGCATTTACTGCATCATCGTTTTTCTTACAGGGAAAGAATTTTTCAACAGCTTGTGCAAAGTTGCGAACACAGTCTTAATTAAAACCACATTCAGCAGAAAGGTATCTTACATTATGAGTGAAGGAAAGATCTGGGTAATATTAAGCTGCTGATAAAATACACAACTAAATCAAGCTAATTGTTATTACTGGCAATCCCAGTGACAGATGAGCAGTTAAACACTTGACTGAACAGGCCTTTGGTCAAACAACTGATGTTACAAAGCTATTTGGTAGTAGGCTCCTGATCCCACTGAATGAAGAGATATAATGCTGACAGTGAGATAAACAGTGCAATTTGTGTATCAAAAACATTGTCCTTCCTCCTGTTCTTACAGAAAAATGCTGGTGGAATGCAAACTTGAGAAGCCCTAACACTGGTAGACTTGAGGGACAGGAGCCACAAAGGTAGTCCAATCTCCTGACACAAAGTGATAATCTCTTCCAGTAATTCCCATTCAATAACTCATTGCTAATGCTATTACATTGTTATCTGTCTCATAGGCTGAGGCACTGATGCAAACTTAATTTTGTCATGTTCCACATGCCTTATAGTTATTTACATCCAAAGTATGTATAAAATGTGACCTTTCGACTGTGAAAAAGTTTTATAACAACCACAATTCTATTTTTTCACTATATAGTAAGAATTAATTGACTAAGGTTCACTCTGTTCAACTAAGTAATTGGAAGGATAAAAACAGAACATAAGCATTTAAGTTGACAGATACAAGAGTGTGAGAGATTTCTGATTTAGAGAACCAAACTCCAAGTAAATCGGGTCAGTCAGGATCTCAATTTTATCTTTATTTCAGAAGCTGGAGTCCTCTCTGGTGCCTTTCTTTGACAAGGCTTGTCTGTTGACAGTGATTTTTTGAATTTCTGCAGAGATCATAGAATCAGAGAATCATTTGAGTTGGAAAAGACCCTTACAGACCATCTAGTCCAACTTCCCTGCAATGAGTGGGGACACTTACAGCTAGATCAGGTTCCTTAGAGTCTGGTCCAGACTGACCTTGAATGTCTCCAGGGACGGGGCATCCACCACCTCTCTGGGCAACCTGTGTCAGTGCCTCACCACCCTCACTGTAAAAAAAACTTCTTACTTATATTCAATCTAAATCTCCCTTTTTTTAGTTTGAAATCATTCTGCCCGCTAAAGAAACTGTCTTCTTCTTTCTTACAGCCCCCTTTAGATCCTGAAAGGCCATTCTCATTTGCTCAATGTACACTCCATGGCCATGGAGATGGAAGGGGAACACTTAAGTTTTGGTGCAAGTAGCATTGTGCTAGTTTTGCTCAGAAAGGTGCTCGTATACATGGTGATGGGCACGGTGGAGGAACCTGAATAGAATAGAATATGCTGTCAGCTCTATCTGAAAACACTTTCTTCTCAGTAAGGTGGTTCTGCTTGAGCCTTCATCCAACGGAAAGAGGCTATCCTTCATTTAATATAACTTAAATTGGAATAATGAGTATTGTGTCTGTATGGAAGACTCATCTAAGGCTCATTTCTGAGCTGGTGAGCAAACAGGAATAGTTACAAGAGGGAATACAAGTGAACAATGTTGAACAAGCCTGATGAGATCCACAGCTGAATTGCTCTCTTTTCTAATCTCTTCCTTTCAAGAAAGAAAAGAAAAAAAAAAAAAAAAAAAGAGGAAGAAATAAGACTGGAAATAAAGGACAAGTTTCTAACAGTGCATGCAATTAACTATTGAAACAGCTTGCTGTGTATTCTCCTTCATATGGGAGGCTTTCAGACAAGGCAGGATGTCTTTCTAAAACAGATTCAAACAGAGCCAGCCTTAATGGCAGGATTTTTGTGCTGCGTAGGGGCTCAGATGAGATTTTTCTAACAACCCCTCCTGGCCACAGACTTCCAATAAGTTTCACTTTCATGGTTCTCAGTGTTTGCATGGTGGGGAGAAGACCATTTTTTAACAATAATTTAATTCTTGGTGATTCTATACACATATTTCTGGCATATATCATACAGTATCAGTATCATATCAGTAGCATTGGCCTATCATCATAAATTTAAGACAGAGCTATATTATGTAAGCTGAGAACTTATCCCATAACAATTAATTACTTGAATAGCAATGTGATAGGTAACTGATTTAAAGAGAGCAATGTTAAAGTCAGGGCTGCCAGTGCACCTTCCAGTAATATTTGCTACTGTTCTGGTCTCCTTTCAATGTTATTTATGGCTGATTAACTTGTTTACCAGATAGCAGTACACAAACCTATCCATTAAAAGATCTATTCCAGATAGGAGATTATCTTGGTGGTAATACTGTTTGTGTTCAAGATCTTGTCAAAAAACCAAGCTGGTCCTGTGGGAGGCTAGAAAACATATTTCTCCTTTGAGGTCTTGGTTCTGCTCAATGTGACTTGTATAGCAAACATTACTAAAGGTTGCTGTTTATTTTGAGTCGACATTTTCAGCCCTTACTGCAATTATAATAATTAGAAGGATCAGACACCAGGCTCTGTTTTCTTTCTGAATATTAATCCTGTTCACTGTCACCTGTAAGCATAGACCAGCGTTCTAAATAGGTTAGCTAACCGAATCTTGAAAAAGAGGCATAACCCTAAGCCAATTTCCTGCATCTGCCTCCCAAAACATTATTTCTGACAGTCTCAAAAGGTCTCTATTTTGATGCTTTAGACTGAAATCTGCAGTGCACAAGTACTGATCCTCAAGCTTTATCTGAGATCCATTTCTGAATTGTGTTTGTCTCTCAGCTTCTCAGTTTATGAAGAAAATAATATTGTTCATCTATAAGACAATCACAATCTAACAGTAGAAATCAGACAATAAATCAGACCACCTGTAACTATTCAATTAATTTTTATAGACATTTTACAGCTCATAGGATGACATATAATATGCAGTAAGGTAGCACTGGTACTATTTTTTTCTCCTTATTTATATCACTCAAAAATGTCTTCCTTTCAACTGATGTTGTCCAAATTTAAATAAATACTTTGGTCTTGGGGAAGAAGGAAGAGCACTTGTCAGTAGTAATAACAATGGACCTCCAGTGTTTCCATACTCTGTTCACTGCACTGAGCAAGCAAGCCCTTGCAAAACCCAAGAGATCACTCTTACAGTTCTGCCTACAGTAGGTTTTCTTATGAAAACATGCAAGAGTACTGAGGGTCTCACCTGACTGCTCAGACATGGTTACTATTTGTTTTTTTTTTATTTCCCTGAAACCATCATGGTGGTTATGATGCATGAGAAGGAAGTGGTGGTGAGGATTGTCTAGTCCATCCATCCCTGTATGGAGAAGACCCACCTTACTGATTGTGCAGCAAAGGAAGGTGCAACAGTGCCTTCTACCAGGATTGGCGCATGCTTGTAACCATATTAATCAACATTTTGTTTAGAAAGCAATACAGGAAAAATTAACTTACCCTTTCCAAAGGCTGATGGAGTCTAAAAAAGGGCATGACCTCCAAATAGAAATGTTGCTCTGTTGGCTGCTAACCCTTAAACAGGGGTGAGGATCTACTCCCTGGATTAGCCACACCTTCTCACCCAGTGCTTAATTACTGGCTCAGGCCATGACCTAACAACTCCCATACACTGGCAAAAACTTTCACACCATCAGCGTTACTTACTTGGTCACCAGAAAAATTTTCCATTTTTGTCTTTGTCTGCATTACTCTTGGCTAATACTTGATAATGGTGAAAGCTCTCATTCAATACATTCAAAGGACACTGCCTGTTTTAAGGACTTTGTTATCAAATGCCAGGCTTTAGTTACTTGGGCTGAGATTTGCCTTGCCACGTGTTAACTTGAGACTCAAGAGTTTATAAAAATCTTTGTCACTGTTCAGGCCCATTAGCAAAAAGGAGGGTGGAAGAAAAGTTATTCTTGGCCATGCAAACAACAATTCTGCTAAGCTTTTATTTAGGATAGTCTCATTCTCCCACACTTTACTGAGTGGATTGGAAATTAGGCCTAGTGAAGACTGCCTTTCCTTGATGGGTGCATAGCACCAGGATCCACTCAATGAGAAAAAGGTGGGAGAGACTGAGAAAGGAATGCATTAATGGAATGGAGCCAGAGGAGAGGGAACACGCTGTCAGCAGCCCTAGTAGCACTGCTGACTCCAGTGCAATGGAAAAGATCTGTCCTGGAGGTGCTTTCAGCCAGTCTTTGCAAACTGCTCCATCCATTTCTCCCTCCTTCAGCTCCACACAGACAATAAGGATTCATTCTTTGTTTGTCATATCTTCACAGCCACCCAGAAAGAGGAAGAGAGCCACCACACCAGCTGCCTGCCTGGCAGGCACAGCCATGACTATGCCATCAGTATGCTGGGATGAGACATGCTGGAGGAGAGAAGCAGAAATTTATCCAGCTTTTAGAGTCATGGTTTGGCATTAATTCACTTAATGTGCTCCCAGGAGCAGGACAAGCAAGGGACTAATGAAAGCAGATTCCCAACAACTCCCCAGCCCAGCCTAGCTTCTCACAGCCTCATGCACATGTCTAGTGTGAAAATGAGAAAAAATAAATATCTGCATAAAATATTTTGAAAACTTGTTTTGATTTTTTTTTTTCTCACCATTCGTAACATTCCTTATAATTCATAAAGGTGGAATGAAAATCTCAGGTAATGAGATGATTTGGTTTTATTTTTTTCCAAATTTCGCTTTTACAAAGCTTATGAAAATCATACACAGAACTGAAGTGAAAGTACTGTTATTAAGTCTGCAATGTCAGTAATTCAACGTGAATATTAGAGCTGCCAGTGTAAGCTTAACCTAGTCTCTCTGGTGTTTGTGCATTATAATAACCTTTACACAGTCACAGATTATAGTGATGTAACTAATTTTCTGCAACACTTTTGGGTATTTGTCGGTAGAAAATCAGAAATGAAGTTTAAATTTTTTCTCACAAGGCTGGGAGGTGCTGGTGTGCCTCTCCCATGGACAAGGGGAAAGGAGAGAGCTACAAGAGGCCCTCTCCATGTGCTGTCACTGTCACTCCTTGACTGGCTCCTTCTCAGCATTGACATACTCATTACAGCAGAGACATGGACTTTGGTTTAGAGGAAGACAGTGAGCTGTATTTTGTGTGTGAGAATATTCTGATTAATGAAGGGAGTCTCAAGGGAGAAAGGGGAAGGATTTTCAGCTTATCAGGAGATAAGGAAGCTTGAGAACATTATGAAATGCTAAAACTTTCCTTCTTTTCCAGAAGAATTCTGGCAGTGTAAATCAAGCAAAGGCTTTGCAATGCTTTAGTAACTTTGTAGAAGCAAGGAAGTGAAGAAAATAAAATAGATTTGCTGGCTATATTTGTTTTTTATTACACTATCACATTCATATGACACATTCTTGCAGAATGCAAGGGATACTGTACACCAGTCTGTCTGGCTGACTTGAGCCTTGTAAGAGACAGACAGCATGATTAGTGAAGATAAAAAAGGTGAAATCTCAAGTTTTATCTGAAAGACTTCTTAGGATAATAGTCTGTTTTAAAGAATATAATTAGCAAATTCTGAGATAAATTCTAATGAAATTGACAAAGATTTAGGAGGACCCATGTTTTCATAAAACTGCTGCGTTCAAAAATAAATGATTTTGTTGTATTTCATCAACCAACAGACTTTCAGCTTTTCTAAAGTTCATGCTCACCTTTGACTGATTATTTATGCATATAAACACATGTATTTCCTTTTTAACACAAATAATGTTACATAAATAGCTGTTAACAAGGAGGTGCAAACTGATGTGCTTTACACATGTTGATATTCTACCCAACTAATTCATCTAACTTTGATAGTATTTGTAAATGCCTTGCCCAGTTTCCACGGAAGATTAGACCAGAACAGCTGTCGCCCATCTTAGTCTGCATATAAGAAGGATGCAAAACTAGGAAGCAGCTGGAAAATGGTGATGCTGCCTTCTCATTTGAATGTGTGGTTACTGGTTGTTACTCAGGTGCCTGGAGCCTGAGGAGTTTAAAAATTTATTCTGCTTTGGAGGATCACCTAGCAACAGTGTCTGGGAAACTACTGCTCTGAGGGATTTTTTACTTTATTATGTTTTCAAATATAAGGCAAGTGGGCAAAATCTCACACAAGATCAAAATCTAAGCAAATCAACATTACACATCCAGCTATCACAACAACAGGAATTATAAAAATAGGCTGGCTTGAACTACTCAAATTATATGGAGAAATTATATTTCCCAAACATTTGTGCAAAGTCAGTCTCGCCTTAAAAGTTCACTGGAAATCAGTGTTGCAAGCAATATGAAATCAGATGTGATTTAAAATATGGACAGGAAGAAAATCCAGCCAGTCATCTTCCAAACCCATACTGGGTTTGCATTATTCAACAGAAATAAGGAGTTAGTCCAAATCAATAAAATGCAACTCCTCAAACTGGAATTTGACAAGAATATCCATCTGAATGACTTCTACTGCATGAAAAAAAAAAAAAAAAAAGTTACTATTTTGTGAGCTGGTCCCAAAAATACTGCGGAAAGGCTGGGAGATGGGGTTGGCTTTTTTTTCCCGTTTCACTCATTTTGATAGTCATTGGATTACTTCCAAAAATGTTTCATAAAGGCTTCATTCCCAAAACAGATCAGAGCCCTCCCACACCGGGTTGTGGTCCTGTAGACTGCCAGGGGAAGGACAGCCGGTACTTATCACATCAGGATCTGCGTGTGAACGTGATAAGGGAATACAGAGCAAACATTTAGTGCATTTCTCAGTTCTCAAGACTTTAATCTTGGGTCTGTGAGAAAAGTAGGCCACATACTGTGGATGTCTCACCATTATCCTGTGGGGACAAAATGTATAACAGTGTGTTTTGACTTAGTATGCCTGTAGGAATTTCTGCATACTCTCTGTTCCTTTTTCTCTTTCACACACAGAGGGAATATTGGTTCTTCAAATAACATGATGTATTAGAAAAGCTTTTAAAACTAATCTGAGCCAAAAAGCCCTGACAAATTCTTCCGTTTGGTATGTATGGACTGCCATATTATCACATTGAACTATTCAATTAACTGTAGTAATAACTGCACGCTGACATACAAAAATGTCAAGTGAATAAAAAGATGTTTTGAAGTGCAAAATATTTGGAGTAAGCTGAGGGGAAACAAGTGATTTCTAAGTGTGGATTTCTAAGAATGAGAGTAGCGGAGTTCTCCCCACTTAAAAGAATTCTCACTCCAAACTCATTCTCTGATAAACTCCAAACACAACAAGATATAAGGTGCTTACTGCCACTGATTCAAGTGAAATCGGGTGTTAGTTATAGTCTCCAGCTCACAAAGGGGAAGTTAATGGTCAGTTAGAGGAATGTGAGAAAACACATGGAAGTCTAGAGCATCAATCTTCAAAATAGGGCACAGATGGAACAAAATAGTCAATCGTTGCATTTATGCTTTGATTGCAATGGCTGGGCATATTTGTTCCTGTGCAGGCAGGGTGGGCAGACTGCACCTGGTTCATAATAAAGACAACATTTTGGCCTTCCTTTCGTGAGTTGTGCAGCCAGCCATGGTTAGTAGCAGTATCACAGTGGTGTGTAGAGCTTCTGCCACACCATCATCTTCTATCAGAACGTCTACAGGACGTATGATCCCCTCCTCCCAAAACCAAACTTCAAGTGGCAAGTTACACAGAGATGAGTGTGGAAGTGATTGCCATTAATTTACACACAGGAAGTCAAGGCAAGAAATGCGTTGAGATAAAGACAAAAGTGTCTTCAACTGTAGGATTCACCTCGTCTACCTCAGAGCTCCTGTTATTGTCAATAGTGAGAAATACATGTTTTCATAATGTGTCTTCTTTATTTGAAGATGAACTTCTGACTGAAATTAATTATGCCTAAATTACAAAAGAGGACAAGGTAAGTAGCTCAGATATATATATGTGTGTATATATATATATTCTAGGCACATGGTCATATTCTTCATTATTCTAGGTGGATTTAAAGCATCAAAAGGGATTCTTAGTGGTACCGAAGGTCCAAGTCATCTGAAGTACCTGAGCACCTATATGCCTCTTTAGACTCTTTAAACATACATGTATGTGTGCATGTGTATAAATATATTTTTGTTTTTACACTTCACAAAACTAACTTATCTCCTGGCTCAGCTGTTTTCTGAGGTTCCCTCTTCCAGCCATCTAATTTGCCTTATTCATTGCAATTAGTTGACACCCAGTTCATGACTGAGGATCCCAATAGGATATAGGGCATCCAGGGATTAAGTGTCATGACACTTCACACTGTAGCATTTTATCATATTTAATGGTCCATGTTACTTGCAGAGAAGACTCTGCAAAAGCCTGGAGACACAGCAGAGCAGATGCTCCTCACTGTTCAGGCATGAATGGTGTCTGGAGCCAGCTGGGAGTGTGCAGCCCAGATCCATAGCTATAGAACTCGCCTTCCCAGATTTCACTTTATACCTTTAGAAATAAATGCCTAGAAAGCTTACAGTGTTTAAAGAAACCTCTTTATTCACTGTCCAGTTTTCTCCTTCATTTCCCCCTGTTAGTACCACTGTCAGTAAATGCTGATAATATTCTTCAGATGCCTTTTCCTAGTTGCTGACGTTTTCTGGTGTAGTATCTCTTCCAGCTGGGATCAACTATATCACATAAAAATTACCACTTTTTCTCTTCATGCTGTATCCTTGTACATTAATACAGCACAGCACAAAACAAGAATGCCTAATCCATGCTGCTTACATAGTCCCAGGGCCATCCTGTTACCTGAAAACTGCCCTGGCATTGCTCTGGTTCTGATACACCTGGAGCATTGTGCTGAAGCAAAGGGACTGGAAGACAAACCGTTTCCCTTGCCATACATTATTTTCCTCTCTGATGGTGTGACCATCACTGCTCTACTCTGTTTCCATGGCTACTTCACCGAGAGAGGTAACTATTTGAATAGCAATTTCTTTCCCCACTTCATTTGGTACCATGGTGATACAAAATACTCTGCAAGTACATACAGATCTTCATCTGATCCTTAGGTTGATGAGTGAAGCAGGTAGAGAAGAATGCTGAATTGTGCCTAATATACTTTTTCCTCAACTTTTGTGACTCTTGTGTCTCTAAGGATGATGTGACAAAGGTACAGTTTTCCACGATGACTCTTGGCCTCTTGCTTTCATGGTCCAAAAATCACAAAGCCGTATTCATTTTAACATCTCCAGAACTAAAAAATAAGAAGATAAAGAGAGAACACCGCAAGCTACATAGAATAATAAATATACAGTGACAACAGCAGGTTATTTGCAGGATACCAATGGGAGTTCCATCTCGTTAGGATGGATTGCAAAACAGTAACCCCTTTAAGCTAAAAGAAGAGAAGTGAATTATCCTAGTGGTATTTATTTACTTGTAGCATTTCCTTCAGATGCATCCCTCTCCTTCAGGACCTTACTTTATCAGCTTCCCATGCCATGGAACCCAAAGACTTTCGGGATCTTCTGGAGGAGAAAAACTAGCAGAATAGAGACAGACACAGGTTAGAGGTCTTGGTTTTGTTTATATCACATCTTCATTGAATGAAACAAAGGGTCCTTTATCTCTGGAGGGTAAAGCTGATGTAAGCTGTCTCCATAAAAGCATGGTGGAAACAAGACACTGAAGTCCTGAGGCTAAAACTATTCTTTGTCATCAGAAATTGTTTAGGAAAGGTTCCTATGGCCACTGCAGGGCTGCCTTGTGTCTCTGTCAGCCTCATTAAGGGTAAGTGTGTCCTGTCACTCAGCTTCCAGCTTTCTCTCTGGCTCTTAGTCCAGAGTTTTCCATCTGAGAAAGGCCCTGGGGAAGGACTGTTATTTTACTGAGAGGTAAATCAGGGAAGGCAATAACAAGCAGAGAAATTATATGCAGGACAGTAATTATTATGTGTTTGTTATACTGTTACCAAAACAAATTAACTGACAGAAACTCCCACATTTTTGTTTCAGGAAATAAATCAATCAATTGATAATTAGTTTTCCAAAGTTTTCTAGGGCTAATTCCTTACTCATGTGTCCAGCGCACCATGGGTACTACCAAAAGAGAAATGATAAATTGACTCTCATGCAGTTGACATTTTTCTGACAAGAGGATCAAAGATACCATTTCTGGATGAAGATGAGGGGGAGACAAACTATAAGGGAGAAAGGAAATATATCTTCCTCTTTTTTCAGTTCCAACATGATTTCTCTGTGGGCAGCTCGTGATGGAGGGGAGGAGAAAGGGAGATACCCATTATTCTCATTATTCTTCCTCCTTATTAGATGACAAATTGGGACAAAGAGAGTATTTCCTTCCTCCTCTTGCCCCAACACACTTGGCAAGCAGGACGAATGAAAGACAAGTAGCCACAATGAATTATTCTGTCCCAAAAACAAGGCTAAGACCTGAATCATGTTCCCTATGTTCGCACTGTGTATTACAGAGATACAGAGCCCTTAAGGCTCAGCATGTATCTAGCAAAAGATATATTCAGGCATTATTACTTGAAATTCTATACTGATTATTCTTCAGGGAGAATGAGAATTAGAGGTGGTGTAATCCTGCCATATCATTCTTGAAGGATCACAAAGGCCTTCACTTGCATTAATTAAGCGTCCCAGCAGAGTTGTGTGTAGCTGAGTAAAATGCAGTATGAAGAGATTAAAGGTCCTGTTTTCAAATGTGGGCTCCCAAATGTAAGCAAGTTCCTTTATGCATCCACATTTGTGAGCATTTTCCTGAGGACTTCATCAGTCCATGGAATGATGTTACAGCTGCCCCTGCAACACACCTCCACAATGTTGTTTCTGAGCCATAACCACAAAAATACTTTTCCCCTCTTACGAAAGCTATTCCAAGTCACGAGGAGTGCATTAGTAATTGTAAGTTCACCTTGAGAATAATCTGTTTTGAACCAACATTTTGGGAAGGTTTAGAGGAATGTGCTGGTAGTCGTTTTGGGATCTCATTCCTTCCCTCTTTTTGGCTAGACAGGATTTGTTTCTTGAGCAACACAGTCTTCAGACAGGGGATTATTGGGCTGGTGAATCCCAACCAAAAGAATGTGCTTATCCTGCTGGTTAAATCCTCTTTGCAAGAGCACTCACTCACCCTTCATTGTAAAGTACCCAAGACCATTTTCCAGAGGACAGGGTCTACTGACCCGGTGTGCCTTTGTGGGTGGGAGGAAAGACATAACACATAGCAGACAGTGAGTGGTTATTCTGAAAGTTCTCACTGATTTTATACTGTTCTGCATCCAACTGGCAACCATGAAAACAATGTGATAAACCTGTTCCTCATAGTGCTTTCTCCATGGTTACAGTAATCTAATTCTATATGAAGCTCAGTTGCATAATATTTGCAGGTTGCATAGTATTTGGCTCCTTATCTTGAGGTCTGTAGATGCTATACTAGTTTTTGTATTATTTATTTCTTTTCTTTCTCTAGCACTTAGAAGCAAATGTATAATAGCTTAGACTACCCAAAGGTTAAAAAGAGGCTTAGTATTCCATATATTAAAAAAAAAAAATTCCCCATTTAAGGGTCTACTTTTCATTTTACTTCCATCAACCTCATGGAATGATAAATTTGTAGTATTAGAAAATGTTCTGATTCTAGTTAATATGTTTGATTACTAAAATAATTGTTAGAAAAACTGAAGTTAAAAACTGATAGATACATTTCTACCAGTGCCATGTAATGGGATAAAAAGGAAAACAGAATGAGGCCTAGAAAAGTTACCAAAGACTAATACATGGATTTTCTGTAACTTATTCTTTCTGTCTATAAATATTGAAAATTTTCACTACTTGATTGGCATTTACAGAATTACCAGGTACCTTTCATGTTGGAAGGTAAGAAGGTTCAGTCTTTACTGCCATACCATGAACATCTGCCTCTGATGCCATGGGCCAAGGTAATAAAATAGGAGGCAGTACTTTCAGAGCACCTTTCATCTGTATGTATATAAACACCATGTGTCCTCCCCAGCATAAAGCCTCACATCCAATATGCACATGATCTGGTAAACAGACATGCTGCTACTACAGAAACATTTCGTTGCAGTATAGTTAGTTGGCCTTACGAAGAAGCTGAATTATTATTGTTCAGGAAACTCAACAGCAACTGTTTTTCATTGCATGGCCTGGATTTTAGTGGGACAAGCTACTGAAGCACAGATTCACAGCAGCAGCACCAGAGCTTCACAGCACACCCAGTATGGTCTGAACCCATGCAGGACAGGTGTGTCCTGAGTGCCTGAGTGCTGCAGTATGGTCAGAGCAGCGGCTGCAAGGATCTGCCCGTAAAGTCCAGACAAAGGTGGAAAATCCTAAAAATCTGCTCAGCCAGGATTTTTGTTTAGATAAAGAAGACCTGTCCAGAAGAATTTAGATTTGCAGTCACATTAGGAAAATTGTATTGTACTAGTACAGCTTGTTTTATTTGAAGGGCAAAATTATTTTCTTATGCCAGTACAAAGCAAGCCTGCTTGTCCAACTATGCCTATACTAAGCATACTTCATTCCCATAATGTACTGGAATCCCCATATCAGCATTCCCAGTGTGGATACAACCTGTGTTTCAGTCATTCATCTCCAAAACTGGGAAAAAAAAAAATCCCTAAAAATGGGTGTGATGAGAATATAGTCATCAGTGGATGAGAACTGCTTCTAGATCATCACAGAGAAAGTCCTATCACACAGAATGTTATAACTCAGTATTGAATAATACCCTTAAGTGGTTTATGGTTTTATAAAAGCATATCTCACAAACAAAATAAGATTGCTTTGAGTATTTGGGAACGATGCCTTACTAAATATGACAAGAATGAAATTCATATAATACTCATCAGTCAAATATCAGTTAAAATTTTTTGAAGAGGATTCTTAATTGTCCTCATGATGTTACAAAATTTCTGCAGTGATACCAGACCAGCTCTTCATGTATTTCAAAGTTTTCTGTTATTGTATCTATGCATGGCAAGTAGTAGCTCTGCATGAATGCAGAAAGTCATTAAGACAGCATGTATTTCTTTAAATAGAAGAGACAGATAAAAATTGAAAGTACAGACTGGTTATTGAAAGCCTTCAAATAAAAGCTTTGTTTCCTTTTTCTGAGCTTAGACTGCCATTCCATATTTCTTTTGTAAATGATTTGTATTTATTAAATAAATAAATAATCATTATTAAACACCAAGGCCTGTCTGGATTACCGTTTTCTACACATTGCAAATGCACTTGAAAGCATTCCTATCACCTAATAACTTTTTAAAAATGCAATTGCCTGAAAGATCCTAGGTGAAGAGCAAATTAAAGATTGGGGGAGATTATTGTAGAAATACATTAGACTGTCAATTCTCCTACCTTTGGCAAGACCAAATCTCTGCATAGAGCAAGTTGGGCTGTGACTGAGCAGCTCTGATTGTGTTTAAAGATGCCACATAATGACCATCTCCTGTAAAAAGATCTGAAGCGTGGCTCCTTCTCAGAGTAAAGTAGGCGCTCATACTTCCTCTGCCATGCTTTGGAGTAGTACTGACAGCAGTACCAGCCTTCCCAAAAACAAGGGAGTCCAGCAATGGGCATGAAGGACCTGGTTGTGTGTGACAAGAAAGCCATCCATCAGCCTCAGCTTTCTGTACTCACTTGTTCAGGCCTGGGTCCTCCCTTCCAAACGTGCCTCAAAATGTTCTTCTCACGTCTGCTGGATCCCTGTCTCGTTGACATGAAAGACACATACCTGGCCACGCAACTAGCCTTATGCTGGGCATAACATAAGCAATTAACCCCTTTGGCAGATGCAGCACCTGTGGGTTTGAAGGAGTTAAACGAATGGCTGAAGTGCTAATGTTTAGCCTTCATTAGCCCGAGGCATTGGATTACAGTGTTATTTAAGGCCCTGCTCTTGTCTGTATTGGCAGAGACTTTCAATTTAAAAAGAAGTATGCTGTCAGACACCCTAATCCTGGCAATAAGAACAAACTCACCTGATTAAACCCAACTACATAAACAGATTAAGCAGCTGTCATGCACCAACAAGCAGTGTATAATATGAGATGACACAATATCATAAACAGCATACACATTGTTTGGAAACTCCTATCTCTTCAGGTTGAGATCAAATATTTATGGAACACACAAAGGGCTGACTTTTATTCAGCCATTGTCTCTGTTCCTTCAGGACAAACACTCATTCAGTAATTCTTCATACATGTTCCATTCATTCAAGCTTCATGCACACCTTGTACACTGTGGGTCAAATTCTCTTCATAGCTGCTTTCTTAGCAAACCATTGGAAATCAATGGATGTGGAAATGATTCACAAGCATTGAAAGCAGAGATGTGTTTCTTTTTTTTTTTTTTTTTTTGACTGGGAAAAGGCTTTGGGAATTATAAGCATGAATTTGAGCAGAATCTGGGCTATGATACAATGAATTTTCAAGATGATTTAAGCAAAATGGACCTACATCCTCTTGCCATATGCTTTCTGCTACAAACATCTGGTTCCAGTGAGATCTTGTTGTGGAATATTTTGTAATGCAAAAATGTGTTAAGTGACTTTTGCTCAGAGAAAGGTTTGGTCATGGACCCTTTATCCTCAGAGTTAAATGTACAGTAAGGCTTCAGTTCATTACATGTCTGGGAACAATTAAATATCTACAGCCAACCAGGAGGCATTGATCTTAGCAGGAATAAGAGCCAGGCTACAGAAAGACAGATTGGAGTTTGTTGTGAGATCTGGGTAAACTGCAGCAATGTGGAGGAGAATCCATGGCACAGAAAACAACACAATGTATCATGTGCTAATGGTATCATTTTTTTGCTGACTGCTTAGCCATACGTGCTTTCCTCTGAAACTGTAGCATGTGGCAATTAAAGCAAGGCAAAAATATAATCTTTTCTTAAGAAGTCACTGAAATTTAAACCTGTTCATTGACAAATTTTATTCATGATCTCTGGTAGGTTCTGGCTTTATGGACTGATACTTGAGGGTTTATATGTATTCAAAGTAGTATGTATTCTAGATATTTACATAACAAACATATAAAAATGCAACTCCATTTGGAATGATTCTTATTTTCAAAAATTAGACATCCACTGCTTTGAGGGAAATCAAAGTGCTCTAGGGAAAATCAAGCTGGACACTCAGAATCTGAATGCATCACAGCACAGGCCCTAATGCTTTTTATGAGTTTTTGCCTCCAACAGCGTCATCTGGCAATGAGTTCCTGGCATTATTTCTATGCACAAGCATTGCAGGTTTGTCAGTCACCCTAAGTAGATTTTTCCCATCAAATAGAGAAGACGACCCATAGTTGGGCCTTACAGTTCTTTATCATATAAAAATTCTCTTGTCCAAATCCCCTATAGATTGCAAGTGATTTAGTGTTTAAATCAAATAAGGATGCCCTGTTGCCATTTTATTCTGATCTGAGACACCTGAATGGGTGTGGCACCTGGTGTGATTAATACACTGAGGAGATTGGAAGACTAAAGAAGCAACAGAATTAGTTCTGAATTTCCTGAAAAGGAAGGAATGCTGTCAAAATACCCTGAACATAAAGGTTTGCTCTGGGGAGGACTGAGATTAGGCATGTGGCAGAAATGTCTGTGCAAGCTGGACATTAAGAGGAGTAGCAGGGTGGTGAAAAATGGGAATTTTCTTGGTTTCAGAGCCAAAGAAGCCTGAAATGCAGGGATCAGTGGAGAGATCAGGTTGATGGAGATGCTATGTTGCTCACTGAGGTTGCTTTTAAAAAGAGGCAAAGTATTCATACCGATAGGTGTTTGAGCAGTCATGTTGTCTTCAGATTCTGAAAGCAGGTTGGCCAAGTTCATCTGTCCATATCACCATGGGAGTTCAGGAGGAAAATAAAGGCTTTGGTAGCACATCTTTTGTGAAAGTTACACAGATATAACAATTCCGTCTATGATTCAGCTTAACTGGATTCCTGTAACTTTCCAAACACACTGCCAAGACCAACTTTCCTTCAACATATTTGGCACAGGGGAGATGATGGCCTATGAAGTGAAGAAGTTAGGGTCTTTCAGATGCAAGTCAACTCTGAAACCTAATAGTGCTCGATTAACTTTAGGCACACAGTTTTGAAATATGACTTCTTCCCAATGAAAACATTAAAAAATTAGGAAAATCTGTACAAACCGCAAGACCACCAACTCACTGTGGTTTTATAAAATAGGTGGAAGTGACCTACTGAAGTGAGCGTGCAGAACTGAGCAGATATTTCTTCTTTCTCTTACAAGTTTGAATAGCTGCAAGGGCAACATTGCATTAGGGCACAAATTCAAGTGCCTAAATATAAATATAGGTGAATGGTGCCATTTCAGGTGATTTCTGGTACTTAAACACCCATGTTAACTGACGCATTAAAAGGGAAATCCATGGCCTTTTGTAATGAGGCAGGACTCCGTGGGATATTTAAACTGTGCTGGACACACATGTTTGGGTACCCAAATCATTCCCTAGGTGTCTTAGAGTGAGACTGACATGGCAGCTTGCCCTTCGTGCTGCTAGTAATCCATTCCTGAATGGTTTGACTGTATCCCTGAAGGTGATTAGCAGGCCTTAGGTGAACTAGCACCAGAGTTCAGCAGCATAGCAGTATGATTAAATTTCTGACTCCAGGCTCATTCAAAATTTTGCTGCTAGCACACACATTTCACACCCCAGTTAAAATAGAGAGTACGTGGTGAGCCCAGCCCACTCTTCACCAGTAGGACTGGAAGCAGAACCAGAGCTGTGGAAACGTATTCTGTTCCTTAGGAGGCAGATGTGATTCACTGTAATCCCATGCCTGCTCCTCAAGCGTGTGTTCCAGCTGCCTGTTCTTTCCCCAAATGTTTCTGTTGTATCACATCTGTCACTTTGCTCATTTAACCACTCTAACAAATGCATAAAGTGCTCCAGCTTTAAACGTCTATGTATCAGAAGAAACACATTTTCTATGACAGAAGTGGTCTAAGCTAATTGCTGTGACTACCTTGAAACAGATTAAGAGCATGGGGACAGGCAGCTCCTATCTCTGAGGCAGGGGAGGGTGACACCCTAAGCCTACCTCCCACTTGAGCTGTGCAAGTCCGCTCCATCTGCACGGCTGGAGTATGGGGCTGAGCCCAGGGTGAGCCACAGCCCCCACCGGCTGCATCACTGTGCCTGAGAGCTTCACTCCGGGTGCTCCCGGTGTTAAGCCTCAACCGCAGGCTCAGTACAGCACTAATGCAACCTTGTCGGTCAGAGAGAGAAGCGTTATTACTCAGATCAAAGTCAGGATTTGTTTCCTGTTCTGAGTCACAGTGAGAATTACTACTCTGTATCTTTCTGTCATATTAAAGTTTTGAGTGACTTTAACTCAAAATAAAACATTTAAACCAGTGCAACTAATGCATTTAACACATTTCAGCATTTAAAATGATTATCCTTGACTATGGCATAAGAGTTAAAAAAAAAAAAAAAGAAAATTGAGACTATAACTTTATTCCAAGCATTAAACCATGTATAAATTATAAGGATTCTGGACAAGGGGATTATATTGTGATCTCAAATTATTAAAAGGCTTTAACACACTGAGAGAGTTCTCAGCCTTTGGCGCTGCTAACGTACAACGTTTCTGTGAAGCTTAAACAACTTTTTTTGCAGATCCTCCTTTTTTATTTTCTTTGATCATATTTCTGTCTTCATAGCAGTAAATGGAAGAGATATGAGCAGAGCACTGGAATGCTTAGGCTGGCCAGGCATTAAAACAAAGTATTCTGGCTTCAAACTGTGTCATTTTATTGTCTCTCAGTTGCCTCTCAGGTATTGAAAGCTAAGACGTTGTTCTTAAGAAAAGACTCATAAGAGAAGTTCTGGTATGGTTTTCTTCAGCATTTGCTACTTGGAAAGATCAAGTTCCCCAACTAAATAAACCAAAACAAATCACAAATTCTAAATGGACAATGTAGATCATAATTAAAAAATATATCATATTAATAGAGCATGATGTTATTCATGCAGACAGGAAAATAAGAGCAAGCAGAAAGCAAAAGAGGTCTTATCCTCTTATTTCCCCTCTGAGCTACAGAAAAGAGGCCATTACCTGATCTAAGGGCCAAAATCACTGTCAGGCTGAGGATGGAATGTCCTAGGGAGGCCGGGATAGCTCCACTGCTGGTGTCCCAGCAAAAGAATAGCAGCAGCAATCTCAAGGTAAGGCCAGCAGTGAAAGGGCAGCCCATGTGAGTTCATGGATCTGGGAGTAGGGCAAGCAAGTCAGATGATTATTTGCACTCCAGACAGTCCATGGAAAAACTAGGACAAAAGGATTTTTCAGGGCACGAATGCTACATCTGCTTTTATTCAGGTTATCAAAAGAGTGCTGGGCTAGATTCTGAAACCCCGTGAGATTTACAGTCAGGCAAGATACAGAGAAGCAAACATGGGAAAGAAGGCCAGGGGGCCTCTGCAATAAGGGAGACTCAATGAAGTTGCCCTGAAATTCATTGCAGAAGTAGCTCAGCACACAGAGCGTGAGACACCTTTTGGAAAACTGAGAGCTCTTTTAGACACCAAAGTTGCAGATCCAGGCATTTAGCTATCTTTACTGTCTTTATCTCACCAAACATCTTGCACAATGATTGTAATGAGCACCTGTAGTAACTTTCTATCTCTTTTCTGCAAGACATTCAAACACAGGAGGATACCTGAAGCAGATCCTATTGCTTGTGTCCTTCATAAAAGAACAGCTGGGCCATCACAAAATAGCGTAGCTTCTATACTGTATTCTTTCTATAGCTATCATTCATTAACGTGGCACCTTGCCTTCCTCTGCTTCATAGATACATCTTTCAAATAAGGCCAATGACAGCATGGACAATAACTGAACACACAGGTGCTTCATTGTGCAATATGCTGAACAAGAAGAACACCTTTGTGCCACACGTCTTATCTATGGTTCCACAGCTTAAAGCAAATATGAATAAATTTAACTCTGCTTCACTTCCTAGGGAGGCAGATTTCTCTGTTTTGTAGAGAGGTAAAGCTAGGCACAAAGGGCAAGATTTTCAAAGATGCTGAAGTGCCTGAAGATGGAGAAATGCCTTTTGGGATTTGCAAAAGTGCTTATGCAGAGTAGGTACCTGCCTCCCACTGAGATCATTGTTTTGTATCTGTTCAACAGATGCAAATTTGACAGCTGGCTCTGTTAGAACAATATTTGCTGAGGGTAAACCAACTGTGCACAACAGAGAACGCACACAGGACCCATGCTCCACTTTTCTTCTGAGACGAGACCAGAGTGACATTCATGTGACGCAGAGATCTCAAGCTTCAGCCCACACGTGGCTTCTGTCTGAGTTGATTGGGTTGTACCACACTTGTCTGCTTTCTTTCTGTACCCCACCCTCTCCAGGAGCTCACACAAGTCCCTCATGGGAACCTGCTGGTATTTTTCCTAAAGCAGATGCCCTTAGCAATCTTGTGTGCCTTTTTCTGGCACAGTCATTCAGCAGCTAGTCACAGATTAGCCTTCTGCTTGAAATAGTTACGCTATCTTTTAATCTCTAAAGATCTAAATAATTGTAAATGCATTAATTTTAGGTATCCAACCTCTGGTACCTTCAGGAAAGTGTAGCCAGAGGCGCTGCTCTGGAGGCCTGCATACAGTCCTGTCACCTGCTGATGATTTTCTATATGAATTTAGCAACTCTCTAGGAAGAACTAATTCAGAAAAAGACTGGGATATCTCACACAGTAACTTACATATCAGCAAAATTCCTGCTGTCTCTCTGGACATGCCATAAGCTGCATTTGCCTGCTACCATTTGGCAACATCACATCTACATGATAGCTATGTCTGCTGTCAGGTTCACTTCACTCTGTCACTAGAAAGAATCAATTGGTTGAGGGAACCTTAACGACCATTCAGTTCCGATCCCATGCTATGGGCAGGGCTGCCACCCACCAGATCAGGCTGCCCAGGGCCCCATCCTACCCAGCCTTGAGCACCTCAATGGAGAGAGGATCCATAACCTCTGAGGGCAGCAGTGCCAATGCCTCATCACCCTCTGAGTAAAGAGTTTCTTCCTAACATCTAACAAAAATTTCCCTCGTTTAGTTTGAAGCCATTCCCATTTGTCCAATCGCTATGAGACTTTGCTTGCAGTTTGTCTCCCTCCTGTTTGTAAGTTCCCTTCAAGTACTGGAAGGCCACAATAAAGTATCCCCGGAGCTTTCTCCTCTTCTCCAATTTGAACAAGCCCGGCTCCCTCAGCCGTACTTCACAAGAGATGGTCCAGCCCTCTGTTCATCTTTGTGGCCCTTCTCTGGACCTGCTTCAACAGCTCCACATCCTTCCTGTACTGGGGGCCCCAAGCCTGGAAAGAATATTCCAGATGAACCCTTACAAGGATTGGGTAGGTTTCCAAGCAGCGTGCCTCATCTCCAGTGACAGGACAGTCTGACAGGTAAAGTACTTCCTGTCCCTGACCTACAGACTGTTTGTATAGATTGTCCTGTGGCTTTTTACTGTATTGTTCAGCTATGGTATGAATGGTAATTTCTATATTATAAGTAATTAGAGGCAAGTAGGTACCTCTACCAATGGACCAGGCCAAATAATGATTTTCTCAGTGGAAACAGTGAGAGAACCTAGACAACTTTGGTACTGTGCCTTTTTTGTGTGCTTGTGACAGAGTTTGCTGGCTCCAGGGCTTGTGTTACCGAGACAGCTAAGCCTGCTCCAACCCTCCCAGGCTGGAGTGCTGGTGTGTAATCCTGAACAGGATACTTACTACTGAAAAGCACACTCTGAGAGCAAGGAATGAAAACAACAATTGAAAAACAGCCTACAGCAAAATTCATTACCTGTGGATTCAGTGCTAATGTTCCAGGGTTATACATGCTGTTCAGTATTTTATCTACAGTCACACCAGATATGTGAGCTCCCAAGAAAACATCTCTTTCTGCCACAAAATTTCTGATACTTCTTATTTAGACAAAAAAAAAAAAAAAAAAAAGCAAATAAATTTAGAAAAATGTCTTATTCCTCATTTTTGTGGTAACTGAAACAAAAACCCAAGTACATTGGGAATGGATGTTCTTCAGTGCACGCACATGGTCTGGCTTGGCACTGGGTTCAAAGGGGAGCTCATTGCTGGTGCACAGCATGGCTTGCATGGGAATGGGCCACTTGCTGGCAAGCTCTCCTCCTTTGTTCAGCCCTCTCAAGCTTAAAGAAAGTCTGGAAGACTGAGAACACAATATTGAAAAACAGAGAAAGAACTTTAATTACATGCTCATCACTGTACTTTATAAATGTCAAAAAGACACTGTCAAATTCAAAACACATTTGAAAGCACAGTATTGCCATTGATTGTCTTTGTTTTAGAAGTCAAAAATAATTAAGACGTATTTATTTTTCTCTGTCAATAGTATTCATTTATTGTTAAGGATTTATACACTTAATTTGTTGTGAACAACAAAACAAGCTGTTTTCTCCACTTCTCCCCTCTATCTACTGTTTTATGTTTACTGGAAGTAAATAGCACTAAGCCTTTTAAAAATCCTTTATGATTATCTGTAAAATTCCTTTAAGGGAAAACATCTAATTTATGTCGAACCCATACCTCTACACACAAGGAGACAGAAATACAGGAACAGTATCTTGTACTTGCATGACCATGGCTCCCATTATCCAGAGAGCTACGATCATCAGCAGGCAGGGGTCCCACAACAAAACAAAAAGGAAAAACAAATGTCAGTGTTAACTTTTGTGCTTTACCTGGGCAGCTGAAGTGAAGTGTGTAATAAAATATTTCTGCAATTATTAAAGCCTTGACTAACAAAAGACACTCAAAGAAAAACACTTCTCAGCTTAAATTCAAGTGCTAGCTCCTGATCTTATCCACGATACATCACATATGCTGATTAAACATCAGAAAAGCAGAGAGAAATCCTTCCTCATTCATGTTGCTTACAGATGATTATAGCAAAAAATCTGTTCCAAATTTAGTCCTCGTCAAAATGACAAAACATTCTTTTGATTTGATGACACTAAGAGACACTAAATGATATAAACAGGGCAATTTCATCTTCCAAGGACAGAACCATCACAGGTTTGGCAGTTTGACACAGGAGAGTGTAAAATGAGGCCTATATTAATCACTCTTGATACCGATTTTCTCCCAGGTCCCTCCTCTCTGCTACAAACACAGTGAAATTTTCCTCTGCAGGGCCCTGGCTCCCCAGTATGAGAAACATATACATCAGGATGTTTCCTAAGTCTATTTATTAAAGATTCCACAAACTTGCCCCTGGCAGAAGATTGCATAATTCTGCTGACAAACAGTACATGCTGATCTTAAAGGCAAGCGCTGCTACCCACTGTTGTTGGCTGCAAATCTGCCCCAACATCATCAGAGCCTTCAGGTGGACTTCATCAGTTGTAGTCATCTTATCAGCTAGGCACAGCCTATCCTAATGACTTGATAAATATTCTGGCATTCCAGTATCACTATCAAGAGATTCAAATCATGCCCAGTACTTACTTCTGCTATTACTACAGAATTATTGGCAATGACTCTTTCACTTATCTCTGTAAGCAGAGGTATTGAACAGTTTCTTTTATGTCTCCACTCCTGGCCACTATGAGCAGAATTGATACAGAAATGTCCTCCACCTGGATGGGAAAGCACATTGCCCATGTGAAATTTGAAGAACAGATTTAGTCCATGTGAGAAATCAATTTGGACCATCCCCACCCTAACCTGCTAACGTAAACTTGAGCTGCACCTGATTTCTGAATTACTTGAATGGGAACACCTCCATCCAAACCCTCCACAGCCAGCTGGGCTCCAGCTGAGATGTCCTCCCACAAATAAAATTGTTGTGATGCTTGTTTCAGCATAGTGTTCTAATATTAAGAAAGGGAAAAATTTGGGGTTAAAATAAAGCTGCTGTTACTGCCATGTGGTGATGATCAAGCAAAATCCTTTAAGACAAAATTCTAACACTCAGAAAAGAATAAAACTCACAATTACAAGGAGAATTTACAAGTAACACATAGCATCTCCTAGATTTCCCCCATTATTATTTTTTTTCTGACATAATCAGGGCAGTTCAGGTGAAGACCTCTGGTTTTCAATTTCTTTTCCTTTCTTTTTCAAAGTGAAAGGGCTGTAGCACAGAAAGATTGAGAGGGAGCAACATGTGGTAAAGGCAATAGCAAAACGATCTGTATCTATGTCATCATGGCTTTCTCTGTCCCAGTGTGGAAAAAATGAAGAGACAGAATGGAGGAACGTGAGAATAGTGGAGCAGAAGTGAGGTGTGGGAAAGAAAAAGTGAGATGTACCAAGATAGTAAATTAAAGGAAGAACTGAGTCAAGGAGAATAAATGTTGGGTAAGATGGGATGGAGTTAAGAAGATAAGTAATGCATAAGATTTACACAAAAGAAAATTGCAAAATGTAGATAAGAAAATAAGGCTTAAACTGTAGCCTTTTTCAATTTTATGTTAGATTAGCACAATAAACCATGTACCTCAGCACATGAGATCATGTGGCCCCATGCCATGTGAAGATGACTGACAGGTTAATCAACTGACATCACAAGAAACAGACACGTAAAAGAAAATCATATTTAAACTGACAGGATAATTACTTTCACTATCCCTCACGCAGGTCCCCTCAGGCAGGAACCCGACTCCCAGAGCAAAAGATAGGGAGGGCTATCACCACATACAGAAGTATTTTTCTCCCTTGTTACATTCTGAGGCATTTCTTCCATTCTTTGTGTCAGAAAACCATGAGAACAGAATGTATTCTATGATCAACATGTAGCCAGGATGAGCATTTCCAGCACCAGAGAATCATTCAGTAACATCTGCAATCAAGATGTCTCTGGATGAGCTGTGGTTTTGTTTTTTTTAATCTTCACACTCCATAATCTTTGTGGTTGATATAGAGAGCTGTTTGTATTATGCAGGAGTTTCACTTGGAGAATGGAAACAGGCCCTGGTATATCCAATTCATCCAAGACTTCCCGTTGTAATGGGACTCAGTTGTGAGAGATTGAAAAATTGTAGCTACCCAGTGGGAAGCCCCTATGGGTTACAACTACTTGGTGCTTTTCAGATCCAGACCCAGTGTGAACACCTAAAACCATCATCTGATGGTTTGAGGTGATAACAATTATGTGCCAAATTGGATCTGAATTCTTGTAGCATCTTGCACTTTCACCACAGTTAAGACCTGCCTTTGTTATAGGGAGATTAGCTAGCAAGGGAAGTGATGCATCTATTATTAAGCGCATAAAAGGCAAAAAGTGTTATAGTTTCTGTGCACAGTGGAATTATTTACAATTTTTCCTAATTGAATTTGTGACAGAAAATGTGTATTTCCCTTCAAAACAGTGAAGTTAAATAACTGCCAGCTTAAATTATCTTGCATTCTAACATCTACCTTAACCATTAATTTTGTCTTGGCTGTTTAGGGAGGTAACATCTTCAAACTCTGGAATGTCCTGCATGTATTTGATGTTTTCGCTTTGTTTGAGGTCTGAGTGGAAGTGACTGAGCAGATATGGCAGACACTGAGGCTGCCAGAATGTTTCCACCACAACAGTCTGACGCGCACCTTCCCATGCTTGCAGGGCTGGGTGCTAGATAAGGAAATATGTGCCTTTTTTCATCTTTTTGTGTAACAAAGTATTGGCCTCAACTTGGTTCCTCTCCCCCACCAACCTTCTTCCTGTGCCTTGTGCAGATGAGGACACTTTATCCTCTCATACTCTGCCAACAGCTCCCACGCTCCCCAGCCCTCCCATCCCTGCCTGCACTGCTCAGAGATCGGCAGCTGATTCTTCCTACCTGGACTGCTGCCACAGTGGCTTGACTCAAGATGCAGACAGACAAGGAAGTCTTGTCTAGGTAGACAACACGACTCCCTCAGCAAGTTAGTCAAGCTCTGGAATAGACAAAACACAGTTGCTTTTCCTCACTCTTCTTCAGATCTCTTCAGAAATCCCTTCTGAATAATGAAATAGAAACGAACACCCCTGATATGAGACTGCTTGTCCTATCATACACTACAGAACTGCAGAATAGTAGGCTTTTCTTTGATGCCCCTTTCCATCACCCACATCTAAGTTTAGCCCTTATCATCACATAGATCCGCCTTTCAGAATGAGGGGAGAGGGGCTCAGAGGCAAATTACAAACCACAGTGGGAAATTTTCTCTGCATAAATGTTCTCAACCTCAGAGTGATCAGCTAAGCCCAAAAGAGATGCATCACTAGTCAACATGTCATGGCAAAATCTGACAGTACAGAATGTTTGGCTGTTTATTCAGAGAATATATTTGAATAATGAGTACATTCAAGAAACCATGCTGCTGCTACGCTCATGGAAAAAAGAGCAAAAGGCTAACTTTGCCAAATAAATTATGTGTTGCAATTTTTTTTTTTTTTCCTGAGAGCTCCATGTGTCCCAGGAGTAAAAAGCTAGCAAAGAAACTCTTTACCCAGGCAAGTGGTAACTTGGTAAACAGGATTTCCAACTCAAACATGAGCACAAGCAGAAGTACCTTGTTTTCAGAGTGTCCAAATACAGGTGGTAGAGACCTTTCACAAAATAAATGGGTAGAGGACTTACAGGACACTCAATATAGAACCTCCTTTTCATCCATGGAGGAGCTGTTTTCAAAACATATGAAACCTAACTTAGATTTGTATGCCTATTTACTGGAATAGGGAGAATTTTTTCCATTTCTATTGGCTTCATCTTAGATGCCTCTCCATGATCCAGACATAGGTGCTCCTTCAGGATCCAGGTATAAAATTGCTTAAAGTCTCTGGCTTTTGCTTGAATGCCTGAAAGTTTCAGGTAGATTTTCCTTCTCCATAAAAACATCCATAATGAGCTTTCTTGGGGAACCTAAATTCTTTTTCTCTGCAAAATCAGTTAGCTGTGTGAATATCTTCTTTTGGACATCTCAGAGTTCCTACACGACTAATAGGTAAAATTTCCACTTTTGTGGCCCAAGAGGTAACACCTATGAGAGCACCAAGTGAGAGATGAAGCCTCCTGAATGGGACAATCAAGTTTTCCCAACAGAACTACTTCTTAGAGAGTTTTTCAATAAAAAACATGTTCCATCTGGGCTCTTAGTCTCTTTCCTTATCTTTTCATCAGCAGCAAATTTGCTATTTTGAACCAGTTCTAGATGATTGTCTTTCTTTTAGTTTCTGTATAGGAAAGGTCAAGAATCCCCCTACTCAAATACTTCCAAGTATCTTTCCCTGTTACCTTACTTTATCCTTTCTTTTCCCACCATTTCTTATTTAGACCAAAAGCAGAAGGAGAAATTAATGACAGAAATTACGATTTTGCTTCTTGTCTTGTTTTTTGTTGCTTCAGGCCATGCCCAGAGCTTCTGGCAAATACCTCACAGCCCTTACCTGAATAGTTAGGATAGTTCCCACAGTAGTAGTGATATCTCCTGCTCCAGTTTGATAGGATGGAAATAGGTCTAGGGAGCACACAATATCCTTGCTAGTGCTGCTTCCAGCAGTACAGTTCAATGACACATTCTCACATTTTTTTTTGTCTTCTGGCCTGTGAGGACACTCTACAAAATTTTTCTCACCCTGACTAAATGTGCAAGCCCAAACACCATGCTCACCACCCTACTGTTTACCTTCCCCTCCAACTTCAGAGCAAAATAAAATAAAATAGGGTGCTAAAGGCTTGATTCCAGGGAGCAATCTACTGCACTTTCAGAGGTAACTCTTGCTTCATAAGTATCTCTGCTTAGGAGACTACTTCAAGATTTGGAGTTATTCTTTATGCTACTCTCGCAGATTGTGGTCTATATATGTGAATGTCAGACATTCTTCTTGAATAAAAGCTTACAAAAAATAGATTGTTTCCTTATGCCAAAGGACACCCAGTATCCTCCAGCCCATCTCATTGTATTTCATTATCTGTCTACAACTGTGGTTCTCTTTTATATAATCTTCCTGTGTGGCCTCTCCTAAGCTTCCTTACATGGCTGTTATCACATGCCTGCCAAGTCAGGCCTCAGTGGATGGCTGGTGCTAATGGAGTTGAGCACTTTCTCTTTCTGTCATCCAGTGGTACATTGGCTCTGAAAATGAGAATATGGCTTGCTAAGGAAAAAAAAATGGATTGATTATTTATAGTTTACTCTTCTGCCACAGAGGGTGAAACAGCTTGCAAAAAGCATGTTCGCTTCTAAGCAAGAACAAAGAAGAAATATTATCTGTGTACAGACTTCCCCACAGACTCTATCTTTGACGCCAACTTAAAATGTTCCCAGTCAGTGATGCATGGAAAATGTTCAGGATGCAGTAGACAGTTCTGAAAACACCAGAACCAATCACCTGGGAAACAAGGAAAACAGAAAGTCAAGTCAAAAAGTACTTCAGCTATTAAACAAACACCACCCACCTGTAGGTGAGTGGCTAGCAGCCTGAAGCAATATGTGTAAATTCTTTTTAGAAGTTCCAATATTTTTTTTTAATGTAAGGAAGAGAATTAGTTCCTCTCATATTCTTTGTGGGTTACTTAAAATCTGATCCACAACAGTAAAAAAGCAATACCAACCCCAGGTTATTTCAAATAATTTTTACGTTGATACAGAAATGACTATGGGTTTGTGAGTCAAGTTGGGTAGAATTAAGAATTAAACTTAAATGATAGAAGAACTCAAATCCTAGGCTCAAAACTGGGGACAAATGAGAGGTGTGCTTCTCATACTTGACTCTAAGTCCCAGGGGATCTACAGCCCTTTTGAAATAATCAGTAGCAAGTATTGCAGTTTTGGAAAACCAAACAAAAATCTTAGGATAATGGAGGAGGGTCAGGTATCAGCTCCTTCAGATGGTGCCTACAGAGCTAGCTACCTTTCCTTTGAATTTGCTCTTCTCTTACATTGGTTCAGGAAATAGTTTCATTTCAAGTAATACTATATTTTTTAAAATAAAATTTTAAATTCCAAACAAAAGAAAAGATCCAGAGAGAAGGGTTCAAATTATGAATACCTCAGCCTCACTCAAAGCTCCATGTGGTATTAAACTATCTGGGTGACACTTCACACAAGTAATCAACTAAAAGGAATAAATGACACTGATTGTCAGGGCTACTTCTTTGTCACTGAAAAAAATGGCTATCACAATACTGCCCTTACCTACCACCTCTCTTGATATTGGCCAGATAGATGTTTTTATTAAAGACTTGAAGGTTCCCTTATCATAGCTTCCATTGTTGGAGAGTCCTGTTGCTGTTGTCCACTGTTGGCTGTTTCTATATTTTATATGGCTTTAGGGCAGAAAGTACATTTTGATTGACTTTTTATTTCTTCGTTATCATAGGCAGAACATAGACCTTGAATATTTGTTCAGCAGCACAGTGATTTGTGTGCATCTGCATGGCCATGTATGGCTAAACTGTTAAAACATTAGCAATGCTCCCAAGTGCCTCAGGTTCTGGAATCTGAGGGGCAGTGAAGAGGTTGCAAGTTTTCAGTCCATTTGATAATTAGGCCCCTGAGAAAGCTGCTCGCTTTGAATTTCCCAAAACTGAGGCACCTAAAAATCATGGCACTTATGGAAAATGTGGATTTAAATGTATAATGATTGCATTCTGCTTAATTCTGAAATGTGTGTACACACCACAATAGAAAATTACTCCTTCATTAACACCAGTAAAAGTGGTGATAATAATAACCCTTCAGTGCTGTTCCTGAAAGGGAATTGCTCAAGGTTAAGAGAGGTAACCTTTGAACTGCTGTATGTTTTCAAACCAGAAAGATTAAAAGGTCAAAGTTGAAGAGTATATATTTTAAATAGCACCAGATGGCTGTGGTGCAAACACAAGGCTGAATTCAAGCTGCTGTGCAGTTAGAGCACATGCATTCACAGGGACCCCATGGGTGAATTACAACCTCTGTGCATTCTGGGCTGTCCATTATCTGATATATACCTGTTTCTGCTCACTATTTGGCTGGGGATGACTTTTCTTTCTTAATGACTGTTGGATGAATAGGGCCAATTCTTCAGACACAAGAGCCATTCCCAGGGCCAGCAATGAGAACGGGGTGCGCGTCCAAGGACCGAGGTTAGTCCACAACTCAATGGTTTCAATATTTTTGATTCCTGGACCCCTTCCTAATTAACTTGGAGAAGTGGAAACCTCAGTGAAAATTAACACACGTGGGTTGCTTTAGAATATTTATAACCTTGGTTTTTGCAGTCACCTTTTGCAAATAATTTCAAAGCTCTCTACAGACCCCAGACTGAGACCATCACTGAAAACGGTCTCTTTCTCACTCCATCTAGTCTTGCTTTGCATAGCTTAGTAGTTTACCTTAAAAACATCCTCTCCCAATTTCACTTCTTACAAAAATGAATGCAGCTGTTCAGATTTGATTTTACCTGGCTCAGTCACTTGAAAGTTAACCTAATTTCTTTTGCTTTTTAGTTCTCACATTTATGTGTCAGCAGATATTTGGTTTGCTTCCTCCCCCTCTCTCCAGTCATTTTTCTCTCAGACAGCTGTGCAAAACTAGCTGTAAATTATTTGGTAATCACTCAGAATTTTTTTTCCCCAGGCATATGGTGTGGCATGATCATATCAGCTTGTTGTCTAATCTGAAAAAATCTTTTTCCATGTGGGAAGCATTCCATGTGCTGATCAACTGGATTTATTGCCTACTAAATTGACAGTTAACTTGAAGTAATAATCTCAAGGAAGAATCTAGATTATGTGCAATGAGGTCCCATTTCTTTCCAGATCAGTCTTAATTCTCTGATCTCTTGTAAAGCAGTCTTACCCTTGCTTAGGATGCTGAAGACTTTTCCATCTGCCAGAGATATCCCTTCTGAAGTCAGAAAGTCAGAGCTAAGGCTGAAGAACAGCCTTCTCAGAAACTCTGCAAGCTATTGTCCTTTCATATAAAGTCTTTTTTATTAGTCTTGCCACTTCTTTTTTCCTTTTTTTTTTTTTTTTAATTCTTTTATTGAAAGCATTTTGGGAAGGGCCCATTTGTATCACTATGTTTGTATCTCATTGCAACAACAAAATCTTTGAGCACTACTGCATTATAAATATTAAACGAGAAGAATGATTCCTAGTTTGCAGTTCTTTCAATCCAAGATTTTTTCCAATGCCTGCCTTCCATCAGTTCTCTGATACGATAGAGTTCACTAGCAGGTGAATAATGCCATAAAAGATGCAAAAAAAAAATAAATCATTTTATAAGAAGTAATTTTGTTGAGAGGAAAGGTCTGGCTTTCCCCAGGAAACAACAAAGACAAAATGAATTAAAATTCCCTGCCAAATGATAGAACTTGTGACTTTACAAGTGAAACTTTCATATCTTGAAGAACACATTCTTTGTGAAGTTACAGTGTTTTGCTAGTTATTTTGCATGCCCCTTCAATTCCTAGCACTATTTCACATTACATGGATTGGTCTGTACCAACCTCTTTATTCATTTCACCAGTACTTGTCACACAGGCTCAGAATAAAGTAAAGAATTTGTCATTTAGAATTTTTGTTAGCCCAAGCTATTCTTTACTTTGATATTTGCATGTAAAGAGATTATTGTCATGTGTCTAAACACTCTGATTTTGTTTCAAGATGTTCCAGGGCAAGAATCTCGGTGCTGCAGTGAAGTCCATGAACTGAGACATAAGTGAAGTCTTTCTGAAACAGTCTCTGTTGTTGGAGCATTTTCTGTATACTAGTGTAATGACAAGGGATTCCTGCAGATCTCACAGAAAAATTACATTTAATGATGGTGGGACATGTGATTACTCATAGAAATTCTACAACTAGTTTTTACGCCTCTAAGAGAAATTTTCAAACCTATTATTTCTAGCAGCTACACCATTAACATCACAAATATTATCAATAAATCCTTATTTTCATTATTTTTTCAACTTAAATCTGTTTCCACTCTGGAGGTAAGCTTGGAGTAACTCATATGAAGTGAATGCAGTTCTGTACCCAAAATAAAGCTATAATAATATCTTAATCTAGTCCTGTACCTCAAAGTACAAAGATGAAGATACAGATTATATACACGTGTGTGTGTGTATATATATACATATATTATATATATATTTATGTTATGGAACAATTTAATGTAGATAAGCAAATAATTCATATATTGCTTTACTCACTTATTCCCTCTAGAAATTAATAACTTTAAATCTGTCTTTTGGAGAATGAAAAGGCTCATACATTAAGACTAAAATAACTTGTTGTGTGGAATTTTAATCAGAGAGATTAGCTAATGTTAGCATGCATCCTGCATATCTTAAATGTGGTTTCAAGGTTATCCAGCAATTGAAGAGAGCTAGATTTCATTATTTGACCTTCCAAAGAAATCAGCCATGCTAAAAAGGATAACAACATTTTTTTGAATTCTATTATCAAACCCTTTTTTTTTTCACATAACTACACTGCTACAACATCTAAGAGTGTTTTCAAAAAGAACATGTCCTAAAGATTGTACAACTTAATTTTTTTCCTGACTTTATTTATGCAAATGAAGACATACTTGTCAGCAAGCTGTCATTTACCAGTAGGTGAATCCTAAATGCCTATTGTATGAACCTTGTGACATCACCATTAGGCAAACAGTTCCCCAGGGCAACATGAATATGTTCAGTTTTTGTCCTTAGGAGAAAATTATGTGATACAACTGAAGAGATTTTATAAAGCATCTTTGGAATTGTGACTTCATTTAAATTCATTAATTATTTTAACACATTATGTATGCATCAACATAGCTATTTATTAGTGCAAGCTGTTGTTTCTCAAACCTCAAGTGTACAATAAGCTGCTTCATTGTAAAAACATTTTGTTGGCTTATATTCAACTTGTTATCCACCAGCACAGCTAGGTGCTTTTCTGCAAAGATATTTTCTAGCTGGTTAGTCCTCAGCATTTACTAGTGATTTCATAGATCTGATATTTTATAGGTTTTATTCCTTCTCAGGTGGAATAAATGTACTCATGTACTTTCCCTTACTAATCTTCATGAGATTCTTCTCAGCCCACTTCTCCAAACTGCTGAGGTCCCTCTGGATGGCAGCCTAAATATCTGATAGATCTGTTACTCCTCCTATTTTTCTGTCACCTGCAAATTTTCTAAGGGTGCCCTCTGTTGTGTAGACTAGGTCATTAATGAGAAGGTTAAACATTACTGGCCCCAGGATAAACCTCTTTGATAAACCGTCTATGAGTGCCCTCCAACTGAGCTTCACGTCAGTGATGACAATCATTTAAGCCCAACAATTCAGCAAGTTTTCAAACTACATCACTGTTCATTAATATACATTGTACTTCATCAGTTTATCTGCTAGGGTACTATGGGAGACAGTGCTGATAGCCTTACTGAAGTTAGAATAAACACTGCTGACTGTTCTACATGCATCCAGCAAGCCAATCATCAGATGTTATCAAGCTGACCGAACATAATCTCTCCTTCATTAATACATATTGACTCCTCTCATGCAGGTGGTTTTTTTTTGTCTTTAATGAGTTTGGAAATGGCTTCAAGAATTATTTCCTTCTTCAGCTACCCAGAGATCAAACTGAGGGTATCTGGCCTATAGTTCTCTGTTTCTTCATTCCTCCCCCCTAATTTCCATGGACTATCAAATACTATCATAAATGACTCAACAATGACATAGACACGATCATCCACACGTCTCCTGACATCTTTTCTTGATTTAATTCTTGAACCTGGTGAATCCTTAAAAACAATGTATTTTCAACAGCTTAAAATATGCCTGTAATTAGCCTCTTCTCCCAACTGCCATTCATCACTTCTCCCTTAGCTATGATAGTTGGCAATAGATACTGCTTAGCCTCTCCTTCAGGATGCTGTATTCCAGAGCATACTCTCTAGGGCTGTAGTGAGCCTCAAAATCCAAGTTAGCAGCTCAGTAGTCTTTTGTCTTTTTAATACCGTCTTACAGAGCTGACTTACAACATTAATGGAAGGGACAACAGACGAAAAGGAAGACAGATATCTAATACCCCACCACAACTCCAGAGTTGCCAACATCAGTGAGATATTTCAGGTTGTATATTCTCTCTCCAGCGTGGATCCCAATCGCTTCTCTTGCTTTCCTTTCACTTTATCTCTGGTTCTTGGTAATGCAGGTTTAAGATTTACATGAAGTATGACTCCTTCTTCCCTACTAACTATGATCAGATTTCTTCTCCCCCCATATCTGTTGGATACCTATCACAGTATCCATCATTCCTATAGCATTCCTTGATTAGTACATCACTCCTACCCAACTCATTTTCTTGCTCTTTGCAACAATTCAAGATAGCTACCATATTTTGCAAATCATGTAATATCAGATGTATTTATTTTCAATACTTCTCATTAGATTTCATAATTGCTCGGTTACTGTGAGTTTTTGATAGAGGTTGCATATGATATATTGATAAGGAAGACTAGCATACTAACTAGCATAGTATTTATGTACTTTTTCTGTGTAACACCTTTGAATTTAGCTATAACACATCATAATCCATTACATGGACATAGACAAACAATGGCTTTCCTATATAAAAAACTTCTACCTTTCCATCTCAGAATGGCTCTTTCCTGGTTTACTTAATCAAAATCCAAATAAGTATTTTTTAATACATTAATTTTTTCTCATTTCACATCAAAGAACCTTTTTGAATGCTGTTAATTGTCTTTGAAGATATGTTTAAGCTAAACAATCCACAGTTTAACTAACTTTATTTAATCAGAGAAGTGTTTCAAAGAAGAAAAGAAAAATGGGATTATAATAATTTTTAGATGACTTAAATGTTTACAATTGAAATTCATTGCATCTCTGATTTTTGTGACTATTAGCTTATGAATATCCAATGTTTTCATTTCTTATGACTTTGTTGCTAATCTCCTAATGTTTGTTTCCTTTAATCTTCTGCTCTTAAAGTCATAGAATTTCTGGCAAATCCCCACTTTCCTGTGAAAAATAAAGCATCTATTTTGCATTGCCTCAGGAAGTCTATGTATTATTATTAATAGTAAGATTTTTAAATCTGTCTCATGACAATGAAGATGTTATTTCTGTTGAGCCCAAAACAGTCTTTCAGAATTTGACGTTATCTTAAATAGTATTTGTTAAGGATGGATTAGTAGTAATAATAGAAGTATTACCATAGCACTTTTGAGCATTAATCATCGGTGAGAGTGACATTACATGAGCACAGAATGCAAGGATGGTCTTTCCTCTAAAAGCTTTGTGCTTTCATAATGTTATACAGACTGGCTGACAGAGAAATAAAAGGCATAAGTGAAATAGTGGTGACAAGTGTGATAGACATAATGCAGCAACATTACAGTTGTTAATTTTCTTAGGCATCCAAAGAGAAAAGTTCTATGTTGTAAAAAGACAGAAAAGGAAAGGAATAAAATGGCCCTGGCAAGTAAAATAACGTAGACGAACAAAAGAATTCAACGAGAAGAGAAGAATGAGAAGAACATTTCCCTGATAAATGATTATAATTTGTGCCTGGACACCAAGTGTTCCAAGCTCCTCCTTCTACAGGACATAATGAAATCTTGAGTGCTGTCTTCACAGCTGCAATCTATGGCAAAGCCACTGAATTCAGAGCTGTGGCATTTTGATATCCATGCCCTTTTTAGAGCACTCTCCTGTGCTTGTAGAAGGTATCTGAGTTCTGGGTCTTTTCATCGCGTGTCTCCTGTTGCTATAAAATGAAAAACATGAAACCCTACTTTTTCCTTTTAAATCTGTATCTGAATCTTCAAATCATTCTGTACTTGGCATTTTGGTTGAAAGATGAACTATTCCTTACACTGTTTGCAAGGAGTTCTTTATTGAACAACACTGCGCTGTTCTTCCCCGTAAAATGTCTTTAATGCGCTGCATAGTCCACTATTTAAATTATATATATTATCAGCTAGCAGGAACCATACAACCTCAGTGTAAGTACTTATCTTGACCATCTTGCCCAGAAGTCCCATCTCAGGAAATCCAAACAAGGAAAACCTTGTTAAGAAGAGAGGCCAGGTGTTCCCAGCATGGCCTCAAGCCCATTTGCTTGCTGCATGTTTGCTTCCACATCCATCCCTTTTCCTCCTCATTCTAGTAAAACAAAAGCTCTGAAAAGCAGTCACCAAGATCTCCAGCCAGATTGCCTCAGCAAAATATATTCTTTGGGGTAGCAAGTGAGGGAATGAAACAGCAGCAGCTGGAACAGCATCACCAAATTCCTCCCCTCTGCACCCAAGCCCACCACCTCAGCCAAAGCCAAAGCTTGCCAGCAGAGAACCCAGTGCTTAGACACTAGTACAGGTCTCCCATATAAAATTCTACTGCCAAGCTTCTGGACCAGCCCCAGGAACATGTTTTTAATATTCATTGTTCACTCTGTCTGTTACAGATGTGCACAGTACAATTATTATAATGCTTTGCATATGTGGTGTTATGAAATGTGTGCCTTTAAAGTCATGCCAGTTTTTTTTCCTGTAACCCAAATATATTATTTCTACCTATGTTCCAGTTGCTTAGTTTGCCACACATTTTTTTTTTTTAAACGTTATTATAAAGTTTAAACTATAAACTATGCAAGCAATGCAACCAACAGAGAGCAGATCCATTTTCTTCATAAAAGAGCAGGTTTTTTTCATTTGCATGCTTGATGGTTTTTTTTGTGCTCCAGCCTCTCCTCACGGACACAGATGCTCATACAAACATCTATTGACATAAAAATTCATATTGTATGAAAGAAAATAATTCCCTGGCTAGGAAGCTCTGCTGTATCCAAGCAGCCTCAACTCCAGTAAAAGATGTCCATGCATTAAGGACCTTCAATCTTGACCATTTCAGCTCATATCCATTAATGAAGCGTTATTACTTGCTCTAAAAGATCATTTCTCACAGAACATGGTGGACAGTAATCTGAAACACACTGTACTTATTGTGTCTTGGTTATCCACTTTGGTTCTTTACTAATTGTGAGGTCCAGTCAAAGCAGATGGTACCCAGATCCCACTTGCGGGCCTTAGTGGATCTGAGAATCACATATAGGAACTCCTGGGATAACAATGCCTTCCTGAAGCAATTAAATGATCTATGTGAGAGGGAAGGAATGAGAAGCACGAGTGCAGGACACAGATATTGTTACACTACAGTCAGACACAGACTTTATGAAGCAGAAACTTATTGCTGCAGGTCTCGTTGCATTCAGATCTATAAACAAAATTCATCCCTTTATTCTCTCTTCTGTAATTTGCTCTCTACTTTACTATCTAAAAAACATCTTTCCATTCCTGTTCAAATCCCCCAATAAGCCAGAACACAAAATAATCAAGTTACTTCTTCTTCAGTAACTTAAGAGTAAGGTGTATATGGGTAATGATTTGAAGATTTTATTAGTCAGATATTAAAATAGCATGAGTGTAGATTTTGTTCATTTGACGAAGTTCCTTGAATAATATCTCAACATCTCAATTTAAAACCTGGATAAACCAAATAATATATCTAGTAGGGGTGATTTCAAGACATGTCAAAACAAGAGATAATACTGAGAGTCTTACACTTTTCAATAGCATAATGTGCTTTTGTAGTGACCCACTTGAATAATATATCTGCAAGAAAAGTGGTCTTTCAAAAAGCACAAGGGTCAAGAGATTGCATTAGATGAATGACCTGTAATATTCTACTGCAAAAAAATAAAGAAATCCAACACTGTAGTTAGATGTCATAGCATATCTTGCAACCCTTGTTTCTCAGTCACCTAGATAGGAGAGGTCCATAAGTTACATTTTGTTCATAAGATGTAGGCTTTTACAGTGGGAAAGTGGTGTGCGATCGGTGACAAACTGTAGGTATGTCCATCTATGTCTCTTTCCAGTGAAGACTCAAGATGTGTCCATGATATACACTAGACTCAGGAGTTCAGTATAGTTGTTCACCAGTCATGACTAGCTTTCCAGGCTTTAAAGGATTATTTTATTTGCCTTTACAAGTCCTCCGTAATCTATATCCTTTCAGAGATGCACTACTGAATCAGCTGCAGCTTCCAGTGCTAGCTACTCAGAATAGCAAAGAATAGCAACAGAGCTCTGACAGTAGGGATATACACCTCAATTAAAAGTGAATCTGGTCCTGGATAATTGGACAAATATCAAGTGGGATGTTTCACAGCACCAAAACCAAAGATATCCAGTCTCTAAATGGAGACAAACAAGTTAATTCATAAGTAGCATCTTTCAGACATACTGAAACTTAGCAGTATGGAGAAGAATGATGATTGAGAGGGTGGTGAGCTGCTAGAACAGGCTGCCCAGAGAAGCTGTAAATGCCTCTTCTCTGCAGGCATTCAAGGCCAAGTTGGATGGGATCCTGGGCAGCTTGATCTGTCCCGCCCATGGCAGTGGGGTTGGAACTAGATGATCTTTAAGAGCCACTCCAACCTAAGCCTTTCTATGATTCAACAATTCTATGGTATACAAAACTCGTCACTGTGGTGGTCTTCTTGTACCTTGTTAGGAAGAGAGAATGCAGCCTCCACAGCACATGGCCAACATCCAGCTCAGTTGTTTTTACTAAATTAAATAGTGCCAAGGCATGAGCCCATGATTGTCCATACTGTTAGATATAAGCAAAATATCTGGCACTAGTTTTGGTCATGCCTACTTCTCCTTTCCCCAGCAGGAATGACTCACAGGCCAAGAAGTATTCCCTGCAAAGACTTTGGATACAGCCATCCATGTTTGGAGAACAAAACAGTTCAGTCCTATGGCCAAGAGCTTTGCCATTTCATTTTGCCTCCAGGATGGAAAAGAGCCAGGCTGTACTTAATTTCCTAGTATAGATATAGACACTCATATCTTCGGCATAGGAACCAGTAAAAACTGCAGGCCTTTGGTTAAAAATAGAAGAATCACATATATCTAAAATAAATGTAATTATATTGCAGGTAAGCAGCAAGCCATGGTGAATTTCAATTTGTTTGATGTTGTGATTTCATTCAATAAATTGCCTAAAACTTCCACTATTTTTCTGATGCACATCCAGGATTCTTTACTCTGGAAATCTCGTATGATCAATTCTCCCAAGGAGATTTTCAGTATGCCCTCACTCAGACCAGGTAGGCTTGTTTTGCACGCTGCATTTTGATATTTCTACATCTTCTCCTAGCTGAACACAAGTAGGAAAGCCGCTCAGAACTTAATTTAAAAGGTAAACTGAGTTCTTTTGAATTTCAAAAAGTCACAGGATGGATCTTCTTTTATCAGAATCAGCTTATCCATCCCTAATTCAGAGAGAAAAGTAGGGGTCCAGATCAAAAGGCTTCAAATGTTCCCAAAGTTCAGGGCTATTTGGATTTCTGGTTTTGGTGTAGACCCATCCATGACCTGCACTGCCTCTATATCACCATTTACCTATTCTCCCCCACAGACATTTTTTTCTTTCCAGCTCCCTTCCTCTCTATTACTCTTCCAAGATTAAAGTTTTTTTATTATTATTATAATCATAATTCCTATGAGAGATAAGAAGCTCCCCAGTGTATCTTTATTAATCCCAGTTAAGATAACATTTTGAAAGCAGACAGGAAGAAAGATTTATAAAGAGCAAGAGAAGACAGTTGGAGATCAGCACAGCAGGGCTAAAATTTCCTATGCCGTCTGAGGCTGTTTACAAGGCAGTGTAAGTTAAATATTGCCCTATATGTGAAGTTACATGTAACCACTTTGTTGAATCTGAGCCTAGATTATATTTACCAGTATGTTCAATGTTGTAATAATGATCCTAGAAACAGCCTTCATTGTACTTTGTCTCTTCTGGTTTATGTTTGTTTTATTTTTGTTTGTTTATGTTTGTATGTTATATTATTTACGTTGTCAGTGTGTTATCATCAAGTTAAAATAAAGGCTGTTTGAATTCCCACCAATTTGTTATTTGTACAGTTTTGTTATGGGCAAAAGAAGCGCACCATATACGCAAAGTCAGTAATTTATTATTGTTCTACTTACAGTCTTAACAGTCTCAATGAACAATTATTGTTAATGCAGTTACCATGACACTACACAGTTTAAATTGTGTAGCACAGTTAAAATGATATATACACCAACTTTCTAGCACCTTCCTCCTTGTCTAGTGCCAAGCCTACACATCCACTGCTGCTCAGTTTCCTAAAGCTGATGTGTCTCTCAGTGTATGGCACAAGGTGGAGTTACCACAAGTCTTCTGTGTCTCAAGCCCTCTCCTGGGGGAGAAGTATGATGTTAGTGTTAAAGGCTTCTCCTTCACCTCTCAGATTTGGTGGGGGGCTTTTTTCTGTTTGCTTAAGTGCTATGTGCCTTGTTTCTTACTAGTGCACAAGTCCATGTTGTATCTCCATGAACTCTATATGGTGTGTTTTATGTATGTTGGATACTTCTTGGTTCTCACTGTTGTCCATGGGATTCGTTTATACACTGCCTAAGGATGCTTTCATTTGCTGACCATAAGTGGCTCCAATTTATAGCCCATAGGTCTTCCACATCTTCCTTTGCCTGTTGTCAAGGCCTCTGCCCTCATCCTATGTCTTCTCCCCTTTCTGCTGCATTTTCATCTAGGGTAATAGAGAAATGCTTTATTTCCACTATATAATAGTTATGAAACTATATTTAGTAATAGATATTATATGAAGTGAGTAACAGTCCCTTAGGTAACTATTACTACAAGCTGAAGCAAATCTCCTCCTGATGAGTTCAGGCAAACCCTCAGAGGCTGATTCCACTAGCTTAGTGCAAAGCTGTGCCTGTCATAAGCAATGGCAGCAACATACTTAGTGGATGAGAAGATGGCAGATATTTTTTCTCTTTGCCTTGGCTCTGGCTCTTTTTCTGACTTCAGCTTTCTGGGAGATCCTGGGCATATTCCTTTGCCTTTCTGAATCTCTAAAATGGATAAAGTATACTGTCACCTCAGTAGAACAGAATAGAGAGGAAAGCAGTAGAAATGAATCAATCATTACTATTTGGTTAAATGAGAATCTCTGTCAAATCTGAAGAACTAGTTTTGTCTGAGAAGGATGCTGAGAGTCTTAGGACAACCTCATCTGACAATCAAGTGAAGCAAATGTTTGTTCTCTACACAGATCTTCATGCTGTGAAGCACTACTGTGATGGGATATCTTAAAGTGAGTTATCCTATTCTATATTCATTCTTTTCTTAAAGCTGAGAACAGAATGATCTACTCAAAATGGGAGGATCACCTTTTAGATACATAAACAGATTTTTTAAAAGTTTCATTATTAAATACTGAGGATATTAAATCATTCTTAGAGGCTAGATGAACTAGATGAACTTTGATAAAGCCTGCTTATTCTGGGCTAATATTGTGGGGCAAAATGTTCTCTAATATGCACCAGAAGCAAAGATTATAGAGAGCATAACATATTGAAATCTAAATTAATCCTGCTTATTGGCTGATAATATGCCCTGATCCTGAGGGAATGTGCCTAATTTATTACTTTTAAATGATTTGGATTCCTTTAGGATGAGCAATTCCCCAATTTATTTTCCACTGGCTAACTGGTGAGAAAGAACTCATTAAATACAAATAGGGTTCTTTTTGTTTAGAAAGATTGTTTTGTTGCAAAAAAAAATAATCATGTTCATCCACTGCTGTTTGGTTTGTATGCTTTTTCACACTGCAATATTTGGAGCATGCACCAAAAAAAAAATAATAATAATAATAAAAAAAATCAAACACGAAAATGAGACTCATTTCACAGTTTCCTTGCAGTGAGCACCTCTCCTCTGAGTTCTCCTCACTACAGATCAGGACAGCACTGCTGGTACAATCAGTGGATCTTCGTTCCCAGCTGCTGTAAGAAAAATGGGGGAAAATAGAAAATATTTTAGTGCATACTCTTTCAGAGCAACTTACCCAAGGGGTTACTTGATATAACCTCTGATGGTGACCTAGTTTTTAGTAGGCGCTCTTAGTCCTGGCTGTAGACTTACATCCTACTATGTTTAACACTGTGGTCTTAATGAAGCCTTAGTTACAAAAAAAAAAAAAAAAGAATATCTCAACCCACACAATCTTTCTGCAAAGGTGTTGCCCCTGTTGTCCCTATCTGAAGTCACCCTTCTCCTCCTGCTCTTGTGCATTTCTCTTTCACAGAATCCTGAAGCTCCTACTCAGCCCAGCTGTCACATGGTACCATCTCCCTGTTTTCTTGACATGCTCATTACATATTTGTTGAACCAGATTCTAGCAAATCTTTAAAAGATGAGCATATGAAACATAAAAACAGACTGCAATGTGAATGGAAGATCAGTTTGCATTGCAGTTGTATTTCTTCTCAAATATCATTCATCAATAACTCTGCACTGTGCACTTAGACCTATACGAGGGATTCGAGTATTCAGCGCCTTCTAGTTTAAGGACATTTCTACTAACTCAAATTTTCTACTTAGCTTATGGAATTATGCTTTTCTACCTTTGTTACAAATCATCAGTTAAAGGAATAATTTGGCAGCAACAGACCACTTCTTTTCATCCTTGTTTAGACTTTGATAAAATTTTAATGGAAATGCTATGAAATTTAATAATCTCTTCTATCACTTGCCTACAGATTGGCCTCACTTCTCTCTCTGAATTTGCTTATTGTTCCCTAGTATTTCTTGGAAAACAATTACTTGTTATTTAACTCAGCATAACCCCGAGGACAATAAGGAAAAAACTTTGACAGAACTTGACCTGATGTATGACCCATTTCCCACTCCAAAACAAAATTCATCACATTTGGCAGAGTCTGCATGATGCACAGGATGGTCCTCAGTGGTATGTATTTCTGCTTGGAATGAATCGGTACTTGGTCAGCAGTAAAAGGTACAGTTTCTTCTCCTTGTACTCTGTTCCGAAGTGAAACAAGCTACAGAATCCAAACTAACCCACTTGCAACAGCCAACATTTAGGTAAGGACTTAATCTTGTTAATTTGTTTTTGGAGTAATTGGAGTTTCTTTCCTGATGAGATGTGATCACTATCAGATTATAATACCAGCTCCAAAGCATGGGGATGCTCTGGCAGATAGGCCTGGCCATTTCCTGACAAATGGCAGAAAAAACTCTGAGAGCCCTGCCTGAAGAAGAAGCAACTTCCATCCTGAAGATCAATAGCTCTCTGTTGTTTTTTGTTCCAGACCAAGGATCACTTCTGCATCTTTTGGGGGTAGAAAACCAGAGATTTTAAATTGCTAAGATACATACCCCCTAAAACCCAAGGGAGTGCTAATGGGATGGAAGGATATTCTACTCTTTGTTTTTCTGCAACAAGTCCTATGTTGCCTTTCATTCAAATGAGAAATTTTTAAATTACAGCACTTGCAGGTGAAATGTGAAAAAAGATTAATGCAGTGGCAAAGGACATTGAATGCATTTTGTGCCGTACTGGCAGATCCATGGCCTACAGGTTGTGTTTTGGATGTAGTCAGCAATGCAGAAGCCATGGAAAGAGTACAAATAGAAGAAGAGCATACAGGAATCCTTCCCTCAGTGTACCCTTCCAGCTTCGGGCACTGTGCAGTTTAAGGGATTTCTCAGACAGCATTCATATCCATGGAGATGTGTAAAAGTGGCTCTGAATGTAATGCCTCCAACTTTATTATGCTGGCCCACAACATCATAGGCAGATGTTAGTGGTGTGACAGTACAGGCTGAATCTTTGCAACAATATTCCATTACATTTTGTTGCCATACAGCAAATGGCTGCAGAGGGGCAGTCTGACAGAATGGAGTCTAACAAGGAAGTGCATATGAAGCAAAGTCATGGAATTGAATTCCTGCATGTGGATAGAATGGAATCCATTGACATTCATCAACACTTGCTGAATGTTTACGGAGACCAAGCAGTGGATGTGAGCACAGTGAGGTCATGAGTGGTTCAATGCAGCAATAACGCCATCATAGCAGTTTTGAAACTATGGGTCACCTCTGCTGGTGCAGATTTTTATGAGCACAGCATGCAGGCTCCTGTTCACCATTGGTAAAAATGCATAGCTAATTGTGATGACTATGTTGAAAAATAGTATAGCTGAGAGTTTGCTCTATTGAATAGTGTTACTGTCTTCTTTGTATCTTTTGTATTTTCCATACAAATAAATAGGAGGTATTACTTTCAGAGCAACCTACATATTTCTTCTTTCCATTAATTTGGCTCTTTGTTTTTCTGAACACAAAAGTACTCTAGCACTCTATTACAGTGAGTTTGATGGATTCATTATAGGGTACAATGATTAGTGCATAAAATGTTCTGAAATAAAAAGCCATAGATGAAGAAAAGAAAGGTGTATTTGTGCTTGACAATGTGTCATTTTATCTCTTAATGCAATTGTTTACATTTTATTCACACAAGTCTTTATTGCCTAACATAAAAGATTGCTAAGAATACTGCTATAAAGACAATACAAACTGCAAATATCTTAAAAAGACATGGGCTTTCTTTTTTTGTTTAGTAAAATTGCATAAAGTTCTTTTTCTTTCTTCTAAAAAGCACAGTTTCATTTGAAGCATGAGGTCTTAGCATTGAATAGACAGCTTCTGTTTATGCTAAACTTTCTGCAAGATGGGGAAACAGAAATCTGTTTTGCCATTTTTCACCAATTCGATTTTGATTTTATAAAACCCAGACTGGTTATTCCCAGTTCTGCCTTTATGTTCCCTGCACAGAATGTTTTATCTTTGACCTGTTTAAAATAAAAATGTCCCATATAAGCTTTCAAATTTAAAAGTTGCCAGTGACTCTGCCCAAACTTCTTACAAAATCTCAGAGCACTGTATTAAAGACTCACTGCTAAGATGTTTCGGTATCATAAAGTGGTTATAATAAAAGCTGTTGAGGTTTGGAGTCAAGGATCCCTAAGGTTCTTGTTTTGACAAATAATCTTTGCAGCACTATTCATATCATAAACTATATTTAAAATTAAATGCTCCAATTAAATCAACAACTTCAGTTTGCCCTCTAGGATTGTAAACAATCAAGAAGTGATGTGTTTTTCCTCTATCCACAACAGACTTAGAAAGACAGAGGGATCAACAATACTGTTGAAAGGCCTTTCTGATAAAAGGTCTGGTTTTAGTTTTGTACTGTTACATTCTGATTTGCAACTCTGTGGTCACTCTTACCAATTATTGGAAGAATTGCCAACAAAACAGAGGTTGCACAAGAACTTTTCCCACACTCATTTGTCCTATTCTGGTTCAGAGAACCTCATTCTTCATTGCCTAGCTCAGTTGTGTCATGAAGAGACGTTTTTACCACCCTCAAGGCAATTTCAAGATTTTCCCAGAGATTAAAGCTTGGAAGCTTATTGTTTATTGGAGACCTACACTACAGAAGGTAGCAGTAAGGAGGATAACCCCACAGAAGAAATATATTCTGTTTCCAGAATAGCCTGACTGGTCCACCTACTATCCTTGCTGATCGTTATAGTGTAAAGATGCTTTTATTAAACATAATGATATTAAATGGACCTGATGCGATTTAACACATTTATGAGAGTCTTTCATGTTTCACTGTAGGAGGTTGATATTTAAACCCTAGTCCTCCCTGAACCTGAAAGCATTAATAATCCCCTTCTCTTTGGCCCATGTGCACTCTCATTACAGTTGCTCTTTATAGTTATCTATTTTCTCTTAGGCCCTTATGCAGAGAAGAATCCCTATAGAGGAAAAAGCTTAAGCGCTTGATTAACTTTAAATACATTGAAGTCAGTGCTCAAAGTTAAGCAGGTGCTTAATGCTTCCCTGAATCAGGGCCTTACAGTCTAGTGTTTCTGTCTCTACACTGGTTCAGAAAATAATTATATGAGATTTGATTCTCTTCTCAACTTCTTTGATACAAATCAGGAGGACTCTATTAAAGAGCTTTTTTCCATCTTTACCTAGCATCTTACAGAGACATCTAGAATCCAGTATAGAATAGAAGAATTTATATATATTTTGAATTTACATTTGGCACAGTCAAAGACTTCTTCTGAAACTCTGAACCACTGGTAGCTCCAACATAAAATTAGAATAATAGAATCATTAGGTTGGGCTTGAAAAATAATCAAGAGCAAGTATCCACCCAATGCTACAAGCTCACAGCTAATGATGCTCACAGCTAATGCTCCATAAGCACCACATCCACATGCCCCTTAAATACCTCCAGGGAAAGCATCCTCATCACTTCTCTGGGCAGCCCGTTTCGATGCTTAATTGCTCTTTCCATGAAAAAATTATTCCTGATGTTCAGCCTAAAAGAATCTTGCATCCTTAGACAACTGGATCAGGCTGAAATGACTTCTCTCAGTGTGATTGCATGAATAGCCTCTAGACTATTTTAATGAGGTGGATAAAAGGGAGCTGCAGGATAGGCAGGTGATGAAGAATGTCAAATGCAGGACACGGATGTAATGTGTCCTCCATGAATGTCTCAATAGCTAGCTCTCCCTGACATGCTTGTGAAATAAAGCATGTGAAAACCTGCCTTACATTTTCCTCCTCCCTTCTGGTTACTGCAGTCCTCTCCCTCAAAAATACAGCCAGCCTTTGGACAAAATACCTAAAACGCTTCATAAGTCTTTTTCTCTTCCCCAGCTGTTCACTCAATAAATCCTGGGGAGAATTCGTCTCAACATTTTCCCAAATCTGTTTTCATGAGAAATGAGAAAGCTCTCTGGATGACCAAAGGTTGTTTTTTTTTTTATTATTTTCCGAATTTATGGGAAAAAAATTCAAGTGCCTTTGCTTTTAGCTAATGGAATTGATGTTAGAATGGTCTCCATGAGGCTCTGGGATACAATCTCAGTTGGCAGCTTTTTTTGTCACCTGTAGTTCCTCTAAACAAATGACACTAAATTAAAAATGTAATTCCAGTAACAGGCATTCTGTCAATAGTCTACAGTCATGATAAACTGTAGACTCCTCTGGTGCTGTCGATCAAGCCTACATTCATGATGTAGTATCTACCTTGCTGGACAAGGAAATTCTAGACCACAGTCATACGTCTGCTGACACTGATGTTTGCTTGGTCCATGATTTAAGGTATATTCTCCAGAGTTCCTGTTGCCCTTCTACCTTAATCCTTCATGGCTTATTTTTATGTAGAATATGAATTGGATTTCAGGTACTTTTTGTATATTTAAATGACAGCTGCTTAGCATCAGGGACAAATTAACAAACTGGCTCAACTGCTAATCTTCAACAGTGTTTGTGATCCAAGACAAACCAGCCAAAAATTAACCATGTACACATTAACTTGCATAATGAATAGACTGCTCCTTTGAGACCAGCACTTTAACCACCAAAGAGCATTACTTCATGGCATCTGCAAGGGGCTCCCAATCAAAACTGGCATCACCTGTCACTGACCAAACGGTATCTATGGTCATCAACATGTAGGCTAAACAAAATGGCAATTAGAGCAGAGTAGAGTGAAGTTTTTGGAATTATGCTGCAGCCCTGGTATACTGCCTATAGAGTAACAGGTTCAGTAGAGACTTAGGCCCTTGGAGCAGAGAATATATCATACAAAATGCAGGACTACCATTATCACTGTCTGTGCACAGCACATGTATCTCTTGCAGCTAGGAATAGTTAACAGACAGAATGAACACATGCAGAGCTGGTAGATATGCCCAACTGAATGAATCAGTTTATATATTTTAATCCTTCTTAAACAGGTTTATCCTCCAAAGAGTTTCTCATTTCTTCTTCTTTTCCATGATTTAGCAGCCAGGAATCTTACAGTCCTACTGTGCTTAGAAGGGGGTTCCAGTTTTTTATTTCTAACAAGGTTTCCAGCAGATTTTGAATGTCATACAAGTATTTTCTTTGCACATTAACTTCTCTCAGACTGAACACATCCAGAGCTAAATTATTATTCTTGAGAGCCATACAAGCATAAAAGCCATCATTTCCTGTTCTGTGGAAGGCAGCATCATCCCTCAGCAAGATTTAACAGATGTTTTTCTTCAAAATACCTGTATTTGAGAAACATTTAAATAATTCTCTTTTTCCCTGCCAAGCAGATTTCCATGCACTTGCCATTGTGTGTGAGACCTATGGCCACACATGCTGTACAAGAATACTCCAGAAGTCTAAGTCTGCATGGTTTCAGCAGCTAGCAGCTGAGGTTGGGCTCTCAAGTCTATAGATTTGGCTCTGAAAACATGGGACACTGTAAGGTAAGAAAAAAGTAACAATCAGAGAAAGCTACTGAGTCCCAGAAGATCACAAGGCAGTAGTTTCTGTCCTGTTCCACTACAAAGCAAAGGGATTTATAAGAAGAACCTAGTTGTGTTAATAAGACCCCCCATGGGTCTTAAAAGAAAACTGTCTGTCGGTTGCAGTGAGAAAATACTGGATCAGGAAAATGTTTCATGCTCCACTCCTGAAATAAATATAAATATACCTTTTTTCTTTTTGGGAATATCTTTCTTCTTTAAGAAAGAAGGAGAAATGGAAAAAAGTCACCAATTATGTTTTTATGTCACTTTTGGCTTGGTTCCTTTCTACATTAATGACTGCATTTCAGGTATAGATTTCTCTTAACGCGATCTCTTCTCTGTTCAAGTGGGACAAACTGTGTCTCCATCTCTTGCACATTAAGATTTACAGGTCCTTTACCTGCTTGGTTGCTAACATTTCTGATCAAAGACAAAAGTCAGAAGTCATTCAGTAGAAGTCTTCAGAACTCAACAGAAAACAAAGACGATATTATAACTTACTTCAAAACAAAGATAACGTAAAAGGTTAGGCAGTATCTGTTGCACAACTATGTGGCACAACCACATCAGTTGAACTAGTTTCAGTTGGTAACACCAACTAAAATTTACAACCCAGAATATAGGCACAGGTACACATACTCACTATACTCATTTTTCCACTGTTCATGAAGATATAGAAGCTGTCAATAGAAATCCTCGAAAAGCCTGATATCTATAATACTAGCTAAATTGAGAATTGCTGTGAAATTCAACAATCTGTCACATAACAAGGTTTGTTTTCTAGAAGTTTGAGGAAGAAAACTGAAAAGAAACAGTATTTCTGCCGTTGTCAGAAATACCAGAACTTTTTCAGTAATAATTCTCAGTGCCTCATAGAAAACGGGACTGCTGCAATCCTGAGAAATAAACGGAATACTGATTCTTTAACCATGCTTCATGTGAAACCACTTTTAATGTGTCATTCTGTATCTGGTAATATTTTATATGCAAGTAGATTAGGTTTTCTGCATAGACATACAGCTTGCTACTGAAGGAGTAACAAATGCCAACAAGGATTATTTCAATCTGTAACTGGAAGCAAGGATATAGCCTATCCCACTGCATGATGACCTCATCACACAGAGGGAAATGAACACCATATAACACTGTCTTATAATAGCTTTTGATGGCACTTTCATCCAAGAACCACAAATACAAATTTGGCACAATTTCTATTCATCATCATCAGTATTTAACACAAACATCAAGATCACCATTAGATAACTGCATTTCCAATTACTTAAATATGTGGAAAGATATAGGCCATATGGCTGATTAGAAATTGTTATTTTGTAAAACCTGATGCTTATTAGTACTGATCTTTGCCATTTTCTTGCAAAAACAGTAATTATTCTTCTAATGCAGAGGTATGTCTGGTGTGACATACATGCATGAGAATTCAATACATTATAGGGGATAATCTTGTCATAATATTAAATAAATATGATGTACTTGACACTGTGTTGGATGACATAAATCAACCAAGACAATCATCAGCACAGTTTCTGGGACACCACAAGGATCATCTTGGTACCAAAATGTTACAACTGACTTCTTTAGCCTTCTAATGAGACGCATCAAATCCCATAACACAAGCAACCCCAGAGTGATACTTGTTTCAAGACTGCAAAAAACACTTTACTTGGCAGGAGGGGAAAACAACAACTAAATGAAAATAAAATCTCTCTACTTAGAGAAATCAGAAAAATAAAAGCAACAAAACAGTAGAACAACTACAAATTTAGTTACAGACAAAATTATCTAAGAATTATTCAAACAAAAATAAAAATCAGTGTAGAAAGGCTGATGGTAAAATAATCTCATCATAAAACGCAATTCTGAGAATGAATAAAAACGGGTAATAAGCACACCTTCACCTCCTTGCATCAAAATTATGCTCAGATCTATATTGATTAACCTAGAATAAAAAAGCCAATCCTGTGGAACTGATGTATATGTATGTAAATCAGAAGACTACTACAAAGTTTGTGTAGGTGGTTCCCACTAACACTCACACAGGAACAGAAAGGACACTGTATGCAAGTTTGTCAGGACCTATTGAACTAATTTGAGGCTGAAGGTGATGATTTCCTGGATTAGATCATTACTGGTGATGAGAAGTGGTGTCACCACTACAAACCAGAGTCAACACAGCAGTCCATGGAATGGCAACATGTGGATTCACCACTGAAGAAAGTGATCAAAGCACAGTCTTCAGTGAGTAAAGTTATGTGCACTGTCTTTTGGGACAGGAAAGCAGTGATCTTTCTGATTTCCCTGGAATCCAGAAAAACCATCAGTTCAGCTACATCATGATGCTGACTAAGCTGAAGGCTTAAACTTCCAGAGTCAGGCCAGAGAAAAAGATAATCGTTCACTTGAAACACAATAATGCCAGGCCCCAGGATGACCATGGAGCACGTTGCCAGTCTTGGATGGAATGACCTACCACACTCACTGTATAGCTCAGATTTGATGCCTTCTGATTTCCATTTGCTCAGGCCAATGAAAGATACACTGCATGAGCGATGTTTTCCTAACAACATCATCACAGCAGCTGTGTATGAAACAGTGGGTCACCTCCACTGGTGCAGATTTTTACCAGCGCAGCATGCAGGCTCTTCTTCATCCCTGGTGAAAACATGTAGCTAATAGTGGTGACTATGTTGAAAAATAGTGCTTTGTAGATGAGAATTTGCTCTATCAAATAGTGTTATTGTGCTCTTTGTATCTGTGATAGTTCCAATGGAAATAAATAGAAGGCACTAATTTTGGAGCAACCTATTGAGAATGTATATACATACACAATATGAACAGCAGTTCTCTCTCTGTCTCCATGCTACAGCAGAAATCTCTATTCAATTAATTCTCTGTTCTTCTCGAGAAAGTTCAGGAATGCATCTTTTAAACTCTTCCACAAAGATCACTGGCCTTGACACAATGGATTGTGGTTCTCTTCAAAAAAATCTCAACTAAGATAATGTGAACCTTTACTCATGGAGAAGCTACTTCAGGGATGTTAAATCTTTGTTCCAAGATTCAGGGGAGGTGCACAAAAAGGAAATTGAATTAAATGAGAATTTTTAGTTTGATTTAAAAAAATGAAAACATCACTGAGAAAGAACAATCACTTTTCTTTATATTTTTTCTCCAAAAGGGAAAAAAGTATGTTGAAAAAGACTTTTGAGAAGCATGTTTTTCTCCTCTATATCAGATATATTCCTTACGTTAAAAGACCAAAAGAAATTAGGAAAAATTACTAGCTTTCACCTACTTTACGGAAAACTGAACAATTTAATCAGAACAGTTATTCATTATTAACATTAAAAGCAGAAATTATATAAGCAGTGCAACAGGCTATTTTTTAATTAGGGCTCGAGCTGTTCTAACATTATATATTTAAGAACAAATCCTTACAATTTGGACACTGTATTCAGATAAATTTTTGTTTTTCTTCTTTTATTTCTTCCTTCGTAGAGGCAAAATAGTCCAACTAGGTCATGAGGAGACGCCTTAAAAGCCCTAAGTACTCTTTGATATCTGTTTGAAAAGGTGACTGAGGAACAGCAGATTTGGAAGTGTGTTATCATGGTGCTGGTTTCCACCTTAGACTGAAAGGTTTGTGTCTAAGACCAGGAAAGGTCACAGAGGTTAGAAGAAGCATTGCCTGCTATGGCCACAAAGCATTCAGCTCCTGAGGATGAAGAACTCTCCCTGTCCAGATTTACAGCATCTCTTGCTGTTTCAACAGTTCAGCACTGGGATACGCTCCAAAGGGAAATGGTATCCTACATCTCAAACTGAAGGGAAAAAAAAAAAAGATTGAATGGGAAAAAAAAAGCAGCAAGAAAGAGTCTGACACTGACCACTGGAAAATGTTTTCACAGAGTGAATTTTGTGAACACAAAGGTTAGCTGCACATGTTGATACAGAGTAGTCACAGCTGGGTGAATTAACGAGATGCCAGTGGTGGTTTGGCTCTGTAGAAATTTTAGTGGAAGCATCACGCTCCATGCTCATCATGTGAAACCTTAGAAAGTTTCCATAAGAAACACTGGTATTTTTTGTAATATTGATAACATCTGATCTTGCATATTCTTGCATATGGCAATTTAAATTGGTTTTGCTCCTTTTTTTTTTTTTTTTTTTTTTTTTTTTTTGAGCCATATGTGCTTGCAGGTGGCACAAACAGTCATCCAGTGGACTTAAAATGTAATGAGTTGCAATAACTGCTTTGCAGAAAAATAGGATTCAAGTGCTCTCAAAATCATTGGTGAGCACTGGACATCTTCATCTCCAGTATGACTGCAGATGACAGCATGCCCTCAGTTTCAAAACAAAGGATAACAGCTTCAGTTCCCTTTTTTTTACTGAGGATCCAGCCACAGCAAGCTGTCACTCAAGAAGGTCAGTATCACTGGACTGTTAGAAACTCAGTACTACATAACAGAAGTAGTGCCAGCGTGGTCCTTGTTGTCTTTCCTAGCAATGGATATATTTTTATCATATAAATTCTACCTCAAAAAGGCAAAAGACATTGGAAAGTGAAAGAACTAAGTTCTGATATGAACAGAGGTTTCAAACCTATTTCTTGACTCCTAGAGAAATAACTTATATCCCTTTGTACTTTCTTTCCTCTGTGGTACTCAAGTACATTATAAGCAGAGGTATCATTTATATGTAGCACGGGATCTATTCTAATCCTCATGTATTAGTGAAGTTAATTACAGGTCTCTCTGTACAGCTGTTTGCACAGCTGGATGTATCAGATAGAATAAGTTCATCCTTTCTAAGATGAGCTTAAATCTGCAGCCTACCAGTATCTTTCTCGTTTACACCAAGCACACTTTCACGTTGTTCTCATAAGGGAGGTTGGTTTTAGCAGTCATATTCATGGTGCAATCTTATGGTGCATAAAAGCTGATAAATTGCCTTGGCACACTATCAGATCTGAGTGTTTATCTTCAAGTCACAGGACGTATCTAATTATGAGTAAAAAGTCACTGAGATTTGCATTACAAGACCTACAGCTAATGACTCACTGATGGTACCTTGCATTCCCATGGTCAAAATGAGTGCCATGAAAGAAATCAGTCTGCAGGGTGGCCATGGATGTGCAGAATTAGAACATGAGCTTTACTTGCACAAAAGAGACAAAGACCGCTCTGGAGAGATCATAAGCTTTGTTCTGTACAACACAAAAAACAAATGGTGAAAGTCAGGTTCACTGTCAGGGGGCTGCTCATCGCTCCCACCATTCTCCTCAACCCAGAGTCAGATGAGATAGATGCTGAAGGAGAGAAAACTGCTATTCTTTACAGAATGACAGGCACTTACCAAGGGTGGTACTCAACTCACAGATTAAGACAAATAAATTCATATATCTGCAGGTAGATGTCTAGGTGTCACATGGAGTCCAAACTCTCACTGTTCACAGTAGAAATCTGGTCAGGACAATCAATAGCGTCTCAAGACCAGCTCAGCTGATGAGCCACTCCAGAAGGAATCAGTACCAAAGTGTGGGTACCTGGTGCAAAGCTGGGATGCGTGGGGTTACACAGGACATCTATATGAGGAGTAGAAGCTCTTTCACACCACAGCATGCTCAAGAGCTGAGGCCTGGTCATCTTTTTTGTCTTTGGGACAACTTTTATAGCTTTAAACATCACTGAGGAAGTGAATTTCTCATACTTCAGGCTCTATCTGCTTTAGAATGAATTGGATCACTCTTTAGGCTGCGCTGGCTGTCTTGACTTGATCTACATCAGTTCTAATGAGAATTCAGATACATAGTCCACATACCAAATCTCATTTACTGACATTAAATGTGTCATAGTCAGCAGGCATGCCATAATCGTGTATTTTTAACTATCCATTATCCATGAGCAGACCATCTGGTTTGTGAGTAAGTTGCTTTGCAGGTAAAAGCATATAAGCAACCTCCATTTGGAGAAAGCTGTGGTACATCAGAATGTATTTCTTTGCTTTCAGCCCCAGAAGGGTTGCAACTGTACATTTCTGGAACCTGTGCTTTATGTTAATTCACTGCCATTCACAAGGAAATAAATCCCTTACAAAACCAAAGAGGGTGGAGAAGAGAGCAGATTGATCATGTCTCTGAAATGTTCATTTCTCTTAGTAGTTTAAGAATAGAGTCCAAGTTCAAATGCATATTTTTGATGTTATACAAGGCCACTTGAACCCGAATTTGTTGTTGTGAGAGGCAGATCAAAACCAGAAGCTATACTGTTTCTAATAATTTTCTTCAACCACATATTTACCCCGCCATTTCTGCATTTTCTTTATCATTTCTCTATATAATGGAGAGGTAATGACATGTCAACGATGCATTTAAAACTGTATTTGCAATCTTGGAAATGCTTTACTACACCAACAGACAAATTTACACAAGGGCTGTATCTGCTGTGTCAGAGGGAGGGCTGCCTGGTAGGTTCTGGCATAGTAGGGATGAAGACCAGGACTATACCATCTGCTTTTCTGCCTAATGTGCAGGATCCTACATGTACCATCATGATCAGCTACTACCTATGCTGAGTCATCTCTCCATTGTCACTCAGTCATTACGCAGCGACTCACCATTTATTCATTATGCAAATCAATATGCTCTAAGAAGTTCTTCCAAATCAGAATTCTTTGCCCAGCTCAAGCAAGAAGCCTATGTTTTCTGTCTTCTTTCCCTGTCTTGATCCATATCTCCACTATAACTTCTGCTTTCTTCTGCAGTCTTCACTTTAATACCCAAAATCTTTCTACTACTGTGTGCAACTCAGCACCCTTTTGATGACAAGTTTGCATTCAATTTTAAGGTTGGATGTTCCCAAACCGGCAATGGAAACTTCCAAAAGGACTTGTATGCATTGCAAAACATCGAGTTGCATAGCACTAGCTAATTAAGTACTTACTAGATTTAGATCTATAACATCAGTTCCTAACTATACCTTGGCAGATTTTTTTTCCTTAAGATGGTTTGAAATAAATTCTTGCTTCAGTGATCGTCCATGACTATTTCAAAATGAGTTTCATGCAGCAAATATATTTAATTAGCAATGTAAAAAAAAAAAAAAGAAAAAAGAAGTCTTCAAAGACAGAGCCTGGGGACACTCACTCTGACAGTCTGAGATGGGACATTCTGAGGACAAAGGAAAAGCAAGAGTTTGGAGGCATTGTCATTGTCCCAGAGCTGTGTACGGTTTTTCAGTGTTAATTTAGACACAGGCATTCTTTTAACTTCAGTCTGAAGCATTTGTGTAGCCAAGATGAACACAGCTGGATGGGTAGGTCAATCCTTTCAGAGCAGAGAAAAAGATATATATAAGGATGACCTTTTGAAGTATTTCTTGTTCAGATTTTATTCATGATCAGAAATAAACACAGCATTATGTCATTATTCTTTATCACATTATATTAAGGAAAACATCAATTGTCAACTAACAACATCTATGCCAGAAAGGAATTTTATATTCCTTGCTGAGTGAGAGAGAATAATTATTTCTCTGTTCTCTCCAGAAGAGAGATGACAAAGCAGGAATTGATGAGCAAATCAATATACAACTGTCTGCACTAACAGTTTAAGTGGAACTTCTGGCAGCTCTTAAACAAACAACAGTACTCTCAACCTGGCAAGTAGTTAAAAAGCAAACTTACTTAATTTATAAATTATCGTTTTGAAAAAGTCTCTTTTGAAAAAGTCTCTCAAAGGAAACTTGAGGAAGTCCAATAGTGTATGATCAGCAGAGATGAGTAACTGAAAGGGTAGAGAAAAGGGATCTTGCAGCACAGTGGAGGTAAATTTTTAACCACCTACTGTGGTCTGCGAAGCTGGCCAAAGCTGAAATAGAAGACTAAAAACACGTGACATGTCTTATGCTTCCATACATAAAACAGTGTAAAAAGTAGATAATGAATATTTGAATTTGATGAACTGTGTCTTGAAGAGCGTTACCTAAAGCAAGAAACCAAACTGGGCAGGGTAGGTAGAAGCTTTGTTGAGTGTAGGGGAAGCTTCTGAACACTGAATGCTGACTGCTAACGACACCACAGCGAGGTGCTTATTAGGACAGTGGCACAAGATGTGTTGTACCAATAAATTCAGGCAGCACTGGAACAGGAGCATGAGGACATAAAAAAATACAGCTTCAGAAATTTAAGTGCGGGTAGAAAATAATAAATTCTCAACGGAAACCATTTCCAAAAGAATGTATGAGGACTCTGAAAGGTCAGTCTACCAGGTAATCTCCTCAGTACCGAGACTTTGTTTTTTTTAGGTTTTTGTGTCAAGCTGAAAAAATTACAGTCTCAATTCTGAGCTGAAGTTAACTGTGGCAATAAAAATGCTATTAATGACAGAGCTTCGATGCAGGAGGAGTGATAAAATTGAAGAATAATAAAAATGCCAGACTGGTCTTGTCACAAGTAGCAAATCCATAAATGTCTGATCTGAATAGTATTAATCCATAGGAAGAAATTGGAGAAAACTTAGGAAAATAGAATTAGAAGATAATTAAACCCTACCTAGAAGATAGAGAGATAACCAGTTGCAATACAAAAACTCACATGTTTTAGTTTTATATTTCCTCTCTTAGAAGAAATACGTCAATCTGTTATACCAGTTGTAGTGCTTTTACTTCACCAGTGGTTAAAAATCGCTTAAGCAGCCAGGTGAAAATTGCCACCAGGTGAAAGAGTGTGGAGCTGCCTGAGAGCTCCTCATGTCCCAAGGGCATCTTCATGGGAGGCAAGAAGGGGGAGGTGTAGGGAGAAGGATCACCAGCCATTGACTTCTTGTGAGGCAATCAGGGCAGGCGAGGAGCAGGCCTTGCCTTCTGCCTTGTGTGTCTCCTGCACACAGGAATTTCAGACAGCAGAGTGCAAGTCGGGCGCTGAGTGCCAACGTGGGTTGTTCATGATAGATGTGTCTAGTCTATCATTTTGGCATTATTTTAAACACAGCTGGCAAAAGAATGTTCCAGAATGCAACTTGTGCTAATTGGTTTTTTCTATTGGGGTGATCCCCATTTGTAGGATGTGGTTTCCTTAATAATAATTCAGAATAACCTCTGGAAAAAAAAAACCACTTCCCTCTCATGAATGAAAATTGCCCATCAAAGCAGATGGTGAAGTCAGATGGAATCAACCTGCAAAGCCTAATGAGTATAACATTGCATCAGCAAGGCTTCTCTGAGGAGATTACTACAGTTACAAAATCGTTACACCAATCGCGCTACCAAGAGAGAGGAAGAACAGTTCACAAACAAGTTGTGCAACTTGCCTACAGGAGCACAAGGGGAGGAGAGCTGTTCCTCATTATGCTGTGTGTCAGCCCCAGAAAGGCCACAAATGCAGCACAATAGCCATGACGTCTTGGGTGGCCCAAGGTTTCTTACATTGTTTTACATCCATTGCATGCTTGAAATATTCTCAGTAAAGAAGGGAAGCCTTTGGAAGCTTGCTGCCTACAGAAACTGAATGACATGCACTTCAGTTACATACCCACGCACACAAATATATACATACGTATATGTACCCATAGACAATGTATCAACCCATAGAACAGAAAAAAAAGCACCAGTTTTCAGCACTCTTCCAACTTATCTTTCTGAAGAGGGTTGGGAAGAATACTTAAGGCTTCTACTATAGCTCTTCTCTATTCCTTTCATTTGTAATTCATTTTGAAGGGACAAGTTTTGTTTTGTGCGCAGTTCCAAAAAGGAAAAATCTTTTGTTCCGCTGTTTATTATTATAAATGCATGTGGAGTATGTCATATGATTTTTCAGCCTGCATGGAATGAAGTGAAAAAGAGTTTTCAATCTTTTAATGCTCCATGCTTGTGGAAGAGGCATAAGAAAATGGTCTATGGGGATCTTATATTATTATTTGAGGGATTTTTATTTTTCAGGCCTGGTCAGGTTTTATGACTGGTGCATTTCCGAGAATGCACCTCTCAGGCACTGGGGTTTATAATGATTTCTCCTTATGCTATTTATCTCACTTTTCCAGTTGCAGTACATTTATCCTCACACAAACAGAAGCATGACAGGAGAAGAGAGGAGGCGTCAAAGAGATTCTGCCAAACAGAGGAATATGGATTTCCTCGCTCCCCTCATCAGCTGATATTTTCAAGAAGATGCAAGGTTTTGCAACGCACAAATGCATTAGCAATGCAAAGAGAATGGGAAAGGCTCTGACATTTGCTGAAGTTCCATTAATATAGTTCAGGTTGTGTATCTGGGAGGGGAAGAATTTGGGGGCTGGCTGGCTGCCCTAAAATGCATGCATTTTACAGGCTGCTGTCTGTGCTTTACCAGCAACTTCTCCTCCATCTACTGCAACTCAGAAAATAATTCGTTTTATCATAGCTCTCATTCAAAAAGTGAGAATACAAAATAGATGTTGCTTATTTGATTTTTGCAAACTCTGGACTTGCTGGTTGATTTATGCAAAAATATATTCACTCTCAGTTAGGATATAGGACTTAAATGTAAATACACAGTGTGATAGCAGCAAAAGGCAGTTGAACAAATGTCGAGTCTTACATTCTTTTTTCCAAGTCAGAATGAGGTAAGGATATTCTTAAACTTCATGTCCACCCTTACAAACAGGTACAATCCTAGATAGGGAACAGAGAAGACAGTGTTTTCTATAAAAATGGATAAAAAAATATTTTCAAGTGGATTTTCAAAGGTACTAAAGGATTTAGGTGCTCAATTGCATGGATTGGAATTTGTAGGGTGTGCAGGCTTTTTTCAAGTCACAGTTGTCTGTAAAAGGACAATTCTACAGCCAAATCACCTATCTGGGACTATCAGATCTGAGGTTCATACCTGGCTCTGGCTGACTTTGCAAGCCACTTGCCTTCTCTGTGCCTCAAGCTCTTTTTCTATGAAGCACTAATTAGGAAATTAATTAGGAAAATGTCACACAGACAAGTGCTAATGATGCACTCATTGTGATGTGGTAGGAACGATTATTGGCGTCATTTTGCCACAACTGGAAGCACAAAGTTGGATTTTGCATAAGACTTACTGTATATGTATAGAATAAATAATGTTATTTACTCAGAAGAAAAAGAAATCAAGCAGGACTTGCAACCTCTCTGTTAAAATGAAGAGACTCAGGATGTTAAATAAGGCAAATGTTTTGCCTTGAACAGAAAATAATTATTAATTATTATCTTAAAGTAGCTTTGCCTTATGAAGTAACATCAAACTTTGTTAGAAAGAGGCAAAAACATGGATGAAATGGGAATGTGTGAGATACCAGACCTGACTACCAAGGAGTGAGACTGGCCACACAACACCTGCACGGTGTCACCACCACAGCTCCAAGTGAGCTCAGCATGCTAGCAAGCTGCAACCAGACATAGCCTCATCTACAGGCTAAGCTAAATAGGAACTGAACTTCATGTCTCCTAATTTTTCTGCAGCACAAAACTTTTGGCTTCAAAAAACCAAAAGAGGGCCTACACAGAGGCTAGACCTGGTGCTGACATGCAGTGAGGGATATTTCCTAAACCTATGCATAATTCATGAAGGAAAGAAAGCAGATTTTTTTTTTTCACCTTACTCAGTCTGATCTTATGCAGTTTGGTGCTCAGTTTTGGAGGTCTGGTTGGCAGGCACCATGCTCCGTTCTCAGGTCTGCTTGGAAGAAGGAGTAAGGAGAAAGCTCTGCAGCAGTGCTTCTGCTTTCCCTACTAGTGACACAAAGTTCATCTCATGCCATAATGCCTGTGGGGTTACAGCTCTCCTGATACTTCCAGTAAATCTCTCCCTAGATTCTCCAGAGGAAAATATGTAGAAATCTATTCAAGAGAAATGTTTCAGAAAAGTAGCCCACGGGAGCAATCCATTGGAAAGCCAAGCAAAGCCAGCACTGAAAGGTTTTGCAACCACTCAAGGTTTCTTAGTGCTGCTGCTCCATCCATCTCCTGCACTTGGGTCTGTTACATCTGAACACAATGGAAAGTTCTCCTAAAGTTTTTGTTGACACACTCATCACACAGCTCACACACTCTTTCTTTTTTTTTTTCTTCACAGTCTTCTGGACTACATTAAAATAGCTCAGTTCCACAGGGGACATCTCTGATTACTCACTTTTAGTTTAGTTCCTAATTTGTCATCAGTGAGGAAAAGGGTTCAAACTTGAAATCTAAATCTTTGGGAGTGTTCAGATTTGGGACTTGAACTGCCTTCTTACGCAAATGATCCTGTAACCTGAGCTCTTTCCCTGGAGGAGAAGTGGGGCTGGATGAGGCTGTGGCCTTATTGTTGATAATTGTACTCATGCTCCAGCAGTCTCAGGACAACTAAGTCCTTGGCACCAGATCTGTCAGCAGCCATGCTGCCACCTGATGCCCTCTGAGTTCTGTCTCAATACTCTGGCCCCAAGATTATAGCCAAGCCAAAACACAAACACAAGGGAAATTGTGTTGGGTTTCTCTCTGTCTATATTAACATTGATTTTTCATATCTTTGTTTCTGGAAGGGACATAAGTCATTCCTCTAGATCCCTCTTTATGTGCAGTGTGTTGTATTTCAAAGGTATGTTAAGTTTTCTTCCTGTCTCTGGTGTCTAAATGGGATAAATTTAATCAAAGGATGTCCAAAAATGAGAAAATAGTACCAGATCCACAGATACCTTTAGCTTGTGCACAAGTGAGATGAGGGGGCAGTTCATTTGCAGCTTCCTTGTGTTTAGGCCAACTCTTGCTGGCACTAGTCCCGGCATAGATGAAAACACTTTGGGTATTAGAAAGGTATAGTTATATCTGAAAGCAAAAGAGCTGCCAGAGACATCCTATATTCTCTGGATGTTTTTCCTGCTCAACTGGAGAAATCAAATCCAGTTCTCACCCCTTTACTTCACTGAAGTGGTTCAAGTTGGAATGGAGAGCAGGCAAAAAAAATAAATAGAAAGGATGTCAAGTTTCTAAAAACATAGACATAGTAATGCCATCCTCTAGGCCTAATAGACGAATGAGGAGTGGGTGAGCCCATGAGATGAGAGTAGCAGCTCTGTGCATGTTTTGAGGTCTCATACTCTTCAGGGCATCCTAGCAGACACCAACCCCTGTGGCAGAAATACCTTTTTACCTGTCCTGCCTCCTTTAGGGAGAGACATATTGATCTCCTCTCTGTATTTACAGCAGCTTGTACTAGCTGCATTGAAATAGATAACCTTGAGATTTGGTTCAAATGCAGTAAATCTCTTGAGTTTATTCCCCAGCTGTTATGCAGGAAAGAAAATTGTTTAAATACTGACTTCAGGGAGGCTGGAGACAAAGGCATTACTTCTTCCCAGATGTGAATTCTGCCTGACTTTGAAGTAAATCTATTTAGCCATCCTTGAAATCTCTCTACATGTTCTGTCATTATGTTAAATCATTAATTGTCCTAGTTTCCAACATAATGTGCATTAGAGTCATTAAGACTCACTACTCTGGCAGGTTTTTCTCTCTAGTCATTTGGTCTGCTTAAAAAGAAAAGTATTATTTGAGTCTCTGAGGTTTTCAGTATTTTCACATGTCCCATGGAAAATTGCCATTTAGCCTAACGGAAGCAGAAATCAAGACTTAAAAGGTTCCCCCAGCATGCAGGAAGACTCACAGGTGAAAAGCCTAAGATGATGTGGTACACATAATTGTATTAATCTCTTACATATAAAGGAATATACTCCCTTTTTGGATAGTTACAGTTTAAGTTTACTCTCTGTGCTTTAAAATGTTATGCTGAGCTTTATATGGCCAACTCCATACTGGCAGCCTGGAATAAACAGAAGCGTTCCTTTTGCAGTTGAAAGCTGTAGATAAGCACTGGGGTTTTGTTTCCCCTGGTGTGGTAGTCCTTTTCCAAAACACTCTGCCTGCTTCAATCTTGTTCAAGCCCTCCTGGCTTTAATACAGCATAGGCCACTAATAGGGACATCAAATCCCTCTTAGACGGATTTCAGAGATACAGAAATAAATATCTGATGCCTTCCTCAACTAAGATTCAAATTTACCCACTAAATTCACAGTGTTAGCTCAGTATTCCAGTTTTGGGGTTGTTTTGTTTTGTTTTTAACCAGAAGTTCTCTTACATCCCCACAAGTCTCCTGTCTGATTCACAGAAAAATACATACGAGGTCAGAAAATTTATTTCACTGCTTCAACAAGAAATTAATAGAATTGATTAGCCACAGTATCTCAAGGCTTAGATCCCTGCTTTGCAGAAGAAATTCATAATATCCTGAAAGTTGAAATCCTGAAATATCATTTCACTGCTGTGAATAAGACCAAATCAGCTATTCGTTGCACTCAGTAAAGATACAGTATAGTGAACAGAATGATAAGCCTCGCTAGCTGTTAGCACTGTAACGAAAGCAGCAAACCATGACAAGGTTAATCCCTGCCATTAAGAGTGGCTATAACACACCTTGTTGATATTAATAAGGTCTTTGAGCTTTATTTTCTAAAAGGCTTAATAAGTCATAGTGTGAAGTTGACCTAAATGCTGCTGATGCTTTTCTGTCATCATATGATATGCCTACTTTGCAATTGGCAGAGTAGAATGCTCTGTAGACTCTGTTTCTTAATCAGAGATTAAAGCAGCTATAATAGGTGTAGATATAGAAAACTTTACGAAATAGTGTGCCTCTTGCTGAGTCTTAAAGCATCATTCAAGACCTGTACTGAGACCCAGAGTCTATAGGACTTGCAATCGTCATTCTAGTCCCTGCACTTCTTCTTTAGTGTCTGAATGTCTTTCATTTCTCCATTATAACAATGAAATACTGTCAGTATCACACTTGTACTTAATCCATCCTTTTATTGCTAATGAGAAGAAAGAATCTTTAATGGCTACTCCATTGAAATCTAGCAAGTCAAAAAGCCTAACAGAACAAAATACGTGCTTGAGCTGTGGCCCAAGAAGTAGGCACTATCACAACTCTTACCAAACAGCAAATGTTGATTACTATTTTTTTTTTAAGTGCATGTATAGGGCTGCTAAATCACAGCCTGAACCTCTGATTAATCACCTGAGGCGAGCAATGAGTCAGCCACGGGAGCCACGGTGAAGGCAATTCACCTGTGCTGCAGGAAGGGGTGGAGCCTGGCTCCACCTCTCCTAGACCCATTTAAGAGCTGACTGCCAGTAGGGAAGGATCTCTTCTGAAGATCTGCTCCACTGGAGTCTATCATGTGAGCCCAGGATGGGGTGAGTATCCTTTTTTCCTACTGTAGTATAATAATTATATCAAGCCAAACTCCTGGATATACTATATCTTCTGTATATTTATTGATTGTACAATTGGTGAGCCAAGCAGACCAAATATACTTTATATCATGGCTTTTTTCTGGAATTCTATAAATGGGTCAAGGGGGAGAACAACATTCCCCTAGTTAAAATGATCCCTAGGCAGATCCCAGGGTTTCTGGGATCTCCTTATTATCAATTAGCAACCACAATTGAAATGGGGTCCTCTGCGTACTATGGGGAATATTTCCACAGTATGCATGACAGAATACTTTCAAGGACTAGACAGAGACATTCTAACCGCAAAAGAAAGGCAGTTAGCTGCATCCACAGTGGCATGGCCACTGTAAAATGCCTTAAATCAAGCTGAGACAAGATCAGACGCTTTAAAAAGTGAAAATCAGCTATTAAAAGCCTGTATTGACAAACTGGAACAGGAATTTAATGTATTAACAAGAAAAAAAAAAAACAATTTTACAGTCTTTAGGTCAGGTCTACAGTATTTCAGTAGATAATAATCACACCTCTGAAGTAATGGATCTGGTTGAACAGAAAAGCAGAAACTCTAAGTCAGATCTAGAGGTTCCGCTTATGGTGGACTCCCTGGAACTCGTCCTATTATAACTCAAAAGATGAAGGAAATACTAGACAGGCAGGGGTGCCCCCTGACCAATGGCCCCCTGCTGAAACACACTTACATGTAATGGCTAGGCCATATACAGCAACCGAATAAATGGATTTGGTGTAGCAATTTTGGCAGAGGCCAAGAGAGAGTGTACCTGCATGGTTGCTTAGATTATAAGATTCGGGGTGGAAAGTGTCATGGTTAATGGGCCAGAAGTAGCAAAGCTGGCCACCATAACGGTACACCCTGCTGACAGGCAGAGACTATGCTCTGCTGTGCAGTATAGCAATGAAAACCATTCAGTAATAGACAGGTTAATGGCAACATGCCGTATGGTCTGGCCGAACAAATCAGACATTCCATTAAACACAGGACTATGGTCCTCCATGGAGGACCTTCAAAATTATATTTGTGAATTAGGTATGAGAGAAGCAACATATGAAGACTCGTTTAATAGCCCAGATACGATAAAGTTCTCGGCAGGTAAGCAAGATTTAATCTTACAACAGGCACCTTCCCACCTATATGGGACCTTAGTTTCTATATTAAGAGAGTTATGGCACTTGTTGATACTGGAGCAGAAACATCAATTATTTACAAAGATCTGAACAAATTTCATAGAGACAGAGTGATGACTGGTGGTTTTGGGGGACAAACTATTCCTGTCACCCAAACATGGTTAAAATTGAGAGTTGGGCGTCTCCCACCCTGGGAGTTTAAGATATCTATTGCCCTAATCCAGGAATACATCTTGGGCATAGATATTCTATGCAGTCTGGCTCTCCAGACAACCATGGGAGAGTTCAGATTTCGACTGAGATGAATTAGTATCTGGGCGGTGCAGGTAATATAAGAAGCCATGTGAAACATGGGCCTATTTGCCTGCCGAAACCATGCCGGATTACTAATGTGAGACAGTATAGAATCCTGCCCACCCAAAGGAAATATCAAAAACAGAGCAGGAATTAGAAAAAGTGGGCATTATAAGACCTGCTCGCAGTCCATATAATTCCCCCATATGGCCAGTGTGAAAGTCAGATGGCGCATGAACACACTGATAGGTTGTCTCCCTACTCATTGTGTCCTAGATTTAGCAAATGCGTTCTTCAGTATCCCAATTACTGAAGAATCGCAAGATTGGTTTGTGTTTACATAGGGAGGCAGGCAGTGGACCTTTCAGGACCTGCCACAAGGGTATGTGCATTCACCAATGTATTGTCACATCTGATAATGTTAACCTATATCATTATATTGATGATCTCCTGCTGACATCTGACTCACTGGAGACAGTAGGACAGGCGGCAGATTCATTAACCACCTATTTACAACAGAAGGGATGGGCTATAAATCACCAAAAGGTGCAAGGTCTGGGCCTGTCTGTAAAATTCCTGGGGGTAGTTTGGTCAGGAAAGACCAAAGTACTGCCCAGTGCTGTCATAGATAAGGTTCAGGCATTCCCAGTCCCTACAACATCGAAGCAGCTGCAAGAGCTTCTAGCTATATTGGGTTATTGGTGTTCTTTTATATCTCACATAGCACAACTGCTAAGGCCACAGTATAGACTCAGAAAAAAGGGGCAGCTATGGGATTGGGGGAAAGCAGAACAGGACACTTTTTAACATGTAAAACTGGCAGTCAAATAAGCCCAGGCATTGGGTATACTTGATCCTACCCTCCCAACCGAGTTGGATATTCTTGTTACTCAAGACGGCTTTGGTTGGGGCCTGTGGCAACACCGGAGTTCTGTTCAGACCCCCATTGGTTTCTGGACTTGGGTTTGGCATGGAGCAGAAGAAAGATACAGTATGATTGAAAAACAGTTATTGGCTGCCTATTTGGCACTGCAGGCAGTAGAGCCAATAACTCAAACGGCTGAAGTTATAGTCAAGACCATTCTGCTGATTCAGGGGTGGGTAAAAGATCTGACCCACCTTCCTAAAACAGGGGTGGCCCAAGCACAAACAGTGGCATGATGAGTTGCCTATCTCAGCCAAAAGAGTAGTCTGTCTTTATCACCATTGAAAGAAGAACTCCAGAAGGTCCTAGGCCTGGTAGCGTATCACAGTGATGCACCAAAAGAAATACTGGTTGCTCCACTGCAGAAGAGTCCTGTTCAGGAGGGAAAATACCCTATCCCTCAAGATGCTTAGTACACAGATGGGTCCAGTAAGGGCAACCCAAGCAAGTGGAGAGCAATAGCATACCATCCTTCCACCGAGACTATCTGGTTTGATGATGGGGATGGTCAGAGCAGCCAATGGGCAGAACTGCAAGCTGTGTGGATGGTTATAACTAAGGAACCCGATGATGGTATCCTGAATATCTGTACAGATAATTGGGCTGTGTACTGGGGGCTCACTTTGTGGATTGCACAATGGGCAACCCAAGAATGGCCTATCCATGCCCAGCCAATCTGGGGCAACGATGTGTGGTTAGACATATGGAATGTCAAACACAGGACTGTACGTGTCTACCATGTTTCTGGTCATCAGCCCTACAGTCACTGGGAAACGATGAAGCTGACACGCTGGCCTGAGTTCGATGGGTTGAGAATTCACCATCTGAGAATATCGCCTGTTGGTTACATCAGAAGCTATGGCACGCGGGACAAAAGACAACATGGGCAGCTGCTAAAGCGTGGGGACTGCCCATACAGCTACCATTCATCGTCCAGGAATGCCAGGATTGTGATGCTTGCACCAAGATGAGACCGAGACTGTTGCCTGAAACAACAGCCCATCTTGCTAGAGGACATAATCCTCTCCAATGATGGCAGGTCATTATATCCGGCCCCTTCCATGGTCTGAGGGGGCGAGATATGCCCTGACCTGCATCAACACTGCAAGAGGGCTACTGAAGGCCTATCCAGTGCCAAAAGCAAAGCAGGCATATAGCATCAAGGCACTCGCCAAACTGATGTCTGCCTATGGGACACCTCAAGTCTTTGAGAATGAACAAGGAACTCATTTTACTGGTGCAACGATACAATGCTGGGCAGAAGAAAATAACATCGAATGGCGAATTTCACCTGCCATATAATCCAACAGGCTATGTTCTTGGATGGTGAATTCTCAATCCATTGAACTCTGCACTTTGCTGTATTGAACCTCATCAGGTTCACCTGGGCCCACCTTTCTAGCCTGTTGAGGTCCCTCTGAATGGCATCCCTTCCTTCTACAGTGTCAACCACAACACTCAGCTTGGTGTCATCAGCAAACTTGCTGAGGGTGCACTCAATTCTGTAATTGATAAAGATGTTAAAGAGCACCGGTCCCCCTGGGGGATGCCACTTGTTACCAGCCTCCACCTGGACATAGAGCCATTGATGACCACCCTCTGTCTGCACCCTTTTAACCAGTTTCTTATCCATTGAGTGGTCCACCCATCAAATCCACATCCCTCCGATTTGGAGATAAGGATGTGGTAGCGGATCATGTCAAAGGCCTTGCTCAAGTCCAGGTAAATGGCATCAGTCACCTTTCCCTTGTCCACCAGTGCTGTCACTCCATCATAGAAGGCCACAAGATTTGTCAAGCATGACCTTCCCCTGGTGAAGCCGTGCTGGCTGTCTCGGATCATTCGCCCATTCCTCATGTGATCAAGTATGTCATCCAGGATGACCTGTTCCATGATCTTCCCAGGCACAGAGATGAGACTCACCAGCCTGTAGTTTCTGGGGTCCTCCTTGCTCCCTTTCTTGTAAATGGGAGTGATGTGGCCCTTCCTCCAGTCATCCAGGACCTCACCTGACTGCCACAACTTTTCAAATATGATGGAGAGCGGCTCAGCAACCACTTCAGCCAGCTCCTTCAGAACCCTAGGATGTACACCATCCAGCCCCACAGACTTGTACGCATTTGGTCTCATGAGGCTGGCTCAGACCTGCTCTGTCCTCACAGCGGGGGGGGGGGGGATTTACCACTCCAGTCCCCACCTAGAGGTTTAGGATGCAGAGACCAGTCTGCAAACTGCTCACAAGCAACCCACTGCATGAGGCAACAAACTTGTAGCTGAACTCTCTTGACTAGTTATAATTAGATGCATCAGACACATTATATTCTTGAGTTTGGATTTTGTGGAGTTTTTGTTGTTGTTGTTTCTTTTTTTCTGCAGTTAAGCTTTCACATAGTTATTCACATCTATTAATTTTAGGATTCCAAGTAAAGTTACTCTTGATCTCCACAGCAGGCCCCTGACGTGTGGTACAAATGAGCACAGCTTCCAGGAAAAAAAAAAAAAAAAAAACGCAAAGCCAAGATATTATTCTTGACTCCAAAAAGCCATCACTACAATACTGTAAGTATTGAAGTAAAATCTAGTTATGGGTAAGTAACAAGGAGAACAGCAAGGCAGTGATCATATGCTATTTGTAGCTTCTTCTTGTATTCTTATCCTGGCTCCCTTCTATCTCTTCCATTTGTTTTTTCCTTACCTGTTGAACTGTGAGATCTTTGGAGCTACACTGTGTTTGATATAATGTCAGCATAGAGCTCAACTTGGGGCTATGCAAATAGTAAATTTACAGCCCATTAACACTCATGAGTATTTTCTGCAAAGGACACAAAGGAAGATGACTACAACTGAGAAGAAATCTTTCCTGTTCATTAGTTGAGTTTGCTTTTTTTTTTTTTAAAGCAAGAAACTTTCTTAGTGGGAGAAAGTAGAAAAGCTTAAACTTCTTGGTTGACACATCAAAAGTAAAGGTAGTACAGAAAGGTGACTAGATGACCTCAGGTAGGATAGCATTATCTCAATTGTATACTTGCATGCTCTTGCTTTCTATTTTCAACAGCAAAAACTGAAAAAGCTCCTTTCTGCAATTTTTTTTTGGCTGCGGTCTCATTGGTTTTGCTTTAAGGTAAGCAGGTAATAATTACGCTGCAGAATAGAAAAGCAGTTGTTATTTTAAAACAACTTCTAATGGTTATGTGCTAGTCCTTGGGCCTGAGGGAGCCCAGTTCAATCCCATCTCAAAGTGCCATTAACACACAAGCCAAAACAGCAAATTTCTTGGGATACATGAAGACAAAATCAAGGAACGCATATCAGAGGGAAAACAACAGCTTCACTGCCCTTTTCTTCACTGGTGTGTTGCTAGCACTCTTTGATTCCATGAGTGCAGAAAAAATCAAGTGCAAAATGTCACAGATTTACTGCTGAAATATTTATGAATGTGAAAACGTAATGATAAGGTTTAGGATGTTGTTATCATCATGAGTAATGCTATGTATATGACCTCTCTGCACAGCTTACTAAGTGCCACTGGAATTTCTGCTCAGAAATTATTCATCCTGGCAGAAGGTCATGCCATCTCACTGGGTTAAGTCACAAATTTCCCAGAGAGCATATGAGCACGTGTTTGGATTTAAGGAAACAGCCCCCTCCCAAAAGTTAATGATGGAGGTTATTACAAGGTCTAAAAGCAAAGCAATTATTTTAAACTACAAGCCAACAAAGCATTCCCTTTGTTTGTTTTTCTCCAGGTTGTCCTTGATTTTCAGAGCTGGAAGACAGCTGCAGGCAGGAGAGCAGCCAAGCTCACCAGGAGGAGCTGGAATTAGTCTCAACTCTTCTGAATAGTTCAGGGAGACTGTCTTCCCAAGTTTCACTGGGGAGTAAGGCACCCATACATATTTTTTTTAAACACGATTTGACCCAGAGTTCACCTACTAAATCAAAGGCAACTCCTAGTGCAACACAAGCAGGAAATGAGACAGAGAGAAAGATAAGGTTATAAAGGAAACTTTGGAGGTAACAACTTGAACAGCCAATAACTAGGACCACATCTGCCTAATGGAAATCCAGCAAGTAAGATTTACCTTTCCCAGGCAGAGTCCAAGAACAAAGGGAGAGCTCAAATACTTGGATATAGACTGGAACTGGGAACGTGGATTTTCAACATGTGCACACAGGCACCCAGAAAGGAGAGGAGGCTACTTCCTGTAACCAGAAATGGGAGCAAGTAGGAAGAGAGAATCATTCCAGTATGTGGGAAAGAGCCAGATTGGTGAGCCTCATGAGTTGTGTGAACCCTTTGCTGTGCATAGAAGTAATGTTCTGTTGGAAATAAACTATTTTCATGTCTTATGTAATTAACTGCTGGGGTCATCACACTTATTCAGTCAGTAAAAACGTGCGTATGATCCCAAAAATCCACCATGAGTAGACTCAACAAGCAGAGTTGCACTAGGTGAAATACAGACTTGCTTCACTACCCTGGCAGATGAATGGATATATACTACATGGGCTCCTGCTCCAGCCTCTGCATCAGACAAAATAGTGTTCATGAGCAGCTTGAGACTCGTCTCTTAGACTGGGGTTTTGACTGTATCTAAAAGGAACTGCTAGCTCAGCTCTAGCAACAGATGTACACTGTTTGTTTGCATCTCCTGACACTCCTGGTACAGCACCATCCCCCACTCCCGGCCTTGCTAGAGAGGAGGATGATGCACAGGGCAGAGCCCCAGGCTGCTCATGGCAGTGCCACTCCACAAAGCCCGTCAGACCTAGGGCAAGAGACAGAAATCCAGAAAAGAGAGAAAAAGAGGTGGGAAAGTGGATCCTGGAAGTAGTAAGCACAACAACTTCCTTTTTCAGGAGGGAAGAAAGAAGTAATGAGGAGAGCAGGGAAAATTGTGTGAAGGGGGACAAAAAAAAAAAAAGCATTCCACCTTCACATTGCAGTCCTCTTCTTTATCTCCCACTTGTTTCATTTCAAGCATTGCAGTTTCTGTGACACAGAATAGCCAATATAATCCCCTCACTCCTTTGCAGCCTCAAGCATAATGCCTGAGATCTGTATTGGTTTTTTTTTTTTTGTCATCAAAGAACAACTGAAAATGTGAACCAGCCTAAAAAAAAAAAAAATGAGTAGCATAAGATTGGTATTTTGATGCAATAATCTTGGAAAATGCCTAAGGTTTCATTGGCTTTTCAGTCTCTTCCCACTGACACTGAGTACATGACCTTCAGGCAAGAAAATCTTTTGTAATAACTCAATTTTATTTTCTTCAGCAGATTTCTGATATGCATAGAGATGAACTGTTCAATGTGGAAGTAACCTACGCTGGGGCACCTAGATAACAAACAGGATGGTATGTATACACACATGCAGAATGCAGTGCTGACATTGGATCATTCAGGTTGAATATCATAGTTCAGTGCTCCATTTCAAAATTGACTGACTAACCAGTCAGAAGCCTAACTTTAGCTATTGTGATATAAATCTAGCTAATTTTGATATGCTGCATATAGTTACTCCAAATATGAAGGTAGATAGCAAGTGGGAATTTCTGCAAGACTTCACTCAAGGATATATCCAGCCTACACAAACATCATGTAATCTAAAAAATTGACTGTAATGTTAAGATACAATGCCCATAAAAGATATTTTTTAATTCATTTCTATTATCTTTAAATTCAAAATATCAATTATTGTATCTCAGATTGCATTTTCTTACCAGAATTACATTTCTAACTTCCAACAGATTAAAAAGTTTACTCTATGAAATTATTTCCTACTGACTTAGTGAATTTGGGGATAAAAAAATTCAAAGATGGTCTTTATTTGCAGACTCCCAAAAATATGTATTACAAGTATATAAAATGCTTTTGATTGCACCCCTTCAAAATTCCAATTCAAAAAGGGAACAGCTGCATATCAGCATTAATATCAAATGAACCTTACCCTAGCAAAATGAGCAGAGATTTAAACAATGAGCTATGCCCCGTTTCAGTGCAAGTTGGTCAGAAGAAAAAAAAGCAAAGTTGAGCTCTTTATTCTAATACAATTTTGGTCATGTAAAATCCACTCCATTTGGCACATATGGTGTCAAAGAAATGCTGCTGACAAAAGCAGATGCTGTATGAGCTGGTGCGAAGCAAACAATAAAGATTTGCTGTGTATTCCTTAAAAAAAAAAAAAACAAAAACCAACAAGCCACATCTCAGAAGCAAAGAGATTTACTATCAATTTATTGAAAGATTTGTAGCTGTAAACTGATAGAATTCTGAGCATTGTATGCCTGAGGGAGGTTTAGTTGATTTGAATAGATTTACTCCCAACTGGTAGCAGCTTAAGTGAAAGAACCAAGATCTGTATGTAGACCTTCTGCTGGTTAACTAAAGACCTCAGGTAAAATTGTATGACAGCATTCTTCATATTTCCTCCCCCCTAAGATGTTGATCAAATATGACCAAATGCACTGAAGATACTTCATCTTTATTCGCATATTTTCCTATCATCTTATGCAAGACCCTAGAAAAAAGTTGCATGAAGTGTTTCTCTGTGCTTGGATAACAAACATGAACTATTTTTAAGGTGTGCTCAAGGACAGTTCCGCTCATTTCAGACTTCCTTTAGTGGTTCAGGCTTTGCAGTATTCAACCAAAATTGTTATGCAGGACACTAACAGCTATTGAAGATTTCATAACATTTGTCCTTGAATCACACAAGAGAGTAGCAGCACAAGTTTGATAACTTTGTTTTAAACTATATTAATGCTACAGATTTTTTTTTTTTTTTTTTAAGTATAATTCATTTCTGACTTACTTGTGGTGACTTGCAGAGTGGTTAATTACTGCTTGGAGGCAAAAATTGCAGCACAGAGGTCATTAAAAACAGAAAGATTTAGGGAGTGCAAAAAAGTCAGTTTTTTAGAACTAGTTAATTTGTCCAGAAGGGGATACATTTTTATAGCATGCATAAAGCAGAAATATTTATCTTGAAACAAAACCACAGTATTTTTCCTTTCTGTTTTTAGAACCAACCATTTGGTTGCTCTGCAATATTGTTAGACAGAGATTTCTTTGTTACTAGTTCTTATTACAATACTTTCCCAGCTATTAAATTTGGAAATATTCAGATTACTCCTCAGCTGTCCCTAGGACCCCACTGATTATATATGAAGAAAACATCTTAACATTTCAGCGAAAAAATCCTAAATAAATTTTATTGTTTTAATTACATTTGTTCATATATTATTTACAAATTGTTTTTATTGCATTAGCTTCATATTCCCTCTAAATTGTCTCAAATTTGATACTATGTTAATTTAGGACATCCTGCTTGACCACCTCCTGTTTCTCATGGATTTTATTGAAAGCTTGCAGAAACATGAGCACCTCATGAAACGTGGTCAAAAAAAAAAAATGAGATGTGTCTTTAGGTGAACAGCCCAGCCAAATCACATTCCAAGCAAACAAAGACTATCTGACAAATGTGATTAGGAAGAGGATTTGCTTTTGCCATCAGAAGCCAAGACACTGCACTTCTGAAATCTGACAAAATACAGGAACAGCAATGAGTATGCTGTTACAGCTTAGTTAGAAGACACCTAGGAAAAAGTACTGTCTGAAATGCATTGGAGTCCATGCTGCTTATTTTTTAATGGGAAACACAAAGATCCATGTTTCTGGGAGGAAAATAGAGGTGTTGAATCTTGAGAATTTAACATGAAAAATGTGTTCCTGGTTTAAGTGCTCAGTCTCTCACCCAGAAAAAAAGAAACTCGTAATGGATATATATCATTGCAGCTGAACTGTATGCAATTAAGAGGGTCTAACATTTTTCTCCCCAGCATACACACAAGGCACTTTTCTCCATCTTCTTCTGCTTAATCCAAAAGTTTAAATCAAGATAGCTTGTAATGGCATCTCGCCCTAGCCTTGTCCCAGAGCACTTATTTGTCTGCAAGGATCCCACCAGACCCCCACGCATTGCACTGGGCCATAATCTGGCAAATTGAAGCAAAATGAAACCATTAGAGATTTACCATAGAATCCAGCTTCTTGATGTTTCAAAGTCGTAAATTTTATTAATTTCATGAATTTGAGTTCAGGTCTTTGTGAAGAACTGCATTCTAAAAGGCTCTGAGGTAGATTTTTTCTTTAATAATTACCACTCCCATGAAAACAGATATGCACTTATGCGTGCACACTTTCTATACTGCTAGGAGCTTTGCCACTGCTGGCACAAGCTTCAGTCACCTATGTTCTATGTGTGTGCTGAGCAAGTTGTACATGTTGTGACTGTGTGGCTCAGCACCACTCAGTCATTCTCTCACTCTCCCCTTCCCAGTGGGATGAGGGAGAGAATAAAAAAACCAAAAAACTAAAATTTGAATTGAGATAAAACTATTTACTAAAATAGAGAAAAGGAAAAGGGTAATAGTTATGACAGTATGCCATATACATTCATGTATATATATGTGATGCACAAGGAATTGCTCACCAACCCCCAGCCAATGCCCAGCTCACCCCCAAGGAGCAGAAAAGAGCAAGAAGTATTCCTACCCCCTTCAAAACTCTCCTGGCATATGCCATATGGTATGGAATATCCCTTTGGCCAGTTTAAGTCCACTGTTATAGTTCTGTACCCTCCCTGCTCCTTGGGCCCTCCACCGAGAATGGCCTTGACTCTGTACAGCACTGCTTAGCAGAAACTATAAACATCACTGGTTACCAACATTGAACCAAAACAGCATCATACCAGACACTTTGAAGAAAATAATTCTGCTCCAGTTGAAACTAAGACATGAATATTCTGTGAATCAGAGAACTCAGCAAATTCAGGAAACGTAGACAAACACACACTGATGGCTTCCAGTTTTTAGAATTATTTTACTCCCTATACTCCAGAGGTGCTATGACTTGCAAGGATAAAAAGAAAAGCAGCCTTCTGCTACCTCTATGGGAGAAAGGAAGAAAGCTAGCCCAGAGATAATTCACTTTGGGTATACTTTTATGAAAACTAAATGTTTCCCTGTGTACCTAATCTGTCCATTGCGATTTTTAAAAAGATAAAGCTGTGGGATAAAGCCTTGGAGTGCAGAGGGTCCCAAGAAAGCTAGTATTTGAGAATCACCAAGATCAGGAACAATGCCTCCCAACAAAGAAAAGGTCAGTCAAAAATACCATGAGGTCTGAATGGATGAGCAAGATGCTCCTGAACAAATTAAAACACAAAAAGGAAGCCTACAGAGGGTGGAAGCAAGAACAGTGTACTCTTGGAGCTCGAAAAGCAATTGGTATCCTGGGCTCCAGCAAAAGAGGGGTGGCCAGCAGGGACAGGGAGGTGATTGTCTCCCTCTACTCTGCCCTTGTGAGGCCCCATCTGGAGTACTGTGTCTAGTTCTGGAACCAAAAGTTCAAGAAAGACATGGAGCTGTTTGAGAGGGTCTACAGTAGAGCCACAGAGATGATCAGGGGACTGGAGCACCTCCACTAGAAAGACAGGCTGAGGAAGCTGCGCTTATTCAGCCTGGAGAAAAGGCAGCTGCGGGGTGGCCTCATTGCAGCCTTTCAGTACCCAAAGGGAGCCTACAAACAGGAGGGGAATCAGCTCTTTGAAAGGGCAGATAACAGCAGAACAAGGGGAAATGGTTTTAAGTTGAGGGAGGGAAGATTTAGGTTTGATGTCAGGGGGAAGTTCTTTACAGAGAGAGTGATGAGGTGCTGGAACAGGCTGCCCAGAGAGGTTGTGGATGCCCTGTCCCTGGAGGTGTTCAAGGCCAGATTGATGGGGCCATGGGCAGCCTGGTCTAGTATTAAATGGGGAGTTGGTGGCCCTGCATGTGGCAAGGGGGTAAGAGATTCATGATCCTTGAGGCCCCTTCCAACCCTGGCCATTCTGTGATTCTGTGGCAGGTAGCTTGGGAGGAATATAGAGAAGCTGTCTCCAGGGATGGGGAACCCACCACTTCTCTGGGCAACCTGTTCCAGTGCCCAACCAATATTTCGATTCTATTTTCACACTTCATTCAAACATGCAATTTTAATCAAATTTTTTGTCTTTTTAGTGTTAAGTCTTTCTGGTCATCAAGGAAATTACCAAATATAGCTCATACCAAACATAGTTCAGTTTTCCAGTTGTACACAAGTTACTGTGTTACTCTTCACGTACACATCTTAGAGGAATTAACATACAGAATTCTTCTTTCTTCCCTTTTCCCCATATTTACAAATGCCTTTCCTCTGCTTCTGCCCCATCATTAACACATAGCATTAGGAGGGTTGCATATGGAAGCAAGATACTGCAAAGCACTGACATGGTGTATTACATATGAGTACATGTGTGGCCTCAAGAAGCCAGCACACAGCACAGCAGATGTCTTCATACTAAGGCCCAAGAAACACAGCCTAGTGTATTTTGTTTCCTTGAAGTGTAATATACATCTATACAAAAATGATGATTTTTGTTTATCAAATGTGGAAAGAACAGAGACATTCAGAAGCAGAACACATATGCCTGTAAATTCTTCAGGGATTAAATGGCCTACTGGGGGTGCAGCAGAAGCTTTTAAACTACATTATTATTAAAATAATTTCATAGGCCTATGTACCCACCATAATGACTTTAGCAAAAACCTCCCTGCAGCTGACAAGACATTCTTTTTTTAGCATCTGGAGATGACATTGCAATTCCCATGTTCATTGAAAATGAAAGAAGCTCCTAAGTTCACAGTGAAGATCTTGAAATTGGAAATAAATACAAATAGCAAATAAAAATAGCACTTTTAAAAATAATTATTTTGAAGTCCATCTCACCAGAGCCTGAAAGCTTCCCTTATGATCTCAGGTTGATTACTATTGCAAGCATTTAAGGCTTAGATGTGAGGCTGGCTCAGACCTCTCCAAATTAATACAGAGCCAGGATTTAGGAGATCTTGGCTCCTGGTATGACTAACCTATAAGCCACTGAGGAAATAAAAGTAATGTAATAGGAAAGAAAGTACTACTTAGAAAGCAAGACATCTAGCACATAATGAGGCAGAGCCAAAAGGAATAACCTGGGTCTGATGGATGAGCCCGCAGCAGCAGAAGTGATATCAGTATCTTGGTTCCAGTACACCAGGCAGTGGTTCTCACCAGCTATAAATTGCTTTAGGATTCTTCAAGATAAAGAGAGTTGTCTGAGCACCAGTTATCATTAATGAACCATGCAGATCTGTTTTCACAGCAGGATGCCCTCACCACCACAGCAAGTGCTGCTTGAAACAGTGCTCAAACCACCTGCCAATGCAATGCCATAGATCAGCCAAATGCCAGGGCTGAAAATGTTTCTATACCTTAAAGTTAGTTTCTTTTCAATTTAAGTGGGACCCACCAGATTAGTTTTTGAAATCTATAGTAATGGTTTGAAGAGTACCTCAAAAGAAAGGAAACCCTGGCCAGAAAACACTGGCACTTTGCACATTGTCCCAACATCTTAATTTGCAATGCAAGACAAAATAGCAAACCTTTATGAAAGGTAAAGATTTTTTTTTTTACTCTGGTAAGAATCTATTTTTGTAAAAAGAAAACATATCCTCTCTTCCTAGACTTACAACCTTAACAACTGTTCTGAAGAAGCGTATCAGAACACCTCTCCCCATTTCATTAAGTGGAAGATTTAATCAGGCCGAGGTAGGAGGAGACCAATGCACAGGAAAGCTCTTTACAAAGGAGATAGGTAAAATTTCATCCTTCCTATTAGCCATTTTGAAGTCGAAGGGAATAGACTGGCTATTACCTTTCCTTTGGTAATTTAATCATTTGCATTAGAGTGTCTTGGAGTTACCTCTTTTCCTTCAGAAATAGCTCTGACTCAAGGATATTTCCTTGGGGATCAGAAAAGAAATTTTTCCAGCTGGGCCTAAGCAATCCCTCAGCTCATCCCATCTTCATCTCAGCACCACAAAGGCACAGCTAGAGCAATAAATTTCAAAGTGCAGCATTCCTATTAAAACAGTTCTCAGGAACATGTAGCCCAGCTTGTAGTCAGCATCTGAGAAGATACTAACAAAATTCCAGGAGTACATCAGCCCCATCATCAGGTTGGGAGACTGAGCATGGTTCTATACTTAGTCCTGTCTGCATTACCACATTGGTGGAAGCTCAGGCACTTTGTGTCCAGAAGTAAAACAGAAAAGAGCTGGTACATCAACCTAATAAATTTGCAGCTTACATTGCCTTCAGTTGCCTACATCTGGATCAATGGCTTGCTGCTCAATCCATTTATAATATGTTGCTGGAAACTGCACTTACATTTTCTAGTTTGGAAATGCAGCTACATATACACAGCTTACCACTCTACTTTTCTGTACAGATTTCAAAACACTTTACAAAGCAGAGACATTTATTGGAAGGAGAAACTGAATACAAGGTAGAGTTAATACACATGCACAGTCAACACAGGCAGAGCATCCCAGAAGCCATGACTCCTCATCCATTTCCAAGACACTTGAATACCCTGTGCGTCGTTGGCCAGACCAAAAACTAACAGAGCTTCTGTTTAGTGAGTAGCAGACTCATTGTTAATCACCAAATGAATGTGATATACTTATTTTTTAAAATAACTTTAAAATCATGAAATAGAAACTAAATGAATGGATTACCTTGGCTTTGGATTATTCACTGAACTCCTCACCTAGGATCATACGCATTGGTGAATTTACATAAAGCAGTACAGACAGCTGATTGGGGTGAGATTCCCCTTTCCAGTGGTTATTGAAGAAATTAGGCACTATTGAGGGAAAATGTGTGGGGGACATGGAGTAGCTGGGTCTGTTAAGGGAAGACAGATCCCTTCCAGCCCAGACACACATTCCTTCAAGAAGGCAGGAGATGACTTTACCTCTCTGTCAGAGAGGCTGTGCCAGTTAGGGGAAGATTTATTTTCCAGTATAAGCTCTACTGGTCTCCCTAGATTCTGTACCCTATTACCTTGCTCTTGATCCATTGCTTCAGCACAGCTTCAGAGAAATTTGTTCATGTTTCAGGGAATTCTGAGTGAACGTTCAACAGCGGGGCCCTATCATTCACCATCACAGTGATTAATCATAGAATGTAGCCGGGACACAAACCCTGAGCAAGATCACGTAATTATCTTCTGAGTATTCATAAGCTGGTACTAGATCCAAATTTGCAAGCTGTTCCTGCAATCACAGTCACAGCTCCATCACCCAATCTTATAAAAGATCTGATTTCATTTCCAAAGGCTCCTAGGGCTCAAATTCTCAATCTATCTCCTACTATATATACATTTACAACTATTTTTTCCTCAGCCATTGTACAATTAACAAATGTACAGTTAGAAGAGTGGCATAGTTGGGATGGTATTTTACAAGTTTATAGTTAAAAAGATTATTGTAGTGGAAATAGACAATCAAAAATGAAATGCTCACCTTTGTTCTAGGCTCACAGTAGAAAACTTCAAAAAGAAGGGCCTCCAGAAAGAGACCCTTCCCCAGTGGCAGTCAGTCCTTAAATGTGGTCTAGGAGAGGTGCAGCCAGACTCCACCCCTCCCGGTCACACAGCTGAATTGCCTTCACCTGTGCTCCCATGGTTGACTTTGCCTCAGGTGATCAATCAGATGTTCAGGCTGTGACTCAGCAGTTCCCATACATCCATTTATTCAAAACTGAAGCTAGGAACACAAAGGTTATTCACTTCCAAAACCCTCTCTACATGGAAAGGCCTACAGTGTCTCTGATGGTGAATACCACCATGCTGGTATGCAAATTTGCTAAGTGTAACCAAGGAAACAGACCTTACTAAATATACACTTCTCAGAGCATTTGCTGGAAGCAGAATAGGATCTCTGGTACTGGTATGCTGTCACTCATCTCTGAGAATGCAGTGTAAAAATAATTACTTATATATAATGAGGAATAAAATGAAAATATGTTGTACATAAATATAGCCAGTAGATCCTCTCAATAAATGGACTGATTTGATCAGGAAGGCTAGTGGAGCAGAATAGCAGTTTTGATTTCCAATGAAAAAGCAGTGTACATACCCAGAAAGTACAGCACTATTCAGGCTGGAGGAACTTTGAAAGAGGTGAAGCTTAAGCCTGGATGTGGGTGATGCTCGTGGGCCCTATAGATGCAGCATACCTCTCCTGTGGTACTGTTCCTCAGGTCCTACTTTGCCCACCCAGCACCAGACTCAGGAGTCAGTAGCCCTCTTCCAGCTTAACTAACTCCGGCAAAGCCAGATCAGCACAGAAAGGCAATGGGAGTGCATGACCTGTGAGGAGAGAAGAATTCTTTCCTTCTGGGGAAATCCGTACAACAAAGATGATGTAAATGTGAGCTGATGAACACATCAATACACAGTTCTTGCATGGCATCAGCACAGTGGGAAGGGGGCTGTGGTGGAGCCAGCAAACTTAGAGGAGGGGATTTGAGTCATCTGTGTGTTGTGGACTCCTGGGATAGTTAGATGAGCCATAATTTAATTAGAAAAGTTGATAATTTGAAAAAATAATAATCATCAGGCAGATGATCAGACGGTGGAACAGACTGACCAGGGAGGTGGTTGAATCACCATCATCCCTGAAGGTGTTCAAGAAATGTTTAGATGTTGTACTGAAGGACATGGTTTAGTGGGAAATACTGGTGATAGGTGGGCGGTTAAACTGGATGATCTTGGAGATCTTTTACAACCTTGGTGATTCTATGATTACATGATCTTTTCTTCTCTCTATCCCAGGATTCATTTCCTATCCCTCTGGTTTCTTTCTTAGATTTCAAGCCCAGGCTTCACCGTGCTAATGCTAAACATGAATGATTCAAAGAAAAGTTTCAGACAGAAGAAAACTTGTAGCTTTTTCCCTCTTATTAAATAGACTAATATAAAGAATCTAAGAATATATATATGAACAGTTTATGAATAAGTGAAGGAACAAATACATCACAGGATCGTACTAGATAATGAATGCAAACATTTTAGCTTTACAAGTGAATTACAAAAATATTTGGCAGTCCAGTACATTTTGTGAAGAATGCAAAAACCAGCATCCACCCAAGGCTTCTGGACATTTATCTAAAGCATCCCAGAGTGCTAATGCTAGGAAATGTCCAGGAAAAAAAAAAATGTCTTTGTATGGTTTCCAGTATTTTCTAACATCATTTAGAGCAGCAGTGCCCAAAACATACCTGTGGTATTTTGGTAATTCCACTTTTGCTGCCACAGATTCCACAAAGTGCCAACATGTGCAAAAATGTAAAATTAAACACCATTCCTAACCTCAAAAAAGCTTCATATTTGAATCATTTATGCTTCAGGGAAGGGCTCAAGTTAACTGGTATTTTCTGTGAAGTGTCTCATTCATCTTTACTTATGATTCCTCCACAGATTTTGTAACAACTCCAATGCACTTTGTACAAGCTGGACTTGTTGCACTGGTATTTTGCACTGTTTAGAGAAACATATTATGCTTTCTCAATTCCTTTTCTAAACGAGATATTATGCAGGACTTTCTTATGTAGGTAGGTAACTTGTACTTTGAGATGACCAGCAGGTCCTTATCCCTAAATTTATAAAGCCTATATACAAGCCTAGCAATAACAAAGATTCAAATGTCTAGTGATATCAAACACTTCGGAATGTAGTGGAATCCAGCACAGTCCAGACAGACACTGTTTGTGTATGTTATATGTTTGTTTGATTTGTGAAGTCAACTTGGGTCCAAGTTACAACACAAATCATCAGAGGACATCACAGTGTTATCAAGCCAAATAAAGGTTGGGTTAATACTGGATGCAGGTGGAAGTTCAATTGGAAACCTTCTTCCATGAGGAGGTATGGGAAAAGTATAAGAAAGGTGGCATATTAACTAGAGAAAACATATTAGCTGTATGAGATTCAGGTTGTTATGTGATAGTATAAGAAGCATAGTAGTAACCCAATTAGCACTGACAACAAAATGAAGAATTCTGGATAAAAATGTACCTCCAATTGTCACAATAAAGTAAAATAAAATAAAATAAAGTCAAACAATTTTCAAATAGTAGGCAGGTATACATTTCAGCAGGTTAAAGAAACAAAGACAATTTACTTAAGAAAATTATGGCAGATGTATATAACAATGTATGATACAGTCAAGTCTCCTATTTCTTTTTTCTCCTAATTTACCGTCAGCCAAGAACAAAATGTAACCAAAGAAATCTTAAAGGGCAAAACAGTAAAAAGAGATAAAAGAAAATACTTCTGAATAATAATATTTTTCACATCTATAACATCTTTCCTTGACTAATTTCTAATTTTGACTAATTAGATCACACTAATGAAGTAAGGCCTCAGATTTACTCCTGAGAAGACCGAATCAGAAGTAAGTGATATGAAAGTTTGTGCTGTAGTTGAGAGAAGAACCTATTTTATTTTCACAGCCTCTAGACAATTTAGAATTGAACTATGTAGTTGTTACAGGACATTGATAAAATAAATAATATAGAACTTTTGTGTATGCAGTAAGATTTTTACATAAGCAATAAATCAGAAGATAAACTCAATATATGCTTTTGTGCCAGCGCAAACATGATTTTTAATAGCATGTATCATAGCAAGAGAGCTAGGAAATCCCCTAAGGAATCAGGCCCAAAAGGATGAATCCTATGGAATTAAACACTTCGTAATAATGTCCATAAATATAAGCTGTGTGACTCATTCACAAAATAAATAAATAAATAAATAACTACACATTGAATTATCAATAAATTTTCAGCATACTGAGACACTGCGGAAGAGCAAGACTGGAAAACAGGCAAAATATCTCAGTTGCTTCCTTTTTCCCAGATGCTAAAAGAAAGGATTGTTTTCTTGTGGAAGCAAAAATTATATTCTGTCTGGAAATAATTTAAGCTTTGGTGACACAACATATGTTTCAAGCCCAATTTAGTACCGGTACTGTCCTTACTGGTAAAGAAGCTACTAAGGAAGAAATTAAAGTGTGTAATTAATGTTACAACATTACATTAACACATAAATAATTTCTCCGGCAGGTCATACGATTCACATGCATATTTTATTAAACTGTAAGAAATAATTTTCTGTGTGACCCTGATCTTCCTGCACGCTTTGAAGTTTGAAAGCCAGCAGTATAGCCTATAAGTTTAAAGAAATTTAGAAAGAATTGTGAAGTTAAAAGGTACTTTTGATGTTTGTTCTTTCTCTTCTATCACAAGGGCATTCAATTCAGAAGTAGAAAACATTAATGCCTAAGAAATTTCCATGGCAATCATGCTCATTTAACTCTTTCTAATCACATAATATAAAAGGCTGGAGAGAGCTATTCATTGAGCAGAGGCACAAAGATAGCACTAGGAATTTCCTGTTTCAATATCCACCAAGTATTCTCTCACTGTCCCTCCACAAATTGCAAGGAGTTACCCGTTGCACTGAAAATAGGTGTCTTCAGCTGCCAAACAACATGGCAGCTTTTCACATGGCCATGGCTGAATTCAAAGAACATCCCTTTGCCTCAGAAGTATTACTAGAGTCTCTGATCGCAGAAGAGTGTCAGATTGCCAGATACCCCAGGCTCCTCTGTCCAAACATCCCTACCGTCCAAATGGTTGCATCCAGCAATGCACTGGGCTGCAGTGGGCACATCTCTGTGGTGTAATGGTGACATGCAGTGGATAGGAAGAATTTTAACTTCTTTCATTCAAAGTAATTTGCAAGTTATGCGGCGAGGATGACTGGTCTATGAATACCTTGCCTTTATCTCACTCATTCTCATCACTCGTTAAGTTTCACAGGAGCTGAGTCTGTTTTCTGGCACATAACTGAGGGAAAAGTACAATGCAATTAAGTGGTAATTGCTGAAGTTAATGGTAATTTCCCAAAGGAAAGACTTTCATTTTACAGCGGCTACGTCCGTATACACTCACAACAAATCTGACCAGTACAACCAGTCTACCACAGGGTAAATACCTCAGGGCAAATATTTCTTCTTCTAGTGTGGCAAAGCCAAAGCCTCAAAACTAACAATTGATTTGATTTTTTGGTAGTTATTCTTGGAAGTATTCTCAGTTTTGAGTTGAGAAGACAAATACAAGAGGTGAACATAAATGTTTCAAGGGAGGACTTCAAATAGCAAAAAGTTAGAAAAAATAATTTAAAATATCTTAGCAAAGGTTATTAGCCCAGCTCTACCCCATCCCCTGAGCACAAGCATTTCAAGCAATCCCACCCATCTTGTACAATTAAGTGCAATTCCCTTTAACATTGCAGAGTAAGAATTTATAGGGGTCATGGGTTATTCTTCTCAACACTGAACTCTATCTAGTACCTACAGAAAGCAAGAAACACACCCACAGGCACTGGAAATAATCCTTACATATATAGCATGAGATTGTGAAATGCACATTTAAATCAATTACTGATAATAATAATTTCATAAAGCAGATTTCTCAGAAGTATTGATTTAAATTCCTGCTGAACTGTTAAATGAAATTACCTGGCCACCAAAGATGAAGCTTCAAGTCTCCAGTTGGTGCAACAGTCTCTGTTTGCCAGCTGTATTGTAATAACTGAAAAGTTAACATCTCTGACTTCATAATTATTTGAATTTTAATGAACAAGATGAATGAAATCTTTCTGCTTAGCTGCTTACACTGTGAACCAGCCTGCATTCCTGAAAGATAAGAAATAGATTATGCTTATTCAACAGCTTTCCTGTGTGGAGACAGAGGGAGGAAAAGAAGCCAGGTTTCTTTGGAATTCGAACTCATTATTAAAAAAAAAAAATAAGAAGGAAAAAAAAAAGATAATGGTAATTACTGAATATGAGTTGTTGAATTAATTAGTAACTTTGCAAACATATCCAAAATGAGAACATGGGTCTTTTACCATGTCCAGGGACTGTGTGCTTTGTTAAAAGGTGGCCTGCCTGGATGTTCCAGCACATGAGTGTATATATTCATCAGCACATAATTCCCTTGTAATCACTCTGCTCCAAAAACACAGTTGAAAGAGCATGAAAGAACACATAATTTCTGCCAGCTTTCATTCTTTTCTCCTTGTTGCTGAAGCTTTTATCACCCTCACTGGTATCTACATTTCACAGAAAAAATACTGAAACATATTTTAAGTTTCCCATTTCCCTCAGAACGAAAGGAATAGTAGTGTGTTGATGCAATTTGCCAATAACACTAGCAAAATAAATAGGAGATAAGTGAATTGTGAAGTTGACTCATTTCCAGCCTGTAATTTCATTGTCAGCATGGCAGATTTTCAACACAGAAGTATCAGATCTTCTACAAACAATGAAGTAGAAGGATAGGACTATTTCTAAGAATCTTTTTTGTTCTGTATTTAAAACAGACACAGATGTACCATATAAATACATACATGCAGACATATATGAAAGACTCACTCCACTCACATCAACAGTGTTCACCAAGGAATTTTACAAGTCTATGTAGGGAATTAGCAGCTACTTAGGGATTTAACCTCATTTTTATGCAACAATTGAAATCAGAGCTTAAATCAGGAGTTACTGATGTACTAGATGCACGTGCAGATATTCTATCCAACCTTCCTTTTTCTGCAGCAGGCTTTTTCATGTTAAACAACAGCAGCAATGTTTTAAACAATAGGAGATGTGTCGATACATTCATTTCCTTCAGACTAAGCACACCGCAATTTCTGGAGGATCAGTGAGTTTTTATGTTACCTTTTTTCCCATCACATATTTTGCTTCCTGTGGAATTTGTAGCATGGTAAACACTAGTGCAAAATGCCCTCATCCCCCCAGAATTATAGAATAGTCTTGGAAGGGTAAAAAAGTCTCTGTCGCATACTTTTAAGTTAGAATATTTTGATTTCCTGTGTAATTTTGATTTCGCTGTGAATCAGAACCATCTATGATAAACAGAAAGCGGAACTGGAGTTTGCTGATATTATGGTCTGCCAGGATAGGGAGCTGTTTTTGCAAGTCTGAAAATTTTATACCTCTCTGATAGCTTGTATACCATCTGAATCTTATTAAACTGCTTGTGATGGATCTGGAGACTGGAGCCTGAGCCTTTATAGGCAGGCAACCATAATGCTAATAATAAAATACCCTTTAATGAACCACAGCTTCAAAAAGAAATAATATCAAACTTGAATATCTTCTTGGAAAGTATTTTACTCTCAGTGTTGATTAACAAAATAAACAAAGGGCCAGCAAACCAACCCTAGTCTGCTACTTTTGTTTCAGGATGTATTTTGGCTCCCTGACTTGTCTTTGATCTCCTATGTCCCAAAGATGGTTGCCACGGCCTGCTGCCAAGAGTAACATCCCAGTTTGGTATCTCGTAGACACAGTTGTATATCAGCATTAGGGCTACCTGGCAGCAGTCATTGCATATACAATAAAATTATCAAAAACATGCAGGTCAGTGTTTGAGAGCAAGCAGAGTTGCTAGGCAGTGGGTTACATGACAGCATGACAGATCCAGCACTGTTCTTTCCCCAGCTGCAGAAAATGCTTAGCCATTCCTTAGTTAAGGCTGCACTAAAACCGTAATTACATCCCTTACTATCTTAGTATTACTTACTATCAGTGCAGGATTTTGATCTGGCTCAAAAGACACAGAATCATACAGATAGCAGTAAGGAAGACTCCAGAGATTTCGCAGCCCATATCACATTTTCAAACCTGGATCAGCAATACCTAGGACATTTTAGAAAAGATGCTCAATATTGAAAAGACCTAATGCAAGAAAGAATGTATGTATAAATCTAGAGATCAGTCAGACAGCATCTGACTAACACATCATTAAATAATCAACTTGATTAAAAATTTGACATTTGCTATCATAGTTTTGCCTCCTTTTGTTCATAGACCACTTGCTCTTTACTCCCTGGAGGTTTCCATAATTCATATTCCGGTTGTACTTAAAGATGACAGGTAACAATTTTCTAGTCATTATTATTATATATCATTATATGGCTGTGTCCAGGGAGGTGGTGGCGCCATCATCCCTGGAGGTGTTCAAGAGCCATGTACATGTGGCACTGAGGGATATAATCAGTGGGCATGATGGGGATGGGTTGGCAGTTAGGCCAGGTGATCTTAATGTTTTTTTCCAACCTTAATGATTCTATCAGAGCATATAAGTTCAGATTTTTCTAGCTGTCTGGAGTTCTAGGCATTAAGCATTAATATCAAAAGCTAGGAGGAACTTTTACTGAGATCTGGAGATAAATGGCCACTGATTTTTTGGAGATTGCATCAGATCCTATTTGTCAAGGTGTGTATGAGCGTGTGCATGTGTGCACACACCCTGTATACAGGGACACCCGCATTTGTTGCTGTTGCTGGGCTGACACAGAGGGAATGTGATGGATTTCTATAGATATATAACTGTGGCAATCCTTAGCTTCAAGAAACATCCACTGGATTATATCAAATCAGCAAGAGAACCTGACTGCAGGGACAATGTTCTGTGGCTTTTGGGGGCAACACTGTTCAAACCTCCAAGCACCCCAAGGTGTGAGTGTCAGGGGAGCTGGCAGCAGCAGGAACCCACCAGGGACTTCAGGTAGTATCTGTGTAGCCTCAGATCCGCACCTTCAGACAGCCTCTTGCTGTCCCATGTGCAGAAGGAACTATGCATAATAACTGGTGGAGATGAAATAATTCTGACCCAGGAGCACGTCAGCATTATAAATGGCAGCTACAAGGTTGTTAGAATTTCAAGTGGAAAAAGAATCATTTTGGTCTGACAATTTCCATGCCCATGAGCATTTTATTTTTTAATGATTGTAAGCACCTGAAAATAAAGACTTTCAGTGTGTTCTCTCCTGTAGTTTATACAGCTTCCATAACAAAATAATAATACAGACTTGGTTTTTAGTCATTGCTCAGTTTTGCCTTTGTGTGAAGTGCAGATACCCATTATTTTGCATGGGTATGACATTTTACATGGAAACATTATGTTCCTTCTGCACCTTTAGACAGAACCAGAGGGGTTTACAAATACCTCGGCTGACTGTCTAGAAGGTGCAAACTAGACGTGAGCTGTAATTTGGGTATACAAGCCCAAATACCACAGCTGGGGATGCACACTTTTAAGCCCTTACATTTAGACAAATTTTGATCAGAAACAGTAAAAGCACAAGTGAGTTAGTGACAGGGACCAGTGGAAAACCCTAACACAGAAATCATTCTGCATGATAATAACATTTTGTAATCACAGCTTAATTGGAAGCCCAACTGGCAGACCTGGAATTAGGTTCGGCTAGAATGCTGCAGCTTTGCAGTCTTTGCTTTATTTTCCAGACCATAGGTGCATTTCTGTCAGTAAAGCAAGCAGACTGTACTCAGCTGTGTGGCAGGATTATATTATTAGGTAAGAAGGTGTCACTTCTGCATAGTTATTTGTAGCAATGATTCATTTTCTCCATGCGCTGCTGCAAATTTGTTCATCTAAACATCTCAGGAGACAACATATAAGCCTTTCAATAAGCCAAGTTTTAGATAAACAACATTTCATTTCCAATGTGAATATTCAGTGACATAAGGAGGTAGAAAGAAACTGAGTGCCCACAAGACGGATAACTGGGATGCTGCCTCTCACAAGGATTTGCCTCACATTTTAAAGGCAGCTTGCAGAGAACTTCTGGCTATTCCTTCTCAGACACTTACACACAATTTAAAAAGACCTAAACCATCATCTTCAACCAAAGGCTTTCATGACATTCTACTTTACTATTTTGTACCTCATCGAGGAAGTGATGATTAAAACCCCTGCCTGCTACAGGCAGTGTAGTCCTGATTTACATGGTATTTGCTCTGTTTAATATATATTTTTTCAAACACGATCCTTTTTGAAACTCTGCTTCCTGTGCCAGCTTTCCCTCTCAGCAAAGCCCCGGAGCGTTTACATGCAGTGTGCCATGGCGCTGTGAGGCGGCACGGGGCTGCACAGAGCCCATTTGTGGGTGTTTCGGAATTATGCGACCACCCACAGAACTGCAGGATGCTTTTGAACAAGAAAAAGCACCTCTCCCTGCTACATACCTTTACATTTGGATTTCCTGTGTAATTACAATTTCGCTGTGAATCAAAACCATCATCAGAAAACAGAAAGCAGACCTGGGGTTTTTGATCTGTTATGTTGTGCCAGGAATGAGAGCTCTTCTTGCATGTCTAAAGAGAGCTGTATCCCTGCAACTGCACATATGAATCTTGTTAAATTGCTCACGACCAAGTGGAGGACCAAAGCTGATTTTCATGCAGAGCCTCCAACATTAACAATACGATGGTCTCTTTGGCAGCAAGCACTGTGTGGTACCCAGTGGTGGGGCTATCAGCAAGGCCCTCCATACTTTTACTGTATGAACCAGCTGAATAATTCCTGCAAAAATTCACCAGGGACCACGTCATCCTGGAGCTTTAATTTCTTCCTGTTAGCCAAAAAGCACCTAGTAACAGTTTGTCTCAGCCATTTAGCATTTCAGCACATCACACGTGAGTGCTCTGCCCTCATCCTGGAGCTTGATTATTTACTAAACCAGGGGAGGAATAATGCTTCCCGTGGATTAGCTCCCTGCCTTCCACCTCGGGGTAATCTTCCTCCTACTGATGCTCCACAAAAGAGGTAAAGACAGCCCTTCAACCCTGCAGCATGTGTCTAATTCACCCCTATACCCTCTAATTCTCCCCTTGGGGAGCAAGGTATTTTCTCTCTCATTTTTGTAGATGTAGGTTCGGTTAGAACCCAGCTTCCCACAGTGCTTCTTAGTGATAGGAGAGTAATGCCAATTCACTGATTCTTAGTAAATAGCTGCTTCCTGACAGTGTGCCAGGCATGCTTCCCTCCAAAAACCTCCAGCCAGCCAGATGTACAAATTTCACATGGGGAGGTCTCAATGGGCTCGGAAGGAAGAGATAAAGATGAAAGGATCCCTTTTCTGATATCTAGCCCTTTCCTTTATGAAAAGGCGTGTCTGCAGGGAATCCAACAGACCTTCCATATAAAACATGCCATTACCTCTCTTCCATTCCATTCTGGGCAAGTCACACCACATCTTTATCTTAAGATAATTATCCTTTCTTGTCCCAACTTCACAGCAGCATCACATTAACAGCACTGATGTTGTAACATTGGGGCAACCTTTCCACAAAGCTCCACCACTTCACCACTTTAAAAGACCAAATAAATAAATAAATAAATAAAATTTAATAAACAAACAAATAAATAAATAAATAAACTTGTATTTAGGAGTAATAAAAGAGTGAATAAAGCAGCAGGGATCCAGCTTTGTATATAGTTCTCTGGTGCTCTGAGATGTACCCAGGTTTAGTATGAAATCCAGATTAATCAATTCCTTGCTTGGGTGTGGATGGATGTTGGTGAACGATTAAAACAAACATCTTTGCAAAAAGGCATGTCAATAGATTGTGTTACAATATAGAATGAATAACAAATAATACTTTTTTTTCTGGGAACCATTTCTGAATTCAGCTGATCACACTGTGCCATGAATGAATGGAAATTTCTCTTCATCCATTTGTGTAGATTACAACATCTGAAAATCTACTACTAGCACAGCATGTACTCTCACAGCTGCATTTCTTTGTTCTTTGTTACTCAACTGGAAATAAGTTACAGAAGTCTTGTATGAATTACCAAAAGCAGTTACTTTGTCAGTTCCACAGATGTTATTATACACATGGTGCATTTAGCAGCACTGAAGAATGCCACCATACAGATGCTTTTCAGTCACAAAACGGCAGTTACCCTTTGCTGACATTGGGGCATATCAGAGATATCCCACTTCTCTTGTTTTGTTTGCAGTCTGAGGATGCCCAGCAAAGAAACTAAATAGGTATCGATGGTTCGGAGGTCTCTCCAACTTTTGAAAAAAAGCTCTATTTGGTGCTGAAAACTGCTTTACTTCAAGGAGTGAGTGGACCTGTGCTTATGAAGTAATAGAGACATTCTCAGATTAAAATGGAATATTTGGTGTTGAAAATGAAACATGAACACAGATACGAGCATGGTTTGGCCCAACGCTTTTTTTCAGGCATACCACTCAGAACTGAAACAGCAATAAACTGTAAGAAATGGAACATCCCAAATTATTTTTCACTACAAATACATTTATTATTCACCTGGAATCCTGAAAATGGTGTTTCATTATCTCCCAGTAGTGTGATGATTTTTTTTTTCTGAATTGTAAGAGTTTGAAGCATTTTACTTCTCTTCTAGTACCTGTTATATACGTATGCACATCAAAAAAATATTTATTACTTGAAAAAAGTGCGTGGCTGTAGGTGTCCCACAAATCAGAGATGCCAGAATTGCTTTGCATCAAGTGATCCCTCCACTTTTTTGTGCTGTATCTTAATCCTCATTCACAGCTCCAGCTGTGTAGGAAATGTCTTGCGTTTCAAAGCACACTTCTTGTTAACTCACCAAACCATTGTCAGTGCTACCTTCAGGGTTGCAAATTAGATCTTAATAAGTCTTGTGAAAGACAGTAGGAATAGGTGCATTTTAAATTATGCACTGCACATGGCTCTGAGCAGAATGAGTGTGCAGCAGTGCCATGACACAGAAGGAGAGTTATGGATGGTATTTCAGCTTTTCCCAAGACCCTCCTTCCAGTATCAGTAAAATTTAAAAGAATAAGATCTATTTGATCACCTTGTTCACCCATTCCTTCAAAAAGCCATTGAAGGAATATCACCCAGCTCTTGTTTTTGTCATTTACACTAGGATGGGAGGAATCAGATAATGCCAGATTATGCTTTTCCAAATGCATGTTTTGCAGATGCTGGAGAGGTTTTTATCAGGTATTTCCATAAACTCAGCATCAGCAGAATTTATTCTCCCTTGCTGAAATATTCTTAGCCATAAATTAGCACACTTTTATTCAGACACTGCCCCAAGGGCACAGCAATCTCTGTATCAGACTCCACATGAAGATTTCAAACCCTTCTCTTGGCAACTGCATAAGAGAAAGATAAACACTACTGGATCAGACCTAGAACCTACCATACCCAAAGTCCCACTTCTGCTGGCCAATACTAAAACCTTCAAATAAAGGTTCAGAAATGGGACATTTTCAACGCAAACCACTCATTTAGAGTCCACAGAAAACACCTGGTCAAAATTTCTGGACCCAAGACATACAGCCTTCCAGGCTCAGCTGACTGACTAGCTGATGAACACGGCTGATGAACACCTTTATGTGAGATGTTCTTAGGATTCATAATATCAGTCCTCTATATTTGTGATAATTCTTTTTATTCCTGTAAATGTTTCCTTTTACTATTTTTCTACTGCTTAGTATTGGTTATACCCACCATATTTCCATAGATTCTTTTCTAGTTACTACAAAATATTTTTTTCTAAGTTTTTGTTTTCTACATTTTTATTATTCAATATCTCTGCCCTTGTATTTTTAGCACTCAATATAAATTCTCTTCATCATTTATTTAAGAGTATCTTTAGAAATAATTATTCAATTTTTTACAGTCAAATTCTTTCTTACTACATAATTTGCATTTTTTCATCAGTTATTTATACTGTTATACTGTTATACTGTTATACTGTTTATGTGGGACCTTCCCATGTTTCTAATAACTCTTTTTCACTAATTTCTAAAATCATTTTATCCTTTGTCTACCTATATCTCTCCTGATTTTTTTTTTAATTATAAATGAACACAACTCATTACAGGAGGACATTTTTTAAAACACAGAAACTTTAAATGATGCCTTACTGCAGACTGCAGAAGTTCTTTTGTGAGATGAGGATACAGTGAATTTAGATCTCAGCCATATGCACAAGTTAAAAACATTCTTTTTAGTGTTTATGATCTTGCTATTGGCCATATGGAACCATGCCATAATACTGCCAATTTAGTTGTGAGTTTTTTGAAGTCTTCCATAATCATGCCAAATTAAGTAATTTTGTGCCATATGAAAAATGTACCAGCTTTCCATTCTCTTTTCCAAATCACTGGGAAAAATGGTTTTAACCTAGATGATCTCATTACAGACAAAATGCATAGGTTAGTTTGTATTGGTGAAAATGGACAATGTTTCCTAACTTTCTTTCTAATTTCAGGCAGTTCCTAAGATATAACAGAAATATCCTTCTCATGCTGTGACTAAATTTATTTTCCTAGCAACTTATGGGTGATCTCATCAAAAGACTGTGAAAGTCCACATAAAATACATTCATCAGTTTTCTTTTATACAACTCGGGAGACGTAGCGCATAATTACACACAGAAAAGATGACTGACCTTACCATACTCATGCTGAAAATGTATATTTTCATATTTTCTTAGTGATTTATAACAACTTATTGGGTGATTATATGAGCTTTCTGCAATAAATTTGGTGATTTCACCAACTATTGTCTTATTAAGATTAGCAAAATATTTGCTACTGTCCATCTCTTCTGATTTTGATTTAAAAGTTGTAGTCTTTAAATTTCATTTTTATTTTCCTTTTCAAGTAGTAGTATTTGTAGATGATCAGTATATTCCTGCTTAAATGATTTTTAAATAATCATTGGGAAACTTAAAACGGGGACTATTCAGGCAAATTGGATATGTCCAAGTCTATGACTGGATGGAATGCCACTTAGGGTGCTGGTAGAGCTGACAGGTGTCATAAAAGGGCAGGGCTTTTTTATCATCTTTGAGAGATCACTTGGATAACGGGATGTTCATAAGAAGGCAAGGAGGAAGATTCAAGTAATGACATGCAAGTCGGACTAGCCTGAGTCTCTGTAAAATTATGGAGAAAATCTACAATGTTTCCAGGCATGAGAAGAACAAAAATGTGACTGAAGAACCAGCAAAAAAATTACCAAGAACAAATCATGCTTGACCAATCTAATTGTCTTCTATGACAAGCTAACTCTCTCAGCATGCATAGGGAGATCAGTGTGTATTATTTACCTTGTATTGTTTTTTCAGGACTTGAAAGAAGGTATTCCATGGTATTCCTGTAGATAATTTGATTGAACTTACAGTGTGAGTGAAAAATTGGCAAGACTTAATGGTGTCATAGAGTCATGCTTAGCAATTTGAAGTCCAGTCTGCCTACCTACGGTTACTAAGGATGTTCTTCATGGATTGATTCTGGGAGCAGTACTGTTGAACTTCTTCATTAATAAGCGTGGAATTAGAGATGACTCAGCTATTTTGTGGCTAGTACCAAACTTGGGCAGTGGCAGACATAATGACGGAAAGGGCTGTCATTCAGAGGATCCTTGACAGACTGGAGAAATGAACTGACAGGAACCTCATGAGGTTCAACAGACACAAAAGCAAACACCTGCTAGCACCTAAAGAGTGACAATTCAAAAAGTAATTACACAGGATTAGAAAGCAGCTTTGCAGGACATGATATGGTGTCTTTGTAGACACCAACTTGAAAGTGACACACAAACCATGTGAACAGCAAAGAAGACTAATTTACATTTGAAACTGTATTAGAAGGATTTGAGACAGCAGAGCAAGGGAAAAGATCATTCCTCTGTGTTTAGCACTGCCGAAACCACGTATAGAACACTGCCCATTTTTGGTCTCCCGAGTACAAGAAAGACAGTGGTAAATTGAACTGGAGTTTCACTCTTCCAAATGGAAGGAAAGATGCAATGGAAAAGATAATTGCAGCAAGGGAAAATTTAGTTAAATATGATGTTGAGGGGGAAATAACCGTGAACAGCAAGTAGTCCAGATATGTGGAACTTCCCTTCTTTGAGGTATTCAATACCAAACTAGATACGGTCCAGATGAACCTGCTCTACTTTGAGAATTGTACTCTGAGTTGAAGAGTAGGACAAAACATCCCCTTTAAGGGAGATTATTTTGTGATTTTCTTGTTCCAAATAAATTTTAATATAATTGTTTTTGTTTTTGTTTTTGTTTCTTTCAGGCTATGGAAATTGTAAGAGTTTCATTTTCATGCATCACCCTAATCTTAAACCCAATGGCGGCTGCTGCTGCCACCATCTGAAATTCTAACCCTAATCAACATGTCTTACAAGCCTAAGAGAATGGTTCCCACATTGTTTTTGTCAAAAAGGAAGATAGCAAGAATTTGGCTGATTTTATAACAGTGCATGTACTTCCTGCCTTTGTGAGTTCCTGTTACTTGTTTTCCCCTGTCAAACTTGTTTGCACTGTTCTTGTTTTTCAGAGCATATGTTCTCTCTCACCATTTAAATCCCTTTCTATGGACTTCCATCTTCTGAAGCTCTCTGAATAACCAACGTTACTATTTAATCATGGAGTCAAGTTTTTCTATAAACTTTCTTCTCTGTATAGGGAGAGAGACATTTTCTGTTACCCTGATACACTCTGCTTTGAATATTTCAAGTCTATTTCAGAAATTTGTATTTATCTACTTTTCATTCCAGTCTATTTTTAATAATTTAATTTCTCTCCCATATTATCCTGCTACTTGTCAAAGTATGTCTAAAATTTACATGACATGAATCTGCTATTTTTCTCTTAATTTGATCTTCGTTTTGTGCAGAAATATGCATATCCTAAAGTAAACCCCTATTCCTAATTCACTGCTGTAAAAAGCAATAGAAGTAATAGAAGTAATAAAACAGCATTCTAATTTTTGGTGTGTTTGTTGGTTTCCTTCAACAGTCTTCTATCAGTAGTGCTGAGCAAAAGAGTATATTCTCTCACTTTGAACAACTGGACCTTAAATAAAGTTTCTTTGCCTCTCTTTCTTTCAGTTTCACATTGAAACTTCCATGTGATTCATGGCAGTTGCTCCTTATCCATTTGCTGTTCTGAGTAAGATGCAGCCTTGTCAACTTGACCTCGGTGCACTTATTCCCTCTGTTGCTAGAGCCAAAAATGGTACCTCATTGAATTTTCCTGCCGTGCCTCTGATAGCAAAGAGAAACAAACCCTTGTCCTGGGAAAGAGATGAATCTATGCTAGCATTTGCCAAGTTAGTACACTGGATGGGCACACACACAAACAAGCAATCACACAAATTCTTTGAATTAAATGATATCTGTCCTCCATCAGTTTCTCTCCATTTTTTCTTCATTCTGTGTGTAGAACCATCATTGTTTTCTAGGAGTTCCCAGAAGATCAAGGCTGTAGTGTTTTTCAAGGTACCCAGTGTTATGTGGTATGTGACATGTATGACTCATTACGGAGCATTTACTGTAGATGGGACCTTCAAAAAAGGAAATTAATCCCTGTACTGAAGAAAGAGCAGCTGCTTTTGGACTCGGGTAACCTACAGGGAAGACAAAAAAAAAATCCATTTCTCAAACCTGTCAGGAAGATCTTACTTCTGTCGTTTTCTTTTTGTCTTTCTATTATGCTTGATTGTAAAACAATTCATTTAGGATTTCTCCTTTTTCAAACCTGAATATACGGACGTGTTGACCTAGCAAGACAATGAGCCTGTCTTATGAATCCTGCACAGATATAAAGACACATTTATACTTATGTATCAGTAATATGTATATATGTAAAATGTATACTTATGTAACATTTATAAATAGCATATACGTTCATAATAAAGATAGCCCAAAATTATATATTTCATATCCAAAATTGAATCTGTCCTAAATTTGGGAAGGCAGGGTAATACAGGTTTTAAGATGTGTTTAAGTGTGTTTAAGGGAAAAGGCTTATCATACATAAGGCTTATCAAATTCAGCTGTTGCAAATTATTTTTTTTTCTTCCAGTAATCGTTCAAACAAATTTGGCAAACAATTAATTCTAACACATCTATTTGGAAAAATTGCCTTTTCATTTTCCTCTATCAACAGACTGTTCAGATTGTCTCAGGATACATTTGCTAAATATAATTGTTCAACAAATACAACTGAAGTACATTAACAGAAGATCTGACTTAGTTCTGAAATTGCTTCTAACTCTGCTTCAGTTAACTTTGTTTCATCCCAAACTAGGAGTATTTCATTTATTATTTTCAGTTATGAACCTCAAATGTCATTCCTTAAACAGGTTTGAGTTTTTTTGTTTCACTCTCTTTATCCAAGAAAATGTGCATCACTTAGGAAACAGAGTTTTATGTAAATACATGAAATAGTCAAATATTGTTGTTTGCATCATTCATTTAGCTTTACTGCTTAAAAAAAGAGACCAGAGGGTTTTTGCAACAAGATGAATACTCTCATTTCTTCTGTAGACTTCACCTCATACTTGGCATCACATCAGTGTTTTTTAAAAGAATGAAGATTACGGTAAAAATGTCTCCTCACCGCAGAAAAATGTTTTCTCAGAAAAATCCCAAAGAGGATAAGAAAGGTCATTTACTGCCTGTAAATATCCATAAAATATTTAAAAATCTTTTTTTTTAGTTGGAGCATTAATAGCAGTTTTGAAAGAAAAACATGCATTTTCCACAAAGTATGTGCTCTAGTTCACTGAGTGCAGTGTGGCAATGCAGAAACCCCATGTTAGTTCTGACTGATGATGTTTGAACAGAGGAAAAGACATCATCTGTCAAAGTCAAATCTATCATGCCTTTCACTGTATTTTATAGCTGGCTCTTATTCAACAGATAATGCAAAACACGCACAAGAAAAGCTTGGAGCCAACATCAGTACATATTTTCAAGAAATGTTTTAGAATACTATTTTCAGTTACCCCACACCAATGACTGATTGCTCATTATTGCCTATGTGACTAATGATAAGCATGATGATTTGACACAAAATTTCACACTACTTACAGGTTGCATGGCTTGTTTTGTCACTCAGAAATATCCCTGCTTATTGTAACGCTCACACAATAATTTATTTGCAGCACAGAATAGTGGACTTAAAAGCAGACATTCCAGGCAATTATTCTTTCTAGTGATAAGTCAAGGTTATTTTACTTGATCCAAAATAAAGAATTTTCCTGCTCAGAAATGATATATATGTGACCTGACCTAGAGCATACCAAGCCAGACAGCTGAATGATGCAAAGCAGACAATGGAGCCTACACATGTATTTGCATAAAACAAGCTACACTAGGACAAATATAATGAAAGCCAAAAATGTTTAAGATTTAGATTCCCATTTTTAATTTTCTGCACTATTCTCCTCAGTTAATTACTCCTTCAGTGAGGTTTCCAAATAAGCAAGTGGCATAAATTGCATTTAACTCCCATACATACTTATATATTTATTTTACTCATATATTGTGTTGCAAATGCTCATAGGGAAGGCAACTGATACTTGAATGCTTTTTAAATATTAAAGTGTCATATGATAATCATCAGGTGATGATTCTTAGAGTTGGAGCTGGTAAAATTCTACGGTGAAAGATCCTGTTCCTGCACTACTTTTTAATAAAAATGAAGACAAATTAGACAACAAGAAATTTAGAATATATGCTTTTTGAGGGATGATTAGAAGATTTTTGCTTTATTAGTCTAAGAAATATGAGACTATGAGGGGCAAGATGAGAACCATTCAAGAAGATAACTGTTCTTCGAGTGCAGGAGGGGCAAGACTGGAACAAATCAGTTTATTTAGCTGTAAAGAAGATAAAAGTCAGATGAGATGAAAAACTTTCTAAATGACAAAAGTAGGCAATCACTGCAAGAGAACAAGCAGGGAGTTGACAGTATCTGCTTTCTAGAGGTTCCTTAAGGGTAAATTATATAAATACAAATTATTTGGGTATGAAGCCTAAACATTTCAACTCTATCCAGCAGGCTGGAGAAGGCTGTGTCAGTCAATAGTCTTAACACTAACATTGTGCAATTCAGTACAGTCAGTGAGGAGAGAAAATTTGCAACCACAAACACTAAAACTTCCAGTGCACTCCTTGGAAGTGTCCAGAAGGAGGATTAGTGCCAGCCCACCTCAGGTCAGCAAAACAAAAAAATGGCTGTGCATGACCAGATCTGAAGCCCACCCACCACAACATCCTTCAGCCACAGCCAGTCATGACAATCAAAAAGATACGTAAGAGTAGGACTAGTTGTCCATGTGTTGAGGGCACTAACAGGCCAACACTCCCTGCCCAAACACAAGGAGGTGCTGATACCCCAGAATGATGCTGTCCCAGCTTCCGCCCAGCTTTTCTGATCATTTCCTGGGGCAGGGGTGGGACTGTGGAGATCTGCCCTACCTCTTAGGTAGGCTCCATAGCCCCCAGCTCCCAGGGAGCTCCTTGCCATCCTGACACAAGCATGAAATGGTGGCACTTCCCCAGAGCACTTCCTCAGCTTTCAAATATTTTGTGGCTCAAAGACTCTTCCTGAGCAGTCATGAAGTCATAGAGCTGGGAACAAAGAACAGAGGTTGTACTTGGAGGGGATGAGACCTTTGGGAGGCAGCAGTTAAATGTTTGGAGGTTATGATTGATTACACACTAAACATGAGGCCTCTGTACAATGCTGCATCCAAAGGGCTCTTTGAGCCCTGGATGTAGAAGAAAGAACTACGAGTGAGGAAATAGTGCTGCCTTTATGGGCAGCTCTGGCAAGATCTGTTCTGGAATATCAAGTTCATTTCTGGTATCTACATTATAAAAAGGGTGTTGAAATTTGGAGATGTTACAACAAGAAGCCACAAATACAACTTAAGACTTTAAACGAACACCTTACTGAAAACATTTTAGAGAAGTTTATCTCTTTGCCTTGTCAAAGGGGAGATGCAGGAGTTATTTTACATTATTCTATAGGTATCTCCCAGGTGTTAACATACTCTTTAGGGTACAAAAAAAAAAAAAAAAAACAAAAAAAAAAAAAAAAACAAAAAAACAATGGTTGAGATAAAACTCATTTTAAAAGGTCTAGGTGGTTCCTCTTTGGATAGAGTTGTCAATGAAGAAGGACTCTCTAGTTCTGAGTGCATGAAAATCAAAAAGGAATGCTTTCCTGGCTTTCCTGTGAAATAAACACAAGCAGGAAAGAAACAGATACTGAAAGTCTAAGAAGTGAGTAATATTCTGTGTTTGAATGATGTAGTCCTCAAAAATATGAATTGTTTGGCCTTCATTTGTGTATTTCTCAATAGAAAGCAGTCTCCTAATAATATTTTTCAATTCCTTTATTTATAGTGCAACTGCAGAAAGAATCTTGATCAGATTTAAAGACAGGATGGAAAGAGCTAGTAAAGGAGTAAGACAATATGGTAATTCTACCTGTTAAACATGTTTCCATGTCACAGTTACAACTGGTTCTCAAAAACAATTTTCTTGTATCTTTGGATCATATCAAATGACCATCTTTTCAGCTTAGCAAAAAGTAACAAGATATCCCATAGAGATATTGTAACTCTAAAACTCTTCACCTTTGTGTAGGAAAAGTATCTCTACAGATACATTGCACAGACTTAGCTGATTATCTCTTCCACTCTGCCTACGTTTCCCCTGATATTGCTGAAGCCAGTCCAGATGGAGGGCCAGAGGCTATTCACTTTTGGGGTTGGGTAGCCCTTCTCTCTCTTTGATGTAAGTCTGTCATACTGTGATGAATGGAATGGCAACTTTCTCTGAAATAAGTCATTAGGAGACATACAGAGACTGCAGAAAAATTTCAGCCGCACGCTTCACTCATTAGTTGTGAGAAACTCACTATTTCAACAGACAACTGGGAAAAATTGTTAGTTCCTGAATTTAGTTTACATTATCAGTCATCTGTCTGCCAAGTGTACAGGACTAGGTAGCTTGTTAGGTGAATATCATGGGCATACTGGGCAATATTTGGCAACCAAGAGATTTAGCAAGTGATCACTCTTGGAGCAAGGAGAATGATACAATCAAACACATGTGTAGCCTGCAATCTGCAATAGTAGTAGACATGCTAAGTCTCTTGAAATCACTTGAAATAACATCTATGGCTTCTTGCTTTGGCCACAGATAATCTATGAATAATGTATTCTCTCAGAGAATATACATATTTTCAAAGGTTTCAAAAATCTCATGAACTGGGAAATCTTCTTTAGATTAACAATATTAACAATAATTAACAAGATTAACAATAGGCTGTACCTGTTTTTCCCAAATAAAGCTCACTTGTGTTCTAGAAGCAGGACTTACCTGTGAAAACTGTTAGATAAACTAATGACAAAAGAGGCTCAGGATGAGAGCCTGAACTCAGAAGACTTGTGCAGTCTGAGGCAGGAAGGCTGATCTATTACCTGCCCTGGGTCAGCAGCCTGTATAGCGTACTCCTCCACAGCATGGACAGCATCACCCTCCACTCTGATCTTGACACAAAAATGTGCACAGACACTTCTCTTCTTTCACAGTGGCATTCTGTGGAGGAAGAGAGACACTTCACACAGAGCAAAAATTTCCCTCTTCTACCCCGTGCATCCTTTCCAAACAGTGCTATGTCACTATCCATATCCTTAGGACACCAAACTTTCCAAAATGTCCAATGCAATTGAAATGTGATAATAAGCATTCACATTATTTACAGATCATTTTTTTTTCTAAGCAGATGAGGTAGTACTCCAGAGCACACAACGTCTTGAAAGCACATGAAAAAAAAAAAAAAAAAAAAAAAAAAAAAAAAAAAAAAGTTACACAGAAGAATAAACTGTATTTTTCTGCAAGCTTGTTTTGAACTGGACATAAAATAGTGATTGAAAGGAAAATCCAATGCACAAAAAGCTTTCTTATATGAGTGAACCTGCTCAGAAAACTATGCAATTTTTTTATTAAATTATGTTATATTCTGCTCTGAGGAAAAGGTCAATGTTAAGTTACATTAATATTATTTAATTAAAACCTAATCCATATACGTTCAAATCATGAATTCATTTTCTGGATCTGCTGTGGTAGGTGCCAAAGGTTGAATACTATTGAAGATGTAGTACAGAAGTAGCAATATATAATGTGTCTGCGTTTCCCAGATGTTTTTTGGATAAAATGCACATATGCACTGCTAATCTCCAGTGTTTTCATGACAGAAATGAACTAATTAGTGACATATTTCCAAAAACATTGGCGAAAACTTTACCCAAATTCTCTATGCATTGATATTTCCATAGAGAGGGAAATCATGCCCTCTCACTCTTGACAGAGACACAAAAGATTTCAAAACTGGAGCAGAGACTGTCTGGATGTGAAGAGTGAAAGTCTTGTCCAGGAAAGCAAAGGTTCACGAACGGTTTGTGATTCAGTAGATGTGCTAGATACCAGCATGCAAATGGAATGGTATTAGAAATTGAAACCTGTTAATTGAACAGATTCTCAGGAAAAAAAGAAAAAAAAGAAAAAAAATCCTCACTGCTACTAGTATCCTTATCTTTCTTTCTTGACGATCAATGTCTAAGTACAGCACATCTTGCATTTAAGAGGAACATGATCTTATTTTTCCCCATATAAAGCAAATTCTAGATATATATTGTCCATTGAATGAAAGAAGAGAGGAGAAACAAAGAAAATAAAAGTATTCACAAGTTAAAAGTTAAGATTTTAATTTTGTCAGGAATCCCTCCAAAGTTAAATGTGAGTTATAAATAACTGGGAATCATGGAAAGTCTCCTGATATTACTACTCTTTCCAAAATGTTCAGAGCAGTTGTGCAATTCTAAATAAAATGCATGTGTTTAGTGTGTTAATGAAGACCACTTCTGAGGATCCAAATACAGCCATTAATTTCTGAGTTTTCCCCATTATTATTTCAACCTAGAGGAGACTCTGGCAGTCATTTCCCTGTTACGTTTAAGCTTCAGTAAGAACTAGTCATGCAGTTATTTTTACTCCCTGATGAGTTTATTCTTACCAGCATTTCATGTAATATTTACTTGGCCAACATCACTTTTTCACTACCTCACTCCCTTTTTTTTCCAAAAGAGATTTTACTGAAATGAGTACAAAGGACCAGAATTGTAGCTTTGCATATCATGGACCACCTTTCTTTCATCTTCTTCCTACTGTTCACAAAGAGGGATATAAAAAAATTTTGAAAATATCCAACCACAATGTTAGCAGATTCAGTGTGCTATGACAATTCTTAAAAGCACCACTTTACCCTGTAGTTCCTGAAGACCCATGACTGCTTGAGAGCTGTGGGTCATTCTCAAAATTTGAGAGATCACCTGTGAAGTGAACAGTTATGGAAATAAATCAAGCAGTTTCAATTTCTAGCCAAGGATTAAATCCTGGTGTAACTCTATTAACTATTCCTATACAATAATTAACACAGCAAATGTCTTCTATACATTCTAAGAGTGATGCTCACTGTGAGCTGATAAGTTAAAAAAACTCATTTTTAATTATAAAAATTATTTGCTGTGGTGGTTGTTGCCAACACAGCACAATTCCCAGTCCATACCTCACACATATATTAAAATCCTCAGCAATTTTTGAATTCAACATGATTTATGTCAATTTTGTTTTGGGTGGCAACAAATTACAACTTCACTCAGCAAGAAAACATTTCCTGCTGCTATCTCCTAAAGACTGCCTGCAGCGTTTAACTATCAACTGCTAGCATCACACAGACTGGAAGGTGACCAATGGAATGTGTGAGGAGAGATTAGAATGAATTTTTGACGTGTGTTTTCATTTCATAAACTCTAGTCTCTGCAGCCGCAAGTTTGTCATTTGTTATGTGTTTTTTTTTTCCAAAGGCAGTTTTGTCTTATCTGATGTTGAAACTCTTCCATTACGCTTTGAACACTCAGGCATAAGAAAGAGAAACGGTTGGAAATTTGTTCCTGTCTACCTCTGTGCTTGACATTTCTCCACTGATAAGGTGCAGCTAAATATTGACTTTTTAGTTAAGTTCAGATTAGCTGTCTGGTCCACAAGCATTGATTGTAAACCATTATCTTTTCCCCATTTACTGGCCCCAGTGCTTTAGCACCAAGAAGACAGAAAGAGGGGGAAGAAATAAAGAAAACATATAGAAAGTGGAATGAAATGAAATAACGTGAAATTGGCTTTAAAGGTGTCATTAAATTTTGCTGAAGAAAAAAAAAAGCTATTGCTGTTTACCTGTAAACCTTTTTCCATTCTGATAATCATAATGTTAACTCATTTTCGACCTATTCAAGCAAAATGCCAACTCAAGACTTCTACTGGGACACAGGACTGGGAGAGATTTAAAAGATTCTTCTATTTCTATACAAAACCTGGCATTAAATAAGCTCTATAAAAGGTATTGTTCTGTAGGGTATAAGCAGTACTGCCATTTCCACTTCATTATCCCAGCTCACAATCCCGATATAGGAGAATACTTTGATTATGTCAAAATAAAAGTGGGTGAGATAACAGGATGCTGTAGCTATTTTAATTTTTGAACAATCTTTGGCAAACTCCATCCCAAGAGACTGTAAATGAAACTGAAATATCATGGAGTAAAAGACAAATTATGCTCATAGGTAAGAAATTAGCTAAAGAAAACAAACAGGAGGAATGAATTGAAAATGTTCAGTTTGGTGAAAGTCGATCAGTGGGGAGCCCTGCAATTCTGCTCCAGATAGGTGGCACAGAGGGGATATGGCAGAGGGCTTGTTACTGCAGCTGCCTAAGGATGTCCTTTTGGATGTCACAGCCAGCTGGAAGTGATTAGGGCAGCCCACATGGCTTGTGCACACATGGAATTGTTCAAAAGAAGCTATTGCACATTCACTTCACACCATTTAGTTAATCCCATCTAATTTCCAAGTGCAGACAAGTGTTTAACTTCACTGGGCCTGAAGCTGGAGCAGCACTAATGCCCTGACTGCACAGAGCAGGTGAAATGCATGCTGCCCTCAGGAGGTGAGGGAGAGTGGCAAAGACAGAGATCTAGATCATGGAGGCACCTAGCATTAATGTTAACAAAAGCTATGCCAATTCCTTCAACCAGGCCCAACTGAGCTAATAGTGTCAGCTAATTACCTCACACGTGTAAGCTTTTATCACTGAACCCTGCTGGACAGTGCAGAAAAAGAGTTAAGTCTGAAATTTAAGGTCTCAGTGTGATCTTAAATCAACAAAAGAGACTCTCCCAGTTGGTGAAAAGGAGCTACCCTCAGTGGGGTAGAATTGACTGATAGCTGGACGAAAACTAAATGGAAGAGAGCTTTTCTCTTTCTGCCTCCCACAGCCTCTGCCACTCAGCATACATTCTGGATTTACCTCCAATGATAAGCTGTCAGTGTCTTTTGCTGCCGGTGATGCCAGTGGCATCCAGTCTCAAGTCATGAATTCCAGGTGGTATTCTGCATTTCTCTTCAGCACTGGTCCTGGGTACACATCAGAGATTTCAAATCCTGTGCCTGTTGATACACTGCAATGGTGATTGTTTACTTACATCAATTCAATTAAGTCAAATACATTAACTCTACTTGCAGTTTCAAATACTAAGACTCATCTAGAGGCATGATTTTCTCTTTTGAGTTTTGGTTCAGAGCAGTAAAGGAAAGGGACCTTCAGGATTACAGAATTACAAGCTTCATCACTCCATTGGTAGAGCAGATTGCAGTGAGGCCACCAGTGTTTCAACCTTCAGCACAAGGAAATTGGACCATGGGAATATATAGCTTGGTGCAGCAAGTATTGTTTTAAATACATTGTGTGACACAACATGCAAACATGATGAAAATATGAAAACCAGGTGTGTGTGTTTGCATATTGCTTAAGGAGACAGTTCTTCAGATTTTCTTGATTGCTAACACACCACATCTTCCACAGAAAGAGCTTGCAGTATTTCAGTTTTAATGACTACCTTTTCTATTTCTACAGCATGAGTGTCAGCAAAAATTCCCAAAACAAATTGCCTAAAGTCCTTTCTCCACTTTAAAACCAAATGTTGCATCTATGCCAACTTTCAGATTGATTCAGATTGATGCGTATTTAAAAACTAAATTATAATTCCTCAGAAAGATATTCACAGCAGCAATGCTGATAGGCTCTTAGCTTACACCTTCAGCCCCAAAAATGAATGCTGTGATCTCATCACATACCACAGGCCCAGCTGGGTTCAGGCTAAGTCAACCTGTGGGTGGGAAACCTCGGTGGAATTTTAGGAAGTGGTATTAATGATTTAGAGCCTATTTACCCAGCAAATTTTGCTAAGGTTGCAGTGCAGTTCATTACTTTCGCAAAGCAGGAATAACATTTTAACATTGCTCCTGAGAATGGAATGCAGGAAAACTGAATCCAACTTGATCGTTCTGTGCAACTAGAAATAAGTAATTAGAAAAAACTGTGGACATTTTATGGGTATAGAAACCTTTAAAAGGATGTGTTGATGCTGAAAGAAACTCTTCATTTTGCTCTGACTACCCACATTCCGCAAAACCTTTTGTAAGCAATTGATCCTCCCTGGTGCTGTGTTCATGCTTGTGTATGGCTAGGAATTCTGAAGCCACACTGGTGACTTTCTAGAAAGCTACTACAGTTCTGTCCAGATGATGAACTGTGAAGGGCCTTGTAAGGTCATCTAAGCATTGCTAGGGAGATTTGTGGAAAAACATGGTGGAATTATTAGTATGCAAAGGACTTGGCCAACATCCTGGCTGGGAGCTAACAAACTGAATGACTGTAGCATTCTTTTATCACTAACCATTCTGGGTCAATAGCACTGAAATTACAGCATCGCTAAAATCAGGTGAGCATATTTTGCGTGTAGATAAGATGTAAAATCAAAGCAAAGATCAAATTAACTCTACTAATCATATGTGGAAGTCAAAAAGAATAGATTCTTCAGTGCATGGAATCTAAGTAACAGCGTGAAGAGAATGCACACAAAAAACCTGCAAAATAAACTTCATTAAAATTTGTCTGTAATACGGAGCTCTATTTAAAAAATCCGCATCAGCATCACCGAAAAAAATCTATGTAGTAAATCATGTTCCATAGTCCATGTTTCATACATGCTGAAGCTGTTTTAGTGGAAAATGTTTGTGTCTTGTGATGTTTCACATGGAATTGCATATAGCCATTATTGAACTTTGCAGCCATTTACTCAGATACCATCAACCATCTTCAAAACACAAGTATTTGGTCTAACCTGGCGAGCTAGGCTCACTCTGCACACAGACAGAAAACTCCTCAAGTCAGCTCCATTTTTCATAGGACAGATGTCAACATAAATAGGAAAAATATTCATCTGAAAATACTTAAATCCCTACACTGCCTACAAAAGAAGCCTAACTTACTATCTTGACTAGAAATCTAAACTTTATGTAATTGAAATCAGATTAAACAAACCCCATCCTCGCTGGTTGATTTAGACATTAAAACTGCTCTTTTCCAATGACTGCGGAGGGTGCCCAGAGTCCTGGACAGTGCTTTAATTACAAACTGGGAGCCTCTATCAGCAGAGCTCCTTAAGATTTTCCTTTGGATTTTTATTTTCCTGGAAGGGAGGGAGGGAGGAAGGGAATAGTGGAATAATTTCATCACCCTTTTTAAAGATAAACAGAAAAAGTCTTCCCTGCTTCAGGTGTTCCCCACTTCCCCTCCTCCTGTCCTATTTTCTTTATTTTGGGGAGAATATTTCAGAAGATATGGCCTGAACCTAGAAACAAAAAGATATTACTGCATTTCATATATACTTTAAGTGGACATACAATCCATAAATCTGAATGCAATAAACTTTTAGCCATACTTTGAAAAATCAATTAAAAAATTACAATTTTTCAAGCACTTTATTAATTGACTGATGTTTTAAATTACCTTTCCTCTTTGACCACTAAAAGCTCAGTCAAGGGCTTGCTGATGCTAACAGAAATCTTTCAGGTTGTCACAAAAAGGCTTTTCAACCAAACCCTGTAGGCATTATTTTTATCAGTATTTGTCAAGTTCAGCTCAAAATATTAAAATGAAATGAGAGAACTCCAGGTCTTCAAGGCACTAAATTGAATAAATACCAGAAAATTAAACGAAATTCAGTCATGTCTCTAGCAATTTCACTCAATCCAGTGGCATTTCAAAGGTTTCAGATAAAGAGAGAATTTGTCCCAGTCACTGTTTTGCAGTCAATTTACACTCAGAGTTCATTGACTTCAGTGGAAATTCCACCATGATAACCATGACAGGGCTGGGAATGATTATGTACAGTAAGATATAAAGAGCTAATGAAGCATGCACAAATCAGTTCAATATGTTGAAAATTCTCTCAGGAGTGCTAGTTAGATAATAAGTAGATTAAGAGTTATAAACAGGATTATTTTTTGTCTCTATCTTCTAATTAATGACTAACCTACAATAGAATCATAGTGATTCACAAAGTTAATCAGAAGACAATTTAAAGAGCAAATAAAATTCTAGAGATATTTTCCACCGCCCTTTTGTCCTGCATTTTTCCAGTCTTAACTATAATAGTCTTGTTCAGAAATATGTGAAACAGCCAACCCTATACTTACTGTCACTTCTCATTTATTGATGGTCAGTACTCTGATGCAGGCATTTCCGAATTGTCAGCAATTACTGGAGATAATGCATATTATATATACACACAAAATCAGTTCAATATTGAGCAAGATTGCAAGATTTATTTTTTTCATTTTTCATTTCTTTGAAGATACAAAAGAACTGTCTGATTCTCAGAGCATGAGTAACAGGATGACAAATGTTCTAAGGAACTGTGACAACATTTACCAACATCAGGCTCCAGAGCATTCTTCACCCCACTCTGCCATGTAGTAGCCATTGATTTAAATAAGAACCACACCATCATATCTTACTGGATTATTATCAGTGATAGTAATGGAAATGAATAGTCTCTGCTAGAGCTGTGTCAGTACTAATTAATGTAAAACATTTCTTACGAATTAGGATGTTGTTTTCTCTGAAAAGGACAAAGGGCTGGACAACATTCAGGAGATGGTTAGTAGATGTTTTCCTGTTTCCTATCTTACGAAGAGCCTGGCTACTCTTTCATGTAGTAATCTCACAGGCAGTCCTAACTCAGAATTTCCAAAGACTTGCTATTACAGTGAGATGTGGAACGATTATGTAGTTATCTAAATAGAGCACTATCAAATGCAGGGATGTTCAGAGAGTTGGAAAACAAACACTGTACTGAGCAAACCAAAACTACTGAAATAGTAAAAACTATAGAATGGAGAAATAACTCAGTAGTTATTTATAATTGTTTATAATAATAGTTATAGTATATATATATAGTATATATAATAGTTATAATAATAGTTATTATTGCAGTAATTTGTTATCTAAAAGTATTGAGGCTGATGGTAAAAAGTATAGTCATAAGAACTAGGATGACATGCAATCCATCACAGAATTTCAAAAAAATAGTCAGGAAGAGGCAAGAATCATGACAAACAAGGGACAGAACAAACAGAACAAAGAAGTGTTAATTCTTACTGGGGTTAAAAAAAAATAGCCTTTTATAATCTCACTGCCAGACACAGATTCCAAGGAAAATTACATGCCTTATAACTGATTTTTTTTTTCTTCAAATTTTGTGTCAGGAGCCCTCCAGTCTCTTCCTTCCTTTCTTATATACAGAATGATCTAAGGAGCAGAGATTTCCAGTGTGGCAGCTCCAGACCAGGAACTGAAGGACTGTAACATCAGTTATTCTAAAGTGCAATTGCTATTGTGTGCTTATTCACCATATTATAAGCTGTAGATGGCCCATTGCAACATGAGCTGCATAGAACTCTGTACACTGGAGTTAGAACTTAAACTTGCCTGGAGATTGGAACTAAGAATGTGAAGAATTGAAAGAAAAAGAATGCAAGGCCTAACTAGTTGCAACTCCATTGTTTGCATTCCTTTACCATATCATCACCACTTTCCATTTCCACTTTGTTTCACATACAAAATTTTATACCAATGGCAACTTTAGACAAAACCTGGAATCATTCTGTGCTCAAAATCCTTATATTTTCCTGGAATTAAACCAGAAGTTAAACTCTAATCCTTATTATTTAACTGACAGAATATACCATTTTGGACAAACACAAAGTGCTTTTCTAGCAAGCAGAACTCTAATAGAAACATCAATTATTCTTGCAAGGTCACTTCATCTCTTGAAATTTGTGTCTCACACCAGTCTCCCATTCTCAAAAATGAAACCATGTTGAACTCGGCACTGTTCAAAACTTTCAAGTCTAAAACTTTCTTTTTTGAACCAGCTAGGAAGTTGTTTTGTAATTGCCACATGAAAATAAAGCCATTTCAGTTCTTCATTTTCTTTATTCATTAGAAATTTAAATGTTTTTACAACTCTTTTTATATGGTAAATTTCTGATGAGGCCACATGTGAGATTCACAGGACTTTCTGGTCTTTTTTGAGAAGCAATTCACAGAGCAGTGATAGTGGCACTCCTCCCAGTGGTTTACCCTGTCCTGTGAGTTCAATTCCTTGTTCTTCATGTCGTTGTTTAGTGGTTTGTCCTTTACAACTAAGGGGAAAAAAAAAATTACAGCAAAACTTTGCTGAAATAATTAGTTGAGCATGATGTAACTGAATATTAACTATCAATGTTAACTAAAGGACTTTTTTTCCAGTCATATGATGCCATGGAATTGTAATGTCAAGATATTTCTGCCTTGTTCTCTTTTCCTTCCAAATGACTTTAGAGCTGATTTTTCCACAGTTATTCTTTTCCTATTCTTCATTGTTATTTTGTAAGTATGGGTCTTTATCTGCTTTACAAATGCAAGTAGGAAAAAACATGTATTTTCCTTAACATTTTTTCTCTCAATTTTAATGCAAATTACAGAAGAAGGATTTTTATTAACACTCCATTTTCTGAACTGAAGGAGATCCAGGATTCTATAGGTAATGGAAAAATCAAGAAAATGTTAAGTGCTAGTTAACCACAGATTCAACTCGAGTGTAACTTGGCTAGTGCTGACACAGAGCTAATGTTTGTCCTGAGCAAGCTGAGAGCTCCTGCAGACCATGTTACAAATGCCCTTGCTGTGTATATGGTTGAAACAAGGTTCTTAAGGCAACTGTAGTTTTGGATAGAGAAATAGTTATCAGAAAGCATCAGACAAACAATCTGAGAAGCATGTGCTGAGAAGGTAAATCATGAAAGTCTCCCAAGAACTGGAAATCTGAGAATCCTGCTGAACATGCAACATAGTCCCTAAAGGATCATGTGGCTGGGACACATTGCTGGATCAGCACTGGCAGTGTGTTTTCACTGCTCTGCGTAAATCCCCCTCATGGTATGGGAAAGCATGGGACCTAAATGAAATGGAACAATATCTCTTTCTTTTCCTTTTCATTCCCAGTATACTCATCACCTCAAAAAGGAGATGATCTTCATTTGGTAAGTGTGATAATGCAGAAGTTCCTCGGGCAGTTCTGTTGTATGGAGGCCATGTCACTTTTTGCAGTAGCTTTGTATTGAGTGAAAATATCTCCAGATATACAATCATTACCTAGCCAGGTGCCAAGGCTGACCGTTTACACCAATCTTCACAGGTTGATCAACTTTAACTTTCTTTGTGTGGGTCTTCTCTCTGAAAATCAGACATCAGCTGAAGGCTGAAAGCCTAAAAACTTAAGGTACCAATATAAGATACCACCTTCAAAAAGTCTAGGCAAATGAATGTGTTATATAAGCCAGTAGGTGTTTAAAGGACAAGTCAGATCTACATCCTTAACTGAGTGCATCAGGAGTTGCCATGTATTTTTATTAATTCATTATGGTTGATCTAGTTATATAAACCGGAAGTGACAATGGATTAGCTCCTGGAGAGTGTTTCATATGGGATTACTTTTAATGCTGAAATTCTCATCATACTCTTAACTTTTAAAATACTGATAACACAGTACATACTGTGCACTTTTTGAACACTGAGCTATGCATTCCCAGCAACACACTCGGAGCTCTAATAATCAAGATTGCATTCAGAGAAGCTTAATTCTCATGCTATTAATCTCTTCAGTGGTAAGAGTAATTATTCAGTATTCACCAAGAAGCAATCCCATAACATGCACAGGGTGCCAGTATGTTAGCATGGTTTGTATGACCACATGGTGAGAAAAAATGTTTCTTTCTCACCAGCAAGTTATTATAAAGATCCTTAAAAATGACTGCAAATTCTATTTGCTGGATATAAAATTCTCTCAGCTGTAAGTATTGTGCCATCTTTGTTTAACCCAAATGACCTCCAAAGCATCAAGTCTTCTTTAGTATCCCTTTAAGGTCTTCCTTCTAAGAGTCCTTTTCAGTTATTTCCTTCTTTTCATGTTGTGTTTCTGTCATGCTGTACTTCTGTCCAGCACTGCATTTTCCCGAAGACTTTTACCATTACACTTATTTCTTATTCCCCATCTCTCACCTGAGGTTTTTTTCTTAACAACTCCTTCTGTATATTGTGCAGCCCTCTGCAGGAAGGCAGAAAGGTGTCTGGATTAGATAAATCAATGAATGTTAAGTAGTGACATGTCATTTTGTTAAAGGCATTTAGATTTCCAGATAGTAAAGACAACTCTCTTCTAACCAATGAGTACTTTGCATTGAAAGAGATGCGGGACAATGAAAGATTAACATCAGTGCAAAAAAAATTTCCCATAGTTGACATTTCCTATTTGTAGCTAAAGCTACAATCTAAAGGTAAAAGTTAGTGCTAGATTTGGAAAATACTGCAACATGAGAATAGACCGCAGTGCTACCAAGGACTTGTCCACTGTTCCTGATACACAAGTGTCTGGATACACTTACTTGAGTGTTTGCTTGCTGTGAATTTGACAAGTCAGCTAACACATGAACCTTAGGTATCTGTGTCCACTCAGTGCAAATTAACTGCCTCAGGGATCTTTCCTCTCCTTCCACCATGTAATTTCAATGGGGAGCCATCGTGTTAGCCCTTGACTGCGAAGGCGATCTGATTGTCATGTATTGTTTGCTTGCTTCATTCTTCTAACTCTTCATGTTTATAATTATTGAACTGTCATTTTTTTTGCTGGTCCACCTCTCTTCATGTAAACTGCCTTTTTCTAATTCTTCTTCCCCCTGTGCATTCTTAGCTGCTTCTTCACCAGCTCCTTCAGTTCCAAGTTGATCAGAAATGTCACGTCCTCTCATTTAAGGTGTTTCCCCATCAAATGGGAATAAATTCATTTATGCAGTATACTTGGACTCTTCTCTTCATTTTCAAGGGGCACAACATAATGAATAAGCCTATGAATCACATTTGAAAGATGCCAAATTCCTGCTGTACGAGCATTCTTGGGGGCCTGCGGGTACTATTATATTTGCTTCAGGGTTTATGAACATGGTGAGGAGCCAGATTTTGAAAGAGAAATTACCAGCTATAATGAGCCTGCCACTTTTGAGATGAATGAGAGTGATCCAACAGAAGTTAGTACAGCATGCACATTTGCTGCCTTCCTGGCATACTCCAACAGCAGCTAGACTCAGTGTCTCTCTTACAGAACAATGCAGTCTGGGGTAATATAGTGTGAAAGGAAGGTTCATGGCATGCTCCAAAGAACCAAACCACCACAGCTGTAAATATTGTCTTTGAGTCATACAAGCACACATCATACATAATTTGCTTATGGTGTCTGGCTCTGAAGGCTGTGTTGTCCTCACAAAATTCTTGTTTATGTTAATTCCATGCATTATGGTATTACTAAGAAAAATTCATTTGTTTTAAAGAGATACTGTATGAACTGGAATTACTAATCTTTGCCTCCAGGAAGGACAGTTGTTGCTCTTCTTGCATCTTTGTGCCCAAAAGCTCTTCCCACCACTGATGTGAAGCACAGTTGTCTTTGGGCAGGCTGCATGCTGACCTGATGAGCTGCTGGGAAGACAATTCCTGTCAGTAGCTCTCTCCACAATTCCAACAGGAGGAAGGTGGCTCCTGGAGATCTGCACTACATGAAGTTAGGGAAAAATCTCTTGATACAGTCTGTTTACAGAAGAACAACTGCTTCCTCACAACACAGCCTGGTCCACCATCCTGCTTTCTCTTGAATCCCTCCAAGCTTCACCCTTCTTTGTCCAGCACTCCATCATATATCTCACCTCATCCTTCAGCTGACCCTATGGCTCTCTCCATGCACACTTTGACTCCTCTCTAGACCTCAAAACTGTTAAGCTTTTGCAGTGTGTATGTGGTTGTGTTCATGGCCAGGTCCCAAATCTGCCTGACAACCAGAGTGAACATTAATGTGTAAGCAATGAGGAAACCATTGAGTGCGACCTTGAATCCTGAGCTAACCTGACAGGATAAACATAGTCCCAGTTATTGCTCCTTAGCTCTGCCTGGTTGAACAATCTCTCTCTTTTTCCTCAGACTCCTCCTAATCTCCCTCACCAAACTTTCTCCATCATTCCTCACTCTCCTTGTGTGACTGGAGACCTTTTATAGCAACTTGAATAGAAGTATTCAAACAGTACAGAAAGGCCACTAAAAAGCACCTGGTTCTGAACGTCTTCATATATGTCCATGTCATAATGAAGTTCAGCATGTGTATTTGAGTACCAGTGGACTCTGAATTTTTAAATTAGTTGATTGATGACTCCTTAAGATCATTTCAGTACAATCCTTGTTAGTTACCAGTGTAAGAGAACTGTAGATTCCTCTCCTCAGTATCATGATATTGCCTAGTTGTCCTTCCAGCTGATAAATCTGCTGATTAATTCAACACTAGCTCCCAGAAACATTGACATAAGTGACCTTTGTACATTAACCCTGATAGAGAAAGAATTAGAGCCCAGAACATGCCCCAAATGCTGCTCCACTTAACTTTGGTGAGTAGAGGAAAACACTACCATACAAAATAGTTTTTTAATTAAATAGAAAGGATTTTGTATTCTGCTTCCCCTTCACAAAGGGATATCTAATTTTAGCATATTCCCCAACCATTGCTGTCACTCTTCATTCTGATAGTTGTTTTATAGGCAGGAAATCCCATGATTTATTAAATTACATTTTAATGAACATTTAATAGGAACTAACAATAAATGAAACTAGAGAAGGCAAAAAGAAATCATAATCACAGCCATCAAGTCAACCTAAAAAGTGCCAGTCCTGATGTTAATTTAATTTGAGATTTAAGAAGATTACAGAAACTGAATTAATTTCCATTTCCACTGCCTCAGCAGTCAGCTAGCATTGGACAGATGGCACCATAACCAAAATATTTTTCTTCCCCTTATGTATATTTCTTCCATTAACTTTCTTCAGCATGTTATGGCATAATTGAAGAAAATAAAAATCAAAATGTCTATGAAAATTGTAGAAGACTCAAATAGAGCTTATATATACCCACATACATTAATTTTCCTATGGTTTTCAAATAAATTACTTTCTAATATCTACTTCTCAATGCTGACTCTCAGCTTTTCATCATCATCCCCCAGTAGCCCTCATTAGCCTTGTTTTCAAGATGGACTACCTATCTTACTTGATCAATCAACAAGAGGTGGCTTATCATAGAACAAATAAACTGAAAAATAGACCAATTAAAACAAACAAACAAACAAACAAACAAAACAGCAAGTAACAGACCAAAAAAAAAAAAAAGAAAAAAAAGTTATCAAGTCCTTCACTACAGACTTGAGTTCTGATTTTCAAACAAATCTTTTATTCCAAGTCAAAGCTTTTGCTATTCGCCTTTTACCCGGACGGTATTTTCCAGCCTATTTCCATTTCTGATATTCTGACTCCTGCTACAAACACCTCATCCTGACAGCATGATTCTTTCCATTTTCAATTTGCATTTATTATACGTAAGAAATGCTACAGTGTTTCTAGACACTCAACCACTCTGTGACAGACAGACAGGTATTACAATAGCTGGTCTTTTCAGTGTTCAGTGATTTTAATAGGCTTACAATTCTTTTTCCTGTTTTTACAAACCTGGACACCTGTGACAAAGAGGAAGTGTAACCAGACATTCTAAATGCAGTATGTTTTTGCATCTCATTTAGGGTAATGTGCTGTACTTTTTAAAAGACACTGAATATGGAAAAAAATCATGTTCTACCTATACTGTGGTTTAGTGGGTACACAGAAGAACCTGAACTAATGCTAGCTCTGATGGTGTCCAAGAATATCAGAAAAAAAAACAACCTAACGGCATATTAGACAAGGTAGGTGGCCTGCTGGATCAAGAGATACAAATGAATTCTTTATTGAGAAGGAAAAAGAGAGACAAGAAAATATAATCAACATTCAGGAATGTATCTGGAGAAGAAGCAAGACACCTGGCATCATGGAGGATGCCATGAAGGGAATAAAAATGTAGGCAGAAAGTAAGACTGGGATGAGAAGACAGACAGAAATTTATAAAATGGGAAATCTATAAAGTTTATGTAAGTAATTCTCAGGTTTCAGCTGCTAGAAAAACGTATCTGCTGCAAACAGTTCCCAAGAGCCCACAAAGGCAGGCAGTTGATATGGAAACTGGTATACATAAGAGTATAACTTCAGAATGTCTCTGAGTGAGACCAAAGATACTGTCAGCATAGCAGCCTGCATGTGACAGTGATTAATAGCAGTTCCTTGGAGAAAAAGCAGAAGAAAGGCAGCAGGTACAAAGTGACCTCTACATACGTCCTGCAAACTGTTGCTTTGGAGAAGCGTCTTCCTGAGACAGAAGAAAGTTAACAGTCACGATTGGATCTGCATCTAATTCACTTGTTAAATATACTCTATTTTGATATCAGTGATAACAATTTAATATTTTCATTCTGAATTGCAAAAGATAAACTGCTTAAAATTTTAAGACACTTAAATAGAAAATATTAGAAAATATTAGAAGGAGCAGCCTCTACATTGTGTGACTGTCAACTTTTTTGTCCGTGCTACCATAAGGAATACTCTCAAATCAATAAAGCCTTCTCGCTGAATTACCACCACTGCTATTCAGCTGCAAGACACCAGAGACCTTTGTATATTAGCTGGTCGTTCAGTTAGTAATCCGAGATCTAGCAAAAATAGAAATCATAACATTAAAATAATGGAAATAATTCTAAAACCATAAATTTTCTCATGATTCAGATATTTTTCTTTACTTCCAGTCATCCATTTTAACATGCTAGCATGCCTGATTTTATAGGAGCAAACTTAATCATCTCCTTCAATCAGTGCTTTTGAAATGTCATAGCTCAACTTGGATTGTTTATATCAATTTCTAGGTAGGTTGATTTCCTATCACATCAAAAAGGCAGTGAAAGCAGCATGCTCCTCTCTTCACTTCTTTACCGCTCCAGTGAGAAATTTGTCTTTTTTTCTTATTTTTTGAGCTTGAGGCTGTTAGACCTCTGAATGCTACACCAACCAGCGTGATTTCAACACCTCACAGTGAGCCATTTATGTCTGAGTGATTGCTTCAAAGCAAACAGTGCTGTAAGTGAGTGGTGCCCAGGCTCCCTGCTAAGGCAGGCCACAGGACCTAACGCGCTGTTTCTGCATGCCCTGGAGTGCATGCACACACATCCCACCTTTCTCAAAGAGCCATTTTAACTGCGCATACCCCAACCAGCTGTACTGGCCACACACAAAATCTCCCAGCCATGAGTGGAACGTTTCACCTCATCATAGTTCGCTTCTGACTGACAGCATTGCAGAGACACCTCTGTCTGAGCAGGGAGTAACTGTGGACACAAGGACAGCACTGCCATGCTGCTCCTCACCATGGCCCTTCAGAGGCCCACAGCGTCTCCTGCTCCCCAGCCATCGTTTTCACTGACAGGCCCTGTAGTCAGTACCAACAGCAAAGAGCAGACAAAAGTCTTACACTTGGATTCTGAGCATCTGCAAGCCCCAACGACTACTAATCACATTGCTCATTTCTCCTCAAAAGCTTTACTTCACATAACTGAGCACTACTGATTTCAACTACCACAGTATAATAACCTATGCTAGACTCCTTTCATAGTAACCACCCTTAGATTTGGACACCATTCTGAAAAACGTTGAGATAAACATTTCCTGCTATCTTTACAAATACATTGAGATGAAAAATGGAATGACATTTACAAGCAAGGGAGAATTTCCCCCTCAATAATTCCAGAATAGGCCATTCTTATGTCAGGGATTTTAATAGGAATAGGAAATGGTACAGACTTAACCCATTTTCATTACAGTCTTAAGACTGCAATTTTGTGGTCATAATCTAATGTCATGTCTTTGCTATTAGTAGATTTCCTCCAGAGTCCAGACAGAAGTAGATGTGCTCAGAAAGACCTCAGGAATATCCTGCTTTTCTGGCACCAATTTAAAATATAAATCTCTTTAGATTGGTGCCTCTTTTTTATTCCTGTTTTGGTTTTGTTTTCCCAGAATTAAATACACTTTACCTTCAAAATAAACATTGTTACCTTTGTTTTAAATGACACTGAAGTACCCTTTAATCTCTCTTGCCAAAACCAACATTCTGTCTTGTATCTCGCAGTTTACCTTGTGATAGAGTCATCGGCTACCAGTAGGAGATTCAAATTTAACAAAGGCAAATGAGTTTTGGTCCTGGAGAAATTTCATGTCCACTGTATTCTTCATATCTAATTCAGCAGAAAGGATCCCTGTGATTTCAGTGGGACAAAGGGTGGTCATCAGAACATCAACTTTCAGGTAGAGAGAACAGGTCTTTTCCATGCTCTGGAATGCCATTCCATGCCAAACACAACAATTGCAGCAAGCAAACTCTAAACACTAACATTGCAATGAGAAATCCACATGCAATCATTATGGCTTTTATTTGGTATCTTTTTTTTAAAAAAAAATGCATTCCCTTAGACTTAAGGCTGTACCAAAAACAACCCAAAATGAGGAGGCAGACCTACTTCAGAGGGAGCACCAGAAGGTTTTTTTGCTTTAAGAAATCCTGATGACTTCTAGGTAGCCTCTGTATACAGCCACCTTCTCCCAGTCACTACCCAGGCCATTCCTGTCCTTTCCATACCTGTCCCTCTGTTGCATGGAACCAAAGCAATGGTCACATGCTCTGCCCTTTTACTTTGTTAACAATGGAAAGATGGAGAGGAAGTGAGACTCAAACAAACCTGCACCTCATTCACATACAGCCTAGCCTTCCTTAAGTTCCCAAGCAAATTTTCAAATAAGAAACATGTTCACTGTCAGACAGAATATTGACCCTTGCAAATTTTGACCGTTGCTGGTGCATTTTTGGTTAGTTTTTAATTGGGTTTGCTTTTTACTTTTCAAGCCAGTGGCAGATGGCTCACCAGTCTGATTTAATCTGGCAATTCTTCTACTCCTGTATTACCTTCATGGACCTCTCCATAGCCACAGTATGGGGCAGTTTCAGAGCTTTCTGATGCATAATTGTCACAGCTATTCAGAATTATAAAGTGAGTTACTGACAACAGAAATTTATTTTAAGTTCTAGGCTTATTTCTATCCAAGGTTTTCTTCTACATTCAATTTCTTCCTAAGCTGCAAACCATTCAAACTGCACTTTTCATATAGCTGAAAGCAGATTTGATTAATATGATTTCTTTGTGAAAATCTGAGAAGATTAAGGAGCAGTGATGCAGAGAACATGTGCCCTTTCTCAACATGACATTCTCTAACATTATACAGGGTCTGCAGATCCTTCCAGTCATTATATTGTTCCCAGTAGTGGCATCTAAAGGGAGAAAAATCTATCATCAGGGAAGAAATTCATTTTTTCATATTATAGTTTCAATCTCATGTGTAGGTCAACAAATCTGCAGCTGTGTATTGATTTCATTCTGTAACTAGGCGGGAAAGGCCACATTTCAAGGGAGCATTTGCAGATTGCTTTTCCTTTGTGTTACAGGGTCCTTTTGTGATAGTCCCTTAGAAAAAAAATTAAGATTGGCCAGACGACTTCTACGTTCAGTGAAGCAAAATGCCAAATAAATACGTTTACAGGCACATCAGTTAACTGTTTTTTTCTGTTTATCCCAGTGTTACAAACTGCAGAAACACTTTCCAAAATCGGTAGGGGAAAAAAATCTGTTCAGCATTGATCAAATATAGTTTCTCATCTGTTTCATGACCTTTTCCATCACATGTAATTAGAAATGGAAAGGTCTTAGCCACATGCTTGTAGTATGCTCCAGAATACAGATGCAAGGTTTAGTTCAGTGCTGAGATACAGCGAAGGAACACAGTTCACAGATTCTAGGATACAATAGTGCCAATATCTGACCCTCAAAATAGGAAATACAGACCATGCCAGCACTCTCAGGCTGGAGAATGTCAACCAGTAGATTTCTTGACTGCTTTTATGTAGTATCATTAGTGGACTGCACACTGTAGAGAATGTGTACTGTTTGCAACCACATACAGCATAGCAATAGATCAAATCTGTCAATAGTGTGATATGGTCTTTGTTACTAGGGGCTGCAGGAATGTTTCTACCTCAAACAGCCAGTGTGATTTGCTAACCAGTTGTTAAGGAGGTAATTACTATGCCTCTTTCTAAAAGTGGTTGTCTGAGTCTCTTGCAGTGAGCCAAGCTGCTGTTTCTGAAAGTCAGAAACTCTGAGCAGCAATATTGACCATGAGCTCTGACTAAGGTTAATGCGGCAGCATTTCTGTCTGGGAAAAATAACAGATCTTTAGTATTAAAGAAGCTGAAGCAGGTTCTGATGATGAAGGCATACCTGCCCACTTCTGGGGGCAGTGGTGGAGTGGAGGAAGAGGAACTATATGATCTTTGAGGTCCCTTCCAAGCCAAAGCCATTCTACCATTCTATTATTCTGTGATAAGCATCTGTCACTCTGGTGACTGTCGTTGCTGTGGCTGTGTGGTTTCCAGCACCAGCTGCCTGTACTGCATAAGACATGACTGAAATGAACAAAGACCAAGATAAGAAAACACTGCAAAGTCCATATGATGTGTGGATGAGGAGAGTGACCTAATCCTTGCAACAGCCATGTCCGTTAGAAACCTTTTCCTATTATCTGTGTGGCTCCAAGGACTACAGGAGCATGAGATCTGATTGCCAATCTGACCAATGTGTGACTGGCTAGCCAAGGTCTTTCAAAAATCATACACATACACACACATACACACATCTTAAAAATAGATTATGTTTGTATCTATTTTAACATGCCCGCTCAAACTGGTGAGAACTCAGCTGATTATACAACTTTCTCTAATCTTGCACAAAAGAAAAATAGTGCATGCATTTCAGTAGTTTGTAAATAAGAGCCTATTTCCCTCATTCAGACCATTTCAACTCACCACCTTAGTTTCTGGGCTTCAAGCAGTTTCTGTTCTAGAACAGCTTTATTCGGTAACCATAAACATGAGATTTGTACATGTAGTGGTACACAATTGCCCTGGTTGTGAATCAATGCTGTATAATTTCTTTTGGCATCATTATAAACTATTTTGAACATAGCTGGGAATAGGAATAACATTTCACAAGAGAACAAATTACAGGTAGTCTTCTAGATAAAGTTCTTCACATTTTTTTGACCAGAATTCCATCGGTATAATAAAACAATAATATATCAGTCTGACAGCAAAGTCAGAGTAGGCAGAGACAAGGATGAAACCATGTATGAATGATGACTCATTCTCTCATAAAAGCAAACCCCACCCACACCCCCCTCAAAAAAAGAAAAGCATAACAAAAAAGAAAACTTTAGCGAATTATTTGTTAGTCTCGGTCTTCTAATAAATAAATAAATAAATAAATAAATAAATGAGATTGTTTGTTTCAAAAGACATGGTACAATGCCACCTTCTGGTCAAAAATGTGAAGAAAAATATACTGGCATGTTATTATCTATTCACGCATTGGCTTACAAGATCATTTTGTGTGTGATTTCACAATAGCCATACAGTCAGTTGCTTGGAACAGTTTCTTCAGCAGCTGACAGCACCTCAGCTGCTGATCTTTCTGGACCAGCTGAGCCAGACAGAAGGCATAGTTTTGCCTCAACAGCTGAAGCTCAGAGCAGGTTTGCATCTTAAGACAAGGATTTCATTTTTTCACATACTGGTCATTGCCTGCCTCTTCTGAAGACAATGCAGGTCTAACTTCAAGACACTGAAGTTCTCCTTACAACCTTCAGCTATTTCAGGATTATTTATGAGGAATGCCCATTCTTGTGTACCAGTTCAGTGTCCCATCCTTTCACACCAGACTGCGCAGATCCATACTGAGATTTCCAGAAAAGTTCCCTCAGGAGTCTAGCAAAAGAAATTCCCAAAGGGGCTTGAGCACAGTGAGGTGCTCCTCACTTCCAATTCACCAATTTGGGTTTTCTACCTGCCTTGTCTATTTTTTCTGTAAAACCATGTGAAGGAGAAAGGGGGAGAGGTGTTTTGGGGAAGCATAGCACAGACAAGCTGCATGAATACGCAGGTATGACCCTGCCCACATTTATTGCAACATATTCCGACAGCTTCAGACGGATTTGAAAGCCAAAAATGCCTCCAATGCATAGTGGATCCCTATACAAGAATATGAGCTTTTTACATGGTATGAGAATAAAACTGATCAGTGGAGAGAATTATTATATATTATACTGTAAAACTACAGCAAGGAAAGCACTGTGACAATCACTGGATATTCATTCAATTGATATTCCCTGAGGAATTTTAATGAGGATTTCACACTCCATAACCACATGCTTTAGATTCTGTCAGTAAAAATGTTAAATGCTTCTGTTAAAGTAATGTGACACTGCTTTTGCTGCACTACTCCTTGCAAGGGAATGGTATTCTAGCTAGAGGAGAGCATGACCACTTCTTTTTTTCAGATGTCTTGGCAATGTTTTCGATTATCTTATGCTGTGGCTGAATCCCTCCGTATGCTACTGAACCCAGAGAAAAATCACAATGCCAGCAGAGGAATGCAATGATTGTTGAAATTCCTTCAGCTTTGCATGTGTAAGTTTCCTTGTACTCTCCATGTAGCTGGCAACAAGATATTGTGTAATGCATAAGGAATGCTTATGTTGGGATTAAAAGAGGCAAAATCCATCAATTTCATACAGAAAGTTCCAAGGTTAAACTAATTTATTTGCAATTATGGCTACTACATGTTCTTGATTGTAACGATTACAGAAAAAATGAAACTCTTGGTTCCCAGTGCTTACAGGTAAGCTCATGACAACGGCAGTGGGACCCAGGTAAGAGGAACAAGCAGGAGTTTGGAAACTCAATTTGTATTATTGAGTCACCCACTAATCTACCCCATGGTCTTCACAGGCTTCATTTGCCTATTTTTCTCTTCCACTTTATCTTGTAGACTTTAAGTACTGCCTGTAGAAAAGACTGTATCTTACTGTGTGCTTCTACTGTGCCTTGCTTAATAAAGAGCCAAATTCACCAAAGCACCTACATTTACACTACATGTAATAACATAATAATCCATAATGCAGAGAAATCTTCCTTCACAAACTGAAAAATAGGCTTTGTTATGTCAGACTGCCATCACTTGGTGGTGTTTAAAAAAAAAAAAAGTGAAGATATCTTTCAGGTAATCCGTAGCAAATCATTCATTGCTGTGGTCATTTAAGTATTTCTGTGTATATGGCATGGCTTGATTCTTCTGCTTCGATGTTTAAGATAAATAATCACAAAGACTAAGCAGAGCTTTATGACCTCCTTGATACAATATATGTTTAGTTTTATGCAACTAGTTTTTCCATAAAAGCTTAGGCCAGACCACTGCAACATATCACTCTGTGAAGTTGAACTGAAATTTCACATTGGAGCTCTAAATTCCTATTTGGTGTAATTCTACTATTTTTTAATGAGATTACACAAGAAATGAATGTAGTCCAGCAACACAAAATGACTATCAGCTACTTTGAGTTTGGAAATATTTTCCTTTCCTTCTGAAAGGGAAAAGACTTTCATATTACTGACTTTAATATCCTGTCATGGTAACTAAAGTTCTTTACTCAGAGGGCAATGAGGCACCAGCACTGCTGCCCAGAGAGCAGTGGGTACCCCATCTCTGGAGAAACTCAGGGCTGGGTTGGATGGGCCCTGCATAGCCTGAGCTGCTGGGTGGCAGCCCTGCCCATGGCACAGGGTTGGGTCTTGGTGAGCTTTGAGGTCCCTTCCAACCCAAGCCATTCTGTGATTCCCTGATTTTACAACTCTATGAAAGGGTGGATCTTGGCCTACTTCATTTACAAGCCAAGGAGTTTTCTGTGAGTGGAAACAATTCCTAATTAGCAATAGCAATATAGCAGTAGTAATCCAGTACAGTATGCAGCCTACAGGCTCATGCCATCCCACACACATCCTAGGTGTCTGCCCTAAAGAAAAGGATGACAGCTCAGGCCCAGGGGATTCACTTTCTCACAGGGAAGCAGCAGTCGCTCTTGTTCTTCCCCCACAGCTCTCCCTCAAACCAACTTGCAAATAAGTATGTGGGGAGCTCAGTCCTCTGCATGGCCAAGTGAGGTTAGAAACTGCATTTCGTTCGCGGTCCTTCTGGCAAGCACCCACTGGAGCGAATGATTACAGCAAAAGTCAGTTATTCTTCCATTAAAATAAACTGTCTTTTTCAAAAAGGAATCAACAAAGCACATATTCTATGCAAAAACTCATTAAACAAATTTTAGTTTAAAAGAATTTATCAGCACTGAAAGACTCAAAGAAAGAGAAAAATTAGAGAATCCATAGCCAGTAAAAAAAGAATTAAAAAGAAGGAGGAGGGGAAAAAAGAGAAACTCATTTCTTCTGAATGCTTTTCATAGGCCAAGGAACTCAAAACGATCATGAAGAAAGAAGGGAAATTGTGGCATCTGCATTAATTGGCATTAAGCACTTAAAACAAGAAGCTTCAGTAACTGCAAATTTAAATTTTTTTATTTCTCCTCCTCCGTCCTTCTTCCTTGCTATTCATAGGGCAGTTATCATTATTTGCAAACAAAGATAAAAACAGTATTTACTATTGCTGGAAAAGGCAGCTATAATTTACTATGAATGGATTCAAAGTGAAAAGCTTTGTAGAAGTTTCATAGTACAACCCAGAATGGAGCCGTAGAAAAAAGGAATTTTTCATTCAGTCACTAAAGAAAAAGGAAAATAAAATGCAATCAGTTGATTTTTGATCATAGGAGATATTTTATGGCTTTGGAAAAAATAGGATACTTTTTTTAGGATCAAGTTAAACCATCGTGATTTTTGTTTTCATTTTAAAATCTTGTGTCTATATACTGGACCATTCCTATATAAAAAAAAGAAGTCTATTTTGCAAATGTAAAAAGCAAACATTATTGCATTTCTAAAATGATTTTTTTTTTTCAGAAAATTCAGGAAATAAATTCTTCTTTACTCTCTCCTTAATAATACCTGCTTTACAATTTAATCTGCCAATTTTATTTGTGGATGATTCATACAAAACAAACAATATCACAAAAATGTCATCAAGTTTCCCTTTTTTTTTGGAACGTGACTTTTATTTAAAAAATGATTGTTTATTTGCTTGCCTTGGCTTGGCCTTGGTTAGTTGAGTAAAACTAGGCTGAATTCCAGTGACTTATATGTCTTACTGGAAACTTCAGAGTGCTTTCCGATGGGTTTCATGCTGAGTGCTAAAATCTCTCTGCACGTGAGGACAATTCCATCAGACAGGTCCGCTGCCCCTGAAACGTCTTCAAATGGAGGACAAGCTCCTTCAGAGTTTCTCATAGTGCACACTGAAGTTAACCACCCGAGATTTCAGGATTTAGATCTGTGCCGCACTTATCACATGTGTGAGGAGAAGTCAGCCTTTATGGCTGACAGTAAAGTGTGGAAATGGGAAAGAGTGCCAGTGGGGAATGGACATCTTCCCTCCCTCCCCAGCACTAGCGTCTCTTCCAGATACCTCAGCAGAAGAAAACTGAATTTCTGAGCAGTGGGAAAAGCAAAGTAGGCACAGAGATATAAGGATAACCACGTTAGTCCAAAGGGCCATTTAGTTCTGTCTTTTTGCCTCTAGTAGTGGCTCAGAAGCTCAGAAAGCACGTAAACAAAGTCAGAAATGTAGTAATGTTACCTTTGCTCCTAGCACCCTACAAGTTCCACTATTTCCTGAACCAGAAATGGAATCCTAGTGTTTTATAGCCTATAATGGATTTTTCTTCTGTGGATTTCTCTAATCCCCTTTGAAGCCATGTACACTTCTGGCACCTTCAGAATCCTGTGCTAATGCCATTGACAATTTAACAACTCATTTTGCGAATAAAAACTTTTACTTTTGTCAAACCTGCTACTTCATGTTCTTATTTGTCTCACCTTGCTTGCGCCACTTATGATTTACAGACTTCTAATCCCTCCTTTTTCAGGCATCTCTTTTCTTACCTAAGATCTCAAGTCTGTTCAGTCAATCTTCATCTGGAAACTATTTCATAACTCTCAACAACCTGTTACCCTTTTGTAGTCCTGCTTTATCTGCTTTATACATTAGGGACAAGACTGCATGCAGTCTTCAGGAAGTATGTAGTGCTGTGTTAATGGTTTCCATTTTGTTTTCTACCTTTCTTTTGTAACTTCTGCACATGGCAATGGGCAAGCTGCCCTAGATGGCTCTGCTTAAGAACGTCCTTGCTGGCAGGGCAGCACAAGAAGCTGAAAAGTTCTTAACTGAGCAAGCCCTACTCAGTAACACTGAAACATCGATGTTTTATCAACACAGTTTTACTCCAAAATCCAAAATGAGGCACCATGCCATCTACAATGAAAATAATTAACTTTATCTTAGCTGAAAATAGACACTGTTCTAAAGAGTGTTTTTAAACTTCTTAGTATAAAATGCAACTATCTTATACCTTGTTTACCAAACTAGTTACTGTCTCAACTATACTGCCGTTTTAAATTAACAAGAGGGGGAAAAAAAGTGTAAGATATTACTCAAAAATAATTACTTCTTTCTTAATCACATGATGATTGTGATTGCAGTATTCTTGTCTTCATAGTATTTATTTCCATTACCTCAGAGTGCAGACAGATCAACTTGCAGTATAAAATCCAAGGAGGATTTGTGCAGTGCACACCCGGTGCACTCTCCTCATTACCCTTCCTCTCTTCCTCCTCTAGGGAGATTACTGACAATGACTGCCTTTCCTAGTCAAGGGAATCTCTTCTTTTTATCTTCTTCACCTTCCTCAAAGCATCCATGAACTCTGAATCACAATCTGGTCCCATTTGTTTTATTTATAAAATATGACAAGCTAGTATAAACATTTCCTGTTTCAAGAAAACTAAGTTTATGATTTAGAATGGGGTAAAAATATAGATTAGATACTGTCAAACCTAACTTTGAAGTTGCCATATTTAAGTTAAATGTTAGTGAAATCAGGATCCTTTGTTTGAAGTAGGAATTGATAAATAAAGCTAGAAGGAATAACAAAAAGCAGATTCAAATACATGATGTCTACACATATTTGCTTAGGCCAGACTGCTTCCCAACACTCGGATCCAAAGCCATTTCCCTCCTCTTCAACATTTTCACTGGCAGGAAACCTGGCTGTGCAAGCCAGAATGATGCCCTTCCAAATCTAAACATCTTTCAGACCAAGTCTAAGGAGGTCAGAGCTTGCTTGTGGCACAGTGGCCAGTGTTAGGTCCTGGTGTCATCTCTGACAGCTAAAGTTTCTATGTAGTTGTTCCTGTGGCTAAGCTAACTATGCTCTCCATTATAATCTGGATGAGAACATATTGGTGTAGGACGAAGGGAGCTGTCAACATGTGGCATGCAGCTGTGCAATTTACCTTCCACTCACACAAAAATAAGCAGGTCTTCTGTAAGAGAATAACAACTTGAGGGTGAAAGTAGTTGTTTTCTATTGTATGTCAAAGTCATTCCCAAACTGTGCCGTTTGCTTTAAGGTAGTTTTTGCTAATAGCCAAGAAAGAGTGAAAATATTTTTAGAATAAAGCTTTTTGATTTATCTATAGAAGGATAAGTTTCAATGATATTTTTTTAAGGAAACCTCAGAAGAATGTTTTGAAACTGCTAAAACACCTTTTGGTGTTTGTTTTTCATTGTTTTTTCATTTCAAAATTGGAGTTCATTTATAGTTCAAGTGCAAAAATAAACATAAAATGTATTGGGTCGGAATTGAAACAAATCATGATCATCATATAGCAAACTTTCAGCTAGTGCGCTCTAATTACTCATTGAATTATTATTTCTGTTGCAAAATTGTGTTTTGATTTTCTATTCTGATTTTAGACAGGAAGACTTCTTGAATTCTCACAACACAGGCAAACTGATGCCTCTTTCCACTCCAGCTAAAATCTTGGCTCAATCTTACTCATTCCTATGTGGTGTCTTTGGCCACAGGTTAATGCGTGATGTAAAGGAGATGACATTTTTGGATTTGTGACAATTTGAGGTCTCTGTGAAAACACAGAAACCCTGAAAAAAGAATTCTGACGTTAGATCTTGAAGTGATGCACACAGAACGTCAAGATTTACAGCAATCTGATATGTAATTTCAAATATCGATTCCAAAACCTGACCCTGTTGAAGTGGATTTAAATTTTTACAGACATTTCAGTGAGACATAGATTTGGCCTCAAATTTCTGCACAGAAGTAGCGGGTTTGCAACACATTTTTTTAAATCAAAGTAGTCTATCCCACCTTCGTCCTACTGCTGCTGCCCCTGCTGTTACCATGTCACCCTTCTTGTTCACACCACTATATTGGTTTTCTCTGAAATTGAAATTTGAGATTAGAATTTTACCAATAACTTTCAAGGTTCTTCAAGCCTTGACCCCTCTGTTCTTGCATAACCTTGTCCGCATTTATGTTCCCTCTTGTAACCTACTTTCTGCTTCTCATTTATCTATGCTACTCCTCACTTTTCAAGATGACCGTGTCAAAATACGGTGCTTTCACACAGCTGGCTTTAGCGTGGTGGAACTCAGTTCCTCTTGATATCCACAGATTTGGGAGATAAATTCACTCCCCCTGTCTCTCCAAGATTTCGACAGTCTGTCTTACAGGGCACAAAGTATGGTCAGGCCATGTGATATGGCTTTCATTTCCACAAGACCTCCTCCCCCTTCCATTTTTTAAAGTTCGGGCATGCAGTGTAAAAAAATCAGAGCCCACAGAAGAATAATCGGAGTCATTTGAGACTCACATAAAGGTCATGTAGGTTACTGCTTGCAAGGAATCTGTGATAATGCAGTGGCTGAGAGGGATTAGTGATCCGAGCCAATATTTCTGCTTTGTGCAATAAGGAAGAATGTTAAACAAATTCTTAGCAGCAACTCAAATTCTTAACAGCAACAGTTCACTTTTTTATGTGCTTTTCATCGTACAGTTTGTGAGTGCCGGGTGCAACACTGGGTTTGCAATATTCTTCTCTTCTTGTCTCCCTGCAAAGTATTTGTATCCTGTTATGCAGCTGCTGTAACAGCCTAACTCTGCCATGTTTCTCTACTGAGAGTTTTCCTTCCACATAAATAAATTTGAAGACATCTCATGTACATTTAAGAATTAATTCCTCTTTGAACATGTTGTCATTTAAAAAAGCATGCCTTGTTTTTGAAAGAAATGGTAAAGTGGTAGTTTCCACTTAGAAAAACACCCTTGTTTGAATTACATTATTGTGTATTTTAGAATATCCTGGAAACAGTTGCACTGTCCATGGCTTTCTCAAACCATCAGAGGAAAAAACCTCCTCCCACATTTTTCTTGCATACAGTCTTATTTTCATCACACTTCTAGATCAGTTTCATTCACATTATTAATGTTATGACTCCAACACCTATTCACAGCAGTCAAGCATAAGAAAAATGCTAGGTCTTTAAAATGCTATTACTTCCTGTAAATAATTGTTTGCATTACAGCAAATTCATGAATCAGCACAATTAGAACTGAATTTAACAAGATGCCTTCTCCAAGACTAACTTCATTGTTCATTTTGTCAAGTCACGACTTAAAAAATTAATGTGAACTAAATTGTAGTACTTTGAATGTGCTATTCTTGCCTTTATCAAAGTGTGCAGTTTTCTTTTTTTTTTTTTTTTTTTTTTTTTACCATATTCCACAGAGGAAAGATTCTAATCTAGGCCAAGAATGAAATGTATAACTTCTGGGGCAAAGTTTTCTCCGGGCAGGAAATGGAGACCCTGGGGTAGCTGAAGAACTTGACCAGAGTGTCATGGGGCTTTATTTAAAAAAAAAAAAAAAAAAAAAAAAAAAAAAAAGAATTTATATTTGTGCTCTGATCTTAACTTCTCTTAGAAACAGCAGCATGTTTCTCTTTCTGTCAGCAAACACTTCTCACCTGATGCCAGCTTGTCATCAAATAAATCAACTTTGGAAGTCTAGTGGTATGCAGAGAAAACTTTACCACTTGCTTTCAGATTTCTGGTAACTCTGAAATGAATTTAAACAACCGATAGAAATAGTAACTTCTATTTTGCAAAAACAGAATACAAACCTCAGTTTCAGCACTTTCTGGAACCCAAACAGAATAGTGCTTTCAAGGGCATATTTGGAAAATCAGCACTCTTTCGTTTCATTTACAGATCACCTTTCCAGCTATGCAGTGCCCTGAGTCGTGTGTACCATTTTCAGGGCAGTCAAACATCCATACTGATACAACAAAGCCCAGACTTGCATTGAACTTTATCAATTTGCAAAGTCTCACAGGCTTAGGTGATACAAGCCTTTCAAAGAACAGCTCATTTAAGCCTTGCCTTGGCAAGAACAAAGACTTTATGAATGTTTATCTCTTCAGACCACACTTCCCTCCTATACTGACTGCCACGTCATCACAAATGAGTAGGAATCCAAATGGAATTGGAATGGAATTCAGAATAGCAACCATACCTGAAATGTGGGTTTTTGATGAAGGGAATGAACCTTCATCAGTTCCACTCAGTTGTTTTCTACTTTATAAATTCAATTAAGCTCTGTTTCCAACATTTGTTTTCTGAGCACTTTATAGACACTTTATCGATGATGTTTTCCTGATAACTAGCAACTGTAAACATATCTTGGGATCATAACATCCCATAGCATAAAGAACAGCTCCAGGAATTCTTTTCCCCCTACTCTTTTCCAGATCTTCTTTTGTGTAACAGATGGTCATTATTATTTCTCTTTCTGTTTTCTATTCCTTTTATCTTTACCCAAAGTTCTTCACCACCACATATTTGTGCTGTCAAATTGCACCATGGAGGAATTATACACACTTCTGGAATGCAGGATCATCTCTTCAGTTCTTCATCCTCCCTACCACTTCCAGATAAATCCTCACTTTTGCTGACATTCCACTTCTGAGAATCATCTCAGAAATGTCATACTTTCTCATTCTCCCTAAATCACAGTCTTTATAGGTCAGTAGTATTTTCAGTTCTAGTGCTGTTGTGTTGTTATTTTTTCTTATTTTTCATTTATAGTGTAACATTTTCATCCAAAAATCCTTATAATACTTGATGTTCTTTAATAAATTTGGTAGGAGCAAGCACTTCAATCTAGACTAAAGGTATCCTCCCACAAGACTTCCAGTGCTCATTCCACCACCAGTCTTACTTTTTGTGATACCAGTACCAACCACCTTTTTTCCCTCCAGATGTAATCTTACAGTGCAAAAAAGTTTTTGGAGACATAGCAGATTTTCTTTTCTATCCTTATGGGATCAAGACCGTGTCCTAGGAGATCTATGTAATCTTTCACTTTCATAAGTACTCTTCAAGACAAACACTTGTCTTTAAGTTATTATCAGATACTCTGATATAAATTTTAAAATCAACAATACTACAACATAATGAAATCCAAGATCTGTTCCTAATGCCTGTAACAAAAGCATTAACTGGTTACCATTTACTCTAAACTGCTATACAGAGTAGACAATTTATTGTCAGACTTGTTTGCTCATTCTGGCTACAATTAATTTCCGAGATTTCATCATTATTCAAATAGATCTTCCAGTGTAGACAGATATTTCATTGCAATCTTACCATAACTGCTAAATAAGCTGAAGTATTTCATCATAAATATTCTCTATCATTTGCAACTACACTGCAAACCTAATCTGAGCAATAAAGCAAGAAACATTTTACTCAGATCATACATTCTTCTGAAGCTAAACTTGTTTATCAACAATCTTGCTATGGATTTTTTTCTTTTTTTTTCTGTGAGATGAGGTTAAAGGAATGACAAATTCACTTTGGAAAATACACTTCTTCTGACTATTTTACCTCACTTCTGGTCCCAAGAGCTATGTTTTCAATGCGCTCAGAAAGATCTCTATATTGGCAACAGGAGTGTGTGTTTTAATTTGAACAAAACAGGTATTATAGAAGAAGCTGCCTATGAAAGCAATATGAAGCCTTTGAGGTTCAAGAGGCCTTTATTATCTTCCTAAGGGGACTGTTTAGCTCTGGCATGGAAAGAAATTTATACATAAACAGCCATCTTTATTTTCATAGGAATAATACTTTCTTCCTGTTACAGTTTCCCTTCTTTTGCTGTTTTCTCCCCTGTGCAGTTTAACCTCTTTGTAATACATAGTCACAAAGCATTGCTTGCAACATTAATTTCAAAGAGGTTTCTCAACCTTCTTTGAAGGTGGTATTAGTTCAGTATATGCAGTATTTCTCCTGAACTAAGATTTTTCCAAATTTAGTTAGCTATTTTTATCAAAGATTAGCCGAATTGCCAACAGTACAAGAAGCAGAAAGACTGGGTCTTGCAAATTGAAAAGAAACAGACCACATACGACAGTCTGTGTTGTGGCTTGTTGCAAGCTGTACATGCTCATGCTAGATGTTATCTCTCTGTATAATATTCATCAGGACACTTCTTCTACTCTATCTTTACTTATATGGTTTAAATGTCAGTCTAGCTAGCACAATAAAGGGCTGAAGTGGCAAGTAAAAAAGGCCTCCAGAAATGGTCTTATATCAAAGAACCGATGTGAAACTTACATTTAAGAAAAACAAAACTATTTTTTAGAGCAGGCTGGATTCATCTGTGGATATGATTAATCTCTTGGTTGTGATTTAGTAGTTGAAGTTGGAAAGCTGAGAATAGAATTTAGTGAGTGGTAATTCCTACACTGAAGGACCTCCTAACCAACTTGTACAGGCCCATATAACTACAGGAGAGGAGAATATTATTTTTCCAAAGTTGTCAGTTCTCATTATTCAGCTTGAGTTTGCAACAAGAAGCCTGGCATTTTCTCTTTCTTACATTTTCTTCAATAACTATGCTTCTGTAATTTAACATTTCCTCATTACTTTGATAATGATTGAAGAAGAATACGGCCTACTTTCCTTTTTCTCTAAAAAGCTGTTTTGTATCTGCAGCACAGAAAACAAACTATAAAAATGTGGTTTTGTCGGTTTGATCCAAGTGGACAGAACTTACAGACGCGTGGGGTTAAAGGTTGAAATACTTTCAATCCATCATCCAGTTCTAGTTTTCAAGTGTTTGACTGTTCAATTTTGCAAGCACAAGACAGCAATTATATGTGGAAATTGAGAAATTAGAACTCCTAACAAGCCCAAGTATTTGCATAAGGGTATAATTTCAGAGGGGGAGATGAAGTGGAGGGGGAAAGCCACTTTTGAGGTGAGTGAGAGGACATGCAAGGACTAATATATGCTTTGAAACTGTACCTGCCAAAGATAGAATCTCTTAAATGCTTGTTGGCTAGAACCCCTATAAATGCATGAGAGAGGCTGGTGGTTCTAAACAATGCCCTAAAAATAAATAAGCAGTTCTCCATATCTTTATAGGAAGCTGACTTTGCGTCTGTAAACATGTAGTCATTCCTCTGCATTTTTTAAAGTTATTATTCTGCTCTATAGTGATATAAAGTCAGTGAAAAATACCAAATTTAACATTCCAAAAACATATATAGTGAGCATTTAAAATGCAAAAATTGCGTTAGCTGCAAACAACTGCTACATTTCATTAAATTCAAAATCATAATCTTGATAAAGGGTTTGATCTTCAGAAGAAAAAACACATTCTGTACTAATAAGAAACTTCTGTAACTTTCCAAGTAAAAATTTGCACAGGCTTTTTATTCCAGGACTGATTCTCCATCCAAAAACCAAAAGCCAAAGACCGTTAATCAGGGGCATGCATCTGAATGCATGAACACACAAAACAAACAGGTTTTCTCCACTCCTCACAACATTTAACCACTCCCTTGACTGGAGTAGCTTTAGTCTTGGTCCCTGAATTTTGGCCTGGAAATCTCAGTTTCATCTCCACTAATTGAAAAACTCAGAATATGCTCTCCCTCCATACCAGTAATAGAAATTTTCAATCCCAGAAAACTTGTTGCCTTTAGTCCGATCAAAACATCACTCTTCAATTTTTCCAAACATTGAAACTATTTGTTTTCTTCTCATATCTTTTTCTTTCAGTGTCAGCTCTCTTACTCTACCCTTAATCCATCGATGGAATTGACTTGAGAAACATGCACCCTTCTCAGTTGCGAATGAACACCACCATAAATGAATGATCCACAGGCAAACACTCATGCACATTTAAAACCAATAGCTCTGCTAAGCAGGGGTTCTCTGCATCTCCAGATCATCAAAGCCTCAATTTTGCTCAGAAAAAAAAGGTAGTGAATTCAGAGTAAGACTTTATAAGTTCCTCCAGCAGTACTTGCTGAAATCTGATGAGTTTTTTCTATGGATAAGCAATTGTTTCTCTACTAATCTTCAAAACACGTGTCATGGCAGTGTGGAACTCTGGGCTATGGCAAATTTTTTAACTATACCTGCCAAAACTCAAATATTTTAATTCATTCCACCCAGGTGAAGGATTTTCCCTTGCATTAAATAATTTTATATAGGATCCTGCTTTCTTCTTAGTTTTGAATATCACTCTCTTGAAAGGGAAGGAAAGAAAAAAATGTTGCTATGATGATTTGGAGACAGTGAATTAAGTAGAATAGTTACATTAAAACTATTTACAAACTGACTGTGCATAGCTGGCTAGGAAGAGAGCCGGCATTGGGCATCAGAAAAGAAAAGAAAATTCCAGTAAGAAGTCTTGCACATACTTTGAGGTTTACGAAAAGCTCATTATTCATTATGCAAAATACGTTCATACATTCAAAATAGTATTCCCGTAAGGAAGGGGAATGAGCCAAGTATCCAACCATGTCACAATGAAGAAAAGAACAACCTCCTGTCAGCAGACAGGGACACGTTAGCTGCTTTTAGCCTCACGTGAAGTTTTCTATTCTGCTATGGAGCATGACCCCAGCAACACATAGCTCAAAATGTAAACGTAGAGTCAGAAGGAATATTCTACAGAAGGATACAAAATTCCAGTGCAATTCTGAATGCAGCAAATTCAAGAAGCAGTACTACTCAACCAGTACAATAGTAAGTGGAACACAAGTCAAAACTACCTATTTTCCTAGACTGCTCAGAACCAGCTTGCTGAGGAGACAGCTTGATGTTTTGAAAGTAATTAGCCTGGTAAAAAGATGGGGGAAAATAACCTTCTGGTTTCTTGCCATGTTTACTCAGCTTCGTGTTTTATTATGCATATCTGAAATTCAGCAAAAGCAAAAACACAGAGAAAGTTAGAAAAAAATCAGTCACTAAAAGAATATTTATTTTAATCATCTTGATTACTTTTAATTGTTTTTTATATAAAGCAACTGTTATTCTGTTTATGGAATGTAATACCTATGCCAGACCCTCAAAACATGCCTCAACTCAGTGTTCAGTTAGGCAAAGAGAAGTCTGCATTGTACCCTTTTCCATGTTTGCAGCTGATAGGAAAAATGACCAAAATGTCATTAGCACAAATCAGCCTATATTAAAAAAAAAAAAAAAAAAAGCAAACACAACCAGAGCACAATCGTACTGAGGTTAAAGTTATTAACTTTTAACATAGGAGAAAGCTGACAGTGCAAGAGGCAAGTGCCTGTAAATGGAGGTGAAACTGTATCTCTATGACCTTCACTAAATTTGCAATGTTTCTTTCTTTACTATCTAAACAGGGTTATAATTCTTTCTTTTTAAAATGCTAGATTTAACATTAAATTACTTTAGATGTCTGTACCTCTCAGAGCTCTACATTCAGGTGAAAGTTAGTGCTGTGGATCCTTCAGCTGTACTGGAAATCACAGGTGATCTCATTAGATACAGTGAACATTCATTAATATCAGCACTGATTTGGTGTATAAGGTACACAGTATAGATCTACACTGAAGCTCATGAAACACAATTTTGCTTCTTATATTAAACTTCAGTTCTTTTATCGATTGTTTTGCTACTCACCCTTGTCAAGGATAAGAATAAATTACTTGCAGACTTCATTATAAAATCATAAATTGAGTGCCAAAGGAAAAAAAAAAAAAATCAATAATGCAGACCTGTAGTGGTTAATATGCCAGTAACAAACGATCTTTCCTAATTTCACCTTGTGTTCTTTGCTCACAATAGAAAGAAGAAAATAGCTTTAAGAAATGTTGAAGTTAAATGTAGTCCTTTATTTCTAGGAAAGAGAATCTATGAATTTAAATCATTAAACAATAATTATACTCTGAACATTGGAAGGATTTGCAGTAAAAATATTGAGTTGAGATTAAGTCAATAAAATTAATCACTCGTGACCCTGAAGGAGCAAAGGAGTTGAAAAATGCTACAAAATTAAAAGCTACCATGAGCAAAGGGACTTGGGGAATTCATTTTAATTCACCACAGCCAAGTTCAAATACAAGCTGTTCTTTGTTATTCAGCACAAGGTATTATTTTTCATACGGACGCTCACATCTGACCAAGCCATAATCACATACCATAGCGTTTTCTTTATCTGATTGTAAAGTTTCCTGTTTTAGCTATATATTAACAGTGAAGTGCATATAGCTGGGGTGGTGCCTGAGAGTGGACTATATTCTGCTCACCTAACCACATCTATCAGTGTATTATGTGTCTCAGAGCTGGGATTTGAGCAATGGATGGTGAAATTGGCCTTAAGTCAGTACTCTCTCCCTTACATGGACTTAATAGACATTTTACATTGCAAATTCTTTGCTTTTCCATCATGAGCAGAGAGTTCTCATGCAGTTGCTTAAGAGAAGGTTATGAATGGCAATAAGCCCTTCTCTCTCGTCTGTGTTTAATGACACCCCCTTCCAAGGACCCACAAGCTACAATGATGGGCAGAGAATTCTTCATTGAAGTTACCTAAGAAATGAGATGTGAACTTAAAGAATTGAGAAGGACATAGGAAAGGTTGTGTAAAGGACACATGATCAACCATCTAAGAAGCAATCCCTAATTCAAATAAAATGTGCTTGCACTTTTGGACCTGAAGAGATCTGAAAATCTGCTCCGAAAATAGGGATGCTTTTGTGCTCTGTGTGACTCTGCACTATGGGTGAATCTTAACATTACTGAGAAATTAATTTTATCAAAACTAGTGGAAGAACCTAAAACCAAGTAATGAGGTCTCTTTTCTGTTTTAGTGCAGTATAGCTGACATCTGAATTTGCAACTATGAAAGTGGGGACAGCCGTATTTTAGTACTTTGAAGTAATGGGAAGAATTACTTAATACATGATGTAAACTAACACATCCGAGTGAAACCAAAGTTCAACTTTTTTTTTTCCCCCCAAATAGTGCTTTGAAAAAAAAAAAAATACCAACCTGGGAACTATTTGTACTACCAGAAATAGTGAATTAGGAGGTGCATGAAAAGTCATAATCATAAGCAACATCCAGTATTTTCTAATGACAAAATTCCAGTGAGAACATAATCTACAATAGTACAGCTTTACATTGTTGGCCTGACATGGATTTTGTTCCAGAATGTTTGCAAGAATTAGCTGAATCCTTTGTTTATAATATTTCCACTGAAGCCAGTTTAAATAGACAGATTTGTTTTTATTTATTTTTAAAAGATTTCCAGAAACATATAGTGGCCATATGCAGGCAAGTTTATTCCTGAAAAGACATTTATGAATTTACATCCAAGACAAATAAAGAGCTGCTGGGCAATTAAACTGGAAAAATGTGTATTTTTCAGACAGAAAATAAACATTTGTTTCTACCCAGTTGATGTATAAGTACCATGATTTTAAAAGTGAAAACATAACTTGCTGTGCACAATGTTCAGATTGAATTTCTGCTTGAAAATTAGAATATGTAAGTGTTCTTGACATTTAGATTTTTTTTGCTTCTTCTCAACATGAAAGTGTAATCTTCACATTCAAGTCCCTGTTTCCAGCACTTTCCTCAGCTATCACCTTTGTCCTAAAATATTCTCCCCTTATTTTTATTCCTACTGATACCGTTATCATTTATACACCTCATGTACGACTATCAAGTTATTCCTTTTGATATACATGACTTAAGATACTGTAAGTGTATTTATTTAGCTGAAGAGCTGTTAAGATATCTTTGCACTGGGTTTTTGCAGAAAAAAAATAAAATATCAGATGTGTCATCTGCGCGACTCCCAGTGAGGAGAATGAGAAAAAAATGAGGTTGTGGAAAAAAAAAAAAAAAAAGAATGAAATAGATATAGGCCATACTCTCTTTTCTAAAGTAAACAAGTCTTGGTCTATTAGTTTTTCAGAAGATAACTTTCTACATCTATATGAAACCCCACTAGAATTATTATCAGTAAGAAACTTCACTGATTATTGTACAATCACTAGCCTTACAACAATCTTACAATGACAGGCTAGTGCATTCTTCTGAGAATGTTACATGATTGATCGATGACGTATATGACACAATTATGTAGTCCATCTGATTTAAAACTGCATTTCTTTTGCTCTGGAAAAATAAGATGCGATGTGTGCTGGGCTTACTAAAGCAAAACACAGATAATATAGTTCTTCCAAATGGGATTTCCTTTGAAATAATACATAACAGTAGAATTTAGGTGTGGTTCCCCAGTCTGCTCATGGAATAAAAATGTGTTTGGAAGGAGTTAGCTAATAGTTTCTGAGCTGTGCTATACCACTCCCGGAAATCTCTAACAGCATTAGCAGCTAGTCCACATTATTCAACTCCCTACAATATTAACTTTCACCCACACTAATATTTATATAACGTGTGGTATTTATATAGTTTTAATTCACAGTTTGTTTTAGAGAGAGAACTTTACACATACAGAAGGATAGGTCCATTAGTGTCTGTTACACACAGAGGCCTACAAATAGCCTCTTGATATACCATCCTTACACTGCTGAGTGCCAGAATCCAGGAAAGTCAATCAGAATAAACACCTTGCTCTTCTTACCCAGTATCTTTTACACTTGCCCTACACAGTTAAAACTGTCTAATATAGGGAGGATTCTGTGCTAGCCAAACCTGATCTTACGGCCATTCTTATATTCTAAGGTTTTCATGGTACCTACGACTGCCTCAGCTAAGGATCAGGACCCACTGTGCTCTCCATTCCCTGCAACATATTCAGAAGGATGCAAAGTAACTTTGATGCAATTAATACGCACCATAGATTGAATGTGCACCCATATATCCTCTGGTTAGCAAGATTCAGTTCTCTGCACCATGGAAATCATGAAGTATATCTGCCTGGAAAAGAACGGAAGTTGCTGCAACAATAGGTGCAATCCGAACCCCTTACCCAGCACAAAAACAGCTCCCAAACCGCACTGATGCAACACAAAGGCTTCATGCTATAGAAACACACCTCGAAGCCCAAGAGTCTTCATGCACAGCCAATATCTGAGAAATTTGCAAATAAAGACGGCGGAGACAACACTCCAACACAGACACTTTCAGAGGACTGTGGCTTACATGCTAGCTCATTTGCTCTGATCCCAGTTTACTTCAGCTCACTCACACACATAGTCCTTTTTTAAACGGTGTTCCTTCTGCCAGTCAGGGTGTGTTTTACTTTGTACATCTAAAGACTTTTATTGCAGTTCAGAAACAGAACTATGTGCTGAAATATCATTTTCTAGGCGCACAATATCTGTCTTCAGTATCAAGCCCTCAAGCATCTAAATCCTTGCTGTAAACCACAGCAAAGTCAAGCTAAGAACTGTCCCCTGTTGCTCTAGGATTTCTCATAGTTGATTTTCTTTGTAGAGTGCAGAAAAAGGTTTTCCAGAATCAGTCTTTAAAAGGACTGGAGGCTTCATGGGTTATTTCCTTGTTAAATAAGTTTATGTGCTACTACCTCCTGAATATTTGCAAAATGAGACAAAATCTTCCATGTTTTGAAGGGCAATTTTCAAAAATATCTGGAAAGTTTTCTATGAACTTATAAAAAATAAAAAGGATCCCTACATCTTAAGCTTAGAATTCTGGTTTCCTTAATACTACTTATTTAAACCAGATTTTGAAAACTTTGCTATCATTTCAGACCGTAAAGCAACAATTTGCAATGCTAAAAATATTTCCTGCCGCAGCACATATCCAGAAACTACTTTTTTTTTCTTGATTTAAGAATATTTTAATTGGAAAGATTATATATTTTTTAACTCACTTAAGAAAGCAGTTTTCTAGAACATCTAGTTTTCTGTTAGCACTGTTAACTACTTCATCTTCCTTCCTATGCACATATACGTCATGTCTGGAACAGAGCAAAATAAGAACCATATGTTTCTTATAAACAGTTGGATGCTTTGCATATAGATGGTGCTTAGCTGGAACAACTATAAAGGAATAGGACACAAGGAAACAGTAGGTGGAAGACAGCATTTTAGTCAGAAAGCAGGAACACGAGTAATTAATCATTAATATGGAAAAAAGCAGACAGCAATAGGAGGAGGGAAGTGGTTACTAACAGAGAGAAAAGATTTTGTTAAGCTCTCACCCAACCACAGTTTGAGCCTTGTTTAAAGTATACACGTCCACCACCACGCTGAGTCTTGACTGAACCTGTATCAAATCCTTAATGGTCTATTTAGACAGCTATAAGTAACAAGAGATCTGCCCTTTCAGCATTCCATAAGCTTACTGAATTTGTTATTTAAATTTAAATTGTTTAAAATTAAAGACAATATAACTCAGAATTTTGATCCTAGTTGCATCCAGTAAAACGCAGTAATTCTACTAAAATAAATCTTAATACTTGATGTTGTTAAGTGAAATTCAGTGGACTTGCACAGATTTATCATGGCACAATCCAGATTGAAAGCTGACTCCAAGTAGTATCAGTGCATAACGCCAGACTTGCCAGGCCTCATACTTCACACAGCAGGACATTCCTCTGGCTCCTTCTCTCTCTCTCTCTCTCTCTCCAGTGCCACACAAATGGCCACACTACAGCTTCTCAGCTTCCCTTCAGCTTTGAGATGCAACATCAGATGCAAGTATTTAGTCCAAGTACAAATAATGTTTAGCAGATGGGCTCTGGCAGGCCTACAGGAAGGCCTAGGTTGATGTTTGGTGAGACCCCAGCCTCTTGGTCTTGCAGGTAGGCAGCAGTTGCATGTCTTGGCCCTGCACAGTCCCAAGCAGAGTAGTCCTACAATAGCAAAACTGAGCTCTTCACATCAGGGATGAAAATATTCAGCAATTACTGCAACAATTCTCATTACAATGAAGCATTTGCTAAACAGAAACACAGGTTGTAATTTACATTGTACTCATACTAAAAACATGTGCTTTATTAACTATTTGTGGAAGATAACTTACAACTGCTAGGCTTCCATGGTGATCACCATGGTGATGCACTATAAATTCAGTGGATTGTTTCTGCAAAATGTATTTTCCTCTCAAAAAGAAAAGAAAACATCGATAAAGAATGCTTCTTTTTCTAGACTAGCAGGCCAAAAATTAAGACAAATAAAAAGCAAAAGGTTGTGAGAAGGGCAACCCTAACGTGTTACAGAAACATGCATAGCAATGCTTGTCCTTCTCACCACGATGCATCAAAAAAGCTTTTTCAGTATCTACCTGATTAGTGAACATCTCTTTGTTGATTAAGTTACTAAACAAAGTATTGCTCTATAGCTAAACCAAAGCAGCTAACAGTATTAGGTCAGTCATATTTTTCATTTACACTCACAGAGTCAGACTTGCTACTTTGAGATTATTTCCTACTTTACCAATAGAAGTTAAAAAAAACAACCAAGCAACACAAAACCCATTCAGAAGATTTGTCTTGCCCCTGGCCACAAAAAGTCTAAGAGGCAAATTCCACCTTGTTTTGCCAGGTCTGAAAAGGATGGGACTTGTGAGACATGGTATGGGGTCAAAGCACAGTGAACTTCAGTTACTCTTTTATCTCCCTCTGTTCCATCCATTATCTTCATCAGCGCAAGTGATATTGTCTTTTAAGGATAATTAGGAAGCGGTTAAGTTTAGAGCAGTCCTGTGGCTGTCCTAAAACAAATGGCTGGAAGAGGGATGACAGAATCACCACATTTTTATCCTACACAGCAGCACATGGGGACATAATGAAAAATATACTGCATTAAAACTAGAAAAATAACTCAAGAATTCTTGGCTCTTTGTTCTGTCTGAAACCCTTTATTTCTCATACAGACACAGAGCTACTTCAGAGCTTCATTTAAACTAAAAGCTCTAATGGGAATCTATACCAGATAAGGGTAGAGGTCCTTAAATTATGAATTAGGAGGTAAAAATCACTTAAGTTAAGCAACAATCCAATTTCCAGTTCACAGTCAATGCTGTAAAGTAGATTGAAAAAATTGCTTCAAGTTAAATCATAAGTCTTTCCTGATTTTTTTTTTCCACAAAAAAAGGAAAAAAAAATATATATATATATATAGGGGGATAAGTACTTCATTCAACTGTTTTCATTTCATAGTTCTTCCCACTCTTAGAGGAAAAAAGCTTCTAGATGATACATGTCATGTAGTCTGCATCTTGCTGATGCTAACCTTATCCATCAGTAGTCTGGGAAATATGTGCCTTGACAAAAGGAAGCAGATGTGCCTTAATCCTCCCAAAGTGAGCTATGGGATGCATTTCCTCAGTCATCCAGGATGGCTTCTCTGGTGCCCTTACGTTTCTTGGTAAAGGCTGAACAGAGTATTTGTCATGGAATCAGACCTTCACTTGGGATTTGTGTATTTTTCAGTCCTTTGATCATATGCCTCATATTTTACCTTAACTGAACCATTGTGGACGTTTGAAATTGCTTTTCATTTTTCATGAAGGGGAGCTACTGGAGTAAGCAATCCTTTCCTTCTGCAAGTTCTCTACCTGGGATGCAGGAATCAACTTGACCCCACCTACGAAGAAGTATACAAGATATAATAGGTGCCAGATTTAGGCTTTTTTCAAAAATACCATTTTACTACTTCTTGTTGAGTGGAGCTTGTTTGTTTTTGTTTTGTTTTTCCACTGTGTAACTCCAAGAAGGGTGATAAAAGACTGTTAGTGCCAAAAAGGGAAATAAATTATTTATTATACTTTAAGACAAAGGCATAATAGGTTGTGCAACACAGGGAGTGTACAGTGGGTAGTGATTGAGGTCTGCCTGGAACACACTCTAGTGCTGTGCATCTGACAGGCTAAGACAATATCAGACATTGTCAGATCATTTCTGCACCAGAAAAGCTGCCCTTGCCAGTTTCCAGTAAAATTAGTGCCCTGCTACAGCTACACGTGGAGGATAAAGTCATATTTTGTTAATGAATCCCAATGTTCCAATTTAATGTCTGAAAACTCCAGAACAAGTTTTGCGTTTAAACATAACAAATGCAATGGACCAGATTCACTTGTGAGCATAAGCTTTTGTCTTGCTAGGGTAGCACAGGACTTGAGGGCAAGTCAATGTGGTCTGAAGAGAACCATATTATTTTGAAGAAAGTATCAAATCAACAGTCCTATCGCTTATCAATTTTCTCCTAGACAAGCGTGCCTTTTACCATTGTCTGTTCCACAGATTCATCAGAACAGGAAAATAAATATGTGGAAGGATATTCTGTATTGCAACAAGCTCACACTGACATTTTACTACTGCTCTAAACTCCACCAAAACCATAGCACAGGAAATCAGAAATTCAGAGTTCCATTGGTGTATGTAAAGTGCACTTGGCAACACATTACATACAAAATTCAATATAGCAAGCCTTTAACATTGCCTGAGAAAGCAACATAGTTTCTATTTCAATGGAATTTCTTTTGTAAAGTATTTATTTAGAAGTGTGCATCACCACACAAGCCTTTTTGCTCCTAGGAATAATTTAAAAAAAAAAAAAGGATAAGTGATTAGTCATTACTATCATGCATTGAATCATGCATCTCCCCAAAAGAATACTCTGTAAATATTCTTTCATCCATTATATCAGCAGAACTTGAGTGCTGAGATGGGATATGAACCTTTATAGCACATTCTGAAAAGGAAAGGATGCTATGTAACAAAGTAGGGGGAAAAAAAAGGGTTAATAGTTTACTGTCCAGATATATAATAGGGAAAAAAAAGAAAAAATTGCTATAGATAATACGATGAATCAGTCTTGTAGCACTCTGCAAACCACAGCTTTTCCGAAGTGGATCCTACCAAAGAAATTTGCCATGATTTTACAATGTTCAGTGTTCTTTATGTAGCTAAAATGTTCACCAGCAAAAGGAAGTGCATTACTGTGCTAACTAGATAAAATTGATTTTTTGTGCAAAATTGGCCTGTGATTCATGAGATAGAGTTTCAACTGCCAGCTCTGAGCAAGATTCCCATACAAGCTCAAGTTAGTCAAGCGTTCTTTCCGTTCCACAGCTCCCCTTGTGCAGATAGTTCAGCAGCAAAACTGCTGAGATTGACAAAGGAGTTACTGGATGCAATTCTACAGTAATTATTATAAATTGTATATTATTATCATGGCATAAGTGATATAAAATGGCTCTCTATCTGCTAAATATAAAAATCTGCTCAACTTCACAAAGTTAAAAATTTCAGCTGGTTCTATTTAGCCTTTCTAAGCATCCAACTTGTGCGTTCTCATAGCTGCCAAGGTCTTGTGATTAAAAAGCATTTTGTTCTCAAAAATCTTGCCATGCTTTTATTGCAATGTTTTTATGAATCAAGTGACAGAGTAGATAAATGAGAGCTCCACTGATCATGGCTTAAAGAAAAAAGAAAAATGCAGTTAAAAAATTCTTAACAATTGTGCAGGAAACCAGCAAGACAGATGACTATCTAGTGGTTACTTTCTTGAAGTGGTCTTGAAGGATAAATATTTAAGGAAAAAGAAAAGGACATGTTCTCTTTTCCCTCAATTGATTCATTTGTTTTATGAAATAACAATGCTCTCTGGTTCCCATTCCCCTCAAATTCCACATATAACCCTACACATCAATTACATAGGTGCAGACAGTGCCTAGGAAAAAAATCTGATAGTTTGGGTATAACCCATGATGGTTATGAAAGCTGCAGTAAATTTGTTTACTCATTTCATGTTCATTAAAAATAAAATTTAAGTTACATCTTGTTTAATAAAATGCCAGAAATTAGAGCATAGATTTTTTGTTTTGTTTTGTTTTTTAACATAAAGACGTAACCTCTCAAGGTAGCCATATATTAAAACATAGTGTTGGACTTCTAAATGAAATCCTCATTTTGATCTTGTAATTCAAGGCTGGCATTCAGACTGAAGTTGTGTTGTACTCACCCCACCTAGCTGCAAGCAGCAGTAAGGCCAGTCAAACAAAGACAAATTGTTCTTGTAAAAATAAATATAAATGTAACTAGAATATAGAATTTTATTTTTTTGTAAAGACATTTTAAGTTGTGATTTTCATTATTGATTAATCATCATTTTAATTTAGAGTATAGTCTACTGCACTTCTGCGCATTACTGCACAGTTGTGGCATTTACTTCTGCACTTAATACAAAAAGCAATATCATGAAAGTATTCTTAGTGGTGCACAGTCAAGCACTAAGGTGTTGAGAAATGTAAAAACCAAAATTCTTCTAGAGAATTTAATTCAGCCCTTTAGCACGCATGCACAATGATTCAACTTCTAGCAGTGCAATCATACACTATCTTCCCCTGTGGAAAAGCAAGCCAAATACAGATCATCATCATCCTCATCTGCTGAAACAGCAGCATGCATCATGTGCTCAATCAGTCTTCCTGAGAACCACAGCCCTTGCCCCAAGCACATGGAAGAAGGTCTCTGCCCATTTTGGCAAGACTTTCAGGTGAAGAAAATGCTTCTTATGAAAAAAGAATTCAACAGAGCTGCCTTTTTCTTTCCCTTTTCCTGTTTGTTCTCATGGCCACGCAAAGAGAATGAATACAGAGCAGGGCAGGAAGGGACAGAGCTTTGCAAAAAGCTCTTTTTCTCTTCTCCCAGGCAACAAACAGGACGCAAGGAAATGGCCACAAGCTGTGTTAGAAGAGATTTAGATTAGACATAACGAAAAACTTCTTTCTCTCAGAGAGAGGTCAGGCAGTGGAATGGCTGCCCAGGGAGGTGGTGGAGTCGCCGTCCCCAGCAGTGTTCAAGAGTCTGGATGAGGAGCTACGAGATATGGTTTAGTGACTCGTGGTAGCTATGGTGATGGGAGGACAGTTGGACTACATGATCTTGGAGGTCCTTTCTAATCTGGTGATTCTATGATTCTATGAAAAGATTAGTGAATGAGCATCACTAGGATGCCTGCAGGAATAGGTCTAGACATGTACTAGGGGCCCAGGAATAGTGGGAATGCTGACATTAAGCTGTGGTACAGAACAACTGTGTTCATACAAACTGATTATATATTTACTTCTGTCCAGTAAAAGGTTATAATTCACTATATAATTGGTAATTTATAAAGGTTAAAATCATAGTGAAACAAAATACTAGGAAAGTAAGACACAAAAGTCTGTTAACATTTCTTTAGAAGAAGTGCTATCTTGTTTGAATTCCTGTGAGATGAATACAAAGTCCTATTAACACTACACAGAATTAACATTTTAGAAATTATCCTAGCTAGTCACAGAGGCATAAAACAATCAATAGTAGTTTGACTATCTACTGAGCAAACTACAAAGAGTGCAACTAGCTTAGACCACGCTTTTTCATGACCGTCTGATGCAAACACACATGGTACCAGCTACTTTCAAAGACAGGATGTGGGTTGGCTCAATTGTAAAACAACGTACTCTTAAATTTGACAGGAAACCAAATTTCATTGCACACCTACAGATTGGAACCAGAGCTTCACTAAGCTATGCACATCACAAGAGACAGAAATTAAAATACAGTAAAGAAAAAAGGTGTATTTTCATTTTTTCATCTTTGTAAGTTGTCCTGTGTCTTGACAGTGGAGAGCTTCCTTAGGATCTACAGGGGAAGTCTAAGGAATCTGCCTTCGTAACATTTTAAATAACCACAGTTCTGAAGCCCCCTTTGACTGTTTAGTCCTCAGCCTAAGAGGGTTCAAAAATAAACTAGCATGTGACCAGCTTGTCACATCAGCATCATTCAAACTGGCAGAAAAAGTTTCCAATATCTGGTTTCTAGAGGATTTCAGCCAAGAATCTGTAAATATGTCATATTGAATCACAATTTATTTAATCACAGTCAATAAAGATTTTTTTGTATTTCAAAGTTCCCCTTCATGAAAGAACAGAGGAAACTTAATGTGCTGCTATGTGGTCAAAAACCACCGAGAATTTTTTTCCAACTTTTTCATGTAAATGAATAAGAAGCCTAAGTTTAAGACTCAGCTGTTTAACCAGGAGGGCTAACTCCATCTTATTTTCAAGAAAATAAGGAAACAACCAGGAAGGAAGCTGAATCTAGGGAATCTATTGAGAAAATCAATAGCAGTAAAAGAGACTGCTGACAGTAAGGAAAAACAGAACCAAACTGTAGGAACCACATCTCAAGAAATTTCCCCAGAAAGAGGTAGTACATGTAGGCTGGTGGTCTGCACAACTGAGGGAGAGAAGCAGGAAATCAGAAAAGATTAAGACCATAATAGGAACCTACAGTGAGTTCCACGCAGCACACAGAGAGTGAATAAAATATGCACTGCTGTTCTCATAGCTTAAGAAAGTTTCACAGACGTGGAGATTAAAAAAATAGTATTTTTATTATTTATCATCTATACCATCAACAAATGTACAGATGCCATGAGATATACCAGAGAGCTTAGCTACACAGTTATTATACCAAAGCAGAAAAGACAGGATACTTACCCACATCCTAGGCTTGCTATGAAATTCCAGCAGAGAGATTTCCAGAAGAGGTGCTTCCTCACTGTTAATCAGCTCTTAAATGGGTCTAAGAGAGATGGAGCCAGGCTCCATTCCTTCTGGCAGCACAGGAGAATTGCTTTCACCTGTGCTCCTGTGGCTGACTCATTGCTGACCTCAGGTGATCAATCTGGGATTCAGGCCATGATTCAGCAGTTCCCATATAGTCATCATAAAAAGAAGAATTGTAATTAGTTTATTTCAGTTGCAATACTGAACTGCATGAGTACCACCTTGCTTGTGCATCCTGTGCTATAAAAGTCAGATGAGTTGCTCCAACCTGTATCAGGGATGAATTTGTACCACTGCTATGTAATGAGCAGGAATTGTTAAATGCCTCATTTCCACTTGCGTGTAAAACACTCACATTACCGTGCTCTCTTAATATTAGTGAATTCTACATCAAGGCAGTCCTAAAAGTTCCTCCTGTTTGTGCTAAACAAGTAGATTGTGTGCCTTGCAGCTTCTCTTTTAAACGTGCATGTCAGAAGCTTAGCAGGAAAATGGAGCTCAATAGGAATCCCGCCTTTTATCATGAAAAAATGTATTACTTCCTCATCCCATTCTCTCCCTATTGCTTGTTTCCCTAACACACTAATTCATATCAAACAAATTCAGGTAGTAAATTCTTTGCAACAGTGGTCCCATTTTTGGGAAATATTTGCTCTATTCCAGGAAGGAATATTAAAGGATAGAAACAGCATGAATCTATCAAAAAAATAATAATATAAATAAAATAAAAAAAAATGCACAACCAATCCTCTCAACTAAAGATGCCATCTCTTCCTGGGAAGCCATGAAGACTTATACAACTTTATTAAATTTGTCATCAGTGAGCTCTAAGAGGGTAAAACACTGGTTTGCAGCTTCATGTATAGCTGTAGTAGAACTCCAGCTGGTGGCAATTCCTCTTCTGTTCCATGTTTCTTCCAAGTGAAATAGCATATTTAAAATAAATAATTTTTAAGGAAGCATGTGGAATACACAAAAATAAGTATCTTAGAGCATCAAAAGCCAAAAGAAATTTTTATTTTGGCTGCCAAAGAAAGATTTGTGTTTCATTTTGGCTTTGCATATACTAGAACCACTGCGAGTCTTTTAGCAGTGTTTTCTCCATCCCCTTCATTTCAGAAGGGTAGCTTTTATAAGCAATTAAAATCTTTTAAAAACATCATAAACAAGGGATTTGTGTAACATTCTTTCTGTTTTACACCGTTTAGAATTCCTTTCATCCTCAGAATTGTCATCATGTGTGTCAAGATTAATACTGATTAATACTTACACTTCTTTTGTCTTGACTGTCAGTATCTCAGCTAACCTAGAACATTTTTTCACCTACTTCTTGGACAGCAATTTGCACATGTTCCTGCAGGCAAGACAAATCTAGACCTCTCCTGCTGCTACAACTATTTTTGAAGACACACTCTCAGATAAAGTATTTCTATCCCAATAATATCTTAAGCTAGGCTCTCATTCTTTTCCAAGACTTATTCGAAAGTGATACCTTTCCATTTAATCCACTTTATTTGGGATTCTTCTTAAAATTTCTCTTTTTTCAGACTGTGCCCAGGGGAAGTTGTTTATGGAAATCCAGACATTCCTTTTTCTAAGGTGTAGTAGAAATACTAAGCCACAGTTTGAAACAGCGATTGAGCACCTGCTAGGAAGGCAGGGCCAGCCAGCCCAGCCCAGGGGAGCTCAGGTGAAAGCAATGCGCCTAAGTGACCAGAAGCTGGGAGCCAGGATCCATCCCTTACCAGACCTTATTTAAGGGTTGGCAGTGGAGGCAAGGTTATTTTGTTAGGGATCCCTGTATACCTGAATTCTTCTAAAGGTAAGCATTTTTTTTCCCTTATTTTTATGTCCTTTACTGTTGCCTTTGGGTAAATCTTCATTTGCTGCAGACCAGGATCTTGCTACTGTGCTTTCCACTGTGTCTTACTCTCAAAATTTTACAGCAATGATAAATGCTGCTCAATGCATGTTATTTGTTGGACTGGAGATTGTTTTCTGACCAACTACCAAGTTAGGCTTTTATGTATTTATTTCATTATTACTCTTTTTAATGTGGGGAAAGGGAACAAAAAGGAACTGAAATGAAAGGAACATTTCCCTTCTAGGGGAATCGTTTAAGCAAAAGGCTCTTTTTACTTTTGCCTCTCTGTGTGATGCACTGGATCCTTGTGACTATCTTAAAACTATATCCAGGATCTTTTAGAAGTACAGCACATTTGTATTCCTACTACTCATTCTGCACACTCTTCGTACACAAACGCAACAGTGAAGGGCTGAATGGCCTTCATTCTGTACTCAGTATGCTTCATACAACTTCCTTCTTCTAGTACCATGCTGACAAGAATAGGACCAGTTCTTTTACAATAAATAGATTTGTCTGATCTTGGATGGTTTATCCACACACACTTGTGGATAGTGTCTCACGTTATCTATCCAGTAACATAGATTTACAGGCAACTTTAGAGAAATACATGAAGTTTTATATTCATTAAGAAAGTCATTTTCTAAAAACATGCTCTACTCTGAGTCTCCGCAGCGTTAAAACAATCAAGTATCATCTATCTGTGATTAATTCAGACATAACTTCTCACTATGCAGTGTAATGGAACCAATCTCATGACAAAATCATGAGGTAGTTTATTTAATTACCTCTGTTACTGCATTCTCAGAGCATCAGGGATGTAAAAAGCTTAGTAAATACTCAAACTTCAACAAATAGGAGTAAGTTCAAAAAACAATCCAGGTTGATATCTAAAGTATATTGAAAGCTAGGACACCCAGTGAAGAGAAGCAACTAAAGTATAGCAAGTGTTTCTGTTTTTAGAAGCATCTCATAAAATGCATAGAAACTCTAGTAGGATATTGAGATCATTGTTGTCTATAAATTTATCAATATTTTTATGACTTCTGCATTTATCACAAGAAAAAGCAGGATTCTCATCTCTGTTGAGTGAGATTTCTTCATAAGAAAACTTCTAGAAGTTAATACAGGCTACAAAATTACTGTTTTGGTTTTTTTAATCCTTTTTCACAGGAGGGATAACACATCACAACATCTTTTCCTTGGATGGGCAACGTATTGCCATTCTTTATTCCAGTTCTTAAAATAGCCGTCGTTCTAGGAGTATTGAAGAGTTTATACCTGTGCTGTCTGTGGTCACACTGGGTATAGAGCGAAGTAGGGAAAGAGTGTTGATACAAGACCATCTTTATTTTTTTAAGAGAGAGGCAGCATTTTTCACATTTAGAAGTTTCTTGAGAAATATCAGTGCTGATAAAGTACTGTAGGAAAAAAAAATTGGCAGCTAGCATCCATCATTCACTTCCACTGAGAAGGTGTTACTAGTAAAGAATAACTAAACAGCTTTGCTAGTAAAATGCCTATCAATTTTCCCAAGTAAGAATCAATGACGGAAAAATTTAGATAATCCTACATTTTTGAAGATAATCTAAGTTAAGAAACTTACCTGATTCTGAAAGTATTTTTTTAAAGGCTGTACAATGGCAAAACAATCAATACTACTTACATCCACTTCATATCAACAGAGCTTTACCCTTTCTAGGATACAGGAAGCCATTTTTCCACTTTACCACTACTGTAGTTTGACTTCATAAAATGTATGCTTACACACACACACACAACAAAAACACCAACACAAATTGGTTTTTTTTTTTTGTTTTACCTTCTCTGTTAGGAAGGAAAAAAATATACACTCCTTAATGGAAGTTCTGGATTGAAGTGAATTACATACAGGCTTTTCATTCTCGTAATTTATCATTAAACTATAACTTCTAATAACTAATCTTTCAAACATACCTCCCTTATTGTTCTAATGATTTATTGCATTAGTTCTCTCCCATTGGTAAAAAGGAAGTAACTGCTGTTCTACTCTGGCATGTTTCATTCCAATTATTACTCCCTTTAAATGTATTACGGTTCTTCTGTTGGCAGTCATAGAAACCCTATAAAGGCAGAATTTACTGTGGCCTCTTTCAGAGCCAAGGAATACATATGCAACTTAACATTTTGGAATATCTGTTTTCAACCATTAAGCTACAGTAGTTATTAGTGTGAAATAGTAAGGGCAATAGCTCTACTGTTGCTTGTACTAACATTTCTTGGTAACTTCTATGTGTTCACCATAAAGAAAAGCAAATATATTGCACAAATAGACAGGAGGTCTTCGCATAGGCAGTGTAGACTTTTAGGATTACCACTCTGTAGTTACTAGCCACTAACAGAAATAAAACCAATCTCTTAAAACTACTAGAGGGCCTTCTTAATGATACATTAACTAAAAATATCAATTAACTACAATTTTAAAGGTGGGTGAATTCTACTTATTTTTGAGGGCTGTGCATCCATCTTCAGTCATATCACCTATCCCTTTAAACATTAATAGCTAGATGTAACACAACGGGAAGTGCAGCAAGACAGCAGAGCAGCAAGGTCCCAGGCCACAGCACGTGAGGATTTGCTGAAATGCATCTGAAAAATGAATTAGACCTTTTTATATTTCAGAGGCATCACATCACTTTTTTGTTGCTGTTGTTTTTAAAGGAATCTCCTTAACGAGCATTTAATGAGTATTTAATGAGCTCATCCCCCACCAATAATATTCTGTAGCATTTAATAAAAATTGACCACAAGACACATACAACATAAAATCATACAACAGAACAATTATATGCAAGAGTTATAACAAAGAATGTGCTAAAAGGTTAGGGTTGGTTTAAATTAGCTGTAGATCAAAGAAAAAATCTAACCCAAATAAGAAAATACCAGCAATTACTTAAAGGGTGCAACATAGGTCCTCCAGGTCAGCAGTAACACAAACTGTTAAAAAGTTCATTTGTACTTCAAAATCAAAAGGACAACTTATGGATGTTTGATTTTTGTTGTGAAGCCAAATTAAGAATTAAAGACTGATTCAAAGCATCATTTATAAGAAATGTGAAACAATCTCCATCAAAGAAGAAACAGTTCAATGTGAAATGAATCTTAAGCTTTTTCAATTCTGGATGATGTGGGAGTCTCAAAGTACTCAGCTTCATGGAGACACTCCTGAGAACCAGTATAAACTATGACAACTAAAATGCTGTCCAGCTTCCTATAGTTTTTACCTCAGCACTCTCAAGCTATGCCCTATACGTACTTTCTAAAAAGTTTGAGAAGCTGTCCTGGAAGGACAGTAGCTATCTGTCTTTCAATCTCATTCTTTGGAATGAGTAGGTAGTGTTTGGTGGGTTTTTTGTTTGTTTTTGGTGGTGTTTTTTACTGTAAAAACAGTATCACTGCACTTGATTCTGGTCTATAGCACACTTGTTTCATGGCTACAATGAAAGATATATTTTATTTCATAAAGATCAGCTATTTTACAAAATCTTATTTTGGAAAATCCCTAAATAGTAAAAAGCACACCTTTTTGGAGTTCCTCTTCACTGTTTAGAAGTACTTTTTAATTGGGAGTTAACTGCATAAGTTTCAGTATAATGTATCATTTCTTGGGCTTCAGAGAAAGTCGGTTGTTTAGAAATGTCAGTTTTTTTAATTTTCCAGCACACAGCTCAGGAAATGACATCAACTGCTGACTCCAAAAGGCAAATTGAAGTCCTGAATCTTCACACACTCTAAGCCAGTAACAGAAACAGCCTGCTGAAGTGAATAGAGCCTTTGTCCTGGAATTTTTCATGCTTTTTTAAGGACTCTGTAGAATCTACTTGCTGCATATACCCTCAAAACAATTTTAATAGCTACAGAACAGGTTTCAGAATAAGAGAATGAATTCATACCTCTTAGAATATACAGCTGAGAAGATTCTGTGTTCTTAAAAGCAATTATTTTTAGTTTAAAAAAAATCGCACCACTTAAAATCTAATCCTTTCTTTTGAAATAGCTAACGGCAAGTACACAGATTCTGAACAGCAAAATAGGCACTACAGTAATTAACTGCAACAAAAGCACTGACCAGCCACTTCTTCCCACAAGTGCCCTATCAATAATTTAGGAAAGACTTAAAGAACAAAACACATCAGTACAGTAATCTAAGCATAGCCATCTATATGCAATAGAAATCAAAGTTAGGTTACAATCTAGGTGACTGTCTAGTAGGTGTTTACTTCAGGGAACGTTGATTGATCTGACAGTTTCCAACCTCTGTATGAAAATAACCTTCCCAGCATGAGACTGAGAAAGGACAGAAGCTGGTGCTCCCAGCAAAGTAATACCTGAAGCCACCTGTAAACAAGAAATAAGGCCTTTCATTCTCCCACAAGGCTTTTATTTTGAAATGATACCAAATTGTGTGCAGTTCAAGCAGCTCTAAGTAATGGTCACGATACAAGTAAGGTCAGATTGAAAAGAATTAACAACCCTGTGATAACCCCTCAAGTGAATGAAAACCGCTCATTTTCTTCAGGTAGCAGATTCAGCGTACATCAATCCTTGTCTACGTGCTACTAAAGAAAAAATGTTCACAACACCTGGAGCAGGACACTTGCTTCTGAAAGTAGTCAGTAAATTAGTTAATAAATTCTCAGCATATCTCAGTGAATTTCTCCAACAAGACAATGTTAGTCTTAACAGCTTATCTTTGTGTTTTTTTTTTTGTTTGTTTGTTTTCTTGATAATGAAGGACACACACCAACCACCTCTAGCTCCACAGCAACTGAAGAGCCTGTAAGAAGCTACTTCTCACCTCGGGAGCTGCTGGCATTTCCTGAAATATGCAACATAGACTGAAAGGTGAAGCAATATCCTGGATCAACACAATTGAGGCTACTCCTTTAGCAAATATGATTCAGGTTCTGGAACTATATAGGCATTCTTGTCTTCCTTCACCTTGAAATCCTGCACTGTTTACTCTAAACCAGTAAACTGGTGATAACCAGTATTGCTTAGCTCTCTACATCAGGCAGCCTATTTCAGATCAAGTTGTCAGGTAAAATATCTGCTCACGACTATCCAGCTAAACGTTATCATTCTCACTTCTACAGAACTGTTGCAGTCTATTCCTCCAAACACTGAGTAAAACAAAGGAAAAAGCACTCAAGGTCCTATCACCGAGGTTAGTGAAAAAAGGTATCCTGAACAACTAGCATCCTCCTCCGGAGGGAAAAAAAAAAAAAAGCTTCCCAAGATTTGAACTTAGAACTTTCATTTATGCTTTGCACACAATATGTGCCCCCACGTATAACTTTCCAGCCTTTTAATTTAAGAGGAATGCCGCCGCCCCACACTGAGGGTGTGACAGGCCCGTGGAGGAACCGCACCCCCCGCTCTGCAGCGAGAGCCCGCCGGGCAGACACTGCCATGGCGCCGCTCGCAGTGCTGCCCCCTAGCGGGCCCGGTTGGCAACTTTGATTTGTAACTCAGCCGTTTGCCAGGAGATGGCAGTATGAGATAAAACATCCCTCGGTTCTGTACCCTGTCTAATTTCTGTTGTAATCCTCCTGGGGGCGTTTGGTGACAAAAAGCAACAGTCACACTGAGGGAGTGGGACATGGGGCACAGCATTTAGTCTTGCTTTCACAAATGGCAACCAAAAGTGGAAAGAAAAGAGGAGGGGAAAAATTGTCGAGGTTTGCTAGAAGTGAATGGCTAGGTATGTTGTAGAGCCATCGCAGTTCACAATTCTGTTGGCTTTTATAGAATTTTGCCCATTTTTACTAAATCAGTCTCTATGCACAGTTTCTTTGTGGGTAAAGACTGACTGAATGGGAATGTGACCGTACTGCAGTCCCTCCTACTGATACACTGGTTTGGTGCACTGGGTCTGCCTGTATTTGCAGTGTGCCCATCGTGTTTTTGCAGTTCAATAATAAATCCTTTTGCCAGGCTGTCAGCAGGTTACACTGCTGCTGGAAGTGCTGCATATTTCTCCCAGCTCTGCTGTGTCTGGAGCACTCTATCTTTGAGGTAGTAGAATAAGATTTGCCTGTACGTATTGAAGTTAAGCCTCAGGAAATTCACTGTACTTGCCAGTTATTATGGGATTACCCAGCGTGCCAGCTCCTTTTCCCCTACAGATAATGCTAAAAAAGGCATAGCCCCTAGCATGACACAAAGATTTAGGACTAATTCTCATTAGGAAAGCAATTGCATATTCAGTGTATTTTGAGGTTTGCTAAAATACAAATAACAATCTTCTCAATTTTAGCACTCAAGTATTTACAAAAATAGGAACCTATAGGCTATTCAGATTTTGTGATCGTGTTCTAGTTCACTGAGCACTTCATCTCAGATGCCACTGGAACTTTCTGCAAAGTATTGTGAATGCTTGTCTTCATATGAACAGTCTTAAATACATAGGTTGCTCTGAAAGTAATGCCTCCTAGTTATTTCCATGGAAACTACAAGAGATAAAAAGAACAGAATAATGCCAGTTAATAGAGCAAATTCTCAGCTACAGAACACTATTTTTCAACAGTCACCACCATTAGCTATACATTTTCACTAGCGATGAACCAGTGCTTCTAGAAATCTGCACTGACACAGCTGGCAGCTGTGCATGACCAGAATGTGTCTTGACTTTTATGTCATTGTTGACAGTGCTGAAACATACCACCCAATACCTGGTAGTGCTCACATCCACTGTTTGGTCGCTGCCAACATTCAGCAAGTATTGATGAAAATCAATGGATGCTATTTTTCCTCCTAGCAGAATTCAATCCCACACTATTGCTTCGTACACACCACCGTGTCAGATGCCATTTTGTCAGACTGTCCCTCTGCTGCTGTCACACAGCAACAAAATGCTATGGAATATATGCGGGAAGTTTCAACCTCGACTGCCATACCACCAACATCTGCCTCTGACATCGTGGGCCAACATAATAAAATAGAAGAAATTACTTTTGGAGCAGCCCTCATACATTCAAAAATAAAGTTGATATTCAAACTGGAAAATTAGTCATTCCACATTGCACCAAAACACATAAACATGCTAAAGTTAAATAAATTCCTGCATTTTTTAAATGTTGTCCTGGACTGCAGGAAAACACTAAATTGCCAAAAGGTACAGGTGTGTGATCCTTTGACTCTTTTCCACATTGATGAGGACATATATTGGAGTACTGTGTCCATTTCTGGGTTCTTCAGTATACGGGACACATACAGCTACTAGAGTGATTCCAATGGAGGGTCACAAAGATGATGAAGGGACATTCTCCTGTGAGGAAAGGCTGAGAGAGCTGGGGCTGTCCAGCTTGAAGAAGGGTAGGCTCAGGGGGAATCTTGCCAATATACATTAACACAGGAAGGGAGGGTGCAAAGAAGACGGAGCCAGACAAGGGGCAATGGACACAAGCTGGAAGAGGAGGTTATGGAATTATGGAACCATAGAATCATAGAATGGTTTGGGCTGGAAGGGATCATCTAGTTGCACCATCCCACCGTTGGCAGGGACACCTCCCACAAGACCTGTTACTCAAAGCCCCATCTAACCTAACTTTGAACACTTTCAGGGATGGGACATTTACAACTTTTCTGAGCAATCTGTTCAGGTATCTCACCATCCTCACAGTAAGGAATTTCTTCCTTTTTTTCTAATCTAAATCTAACCTCTTTTAGCTTAAAACTGTTACTTTTTGTCCTATTACTATAGACCCTGGTAAAAAGTCTCCAACTTTCTTGTAAGCCCTTGAAAAGCTGCAGAGCTGATAATAAGAGAGAGCTGGCACAGAAGACTGTAGCAGAGGTAAGACTGTCATTAAGGTAATCTCACATTCTTTCTGCAAGCTTACATTGAGGTAAGGACAAATAATTTTGATTTACAAGCACTATGATAGGTAAGAGTATCCAGCTCTTTCCTGCTTGAGTAGGTCTGGACCAAGTGACCTCCAGAAGTCCCTTCCTACATCAGCCATTCTGTGCTTTTCTCACAGCAGCTCTACATTATAACCAATACAAACAACAGATTTGTGGTAGAAATTAATCTTTTGTGTATATCCCACAAGGCAATTTGATGCTTCTGGGTTACCTAATTAATTAGCTGTATTAGTTACAAGCTTACTCAAGTTACCTACCTTGGTACATTATGCCTGCAGAATAAATTATTCATCTCACAATACTTCTCAGCTACAGTATTGCCTCTTCCTAGTTCCGCTATTTATGTGAGAACAGCAACCAAATACAGCAGTATGTATCTTAATTAATTAAATGCTAGGGAATTTACTCAAATATGCCCAAAAAAGATACATAGAGCTTACAATTTGTCAAACAATGAACTGTACAACTCCAGGAATTATATAACAAAGACACGCAACTCCAGGAGGTATGTGATATTGTAATATCACAAAAAAGTACATACTTTTCAACTTTTGTATGTTATTCTATTCTCCTTTTAGCAGAAGAAAAATGTTCAAGTTTGAAAACAATAAAAGCACTTCTATGTGTTAGACTTTACTCTCTGTGTGACTGAAGCATATTAGCAAGCTGACTTTTATGCATGTTTTGAGTGAATGCCTGTGATACAGATCAGTGGGGAAGCTTTCAATGTCTGAGAGGCACTCACAGTCAGTGCCTCACTAGATTTGATGAACACAAATACACATCCTGATCAATAAAATCTTTGGCAGGGTCACCTCTCAGATGGAGGCGCCTCTTATTTTCACATCACTTGATTCATGTAATGTTCACTGTAATTGAAAATATTACCCCATCAGGTAGGTTATGAGCAGATCTGGGACACAGCAGAACCACTGCTGTTAGAGGTTCTATCATCAGTCTGTGTGTGTGAAATCTTGTAATTTTTACATCTTATTTACACTTGAGATCTTCCAGCATCTTGTTCTGACCTGGTATCCCTCTCTGCTCCTCACTTCAAGAGACAAGGACAGAACTGGATTTCCTAACTAGAACTTTGACTTTCATCACACATTCTCCCTAGGCTTCATCTTGAAGCCTTGCAGTCCACTAAAGTGCCCGTATGAGTACCACTAGGTACATCTTCACTGAGCAGTGCAAAAAGTAAACAAGGGCCATGAAGGAGGCAGAGTTTCATGACTAGAGAAATGCATCAGTAAATATGTTTTTGTCATTGTTACGGAGCAATGTAACCCAAACTTAGTTCCCACATGCATGGTTCACAGCAGTTTTTAATGAACTTTTCCAATAAACCCATATATTCACAAGTAAGTACATGCCTGGGACTAAACACCAGTCACTTGTTTAGGGGAATATCTGACCTACATTTGTTATCTTGTAATATAAATGTTTCACTTCCCATCTGTTACTGATAAAAATCAGCTTACTCATTTAACTGGTGTAAATTCAATGAGTATTAGAAAGTTAATTGTTGTGAATTAGGTGTTTAACTAAAATCCATTAAAATTACATGGATATAAAGCTTGTGAGATGAAAATTAGGCACATCAATTCTTAGCATTAACTTAAGAACCCATTTAATTATGGGATTTGGGGAGTTTGTAATTATCTTCTAAATGGGGTGTTTACTGATTAAGAAATCACTAGCATAGTGTCATGCATGTGTGAAATTTTACTGACACCTAACAGCTAGTTCTCTTGACAGCGGCCTCCATCAGCCCAAAGGAATGTCATCTGCACAGAACAGCTCATTTATTTTTCCCTCAGGGGCCTCTGGAATTCCTGGGAAGAGGAACCACTTACATTTGCAAAGGCCTTGCATACTTGGTTTTATTAAACTGGGAACGCAAATTTAAGGGAAGAATTCAAATACATTTGTATTTCAATGTATTCAATGTATATTCAATGTGTATTTCAATGAAAATATTTCCTCCTTAATCAGTTCTTAATTTCAGTTTCATTTGTTGTTTTTCTCTATAACATGCTTTTCCTGCAGTGAAATAGCAAGGTCTGAGAACTTGAACAGAAACACATCATTGTTTTAAACATAAAACCAAGTGTAATGAAGACATCTGTAATTCTCTGCCAAGGATGGTGATTTTCTCTTTTGACATTAATATTTCTCATTTTCTTTTCAAATGAAGATTGAAGATGAATTGCATTAAAAAGATCAGCAAGGCTGAGAACTAAGTACATTCAGAAAGATTTTGGGTTCCGCATCTAATGGAGTAGAATTATTCTAAATGCAGAAGGAAGTATCTGTTTGCTCCCATGCAGCTGTTACACACCAACCAAAAAAGGCTCTGCAGGAATGTGTGAGACAGAGCTATTCATCACAGCACCAGAAATGGAACTGACTTCATGAGCAACCAAAAGAAAAAGCACATTGCATGCAATGCAAATTTGCTATTTGCTATGCAAGTCGCACATTTAGGGGACGATATTAATCAAAAATTAAGCAATACAAAGAATATTGCTTTGTATCCAATGATGGGGTATAGAAATCCTCTTAGCATTTAATAGCCGTGTGTCAAATTCCCCATTGTGATTTTAACACAACTCTTTCAACTTCTGTGACACGACGAGCGTGTGTTCGGTGATTCAAGCAGGGGGCTTGCACATCCTTTGTTGTCAGCCTTGTGCAGTATGACACAAAGCTCGTTCCTATCTCTCCACGGTTCAGATCCACGCTACGTGAAGCTGAGCCACATGTAGGAACAAGAAAACGCTTAGAGAATCAAAACTGCCAAAATGAGCGCAGCAGCCACAGAGGGCGGACCTGCGAGAGCGCGGGTAGCGTTAGTTCAGACACTAAAGGCACGCCAAGTAGCAGGCTCTTCCCAACACCTTTGTGTGAGAGGCACCCCCCGCCCCGAGCAGGGGTGTGGAGGGGGTGTGCCGTGCCGGTGCCCCCGCCGCTCCCCACCAGCGGTGCCCGCCATCGGGCTCGGGGCTGTGGGGTTCGGCGGTGCACAGCCGCCGCCTCAGATCCGCCTCGGCGGGACTTGGACTGAGCCCGGGCCGGAGGCGCTGCGGCTGGGGCTGGGCGGGAAGGGATGGCGGCGGGAGGAGGAGCTGGCAGCCACGTCACTTTCCCCGGCCGCGTGTTTACGTGGAGATGAAGATGGCGGCGCCGGTGTCTCCGCCACGGCAGCTGTCGTCGCTGTGAGACGGGACGGGAAAGGACAGCGAGCTGCGCGTGTCTCGGCTAAGGGGGGTGTGCCCGCTTGCCGCCGCCCATAACGCTCTGCTCTCCACACATAGACGCCATGGAGGACGAGGAGCGGCTGAAGAAGCTGGAGGCTGGCAAAGCCAAGGTGGGAGGCGGCTGCGGCGCGACGGGGGCGGGGAGGCTGGGGGGAGCGCGGTCTGCGGAGCTACAGCGGGGCTACAGCGGGACCCGCCTCGAACAAAGCCGCGGAGAATGCGTTTTGTGCCGCCCTTCCGGCGCGCACCCTGACCCCGCCGTGGGTTCGGCTCGCCTTGGCTCGGCGGGACCGCAGGTGTCGCGGCGGGACCGGGAGGTGGCAGCCCGCGGCGGAGTGGGGAGGAGGGCTGACCGTCTCGGTGTCTCACCTTGCCGTCGGCCTCTTAAGCCCGGGCAACTCCCTGTAAACCTTTAAGGAAGTTTATAGAAGAGGCAGCTGCTCCTGAGCGCGGCACTAATACTTCTTAGGGCCCGGGATTAGAGCTGCCGCCGGCGATGTGCCGCGGGCACCGTTCGGGGCGGGCGCCGGGGGTCCAGAGGAGCCTGACGGGAAGCGCCGGTGTGGCCGGGGACAGGACATGATGAGCGGCGGCGGTAGGAAAATCAGGTGAAAATGAGTACCCTGACATCAGGCACCGTCTGGTTCCTTCGGGCGGTTGTTGCTGAGTGACAGAGATCAGAGCTTTGTAACGCTACTAATTCACGTATGTACCCGGCGTGGCTGGAGTCATCCCCTGCTAAAGCCGGGAAGAGGCAGTCTGAAGATCCGGCTGTGAAATAGTGTCGTTAGCCTGCTCATGTAGCCGATGGAGACGGGTGTGTAGTTGAGCTGTGAAACATTATGCTGCCTTAGCAAAAAACTTGGTAATTCTTTTGTTTCTGCTTTTTTTGAAAGCACAGGGGTAAAGTCTTGTAGGTGAAGCTGTAAGGAACAGGAACACCTGTTGGGGAATACTTGGAGCCCCCCCAGTGTTTAAGCACCACAAGAACTGTGTGCTGGTTTGATTTGGAAGGGATCTGAAAGGTCTTCCAGCTCAGCCCCAGCCATGGCAGGGATGCGGTGCCGCTGTGCTGAGAGGCACCGGGCAGTGGCAGCAGCAGTGCACTCAGTGGCATCCAGGCTGGCTGATTCTTCTTCACAGAGAAAATAATGGGAGTAAATTTGCTAATATTTCAAAGCACAATGAATAATTTATCACCAGTTTTTTTTGTTTGTATTGGCCTGGTATTAACATGGAAAATTACTGACAATTTCTGAAGAGTGAACCAGAAGTTGAGGCTCAAGAGGGAACCCCTGCAGAATTGCAGGGTTTGGAAGGGACCTCTGGAGATCATTGAGCCCGGCCCCCAGCTAAAGCAGGTTCCCTATAGCGGGTCACACAGGAAAGTTCCCAGGTGGCTGCTGAATATCTCCTATTTCCAGAGCAGGAGACCCAGCAGCCTCTGTAGCCTGTTCTAGTCTCTGTTACCCTCACAGTAAAGAAGTTCTTCCTCGTGTCTATATAGAACTTCCCATTTGACTTCCCCTATTGACTTGACTCCCATCCTTTAGATATTTGTAAACAAGATTCCCCCCTCAATCTTCTCCGTGCTGAACAGTTGCAGATCTCTCCACCGTTCCTCATAAGGGAGATGCTCCGGGCCCCAATCCATCTCTACTGGACTGTCTCTATGAGTTTTGAACAGAGGGGCCCAGAACTGGACACAGTATTCCTGGTGTGACCTCACCAGGGCAGAGTAGAGGGGGAGGATCACCTTCCTTGCTTTTTTAAATTCCTGCTTGCTTTCAGGAAAGGCATGTACGAGATTCAGTAACTTATTTTACACTTTAGGAACACCATCATTATTGTTACCCTTCTTCTAGCCTTTTCTGGTTGAAACTTAAGAATGTTCTCATAAATATATCCCTGAAGACTTTAATATCCTATGGTTTTAGGCATCCCATGTGGTTAAAATCACTGCAACTCTTTAAATCTATACATATTTCACATAACAAGAGACTGTAAAAGCAGTGTTGGCTTTTCGTATATTTCACTGGCATTCTCTACACTGTTTACTCTCTTCTTTTCTTTGTTTTTTTCTTTTTATTTAAACGCATGAATAGTGTAATTAAATGTGTTGTACAGTGGAGACTGCGTCTCAGTCTTCCATTGGTGAGTGTCACTGCTGAAGAGAGAAAAGAAGGAACTGTGTTAGTGGAGAATGGAAGCAGGAGTTGCTCCTGCAGCTGCTTTTCTCTTTTTCAAGGATACAGGCACATTCACATTCATGGACAGTATGTCTCCCAGAACTGCTTTGCTCCCGTGAATATTTTCTTCAAAATACAGCAACGAGCATCCAAAAAACTTTTGATCCTAACCATTGAAAGCTGTTTAAGAAGCTGGAAAAACATGTTGAAATATGTGTTGCATTGCTATACTGCAGGTACTTTGATGCTTCTCCTAGGAAAATCTAAACTTAAAATATAAACAAGACATTATAGTAAGTGTGGAGTGAGTAGCAAGGCCGATGAGGGGTGCAGTGGAGATGGTAGGTACACTAGTAAGTTACTGTTCAAAAATAGGACTTAAATTCTTAGGTCTTTTTTTCCTTTAAAAGTAGTGTCAAGACTCGTGTGTGTGTGTGTGTGTGTGTGTGTGGTGGTTAAGCAATGTGATCTTTCTGGAAATCGGTCATTAGGTGATTTTCACATCATAGTGTTGAGTACTAGCTGTGAAGTTTGGTTTTGTATGAGCTTTGTTTTTCTGGATGTCTTCATGTGATGCTGTCTCCCTACACAAATCTTTTGCAGAGAAGTCTATCACAAATGCATTCTTTGCAATGGAAATTTCCTTGGAGTCTTCTTTGTAGTGTTTTTGGAAATGAGAAGCAGCATTTTGAATCATAACTTGATTGCATGGTGCTAAGAGTGCCCAGCCTGGCAGAATAGGGCTCAGCCTTACCCAGGAAGTCATCTGAAAAACAGAATAAGCTCTTGGTAGAGTTGTACCAACATTTATGTGTATCTGCTGACTTTCTGAGACTGCTTCATAACAAAAGGTTGGTGAAGTTGCAGCATGTGTTATTCCCACAGTAGCAAGGGAGGCATGAAGTCATGATGTGCCAAATCATATGCTCCCTTTTCCAGACCTGTAGTCATTCACCATCCTTTGCCACAAGATAAATGTGCTGGATATTAACCCGGAGTTGATGAATGTCTGTTTCCCTTAAATTCAAATGGTCTTTTTGTCCCTTTATAGAACTGCAGCCTCCCGAAACAAGCTATTTCTTTATTTATCCTGAACTGATTATCTTGGCTCAAGGAAAAACCAGAATCCAGGAAAGGTGCGTGTCAGGGAAGCAGGGTTGGCTGTGGTAAAAGGGAGATTTGTGCCGGCATTAGAAGCATATATGCATGCTATGAAGTTGATGAGTACCCCCAAAACACAGTGAACTCAGAAATCAAGAAGGTGTGTTGTGTGCCTTGCCTAAGAGATTCTGGAACATTGTTGACTGCCTGAGATTATGTAGGTACACACCTGATCCTGCAAAAGACAAGAGGTTGGTGGTTGAACGTGTTGATTTATACGTGTGCATGCCTGTGTGTATCAGTTTGCTTGGAAATCTCATGTAACATTAAAGAGGATACTATTTGTGGTGATTGAGTTTATTAATTTTATGTATTTATTTAGCAGCTCAGAATCTAGCTTTCGTATCAGGATGTTGCAATGTCTTGATCTGTTGATTTGTTCCAGATCTGTACACAGTAGTTTCCTAGTTTCAGAATGAAAATGTTGAGGACTCAGATTCCTTCATAAGAAAATGCGTGAGGATTTTAACAATTTTTAAATAAAATATTTTCATTTTCATAAATATATTTAGTATATTGTTTTATTTATATATTTATACAATTATATAGATAGATACAATTATGTTAAAGGCAGACAGTCTGGTAGTCTGGCAATGACAGAAGCATTCCTGCCTCGTTGTTCTGCAGGGCACTGAACCTCACAGCTATTAAAACTGGTTAAAATAAGAGATGTAGAACCATCAACACCAAGTTTTGTAGAAGAGTCCAATTTACAATCTTGAAAGGGCGCAGAAAGGGTGCACCCTTTCAGCTGCATGTTTGTTTGTTTTGTTGTGGGAGGTGGGTGAGTGAAGACTTTAATTTACTGGGTAAATTCTGCGAGTTGGTCTAGGATTTCACTTGCAGGGTTAGAAATACATTACTCATTGTTCTAACTTTCAAGAACTCTGCATGTATTTGTAATACGTTCTTGCTTTAGTGCTTGAAAAAAATGCAATAACTGTTGAACAGTCTTAAGAAATAAGAACGTCTGCTGTAATTAAAATGTGATTAAACATATCTGTGCTGTTTGAGCACAGATGAGATGTTGTGACTGCAGTGAATGCTTTTTATCTGCACCATGAGTCACTGAGCAGATGGGGCAGTGAAGTAGGTTTGGGAAGCTCTGACGGCACTCAGTGGACAATTTATACAGGTTATATAACAAATCTGACAAGCCACCTTCACAAATTGAATAGTAAAAAGAAATAATTGCAGGTTTTGTCTTCAGGTTATGCAGTTTTCTGGTGTCTGAAGATGAGAATATATGTCATTAAAGCAGCATTGCTTAAGAGTCTGAGAATGTTGGCTGTTTGCTTTCATACATCTTACTGTCTTCAGGGAAGAGGAAGATTTAAGATTCTCATCTCTGCCCTTTTCAGGCTGAGAAATTTTGGATTTCTCAGAGAAAGCTGTTGATCAGTTTTTGTTGGGTTGTTTGTTTGTCTGGGTGTTTGGGTTTTTTTGTTTTGTGCACGTGTTCTAAGTTTAAGATTTAAGCAAAACATGAAATAATTATGTGCCACAGTGATTAAAGCCTTAATTTAAACCCCCCAGAGGAACTTAACATATAGATTGTGTTTATAAAACACAGCCTTTTAAAATCCCTTGCAGTTTACTCAAGGAGGAAAAAAAAAAAAAAAAAGCAGTGTCTTACTGGTTATTAAGAGCTTTTCATTGCAGAAAACGAATTAAATACAGTGAAACCTTATATTTTGTGGAAGAGCTGGCCTACTAACGTGACCTCTTTTGCCTTCGGGTACAGACTATTCATTTTGTTCATCATCTGTCTGCCTTCAGTAACCCGAACAAAAATGATCAAACAAACTCCTGACAGGAAGAACTTCCTTTTCGGGCAACATTTCCTCGCTCTGCTTTTCTCTTAAACCAAGAAATTGTATTCAACCTTATCAAGAAGTGCTAATTTCATCATAAAGCCCTACTCGTTGCTGTTTCTCATTATAAACTATGGAGGAGAGCAGCTTTACTGGCTGGCAGCCTTCAGAAAGGGAATGGTGCTGGATTGCATCTGTATCTGAAGGTGTTGTATGGGTACTGCTGGACAAGAGGGAAAGAAACAAACAGAAGGGGAATGCAGGCTGACCAACAAAGGTGGTGATGAGCTTTTGCTCAACAGATGTGATCTCGGGCTGCTTTATCTCTTTGTTTAGAAAGAAGCAGGAGAGTGCAGTGAAACTATGAAAATGTGCTCTAACAAAGAAAGGAGCTTTTAAGATTGTTTATATGGGGGAAGCAATTTTCTTGCACCTGAAGATCTTCACAAACTTGTGAGGATGCTGCCTCATTCCTAGGCATTCCTCTTGTGTGTCTTTAAGCTATTTCTCTTCCCAGGTCCTTTCAAACTTGTGATTTTTGGTTCCTCTTCATCTTGTACAGGCTTCAGTAGTCACTTTTGCATGTCTGTCAATTCTAAATGCAAATAGTAGGAGGTTTGTCTGTGTGTACCTTGATTATGAATGTGCATAAGCTTAAGAACTGATTTTTGTGTCACAGATGCAAGGACTGTGAGTTACCCTGCAGAGAAAGTGTCTAATTTTAAAGGTAGATAAGGCAGAAATTGCCTAGGTGTGAGAGAGGGACTTTTTTGCTGTAGTTCAGAACAGCGGCTATCTTTGCATTGTATCATTTGTATACATTTGAGATGAAAATGTGTTTTGTATAATTTATTGTTATTAGATGCATAAACTTCAATTAAAGATCAGACTGAAAGGTAACCTTGTGAAATTGTATTCAGGACACAAATTCATCCTGTAATGGCAAAAAATTGAGGTTTTCTTAATACAACTTAGTTGTTCTGTTGGGTAATAGAACCAACCACTCCTTACGATTTTCTCAGTGTTTTTCTTTGTGGTGTTTTGGTTATTTTTGTTTGTTTGTTTCTTTTTTAAGAAAACAAGGTTAAGTTAATCTTTTCTCCATTGTGTTCAAGTTTCTTCAGGAGTTTATGGGATCCCTATAAAAATAAGACTTGAAGTACTGAACTTGAGTTCTTTTTTGAGCTGCTAGGATTCTTCCTTTTTCTAGGCATGTTCTCCATTTTTCTGCAGTTTCCCAGGTTTGAGCCCCATTTCCCTCGCTCCAGAGATCTATTCTAGCTTTCAATACAGAGCGTAGTTATTCATCTTAAACAGCCCTTTTATACAAAGCTCTAAATTAGCTGTCTGCCATACAGTAGTGATGCAAGGTAGGATGAGCTTGAAGAAATGCTTTGTTCTCACGATACATGTAAATATCAATCCAAAATAACCTTTTTTCTATACCTGATCTAGAGAACACTGAACTTTAATCCAAGATTCCCGGTGACTTTTACAAGAAAATGAGACCATTTGCAGTACAGTGTTGTTAGAAACACTGTGAAACAAGGAATTGCATTTAAAAAAGGCAATTTAGAATGTTTTCTTGCTGTTTCATGTGTGAAAAGAAAGCATTACAGTAAAGGAAAGAGAAACTTGCTCTTTTCCTATATTCAAGCATTTCTTTATGTTGACACTAGATCTCTCCTGGTCGGCTTTCCAGCTACTTATTTTCTTAGTAAGGGTGTTGCAATAGCAAAACAGAGGTGGCTGCAACATTTGTTTCCCTTGCTTATAACAGTGTCTAGACAAGTTTGTTTATACTGACTTGAAGGTAAGCGTGAGCACCAACACAAATTCCTCCTAAGGTGCTTTCTGTTAAGTACATCTGATATTTCAAGGGAGATGGATCAGACTTTTTGACACATGTAGATTTTACTAAAGATCCCTGAATGGTTGCATGGTTGCTTTGGAGTTCTTTGGTTGGTTATTTCCTTCTTTGGTTGGGTGGTTGTGGTTTTCTGTCTGTTTTGTTTCTCCCCCCCACCCCAAGGGAATATCCTAACAAATAGCTTCTTTTAAATATTTGTATACAGAGATATTAACTGCAGATTGGCATGGTTATTATAATACTGTAACATCTTACTGTTTATGATAGTGAAAAATCTGATGAAAATGAGGACAAAAAAAAAAAGTCTTGTGAAGCAGGTACAACTTTGTTGTTTTTAACTTGTTTACACTATCAGATTATGTACTAGTAACACAATTGTTGGGAATCTTAATTAAGGGTCTAAAAATGCTGTCTTAAATGTCTGCCCCATAACTAGAGAGTTAAATGTATTTCTGCATATTAGTTTCTAGATCACTTATTTACTGGTACCAGATAATGTGAAACTTCAAATATGCTAAGTTGTGTTGGTAAGTATACCACATAAAATTCATCTGATAATTGCAGTCTTTTGACTGTTATGTTGAAACATGAAGCAAATAGATCTTGAAATTTATCGTGATGAAATCCTTGCATGCTGCCTGCAAAGAGCTGGCATGTCATATTTTGTTGATGGCTCTTATTTTCCCATTTCTGAAAAAGAAATCTTAATCTGCATTGTTCACATGACTTTTTTAGAGCCTGACATTTTGTGTTGTAAAGTGGAAAAAGAAGCATATGTAAAATGCTTAGATTTCTTAGAATTCTTGGTGCCTTGAAAAGAGAGACTGTATACTTCCACTTTCCCCTCTTCCATAAGGACAGCAGCAAATCTTCCAGGAAGAACACTTTCAGTAGTTGTGAGCTGGGCAAAAGTCTGTGAGAGTCTGGAAACCAAACGCCAAACTCAGCCACAATTGTAATAAACTCAATTTGTTGCAAAACAAACAGAACATGATCTCTGGAAAATGCTCCAAAACCTCAAAACTTGAAGAAATTTCTTCAACTCTCCACAATTAGGGATAATAATTCTAAAAGGATGGTATTGGTATTTTGGTAATGTTTCTAGAGGAAAAAAATGCATTTGATGAAAACTCTATTGGTAGGGCAAAATTGCAGTGTATATCTAAAATTACAATCCTGAGCTAAAGAACCAAGACCAGTGGAGAGCTGAGCAGGCATTATAGTTGGAATTCTGAGATTGTGTTTCTGTGTAAATACTGATAAAATACAATGAGTAGAATAAGTTGCTAAAGAACTTACTCAAAGCTGATTTTCCTGGTAGGCTATAAATTAACAGAAATGGCTATATCTTTATCCTTGATTTGTTTCCTGAAGCTTTTACTTGTTCTTGCACTTATGCTTCTCTGTGAAGAAATCTTATGTGTCCAACTACGGAACGTGAGAAAATTATTTAAATGTTTTTAAAGCCATTTGTATTGCCGAAGTCAGATAGCAGACTTAACACTGACAATATGTATTTTCACTTAAAAGTTATATAGGAGAAATATCTACCACTGCAAGTAATGCTCTACAAAAATAATAAGTAAACCTTGTCTTCATATGTTCAGTAGTACGTTGTGGCAGCAAGCGTGGGTTGGTGTGTTTTAGAGAGAATGGAATTCCTGGTACAAGACTCTTCAAAGGGTGATGTGTTTCCTAGGTTTTCTTCATGACTCAGAATGTATTTTATGAATTGAATTTTGCATTTAAATTAAGAAAGGGGGGAAAAAAAAAAAAGTGAAGTTCGTAGACAAATAGCCTGGATTCTTCTGAACAATATCAGTGCCTTTTGTGAGCCACTTTTCCCTCATGATTCAGCAATGTGGTATTAAAAAAAAATAATATAAGCCTGTCAAAATCATACATGTCTGTCAATTCTTGCATACTGAGCGTGAAATTCGTACAGTTGGTTCCTCCCTCTCGTCTGCTCTGCTTCTCAGGGAGCTTTCTCACAAACCTGCTGTGTCTGGGGGATTCATTCTCACTCTGGCCATTCAGTCTCGGACATGCCACATGGTATGAATTCATGTAAGAGTAATATAAACAGAAGGAGAAAATGAGTTTGACTTGTTTAGCACTGTTTTGTAATTTATTATGAAAAAAAAAAAAAAAAGGAAAACCCAACCTTCATTTGTTACAAAATGAAAATTATAAATTTTACTTTGTTTCTACCCAGATTCAGAGCACAGAGATTGCCACAATTCTTTCCAGTAACTTCCTAAAGCCGGATCAGACTACTTTGGAGATCTCAGCACTGATTTTTGTGAAAACATTGCCCTTTGTAACTGATTCGATGTCATCACGTCACAAGAAGTGCCTGTCCTTCCTTGCTTAGCTTGAACAGAATTTAAACTGCTGATCTGTAGCTGAAAAGCTGATTGCCTTGTTGCCAAGGATGTAACCTTGCAAATTCTGTATCAACTTCATGTCTCTTGTCAACTTGAAAAAGCTGATAGTCTTGTGCTGGTTATTAATAAAGTTGTGCTTACACATCCCCTATTTGTTCTGAAGGAATCTTCTTCCTTCAAATTTTTAGTTAATGAGAAGGTAAGTATGAGCAAAAATATTCAGGTCTTATTGTGCTTTATTCTATGCTTTTATGTACTATCTCTGTCTTTAAATCAGTTTGTTGTTCAGTTTTTAATCTTTAAATAATTCGGATACAGATTTTCATTTTGTTACATTTTTCTTCAGAAAGAAAAAGACGTGTAAAGTAGAAAAAAGCTCTATTTATGTGTTCTACATAAATACGACTGAAATATATTACAGCAGAATAAATTTTTTTGCCGTTATATATTCTTTTTCCTCTTAGGATGAAAAAGGTTGAATTTACAAAAATCAAGGTAATATAAGCAGTACATTGAGACTCAAAGTAAATGAGTTATTAACGTGGTTTTTTTTTTTTTTTTTTTTTTTTTCCAACAAATGCACTCTTTAGCTCTGTTCAACCAAGTTCTAATAAACTCTTCTTCATTTAGCATGTGGATTAAATGTTGCAGTGCAGGAGAAAAGAAAAATACGCACTGCTGTGAAGTGCAGGAGTCCTGCTGGTCAGGGAAAATATGCAGCCAGCTACAGCTCCTTTCTAGTAGCATCAACACAAACCAGAAATGACAAATGCTTCTTATAAGTTTTTCTTCCATTAGCTACGTAGAGAAGTCTGGACAAAGCCTCTTTAGATGCAAATTCTCTCTATGCCTGTCCTTAGCTGCCTCGATCTCTCTGCATCTTTAAAGCTTTATACTCCACGTATGGTAGTCTTTTAAGTTAATTAATTAGAATTTGAAGTTGAGTATGTATCAAGTGTTATGGAAGGGTGAACTGCGTTGAGTATTGATTAAGATCCTACAAGAAGCAGTATTGCCTGTTGTCTGACTACAGCATTCTCCTAATTTTTGTTTGTTTGGTTTGTTTTTTTTTGTTTGTTTGTTTTGTTTTTTTCTTCTTGTAGGATTCTAATCAGTATTAATAATTTTTGAGAAACAGCTGATTTCTCCCAACTCTGGCCTCCTGGAAGCTATTACAAAGCTTCATTAACGCACCATAACCAAGGCTGCCGTGAGCAGCAAGGCTACTTATAATCAGGAGGTCTCAAAGTAACTTGAAAAGATTCCTCTTTAAAAGAAACAGACTTGTCTAAATGAGTTATTTAGTCTAAGTGTAATAATAAGGACCTTGGGGATCTGTGCAATTACTGATATGAGAGTGCCTTTAGGTAACTAGGGCTGATTCATACAGAATTTATTGCTGAAAGTCATTGTGGTGTTAAGATTCTTGACACTGCTGTCATCGTACAAGCAAACTAAAGATTTCATCTAGTTATAATAATCATTTGGTGGTTAGGGCTAAATGAAAAATTGTTCTTAGGATTTTTTTTTTTTAATGGCTTCATGTCAAAGTAGGTGGTCTTTCAAGCAGAATCTTTAAGAGGTCTGTGTCACTCAGTAACTCCATTATTGTTTGTGGAAAGAATGCATGGCTATATGCGTGCAGTACTAAGCTGAAGTGAATGGCAAACCCTGTGAAAAGGCTTAGAATTCATCGTAATCCTGACAAATGATCTGGTTACAAAAGGACATGGAAGCAATTCTCAAGGACTTTTCTGTCTCCTTAATGATAAGGACTGTTCTTGGACTTCCCAAGTCCCCAAGTGTAATGGCAGAGTTGGAGTGAATGAAGCATTGTGTACAGTACAGGTCAAGCTGGGAACTGCTTAAGCAAATCCGATGTACAAAAATTTATGGGACTGAGCATGATGTATCTAAGCATCCTAGCAGAAGCCATCTGCTGTCATTACAAGGCTCTTCCCTATATCTTTGAAAGTTCATAGTAATTAGGAGATTCCAAAGGAGCAGAAAAAACAAACAAGCATCAAACCTGTCTTGAAGAAAGTCAAGAAGGAGGATGTGGGGAGATATAGGAAGGTCAGCCTAGTTGTGGTGTTTGGGAAGAATATGGAACAGATCTGGAAGCTGGTTTTGGGTACGAGGGTGATAGTTTATCAAATGCGAATTAATTGTCTTCCACAATCAGATGAGTGCACAAGGAAAGAACGTTGGAAGTCGTTGACTTTAGGGAAACATACAATGTGATCTTTTATAACCTTTTTGCAATCAAAATGTAGCTGGATGTCTTGGGTTAGTTGCTAGCAAGGAAAGTTAGACAACTGTTGCAACTGCTGTGCTCAGAGTGATAATAATAGAAGCCATCTGGTGTCCAGTAGTGTTCTTCAGATATTGAAACTGTGGCCAGTACTGTTTGATGTTCTTATTAATGAAGTGGAGAAGAGGAAGGAGTGTGCCTTCAGCAAGTTCGCAACTAAAGTTAGAGAGCAGTTAATGAATTGAAGCAAAGGACTTTGTTTCAGAGAAATCTTGACAGTGTGGAGAAATGGGCAGGCTCCCGTTCCCAATGGGAAAAAGAGGAATTTCAAGTTTTCATTTTGATACTGGGATGGAACTCTATAGCATCCTTCATGGATTTAAAACAAAAGCGTTGTTTTGTGATCAAACTTCAAGTTGAGGAAGGGAGAGAAGATGCTACAGTATTCTCAAGATTGGAGCTAGAAATACAGAATACCGTGTTATGTGTTTGCTTATAGCAGCAAAGGCAAAGCCGGGCTGCCCATCGTCTGTGCTGAGTCTGCTGGGGGGCAGTGATTCCTTCATGCAAACAGGGCTCTGTACATTTGCTGTCCAAAGGTTGAGTCCTTTGTATCTTTTAAATTGTTAAGATTTCCACCAGCACCCTGCATGCTCATCTACATTGAGTTCTTTTGCTTCAGTGTTATCTTGTTAACAAACACCAACAAATTAATGTCTGCCATTTATATGTATGTCATTTGTGGTATATCCTATGTTTAGAGTTTTCTTAACTTTTTGAAGTTAACATTGTATTCAGTGTTTAAAATATATATTTTTTTTCCCTGACCTACCTTGAATTCATGGAATGTTTTAAGTTAGATGAGACCTGTGGGTGTAGCCTAACCCCCTTACAGCAGAGCCAGCTTCACAGCAAGGATGGGTTGCTCAGGTTTGTAACTAGTCCGGTGTGAGCATCTGATAGGAAACAGGTTGCTTAAACCTTAGTGGTGTGACATTCAATTCAGTCGGTCATAATAGGTTAATACTTATTAAATAAGAACTTACAATGGTTTGAGTACTATCATCTCATATCAAAGGTGGTCAAGTGTTACATGCTTTGATTTCTTTTAGAATATTAAATATATTACATTATGAATAAAAAATAAGAGTTTACAAAATAAAGTATTCCAAAGTAAAGAACTATCAGGTGGAAGGCCGTGTGGATGTAGATTTAGTATTGCTTGGCTTGTTTTCAACAGTTCTTTCCAGCAGAAGCTGTCCTTATTCTATGTGAAAAATGGACAGTGTTCAGTGAGTGATGAAGGTGGTCATATTTATATCCCCATTAAATAGATTTGAGGAACTTGTTTATATAATGTTTGGTGAATCAGTGCTTGTCATTTTTCTTAGTCGTTTCTAGGATGCTTATTGCTAACGTTATAGATGTATTTGCCCGTAGGGAAAAGTCAATCATTTTGCTATCCTTCCAAAAAACACAATATTTCTGAGGAAATTTGTTTTCTCATTACTGCACACCTGTGACTCTGCCTGTGTTATTAGCCAAATTTGGAAAAAATTATGTCACTTTCCAATGCTGTGCTCAGTCTTTTAGGCCATGTTTGTTACTGCTAAGCAAATGATGTATTTTCTGCATTTCACAGCAGTTGTCAGCAATCAGTTCTCCAAAGAGCAAACAACTGGGAAACATCAGTAGAATTTTGCTTCTGCGTGCCTTTTTTCTTATCTGGTAGCATGAGGGCTGTCATCCCAGGTGGTAATGGGCTGATGTGGTCAAATACTGATTGTGGACTGCTGGAAACCAGCATAGCTAATCCTTCACAGCTTTCCTATTCCTTCCCATGTCATTTTTTCACTCAGCATGTGTGGTTTTTCTTTTTTCCTTGTGTTTCTTTGCTGATGGTGTGAGCCATGTTTTAAATGTACATACTCTTATTTAGCAATTCAGATTTTACTTATTCTGTTATTCCATTCCATACTGCATCCTTAAAGGAAGTGATCTTATCAGTACAACAGATTTATCATTTTTAATGTAATGCAGCAATGACAATCAGTTAAGATCATTTCTAATATTGCTTCACTTTTTCCTTGCTTTCCAAAAATCTCTAATTTGGGGTATTGCCTTCATTACTACATTTAAGGGAGAGAATATATATTATATATATTATTTGTGTAATAATGTCCATGTAACTGTATCTGCATAGGGAAAATGGGTTAAATATTTTATTAGGAACCTACTCAAATTATTGTACTGAATGCCATGAAATTGGTCAAAGTTATTTTTTTTCTAATTTTTTTTTTTCCCCACAGTTGCAAAATAAATGTAACCATTCTGCTTATTGTTATCTCATACATAAATGCATCAGAATGTAACTCAGTCTGTTAGTACTCAGACGTGCATGTAGCTTATATTTAGGATCCCATTGCTGGAAGCACTAGAATCTTTGCTTCATGAGGCTTTACCTTTTGTGTTTTTTAGTTTGGTGTTAAAAGACCATTCTTTATAAAAATGTAAAACGTCAGCCTGAACTCTCCTATGCATTAGACAATTAGTAAGCAAAGACAGTATCTATGTTACAAATACAAGCTTGGATTTGCCAGTGACTTGATGGACAAGCGCTGTGTGGGGATATTGGCAACTGTTGCTTTTGCATAGTTTTGTATTTTTACAGTTGGCTTCTAACTGGCAAGCACAGATGGCCATAGACTGTGATTTGTGTGCGTTTCTGAGTCGGAGAAAACATTTGTGCAGTTGTATTTAAGTTGCATTGTTTAAATATCGTATGTTAACTACTCTATATGTTTTTTTAATTGCTAAGCTTATAGCATGGGATTTTTGGAATCAACCACTTTAATATTTTTTTTTTTTAAATTATATGAAAGGCTTCTGTATCCAGCCTTTGCATATTTTGAACATTTGCTTTTAAGTGATTTCTTCGAGTTATCAATGTTATTTTGTCACATTGCCAACTTTATGTTGCTCCTGTGAAAATTCATTAAGTTTGACACTGTAAAGCCTTTCTTTTGCTGTGAATGAAGGATGTTCTACACAAGGATGTTCTACCACAAAGTCAGAAGCGATTGCTTCAGTGGTACTTCATGAAGCAGTTGGGACTGTTCTAGCTCAGAGTTTAAGAACATCTTAGAGAAACACTGTGACGTTGTTTGAAGGATCAGGCTGGTTCTGCGCAACCCAGGAAGTTCAGTGTACTATCTAACATACTTTTTTTTTTTTTTAATCAGAAACCTAGCAAAAATGAGAACTAAATCTAATTTTCTATGATGTAAATTCATAGCTTTGGTTGCTATCTATCCTTTGATTTATAGATGCTTATAGAGGGGCTAGGACAATTGTAATTTTCTTTCCATTCAAATCAAACAGTAATATGAATTTGAACTATTTTGTAGTAGTGTATTTTTTTCATTTATAGGAAAACAGTGGACTGCTTCTCCATGAAACTATACACCTTTGTGACTTTAGGGTTCCCATAAAATAAACACATGGTTCCCATTTTGCTGGAGGATAAATTACAGTTGTCTGTGGGTAGGAAGGATTTTAAGGAGGAAAAGGACCAAATATTAGACAGTAAAATAACTTATTTCATTCTTTTTACCAAGAGAAATCCTTTTGTTCCATCCATTACTGCAGGAACATAAATTTTTATTTAGTCTTACTCTGGGCTAGGGGAGAGACTCTCAGTTTTCCAGTGCTTTGTGGTGTCAGAATGCTTTCCTATATTTTGTGGGGAAGAATGGCAGTATGTGGAAAAAAAGGTACTGAACAAGATAGAGATTTAGTTAACATGTAGTATTTAATGACACTGTTGTCTTTGCTTTTTGGACTGCTACCGCTCTGCAAGGCATTTATTTTTCACTTGATTTTTTTTTTTTTTTTTTAAGACCCAAATAGACATACTTAAGTGCTTAACCTGTTACGGCATTGCGATTGTTTTCTGAAAATAAATTGTTATCCTGAAAGAATTCCAGGGGATTAATTAAATGAATCCTCAGCAGCTGATTTAACTATGTATAGTTATATAGCTGATATAAGGATACGCTCATTGAAGAACAGGTGCTAAAACAGTTGTTTTAAGAAAGAACTACATAAGCAATGCTCAGATTGGTGATAATTTCTTTAAGTGTTACAGAAGGTAACATGCTTACTGATGTGTTGTTTCCAAAAGTTCAAGTTCTGTATGCATTGATTTGATGCCTGTTTGTTCATTATGTTGCTGCTATTGCTTCTCTTCAGAAGCCCAGTTGAAACTCATCTGTAATGTCCATTGCCTAGTTCTCTATTTCTCTTTCTTGTGGTGTGTATTATTCACTTATACACTCTGTTTAAATAATTTATTGTGAAAATGAAGTACTGTTCTGAGGTTGAAAATAAATTAATCCTGGTTATTGTTGAGTTGACTTACAGAAATGAACTGCAGTAAATGTAAAGTTTAGTGCTGTAATTTTGCTTCGTCACAGTACCAAAAGAAAAAGCAGTCATAAAACTAAATGCAAGTACATAATTTCAATGCTTCTACAACACGGAGACTCTCTTTCGTTTGCCTTTTGCTTTTTGTTTAGGAGGCTGTCATATATGCTTTTAAAACAGCAGCTGTGTTAGCTAATAGGACCTCATCTACACTTACATCATGTTTAGTGTCCTGTGCTGTCCTTACACGGATGCCGTAGCTGAAGTCTCTCGGTGCCTTATGCAGATACCAAAACACCCAAGGGTACTGGGTCCAGCTGAGCAGTGACTTGTTAGCTGTGAGTACGTACTATTCAGTTGCTGAGGGTCAGTACTTTTGTTTGTGAACACAAACATGGTGGCATGTAGAAAATCTTTGTGGTGTTAGTGACTTATTTTTGTGACTCCTTTGAAGACTGTGACAGCATGTAAAGTTGGTCAGTGCCTGAGGTTATATACTGATATTTTTGTTTCTAAAGGCTATGAGATTTCATGCAGTCCAAAGAATGACAGTGTAACTGTATGAAGAGCAACTAATGCTCTTAGAGTATCCAAATCCTTAAATTAGGATTCATCAGTTAATTAACATACAAACCTATCTGCTGGGTGCAGATTTTCAAAACTCTGTCATGAAGCGTGAATGTATGATAACAGAATGGCAAGACTGTTTTCTGGTTCATCTTCAGAAGTCTGTGGGGAAAAAAATGGTATGATATGTGTTAAAAAATAACAGTTTAAGAAAGTAAGAAATAAAACTCTTGCTTTCTATTATTTTCTCTTGTAAGAATAAAATATAACAAAAACACTTGTCTCCTTTGTTAAAATTTATTTTACAGATTTTATGTCTGGTTTGGGCAAGCTGGATAATTTTTTAAAAAGCTACAGGAGGAGAGAGGGAAACATTTTTCCTTGTTGAGAATAGAAAGATTTTCATTAACAGTGTGATGGTTCCTTTTCTTCACCCACCTCTCCTCCAGATATTGTTTCAAAAGATTGTAGGATGTTGACATCTGAGTTTGTCCCTATGCCATTGCTGTTTTCAGCCAAGCTGAAGAAAACTTCAAAATCCAGTTTATAATTAAAGCTGGCATTATGGATCATCTTCCTGGAACAAAAAGAGTGTGTTTCTATCAGTATGTAACTTCCTCTTTCCTTCTCTTTGCCTGCCCATTATTACCAGCCCTTTGCAACTCTGGCCAGAAGGACAGAATGTACCTTGTGAGCAAGCCCCAACAGCTTATCTCCCTCTCTTCTACAGAGTGAAAGTGGCTCTGCTTTATCTCTGCTCCCATGGCCTTGATGCAGCAAAGATTTCCTATATGCTTCAGGCCTCTTGCACTGATGATCAGTGCTTTTTTTATAGAGCAGCATGAAACAAGCTTTCTGTTGCCCTCTGATTTTTGTCACAAACTGGTTGTCCCAGTCCACTGATTTCCTCTTCATTTTGGGAGAGTACTAAAACAATCCAGATGCTTTTTTTTCACCCTCTGTTTGAAGTTCTAGCACTCGGTATAAGAACAATAAAAAGTCAGTAGAGCAATAAAAAAAAAACCAAACATGTATGATATATGTGTAATAGTAGATTAATTAAAGAGCCCAATCAGGCTATTTGGTAATAGCTAATTTGTTTTAATTGAACTTTTCTCATAGCAATGCAGCACCAAAGCGTGCTTGATCTACTTCAGTCTTTGTTATTATAACCAGACTTGAAAGTTAAGTGTATGAAAATGCTCTCTTTGCTTACCCAGAAAATAACCCAGCTGTAATGAACTTAGCTGTTCCTCGGTCTGTTCCTATTTAAATTCTTGGGACATAGAAGACCAGACCAGATCAGAACCACGCTAATTCAGAGGCTTTCCAGCTCACAGAGCCATCTGGAGGGGTTCATTCAAGTTCAGTGCCCTTGGTTATTAGCACTGGCATCAGTACTGTCTTAATCAATACAGACTGCTAAAAAGATGGAGAGAGTTGCCCTACCTCCTGTTGCTCCCACTATCTTGAGTTGTTCTCCATGGTACTTCAGCTGGTGAGCCCGCAGGCCTTGTGCAGGGCTCTACCAAGGAATGGCTGTTTCTGAAGGTGAAAGTCTTAAGCTTGTATTTTGGTACAGATTATAACATTTCTTCTTAGCAAAATGTCAGTTTTATGGGCATCCTCTAAAGCTCATGAACCACTTAAGTCTCCACAAGAGAAGACATTCTAAGATCTTGCACATCAATTGGGAAAATCTGACTGTGAGTGCCACATACTAGTGAGCAGAAATATCTCATTCCTGGCTGATTTTCTTCTTTGTTAAACCTAATGTTTCTCATTTACTTAAATGAGCATCTGCTGAAATGAACAACTAACCTAAAGCGTCATTTGCCTCAAAAGATAACCAGAATGAGACTTGCAAAGAACATTAATTATTTACTAATAGTATAATTCAGCTTTCCAGCTATGACACATGAATGCTGAATGTATTTTTAAGTTGCTTATTTAAGTATCTTCGTTCTGTAGTTTTTATCTCAGAATTTGGAAAGATTATGATTCTCTCTTACTAGGTGATTAGTGGAATACAATAAATCTAAGATTTTGGGGTGACTTTAAATCAACCACTAGAAAGAAGGCTGTCTGTTTTCTGTGTTTGATTATTTTCCATTCATCTCTCTCTGTCATTCCTTCCTTAGTATAGGTATTGGGATCTTGAAAGCTGTAGGAGCACTATAAATTTGCTCGAGTGTGTACTTTGAAAATGCAATCTTCAGTGCTGAAATCTATTGTGTATAGGGCAAAAAGAGATGGACTGCCACTTTTTACTTAATCCAGCTGCTAGATATCCTATTCAACACCTCTGTAGGGGCAGAATTGTGAATTTATAGATTTGGTGGCTTAATAGGAAATAAACAGCCTAGGTAGGGCTGTCCTGCCTATATCTTGTTGCTGCCTTGTGGACTGTCTTCCCTATCCCTTTTTTGAGTCTCTTTTCTGCTGCCATTGAATGTAAAAATGTTATTGTATAATGGCATAATAAAGCCAGATAAGGGAGAACTTCACAGTATAAATATGAGAGATTACAATAGATATTTCTAAATTTATTAAGGGGACAGTGGAATAGACAGCTTGAACATAGACTTGAACCAGAACGGATATGTGAATCACAAGCCTGTGAATGATGCCTAAAATTCAAATTCAGATTGGCCTTTTTGGTTTGCCCTTCTTGGCTTGCAAAACACTTAAGTCAAGACTTCATGGAACATATCTGTGCATCTTAATCCTAAGCCAGATCTCTGCTTTTGACCTTTCTGTGTCATTGAAAGCCTTTGTAGCAATAATTGCTTACATGTGGTGAAGGGAATTTGTGATCTGTCATTATTAGCACAAATAAACCTTAAATTAATACTTCACATTTTAAAACAAGATAGCAGTCAGTCATATTCCAAATAATTTGGTTTCACTTACTCACTAATGATTCAGAAACTTTACCTTATTGTCATTTGACATGAGAATTCAGAGCATTATAATTGGAAAGACCAGAGCCTTTCAACCGAAGGACTATTTTTGAGCTTCATTTAGACTCATGGTGCACCTGAGTGTCACCTTGCATTCTTGTTAAGAGTATTTCTGATTCTGGGGCAAATGTTAGTTACCACTGCCTGTACGGTTTCCTACAATGCATGCTATAATTTCACATGCAGCTCAGAGCAAACTGTTTAGCATTCACTCCATATGCACAATAAACAACCCTTTCTCCGTCAGATTTGTGACTCTTCTCTTTCAGCAAGTCCCAAGCAACACCTGCCAAAGAACACTACTTTGCTTTTGCCTATCCTCAGTGTGCCTGGTTACAGATCCTGCTCTGGTGGAGAACTTCCATCTGCTGGGTGGAAGGTTTTAGATATGCTCTCTGCTCTTAAACATAACATTTACATCAGAACGCTGCAGTTAGGAGTTGTTTGTTGGGCTTGCTACCTTTTTTCCTTTATATTGTGAGATCGGATTCTCAAATAATGAATGGAATTATTACTATCAAATTCTGATTCACAAAACAGGATTTGGGGTTTTTTCAGTCACAGTCCACAGTCCCAAAATTGGCGTACAGACTGTAGTATTCATGTCTTTTTTATTTGCTACGGTAGGCATTAGCAACAGCCATTTCAAAGGAGTTTCCTTCATTGCTGTCAGGGCGTTCTGCATGCTCCTGCTCAGCTCGTTGCCCACCAGAACTCACAAAACCTCTTCAGCAGAGCTGCTCACTGGGCCAGTCAGTTCCCAGCCCTTCGCTGCTGCATGACATAATTGCATCCCACGTGCAGGACTTGACATTTATCTTTGTTAAACCTCATGCAGTTCCTGTTGGCTTCATCTTCCAGTCTGTTGGGGTCTCTCTGTGTGGTGGCACTTCCTTCTGGTGTATCTGCTTTTCCATTCATGTTCATCCATGAACTTGGTTAAGATGCATTCAGTCTCATTATCCATAAAGACACTGAGTAGTACAGGAGCAAGTGTAACTCAACTTGTGACGGCTAACAACTTGGCTTTGAGTCATTAACCACATCTCTGAGCTATGGATAACATTCAGAAGTCCTTGTCTTCTTACACTGATCCAGAGGTGAGCGGTCCAATACAGTGTTTCTCTGGACAGCAGGCTGAGAACTTCCAGTTAAGGACAAGTCCTTTTCTGTTTTTTTTTTATCCCATTCTTCTGAAGTTCAAGCAGTATCTGGAACATCTTTCAAAATGATAATAGATGAGATATGCACGGCCATGGTTTAGATCTCCACTCACGTTTTTATTGTACATTGTAAAACGAGAAAAGAAAAATTGCTTCCCTGTAGCAACTCCTTTGAGGAGTTTTTTTTGTTTTGTCTGTAAGTTCATAGCTCACCTTTCTATTCTGCCTAAGAGGAACTGTGGCAGATGAACAAATCATGCTCCTTCTGTAAAAGGTGTGTATTTGAATTTGAAAATTCAGATCCAGTACTGTTTGTGTGCTGGTATAACCATATAACAGTACTTGCACAGGATGTGCTATCCATAAGCTTTTTGTTCTGGAGGTTATGCTTTTTTTTTTTTAAAGCAATAGGTACAGCAAAAATTGTCTTATTTCATACCAGCTCTCTTCAGAGGCATTGTGCAATTTCAATTCCTGCTAACTGTTATAGGTCTGCGAATAACACCACGCAGATGTGATTTACTGTAGAAGAATGTTAAGGACTGATAAGCAGCAGCAAATAGGGATAGGACAGCAACTTGTTTTAAACAGAGCTTAATATGATTCTGTTTTAAGGACTCCTATGTGTATCAAATAAAAACATAGCTATAAAAATATATCTGTAGTTCAGTCAGACTATATTTGAATTCAACAGCAGATCCCTGCAATTAAAATTTCTGGCACAATTATCACAGAGTATGCTGAAGACGTTTTATTTACTACTATAATCATAACAACAGCATTATTTATTCAGTTTTAATGATTGATCTAGTTTACACATATCACATCTGCTGCTATACACATTAATGTGCTTCTTTCTCAAGAGCATTTAGTTCCTAATAGTATTTGATTATTCTCTGCTTTTCTGATTTTCTGCCATTTACAGGATAGCAAAGTTTAAAAGCTTAAGTAATTTTGTATCTTGCCTGAGTAGTCTTGCTATGGTCTGTCCTGTGTTGTTCTGGGGTTTGTAAGAAGGGAGAGGTTATGGTTAGAACTAGATATATTAATCTTCTGAGTACCGAAGTTCTTATATTCAATCATTACTTTAGTGTGGGAAAACTATTTTGAAAAGTACAGCTATTACTTATTTGTGTTCTGCATGCTGCTCTGTTCTATGCCTGTGACTTCTGCTAAGTGTTTTTCTAAGAGGTGCAATGTCTTGTGCATCCTCAGAATTTTGTGCTGACATTTAATCACATCCCATTTATCAAACTAACGGAGAGCTGGGCAACTGTTGTAAATGGTACCTCTGGAATTATAAGCCTGAAAACAAACAAATGTGCGATGTAAGGTGCTCAGTCCCTCTTGCTCCTTCCAGTTCTAAGGCTTTCAGTGACTGGGGTGGGATCCTTCCTGCTTCATCAATAACTGCTGAGTTTGCATCTTTTGCTCTTCCTTGGACCTTATGTAACTTGATGAAGATATGAGTTGTTTCAGAACTGCAGAGGCAAAAGTAATGTTAAGTCCTCCACAGGCTTCATTAACAAGCTGCTGTACCTAGAAGGCAAGGTAAAGGAATGAATGGTACATCAATTTTGTTCGCACTTGAAAAAATATTTTTCTAGAACTACAAAATCCGGAAGTAGTTTTCTGTTTCAGCTCTAGAAGGTTTTTTTCCATAGTTCCCATGACTGCTGATGGCCTTTTTTTTTTTTTTTTTTCCTGCTTGTCATTGAAATGTAGCTAAATCCTCAGCTTGAGCTCCTGAATTCCATTTCGTGAAGGAATTCTGCATCTGAGATTCTGCTGTCTTGAGCTGAGAACCATAGGATGCATTTGCTCAGCAGTAGCTTTTTGTTATACTGTTTCTCTCATATCTAACTTTTTAATTTGATTTAAAATGTGAATTTGAAGTCAAGTTCCATTAGTAGATACTTTTGTGTATATGTGAATGTGCTGGGTATATATTGCTATTATTTGTAAGTGCATCTGCCACTAACGGTGTTGCTATTTCCAAAATACTAGATGCTCATACAGAAATTATCAGTTGGGAACTTGTGTCATATAAAATGCATCATTTCCATTCATACAGCTTTCATGTGTGCCCATCCAGAGCAATGTTCAATTAAGTTGTGTTTACAACTGACCTGGTAGGGTTTGATCAGTAAATTCTTAACAAGTGCAAATTGACAACTTAATTTTAGGAGAGAAATCTGGCATCCCTCCGCGCTTCATCTGAAATATTCATAATACTTGAGGGGAGTATTCTGTAATGGAATAATTCAATTGTCCTTGAGATAGACATCTAATTTTGCAGACAAAAGAAGACTGTAAAGCAGCTTTAAAAAAGCCAACTTAATTTTCCACTCCAGAAGGTTTCAATCAAATTGGAAAAGAGAGCTCTTGACCAGTGACTCTACGTGTCTTTCATAAATATAAGCAATTGGTCAAACTGAAATCAGATGCTGTTTTATTTCCATGTGGCATTTGGACGTAGTCTGCTTTTTTATGATAAATTTAAAACTAATTTTTGAGGTAAATTGGTGATTTTAAGTGAATGTGGCAGTACTGTAAGGAGACAGATCTGGAATCTTCCCATTTTTGGGGAAGTGTGTTTTTCTAAGTGCATTTTCTTCCTTACACTTTGAAGACAGGAGGAGACTATCCTTTCCTTTTTGTTCAGAATTTGTGGAGTATAGATGCTCTGGTAGGTTTTTGTGAAATAAGGAAAATTGCAGATTTTAAAAATAGAGAAGAATTCCTGAAGTTGAACTAATTAGGGTGGAAGTAAGCATTAAATACGTAGGTGAGCATATTTGGCTCAGCAAATCTTCAGGTCCTCTGTAAACAGAGCAGGAGCCATATGCCAAGCTGTCAGTCGTCCTGGGGCTGCAGAGAAGGCTGAATGAAGCCAAGGAGAAATACGAATAAAGGGACTAAAGGATAAACTTGCCAGAAGTAAGACCTGATCTGCAAGTGACACATTTACTTACTTTATGGCCTCCCAGCCATCCTGAGGCCAAATGAGAACTACAGAGCTCTGCAAGTGACGACTCATGCTGTAGCAGAACAGTGCCTGGAAAGAGGCATCCTCGTGTCCAGCTTGGTCTGAGTGTGCTGAAGAGGCTGAATGGAAGCTTGGCTTTCTCGAGTGGTGAATATCATGTGCCAACTTGCTATTTTACTGTAGCTTTTACTTGAAATCACAGCAAATTTGTAAAGAATGCCTGACATTTGTGTATCAGTTATGTAAAAAGTATTTAGAGCTTGAAGGTCTTTGTTATGCTGTGTATTTACTTTGGAGCTACATTTATGAAATATTCTCCAACTTAAAGAGTGATTGGACTTTTTATTTGGAATATAATGTTGTATGTTACCAGATTTTATTGTTGGGATTGATGTAGTTTTGGATTTTAATTGGTAAAACCCGCCAGGGTTGTTTTTCTTATTGGAACAGAAATTCTGTTGCTAAGGAAAAATATTTTAAATGGATTTTCTTGTGTAAACCACTATGAAGTGATTAAAAGTAATAAGCTCTTCAAAAGACAGTGTCTTACAGTATTTGAATAGCTTATATACTAATTGGTTTTTCAACTGTGTGCTTGGCTCACCTGTGACTTTTTGTTCACCGTCATGTTTTGCTACAAGGTAGTGAGTATCTTCTGATTTGCTCGCTGTCTGTAGATTATTCCCTTATTATATATTTCACTGTTTCTTTATGATGTTTTCAGTGCCTTCAGGTGCTTTCTTATGTTCTAACAATATTTTTTTTTTTAAACAACTTCATTAAAAAAAAAGAAAACTTGATTTGGTAAGTGGTACAATAAAAGATTGTTTTTATCTGTTTCTGGAATAGGAAGAACGTAATTTCTATAAATTATTTTTGAGGTATTAGGTACCATGAGATTAGAGGTTTTTATCACACTTGTGCTTTACAATGACATTTGTACCTTTACCTTTGGATGTTTTTGATTCCTTGGTTTCTGTCTGTGAAACTGTAACTGGCCAGTGTGAAAACTTAAAGGAGTTCATTAATAGAATGTTTTTCTTTGAAGATTTTTAAAAACAAACTATGTGAATAGAGATATAATCTGAATCTGTCTTGAGATATGCAGCTTTGACTTCCAGGTAGTGATTAGTTTGAAGCTTTATGTAGAGCAGCTGGTAAGCCACTCTACATAGGGGATGTCTTTAGTAATAAAGAGGAAAAGTTTCACCTTTAACAAGATTTTGTCTTCTGTACAGCTTGCCCAGTTTAGGCAGAGGAAAGCACAAACTGATGGACAGAGCACGTCAAAGAAGCAGAAAAAGAAAAGGAAAACAGCAAGCATCAAAGATGAAGAGTCAGTACAAGATGGGATCGATAGATCTCGAGGTGATGAAACATCTACGTGCAGCAGCCGAAGAGGAGCAGCTGCAACTGCTGATTTTCCTGTTACAAGAACTTTGCATAGTGGAGAAATTATCAAACACATCCAGGCTTACACCAATGAGGTAAGTTTGTTGTTGTAAACAGTTGGAGTTAACTATAATTTACAGATTGGGAGGCAAAATAATCTATTAATTTTGGGAACGGAAATAAATTATTTGAGGCTGTAGATATGGTCTCCTTGCCTCTGCTTTCTGTGTTTAAAATGTCCAGAGTGTTTTCTGCTTGTCTGCTGGCATCTTGTTTTTCACTGTCAGTGTACAATAGATCATAGAAATTTTGTTTGTGTGGCTGTACTCCATAAATAGACAAAAGTTTGTTTTATTGCTTCATTTTATGCATTTTGTTTTATTAAAAGTTTACAAATTGCTGTGGATTTTTGATCCCTGCAACCATGGCTACAGCAAATTGCAAAGCTAAGCATCTTTCTTGTATACATTACATACTTAGAGTCTTTCTTGTTAACGAGGAGTGAATTTAGAAAACACTACTTAGCATTGGATGGCTTAAGAGACTAATAAACAGATACTCTGCTTTTACTACTATAATCCTGCTTGCTAATAGTTGGAAGTACATGCTCTGGGAAGGTTGTAAGATGTCTTGTGTGATATACACTGGCAGTCCAGATCAGTTTCGAGTGGGCATTAGTTCAAATAACCTAATATGTTGTTACCAATATGTAGATAGGACCAAGAGATGCTGATGTTATTTACAATATAGGTTATTTCATTATTGAAAGCAGTGCCTCTAAAAGGAAATGGGTATCACTTTAAACTAGCAGTTCAGATTCTGAGTTCTGTCCATGTGAATACAATCTTTTCTGACACAGACAGTGCAAATTACAACGTGTGTGAATGAAAACTCATAATGAAATTGATCAACTTATGATTTTAAGCTTACCGGTACACTAGATAGACTGAACTTCATAGATACTTGTTTTTAAAATTTAGGTTACTGTATTTAAAAGTTCATGTCAAAGCTTCAAAATTATCTACAGTAACTCAGTGAAACGGTATGTTAAATTCATAGCTTTCCCTTGAGGAGAGAATGGCATTTTAAAAGAACATTAATTACCAGAATGGTCGTTTTCATGAGACTTCTTTATCTTTTAAGGAAAAGAGAAAGGAGTACTTTGTGAGGCTGGAAGGAATGATCAGCTTATCTACAGGTAAAGAGAGAGGAGTGATAGGGCAGAGAGCTGTTAAGAGGGAATTGCTTATACTGTTGTTTTAACAATACTGTAGTCTACACACAGAAGATAATTGCATGAAGAAACTTTCTTAGCCGAATGTATTTTGGAGTACATCATGATTGCATGTTCCCAGACTCTGTTGTTATAGTCACTCTCAGTCAAGATCCCTGCTACAATTGGAGAAATGGGGTAAAGTACAAAAACATAGAATAGTTTAGATTGGAAGGGACTTTCAAGATGATGTAGTCCAATTCTTTGCTCAAAGCAAGTCTAATGAAATCAGTTTGTTCTCAGTAGCTTGTATTGGCTTCTGAAAGCTAAAAGAAGACATTGATGGTTATAAAAATGAAGAAATTATGCTGCAATTGCCAAAGATTTCTCACATAGATTTATTCTTAAGATCAGGCATTGTTTTTCTTAGGTCTGTCTTATTCTGACCTGAATGAAAAAAAAAAAACGAAGCAACTTATGTTAGTTTGGTTCATTTGTTCATTTTATAAATTAATTTAAATGAATAAGAATGGGGATTGCTGTTCATTCATAACTTATTTCTGCTGAATTGTTCATGACTTACTGATTCCTATAACAGTATTTACTTCCACGAGGAAAAAAAAGCTACTCCCAACTGAGAAAGCATTTTCCTTTGTTACATGTTAGCAGTGCTCTGCTTATTCATTTGAATAAGTAATTGATATTTTTGAATTGAAAGATAATTGCTAAAGTGTCTGTGCAGTATTGATAGAAGAATAATTCTGAAATTGTTTCAAAGAATTTCTTAATTTACTGGTTTTGTTCTTCTAAGTGCAGTGCTTCAGATGGTGAGCCTGTGTAATTGGATTAGAGCTTGCTTAGCTGAAATGGCAGCCAATGTAACAGGCAGTTTCAGGCTAATCCATGCAGTAGGGAATTAAAGACAGCTTCTTTGAGCTGTTTGCTTTTTCACCCAGTGTTAAATCTTTGTAGGCTGCTGTGTCAGGAGAGTAAGGCAAGATTACTGGAGGCATTATGCAGGATTACTTTCTACCTAAATTTCAATTCAATTTGCTTATTTCACTTTTTATTGGAATTCATATTTGGAATTGTTATTTTTATACCATGAAATAGAACACCTGAGTACACTGCATATCTATCTAAAAATCTGGACTGGACTTTCTTCTCGTAGTTGTACAGATAGAAATTGATCTCCCTGCAACTTTTATACTATGAATTTTAGTCCATGGTCCTTGGACAAATATAGTAACTTATATATATATATATATAACTTATATAGAAACTTATGGTATAAGTTTCAGAATGGCTTAACTGCTCACTCAAGTAGATAATAAAGTACATGGTCCCGTGTTTGTTGTTTCATTTTCATAACTTAGTCCAATTGTTAGTTATTCCCTGAGATTTCACAGACAGGGAAGAAAGTAAGGAGGAGACGTAGGATGGGAATCTTGAGGAGAAGGAAGAAAAGTGACAGTGATGATTATGAAGAAACAGAGAGGGCACCTAAATGAGAAAAAGCGTAGCTGCTGGATGTAGTTAAGGCACTCCCATGTTAGAAGTGTGAAAGCAGAGAGCAACCAAAGGTTTGAGCTAGGAAAGAGATATCCCGAGATGTATAATAAAGTGGAGGACATTAGGGGTGAGGAGGGAAGGAAGAATAAAGAAAGTGAAATAAAATGTAGTAAGAATTAGGACGGGTAGTTAAGCTCATCTTGCACTGAAAAAAAACAATTTGAAATTGCACAATGAAGATCTGTTTGCTCAACCAATATTTGGAAGTAATCTGTTTGGTGATAAAGTGAGCTCCTCAAGAGGAAATACTAGATTCTCTGGATGGTTATGACAAAAACTAACAATCTGGCTGAGGACTGCTGGGATATCTTGCAAATTTTCTTTGGGGATACAACAAACTCTCCATAAATAGTGACGTATAGTTAGATTTACTCTGAAATTATCCATATAGAAGAATAGTCTTTGTGTATATACAAAGTATTCTGGGTTTTAGCCTGAAAATTTATAAGGCTGAGTTCCGTATTACCAAAGACAAGAAAACTCATTAAACACTCAGATTAGTTCTTTGTTGGTAGTGATTTCTGATGTGGGAAATTTAGACACTGAGTGGTGGGTTACCTTACTGCAGACTCATTTAAGGAGAATAAAGTAGAGATGCGCTGATAGTTCCACTGGTAAATCTTGTTCTTAATATGGAAGTTTTTGCTTGATTAAGACCATATTTAGATAATAATCCTTCTATAAATTTATCCTATCTGGAAGCCACATTATTATAGAATACTGGAAGCCTGTATTTCAAAATGCAGCAAGATTTTGATTGCTGTTTTTCTGTAATTATAATTTTCTTGCAAACTGGCCTACCTAAAATAAACTTGTTTTTGCTTCTGCCTACTAATTAATCCATGTTTAAAAATGAATCTGGAATTTTGTAGTTATGTTTGCCTAACAGTTTACACTGAGGTCCTTTAAAAAGTCAATTGGATTCTGTTAACGAATATTCACCTGTGAGGATTTTCTAAAGGAGCATGACAATCACTTCTCAGTTGTGGCCAATTTAGTATTTTAAGTTCTTTTGTTAGTCCTGTGATAATGTTGGACATCCAGTACTGTAGAACATCTCTTCTGAGCAATGCTTAACTGCCTATAGAAAAAAGTTTATCTGAAAAGGACATCCTGTTTTCCATAGGCAGATTTCCTCCTTTCTGTATCATCTTGCAGCATTTTCTCTGAATTAATGTTCAGCAATGAAATTAATTTTGATTTTCTGTAAAGTACTTACGTGTTGTCATTGTGGTAGTAGCTGCCTAGATGATAGTTGGCTATAAAGAGCCTTTGAGATGTCTGTTCTGTGTAGTTTAATCATCAACTATGTTCTTAGCAAAGAAAATATTAAAGAATAAAAATTTATTGCTAGAAGAGATTAGCTATATGAAAAAGCATGGCTGGTCAAATAAATGTTAACTAGCAACCTAAAGTCATAGTGAAACAGAAACCTACTTCTGATTCCATAAATCAATGGGCGAACTGATGAATAGCTTTGTGTTGTGTTGCTAATAAAATGTGTGTGTGTGTGCGTGTGTGTGTGTATTTATTCATTTATTTATTTATTATTTGCTTTTAAACTGAACCCCCTTGATGAGCTATGTAAAATTTAATTACTTGTGTTGACCAAAGAATAATAGAAGCATAGAGTGTGGATGGCTTAATAATGGAAGGGTTTTTTAATGGATTTTTTAATTATGGTTGGTCAGGTCTAGGGAATAGAGCAACTAAAGAATAACATTGAAGTCTTACATTGTTGGAGGTTGATGCGTGCACTCATGGGATTTAAGTTTTTTTTAATTGATTTTTAGCAAGGGGTGGATTAAACTCTTAATTCAGAAGACACATCCCCTTAACTTGAGTTTGTTTGTCCATCTTTCTGTAGCTCTCTTTGAATAAACCCCTTGGCAAATATACTTAGTATTAGCAGCCAAAGAAATAACTAAACTGTTTCGAAGGTTGAAGTAGACAGTTTTAAAAGATTATTTGTGCTGCTAGAAGATATTTCACAACTAAACAGTGACAGATTTCCATTAAAATTATATGTCCACATATTTGTTTGTTGTCTACATAAGGAAAATGCATAACAGTGCAATTTTCCCTGGTTTTGAGCAAATTAATTTGCTTTTATTTAAATCTGGGATTTCAAGGAATTTAAGGTGACCTTTGCTATATATATCCAAAACACATTAATGGATACCTCTTATGTTTTTTGAATACTGTCTATTTTCTCAGAAAGAAATGGAAAATATCTTCTTTAAATATTTGTAGATTGCCATCATTGTAAATATTTTAATATTTTGTTTTAGCCGGAAATTGAAATTTCCACTGCAGTAGAAGATTACAGTTCTGAGGTAAGACTGAAGTAACACTTCCTTTCTAACTTTTATTTTGACTTTTTCTTTTACATGTTTATTGAAATGCTGTGCACTGTTTTCCAAAAAGAGGAAGAAGGAAAGAGTACACGTGATGTTATATACAAAGCTGTTTCAGATCATTACTGGTATGATCAATATACCATTAAAGCAAACATTTTGTTGACTTCATAATAGGATGGGTACTATTATCAGTAATACTGTAGATTTATGAGCTGCTGTAACATTGTCACCACTGTGGTTGTAGTAGTGCTTTGTATTGCCATTGAGCTGTGCATTATTCCTTCTTATTTGCTATTAAAAAATGTTTAACAAGTTGATTATGTTTTAATGAGTTCCAAAGTAGCTCTTGCTCAAACACTGGCTGGTCATCACTCTGCTGCTGGTAGGTGGTGAGTGAATGCCTTTGCATCATTTATTTTTCCTACACTCATTGAACTATTTTTGTCTCAACCCATGATTTTTTCTTTTTCCAATTCTTTCCCCATCCTGCTTGTGGGGGAGAATGAGTGACTGGGTACAGGCCTTAGCTACTGCACACCAAGACATTCACTACGTGTCCCTGTCAGTTAAGAGGGAAATAGGCAATAGGAAAATCCGTTCTGCCAAATAAAACAGTTTATTGTTTGTAAGGAGTGAACTACTTCATGTTCAACTGCATGATGAGAACATTTTTGCAAGAAATAGCTGTAGAATATCTGATTCCTATAAAAATTGTTTGTAGTTAAAAAAAAAAAAAAAAATCATGGATCAAACATGAGCTTTCTGTAGTTACAGTCCACTATTGGTTGTGCAGCACTTTTGCAAAATACCCCAGAATCTTAACTTTGGCAACTAGTAAGAGAGGATCAGGTAATCAAACAGGCTTCCGTTGCTGAAGTGATTTGATTTAGGATACTTAGTGTTCTTTCCTTGGTTTAGCCTTTTCTAGGAGAAGATCACCGCACTTCTTCTCAGCCTCTTGTGAAATCACTGTTAAAAATTTTTCCATATTTTGTCTCAGCCTTTTTAGTTTGAGTCTTTTTATTGTACCTCTCTTCCCCAGTTAGACTCTTTCTTTCCCGCATCTTCCTCCTATCTTGTTTATAAGCATTCTTACTTTCTTCTGGTGTTAGGAGAAGATGCTTGGGAGTGCACTGAAAAATATTCCTTCATATTTATTGTTGATTACTTTCAGATATCAGTTAGTGAACCAAATGGACCCTTGGTCCAATCAGTTATGATCATTCTTATGGCATGTTTGTTGTGCAAATAAAAAAAAAAAATCTGAGTTGGGCACATCTGGGTTGAAGATTCTAGTCCAGCTGCTTGACAGTGCTGTAAATGGAAGAAAGAAAAAATAAATGAAAAAACTGAAAGGTTCAAAGGGTTGAAGCTAACATGAGGAAGAAGTCAGATTAAAGGCTTAATATTTGTCTTAGATAAAATACGCATTATTTTGTTCAGTGAATTAGAAGAAGGAAAGAACAAAAAGAATCTGAGTTTAAATATGGTAAGATGATTGGTAGTGCAGCATGTGCACAGGGTTTGCCATCGAAAGTGAAACAAATACACTTTTGAACAACTACTGTGACCTTACTGTAACTTTTTAGAATATATGCATCACCATAGTATATAATCACTGCTAAATGGAATATATTTGAAGAGTGAACCTTTGAAAATTGTTGATAATGGCATTGATGTTCATATACCTATACACTCTCCATATTTTTTGTAAGCCTCCTTTTAATTACTGAAAGGGCCAACCTCCTTTTTGAAATTCTTTGAATCCACACATTTGTACAAATACAAGTCCTTTTCATCCATCTTTTTGTTCATTTTTCAGAACAACTGTATTCTCTGTAGTGGTTTTTGTCAGAAATTACATTGAAGTTGGGGCTCACAGTGGAATAGGTCGTAAGTCATTTGCTTTGTTATAGTTGTTAAAATAAGCCATATGCTTTTGATTATTCAGCCCCCTCTCTTGGGGATTTGGATGCAATTTAGTGATAAGCACATCCCTCTTTGAGAGACTGACCAGACACATGGATGTAAGTAGTTTACTAAAAAAAATATATAGATAGATAGATAGAAGGAACTAGTGAATGTTTCTGTCAAAATTCTTGTGTTACAGGATCTTTTTTTTTAATTTGGTCTCTACTCCAATGTTCTTCTGTCATCTCTCTAAATACCTACACTGTTAGAGGTGGTACTCAGACTGAAGATTGACAAATCTTTTATATGACCCACTTCCTTTCTGAAACAAATTATTCAGTTTGAGCAAGAAAGAAACCTACCTGAATAGCTTTACATTAAATGATTGTGGTGATTATGTATGTGCAGTTATGGTCTAACCTCCAAACTAAGGTAAATTAGGCTTTTTCAGCAGTTAGTTGTTTGGGCTTTTTTACAACTGTGTAAGGTAAAATTGTTACTGTATATTTTCTATATTCCTTAATTTTTATGGTATTGATGTAATCTGCCTGGATTATTTTTTTCTCTCAGTGACTCTTCCCAGTTTGCAAACTGTACCTCAAAAAATGTTGATATGAAAACTTACAAAATTATTTTATTTCCCTTTTCCTTTCTTGATCCTTATTTCTTTCCCTTTTCTTTGTAAATGCTAATTGCATTCTATATGTTAACCTTTATGTACAGTCATCACACAAAGAAATCTTCTGTTGTGTTTTAATACTGTATAGAAAAATATATTAAGCCATAATATTTTTGAAGACTGTTGTTATTTTTAAAAAGTTACTAACCTTATTTACATTCTATGATTGTCATTATTTTTGTGAGAGACTGAAAATTATTTTCACTTACAGAGTTTAAAAATATAACAAAATTATTTTTCCCAGTTGTCATAATTGCTAATTTTAGCTACATTCCATAAAGTCAATTGTGATGTAACCAGAAAATTGATTAAAATTCTAAGAGCACAGTCAAGCAGTGTTTGAGGTCTAAGTATTAATTCTTTTAAATAACCAAGTGTCCAAAATGCACAAGAAAAGAAAAAACTAAAACATTAGGTAAAATGTAACTCTATTCCAGATACTTTTGTATGTTTCTACTACTAAATCAAGACACTTTTCAAACCAGAATTCTGCTTGCCAATCTGTAATGGGTTAAATTATTTTCATGCATTTCGATATTTTTTACATTTTGCAATGAGTGATCAATAAGTATTGACTTACTCTAAGCCCAAGTTTGCAGTATATAAGGAGAATTCTCTGTAGTATGGACATCATTGTTACCAGTAATAACATATTTTGTGTAACAACTCAGTATTTTTGAGGTACACTTTCAGGAATTCCAAGGTCTAAGGAACATTAGCAATGCATTGTTGAATCTATAGTGAAGTGCAGTGATTTCATAAATTTAATCCTGACCTCTGGTGGCAGTTGTCATAAATTGCTGCCTTACTTAGTGGTGGAAGTTGTTTTCTACTTGTATTTTTCTGCAGAAGCTTGTGTTCACTTGCCTAAGCATATGTATTTACTGATGCAATAGAAATTATGTTTTTTCTTTTAGACTAGAATAGACTACAGATTGTATTTATATGTTATTATATTAGTAAATACCATGCTTGTGAATTAGATTGAAAATACAAGCAAGGAAGAAAACTTGAAGTTAAGATGTCCTTTGGGGGACTTCCATAACCCACATGCCTTCTGTTCACCCAAGCAGTTGTCTCCTGAGTAGCAAATGTGTTGTAAAATTGCATTTTTCCTTACCTTGTGGTTACTTTTTTTTATGCAGTTGTATTCAGAGCTTGCAGATTCCTTGCTTCCATTACCTTCCCTTATCTTATGTGGTTTGATTTCTTCTTGAAACGTGTAATTGTATTCTGGGAGTATGTAACTAAGCACATCATGAGACGTTAAGGTATAAGGAAATTTCAGAGTTAAAGGTGAATTGCAAAGCTTTAAAAGAAGTTAAAAGATGTACAGGCTTAAAGAAGAACTGTGTACAGAAAAACCACGGAGCTCAGGAGACAGTGCCTGAGCCCAGTAGGCCTTGTGCAGACATCTGTTAACACTGAAGTTAATAGTTGGACTTCAGGCTTCCTCTCTGGTAGAGGAGTGAGAAATTAATTTTGAAATGAGATATTTTGAAGCTAATATCCAGCCACAGCCATCTGCCTGCTCTGACAGGGCAGGATTCATATACAGCCTGCAGCTGCTCTCAGGGATCCCACCCAGACAGCGATCAGAGTGGTGGTCTGAGGCTTTTTGTGTAGATTACAGTGCACAGTGTTGTCCTGTTGTAACTTGCATTTTAAAAAGAGGCATAAGACATTTGAAAGGAGAAGGTGTTGGGTGAGAAACAGAGTTGACTAAGGTGTTAACTGTGGTTCATATCTGTTACAGCTAACAACAAGGCTTCTGTGACATGAAGCAGCATTTCTAAAGTTCCACAGAGTTGTTTGGATATGCTAAAATCCCTTTTAAGATTTTTCTGTAGAAATCTCAGCTGCCAGGGAGTCTGGAACATCTAATGAAGGCATTTATGTCTGCCCTAGCAGAGCTTGTTATAAAGCGTGTACGAGTCACTGTTTGTTCCACACTGAAATGATTCATGGGAAGAGAAGTGCATCCACTTCTCTGTGTGGTAGCTTACAAGAATCATACACTACATCTTTATCAATTAAGTCTAAATTAAATGACAGTTAAAAAGAAGGAAAAGAAGTATTAATCCAGGCCATGAGCCAGAATCCAGATGAAGACATTACTGCCAGGCACTGTGTAGACACTTGTATTTCTGAATGAAAAGCAAATATCTGGCAAAACACAAATGATGTGCACTGCCTCCATGAGTTGTCTGCACTGATGTTTGCTGAAATCTTATGTATTCTCTCTAAAATAAGGTAGTAATAATCTCACTGTGGTGTCCTCCTTTTCATTGAGGAGGTCAGGAATTGAAAATGGCCATGTTTCAGCTCTGCAAATTCAAAGCTAATGCAGGATTATTCTTTCTCTTAATACAAATTTAATGACTATATTGATCCCATTTATAGCAGTACACTTCCATGTCGGATAACATATTGATTTACTCAGACATGATGGTCCTTTGTAAATAAGCCTAATCTTAACTGTGGCAGGTATCAGAGTTATATAGCCGCCCCCCCCCCCTTTTTTTTTTTCTATGTGAACAAAGTATTCGTAGTTGAAACGGTATGATACCTTTCCATTTCTAGTGCCGTTATTTTTTTTCTAATGTGATACAGAGCTCTGAGGAGAAGTACAGCTTGTCTTGCTTTCTTGTTTTAAGACATTGGTCTGCGATTTTAAAAGCCTGCCTGTCTGACAGTTTATCATGAATACAACAGAAGGTTCCTTTTATCTTGAGTTTTTAAGTATTATTTTTTGATATATAACTACTACTTTGACTTGCGCTTACTTTTTGGAAATTCATCATTATTGGTTTGTACACTCTATAGAACCAAAATCTCATGGAAGCTTGATATGAGGCGCAGTATTAGGTGAGTGAAAGGATTTTTCACGAGTCTTATGCTGAATATATAATTCCTGCTCCATTTCATTCTTAAAAAATTCCTTCAGGCTGTGGATGTCAGTTTATGACACTGCCTTTCATCTGTTGTAGAGATTGGTGACTCTTAGAAATAGTAGATTTTGGGTAACGAAACATATGTTTGAAAACAACTGTTCATTAATATTTAGAAATGTTAAATGTGCAGTTTAAAATGCAGTATTACTACAGATAAAGCTTTGCATTGACCTTTAGATCTGAATTCCTTTGTTTTGTATGTATGTTTACGTGTATTTTGGTTTTAGACAGTAGTATCTGTTTTTGTAATTTTGAAAGGGGGCTTAACTGTGGCTTGTGCTAAATTCAATTCCAAAATCTTCCAGAAAGGTATTTTGTATTTCCAATGAAATAAATTTCTGTAGCATAAGAATTCACATGGCTCTGCAGGAATCATTGTATAAGGCTCAAACAAATTCAAAATAGAAATCAAGCTTTATTTCAAGTAATAATGTATTTAGGAATTGTCTTTATACAGGTAAATGGTTGCAGTTTTGTGACAAGAACAGCTATACCTACAGACTTGATCAGGGTACAGTACTGCAAATTGAATTGTAATACTAATAAAGAATACTAAAAACCTCAAACAGTTCATTTTGAACAAAAACTGTGTTGTTGACTAATACTTTATTTTGCATGCTGTGCTCTGTATCTGCATTGCTTGTCATATGAATATTGTTTACCTTTAAACTTGAAATGCAAAATGTTTTACTACTTGTACTAAGGCTAATATTACAAAGCAGAACTTGCAGAACGCTTCATGCTTTTGAGATGTGAATTATACTAACAAAGGAGGTTGCCATGACAATAAGATCTTCAATGCTGTACTATATGTTAATGTTCTAAGGTGCCTTTTGATACAGAATTTGATATTTGAGTTTGCTTATCTTTATAAAGCATAAAAAATGGTGTGTTAAGGAACTTGGATTAATTTAGGAAGAAGAATTTGGAGTTGGAGAGATTTGTTCAGAACATGGAATGCAACACTCTCTGATGCAGCTAGAGGTGATGGAGAATGAATTGGCTGGGAAACAACAAGAGATTGAAGAGCTAAACAGAGAGCTAGAAGAAATGAGGGCAGCATATGGTACAGAAGGATTGCAACAGGTATAATTACCTTATGTTGCTTTCTGCTTGCTACTCGGTTATGTGCAAAAATGCGAAGTGTCACCTGAAAGAGTTTACTCTTAAGGGCAGATGTTCAGAATGCAGTCAGTGTGTGATATAGAATTATATGTAATTTCTTTTAATCGTATACCATGTGTTCTATTATTTGAGTGGCATTTTCATTGTGTGTCCTTTCTCTCTATATTTTGTGACTAAAATTTCAGCATTCTTTGCAGTGACTTTCTTTGATTCAGAAATGGAAAGATGATTTTCTTGAAGAAAAGTCCTAATTCTTCCTGTATTCTGCAAAGACTCCATTTTTTTAGTACCTTCTTGTTCCTCAAAGATATAAAATAAAAATAAAAATTTAAAAAAAAGGGTTTACTTCTTAAGGAATGGTATTGCTGAGTTGATCCTTGAACTAAAAAGGTGTTTGTTTGTCAGACTTCACTGTCCGAAATTACAGGGCCACTGTACCAGGATGTTCTAAGAGACATTTATTAACTTGGGATTGTGTGGAAGTATTTCTCTAGTTAGAAATACCGTTGGCATATAACATTAGATTTTAAAGTGAAGAATGTAAAATAATTTTTCTTCCAGTTTAAGCAAATTTTACATTCTTTAAAGTCAGTGCTATGTCATGCTTCATGTCTTTAGTTTCTCCTTTAATTTAAATTCAGGTCATCATGGTATGCCTGTCTTTGCTTTGCAAAGTTCTACAGAACACAAAAATTGTTTTAAAATTGAGTCATTTTCGCCTTCATTATTGCTGTGCAGTTATAATTTTCTGCTGTTTCCATCTGTATTTTATCTGTGAAAATGGATGTCATGTTTTCCACTACACTGAAGTGATCTTCGAGTGGTCACCTTGCAGGTTTATCATTGTTTTGTCTGTTGGTGAATCCCTGGTGTTGTCTTTTAAGTCAGACTTAGCTTCTAATTATCGTGTCTTGTATCAATTGTGCTAAGCGTAATATTCATAATTACAGCATACTAAAGAACATAACGTAATTCTAGTTTCAAACAATCATGTTAGTAGCAAAACTACTGTTAGTTTTGCATGAGAAAGATTAAAGTGGAGATGTTTGCATACTTAAATGACCATGATTACTATTTAAAAAAAAGTTAAAAATCTGTTAAAACAGTTTGCAGTACAATAATGTTTAAAATTGTTTTTAGCTACAGCATGTTCTTCATGATAGTGGTACAGTGTGTAATATCCCTGCTGAGAAATGCATACGGTATATGTTTCAGAAGAAGCAAAGAATTTTTAAAAGGAGCAGCTGCAAAAGACACATTGTGTGCATTATCTCTGCCTGTTTGTTAAAATAAGATGGTTGAATAAAAGAAATTGAAAGGGAACATATAATAGTGGGTGGATATGAACAGACAAATTTTTAAATTTCTTTGAACAGATGCAAGAGGAAAGATATGACATACTTAAGTACCTGATCTATTCCTAAATTTTCTTTATTATAACAAGCATCTGGTATTTCCACTACATCTGTGCCTTTTAGGTTAAGAATTCTCCACAGTGTTCTGAAAAGAACTTCAAAAGGTTTTTCTTGAATTTTCATAGTTTGGCATGTTTAAGGGCCTCTTGCTTTATATGTCCCATTGAAAAATGTCTCTATCCTCTAAATCAGTAAGCTTTACCTGGAGGTATTATCATTTTACTTCAAGGATTGGTGTATGATCTGGAGAAACTTCTTTTTGAGAGCATAGTAAACTAAGTAGTTGCAGAAGGCAGTGGGTGATTTAAGAAATTTTCAAAGCATAGAGATGAAGCATGTACTAGCCTTGAAGGAGTTCAAATTGACAAAGTGACTTGAAAGTGAATAACATCTATTTATGTACTTAAATACAGTTCCAATTTTTATTGTTGGATTTCTTACTACCTGGATTTTATGTAACCAACCCCCCCCCCCCCCCCAAAAAAAAAAAACCTTGCAGAAGAATTTTTTTTTCTGTCCTTTTATCATTTCTTCATCACTACAAATTACAAAAGATGAATCTATTAAATACATTGCATCAGATGTGTGATTGGAGCTAACTTGCTCTTACAGTTATAAGAATAAGTTCTGCAATGTAAGATATTGAACAGCCTCTCTTATATACCTTTAATACAATGAATGCAATTTATTGCACTTTTAGTGGGAGGTGGCACAGCTTGCATTTATTGTGGGAAAAGTATGTGGACCTGAATAGTTGGGCAAAATTGCTGATACTTTATAATTAAGTACCTGGACTGCCTTTGTGATGGTTTGTTTACGTGGCCATTCTCTCTAGTTTTGAAGCAAATTCTAAATTTAACTTCTCCAAAACTCAGATTTTGTCTTTTGATGTGTATGTTTATGGAGAATTTGTGCACTGTTGAATGAGAACAAACAAATGTTTCTAAAATACTTACGTATAAGAGTTTGTGAAAACATAAATTCCCTGTTATGTCTGTGTGACAACTTTTTAATAGAGTGGTAAGGGATTACATATTCCTGTTTAACAAGAATAAGTCTGTTTTTTCTATCTATAGGTTTGATGTGTATTACTAGTTTAAATTTTATCTTTCGTAGCTGCAAGAATTTGAAGCTGCTATAAAAAAAAGAGATGATATCATCACACAGCTTACCACTAACCTACAGCAGGCACGGAAGGAAAAGGATGAAACTATGAGGGAGTTTTTAGAGCTAACAGAACAAAGCCAAAAACTGCAAATCCAGTTTCAGCATGTAAGTTACAGCACTAACAAGTTTATTTGGTTTTGAGAATTGGTGTCACTTTGGAGGATACATAAGTAGCTGATTCCTGCAGAAGCAAAATTTTGTGATTTTGTGTTTTTGGAGACTTGGTCCCTTGCTATAGATCTGCAGTCAGTTTAACAGTCCTACAGTCATCATTCCATCATCATGGAAGATATAAAATAATAGAGATGAGTCTGTTTTCTCTCCTACTATTTAGTAATAGCTGCCGTTAAATAGTGGATGATGACAGTTATCTTAGGGAGAAAAAGCTCATGTAATTACTTTTCTTAAAGTTTTGGGCTGAAATCCAGCCTGTTACCTTTCCAATCAGAACAGCCAGCCATTAGCTTTGTGTCACTGTTTAGTGCTCCACTCCTTTATTTTTGGATAAAATCTGCCTCTTGTGGTGTTCATTCCTTTTAATTACCAAATTAATTAATTCTGTTAATAAAGTAAAGTTAGATTTGGGAAACAGTAGTTACGAGTAGTTCGTCTCACCATTTGAGATTTTTCTGAAACACTGCTGTTCTATGCTAGTCCACTGTAAAATAATGTCATACTAAATATTTTTATTGATTGTAATAGTATTTCAGTTCCTTGTAAGAGACCTTCTAAAATGTTATGATTATGTTCGTGCTTATGAGGTGTAATAAGAAAGTGAAAGTCATAGCTGTCTCTGTAATCAAACTGTTTCTTGTAATCTTGATTTATTTATTTATTTTTTTTAATATATACAAGTTACAGGCAAGTGAAGCCCTAAGGAACACCAGCCACAGTTGCACAGCTGCTGATTTATTGCAAGCCAAGCAACAGATACTTTCTCATCAGCAACAGCTGGAAGATCAAGAATGTCTACTGAAGAATTACCAAAAGAAAAATGAAGAATTTGAAGTTCAGATAACACATCTTCAAGGCATGATCAAAACATATGAACTGGTATGTTCCTTATCAGAAATGTCTTTGCTATTCTTTTTCCTTTTCATGATTTTGTAGTCTCATTGAAATTTTTTGGCCCTTTGAAAGGGCCATATCTGTTAACTTACACATTATTCACTTAGAATTTTCAGCTTAAGTGCTTATGTCAACAGTATGTATCACGTTTTTAAAAATTGCAAAACATTTACAAGAATCACTGAAACTATACAACATTAAAATGCCTTTATTAAATGACATTTTGTTAGAAAAAAAATTAAAAGAACTTGCTTAAACAGTCTTCTGTTATGAGGAATTAATTTCTTAGATATATTAATATTGTCCACAATTGAAAGCTTAGAAGTAGCTAAAAATTAAAAGTGAGAAAAAAGCAAAGCTTTCAGAAAATTGTGCAAAATAGCTTTTGGAATAACGTAGCGCAACTGGAAAACAATGGAAATGATTTTTTTATATGTTTGTTTTTGTTGGGATTTTTTTTTTTTTTTTTTTGCATATGAAGGGAAAAAGTCACATATCCCAAATGTACAGAAATCCTTCCAGAGAAGGCAATAAATAATTAATTTAGTTTTTATAAATGATCTGCAGCCAATGATATTATCAAAAAGGACGTAATGGTTCAATAGCTAAGTGTATAAATGTTCCAGTGTGTTCAGAAAATGAACTAAAATTGTTTTTGCTCCTTTTTTAAGGAAAAGCAAAGAAATGAGGAAGAAGATATGAATAAACGACAAGAAAAAGAGGCATTAGTTGAAGAGCTGGAAGCAAAACTTAAAGAAGAAGAAAAAAAATCGTTTCAGCTTAAGGAAAAATTATCAGATGTCAGTAAATTGCATGAAGAATTGAAAGAACAAATTTCACTGAAGAACCTGGAGATAAGTAATATGAGAATTGAACTTACCACCTACAAACAGAAAGAAAGACAATGTTCTGATGAAATAAAACAATTAATGGGAACTGTGGAAGAACTACAGAAACGATGTTATAAAGACAGCCAGTCTGAAGCTGACATTGTGCAAAGAATGGAATTAGAAACACAAAGGAGACTGGCACAACTTCAGGCTGAATTAGACGAAATGCATGGCCAGCAGATTGTACAAATGAAGCAAGAATTAATTAAGCAGCATGCAATGGAAATTGAACAACGTCTTGCGCAACAAAAAGTAGAATTAGAGAAAACTTCAAGTCTATGTTTGAGTGATAATGTTAATAAAGATCAAATGCATTTAATGAATATTAAAATTAATGAGCTGAATGTGAAATTGCAAGATGCTGATAACGAAAGGGAAAAAATAAAGCAAGAGCTGTCACAACAGATGGAAGTAATTTCAGCAGAGAAGTCTCTTCAACAAACTAAAATTGAAGATCTTCTCCAAGAACTGAATTTTTCAAGGGAGCAGGTTCAAAGAGCCAAACAAACTATAATGGATATGGAATGTAGGTTGAATGAAGCTGAAAAATATCAGTTTGTGATTGAAGATCTAGAAACTCAGCTGGCTTCTGCCTCAGAATTTAGGAAGGAATTGGAACTAAAACATGAGGCAGAAGTCACAAATTACAAAATAAAACTTGAAATGCTAGAAAGAGAGAAGGATGCAGTTTTGGACAGGATGGCAGAATCTCAAGAAGCAGAATTAGAGAGGCTGAGGACAAAGCTTTTGTTTAGTCATGAAGAGGAGCTTTCCAGACTTAAAGAAGACTTACAAAAAGAGCACATGGTGAACATGGAAAGCCTTAGAGATAACTTGAATATGCACCATAAGCAGCAGTTGGATGGAGTGAAAAAAGAAATGAGTCAAAAGATAGAAGCCATGCGGCTTGAAAAGGATAATTTAATCACAAAGCAAAACCAGTTGATATTAGAGATTTCAAAGCTTAAAGATTTACAGCAGTCTATTGTAAATTCTAAATCTGAAGAAATGACACTTCAGATCCATGAACTGCAGAAAGAAATTGAAATGCTTAGGCAAGAAGAAAAGGAAAAAGGTAGTCTTGAACAAGAAATTCAAGAGCTGCAGCTTAAAACTGAAATGATGCAGAAACAAATGAGGGAGACAGAAGATAGCCTTCAAAACAAATGTAGTGAACTTGAAACACAGAATAATCTTCTTCAAGGGGAAAACAAAACTCTTGAAGAGAAATTAAAAAGCATGTTGGTAATCTCTGAAGAAAATGCCATTTTGAATGACAGTGTGAGTTCTAACTCAGAAAATTTGGATGTGCAAAAAAGAATAGAAAACCTGATTACTGAAAATGAGCAACTTAAGAAACAAAATATTCAACTCCAAGAAGATAATGAAAGGCAGAAGAGTGCATTTTTGTCTACTGAGAAAGAACTTGAAGCTAATTACAAAGGGTTGCAGAAAGAATGTGAAAGTCTTCTGAAGGCAAAGAATGTGTTAGAAGAGAACATGAATAAGCTGGAAGCTGAATATAAAATCAAACTTAAAGCTTTGAGTGAAGAACTTCACCATCTGCAAAGCAATAGACCAGTTTTATTTAAAAGTAGAACTTCCAGTTTTGAGGAGAGAAACGAAAAAAGGGTGTTTAGGGCAGACACTCCTGAAGCTGGAGAAGTTGTTGAGAAAGATGCAACAGAACTTATGGAAAAGCTTGAAGTTACCCAGCGTGAGAAACTGGAATTATCCCGGAGACTTTCCGATCTTTCCGAACAACTGAAGTCAAAGCATAGTGAAGTTTGTCATTTAAGTGAAGAGGTTAAATCCTTAAAAGATGAGAAAGACAAAGTTCTAGCAAAATGCAAAGAACTAGAATGTATAATTAGCCATGCTAAGAGAGAAAATATTAGTAATACTGAACCTAAGACAAAATGCTTTAAAGGAAAAGGTCAAGAGATTGCTACTCCAGCATATGAAAGTAGAAATAAAACATCTGCTCCAAGCAATGAAGTTGGTGAAGGAATAAATGTAAGAGAAAATTGGGGCTCAGGTAAAGCAATCAGTCATCAGATTACAGAAGTACAGGAAGTTCAGCAAATGTTGAAACCAGAACAGCCAGCTTTTGTAGAACATTTGCATGAAATGACAGACGGGCTGACAGATGAAACATCATTAATAGCCATTACACAGACAGAAAATAATAATCTTCAGCAGCAAGTGAATACCTTAAAATCAGAACAGGTATGTTACATAAAACTGTAGAGAGAGAATCATTTACCTATAGTAACTTTTAGGAGCTTGCCCTTGGAAACTTGTATCATATTTTTCCTTTTAACTGCTTTAAAATGCATGTGAAAGACTATGAGTACGTGTCAGAGAGTGACCAATAGTTTTAAGTTACTGTATGAATGACTGGACCTATAAACTGTGGTCAGTATGTAGAAAGATGCTATTTTTCGGTGAAAGAAATATCTTTCAATTACATTCAATTAAATCAACAACAGCAAAGCAATAGGGAGGAGAAGACATCTAGAGCACTTCACATTTTGATGTAGCATGGAATTACTTGTGATGAAAACTTAGTCAAAACACATTTTTTTCATCTATCATAAGCTTCTCAGCTCTTTAAATACTCCATATACATAATACATAGAGAAATTGAAACTCATTACTTTTTCAGTTATCTTTTATCAGACTTGTCAAATAGTAATATTTCTCTATCAAATTTCTTGTGTATATGTGGTTATCACTTCTTAAGTAATGTGTCCAGTTCTGAGTGTGAAGGGAGATGTACATTTTTAAAGGACATGGGAAAATGGTCTTAACTGAAGTTTGTTGTTCAGTTAGGTCAAAATAGTCTGGTCCTCCGCTGAGATTTCCAGAAACATAAAGGCCAGGCCTTCCTTGTGATATCAGCTTCTAGTCTGCAATGAATGTTAGTCTTGCTGGAGCAGTTTAGGTTATTTAGGAATCTGTTCTACCCAAAGTATTTAACATCACCAGTGTCCATTGTAGCAGGAGCTAGTTTTCAGCCACCCCAGTCTGTAGAATGGAATAATAGAACTTGGAAGGGATATCTGGAAATCATCTGGCCCAAACCCTATTCAAAGCAGGGCCGGCTTTGTTCAGTCATTTTTTTTTTAAATTTTTGCGTGTTTGTTACATTTGTCCTTATCCACAGATAGACTGAGGTAACATAGCAGACTGATCAGGCTGATGCATATACTATTCAAGATTCCTCTTTTCCATTTCATTTAGTTTCATTGGAAATCTAAGCAGTCTCCTGTTTGGCGCTTATCATGCCACCTGCAAGTAAGGTGCCATACAAAACAAAAGTACAGTTTTCAAATGTGATTTTCTGTAACAATTCCATAGAAAATAATCTGCGCTCAAACAATCTCAGGCATACAAATTCTCAGGCATAGAGTAACAGGGAGGAAGTAGTTTGTGTTCTCAATGTGAAGTGCATTGTGTAAAGATCACTGTTACTTGCAATTCTCTTGCCCACAACAGGAACTGAAGCATTTAGTGTTTTATTATTGAATTTGTCTTTTTATTGTTATTATTATTTTATTATTATAAGTTGAAGAAGTGTCTCAACTACTTTGTAACAGCTCAAGTTTCCAAAATATGGATATTTAAAATTACTTAATATGTAACATATATGCAGCATTCCATTCAACAAGTATTAATTTCAGAAATTTACCAAGACTGGACATTCTTGTATTCTTTTTCTTTTTTTCATTCATTGTAAAGTGTGTATTTTTTATTCAAAGGCTGATTTACAGCTACAGATGGAAGCACAGCGCATTTGCCTTTCCCTGGTTTATTCAGCTCATGTAGACCAGGTCCGTGAGCACCTGAAAGCAGAAAAAGAGAGTGAACTTTGCAGTCTTAAAGAGGAGCTTGTACGTAGTCATTTACAAGAGATGAATGATCTTAAAAAAGTTCATCAAATGGAGCTCCAGACCATGAAAATTCAACCAGCAGGTAACTTGAGAAAATTATAAGAGTGTAGCTCTTGACAGGAAATATAGATAGTGTATTTAAAATAAAATCAGCACAAGAGTTTGGGGAGAAGGAACACATGGCTGTCCAATAAATTATTTTCAACCAACATTTTACAGTGTTTTTTGTCATAGTACTTCCCTATTATAAATGGTTTGTTACTGAGGATATTTAAAGAAAGGGTAAAAAGAATATAAAAAATAGGAATGAGAAGTATTAAAGCTCATGTTTTGCTATTTGTATTAGATCAGTTAATTGCAAGGAATGATGTAATATTCATCTTTCCATTTATATTATTTACTACAATATTAAACAAATGTATCATGAAAATATTTTTAAGCTTGTTTCATTCAGTGGTCTTTAAATTTATGGATTGGCTTCCTGCCCTATTAAGTAAGGTTTTTTGATACTGCTTTCAGGAACATTGTACTTTGCCTTTTTTCATCCATGGGATTCTATGCTATCAGATTTATTTTCTGTCACTCCATTATTTGCCCTTGTGTAATTTTTTTGCATAACTTCTTTGCTCTCTTGTATTTTTGAGTAATGTTTGATATTTCTAGAGTTCATTGACACATGAAGCCATTTGAAAAATTGTTGTGCACCAAGTGTTTAAAAATAATAACATTAATGATTTGTATTCGTAGATGATGAACTCTCATCTTCTCAGAGACTTATAGAAAAGCTGAATGAAGCTATAACTGAGGAATGTTCTAGGCTCACGCAGGTAAGACTTACCTAAAAGCTTTTTTTCAGTCTAACACTTGAAAAAGAAGAATTATGTATACAGTGAGTCATCATGTTTTTCTGCATCATCTTTAACCTGCTGTAGCTGACCCTGCTTTATGCATCATCTTTAACAGGTTTTCTTTGCAGCTTTTCTTTTTGCCTTGATCTCTGAATACAGACTGATCTTCTAAAATAATGTTGCAAAGGTTTTTGCATTTTTTTTCCTTAACTGTTTCATGTCCTTCTACAGCAAATTCTTCTTATGCTTAGTCTTAATCTTCAGTGCAGTGTTTTTCAGTAACTAAATATGTAATCAAAAGTTGAAAATTCTTCTTGCATTTGCTCTAGTACTAGGTATCAATTACACTATTTTTTCATGTTTTTTGATAATGTTATTAAACAATTGTTCACTTTTTTTCTATGTTTCATTTCTTGTGCAGATTTTCTGTGATAGTTGGAACAAAAACTCTTCAACTGTGATAGAAGCTGGTGATAGGGAACAGGATATTTTCAATAGACCTGCTGCTGAGAAGGAAAACCTTGGTATGGAATTAACAAGACACAGTGGTCAAATTCAAGGTAATGGCATTGTACTATCATACTGGTTAAACAAACATTGATTTCAAGTATTTCAGACTAGCAGTTATGTCACTGGTTGTTCAGATGCTAATTTAGCTGCTAATAGGTGCCTAAATAGCTGCTTTAAAGATTTCCTCACTATCTGAACAACTTTTCTTATGAATCCCAGCCCGGTCCACAACACCTTATCAGCACCCCTACCCGGCACAGGGACACGAGAGACGCACGCCATAGGGTGTAGCTCAAGTGTCAATGTAGTGCTGCGCAACAGCTGCCTATATACCGTGACACGCGACCACCCTGTCAACCTGTGACCCGTTAAGCACCACCCAGAACCACCCCCTGTAACTACCACCCACCTTAGCCCAAGTACTGCCCACACCTTGTGCTATTTTTATAGTGAAAATTGGTGAAAAAAGTGACTATATTTTTCTTCTTATATAGAAGCTAGCAGTTCTACCAAAAAAAATGGCATATACCAACGCTATGTAAAACAAGTACATTCTGAAACTTGGAGATGCCCCATTTGTTTCAATGTGTTATCTATATTGGATAATTTTTCAGCAAAGAACTTGTAAATAATACATTGTATTAAGGTTTATGATAAAATGTTCATTATCTTTTGCTCTAATTCCCTGATGAACTTAGCTATGCAAGAACATATGGAAGCACTTCTGCATAAAATACTGGAAGAATACAGTAGGCTAAGAAAACTTCAAACAGAGATGATGAAGGATTGTAAACAGGTAAACTTTTTATAGTATTGCAGTCTATAGGTCTTTAATTTGTATTGTTCCATGAATTCCTCTTGAAATGAAAGAATGTATTTGAAATCATGCTTATGCATCCTGGGTGAATGACATAGCAATGGATTGGTGAGATAAATTGGAGAAGACTGCTGCGTGTGTCACAGAATCACAGAATGGCCTGAGTCTGAAGATTTGTCTCTTCCAACCCCTGCACAAAGCAAAGCAGAGTCAGCATATCCAGGCTTCCTAAGACAATATTCTGTTGAGTTTTGAGCATCTCCAAGGATGGGATGGAAACTACACAACTCCAGTGGGCAGCCTTCTTTTCTCCAGGCTACCCAGCTCTCTCAGACTCTCATTATAAAACAATTACTCCAAGTTCCTCACCTCCTTTATGGCCCTCTGCTGAACTCTGTTTCTCTTGTGCTAGGGAGCACAGCAATGGAATAGGGAAATACCAGCTCCCTCATTTTCGCAGCAGTACTCTAATGCAGCCCAATGGGCTGCTGGAGTTTTGTCTTATTAGAGCATTGCTGGCTTCTGTTTAACTTGCTGTTCACAAAGGACCCAAGTTCCTTTTTCATTATCTAAACAGGATGATCAGCTAGCTATAAATGAATACTTGATCATTCAAGCTGTAAAATGAAACATATTTTTCATGTCAGTTACATTCTCTTGTGTATTGGCCACTGACCTTTCATATATATGTTAATATCTTTTGCATTATTGCTGTGCAAATTACTGTCTTTTGTACTGACTTTATTATTTTAGGTCAAAGAACCATGTCTGTCATCTTCAGAACCTGAAAGAAGAAAAGAAGAGGAACCTAACAGTCTGGAAACAAGAAAGGAATCCTTGCAGGCCTCTTCACAGAGTCTTATGGGTAAAAAGATGCATATGCTGTTTTTAATGTATGCATATTCAAAGAGAGCAAGAGAGGAGAGAATGACTAACCTTTAACTGACTCTTAGTTTACAATAACTTGAATCATGTAAGAGCTTTTTGCAAATTTTACAGTATGATACCATTCTTTTCTTAAATCTCAAAAATTTAAGTGAATTACTTTCTATGAAACATTTCTATGAAGTTCTTGTTCAGTTTTCCACAGCTAGAGTTCTGTTACTCTTAAAAAATAACAGGAGAGGGAGATTTTATTCAATTTTGCAAAATGGAAGACTAAAAAAAATTAATATGAATAAATTTTTAACTGGTGTAATTATTCAGTTGCATCACTGTTAAGAGTTTGGGATGGGAATGAGTTTATACTATTATAATTTTTTTCCCTTTTCCGTATTCAAATAATCTGCATATAGATCCTAAAATTCATGAGCACTGTTGGAAGGAGATAGAGAATGTTAAAACACAACTTGAAGAGCAACACGCTCAAGAGGTGGAGCACCTCAAGTCTTATTTCCAGCAGCAACTGAAAGAAAGTGAAGAGAGGTACACAGCAGAGATTGTACATTTACAGGATAAGCTTCGGAGTGATGAGGTATCCTCTGACTACACAAGGTATAATCAGTTCTTTAATGCTTACAACTTTGTACTCCATACAAACAGAAGTGTTCCAAATAACTGTTCATGTAAAGCTATGTGTTTTACTTTGAAGTTTGAGAAGTTATTTATAAACACATCATTCAGTCTTTTGTTCTTTCAAGAGATGTTGATTGCTGCCAAGAAATTACATAAACATTATGAACAACATAGTGCAACATTTAGAACTAAAATATGTTGTAAAATATGCTGTATTGTATTTTTATAGTGGATAGGGGGAGTTCTGTTAATCAGAATAGTGCATAAGCATCACTTCATATATGTAAACATTTTAACTATATAAGTTCAAAACTTCCAACTGAGTAGGCTGCTGAAAACTTGACCATCCTTGAAACTCTAGGCAATGTAGTTGGCTTTATACTGTATTGTATGTACTTTAGCATACTTATGTGGGATCGGCAGTGTTGGAGAATATATAGCAATAAAGTTTGTGGCAGATTTGAGGTCAGCTTAGCAGGTTCTGGTTTTCATCAAGTCATGGGCCATAGGACAAGCTCATCAGCCTCTTTCTGGCCCTGGCCAGTATGGTCATTCCAACCTGAAAGAAGTAATGTTTCTTGGGGGGAATGCTGACAACTGCAGAGCTTGTTGATGATGATTCTTTGACTAGAATCAGTGGGTGTGTTTAGGGAGTGGTGGGTGTTTTTGATTTTGCTCTGTTCAGTATCCTCTCGTTTGCTGCTTTTCATTTGTTTCATTTAATGTACTCCAAATCTGTTCAGTATTTATGCATTTTCATTTCTCTTGCTGTAGTTTTATTTCAGGGAGAACTGTCAGGGTTTGTTTGTCAGCCAGTGCCTGGCTATAAAGGGAAAACAAAGAGTCACAGTAGCAATAAGAGATGTTACTTAGGAGGGAGGAGAAGTCGTTTATATTTTTCTACAAATTGTCGATTATTTTATACACTTACCACAGCAGTCTTTTAAAAAGGCCAAAGGACTGTGGTAAGATGAATCTTTAGAAGCTGAGACAAGTGAAGATAAAAATGTTTTCCTTCAACCATAGAAGCTCAAACAGCTGCTTTTCCCTTACTGTAAGAGTATCTTACGATATGTTACTTCAGTTATTTCTGTTTTTCTGTCTTACAAACAGTGTTCTTTTCATTCCTTAAAATATATTTCTGGTCTTCATCAAATTTAACAGATGCTAAAAATATTGGGTTAGTTTTTGTAGGTAAAAATGGAAAAGATTATAAAATTATCATTTTGGACTCCCATTTCAGGATTCTTTAACTCAGATTTGAGCAAAAGAAAAGCGAAAAGCTTTTTGTAAAACCGAGTGTAGATGAAGATTGTAAATCTCACAGACCAATAGTTACCTTCTAATAAGCTGTTTTCCACCCTCTCTTAGCAAGCTATTCCTTTCTTTGTGTTAGCAGATCACAAAGAGGTTTTTCTAGTTTGATACTGTATCTTACCCTTTTGACAATGTATTTCTGTTGTCTTTTTCAGTATGATAGTGAAAAGGGATCTGCAGTTTTCATGTGTATTTTTGTTTTGTCTTTTTTTTTTTTTAACTGATTTGCAGCACTGAATATATTTCGACATGTTGATATTTAAATATTAACTGAATCATTCTGGATTTCTTACTGTTTTCATGTGTACTCCATTTCTTAGTGAGTCATATGAGTGACGAATCAAATCCTAATGATCCAAACAGGCACTGTAGTATTCACCTTAATTTTGTAGTCACTGAGCACTACATGTTCTCAAGTAGCTGTAAAACAGTTGTTTGGGTGGTGTTGGCAAAACTGATGTTAAGAAGTCTTATATTGATGGAGCCTGGTATATGGAAGGCAGATGAATTATGAAGTAAGAGTACATGAAATTAATTATGTGGGGAGAGAGATATGAAGAAAATATTTGCAGTTATTGGTCTTTGAATGTGCATGGTGCATATGCATATTCATATAGGTGCATATTTGAATGGAAGAAAAAATAATGCATACTGAAACATTTATTTTATTTTAAGCCCTGCCCTCTCTGCTTTTTGTACTTTCTTAGTATATCGCCAGAGTCACAAATAAAGCTAAAAGAGTCCTCCAAGAAAGTGAAGTGCACTCAAAATCCTCATCAGCAGAGGGAAGATACAGCACTGGAGGTACCATATAACTCAGTTGACAATTAATGACAGTGGATATAATTTAGATGCTATGGGCTATCAGATGAAATTGAAATATTGACTAACATTTGATAGTAATAAAATAATTATCTCAGTACTATGTTCTATACTTGACTGTCCACATTAGAGAAAACAGAAAAAGAAATTTTGCAAAAAAAGACTTCTAGAAATTATAAGACATAAACTTGCTTTATTGTTCCTGTCTTTTCCATTTTAATTTTTATTTTGTATTGATTCTCTGAAACAAGATTTTTGGATTGAAATGCTTCTCATAAAAGTGGAAAAATGTTAGTGCTCAAAGATTTTTTTCTTTTTTTTTTTTTTTAAAATATTGAGACTTTAAAGAAAAGGCTACTCATGGGAAAAAATATTTAAGTGAAATCCTAGTACTTTTTAAGTACAGACTGCACAATTTAGAAGAAACTTTGGAAAAAAACAGCCCCAAAGATCTTAGAAACCAAATGCAAGTGGAAGAGACTCCATACATTTCTTCTCTAGTATTGCTTTAAACCTTGCTCGGAAATTCTCCACTTTGAAATACAGTGATGTTGTTTTCTGCTGTGATCCTGTGGTTTCTCCCTTGATTTCTCTGCATTTTGATAGTTCAAATAGTGCTAGAAAATCAGTTCTTTCAAACTCAACTTCTAAAATTATTTTGGCACAGAAATGCGAGGAGGTCCTTTACCCTTTCTTTTATTTTGTGGTACAAACTTCTGTTGTTTGTATGAAATAGGGATGAGCCGGTTGAGGGAAAAATAATCTCTTAAAGCATTTAAAAATCATGAAATAAAAATGCAAATACACAATTTGAGATTCCATGTTTTTCTTACAGCTTGCTAATGAAATTGAAATGAAAAATGATCTGGATGTTGTACAATTGCTAGAAAAACAGTACCAGGAAAGATTAGAAGAAGAAATAGCAAAGGTATTGCTTTTATTTTGTTACTTCAAAATATGTTTCAAAATACTGCCACTTTTATTTGTTGTTCCTGATAGTTCATACAGTTGCAATGTTGTATGCTAAATTCTGTTTTTGCTTTTTTTAACAAGATTTGATTGCTTCTGATTTTGAATATGAAAGTCCTTTTAATAAGCTTTCTGAAACATTTTGGTTGCGTGGGTGTGTTGGGATTTTTTGTTTGTTTGTTCTTTACTATGGGATTCATTCATTGTGTTCAGTGTGTCCAGCAAACCTATCGTTTGGTTTCATGGCTTTTCATTTGAACTCAGCCAGTCTTTCAACTAGTGCCCTGTTCCTATCACATAATATCTGTTCATGTGCAGGGTGGTGTTTTCTTTTAAAACTCCAGTGAATACAGATGGTACACAACCGTTCTCGTTACTTACATTTGTGTAGAAAATCCTGAGACTTAGGGAGTGAGTTTCTTGCTACTTCAGGCTTAACAGCTGCTCAATTCAAAAGATGTTAACAGTTTCACATATTTTTTGATCATACTTAGTTGTGCATTTTTGTGTATGGTGTAAAATGCATAGTTTTTATTGGATCTGGTGACTTTCTTTAGGCTTCTTTAGATGAGAGTATATTAAATTGTTATGGATTTACTCATTATTTGATTTCCAAAGGCATTTTCACTTCCTTTTGGAGTGAATGGTCCCTGCTTTTTATGCATTTATGCCAATATGATGACATAAAAACAAGAGAATTAAATTAGTATTAATTAAAAATTGGTAAAAAGTCAGAGAATGCTTCTTCAAAAGGTTTGTGATTAGAGTTCAGAAAAACGTTATAGACAGTACCAGATGATGACATTAATTCAATCAATCCAAATTTCTAGAGTAAAAGTTTCATCTATCTCATTTGTTATCCTAAATCTAGCAAAGAGGTGCTTATGTGACTGAAAACGGGTTATTTGTATTAAATGGAGATGCTTAGGGTACTAATCTGTTGTAACTGAAACTGCAACTTTATAGTACTTCTAGAAGTTTCCTTCTGGTCAAGTAAATTCTTGTGCTGAGTATCAAGCACATGGCTCTGCTGCCCAAAATCAGTGTCAGTGGAATATTTATGGATGATGCTTGGATGGATAGAGGAAGCTTAGAATGGCTGCGTTTCTTTGACTCATCTTATAGATTCTAGAGTATTTTATATATATGTACATATATATGTATATATATATATATATATATATAGCAGAAGTGGATAATTCCCAGCTAAATGTATTTTAATTGAAAATAGCATCACAATTTATTAGACTACCTTAAACGCTGCATGTCTATATTTTAAGATATGTCTGTTCATAATATTGGCAAATTATGGATGTATTATAATATCCATATTCTTTTACCTTGCTTCTATTTAAAAAATAATGAAATCATAGATCAGTACTTTTAGTACTTTTAGTACTTGTATTTATAAACAGGGAGATTTCTTCTGCAGTAAGTGATACTGTGAAGTATAAATTAATGCGTATTTTTCTTATTTCTTCAGGTAATTGTGTCAATGAGTGTAGCATTTGCCAAACAGAGTGAATTATCAAGAATTGCTAGGCAGAAGAAAGAAGAAACACAAGCACAAATTGTGCATCAACAGGGAACGCATTTTGAAATGAAAAGGGAATGTAGCATAGAAGAGGTTGATGGCCCTCTCAAGAAAGCAACAGATAAGTGCAAACATGAAGAACTGAAATCACTTTGCAAGGAACTCAGTGAAGAGTCTGGTGAGATGGACTTGCTTGGAGAACAGCTTTGTTCTAACACCAAGTATGATTATGTGTTAGGACAGACCACACATGAATCAGTGACTGCTGAAGGGCTTTTCTCCCATGTCCAAGGGCATACAGCAGAAGAAACATCGGTGAGTGTTTAAAAAAAGATAGGTAAAGTATAATAATACATTTGAATAACTTATTTGAATATAGTTCCATTTCAGTGTGAAGGCACCAAAGAAGGAAATTAAGGTGAAAATCAAAATGTTTTCTTTTGCCTTTAAAAGGGATGAGAACTTCAGATCTCAAATTATCTAGCCTCGTTTCATTACTCTATCGCATGATAGCATTCTGCTATGGTGTGTGGAAGGGAAGTCCCATTGATTGTGGGAAAACAGGTTCTTCCATTTTTTGTTAAAACTGTATTGCAAGCAGTAAATGATATAAAGACCTTTTAAATTATTGTTTTCTAGTGCCTGTGCATGGAATAGATTAAAAGTCATGTTTAAAGAGTTAGAGTCCCTTGTGATAAAGAATATCATCTGGAAACAAAAATTATGAAAGTAATATGTAAATATTACTGAATCTCATGTTAAGCATTTCAGAAACGTGTTGAAGGAAAAGATCTATAACAAATATGTTAAAAGTTAAAATATGTTATTTAATCCTAGTGTACTTTTGTTCTTTATTGAATTTGGCACCAGCTAGAGCAAAAAGTTACTCTTTCAAATTTGTGTAACAGTTAAATATTTTACTCTTGTATTATCTTGATAGTGAATACGTCAGGAATTATAATGTTCCTGATTTGTATGATGCTGTTCTCTCAAACTTCTGTTGCAGTACACACACACTCTCTCTCTCACTCACTCACTCAGAGACGTATATATCTGCCACTACATTTTCTTCTGAGATCCCTGTTAGTTAAAAAGTATTAGAGTTATTTTGAAAATCTTTTTTTAAATGGACAATGTGGGCTTTCCAAGAAACAGGCAAGAAGTTAATGCCTTAGCAATATCTATTTTAATCTGTGAAAGTATTTTCTAAAATGTATTTAAATCTTTCCTAGTAACTGTCTTTGGACATGAAATGTTAAAATAACTATAATATTTCAGTGCAACAATGTGATGGCAGCATCAGACATGGAAACATCAAGTCAGCTGTTGATATATGAGGAACGCTTGGAAGATATGCGTCAGGAACTGGTTCGGCAGTATCAGGAACATCAGCAGGCAACAGAATTACTGAGACAAGGGCATATGCAGCAGATGGAACGTCAGAAAGAAAATCAAGAGCAACTTCTAGCAGAGCTTGAGAGTCTTAAAGTGCAATTAGCTGAGGTAATGTGGTACCTGACACAATGAACTAACAGTGGTTTAGCCAAGAGACCTCACCGCTCAGGTTTATTTAATACTTACGTATCTATTCACACACAGCTTTAATGTATGCATGCACACACGTACATGTCTGTGCTTATGCATGCACACATACATGTATATGCTGTATTCCAGTTACATGGCCCTGTGCAGCATGCAGGTTAGCAAGCAGTGACATCAACAAAGCCCCCAGTGAGAGCTGGAAATACTACAGAATGCTGTATTTTTCCTCATACCCACTTGAAATTGTAACTTCAACATTATCTGCATCTTCCTGCAGAGCTCTATTCCCCACCACCCATTTTCCTTTTTCCCTCTTGGCATTAGTATGATTGTTTTGAGAGCTGTGAAACAGAAGCCTGGTAAGTTGGGGGAACACGGACTTTCAGTAGTCACTTTGGCTAGTCTGGTTTCTAGCTAGTGTGTCGTGCTCCTTTCATCACTTTTTTTTTTTTCCCCTAGTCAGCTCAATCTTATAGAAGTTTGTTCACTCTGCTGTTTTTCTGCAGCATCACCTGCTGCTTCTTTAATAGAATCTAAATCACACTCGTAGGAGATGCATTTTGTTTTGCTTGAATGGACCAAGGTTTTGGAAGCTGGCAGGAATTTCGACGCGTATTCGCGTGCCAACTAATGCCAAAGTCATCCTGGATGGGGAAATCATTTCAAGTAGGACAGAGTGCTTTGGCAATCCTTTTTTTTTTTTTTTTTTTTTTCTTTTTAATCATAAACAATGAAGTCCTTATGGATTATGTCAGAATGAAATGAAATCAGTGTGATTCAGTGGGAAACACCGCTGCGTTTCTTTGCTTTTGAATACTGTATTTAATTAAAGCCTATAGTAGATATGCTAATGAAACTCATTAAGCTCATTAATTTATCTTAATAATTGAGTCTTCAAAAAAAAATGTCACTTACAGACTTGTCTTCAAATCCTTGAAGATTGATAAATTGAAAGGCCAAATAAGCCTGAATTCAGAAGAATTTTTCTTGATCTAATTTGTTTCCAAAACTGTAATGTTGCATGTGGAAATAATAATCAGTGTATTCTAAAATTCTTTAATTTCACTGTGGAGTGGAACTTTGTTTCCTTCAGATTTTACCCAAAATGTTCTGCTTAATTTTGGGATCAAGGAGCTTGGGAAACTAGAGTGCAAGTCACTTGTATTCTGGTTATCTGATTCTTGTACAGTGACAATTATCAGTTCCTCTCACCTACTTTATAGATGTTTTTGTATCATTCATCCTGGAAATATTTCCTTTTAATATATATACACATTAGCCTTTATCTCTGTGCTGATTTGCAGCTGCATCATTTGTCAGGGGTAGTAAACTGTTGGAAAATATTACAACTTGTGCTGTTAGCTTTTCTGTTTTTTTGGTGTTTGTCAAAGATGTTTATGCATAAGAACTGCATCGGAATTTATACATCACGTTTAAGCCTTGAACACTTTCAGCAATTCTAAAAGAACGTGTGTAGGCTTTTTAAAAGAACATATTTCTCTGTTGTTCAGTGTATGTACGATGGCATGTGACATTTAGGTGTTAAACTTCCAGTTTACATTCTGACCACCTTATTTCATAAGAAGCACAGAAATTGTAGGAAAATCTTAAATAAACTATAAGATACCAAAAGTACTATTGACTGAGTTTAGTTCTAGAAAGCTTTCAGCCTCTTTATAGCCATTTAAAGAAATGGACTGAATTTTCACTGTGCAAAATATGTAAGAAATTAGAAGTGACAGGACTCCCTGGTACTCAGAAGCTTAAAAATTAATCTCTGCCTCTGTACCACTTCTTTCTTAGCGTGTCTCAATGGAGAATGACAACCTGGCTGCAGAGAGAGAGCGAATGCTTTTGGAAGAACTGAAATCATTGGGACAACATCCTATTCCTGGAAAAGAGAGGCTCTTCCGTGAGCTACAGAACAGCAGCACACAAACAGAGGTGAGTGTGGACTTTGGCTTTGTTGGCAGCTGTGACATACAAAACTAGTAAGATTTGGTTTTACTGTAACTGTTTTTGATGTAATATAAGTTTCCTAAAAGACGTAGGGTATTTCTTGAGTGGAACAAGTTTAAGAACTGTGAAAGTTTAAGATACTGGTAGACATAGTTTCTACTTCAGGACAGCAGAAGCAAGTTTAGCAGCTTGTAGGTGGGGATTAATACAGCTGTTTGCTCAGGTAAGCTCATATTCATATTGCTATAGCAACAACAACTGAAAGCACAAGGACTGTTTAATCAGCATAACAAAGTGCTTTCTAATACGCCCTGCCTTGGACTTCCTGTTTTGTTTTCATTTGTTTTAGTTTAACTTTTTCCGCCTGGGAAAAGTGTTTCTTGATTTGGGCTTTCACGCAAAAATGTATTAACGGCACACAGCTGATTTCAGTTCTAAATTTCATATTCTACTGCTTCTTGGAAGAATATGTGTTTTCTGGCATGACAGGATTTCTCTCTATTTTGTCTTCTCTCCCTCTGCAAAAACTTGCTCAGAATGAAAATGAAAACCAAAACGATGTGAGAGAGGAAATCTCTGAGAATGAAGATGAAGGAAGAAAGCCGGATGAAGTATCTTCAGCTCTGCTTTCTCAAGAAAGGTGCTTAGAACTGTTAATTAAGAAAATACTCCTTAAAAAAAAAGAAAAAATCTTTTTATTGTGTTCTTGCTCTTAAGTTAATAATATTATTAAGCTTTATTGTGATGGAAGTTCATAATAATGGTACTTTTTGATTTTAAATAACTATATTTCTAAGTTTACAGACTTAAGATGAAGCAAAATTTTGTTTTATAAAGCCTGGTTTTCTAATGCATAGAGAATTAATCAAATTTTAGTTTTACTATGTCTTTCCTGTATAGAATAATAATTTCTACAGAGATGTATACATAACACATTGTATTTTTTATATATTAAATTCATATTAATTATGTAATTATTGTACATGATAATACATTTACATATTACATAATACATTCTATAACTTCTGTAATCTATGTAGATGAGCAATCTGTAGTTGTCATCTTGAAAAAAGAGTAAGTTTTAAATGAATACCAGGCAAAGGGGAGTCTCTCACCAATTTAAAAGAAAATCTAGAAAAAATCTAAGTATATAAGTGTAAAAAATATAAGTGATATAAGTACATATCTTGATTTTAAAAACCTGTCTTTTAACACAAATGTGCTTTTTAATGTTTGTGTATGTTATCTGTTTTTCAGACCTAAAGAAATCTTTATTTTACTGATTTCATTCCAATTTTTCCTAATTGCAATGGTTTGTAAAGGGATAACGCTTCCATTGAAAGCAGAGGAAAATGAAATGTCTGATTAATTTCTGTCCAGCAGGCATGTTTATCAGAAGGCTAATGAGAAACTCATGAAGATTCTTTTGGAAGTTGTTAAGACAACCGTGGCCATGGAAGAAACAATTGGTCGTCATGTTCTTGTGTTACTGGATAGGTCTGGGAAAGTCCAGCCTTCCAAACCAGCTGGGTGGGACACAGAGGCAGAGGATTCGGTAAAACCTACTATCCGTGTGGGATATGAAAAAGGTACTTATTGGATGGTTTTCTATTTCATAACAATTTGCATTTGCCGTTCTTAGGTTTTTTTTGAGTATGACCCAGACACTTATGACTCATATCCAGTGTCCTTTTGCACAGCCTGCAACAGAATGGGAAAGTGATTGAGAAATAGAAAAATAAATATGTTCCTGTTGAGGAAGGCAAAGAGTAAGAGAATAAAAAGTAGATTCATGGCATCTTTCATCAACTTGACACCTTCTTCTGTATGCATGTGGAATGGGAGCTGGTGTCAAAGGCTGTATCTCTGCTAATACAGGTAGTGTATAGAGGGCATCTGGCATGGGACGCCTGTATTTAAGCTTGTGCACTTCTTTAGCCTCCTATAAAGAGGTTGGTGGCGTGCAAACAGCCTTTTGGAAACAGTTCCGGGAACTGTCTGACTGCCAAGCCTTGCCCATCATCTGTTTGGAGTAGTGCTGGTTGGCAGGAGCCTACAGGAGCATGTATTTGCTTACTAGTATCTAAGAACATTCCCAGGATCTGCTTAGTTTGTTGTGATTATAGTAAGATATTGTCTGTTCATTTCTCTTTTGGGCAAGAATAAGAACTCTGTTGTACTGTTGTTTAGGTACCCGTGATAAAAGGAGCCAGTATAAAGATGCATGTATTCATCCTGAGTCTTAGGGATCTGCAATGTGCAGCAGACCAGTTCAGGGTAAAACACATGACATAAATGGTTTTGTTTGGAATTTTAACTACTATGAATACGAAAGAACCTGCAAGGCAAATACTATATTTCACTATTAAGAAAACATGTACTACAGAGTAATAATACAAATGGTAAATAAAGACAAACTTTATCTCTTTCTTTCAGAGCATAGATTATTAAATATTACTGATTCCTTTTACCTTTAAATATAGGTCACATTAAGCTTGGAGGCAAGTTAAGAAAGGATGTATGACTTGAAGCACAGTGGCATCTCTTTCAGTTGATTTCTCTAACAGTTATCTGCAGCGAAACGTGTATAGCTGCTATCTAAGGATTCTTGAACTTCTTTAAGTTAAAAGCATTTTTACTTCTATAGTACTGTTGTTACATTAAAAATCCTCATAACTTCTGTTTTCTACACATTTTTTATTTAATTGTGAGAAAAATTAACATACTTTTTGAAAACCCAGATTTTTGAGGCTCTGCCTTTGTTTCCCCACATTTTAGATTGGGCAACTAAGCTTCTGTCCTAAATTTTTGGTACTTGTCCAGGTACTAGAGTTGAAAGAATCACTTTATTCAAAATTGAGTGCTTTTCCATTTTACTTTGGGATGGGAAATGAAGTGGGTATAGTTTGCTTATGTTGAAACAATTTATAGCATCGTCAGCCATAACCAGCTGTCTGTCTTCCACACTGTCTCTTAGCCAAATGATAACAGTAACAATGACCAGGCTCAAAGTTTATCACTTCCTACTGTAATACAAGATGGTTTTTAAATTTATATGAATTGCATTTTAGACCATCTTTCTATATTGAAAATAACAGTTTATAAATATTTTTTGTATTCTTTGTGCTTCCATTGTGTAGTGTAAAAAGCATTGGGATTTTCAAAACATACTTTGCTCAAAGAAATAGATATGTATTCCAGTTATGAAATAAGTGATTAGAGATCAACACAGTTGAGTTGTTACCTGGTGTATTCACTGATGCTAGTTCCTAGTTATATCATGCCTATTCATAGAGCACTTTCTGCTGTTTTCTCCCACATTCTTATTCGCTGTGAATATTGCTCCCTTTTCAGATAAAAACATGTAATCTGTACAAAGGGTTAAAACGTCATTACTGCCCTTTGCCTTGCACAGTCATGCACACTACACACTATGTGCTTTCGCTTTTTGCCTGCTCCTCCACAGCAATGTGTATACTTGTCACAAATTGTTGTCAGTAACATTTCTTAGTAGGGGTTGTTTGTATTACATACACGTGGGAGAACACAGAAGACTACCTTTCTTTGATATATTGGGTGGCAACATATAAAATTGTGCCTTCATAGTACTGTTATCTAAATGCACTACAGACCCTGTTCTTTTGAAGATTTCTGATGAAAGTGTACTTTCTTAAACAAAAGGGAAATGTATTCAATTCCACTGGCAATGAAGGTCTACTTCATCATTGTTAATATGTTTGCTATTAATCTGTTTTAAAAATGCACCTAAGGATTCACTGTTTTTTTAACAGAACAATTTGTCTGTTATTGCGATTCCCCCTTAGCACAGAGCTGCATTGGGCTATCAGCTGTCTACATACCTGTTGTGTATTACAATATTCTTTTTAATGGTCAGAAATAATGATGCAGAAGTGAAAAAGAAAAAAGAAAAAAAAAAAAAAAAGAGTAAGGATTAAAGGAGACTCAAATCAGCAGTGGCTGTAATGGGTGAATGTAGAGTGTGTAACTGACTAATTTTTTTCTCTCTCTTTCAAACATCTCAACAGCATTCCTCCTGTGCTTGTAGTTCTGCCAGTCAGGTCAGGCAGCCCTTCTAGTCACTGTGCTGTTTCATCAGCTGAAGTATTAAATCCTACTTTAAATAGAAATATTCTGCTTGTGCTCTCAGGACTGATGCTGCTCATTTTCAATGCTCCCACAGAATGGCCCAAAAGAACATAATCTCTTAAGAAAGTCTACCTTTGTTTTATGGAAGATAGAAGTAGATAGATACTATCTATCTGTGCATTTTAAGCTCTGCATGTTGTTGTATTTAGTTCTAAACAAACTTTCTTTTAAATTGCTTAGGGAATTTGTAGGAATAAATTTGTAGTAATAAAAATTTGATAATAAAATAGAAAAAAAAATAATGCATTCACTAAAGTAAATAATCTCTGACCTTCTGAACATAACCCATGTTTATTGACAAGCAAAGTTCAGGTTACTGTTTCTGCTGAGTTGTTTCAGCATTTTAGGAGCTGAATCATTAAGGTCACATGCTTGTAATTGTTAACTTCACTTACCAGCATATAGAGGTTTACTTGAGATCTCCACTGGACTGTTGGCTAACACAGGAATTCATTTCTAGAATAGAGAGTAAAGTTCCAAGTTCAGCCATAAAAACATACCATTTGAAGTTAACAGCATTTGTGCAAAGTAATTGGGTGAGTTTGAAGGCTGGAGCCAGAAATCAACACGAAAGAGTCCCTTTCGTGCTCTACCTGGGGCAGAGGGGCTGTCTCCTGTGTGGTTGTGGCATCCCTTGAACATTAAACCCTGTGATGTACTTCCTGAACTCCTTCCTTATTGTGCATGAGGAAAAAAGTAGTGAGTGGTTATATTCACTGAACTGTACTGATTTTTTTGTTGGTTTTCAGCTTGTAACCCCTAAACATAATTCCTTGTGGAAGTGTGGGAATAAACTGAGACCTTAGGTCCAAGTAACACAAAATATATCTCAAATGAAATAGATACTGCTTCATAAATGTCAGTTCAGAGCTTATAAACAACATCTGTATCTGAAACTTCTGAGTAAACACTGTATCTTATGGTTTTGTGGACCATGACATCTGAACTACAACCTTCATGACAAAGGAAAAACCATAAACCTTTTTCATTGCGGTGAGTGAGTTTACACTAGGAAAAGACATGTTTGTTTTTGACGGTTGTATTCTATTCATTATTTTGTATCAAGGAAAAATAGGATTTGGGGAAGGAGAATTTAGTTTTAATACTCAGAGCAGAGATTATGTTGATAACCATTATGAGGATTAGTACAAGTTGGGGTTAGGTATTCAACTGCCATGAGAAGTTAAATCTAATTAACAGTGTTTCTGTTTTTTGCAACCACTGAAAATCTTCTGGAGATGCTGTGCCATAAAGGAACTGGGATTGTTTGATCTGGAGAGGGGGAGGCTCAGGGGAGACCTTATCACTCTCTACAACTTCTGAAAGGAGGTTGTAGCAAGGTGGAGGTCAACCTCTTACGTAATCTTGCATCAGGCTGCATATTTTCTATAATGTTCATTTTTCTATATGATTTACACTCATCATTGCACAATTCAGATGTACCTATAAGGGTTGTAGAAGATGAATTTTAGACTGAGATTTGCTTATTATTGCCAACTTCATTCACGTTTGTGAATAGATTGAAATTTTTGTCTGTCTTTAAAGACGGTATTTTTTCTAGACAGGAAAATTTGAAATTTGAAAGAATTTAAAAAAAAAAATTAAAAAAAAAGTCAATAGGCGTTGACTTATCTCATCAGGAATAGTTATCTACTGTTGGGATGTACTTCTGTACTATTTCATACTGAATTTGAGATTTTAAAACAGGAGTGTGCTTTCACTTGTCTTGCTTAAATACATTCTAAATTAAGCTAATTTATTATTTTCTAGGTTGATTACTGTCAGTTTAATACCACAAGCAAACTCTGTGCCTCCCGCTTTTAACCAAGGTGGATAAATGCCTTTAAGCCAATTCAGACCTCAGAAAGACTGAGAGTAGCAAGATATCATATTGCCCATCAGTAGGAGCAGTTACCGTACTTGGCTTGTTAAGCTACTCATTTTAATCAATTTTCAAGTTACTAATAACAATGCTGAATGCTATGTTCTGTATTCTAGTCTTTATCCTGAGAAGTTGTCTGAATTGTTTGTGTGTCATTCCCTTTACTCTCTCAGGTGTGTTTTTTTTTTTTTTGCATCACTAACGTGAACAATCCTGTTTTAAAGGACACTAATGTAGCTGGGCGCTAAGGAAAGAATGACTGATGGTCAGAGTGCTTTTGTTTGTTTGTTTATATTTTATAAGACAGTTTTGTAGTCATTACTGCAATTTATTCCAAAGAGTAAGGAATCCAAAACATACTGAAAGGATATCTAAATTGTTAATCTTGTTAATATCTCCTTTTCTGTCTCTCTCTCTCCAGCTCATTTTTAGCTAACACACTGAGTATTTTGTTTATGTAAATTTTATTAAGTATTATTAAGATATTTCCCTTTCTGTCTTTGTGATCAAGACAAAATATTTTTATCATGCTCTGATTTGTGTTTCTAACCATGTCTCATAGTTTTCATGTATTGAAGTCCTAAGAGTCTACGTCAATACTATTGTTTTTCCAGAATCCTGTTCCTCCTACCACGGCAGTAGTATGGGAGATGATGATATTAGTATGTGGTCGGGAGCTGCAGAAGAAGGACTGCTGAGCCAACATCTTGCAGAAAGTGGAGTGGAATTAGACCCTGAAAATGAAGAACTGGTTCTGAATATTAGTTCTCGACTGCAAGCGGCTGTTGAAAAACTTCTGGAAGCTATCAATGAAACTTCCAATCAGGTAGTGTGTGATCTAATAGTAATGTGTTTTGAATTTTGTGTCTTAATTTTTTTGTTGCATTCTTCATTTTTCTCATGGATGTTTTTTTTTATGTGCCTAAAATCTATAGACTCATTTTCAAAGCTGAAACTGTGCTTCAGGTACCTATTCCAGAAATTCTGCTTCAGCTCTTACTTCACTGATGAATTTAGATTCACATTGGGAATTGGGCTTGGACTACAAAGGACGCCTGAATTTAGGCGTGTTTATCCATCGGGGTGGTCTTTCATTCCTCATGCAAGTCACTCTCATTTTGCTGCAATCCAGAGATGAGACGAGGTGTCAGAGCATATCAAACAGACCCATGTGAAAGGAGAGGTATAAAGGGAACTGTGCCTGGTTCACTTGATATTTTGGTCAATTAATTCATCAAAAAGATGGAGCTCTCCGACTGTCGCTTCTGACTATGATTTTAACCTGGCAGATTAAACACATGCCTTTCTTGCTATCAGAAAAGGAGTCTGCACTCCAGTTTTCTAGTGTGTGTTTGAGATATGTGGCTCATGGATAGCTTCCAAAGAGGCAGCATATGGATATTGCTTTCTTCTTTGCTGTAGGGGTATTTGCACGGTGGGATTTTAGTTTCTCTCTGAAGTATGTCTCTGTTAATTGAAGTTTGAAGGTATACTGAGAAACTACTTGATATCTCACAGTCTGTTCTTAGGTCACTGTCATTTGAAGAACTCAGTCATTAAATTCAGTTCTTTACCAGAATTCAAAGGCTGTAATTTGCTTTATGCAACAGACCCATATGTGAGTTGACAGGCGATGCAGACAAACAACTTCCAAGTGTTGCAGTAATTAAGAATTAATGCTGCAACTATAGAAGTATGGTCAATTCTCTATTACAGTTGGCGTTTCTTGTAAATATATTGCTGCTGCTATTTAAACACAGTAGTTCTGTACATAAATAATTTTATTTTTGTGACTTTAAAGTAAGTACTTTTTATGATATCTGTTAAATATATTCTAAGCAGCTTATTTTTATTTATTTTCTATTGATCAGGAAAATTTATTTTACCTTAACAACTTTGTAGCTGAGCCTTTGCCAATATCTGTTGCCAATGTCTGCTGTACGGTTACTGAGTTACACACTATTCCTGTATATACTGAGAGTTTGTATATTACATCTTTAAATTACTACATTAAATACTGCATGATGGAGAAAGTAGCCTAAAACAATCGCAGAGAGAAAAGATTTTTAACCTTTCCTCTTAATAATTTGTGTTGTGCATACAAGCCACTACGCATTTCCTAAAACAAACTTTAAGGAGTGAGAGAAGCCTGGCAACATCTTCAAAGTGACTGCTTGAGACCTGTCTAAACACACATTTCAGACTGAAGTGCAGTTGGAATCCTTTCAGACAAGACGTGGAGCGGGTGTGTTATAATTCAGATTCCACCTGCTGGTGTTATATACAGGTAAATAGATCAGGCCCCTCCCCTGTTCTTTGACTGGGAGATACTAACAGAAAGTCTTGAAACAAGCAGAGTCTGAGAAAGCTCTTCCTGTTGAATTAACTTGAAGAACAGGAATGAAGGCAAACAACGACATCTCTGTATTTCTCTTTCGTTGGCCGTAGGGGAGGTGGAAAATCATTTTTAGTTTCTGTTCTGCTACCGTGCTTGTCTGCTGGAGTGTACCTGCTCAGGTAAAAAAAAAATCATGCCTCCCTGCTGTGGAAATTACCAGCCAGCTGCTACTGGAAGATTTGTGTTGCTTTTTCATGTGAAACTTCTCCAAGGAGGATTTTTAGGAGTGACCGTATGAAGTTTTCGTGCATCTCTCCCTTGGATTTCTGTGCTCCTGAGTTACTCTTCTGATCCTGGGGATTCTCAGTAGGTTTGTCACTGACAGTACTGATGCATGTTCTCAGACTGCTAAATGTACGTATTCTTTACAACTTTCTGTTAGCAATTTCTAAAGGCAGTTTAGCTAGTGTAAAATACTGATGTGGCAGTTAAGAAGACAGTGACGGCAGCATTTGGGAATGGATTCTTACCGCACGTACTGGGCAGCTAATCTCTTGAATCCTCTGTGGACAGAAGGCCAAGAAGAAGACATTTATGAGGTTGAATCTCGTGTGCCTTTGCCATATCCTTTTCCTTTCACTGAACACTTGGATGAGAATAATTCTGTAGTTGTAAATACTGCGATTTTTCACTTCAAACACACAAAAAAAGGGCACATTTTAAAAGTTGTTTCTAAAATTTCCTTGCCTACACCACCTTACTCAGTAAGTATTATTTATTTATTTATTTATTTATTTATTTTAGAAAATATCTAAATCTGCTTAATAGAAGAGAATGAATGCAGTGAAAAATGCTGTAAACTTGCTATGTATTGCTAGCGAGCATTTATTCCTAGACAGTTTTAAATGAACTCTGAAACAGCTTTGGTTATAATTTTTTTTTTTTTTTTTTTTTTCCTAACAAAAGGAATTTAGCAGACATGGATATATACTAATTTGTATAAAGTTAAAATCTTTTTTTAAAGTATGTCAATTATACTTACTACATTTTTTTTTCTCTATGAAGAATTTATGAAGTGGGGGGAGGGCACTGCAATCAGTTAAACTTTTCCTTTGTAGCTTTCGTGCACTGAGTAGTACCATTAACTAGTACAAGCTTGCTAATGGCTTCTAATGATCCCATAAGAGAATTTTTGTGCTTGAAAAATAGTGCTCATGTTTCCATTTCTTTTTGAGTTTTTTTTTTTTAGTATTATTTGGAATATTATCTTAAGTTGTAATTACTGAAAAGAGCGGGTGAAAAATTTTTGATTTTTAACTAGTTTGCATTAGTGTATGGATGCATTTCAGTAAGCCTTTTTTATTGATGTCTACACGCAGTAAACTTGTTGTATGCTTTTCTTTTACTGAGAAGGAGCTCTGAATTTAAAATGCAGAACTTGAAAATGTAAGAATAGAGTAAGAAGGCTCTACAATTTTTAAAATATTTTAATCCAGTGCAGATATTCAAACTGCAGTGCTTCAGCATCTGTTCCATTTTTAACTCTTGTCAAAGTGCTCCATTCAAGGTAACAATGTCCATCCAAACAGGAATGCTCCAGAAATTAAATCAAGTCTTTGGATTCAGTGTATTACAAAAGAGAATGAGTGTACAAAAAAATGTACTCAGACATTCTTTTCAATGTTATTTCAATTTATTTATAAATGGATAATTTTGTGTGTAATCTTCTGTAAAATATTCCTAACCTGTTTTTGTCAGGGATTATTTTAAAGCAAGCTAATTGTAGTCATGACCTGAGGTAAAGATGGTCAGAAAGCCATTATTTTTAAAGAAATTGAGAGAGATTTGTTTAATATAAACTGCAGCAAAGTCAAAAAAGTTAGTATCTTACAAATATTTGCCAGTTATTCATAGTATTAAAGGGGAAAAAATGGGAGAGAAGCAGGAAATATGCGTTACTTCATTTTCTGAAGTTGACATGTTGTCTTAGTTTGAATACCGGACACACCAAGAACTCACACCCCATTCAGATCTGTCAGTTTGAGTCCCTTCAAGAGCTGGACGTAGACTGTGTATGTTAATAGTTGAGAAGTATGGGTCGTCTTGGTAACTGACCTATTTGCTATTACATATTTTGTGTAATCAGTAGTATTATCATGGTGTCTTCATTCATCTTCGTGTTTAGGAGAGAATGAGATGAAAAACTTATGTTAGCTTATATCAAAACTTCTGCTAGTGTTATGCACTACGTTTAGCTATTCTAAGCATATGGTACATGATAGCTTACTCATATGCGTATTTACTCGTGTAAAGAAAGGTGAATCTAGTGTAAACTCATAAACCTGAAATTACCGGAACAAAGATTCATATCTAGCCAGATAGCTCATTCAGTTCAGCATGCTGAGAACTGTTTGCCTATGCTTTTATACAGAATGTCTTCCTTGTTGTTGTCTGTGAATATGTGTTGATCTTATTATCCAGTGTCCACTGAAATTATGTAGGAATTCTCATCACACTGTTAAGCCACTATTAATGAAATATGAGAGAGAGAACAGTTATTAATCACAAGATATTTAATTTATCTAATCTCTGTAATTTTCCCCTCTGGTAGCTTGAACATGCCAAAATTACTCAGACAGAACTCATGCGAGAATCCTTCAAAAAGCAAGAAGAGGCCACAGAGTTTATCAGGTATCAGGAAGAGCTGCAAGAACGTCTCAGTGAAGAAACCAAAGCCAGAGAGCAGTTGGCTTTGGAGCTTAGTAAAGCTGAAGGTGAGTTGTTAATCTTTGCACTGACTAACCTATTAACTGGGTAAAGAAACTTCAAATTAGATCAGTTTCTTAGTGAACTTCAGAATGTTACCACTGTGTAATTCTGTTCAGCAATTTTTTTAATTACTTTTTATTAAAAATAATAGTTTGGATATGTGTTGTTATCCTCAAAATTAATTTGTTTTGTTATATGCAATCAAACTGAAGTATTAGCAACTTAGAGTCATAGAACATAATAGTTCAGGTTGGAAGCCTGCTCAAAACAGGGTCAGCTAACCCAGAGCTATTCTAGTCCATCCTATTCTAGTGTTTCATCACCCTCAAGCTGGGGTATAGGGAAGGAAAAAAAAATTAATCTTACATTTAAATGTAGTTTCCTGAATTTCATTTTGAGCCTTCTGCCTCTTGACCTAACTTAGATTCACAGAACACAGATAAAAACATGGAAACTTCAGCCTGAATTTAGTGATACAGTGATTATATATATCAACTTACACTTTGTTTGATGTGATGTCTCTAAGCATATTTGCAGCCACATCAAGAAGCAATTAAAAATATTAATGTTCCAGAGTGTTACAACCAAGGAAATCTAACATCTTTTTTGACATCAGAAAAAAATATAAACAAATCTGAAGGTTTTAATGCCTTTTTTGTAGTCAAAAGGCCTTATTGTCATAGCAGCCTTACTGCTTCAGTAGTTGAATGTTTTGGTTCCATCGAGCATTTCTATTATTATCTTTATATAGCAATTGGTAACTGACATTGGGAAAAGATGCAAAAAACATCTGTCCTATACATAAGATCCCCATAGTAATTAGAAAAATAATATATTAGTTCAGCAGACTTCTCTGTTTCAGAGTGGGAGCAAGTAGTTTCATAGGTAAATTTTATTGCTAGAGAATGCCACCTTGCCAGCTTTCCTCTTCTTTTTAAACAGATAATCCAAGATGAGTTCACATGCTATTAATAGTTGTGACACACATAACTGGAAAGGAAATGTAGGTTTCTAAGCCGTGTCTCTAAAATCAGGGACTGTTGATAGCTTTATAACTCCTGAATTCATTACATCTTTTTTCAACCTTTTTTTGGTCATCTTCAGAAATCAATGCACCATTTTGTGTGCTGATATAACAAAATAGTAATGCCATACAACTCTTTTTATTATTATTTTTTCTGCTCATTGAACTGAACTGTAAGAATAGTCTTACAAAGCTAAACTACATTCTCTTATCAAATTCCTTAGATAGACATGCAAAACAATGTCCAAGTTGATTATGTATCTGATGGTACTCTATCTTCTCTTGAGATAAAGTGTGTCATTTTTGATCATTTCTTTCTTATCACAAAAGCTGCTACAGCTGAGATGTTTTCAAACCTCTGGTGTTTTAGTGGCATCAGGTCTGACTTACCTAACAAATGGGATGGAAAAGCTAACACCAATCTGTATGCTCACTGACACTGAGAACGCTGACTACTTAAATTACATCTCTCTTAAAAAAAAAAAAATAATAATAAACACAGGTGATCTTACCATTATATAAGACTTTCTCGTACCTTTTTGATCAGTGTGAGCACTGCTTAAACTCTGGATACCCTCTCAGGCTTCAATCTTCTAAGTACTCATTGTGAACATCAGCTGTTATAGGGAAGTGACTACTACAGTTTGTGTTGCCTCAAATTTTTTGAAGTGCAGTTGATAATGTTTCTCAAGCATTGGAATGGACTGCCCAGGGAAGCAGTGGAGTCATCGTCCCTGCAGGCATTTAAGAAATGTGTGAATGTGGCACTGAGGCACACAGTTCAGTATTGGGAGTTGGTAGCTCGGGTTGATGGTTGGACTCGATAAAGGTTCTATGATTCCAGTTTAGTATCTTTTTCACAAGTTTGCCCCTCTTAGTGGCTCTGCACTCTGAATCCAAGTTTGGAAAAAAAGACTGGTCAGCAGTGCCTGATCGATGCTATGCATAGGACCAGGCCCAAACTGTATCTGCAGAAAATGCTGTTACTTAATTTTCTTCTTGATAACTTTCATCTGTTATGGATTTAAGTGCTCAGAGGAGTTTTACGTTTTTTATGCTGAAATCCAATGGAAACATCTGTAGTTTTCCTATATTCTCAAGCTACATTTAACATTGGCTCAAGACTACATATTTATACTGGCAAAGCTCACTTGAGTATTGGAAAAAATGCTACTTCAGTTCAATGGGCTTAGTAAGACAAAACCTGTAAGATAGGGGTTTGTGTCCAGATGACAAGGCTCAGACGTTGTATAGCTGATGTCTAGACTGTCCTCCAGAACCATCCATTATCAGAGATGAGAGAACACACCTTACCATGCAAATCTGTGAATCTTGCCCTGAGTTTTCCAGGAGTGCACTCTCCATGTTTAGTACTTTGTACTGCACGATGAAATGTCTTGAGACACATAGCACGGCACTGTCCACATGAATTTATCTGAAATTTCTTCTTATTATTATATTGTCCTGAGTTTATTACATACTTATTTTTCTTGCTTTTAAGTGCTTATTTGCTACCAAAACTGACATGCAGAAAGAAATAGTTATTTTTGGTTATGTGGTATCCTTTTGATTGTTTGTTCATTGAGTAAGAAGAGAAGAACACGGGCAGAATTTTTCAAGTACTGAGTATTTAACATACATATGCATTCATGTGAGATTACTGCAGTGACTTGACTATGCTAAAAGTCCAAATTCTTATTAAATCTACCTAAAAACTGATGTTCTACAGGCCTCATTGATGGTTATGCAGATGAAAAAGCATTTCTGGAAAAACAACTGCAGGAAAAAATAGATGTAATTGACCATCTTGAGCAAGAACTACTGTGTACAGGTAACAAATTGCAGGAATTAGAGGCTGAACAGCAGCAGATCCAGGAAGAAAAGGAGTTACTCGCCAGACAGAAGGATGCCATGAGAGCAGATGCGGGGCCAGTAGAGCAGCGTATGTATTCCCCACAGTCTTTCTATAATATTTTCTTATTTTTAAACAAGATAGTGAGTGATCTTGGTGAAATTGTTTGTTTGTTTGTTTTTTACCTCTTTTTAATCATCAATAAAAATATGATGTGGCAAAATGTGATATTTTCGTACCTAGTATCTAATGTTAGTGAGATAACTTTACAGAATGTTTGAACAACAAAAAAAAAAAGAATGTTGAGCCATTGTAGATGTTCTTGTAGTAAACAAAAGCTTGATACCTATGGAAATCCATTATTTATATTACTGCTGAAGACGAATATCTCTAAACTGGCACCTGTGTATAAAAATACTGGTCTAAGTATTTTTGAAACGGAGTTTGAGGCACTAGTGAGGTTACCTACCAGAATGTGATTGAATTACACATGATGTCCATAGTTATTTTAGGCATGAAAGGTATGCTCCTGTATCAGATTCTTTGTTGGAGGAAGAATGGTGCAGGAGTTGCACAACAAGGAAAGGCTGTTGCCAGTACCAAAATCTACTTACTCAGTTCTCCAGAAAGTAAAATACAGAAATTAAAAATTAAAATAATGGTGATGGCAAAATTTTCGGATAAATATCACATCATAAATATCACATCAGTTTAACTAACTGCTTACTTGGGGGGGAAGACAAGCATTTGCCTTTATGAAGTAAATATGTCTTCTAATTTATTTGCTTAAGGAAGAATTAATGTTGTATGTTTGAAAGGGAAGAAAATTGAAACAGTGGTAGTTAAGAAGTACTATTCCTTTGAGGATTGCAGTGCTTACATGAAATTAGCATTTTACTTAATGTCTAAAAGTTTGTAGCAATTTATGTCTCTGGTTCTGTACATTTTATTGATTTTATTTTATTTAAATTTTATAGTGAAATTTTAATAACAGCCAGTCACTACTTTACTGTAAAGAAGATTCTTGTATGTTTCTCTCATTAGATTGTTTTATGTCTAAGTATTTTCAAGTATAGCAACTGTATGGGTACCGTAAGGATAAACTGTTTAGGTACTTATCTCATGCATACCAGAATAACCTACCACATTCCCTAAGTTACCTCAACAACTTTGTCATTAAATGCCACACTCTCTTTGGCTTCATTTTCTCTTACATTGTTGCATCACAAGAAAACTACAGCTGGCATGTAAATTACTTTGCTTCTTTTTTTGTTTTTTCTCTCTCTCTCTCTCTATTCTCCTAGGCCTAGTAGATGCTGCAGTCGATGCAGCTTCCCAAGCAGGTGTGTTTGTATGTTGCATGGCCAATCCTGTAACTGGGTGGAAGATTTAGATGTACTGACATTGTTAATCAGGATTATTGGGCTTTTGGCTTACTGACATCACTTGTAATTCTTACTGGCCTGCAGCTTTGATGTTGTATTTCATACTCAGTTTTACATTTTGCTAACAACATTTCTTATTATTTCTATGCATAAATAAGCAAATTCATTAATAACCATCATCTTATTCACCTATGAATTACACATACTTAGTTGATATTGGAGGGATATTTTTGTAGGGTTTTTTTTTTCTCCACTTTTGTTTCCAAATATTACTGAAGTCTTTCGTTTTAATATCTAAACAATGTGTTATATGGACATACAATGGTTACCTTAAAATAAGAATTGGTTCAGTATGATGTAAGATGATGGTGCCTAAAAGGATATTTCTTCTATAGTGATTGTAAATTGTATTGTTTCTGTCGAATTATCAATCATGTTTTAAAGACTCTCCAAATGTAATTGCACTTTACAGTTTGGATTTTGCCTCAAGGGATGCCTTAACGGTTAGTTAACATGTACTTCAATGGGCTGTGGCTTAAGAGTTTTAATCGTGGTTTGGGGCTTTACTATATACGTGTGCCAGCATTTTCGTGAAGAATCAGAATTGGGCATTCAGTCATTGATTTTTGCAAAGCCTCAGTTACAGATCAGTAATTTCCCCCTCTGCCTGGCAATCTTGCTAAGCCTTTCAGTATTTCCTTCAAAGTATTTCTGCATATCACATTAAATGCTGAAGCCTGGGAGTGGAATGATTTTAATTATCCTAAGGAGGAGAAAAATATTGGGTTTCCTGCATTTCCATTGCTAGCCCTTGTGCTGACTAGCTATGGTTCGAATCTGTTTTTCTTTTCTGTGCCAGTTATACAAAGACCGTTTAATTTATGTGTAACTTAAATGGGGAAATGATCTAATATCATTTCACTGTCAGTCCTCTGAAGTTTATCTAAAGGACAGCCGTTTTGGAAAGAACTTGCTATAATGATTATCTTGATTACTTCTCAAAAAAAAAAAAAAAAAAATTCTAAAAATGAAAAATAGTAAAAACCCAAACCAGTTAATGTCCTTCTGCAGACTACAGCATGGATATATACAGCCTTGGGAAGTGGTTTTGTTTCATAACGTTGAAAACTATTCATATCTAAAAGTAGTGTGTGATGATTTTATTATAACCAGAATTACTAGAGGAAACAGAAAAGCTAATGAAAGAAAAAATTGAAGTACAGCGTCAAGCTGAAAAAGAATATGATGACCTTCAGAAGCAAGTGAAAATCTTGGAAATAGACTTGGAGGAACAAGTCAATCGTTTCATAGAGCTAGAGCAAGAAAAAAATGCCGAGCTTATGGACTTAAGGCAGCAAAATCAGGCTTTGGAGAAGCAACTTGAGAAAACAAGAAAATTTCTAGATGTAAGTATGGTGAAAGGAGTGTTTCATGAAGGTGGGTGGGTGAGCACTTGTGCTGAGGTTTGGTTTGGCAGTAAATGCTTGGTGGTTGTTTTTTGTTTTGTTTTTTTTTTCCAGCAAATACCTGGAAACTGAAGTCTGCTGGAATTAATTACTCAACTTCAGTTATATTTTGAAATAGAAAACATAATTTCTCTAGCTTTCTTTTATATTTTTTTAATATACTTTTTTTCTCATAGCATCTAAAAATCTGTCTCTAGATATTAAGCTACTTCTCCCAACCAGTTATATCTGTATTTGCCCACATTCACAATGGTGGCTGCCTCTTTAATGTACCCAGTTTCATCCTTCCTACAGGCTGTCTCAGCAATTTAAACAATCCTGTGTTTCAATATACACCATCATCTCTGCGGTCATCTTTGCCCAATTTTTTTTCTTGTTAAGTGTCTTATACTTGGGACAAAACTATTATTTCTGTGCATTTTCAATAGATTCTTAACTGCAAGTAAGGTGGAATAGTTTCATACATAATAATAATACCACACTCTGACACCACCTCTTTATCTGTCTCAAAGCAATATTAAAGGAGCGATCTTTCCAGTTACTTCTTACCACACTTATGTTTGCCTTACTTCATTTTCTGCAGTTACCTGGTTATTTTTCACACTGAATCTAATGTGTCATATGACAAGATTTAGGAGTTAAAATTTTTCTTAGCAATGCCATTGTCATAAATGAAATACAGAATTACAGATAGCACTGGAGAACTATGAACTATGGAGATGAGGAGTCATTTTGTCATTTTTAATTACAGAATTAGAATTCTGATTTTTTTTTTTTTAATTCCAGTTTTCTGGATTTCTGTTTTGTTTCTTGAGAGAAGCATTCCTCTTTTTATCAGATACTTCAGATAATTTATTGTAATATACCTGATAAGGTCACTTTGTAAAACAGACAAACCTTAAAGGTGCTGATTCACTGGATACTGGCAGTTGCATACTATTTCCTCTATAATAATACATTTCACAAATATCAAACTGGAATATAACAACTGAAATTGGTCAAGAGGGAAACTGAAATTCAAAATTTGAACAATTTATAAATATTTATAATCTCGGTGAGCTTTTGTGGCTTGTTTAGGGATTATTTTATTTGTTTGGGGTTTTCTTGTTGTTAGCTCTTCATCAATATTCACATAGTTAATTCCTATTCTTAATTTATATTTATGCTACGTATATTGAAGACAAGCATTAAGAAAAATATATATATATATATTGGCTTATTGCCATTCATGTGATGTGCCTGGCATAGGAGAAACAATACTGTCAGTTTTGTGAAATAATACTTGGTTAATCTATGCTGTCTTCATTTTTTTAACAAAACATATGAACTATGAAAGCTGAAAGAGCTTTAAGTCATAGCTGTAATAGGTTCTGCTACATCAAAACACAGACCTGCTGATACCGGCCTCACATTAAAAAAAAAAAACAACAGTATAATAAAATATTTAATTCAGATACTTTTTAAAATCAAATGGTTTATCAACATGATTCTGTAATTTCCAGGAGCAAGCAGTTGACAGAGAGCATGAGAGAGATGTGTTCCAGCAAGAGATACAGAAGTTGGAACAACAGCTGAAGGTTCCACAAAGGAGTCAGCCTGTCAATGAACATCAAAGCAGAGAGGTCAGATGTTTTATTACCTGTATTCAGTGAATATGTAAGATAAAACGACAACTCTCAAGGTATTGCAGTTGAGCTACTTTATGGTGTACCTAGTCTGCAACCATTTACAAGCCAGGAGAGTATACCCCAGCAGATGACTGTGCTGCGGGAGAGGTCTGTTTTGGAATTTTATTGGGGCATGGGTTACATACCCATGGGGATCATTGAGTCCAACTCCTGGCTATATGCAGCACCACACAAAATCCAAACCCTAGGTCTGAGAGCGCTGTCCAAACACACACACACAGAACTCTGACAGCTCAGGGCTGTGCCCACTGTCCTGGGCAGCCCGTTCCGTGCCCACCACCCTCTGGTGCAGGCCCTGTCCCTAACCCGAGCTGCCCCTCCCCTGACTCAGTTCCATGCCGTTCCCTCGGGCCCTGTTGCTGTCACACAGAGCAGAGCTCAGCGCTGTGAGGAGCTGCAGCCGCCATGGGGCCTCAGCCTCCCCTGCTCTGGGCTGAGCAAACCCAGGTACTTCAGCCATTCTTATACATCTTGTGCTCCAAACACTTCACCATCTTCGCAGCCCACCTCTTTAATAGTTTTACATTCTTCTTACATTGCAGCAGCCAGAACTGCAGCAGCGCAGAGCTCGCCCGGTGACACTCCAGTGTACAAGTGGCCCTTCTGGCTGCAGGGTGTGCTGCTGACTCATGTTCAGCTTGCCATCAACCAGAACCCGCAGATCCCTTTCTGTGAGGATTCTTTTAGAACTTCTTGTGGTTGGCAATTGCACAGCCCTCTAATTTGTCAAGATCTTTTTGCAAGGCCTCTCTAACTTTGAGAAAGTCAAAAGGTTCTCTTGATATAGTGCCATCCACGAACTTACTTATTATACCTTCGTGTCCTGCATCCACGTCATTTATGAAAACATTAAAGAGAACTGGTCCTAAAACAAAGCCCTGCAGAACCTCACCTGTGAATGGCCACCGGACTGATATACTCTGTCACATTTATAACCCTGTGAGCCCAGCCTGTAACACATTTGTACACCAATGGTGTTTGGTCCTAACCTAGCTGTATGCTGGACATTTTGTTGAGGACACTGTGAGTAACCAAGGCAGTACTAGAGAGCAAGTGATACAGCATGGAATATATGACTTCTTTGAAAATGCTAATAGTATTTGTTGTATGTAATACTACAATGTCCTAATTTTGCATTCTGTTCCACCTAAAGAATAAGAATTTCATTACAAGAAAAAAGAGGGATTTTTTTTTCTCCATAAAAGATGAATGCTGATACTATTGCTAGCAAACCCTTTCAATCTACTGCGGTATATTCATCTTTTTTCTGTATTGTCACCAGGTTGAACAATTAACAAATCATTTAAAAGAAAAAACAGACAAGTGCAGCGAGCTTTTGCTTTCTAAGGAGCAACTTCAGAGAGATATACAGGAACGAAATGAAGAAATTGAGAAATTAGAATGCAGAATAAGAGAACTGGAACAAGCTTTAATCATCAGCGCAGATAACTTGCAAAAGGTATTCTTGGCTTAAAATTACGATGTATTTATTCCTTTCTTATTTTCTTGAGAACAAAGCTATATATCCTTTTGATTTGTTTCTCATTAAACAAGTCAAGTAAGTAATTTTAATGCATATTTATAGGCGGAGGAAAGGAAACAATTTGGCACCATTTTTGTAAAAGGAGAATTACCTCTTGAAATACAACTGCAAGCTGAACGAGAAGCTGTGGACAGAAAAGAAAAGGAGGTAAAATGTCTGTGTAATGTTTCCACTGATAGTTTGGATTATTTGTTTTTGCTTACTTTTGAATATAGTGAACTATGCAGATGAGATTTTTAAACAGATGAAATAGCTGTCCAAATCCCTTTAAAGTTCTCTTGTGAGCCATAATTATTGTTATAATTTCTTTTAATGCTTATGATTTACGAGCGTTTCTGTCACCAAAGTTCAGCCCAATTAAGAAAATATTCATAGTGATCTCAGCTGATTTTTAGTGTGTTTTAAAATTCCATTCAGAAACTCAGAATGTCACCGAGTATACATTCAATTGTTTTTGCCTACCAAACTCTTCTTTTTACAGAAGACTTGCACTTGAAAATTACAGCATTTAATTTTTGATATGGTTGCCTGTTCCTTTTTCACTACTTGTTTTGTGAGAATAGGTCACAAACCTTGAAGAACAACTGGAGCAATTTCGAGAGGAGTTAGAAAATAAAAATGAAGAAGTTCAGCAGTTGCACATGCAACTAGAAATTCAGCGGAAGGAGTCTACTACACACTTGCAAGAGCTTGAACAAGAGAACAAGTTATTTAAGGTAATTATGTAACTGGGAAGCCTAGAACTTTATTTTCCCTTCTCAGAAACAAATTCTTGAAAAATGCCAAGATGTCAAATTCTCTCTTTTTCTCAAGCGTTTTGCAGTTCAACTTGCAAAATACTAAAAAATTTGTATAATAACTTATTCCCTAAAATGTGTTGTTCTTATGCCTTAAATATTCATACAAAAATATGCAGAAAATGTTATGTATAACGGTAACATGATTTTGATTTTTTTTGTGGGTTGGATTTTTTTTGTAGGATGAAATGAAAATACTGGGACTAGCTATCCAGAAATCTGAAGATGCCACCATAAAGGACCATCACTTAGTGGCTGGGAAACTCGCTCACATCATGCAAGAAAAGGAGCAAGAAATAGATAATCTTCATGAACAAATTGCAAAACTGCAACAGCAACTTGAAGGCACAACTGACAACAAAGTACGTACTTTTGAAATCTTTTTTCAGAGTGCTGCCTTGTTGCTAGCTTTAAAAATAATAGTAAAAATGTGAATAACATATCTCCCTTTACAGTATCTTCTGTTGCTGCTTTAATTTAAAAATATTAATGTTTCAGTATCAAACATTGTTTTAACACTGATCTGCTTTTCCTCCTCCACCTCTTTTTATACACTGAATACATTATACTTGCTTTCTGTTTGTTCTTCTGCATTATTTCTGTTTCATTTTTTGTCTAAAGCTCTTCTTTCCTTACTCTTCTTGTACTTCTGAAAATTTAGTGATGTTTAGGTAGCTGGACTGAATCTCAGCGTGTGTTTTACCATCTTGCAGGGGCTTACCTTCAGTTATGTCCAACAGTGACACCTGTTAGACTTACTGTTGATTTTAGCAGCTGAACTTCTGTTCTCATGAGTTTATATAAATACTTTGCTATCATGCTGATGTTGGCAACATATTTAATCCAGTTTGAAATGTGGTGGTTGTGCAAGCAACAAGCTGTCTTCTCTTAAAAAAAAAATGGAGCAAATAAGGCAGATTCATCTTATGTATTGAGATATAACACCGATAGTTTTCTGGTAGATTTCAATCATGTGTTCTTATGAAAATAAGCTTCATCTTGCTCTGGCATACTTGCAATTTATACAGATATAATGAACTTGATTTCAATAGTTTCACTACATATTTTGTATTCATGTAAGTAGCAGACACTGGCCTCTGGTCTATTTTTTGTAGCAAAAACATTGGATATTTTCAATGGAAGAATGTTGCATTCTGACTATTTAAAACATGACATTTTTTAGTCATAAACCTTGTTCCCAAAGCCCAAATTATTCAGTAAGGTAATAATAAAAACTATTCTGCCCCTCAGCAGCTCAGTGTTTAGCAAAACATTTCACTGAGGCATATTGGATCACTGAAATGAAATAGAGCTTTGACTGGATAATTTCACTGAGTTTGTATGTGCTACTTATAATGAATCTCAGTGAACAATCAGAAAATTTTGAATTGGATTTAGGAAACTGCATTTAGGAAAGATCATATTTCAGGAATTCTGCTTTATATAATGACCATGGTAAGAGAGTTACATTTCTTGCCTTGAAGAAAATACCTAGGATTTAGGTGTAGTTCATTTCAGTGATTGGTTATTTTCCTGTAGTATAATTTCATTTTCTTAATTTCATCTTCTTACCCTGTTTTAGTTTCCAGAATATTAAATAATTACTGTTTGCTTGTTTATGAGGTCAGCGTTAAAAAACGAATAGATCATCCTTAGGTTAATCCCTTTCTTAATCCTATACACATCTTCAACCCACAAAGTGCTTTTCTTTTAATACCTCTATATGCCTCAAGTGCCCCTTTATTCCACTGTTACGAAGAAGAGAAGCTGTTAAGCTCACTGGATAGCAGTCAGCAGGGTCACTGTTCTTTTCTTCTGAAAACCAAGGCCCTGTTCACATTTTCTTCAGTGCTTTTGAACTTCCTTCAGTCTTGATCACCTTTTTCATTTATTCTTAAACCTATTATAATTATTACAAAGTTATTTTAGTATTTAACTAAACCTAGTAAAGTACTGAGAGATAAAGGGAAAAGCACAGCTATTTTAGTAATAAATTTTTTTTCTTTCTTTTTTTCTTTCATTCTTTCTTTCTTTCTCTCCTCTTCTAATAATTTGTAAAAGACCCTTTTACTGTTAACTATTTTATATACTATAACTAATGTCATTTCATATTCTTCCTTTCAGAATATTCTTGAGAAATTTCCTTCTGTGTTGGTTTTTGTTTTTTTTTTTTTTCAATTCCAGTGTATAAGCACTGCTCAATTCAGATCTCCAGACATTCTATTATGAAAATATATTCAGTTAGATTCACAGATTCCTACTACTTGTAATCTGGTCTGCCATTATTTTGACTTTATAATGTGTTTTCAGTGTTCTTATATAATCTATTGAGATATTGCTTCTACTAGAACTCAGTAAGTGGTTTTTATGATTAATTTTATAAATCTTACTCTGTTTGGAGTCTGATTGCTTCTCATTTTTTTCCTTTTGATAATATATTTTTTTAAAATTTGTTAAATTCAGTTTTCATGAATAATTTGATTTTTTTTTGTGTGCTTTCTCATTTATTTCTTATCAGAAATGAATATAAGATGGCTTCTTTTTCTCTGTATTATAGAGTCATCAGTCTCATATTTGCTTAGTTACATCCTTCAATGAATTTCTTTGAATTTTATGTCCTTTGCATAAATTTATAGAATCGTAGAATGTCCTGGGCTGTTTTAATTTTCAACAGTAAAAAAAAAAAGCTAAATCTTTAGACCAAACTGTTGGGAAAAAGCATTGTGAACATTGGAACTTCAGCATTTCGTACTTCTGTAAATATTATGAATGTTTTCACTTTATTTGATACTTCCACTCCTACATACAGAGTTTATTAAGGTCACAGACCTTGTCATTCCTATGTGAAGGCATCTTGATTCTCATAGACCTTTATAATGGACATCCCATCAAGAAGTTCACTTATAACATACCTTTATTTACAAGACACTGCAAACTGTGAAAAAACTGTTATTATGAAGTCCAGGAACTGGACTAAACTGAAGGTTTTGACTCATTAGTTACTCATTATGACTTTTTTGTTGTGCTTTTTTGCAGATTTTTGAAGAACAAAATGAGCATATACGGGAGCTTGAAGCCCAAGTAGAATGTCTAAAAAGTGATCAAGAACGTGTGAAGAAAAAGAATGATGAGGAAATAGAACAGTTGAACGATGTAATTGATAAGCTTCAACAAGAACTGGCAAATATTGAACAAATACCTGCAGATATCACTGCTTTTCACGAGGATGCTGACAGTCTAAAACACACGCTTGAAACAGTTCTGGCAGAAAAAGAGGCTTTGCAGAAGCAAGTAGAAAGTATTAATTTAGAGGCATCTCAAACAAAGAATGAGCTTGAGGAAACTAAGTTAGAAATGAACCAGCTAAAACAAGAAATGAACATTTTAAGAAAAGAACATGAAGAAGTAACAGAGAAGTATAACTGTGTACTGATTAAAGGTGATAGGGAAAAAACAGAAGTTGGGAGCAACAAGAAAACTGAGAAAGTGGATGAAGTCTCATGTGAGTTGACAGAACTGCTAGATCAAACCCAGCTCAGGTCTTCAGATGAAAATACAAGGATCACCATTAGCAAGATGGAGGTGCAGCTGCAGCAGCTTCAGGCATGCATTAAGGAGAAAGATTCAGAACTGTGTCAGTCCCACAATGAAATAAAAGATCTGAAAGAACAAGGAAAAGCTGAAAGAGAAATGCTTGGGAATAAGATATTAGAACTAGAGAAAACACTGGTGGAAAAAGTCGCAGCTGCTCTCGTGAGTCAGGTTCAGCTAAATGCAGTCCAAGAACAAGGGAAATTCTTGCGAGAAATTGAGGAAACTTCAAAATGTCTGGAGGAAGTAAACAAGCATCCCCAAACAGAGGGTGTGAGTGATATTACTGAAAATGAGGTAGAGTCAGAATTATCACTCTTAACACAGAGGCTTAGAGATGTGGAGGAACAGCTGGCAAAGACAAATTATAGCTTGGAGCAAGAAAAAGAAAACGTAAAAGTTACACAACAGGAATCCAAACTGAAAGAACAGAGGCTAATGGAACTTCAGCAATTACTAGAAGAGGTTCAAGAGAAACACAGAAGTGAGATTCAGAAATACATTAAGCAAGAAGAAATGCAGACATATCTGGTAATTATATGCAATTTTCTTTTGAGATGTTTTCACTAAAATCATTTCCTTGTGTGTAGACTGTAATGAATGCAGAACTTCACACAACTAGCAATAGAAATATTCTGCTGTGTGGAGTAGATCTTCATTTCTCTGTTATTCCTGGAGTTACAGGAAGAAAAAGATATTATTTTAGATGAACTCTACTATCAATTTTGTTTTGCATTAATTGATTTGCATTTTGAGCATATACTTTCTTATTATTGCTTTGAATTTGCATGTGCTGAGGAGATTCACACTTATGGCAAGGAAATAGACTAATCAAAATGGCAGAATCTTCTGGAAGAAGGCTCAGAATGGATAAGGGAGTGATAGTAGTTTGTCTGAACATTTTTATTTGTTTATAGAATTATAGAACCATACAGGTTGTCTGTACAGGCTGCCCAGAAAGGTTGTGGATGCCCTGTCCCTAGAGGTGCTCAAGGCCAGATTGGATGGGGCCCTGGGCAACCTGGTCTTGTATTAAATGGGGAGGTTGGTGGCCCTGCATGTGGCAGGAGGGTTGGAGATTCATGATCCTTGAGGTTCCTTCCAACCCTGGCATTGTGATTCTGTGAGCTTGGAAAGACCACTAAAATCGTGGAGTCCAACCACCAACTCATCACCATCATACCATTAAATGTCACTCAGTGCCACATCTACCCTTTTCTTGAAAATGTCCAGGGATGGTGACTTCACCACCTCCGTGGGCAGCCTGTTCCAGTGTCTCACCACTCTTTCTGAGTAGAAATTATCCAGCCTAAACCTCCCCTGACAACTTAAACCATTACCATTAAGTATGCTTTGATTTTTGTTTTACGTTGTTTTCTTTCTTGCCTTGATTCCAAATATATTTCCTATTGGTAGCTTTCACAAATGTTTATTTGTCCTGATTCACATCCATCACTGGTTATGTTGCATCTGAATTTAAAACCTTTGTAGTTCACTGGGCCTAATTAAAGAAGTTGGGCTTGCTTGCTGAAACTCCTAAGTTCAAAGAGGTCGTGAAACCCAGTACTGGATCAGAAAAGGTTCAAAGTCCTTTCATCAAAGGACAGATTGAATGAATGTCATATATATGTTATAAATTCAATGATATTATCAGACTTTATTTCTTACTGGCTGTTGACCTTCCTCCCCATGCTTTCTAGATGGTCTTTACTCCCACGAGTAACCAGTTTGTAGGAGTTAACCAAAGAAAAGGTTCTTAATTTTTAGAGGATATGTTAATTGAAATAACATAGATTTGTTTTCTGCTATCTTGAAGGAATGGGGCTGTTCAGTCTGGGGAAAAGGAGGCTTATTGCTCTCTTCCAATATCTGAAAGGTGCTTACAGCGAGAGAGGGCTTGGTCTCTTCTCACTGGTGATAGGATGAGGGGAAATGGCCTGAAGTTGTGCCATGGAAAGTTTAGGTTGGGTATCAGGAAAACCTTCTTTACAGAAAGGGTTGTTAAGCACAGGAATAGGCTCCCAGGGAGGTGGTTGAATCACCATTCCTGGATGTGTTTAAAAACCGTTTGGATGTGGTGCTCAGGGACATGGTTTAGCAGAGGGTTGTTAGAGTTAGGGTGGTATGGTTAGGTTGAGGTTGGACTAAATGATCTTTAAGGTCTTAGCCATCCTGAGCAATTTTATAATTCTATGATCTTACTTTCATGTATGATTTTAGTAAATCAACATGAGTGATCAATGTTATTAATTCTTGATTGTTCATAAGATTCTTCCTCTTTTTCCGTCCCTTGTGTTGCATCATAGGTAGGAGCACAACTCACAGAGAGACAAAATGATAATGCACTTTCTAATGAACTTGAACTAGAGAAAGTTAAAGAAGAAGCAGCTGCTGCTAAGGAAGAACTGAGCAGTTGCAGAGAAGAGACAGAAAAACTTCACAAGGAACTATCAGTAAGAACCAGATTGTTCTATAATGTATTTAAAGCAAATGATTACAAAGGATTTATTATAACTTTTGCTATTTTCTAAAACATCCTGTACAGAGCATGCCACTGGGAATAACAGTTGTTCATTACCTACTGTCAGTGAAATAGAGGTGATGGTGTAGACCAAAACTTCATTTAATGCCAGAGATTTATAATCCAATACAGTGCAACAGTGGATCTAGAGGTGTATTTCTTAAGATAGTAGATTTGTCACCATGTGTAATAGCCACTTTAAAATAGAACTAAACTGAGTTGCAGCTGTATAGAGAGTTGTTTAGGTCTTGTTTATTTCCAAGGATTTGGAGGAACTGCAATTCAGATTCTCTGTATTTACAGGTAAAAGAAGCAAATCTGGTACGCCTTCAGGAAGATCTGTGCAAAGTCAAAGAGAAGCTAGTTCAAGTAGAAGAGAAACTTGCAAATTATGTGAGACTGGAAAAGGACATGGCAAAAACTGAAAGCAGAAAAGATGCAGAAATACTGTGTGATTTGCTAACCGGCAAGTCTGCTCTAACTGGGAAAACCACATCTTCACAGACAGACAAGACTGTGAATGTCAGCAGCTATATCCAGACTTCACCAGTCCTTGTAAAAAATGCAGAAATTCAAATTGACTTGCAAAGTGCCTGCTCTTCTGAAGAGATTGCAGAGATCATAAGAGAATTTAATGAAAAAATTGAGCAAATGCAAGAACTCCATGCTGCTGAAATCATGGACATGGAAACAAGGCATATCTCCGAATCTGAAACATTAAAGAGAGAGAAGTTTGTTGCAGTACAAGTATTAACTGATGAATGTAATGCTTTAAAAGAAGTCATAGAGAGTCTACGAGCTAAAGAAGTATGTATCCTATTTTATATTCACTGAAGTACTTTGGTTTCTGCTTTTGCTCCTGCTACAGAAATTCCCATTTAAAATCTAACTGTGAACTACTGTTAATGAACATTAATGTAAAGATCTTAATTGCTGTGATGTTTCTATGGCCTATTGGAAGATTGTGAACCACTTCCTCAGCAATTTAGATTTGGGAGTGTGTTCAACTGTTAGATGCTTCCTTGTGCTATGTCTTGAATCTATCATGCTCTGTGAAGCGGGGACAAGTATAAGTCACACTACTGAACACCATCTTTTTAGTCTCCATTCTGATTACTTCTATTGCAGGGGAAACTGAAGAGAGACACTTGTGTCATTTTAGGCTTCTTAGAATTAGCTCCTTTACTGAGAGTGGATGTGAGATGATTCAAGGTCTGACTGCTCTCTTTTCTGAATACAGGGAATCCCGATTTCTGGATTAGTACGTTCTCCACCATATCAAGCTAGAGATGGGTGTTCTAGTGGTAAGAAACTTGTTTTAGAAGATTTCACGTGATCAGCATTATAAATTAAATTTGCATTTTAATAGCAAGTTTACTGTTAAAGAGTTTGTGTTCTAAGGAATAAAAACTGCTCCCCAGGTCAAAGCAGAACTATTATTACACTAGAAGAAGGGTTCTGAGCATTCAAGCATACCTTGTCTATTAAACCGTTACAGAGGAGAAAAATTATGGGATTGAAGATGGGTTGAGTCAAGATATTTGATGCAATTTTTATCTCCCAATTGAACTGTCTGTATTCTTCTTACATATTCCAGTATGTCTTCAACATAACTCTGTGGTATCTTGATGAATTGAAAGGTACTAGTCCTTAGCAGTGAGAAATGATGGCAAGTTCAGACTTCCTCAGGAGCAATAGGAGTTATTAATGCAATCCTTGTCGTATACAAAGGCTAAGCATACTAAGAAGAGTCATTTAGCAGATGTACTTGTGTAAATAAGTTGTTTTTCTTCTAAAATAGTAATTTAAATTTTGATGTTTTGGAGTGGGAAGGTAGTGTTTGGTTTGATTTGTTTTTTTGCTGCCACTGATTTGAAATGGAAAAGCTATAGAACAAATAGTCTCCAGGCATAGAATCAACTGTGGTGACATTCAGCCACGTTAAAACAAAAATACTTTTTTGATGTCGCTTCTTCAAAGTTTCACAGTAATCCAGCTTTCATGTTTTTCCCTCCTTTTATTTTAGATTCCAGTTCAGACTGGAGTCAAGGAATGTATCTTGCTCAGACCCAAGGATCTGACACAATTTCAGAAGGACCAGATGAAGGTGAAACTTCAACAGATTTGCTTCCTCAAAAAATTAAGGTAAAATGGAGCTGAGCATTTTTATTGTGGAACAAGAATGGTAGTACAAAAAGCTTAGGTTAGTTACTGCTTAATTAGTTGGTAGTGAGCCTTTTAGATTGTTTAAAGTGTTAGCTATCCAAATACATTTTAAAATACTTCTGATAGGTTTTGTTTGAAATGCCTGTAGCTAGCAAAATTTTTGTTGAAAAGAATGTGTTGTTTCATTTAAAATATCTTTCACAGATTTTCAGTAAAAGTTAAACGTGAATTTTTTAGCAGTAGACTTGTTCTCAATTATGATTGTGAAAAATTTAAATCTAATTATATTTTCTTTCCTATGTATTAATGATAGTGTCACGATCATCTGTTACACCATCGTATTGGTTCTATAATTATCGAAGTAGAATAATAACTGTGTTATGAAAGTAATGTAATTTGTGTACTGTAAACAGTAAGGGTATCATGCCATTAATTAGTGAAGAAAAAACAACACACAACGCAACAAAAGAAAACAGAAGCCTTTTCTGACGAAGACCTAACTTAAATCACAGAACCGTAGAATGGCTTGGGTTGGAAGAACCTTAAAGCCCATGCAGTTTCAATCCACTGCCGTAGGCAGGCTTGCCACCCACCAGATCAGACTGCCCAGGGCCCATCCAGCCTGGCCTTGAATAATAATAAGGTATAATTTAATGGTAATTTCAAGAAGTTAATTGAAAAGCTTGCCAGGAAGCACTACAGAACTTTATTTTTAAAAAGTTTCCATCAGCAATCAGTTTTCAATATGAATATGAATTTGGGTATTCTCATTTGAAACTAGGGGAACACCTCTATTTAATAAGCTGTGGTGCTTGGCTAATATAAGGAACTGGGTGATGCTTCTGTCATTGATATGAGGAAGCATAAGTGGTTTCCTTATGCTGATCAACACAGAAAGTGCCAGTATTTCAGTGTGTATGAGATACCATCATTAATTGTCATGACTGATGTTTCTGATTTGTTTTGGTATTTATTGTAGGGTTTGCTGAGAGCAGTCCATCGTGAAGGCGTACAGGTGCTGTCTCTCACTGAATTTCCATATGGTGAAAGGGAAATGCCAGCTCTTAAGCAAGGGCCAGAATCTTGGCTTGAGGAGAGGAAAGCCTTTCTAAGCACCATCTCGTCTTTGAAAGACCTGATTTCAAAAATGCAACTTCACAGAGAAGCTGAGGTATAAACAATGTTGTAAGATCCTTTTTGACACAAAACTGACTTATGAGAACCTTATAAAGCACACACATAATTCAGTTTTAAATACTGCAAAGATATCACTACAAGCCAAGATTTCAGAAATTGGCAGTAAAGCTGCATGCTGCACTTCCTGTTAACAAAATATACCTTCAGTTATGCCTGTATTTGCTTACTTCTGATATTGATTTACCTTTTTAAGAACAATTGTATGGAATTCTTATCTGGAAAGCATATTTCCAGCAGCTGTTAGAATGATACTGTTGTGAGAGGAAAGAGGAAAATAGTTGGTGAAGTTGAGCATTTATGCATGCAGAAGAAGTCAGATGTACAAAAATGTATCCATTTGTATGAATGAATGTTACGTAAGGGATGTCCAATATTCCACTAAAAACACACGTTTTGCATACATGATAACATAAGTTCTTGGTGTTATCTTTGAATTCTGCTAAATGTTTAAATTGGTACTTACTATTGTAGATTTATGCAAGTTCTGAACCTCTTGAAGGCGACTCAGACTGGCGAGGAGAACTCCTGTGTGCCATTCAGCAGGTTTTTGTGAGGGAACAAAATGTTCTTCTTGCTGTGTTTCAAACTGAACTTGCAGAACTGGGCACAAGAGATGCTGTGATACTGATGAGTCAGTTAGAGCACAGGCTACAAGAGCAGGTAACATAAAACATGCTCAAGTCAAGGTTTGTTTACATTTACTTTGGTTTTTACTTTTAAATGTATAAAAATTCTTTGAAAAATGTATGTAGCTATGGCAGATCAGACAGCTGCAAATGAAGTATGTCTTGTAGGAAGAAGAGATTTGTTTAATAAGACGAGCTTTTGTAGGCACAAGATACAGGAAAAAATACAACCTTTGGAGTAAATAAATAAATAATAAAAACAGTTATCCTGAGTTTGATTCCATTAATTATAATTATGCTACACTGTTTAGGAGGAAAAGTAGCTTACATATATGAAGCTTGTTATAAGAAGAGGAAGTAATAATGTTGCTGTGGAACAGAGAGATGTCACGTATTCTCCTGTGGAATGTGGAAGGATTAGTGAGGAAACTAATAATTTGCCACAAAGCTGATAGTTCTTCTGATTCTAGAATTTTGATGCCCAGCAGGGGAATTAGAAAGAGTTTTTTGTAATATTTTAATATTGTGCTAATTGTAACTTAGTTTAAGATGTTTTGAATATATGTGGATTGTGACTATATAAATGGATATAATGTCCACACCATAGACACACACTCTAATAAAATCCAGAGTTTTTATTTTAAGTGTGTTTTCGATCCTAACAGGCTATTAACCAGAAAACTGCTATGGACTGTCTTCATGATGCAGACAGAAGAAGTTTGCTAATGGAGATTCAAGTACTGCATTCTCAGATGAACAGTATGAAAAATAACCCAAAGAGAGAACAAGAAATTGATTCAAAAAGCCAAGGTGATTTAAATGGTATTTTCTACATATTTTCATGCCAGTGCTGTTCTAATTGTAAGTGGAGAACTCTTAACTTTTTTTGTTCTCTGATTTTGATGCTCAACTTATGATCTGAGCATACTTACTTCTTATCTTATGGAGTAACTTTTCAAAAATTTAAATGTCAACTGTGTTCTTATGACTTGTATCATAAGTGACACAAAGTTATTTCAATTGCTATAAAAATTGAGTATTTTAAGATTATTTTCTGTGCTTTCTGAACTTTTCCAAGCTGGGTGGTAAATCAAGAGGAAGAATGAACAACAAAAAGTTCAGAGAGCAATTGTACTTTAAACTCAAGCTGTAAGTGCTTTCAGTGTTTTGTCACCAATATTTGGTCAAAAGTATGTGTACGTAGCTACCAAATGATAGATACGAATGTGGTTGTTCAGATGGTTTTTAAATCATTTGAGGAATTGAAGTGATTTCTTGGAAAGGATGAAGTGTTTTCCAGCGTAAAAGACACATTTGCTTTCGCACCACTATTTAAAGAAAATATTTTTTGAAAATATCACTGTGATAGCCTTACGGTCATTCTCTGTGCTGTGGGAAACTGGACCCAAATGAATGGTGTTGCTTGATTACTAGACTAATACCCTTGTTAATGGTGCTCCCATTAGAAATACTGGAGTACAGCATGCAGCAAAAGCAGTCACAGATACTGGAGATGCAAGTGGAGCTCCGGAGTATGAAGGACAGAGTGGCTGAGCTTCAGGAACAGTTAAGTTCAGAGAGAATGATGAGTGCTGAACTGAAGAATGAACTTGCCCAGGCCAAATTAGAGCTTGAAACAACCCTGAAAGCACAGCACAAGCACTTCAAGGACCTAGAAACCATCAGGTACACTTTTAGTTTCAACTTTACAGTATTGACAGCAAATGTGATAATTTCTGTTCCACCTGAAATCACAGTACTGATTTTATTAAGGAATTTGGCCTCATGTAATGTAAATGAGTCTCAGTTTTTCTGTAGAACATGCCTACCAAAAAATAGACTTTGAGCGTTGCTTGGCTATGGCCAACAACAGAGGTACCAAAGTATTTGGCACTCAGGAAAGCCATAACTATTAATGTCTTTACAGACTGGTGTGTCTTTATACAGTATCATAATGTCAGTGATAGCAAATAATCACACAGTTCGAATTGATATCACCTTACAGACTGCCTTATAACTTTTACAGATCCTTTAATACAAATGAGAAGATGCTTTCTCCCTGCACCCTTTTGAACTGGCCAATGACTGGATTAAGTTGAACACTAGCCACTAACTCATGAGACAAGGCAGCTATAAAGTTAGGAGTACAGACATGCTTCTTCAGTCATTTTTGAGCCATGCTGCTCTTTTTGATGTTTGAGTTATTTTTTCTAAATAGGCTTTTCATTTTTATTCTACTACACAAAAACAAGATAAAAGAGGTATCATGTAACTAATGTTACTTCAGCAGTATGACAGCCATGATCTAACTGCCCATTTCTATTTTAGGACTGAAGTTAAAGAAAAAGCAGCTGAGCTGGATGTTCTCAAGGATACAATGGCCAGTGAACAGAAGAAATCAAGAGAGTTACAGTGGGCTTTGGAAAAGGAGAAAGCTAAAATGGAACGCAGTGAGGAAAGACGAAGAGAAGAGCTTGAGGTATTCCTTCCATATTCCCAAATGGCCTGAAACATTTAGGAGCATGCAGATTCCTTTTGATTTCAACGTTTAATTTTGACTTACATTTTTGTCCAGTGTGTTCATGTCTTTGTCCGTGTTCTTGTCTTAAATAGCAGCATTATACCATCTAGAGCTGAAAAAAGGAGTGTGACAAAAAAAAAAAAAGCCATTTAAACTAATAGGAATTTTACAACTGTGTGTGTCATGTTCAATGCAGAAATACTCTGTTCTGCAGAATATGTTGAACAGTCCTGCTAACAGGACTACAGGTATCCTAGGACATCATTAGGACAAAAAAAGCAGTCAGTTCAATAACACAGATTTATTTACATCTTGAAATCTTAACTTGGAAACTCCTTGCCACAGCTTTAGAAAATAAAAGGAGTTAGTTTTCTTCAACTTCAGATCTATAACTGTATCTTGTAAAAAGCATTATTTTTGGAGATGACCTGATTTTAGAGTATAGACACCTATAATATATCTCAGCTGTATCTGCAGCATTTGGAGCATTGTCACATTAATTTGTGAACAACACAACTTGTTAAAAGCAAAGTATGTACAACTAGCATTTTTGCAACTTGCCTAACATAAGGCAAAGTGTATGTGTAATGGTTTTAATCATTTTTTTCCTTCTGTTTTCATATGGAAGGATTTAAAATTTTCACTTGAAGATCAAAAACAAAAGAACTTACAGTTAAATGAACTTTTGGAAGAAGAGAAACAACTGTCAAGTGATCTGCAACAGAAAATTGAATCCCAAGAAGCACTCAATGCTGCCCAGCTGTCACGTGAACGAGGCCGTAATTCTGAGTTGCAGGTTCTTCTTGAATCAGAGAAGGTTCGAGCTCTTGAAATAAGCAGTGCACTAGAAAGGGAAAAAGAACTATGTGCTCAGCTTCAAAGCTCTGAACATAAGGGGCAAGCTGGAACACCTAATCCATCTGAGGAATTACTTAAAGAGCTGCAGAAACAAATGGATGAAAAGCATGACCGTATAGTGGAGTTAGTGAGTGAGATGGAGAAGTATAAACTGGAATCTGTGCAAGTGAGACAGCAAATGGAAAAAGAGAGGCAAATCCAGAGGAAAGCATTACAAGCAGAACAAGATGCTAACATCACAGCACAGAAGAAACTCCATGAACTGGAGTCCAAAGTAGAAGACCTTCAGTGGCAACTGGGACAAAAGGAGCAAGAGGTTCATAAATTAGGGAATGAGACAAAGAAATTGCAGGAAGTAATCCAAGAACTACAGATGAAGGAGCAGGAGAGTGAAGGGGAAAAGGAAGCTGAAAGAACACCAAGCCACAGTCAAAATGAGGTACGGTAGGTCTGAGAGCAATGTGTGATTCTGAACTATGCAATTTTTGCTTTTAATTCTTTTGTTCAATTACTGTTGTTTGTCACCGTGCCTTTAATCTATAAAATAGCTGGCAAATTACATGTGCCAAAATACAGACAGCAGAGAAAGGGTGGAAGCGCTCTTGTTTTGCTGTCTGAAACTTTTCACTCGCATCCTCTGAGAATGAAGCGGTAGAGATGTGTAAGGAGAAGAGTGAGCAGGAGATACGTATCTGAGTGTATACATGCACTTTATCTTTAAGTACAGTACAAAAAGAATGTTCCCCTCGCCCAGTCTCATTAATGAGTTCGGGAGTGCTCCAGACCAGGGTTCTTAATCTAAGGTTCATGAACTATGAGTGGTTTTTGAAACATCAAAAAGTGATCTCCCAACAACTGCAGAATTAAATGAATATGTAGTCAAGCAAGCATAGGAGTGAATTTGTGTAATTCAAGAGTAGAAGGAAACAGAATTGAAGGAAGAAATCACTGTAGGAAAATAATTTCAGAATTTAACCTAATATTTGGTTTATTAGAAGTTGGAACCACTGTTGCCAGTGAGCTTTTCTCCTTCATAAAAGGTTTGGGCAGTTCTGTAATGGTTTTTAAATGACTTTTAAAACTTTAGAAACTTTCCTGTAAGATATAAGTGATGATCAGCGAGTGCTATGTGGATAGTCTGAAAGGAGGCTGTTGACAGGAGACTTGCCTCTCTGCTATCCATGTTTTTTGCCCATCCCAGAATCATTGCTTTCTCTGTGGAGCCAGGAAGGACACTTCTGTCTTCATCAAATTTGGCTACTATTTTTAATCTTCTGAAGCATTGGCAATTACCAATAGTTTGCAGTAGCTGATAGCACCTGATCAGAGATAACTGTGAGCACTGTGATCAAGGAACAGTTTTCCCTTTGATCAGGTTGCAGTTGCCCATGAGCACGATTTGCTGTCCAGGATCTGCCACGGGTTTCAAATAAAGAATCTCCTACTGCTTCCTGTGACATTTACAATACCCTGCATATTTTTTCCCCTCATTAGCACCTCACTGTCATCAAATATCCAGAGACCATGACCGTGGGCATTTCCAATCCCATATCTCTGACTCTGAATTGGTCTCAGAAGCAGGCACAGTTGGTAAAGGAGCTGATGGCATTAAAACCAGAAAGGCTAGTGGCTTCTGATCAGCTGAATTCGTTTTAGATTTGTGACAGCTAGATCTGAATCAAGAAATGCGTCACCTGATACACCATTTGGTAGATGAGAAGGTGGACATGAGCCAGCAGTGTGTGCTTGCAGCCAGTAAGTCAACTGTATCCTGGGCTGCATTAGAAGAGGAGTGGCAGCAGGGAGAGGGAGGTGATTGTCCCCCTCTACTCAGCTCTTGTGAGGCCCATCTGCAGTACTGCGTCCAGCCCTGGGGCCCCCAGTACAGGAAGGACGTGGAGCTCTTGGAGCACATCCAGAGGAGGGCCACTAAGACAATCAGAGGGCTGGAGCACCTCTCCTATGAGGAAAGGTTGAGGGAACCGGGCTTGTTTAGCTTGGAGAAGAAAAGGCTCTGGGGAGACCTCGTTGTGGTCTTCTGATACTTGAAGGGAGCGTATAAACAGGAGGGGGAACGGCTGTTTACAAGGGTGGATAGTGATAAGACAAGGGGGAATGATTTTAAAGTGAGACAGAGGAAGTTTAGGTTAGATCTTAGGAGGAAGTTTTTCACTCGGAGGGTGGTGACGCACTGGAACAAGTTGCCCAAGGAGGTTGTGGATGCCCCATCCCTGGAGACATTCAAGGCCAGGCTGGATGTGGCTCTGGGCAGCCTGGTCTGCTGGTTGGCAACCCTGCACGTAGCAGGGGGGTTGAAACTTGATGGTCATTGTGGTCCTTTTCAACCCAGGCCATTCAGTGATTCCATGATACCATTCAGATGTGGTAGTTGGAGTGGTACACTACAGCAGTAGTGCAGTCACAGTGCACTCCTTTCTCTATCAGAATTATGATCTATAATTTTTGAGTGTATTTCAGAATTAAATGCTTCTATTTAAAAGCATTGTATTTGAAATGTATTTACATGAGCATATATTTATGTACAGACTACGTGGGATACACCCAATGAAAGAACAAGGAATTGGGTTCTCCAGCAAAAAATGGAAGGAGCTGAGACGAATGAATCAACGTACCCCACGTTGACAGGAGGAGCAGGAGACCTCTCTGCAGCTACTGGAATTCTGGAGGCTGTCAGACAAAAGCTGCAAAGTGCATCTCCAAAGCTAAAGCAATTGGCTCAGAAGGCTGCTAGCAGGTTAGACCAGTCTTCAGCTGCTGATTGTGGTTAATAGCAAGCCATGAGCTAATATATTAGGTTTTAATCGTAATTTACATGCTGTAGCCTAGTTTTTGTGTTGCTCTATGTTCATAGTGTATGCTTCTATTTGCTTGAGATGTGCTGTTAAACAGGATCACAGAGTGTCCATCGCTGTGCTTTTTCCTGTCTGATGTGGTCCTTTGTAAGTTACAGCAAAATCATTTTCTTTGCAAACTGATGAATTGAGATTGGTGTACATGGAAGATCCTTTTATAACAGTTCAGTAATTAAAAAATTCACTGTGGAAGGGGAAGAGTATAGAGGTTACTGCTACAGCAATGCCTCATGGTCTCCCCCCCAAAAAATCAGTATTTTCTAGTCCAGTGAAATGTATCTTGATTCCTACTATCTCGAGTTACTGTCTCCTTAAGGAAAAAAAGTAGTGTCGGAGGTTTGAATCTTTTTTATTTCACTGTGATGGTGATTTAATATTAAAACATTTATTCCAAAACATTTGAGCCAAACGAAATGCATTGGATCTCAAAAATACCCCACAGTTCTTTTTTTTTTTTTTTTCTTTTCCCCACACAAATCAGTGGGAAGCAGAAGATATTTTTAAATGCTCTTCATATAGAATAACCTTTATTCAAAATCCATAGAAACTGTTCAATGCAAATTCATTATGAATTTGAGCCAATTTAATTTATATATCTAAGAGTGACTGAATGCCTTTGAATATGTGGGTATATCCCCAGTAACTGCGTTGATGTGGTTTGCTGAAGGCCCACCATGTGTTTGCTGTGAAGGCATTGCTCTGTTGGTCTGACATTGTGGTACTGAAACTGTCATGTCATTTCAGGTTGCAATTTGAAACAGCAGATGATCAGGACTTCATCGCAATACAAAATGCTATTGAAGAAGTTATCTCAGAGCTACAAAAACTTCCTGGAGTGTCCTGTCTGGAAGAGGTGAGAATGCAATGTCATAACTTTGGTGGGAGAGTTGGACAGTGACATGTGAGCAGAAAGCAGCACAGAGTTGCTGAAGCTGTGCTTATGCAGCTCTGTACTTCATAGAGGAAGGTCTCTCCCACGGAGTGCTGCTTAGGAACTGGTGAAGTGTAAATCACTTCTCCTGCCTTTATTTATTTATTTTTTTTAATTCGAATTATCTTAAAGCTGAATCTTAAACTTTTAACATGAAACTTTTTTGTAATAATTACTAAATATTGCTTTTCACACCTTTTTGTTGAGAAAAATATATTTTCTTTCCAGCAGTTTCCGTAACTGAGGAAACTGCTTAGTATTTCCCTACATTAAAATCAACATTTAATATTCACTTTATTGTGTTGATACAAGATACTTACTGCAACTGCTCTGTATTTACCAAAGGAAATTGAGTAGTGTATATAAAACCTGAAATGGAATGAGTCGTGTAATCTGTTACAAAGACTTCAGCAGTATGTGATTTTAACTGAACCTGACTAGATATTACTTGCATTGTAAGCAAGTGTTTTCTACGTGACTTGTGAAAATTTTTGGGCTTTTCTTTCCTCCTAGTTAGATAAATCTTAAGCATAGTAAAAGAGACTCTGCACGCTGTTGCAGTTTGAATAATTGAGCTTTCATAAAGTATTCTGCTGCTAATACAGGATAAGCATAGAAAAAGCTACGTTGGCCTATAGGTTACATGTGCACTTTGTTTTCTTTATATAAGTTATGACAAAGTTATTGTCATTGTCCATAAAAATATTTTTTCTGTAAACCGAAGTTATATTGTTAAGTTGGCAACTCAGGTGGAGCACACACGGTTTGGTTTTCTGTTTTCCTTGCAGCTGAAGTTGGCGCTGCCACCTGGGACCCCCTCCAGCTCCCTGACAGAGCGGCTGCTACGGCAGAATGCCCAACTCACCGGCTTTGTCAGCAGGCTCAGTGAGGAGAAGAATAATTTGAGGAACGCTGTAATGAAGCTGGAGGAAGAACTGAGGAGATATCAGCACAGACGCACTTCTGGAGAACACGTAGGTCTTCAATGGCACAGCTCTCGTGAAGTATGTGTAGGCATAAAAGCATTGTGCTGTGAAACAACCAATGCTCTTTGTGCTCGACACCTAAATGAGAGTGTTTGAGCTATCTGTCTTTCTTAGCTTTCTTCCTACAAAGTAAATGGATGTGAGTTATTCTTGTCCTATCGTCAAGACATCCTGACGTACCGTTAACTGTAAAGTTTTTCATGTTAACCACCTTTGTGTATTTGCGTTTGGTTTTTTTTAAGAATTCCTTGTGCTTCTCTTTTTAATCTGCATCTCATCACCCAACTGGGCAGTAAATAGATCCAGATAGCTTCAACATCACTGAGCTAATTCGGTCCATTGCAGGGGATTTGTTTGGTTTGGCTGTATTTTTCTAGGATGTTGGACAGGCTACAAACTCAGTGCATTGCAGGTGTTAGTGTGCCAGGGTACCTCAGATCCTTTCTGTGGGAAAATGTTTGGTTATTTTAATCAGTACTTCTATGAGCTCTCCACCAAACCAATGACTAGAATGACACAGCCCAAGCTTTTCCAAACCGCGTGGTTCAAATACAGTTTCTTCTCCTCCAGTCTTCTAAACACTCGTCAGACCTTGGAGTTAACATCGATACGCTGGTTGCCTCTGAGAAGGAAAACTGGAACAGAGAAAAGCTGTCACTGCAGAAATCTTTGAAACAAGCAGATGCAGAGCTGTCCAAGCTGAGAGCAGAACTCCGGAGTGAAGCTTTCCTCAGAGAGCTGGGATCAGATTCTGAAAATGTTATCTTAAGGGTAGGAAGACTTTATTGCCTGCCTAATAACTGTGACTGGTTTGTTTTGTTGTCACAATCATTTGGGCCTGTTTTTTTCTGAGTTAGCTGTGCTTTTTCTAACAGATGCTAAATTTGGATTTTAAATTCTCATCCTTGCATACGTAACTCTGTCAGTTGTTATTACCAAGAATGACAAGTGAGCACTGCATTGTCCTTTTGTGTGTACTCCATTTCTTGCTGCTCAGGTAGTCCTAGGATTATGACACTGCATTCACCAGGTGTGAGCTGTAGCACCGGCTTCTCTGTAACAGCAAGAAATGAATAATCACAGCAACGCTAGAGGAGTTGTCATGTCAAAAGTTATGATTGTAATCATTCCTGGAGCTTATGCTGCTTCTTCTCTTTTCCATCTTGTAGAGAATTTATGGCAAATACCTCCGAGCTGAAAGCTTCCGGAAAGCTCTCATTTATCAGAAGAAATACTTGCTGCTGTTACTGGGTGGATTCCAGGAGTGTGAAGAAGCCACGCTGGCCCTCATTGCACGGATGGGTGGGCAGCCCTCTTACACAGACCTTGAGATCATCACACATCATTCAAAGGGTTTTACAAGATTTCGCTCTGCAGTCAGAGTGTCCATTGCAATTTCAAGGTAAGCTGGAGGAATTTCAGTTTCAGACAGATTCGTGCACTGAATCTGTAGTGCCTCACATTCATTTACATACCTATTGTAAGTGGGGCTTTTACTCATAATACTCTGCTGTTACAATCTGGGGAATGTAACAGGGCAAAAAGTATATTTACTGCCGTTTTAACATGCTGATGCCCTGCTCTTCAGGTGCATGAGCCATTTGCTGTCTGTTCTGACTTATGCAGCACCTCTGGAATCGCTGCAATAGCAAAGAATAAACTGAAAGCATCCAGGCTGGATGTGGCTCTGGGCAGCCTGGTCTGGTTTTTGGCGACCATGCACTTAGCAGGGGGATTGAAACTAGATGATCATTGTGGTCCTTTTCAACCCAGGACATTCTATGATTCTATGATTTGACAGCAGAGAGAGTTTGCAGAGGCTCTAGGGACGTGTGTAAGGAAGTTTTCTACTTAATCGTTACGTTTTCAATTCCCACCCATTAATTTTATTTGGCTTTCAAGAAGTTCTTACACCTTCTAGAATATAAAAAGCAGAGTATGTGCTTAAATGACTACTTCCTTTAGCCTGAAGTTTAGGTTTGTGGTTATTTTGTTTTTCAATTCCAGAATGAAGTTCCTGGTTCGTCGATGGCACAGAGTTACGGGTTCTGGTATCTTAAGCCTCAATAGGGATGTCTTTAGCCAGAACACAGGTAAACTGCAGCCCAGTAATGACTGAAAAATGTTATTCTCAAGTCACACTGCTGCTTAATGTAGGTGGCTTTGATTTGCATTGTCTTGTACAACTGGGCTGCTGTGCCCCCTTCTTTTTGCCATAGTTGCTTGGATTTACTTGTTTCTCAGGCTTCTGGCAGTTTCAACAGCTGACATGACCACTGATCCATTTGCTGTCTCTTCAGTCTTTTTTTTTGGACTCTTGTGGGTGGGATTATAAACAAAATCCGACAACTTCCCAAACAGTGTGTGTTTGTAAGACCAGAGCTACGAGCACCTGAGGGTTTCTCTTGAGGCCTGCATTCTGAGAGGGAACACCAAGGGCAGGGGCAGGCAGAAGAATCTGAGATGTGTGGAGTGGCTGTCCTGTGTCTACACTGCAGTGCCCTTTTCAAGCTCTAGACCAGCAGCAAACTGTTGCTTTTGCTTTTTAATTAACTACACTTGTTTTTAATTGACAACAAAAAACCTGCTTCTTGCTAAACCCCATTTTTGCAAAATGGAGACAGAAAACTTGCACTTTAAATTCCCAGTAATGTGCATATGGTGTTACATCTTTGTTTGTTTTTAGTTTTCAAGACATTGGCTTTTCTACTTTTAGGTAATGAATTGCGGCCTGACTCGTTCTCCAGTGGCATGGATCTCTATGGAGAACAAAGGCATTCCTATAGATCCCGATCAGATATGGAGTCTCCCAGATCTCCTATAAACTTTCAACAAAAGTGAGTTCTGTTTCAGACAATGATTCTGTCAGAACAGCATTCAACTGCACAAACATGTCAGCGTTTACTGATGAGGTTCATAATCTTTGATGCCAGAAGTCTTTTAACATTTTTTTCCATAAGGAAACATAACCAAGTGCATCTCAGAACTTTGATGTGCACCTACTCATTGCCTGATTAAGGCCAATGCTTGCAGACGTTGCTGTCTGATTGCTGCTGTGTTCTTGGTAGAATGTTTGTTCACTGGGTGAAAGTGACCTGCACAGCTTTGGCTTTGGGAAGCCAACCTCAGCTGCAGGCTTTGAGTTTTCCCACAGATTGGGTTCAAGTCATTTGGGATCTCTATTTTTATATGAATCACCTCCACATCTGTAACCTTAGTTTGTGGCAATCATAATGCTTTACATAAAACGGATATTTAATCTATTTTAGCCACTTTTGACTTTAACTTACAGAAAGTACTGAAGAAAGCCAGAATCCCATACAGATGGCTGTGTCCTTGTTTGCAGAAGCTTCTTAATAGAAGCCATAGTAGATTTTCTGCTGCAGTCTCAGTGGCAATTTGTAGTCTTGTTCCCAGAGAAATGCAGGAACAGATCAGGTGCAGTAGAATGAAAATGCAGTTGGCCAAGGAGGTTCTTCTGGGGGAGGCACTGTGTTGTGATAGGACCAGGGAAAATATAAGAAATGAGTGTTTTACAGTAATGGCGGTGAGGCACTGGAACAGGTTGCCCAGAGAGGTGGTAGATGCCCCATCCTTGGAGACAAGTCAGGCTGGATGGGGCTCCGAGCACCCGATGCAGCTGCAGGTTTCCCTGCTCATTGCAGTGGAGTTGGACCAGATGGCCTTTAAAGGTCCTTTCCTACTCAAATGATTCTATGATGGCTGGGGCAATAAGTGGCAGGGAACTTCAGTGGGCGTGGTGTTCTGACTGCTGTGTGGGTAGGGCAGCAGACACGCACCCTGTCAGGTCTCTCTGCTTACAGTGCCCTACTATGTCTGCTGATTCTTTTTGATTTGACATTTTGGTTTTGAAAAGCATCTGTGTTCTTCTGCCCCTAGGTTCCACAGTATGCAGGCTGACTTGAATCCAGTCTCTTTCGCGTGTTCTCAGCTGCAGAACTATGATCCAGAAAGAGCTTTAACAGATTACATCCACCGCCTGGAGGCACTGCAAAGGCGGCTCGGAAGCGTGCAGTCAGGTATGGGTTGGGGCACAGTTCCAAGCCAGAAGGCACGTGCTGGCTCTGAGATGTGTACAGACATCTGGTTTGGGACACTTTCAGCCTTAAACAGGAGGTTATTCTGTACTGCAGCAAACCCACTGAAAAGAAAATGGTCCAGTTCTTTGAAGGGAGGCCTGCAGAGGTGTGCTTCAGTAACAGATTTGGAGTTTATTGGTGCCACGTTAATTTTCACCAGTCTCGTAAACGTGTGATAAGGATTCTGTGCCTCTTTCTAAGAGGTTAAGTGAGGTGGGGAAAAGCATACTCTAAGGATTGGAGAGTTGGGGTGCAAGAGAAATTCATTTCTATCACTAGGGTTATAGAAGTGACAGCCTTTTTGTCCCGTAGATGATAACTTTTTTTTCTATAAAGGGAATACATCAAGAAGATTGTCAGCTCAGTGGCTGACAGTTTATCAAACACGGGGTGGAGCTGAGTTATAGAAGTTACTGTGTTAAAGTCTTATTTCAGCATAAAATCTGTCCTTTGAAGATTAGTTCTTAAATGATTTCCTGCATAAAACCTTTCTCATTCATCAGAGTGATGCTGTTTATGAGCCCTCAGCTCCTTATTCCACGTGCTCTGATTAAAATCTTTCCGTCTTACAGCGTCCACCTCATACACGCAGCTGCACTCTGCTATGAGAAGATAATACCCTCTGCCCACCTCCATCGCTGGCAGTGATGTCAATGGATTGATTGCCTTCTGTAAACCCGTGCTCTTTCTGTGCTTTATATAATGTGTATCTGGTGGGACCAATACGAACACGGCTGTACGATCCTATACAGTTCCATCCTGGCACACCCATGCAGACTGGGATTATGGGAGAACTATGTATATAGGCACTTTGTGTTCATGCAAAAAAAAAAAAAAAATCATTAAATTACATGTATATTTGTGGAATGCTAATTTAAATGATTAACTTATGAAGTGTGTATTTATCAAGGGGGTGCAAAGATGAAACTTGTGTATTAATTAAATTGAGCTCCGTTCAGAGAAGTTCACTTGCACTTTTTCTGGCAAGGCTACTGAAGTTACACAACTCTCCTCATATTTGCTACTGGCAGTGCAGACAGAATAGCACTTGTAGAGACCTATTTTTGTAATGGTAGAAGTTTTGAATTTTATGGGTATTTTGTCAAAATACTGAAATAAAGATGACTTCATGCTTTTAACTGTGTTCTACTCTTGGAAAGTTCTTAAAATTGAAGAATCATTCCCTTATTTAGGTTGAAAACCTCACTCCTAGGCATGTTCCTCCTGGCTGTGGCAGCTGTCTTGTCACCAATTGCAGAAGTGCTGCTACTTGACAGGAGGACAGGGGTAGGTTTGGTTTCTGCAGCCCCTGGCTGTACCTTTGGGGGGCTGCAAGAGAAGATGCGTCCTTTCCCTCAGTCGCTGTCACTGATGTGAAACAAAGGTCTGTAACAGCTTTACCAGGGTAAGAACAGACAGACTGGGTGAGCCCTTCCCTGAGGGAGCACTGTAGGGAAGGAGGGGAAGCTCTGAGCATGATTAGCTAACTTTGTACTTAGATGCATTTTCTTTCTAGTAGTTACGATTTTAAGAACTGACAGTGTTAAGCAGAGGAAACTTCCAAAGAGGTTTCTTTACAAATTTTAATCAAAATTCCTATGAGCTGGAGCTCACGACCATGTATCACCACCACTTGTGAACCAAACACTATTCAACAATCCTGCATGAGTCAATGCAAAGCATAACAGCATTCAGATATTTCACTTCATTTATGGATTATTTTCCAGGTGAACGTGTTATTTACTAGCGCTGTCATCCTGTTGTTACTTCCATGCTTACACCAAGCTTTCAGAGATGGCTGCTTTTCACAGTTTACTTTAGAAAATTATTTGTAGCTTTCTGAAGCGAAGTATTTTACAAATGCTCCAAGTTAAACATTTAAATTGTTGAGTTACAAAACTTCCCTATGAACACTTCTGCAGACACCCCTACTCAGCCATACAGTGACAGTTTGTAATAATTAATTAATTCGAATAATTCCAAAAAACAACCAGGATGCCACTTCGTTCCCTTTCCAATCTGTGATTCTGTTTCAAAACGGGGCATGTGCATTGCCCTCAGTCCTTTGTACGTGATGGAGTTACTGTCGTTGGGCACAGAGGTAAGGTACAGTCATACCCCTCCTCATATGGGGAAAGGCAATTGTCGAATGTTGTTGTTTTTTGTTCTACTAACTGGAATCTTTGCTTTAAAAAACATTTCTTCACTTTAAAGGCTGAGGGGGAGGGAGGCATGCACCTTAGAAGTGTTACACACATAGAAGACAGTTTTTCTTTCAAAAAAAGCACCAAGAAATTGGTAGAACAAGCAGTTACACACAGCAACACTAAACAGTGTGGGGAAATGAACAAAACAGATGCTAAGAGGGTGCAGGCCTGTCTCTACACAGTACGTGGAACAGTTTCCATTTGCCATTCATTTTGTCACAATTACTTCACCAAAAGTCTGTTAATTTGTACAATTCAAGGTTTTAGCTCCAGAACTTACAGTGACCTCCTCTTATATCTGATAAATGGGTTATTAGGTGTATGTATCATGGTTGTATAATTTATACTTGGAAAGTAGTCATTGATGAGATCAAATTCGTACAAACGAAGCAAAGTGGACCAGATAGTCTTGATCTGAATGTAAGCGAAGTTCTCTCCAATACAGCGATGACGGCCTAGGAGGAAACCCATAGCAAGCCATCAGAACACCTGTTATGCCAGCGCCTCTGACTGCAGCTTCACTTGGAAAACGTTACGTGGACTGTAACTGCTTCTTTCTAAACAGGCTGTGGCCCTGATCCTACAGACGGACCATTGTGTAACTTCTAACATCTTGTTTCCATAAAGCTTTCTCTGCAGAGAACGTGGAACATTTTGAATGGAATTGTTATCCTGTTTTCAGCAGAATGCCCCCATTTATGCAGCACCGAGGAGGAGTTTGTAACGTTCAAAAAATGGCATTGACTATAACTGTATCGTGGTCAGATTTGCAAACTGTTTTGGCAGTTATGAATCTCTACATAAATTTTCGCTGCCTTAAAATGTTTTCATATTATGAGGCTTTTTTACCATGACTTTGAAAGACTTGAATAAACTCAAATATATGCTAACGTAAGGATTTTTTGTTGTTATTACTCTGAGCAACACACACAAGCACTATGATTGACTTCAATTCTTTGACGGCCTGTTCACACTATAAAAACTTTGAGGCATCAATAGAGAGAGAAGAAAAATCTCTTCATGTGTTGCAGTGTGGGGAAGTGTGGGGTGAGAGGAGCGGCCCGAGTTGTGTGCCACCACTGGGCAAAATGCTTGCTTTCTGCCACTGCTACTTACCAGCGCCAAACGGAATATAGGCAAACTTCTCCCCAGCTGCCGGGTTGTCCTGGAGATAGCGGTCAGGTTTGAAGTCCAGGGCGTCCTTCCAGGAGTCCTTCAGGCGTTGGTTAACGGTGGGGGACACGCAGACCTGATGGCCGGGGGGAATGTTGTATCCTGCGACGGTCTGCAAGGGCAGAGACAAGGCCCACACACCTGATTCCTCAGTTCTTACACTGAAAGCATTACCTGAAGTTCTGTATCCTTAGACTGGAATTTCAAAAGATGTTTCGGCTAGGCCAGTTTAAAATCAATGCAGCAGAGCACATGTAAGTAGCAGATCCAAACTAAGAACTAGAGCAAGAATGACAGTTGGAAGAAAGTGTCAGTTCTGTTGAGCATGGCTGGAAGGGGAACGTGGCACTTCACCTTCCCCAGGGGAGATGCGAACCTGGGACTTCCTATATATCCAAGTGGGCATTCAACAGTTACTCTGCAACCTGAAAGTGTCCATAACTCACTTCTGCACATCTTCAGAGATAACAACTATGCCTCTGATTTTTTTCTGTGGGTTGTTATTTAGTTGTTTTAAATTACAACTTATCTAAATTCTAACTTCCATCTTGTTTTATCCTTAAATAGAAAAATAAATCTTCATTTCAAGATAAAGAAGCAGCCAACAGCTACGCTGACTTCTTTCTAAAGCTGCAAAATCGTGCTACTTATTGTCAGAACACACAACTGCTTCTTTTCACCCACATGAAAGATGGGGGCAATGGGGGTATCTAAAGGAAATGCTTTTGCTGCTTTCTTCACCTGAGCCGTGTGCTGCCCTAACGCTCTCTTGCCCAGCAGCACCAGCATACACCTTGTGTCCAGTTCTGAGCTCCCCAGTTCAAGACAGACAGGGAACTACTGCAGAGAGTCTGGCAGAGGGCTGCAGAGACAACTGGGGTCTGGAGCATCTCCCTTGTGGGGCTGTTCAGCCGGGAGGAGACTGAGGGGGATCTTATTTGCAAGGACTGATATCTACAGGGTGGGATTCTAGTGGATAGATCTGGGCCCTTTTTAGTGGTGCCCAGTGACAGAACAAGGGGCAATGGACACAAGCTGGAACATAGGAGGTTCCATACCAACACAGAAAAACCTTACTTCAAACATGTAACATGCACTGGAACAGACTGCCCAGAGAGGTTGTGGATTCTCCTCTGCAGGTATTCAAAACCCAGCTGGACGCTTTCATGTGTAATCTACTGTGGGAAGTTGGTGTACCATTTCCTGTGGTCCCTGCTGACTTGCTGCCCTTGTCAGCAGAGCTGGAAGGGGCTGGAGCAGATCAGGCTGTGCAGGACTTTGCCCAGTCAGTCATAAAAGCCACCAGCAGGGAGATTCCACAAGGAAGTTAGATCCGAAAAGTGCACTCACCTGTGGAGTTTTGGCCAGTCTCATCATGGTCATTATAGGAGGCCTAAGCCTTAAGGTTTCTTTTAGGCAGCGATCTAACAAACTGAGATCCTTGAGCTGCATATATAAAGAAAATGATATATCAAAATACAGCTGAGTTCATTTAATTATTATTTTACACTATTTAAGAATAAATAACTAAAGACAAAGCGGCTCTTATTTACATGGACTTCATTTGCTACCCTGACAATTTTCCCTTTGATTCAATTACAACTAGCTGCTGTTCCATCTGACTAACCTGTCCTACAAGTGCTTTCTGATGCCTAACTAAAGAAAGAGATCACGCCACATTCCATTCCTCCTTTATGCAGTCAATGAGCTTGTAGGAACTGCAGTTTCCATAGTAAATGCTGATTAAAAAAGAAATGGTAGCAGGCTGAAAAGTAACTCCAGAGAAAGAGAAGGAGACATGCTGCCAAGTAGAGTCACTGCAGACTGCTTGTGAAGATTATGATTCTAAGTCAAAACATATGGCCATACGGTCCATTTTTAAAAATACATATCCAGAAGCACAGTAACATCCATCAAAAATGATGCAACGTACAAACCTGTTCATAAGTTAATGGTGGCAAATCATCTCCACAAACAGCTTTCTGCTCTGCGTAGCACTGCTCCTGTATCGCTTTGTCTCTGGCTATGAAGAAGCCCAGCCAGGCACTCGTGGTTGAGGATGTGTGCTGCCCTGCTAGGAGCAGCCCAATGAGCATCCCTGCTATCTCATCATCTGTCAGTGGGCGGCCATCTCTACATCAAAGGGGATTAAGTCAGAGCTTCATTCAATCAGCTTTCCAGTTACAGTAGTATTTACAATTTCTCCTAATTTTTCTACTCCTTCATGCATTGCCCATTCTAAATTCAGCAGCTAAAAGTCTAGGAGCAGGCAGAAGAGAGAACCATGGTGGGCAGAGTCTCTGAGAGCTCTGAAGAAAATCATTACAGAAAGCCAGCAACAAGAAAGGAAGCGGAAGCAGCAGCCTTGTGACCACTAATAATGATCTCAGAAGTCAAGATTAGCATTTATAATTAGATTTTTCAGGCTGTTTTTAAGAACATCACTAGGATCAACTACTGGCAATGAGGAATGCAAGACATGAGAATATTTCTTGTTTTTGACAGAATGTTCTGAACAGCTCAAAGCTAAAGTCAAACATCTATTTATTTTCCTGAAAACTACAAGTCTCCAACCCCACTTTGCTTACTTGTATGAAGCATCAAGTAGAGTTTGGAGCATGTCATCTTCCTTTTCCTCCGAACTCCGACGCTTCTGGATAACCTTGTAGAAAATGTTTTTTATTTCTCTGTGTGCTCGATCTCGACGCCTGCAATTCAGATCACTTCTGTTAGCAACTTCATAAGAAACAACATGAAATCCTTGTAAGGATTTATAGGAATGTCTGAGACAGCTTCAAAACAAAAAATAGGGGAGAAAGAAAGAAAAGAAGAGGTTTAGATGAAATGCTCAAATTGCTATAATCTTCTTCCTGGTACCTGAAGCTGGGCAGAGGTAGCCAGGCTGGCAGAAGCCACGCAGCATGAGTAAAGCCCCCATCCAGGTCAGCATACAGCTGAGCCACCTTCTCATTTAATAAGCTTCTTATTTCTTTCCCATGCAAGCAGTGACTTGCTGTCAAAATGATAAGTTCTGAAAAGGCTTCGAACAGGTCTGAGAAAAGATGTGGAAAAAAAAATGTTACTGGAGTGAACTTTAGGCAAAATGTTACGTTTTACAGATTATCACTTATTCAAATCTTGTAGAAGGGAAAAACAACCAACCACCATACATACATTAACAATTTTAAATTGAGTTTTAGCTTGCTTTTCCCATAAAAGGAAGTATTTCATTTTGAATTTCCGTGGTTTGAATCAGGTCTTTCAATGAGTAACACTTTAATTACATTTCTTGACTTCAATAACTTGTTTTCTAAGTTACTGTTTCTAAAGTTTTTTCTAGGAAAGCTGCTACCCCTTCCAAAGTAAACCATGCAGCACAAGCTCAACCCTTAACAGACACAGAAGTCACCGAAAAAGTTAAACTTGCAATCCAAAATCCACGTGTAAATAAGTAGTCTTGCAGCTTACTGAATTATTTCTCAGTATTTCTGTCATTGCAGGTCTGCAACAGTACTGATGGGCTGTGACTAGCTGGCTAGTTGGGAAACACGGGTGGGAGGAAAAGAAATGCACTTACATCACTAAGCTCACCTTATCGCTCTGCAGATAATCACGAACTGAGATCTCTGACACAGGCTCCAGGAAGTCAGAGCTGTGTCTTTTCAAAGGGACTACAAACAGGCTGAACTGACTCACAGCATGCAAAATCAGCATTCTTCAGCCAGGCAACGCTTATGCTCTCTACTGTCAGACTAAGCAAATAAGTAGAATTGTCCTTTGTTCCTATCAATGATTTCCTCAGCACCTTTATTTTCCAATAGCATTAAATCTGATGAAACAAAACCTGTGTTTGGCATGTTCTGATGTTAGAGCTTCGCCCTACAGCTCTTCTAATATTGCAGTAAAACATTTACAAAAACATACTGTTGCATCCTGCATCAGCCTTCATTCCTTCCCAGAAAGTCTAAGTAACAATGCATCTGATGTTGCTTACTTCTTTCTCCACTCTCTCCCCAGGCTTTGAAATATTCCTTTGTTTCCTCTTCAATCAGAGTTACATGCTGCTTAAACTGAGCAATGTTTAGGCCAGTTTTGAGCATCTTCTTCTGTTCCAAAAATACCTAGAGGAAGCAAAAGAGAAACAATCAGTAAAACGTTCATTGTATTGATGTGATTAATAAATTCATTTCATATGTACTACAAACATATAGAAGAGTAAAAAGGAAATTAGGACCGTAGAGTACAACAGAGTGTCCTCCTCCTCTCCTACGGTAACACCTCACCACTGGCCTAGAGATGCACCTTGCTTTAAGAAGGCCCAGGAGCCTGACCTGGCAGCATGAAGCAAGCTATTTGCTAGGGAAGCTTCACCCCTTCTCCACTTTTTTTCCTGCAGATAGACTCATAGCTAAGAAAGCTACTGTAAAAAGCCCACTATTAGAAGAAAACCATCAAATGGGTTGATTGGACATCTACTCAGAAAATCATTCAATTAATTTTTAAGTCCTAGTTACAGATCAGAGTATTTGTCCTATAGAGCTGTACAGAACTATGGACAACTGACCGAAGATTGTCTTCCCACCAAGAGCTCTACAGGTAGTGTAAAGTTATTTACAAAACAAAAAGCATAAAAGAAAGGTTGCTCTGCATTAATTTCCATTTTCAGAATGCAGTGGGCACACCCTGGCAGAACAGTGGTGCAGGCATGTTTTCCCTTGCAACATGGCAGCCCATCTCTTATCTGGATGAAAAGCATACATTAAGAACACACCCTATCAGTGCACTGCCTCCCAAAAAATGCTGCAAGAAGTTTGGAGGGAGAAGGCAGAAAGGGAAGCTGAATTGATATATAAACAATGCATATTGACAGACTTCATTATCAGTCACAACTGATATTCAAACAAGTAGTCAACTCTAGGGCATGGTTCTTCTGTCACACAACTAAAAGACATTTTCAGATGGAAGAGGAGACAGGATTCTGCAGTTTGTTGTTCCAAACAACATGCATAAGCATGAGAACAGCCAATGCTCATCTCAGAAGCAATGCTAAGTGGCACAGCAACTTTACTTCCAGATGAAGACAAAGGCTGTACTCTGCAAACACACAGGCTGACTTCTGTCCCAGCGAGACAAGCTTTGTGGTGCCTACGGTCAAATCAATAGTCTTGCGTAGAGGTTAAACATGACAGAAATGAGAAATCATCACTCAGAGCTCTAACAGAAGGAAGACCTAATGCTGCTCATAAGGGAAAAGGAAACTGCAGTCAGTGACAGGCTATAAGGGAATAAAAAACCAAAACACTCACTTATTAGTTTTTCTCAGTGGTGGGATTAGACAGAATCTAAAACAAAAGCAGCATCCATACTAATGGACACTAAGGCTGTGTTATTCACTGCCTAAGTACATTCAGGCTGGATTGTCCAACTGAGACATCAACCACACCGTGCCTTCTGCCAGAATCTCAAGCTCATCATACAGAGCCAAGGGCTCACAGCTGTCCAGTCAGAATGTAAACGACCCTCGTTTTCTGCTCATTTTCTATGTAAAAGACATACCACGTTAGGGACATCATAAGCCACCCCCTTTCCAAAGACTGGTGTAGTGAGCCGGGAGTACACATCTTCTGCATTCAAGTCTTCATTTTTGCTGTTGAAGAGCAGCGCAGCAGCATCGCTGCCCAGCAGGTACGTAAATGTCTTGCCAACCATAGTGAAACTGAACACAGGTCCATACTGAGAGAAAAAAATACCCGTTTGTTTTAAATAATAGAAACACAAATCATGGAGTCATTATTTCTTTACAAGCTTCTACAAATCACTTCTCCTAAGAAACACATAAAAATAGCATAAAATAGAAACATCTTAAGCCATATTTGAATTCTGTTCTCAGTATAAAATAACTCCTCACTAAGACTAATATTTGTAATCTCGCAAGATGTAGGACCATTAAGTTTCAAAAATGGAAATTAAAGAAGCGCAGAACTACTATAGAGAGACCACCAAACATGTGGGCTCCAGAAACCAACACACACTGCTTTGGAAAAAAGACTGGGTCTGCAGTGATAATGAAGAGCAATAAGATTTTAACATTTAAAAGTCACCTCCAGCAATTCCCACAACTGAATTTGTCTTTCTCCAAGTTAATCAAGCTGAGATTTAAGCTTATGGCTTCTGGACATTTTAGACAAGGTAAAACATGTTGCAGAATTTTATTGGACAGAATTAAGGCTCTACCTTAGTCAATTCTTTGGGGCTATTCCAGTTTTGTGGTGCTGTACCCCTGCTCTTCTAGTAGAGCTGAGCACCTCAACATTCATACAGTCACCTGCAGAAGGGTCAGCTCCATCCCAGCCAGCTCACAGACACATCAGCACAGAGCACTGATCAGCACACAGTTTACAGTTTCCAAGTGAAGCAAGAAGTAACACCATGAATGCGGATTTTCAATGTGTATCATCCAACTTGAGCATTACCTAAAGACTTTTTAAAGACTGAATCACAGGAGCTGTTTCAGAGAACACAACTATTTCTGTAACATCGATGCACTGCACATGAGATGTGAAGAAGCCACAATCTCCTGCACACTCCACATTCCACATTTGAGGAAATAAATAAGAGGGAATTCACTGACTGTAATGGACGCCAACAAGTACAAAGTGTGGCACTGCTCAGCCACACAGGACAGCACACCTTGTCATAGGCATTTTCCAGAAACTCAATAGGGCTCTTTCCAAACGCTATGGCATGTCCGAGGAACGGGATGCTTGAGGGGATGTGAGGAGGGTGGTTCTGCAGAGGAAAGAAAAGCGAACACTGAATTTTCTTCAGAGTAACACAGCACTGCGTTCAGCCACACAAGAGATACACACACACTCTGCTCAAGATCTTTGGTGAAAAAAGCGACTTCGGATGACAGACGACGTTTTACAGGAAGGCAAGGCTGCTTTTCAAACCACCTCGGCCAGCTCGCAATCCCGCCCACCCGTTCCGAGAGCAAAGGACAGAGGGCAGACACCGGGAGGCGCTGCCCGCGGCCCCGGCCCGCAGCCTTCAGCGGCCGCTCCGCGCGGTGCCGCACAGGGGGCCGAGGCCGCGCCCCGACACGGCCCGCCCGGGGCAACCGGACGTACCGCCCGCTCCCCGCGTCCCCCGCGCCTACCGTCCGGCCGGCCCCGACGTGGCGGCGGTAGCCCAGCTGAAAGAGGTAGCCGAGGCTGAGCGCGAAGGCGGAGGCGGCCAGCAGCAGGGACAGCGGGTTGCCGACGGCGGCCCGCTCCAGCAGGCTGCCGCCCACCTCCAACAGGCTCAGCATCGCCTCGCGCTCAGCCGGTACCGATCGCGACCGTGAAACGTGAACCGTGAACCGCTACCGCGCGCCGCGAGGGCGTGCCCTGCAGCCGGCCGGCCCAGCCACGGCGCTGGGCTGATCTCTGCCCATGTGACGACTGCCGGCGGCCCGACCAATGGGCGGCGGCGCGCCACGGGCTGACGGCATCGGCCGGGCTGCGACGGGCGCCATTGGGCGGGCGGCGGGGCGGGGAGGGCGCGGGGGCGGCGCCGGAGAAGACGGGGGCGGTTGGCGCTCGGGGGGTGGGCGGTGCGGTGTGCGCCGTGCCGGCTGGCGTGCGGGTCGCAGCAGCGGGGATGCGGTGGGTCTCGAAGGACTGTCTGAACGTTGTAACGCTGCTCCGCAGTCCTGTCGGCGCTGTCCTGGCGCTGCCAGCGGCCACTCTTGCTTGGCTCTTGGGGCCAAAGGGTGAATGCCTCCTCTCCAGGCATGGGTGGTAGGAAAACGCTGCAGTTAAAAAATAAAAAAAAGTCCAGAAAGGTGACAGGAAGCAGCAAGCGGTACAGATAAGGAAGGCGAGGAGAGGGCTGTGAAGCTGCAGCTTCACAGGGCAAGAGAAGGTCCCAAGAACAACTTGAGAGGCAGAGAGCATTTGGCCTTGGCGTAGGGTGAGGTCGCTCCGGTGGGGGTGTTACAAAAACACAGCAGTCCGGTGCTGATGTTCCGTGGTGCCAGGCATGCATTTGGAGCACCTCCTCAGCACAGCTTTTGGTTGGGTCACGTCCCGAAGTCAGGCACAATCACACTGAGAACCAAACCAAGGTGGGTGCAGCCGCTGGATGCATTGACACGGTGCTGCTCCAAACCAAAATGGTAATGTGAGCACCAGGAACTATTCCCAGACCTGAGCTCTCATAATCTTCATTGACAGATACTTTCTTCGTTCTAGAGGCAGGCCTTCAAAGCAAACACAAGTGCAGTTTCCACGTTCAGCTGCTACCTTTAATCTACAGAGAACATCACGCTCACAAATATCACATTTGTGACAACACACCTGTCTGGACAATACAGACATGTTATCCTGGACTCACAGTTCCCTATTTCCAAACTCAAACCTCCCATACGTTACACTAATTGGGAGACAAACAGCACCTCTCTTCCTGCTCTGCACATACTGCTTTCAGGTAAGCCAGAACAGTAACACAGCACTGAAGCTCAGTGCCCACTGTACTTTTCCAGAATGCTCCCCCTATTTTCATACATCCTCAGAAAACGCTCTAAAATTGGTGCTGAATAACATGTAAAAACCACAAACATACACCTTGTTTCCGCCCAGAAACACCATTCAGGAATTTAAACAAGGAAACCCCAGCAGTGACTGACATATCTTGATGTGATAGATTCACTGAAGTCTACTGAAGTTTTCATCAGTTTGACATCCACTTTCTAACAATTACTTCACATTAGAAATAAGGAAGTGCACTTTTGATTCTTTTTTAAACAGGCGATCTTTAAAAAATGAATCTAAGATTATGAATGTTTTCTAAATATACACCGAGCTCTTATGATGATATTGTGATCAATGTGATAAGAATTAATGGGGGGAAAAAAAAAGAATGACAAGACAAACCTTTGTTCCCTTCATAAGTAGTGTTTGTACATCACATGTTTAGAACGTCACCGATCGCGAACACAGCTTTAAAGCTTTCACTTTGCTGATTAGATGATGCATGCCTGTCATTACCAGCATTCTGATCAGTTTCTCTATCATTTCATCATAAGTTAGGTCTTGGTTTTCACGGATCCAGATGTCCAGCGCCTTGGTGATTTTCTCTTTCAGCTTAAGAGCCCTGTTTGGGAAAAAGTTGTGAAGTAAACATCTGAGAAAATAAAAGATTTGGAGATACTACACTTTACATAGATACACATATTCTGTATTTAACAGAAGCACTGTGAATTCTGTAATCAAAATACTGCGTCTTAACTTCATAATATCGTAATGAAAAGGGAAATGGGAAACATAAAATGAAAAGGTACAGTTACAAACAGCTGTCCCTAACCTGGTATTTCGCAGAGCCTTGATGTCAGCCTGGCCGAGCTGTAGTTTCTGGCAGAAGAATTCAAAATCTTCAGAAGGAACATTGCCAGCAATCATTTCTATTATCTTGCGCAATATTTTCTCTAAATATAACCACATACAACGTTTAATTAATAATACAGAATCGTGTATCTTTTCTATCAGATGTTTTGTAAATACTGTTAATCTGCTTTGGGATTTTGTTAACTCCCAAACACCATTTCCAAGGTGATGTCTCCATCCTGGAGGACACACCATCATCGCCATTTCTGGGCGATGGTCTTTCAGGTCTCTCTCCCTGACAGCCCTGCTAGGAAGAAATTTGGGAGCTTTTCATTCTCTTCAGTTTGAAGCAGCACAGCTCCAAGCTCCCTTTGTTTGAGGTGGGAGAGCAGGGTGTGCTTCCAGAACATACACCATGAGTTACAGGAAGAGTAAGATGGGGGAGCTACAGTTTTGAGAACGCTTTTTACAGTAATCAACTGCCTCACAGCTCTGCTCACCATCAGGTGAGAGTGAAGCAGATTGTCAGAACAACTGCACATATCTGAACTGCTCATGTATGCTAAGAATACCATTTTTTCTCTCCCTTCTGTTGACTGAAAACAAGCGTTACAACTGACAAGAGTTTACTGCATTTATACTGCTTAAGGTGAAGCAGCGATTCAAATATTTTGTTCTCTTTGATCATAATCAGGTTGTGAAAGGACTACTTTGGGCTCAGCCGAATCACTGCGGCGTCAGGGAACGCTGCATGAAACAGGCACCGCTCCCTCCACACGGGGATAATAGCAGGGCGTGCTGGAATAAGGTTCAACATCGAAGATCGGCAACGGCAATGAGCGAGGGCACCGGACTGCCTCCCTGTGACCCAGGAGTGTAACTGCAGGCAGGCAGCGCCTCCTGCCCGAGGGACGCGAGTAAGGAAGCAACGTTTTAGTCAAAAGCAAGTATAGCACAAGGATAACATCTGATAGGCCTTCAGTGTATCACGGTTAATAATGATGGGTAGGCAGGCCACAGAGAAGTCAGGATATAGGTAGATATTGAGATTTTGCATTCTCAAGAGCTGAAAAAGAGCTAGGGAAGTTAAGAAAGGAGGAAGATGCTATTCTACTCTCAGTACAAATCGCCTCTCTGATGGGTAGAGTTGAGGTAACCTTGTGTATTTCATTTAACTGTGTCTGGCTTTCTGGTTTGAATACAAAGCTGAAGACCTCTATTTCAGTTTTAAGCTGTCAGCTTCTATTTCTGATAAGAGTCCCAATTCAACAATGTCATCTTAGTTCTGAAAGCAGTTCTCTTATCAGTGACCTGTGCAATAATAAAATATAAATCTTGTTTATATTATGCCCGTACAGTAAGAACATGCACACTAACCATCACCTCAGTATTGCCGATGGTAACAGAAGTCAGTGAGGAACAGAAATAATGATACTGCCTTCTGAAAACAATGGAGTTTCAACAGCCGCTGCTGTAGCTACCTTTAAAGCACAAAAATACCCGTGTACGTTCTTAACATACCATCTCTTTCATCAGCACTTTCCAGATAGCATAGAATGGGATGTAATTGCTTTTCTTTACAGATATCTTGTAGTGGCTCAAACAGAGAATTTCCATCAAAGTTTATGTCTTTCAGCAAATAAAGGTGACGAAGGCCAGCAGGCAAATATCTCAACCGATTTTCTGTTGAAATACATAAGCATACTTCATTTCATCCGAAAAAAAAGAGTGTCCTTTGTCCATATGATTTTAAATTATTTCTGTCAGAAAATATCTGAATACATTTGCGAAGCAGCCCAGCTGTCTGTGAAGCATAGCAGGTAGGCAGGAGGGATCACTTCCTGGGATACCTCAGCTCGTGGTGAACACGGTGCTTTCCCAGACAAACAAGACTCTGTTTCTGTCTCTGCACGAGAGAGCCATTTTTCAGGGTGAATTAAGCACAGTGTGGAACATGGCAGCTGTGCTCGTGCTGCTGTGATATAACAGAGGTAACACGCTGTGCAGCTCTGCTTCACGCCCATCTCTTTGTCATCACATCTCTAACAGCCACTTGGCAACCAGTAAATCAGCCACCAAAAAAGGACAACAGACTGTATTGTATCAGTGATATTGAGTGGACATCTGGACACACACATACACATTCTTTGCAACAGAAAAATGTCAGTCTTGCACGCGACAGAAAAATGAAGGGGTTGAATGCTTGATACTTACCACTAAGGTCAAGGTGCTGCAGACTTCTTAGTGATGTAATAGATTTGGGGAGCTGGCTGATCTCATTGTTATTTGCAATTAGATGGACCAAAAACTTCAGTTCCCCTATGCTGTCTGGCATTTCCTTTAACGCGTTATGAGATATGTCAAGCTCCCTGAGGGAAACCAGTTTGGAAAGCTCCTCTGGAATTTTAGTTAACTGATAAAAATAAGAACACAGTTCATTTACTTATATATAACTATTTCTCTTCTGTAAAAAGTTCAAAGGTTACTTTCCTGCAGGCGAAAGTACATTCCTTAATTTAATTCCAACAATAAAAGTTCTGAATTTCTATTCTAGTGGAAGCTCCTTTAGTATTTTCCAATAAAAATATTGCTGCCAAGCACAGAATTTTTCAGCAAAATTCCTAAGGCACAATGATAGAATGACAATTGAAAAGCCAAGCCTCTATTGCTGGAAATTCAAGAGTGATAATTTTCATCATTGCTATCATTAATGAAAAATTTTACCCATTTTTTACACATTAAAAAAAAAAATCAAAAAACAAGGAAATAAAATGTATTTTTTTCATTTTGGTTCAGTTCTTCCCTTGGTCTTTTCTAATTTGCATTGTTCCCCTAGGAACTTTAATTGCTCTCCAGTTATTGTGGAAACAAGACTTGACTGTATGATGGTAGATTTTTCGTGTCTGAGAGAAGTAAGCCCTTGGAAGACATAACCATACTTGGAATCATACAAGCAAACCTGAGACTTTTCTGTAAAGCTGATTTTGCAAACTCTGGTGAAAGAAGAGATTAAAATGCTTAACTTTTAACATGAGTGAAGGCAAGGGCTGTTCATTTGCTTCAGAAAGAGATTTTCTTTTGTTTTCAACTGACAATAAGAGCAGTGACACTCTCTCCGTGACAACCACTACCTGCATTTTTAATTGGTAAAAGGTTTACATTTCCTCAGGAGATTGTTTTGATCTGTTCCTTAGTATTTGTTAAACAAAATTATTAAACTTGGGATTTCAGAAACGTGAAGCAATTTTCTCTGCTGTAAGCAATCACAAAAGTAATACAGCTTTTCCTGTTTGAGCTAGTGAAAGTTTAATGAACTTGTAAGAAGTATGACACAATTGGAAAGATTGGTTTATTTAACAGAGGAATCTTGGAGGCAGGCTTATCTATCAAATTTCCAGCTAGGATAAAAAGTATGCGTATCCTAACAGAATTTTGTCCAGCTCCAGTATTAAAAATTGGTAAATACAAACATATACTTTCCTCTTTACAAGCTTTTTTTCTGCTCTACTCAAACACAGGAGCTTTAACACGTTAGGAAAATGTCTATAATAATTTTCCAGCATGACAATCTGCACAACACAAGGTTCCTAACCTAAATTTAGGAAACATTCTCTTACCTTCAACCCATTCACTTGACACACAGTCAATTTCTCCAGTGATGAAAGAAGACATATTTCAGAAGGAAAAGATGCAAACTGGTTGTTTGATACATTTAAGTCTTTAATCATTTCCAGGTTGCTAATCTTTAAAGGAATATTCTTTATCTGATTATTCGAAACGTCGAGTGTTTTTAAACCCTTTAAAGAACATAATTCTTCAGGAAATGAGTCAAACTTATTGTGGTGCAGAAGAAGAACCTGGAGAGCCTTCATTTCAGATACCACTGCTGGCATACTATTGATTTCATTCTCACTTACATCCAAGTAAACGAGTTTTGTGAGGCTGCACAAGCATGCAGAAAATGAAGACAGTTTATTCTTTTTTAATTCTAGATGCTCCAAATCTTTAATATCAGAAATTCCGGGTATTAATTCTGAAATAGAGTTGCCACTGAGATTTAAGTATTTAAGATCAGATAGTGCACATACCACATTTGGAAACTGAGAGAGCTTATTATTGCTGAGATCAGCTTTGGTTATCCTTATACAAGTTTTTAATTCGACAGGGATGTATGTTAATACATTTCCAGAAAGCTCTATTTTGGAGAGGTCTTTTAAATGTGATATTTGTTCAACCAGCGAGTGTAGTTGATTCCTATTTAAAGAAAGCTCCTTTAAATGTTTAAGTCTGTGAATATTGGCAGGGAGCTGGGTTAACTGATTATCACATAGAACAAGATGTTTCAACATAGTACAGTTGCAAAGATTATCTGTAATGCTTTTGAATAAATTTTTGGAAAGGTTCAGAAACGTAAGTTCTCTCAAGTTCTCCACTTTATCTGAAAGAAACTCCAATTTGTTATCATCAGCTCTGAGTCCTTTCAGTTTTGTCAGCTGGAAAAGCTGCACAGCCAGAAATATAAGCTTATTGTGACTAATTGAAAATTCTTGTAATTTCTTGAGCTCTTTAATATCCTTCGGTAAACTCTGAATGAAGTTCTCACATAAGCTGAGATTTACTAGATTAGGAAGGTAGCAAGAACTCTTGGAAATATTGAGATCTGATTGGAATCGATGTTGAGTACCTTCAAGTTTTTCATGTCAATCATGGCATCTGGCAAAGTTTTTAGCTTGTTCCCAGCAAGCTCTAATGTTTCAAGGCTTTTCAATGCAAAAGGAAATTCATCAATGCTGTTGTGATTGAGAAAGAGCTCCTTAATATTTACAAGCTTGGACAATTCTTCAGGGAGGCACGATAACTGGTTGTGACTGACATTCAACACTTTTAGTTTATGAAGCAATGATATTTCTGGTGGCAGCAGTGTCAGTCTGTTTCTTTCAAGTATCAGGATCTCCAGATTAGACAGGTTAACTGTATTTAAGCGTAGCGTTTTTATTTCGTTGTTCTGTAAGAGCAAGGTTTTTACATTTTGGCTTTCGGAAGCAGACTGAGGCACGTCCTGGAGCCCTTTATCACTCAGTCTAAGTGTGAAATTCCTTTCTTCCGCAGGCAACAAAAATGTTGATCCACTTCCAGCACTTTCAGCATTCACTGCTGATGGTGACAAGCCTGATCTGGCATCTCCTCTGACAGCACCTGCAAGCACTTGCTTTCGCTCTCCAGTGTCTTTGTCAGCTGACTTCAACGTGTGCTTTCTCACATCTGTTTCAGATACAGCCTGAGGCACTGTGGGAACATTTATCTCAGTGGAGGATTCACACTCATTCCTTTTCCCAAGTAAATCGCTTCTTGGGACATTTTCAGTCTTTTTATAGCCTTCCTGATCTGCTTGAGGCTCTTCTTGTGAAATTTCATTCAAACTTTCCACAGTTGGGTCAGCTACTCCAGCAGTCTCTGATAAACGTAACGAGCCTTCCCTGGCACTGTTGTCAGCAGTGCCGTGAAAGCTTTTCAGACCCCCCGGAATGTCATCTTCTTCCTTCTCCAGAGACATCGTTTCTTGCTAAATCTTCAAACGTGCATCCCTCAGACAGACTTTTGCTCCCTAGTTTTAAAGCACACCCAACCTGAGCTACCAACACAGGGAACCCCCCCGTGTTCTCAGAGTAACTTTTCCCACTCACTTAAAGCGGCAGCAGCGGCAGCCACAGCAGCCCATACCCGCCCGAGGGTCCTCCCCCTCAGGAGCAACGTCGCCTACCCCCGCGCCGCGGGCAGGAACACCGCTGTGCCGGAGCCGCTCCCGCCTGCCCCCGGAGCGGCCCGTCCCGCCTCAGCCGGCAGAGCAGCAGGCGCAGCGCAGAGCCCGCTCCCTCACGGCGGCCGCCCGTTGCCGCGGCAACCCGCGGTGCCGCCCGCGCGGCGCCGAGGAGCGGTTGCGCACGCGCGCCGCAGCAGCGCGGTTCGGGCTAGGAGCGCGGCTGGCGGCGCCCGTCTGCTTTCGGGCACAGAGCTGGACGCTTACCGCTGCCCCTCCGTTGAAGGCCGGGCACCGTTTTGAGGCTGTTTTTTATTAAGTTTCGCAGCCGGCCGGCCTCCCGCCATGCACTTGTACCTCACTGCTGCCCAACGCACCGCGGCTGACACGGGCAGCACTGGCGGGGTCGGGCAGCCCGCCCTGCAGCACACGCTGACGAGTAACTGTTCCACGCGATAAAACCGTGCTTGTTTTTCACAGTGTGTATTTTCAGCTGCCTAGCTGGAACACACATTCAGTCCTTGCTTTGTCAACTGTAAAGTTCAACTACTCATTTAAAAAATGCTTATGGTGATCAACCTGTGTGGTTTTAGCTCCTGCTTACTAAGGCATGATTTTCATTTCTTGCAGCTTTTTCAGCTCTACTGTTTGGCACAGAGCACAGCTGCTAGTCTACATGCTGCCTTGCTTTCTGCTCCAGTCCCATTTCCCCACTCCCAGACAGAAGGCTGGCACTCACCCCTCCTTGTCACAACACCGCAGCGGCACCTCCTGTCCCCAGCTGCCAGCAGCCTGCCCGGAGCTCCAGCTCACAGCCTTCCAATAGGCATCACCTGCTCCCAGCTGGCTTGCCCAGACTCAAGAGTTCCCATTTTTTCGATCCATTCCCGAATTGTTTCCAAGGCGTGCAGCAAGGTGCTCCGTGTGCCTTAATCTGCAATCATCTGGAACCCTTCCTGTGATCCTATCACAAGATCATCCTACACAACTTGCAAGGATTACCCAACCCCTTTCCCAGGTGCACAACAGTGTGGGCCTTAACTTCTAATCACTGTGGAACTGTTCCCATGATCTTATCTCACGATTATCCTGCAAAACCTGCAAAGACCAGCCTGTTCAAGAACCCTGTGGTAATACCACCTGCTTGATAAGACATTTCAGGGCACTCTGATGCTGGCTGCAGTTAATACAAATAACAAAGGTGACTTGTAAACAATTTATTAGGTAGTAATAAATAAGAATCTTAGCAGAAAGAGCTATACAGCAATATGGCATAGTAATACTATTGATAAATGTGCAACTGTGACACACATCAACATTTTCCTTCTAGTTTTGTAACAAAGTGCTGTGTAGAGAAGAGTACTTCTGATACCAGTGCCACGATAGCAAGGATGCTACAAAGGACCTGACTGTTGCATTATTTACCACAAATAAAAGACAACAATCCATGAACATTTACTGCTATTTATGCCCATTAAATAGTAAAGCTTGCTAAGAAGACTTCAAAATATCCTTCTGTTCATTTTTTAACTTATTACTTTAATTCCTTAAACTGTACTTACTAGCAGTGAGGTACTATTAAAGGTATTACAAAACAGCACACTTGGGTTTTTTTGTTTTTGTTTTGTTTTTTTAACTTCTTTTTACAAAGTATTGCAAACTGTTTTAGCATGCAGCTTACATGGAAGGAGTAATCAAGTGCACTTAGAACCCTGAAATACAACCAGAATTTTTAGAGGTGTATTATGAATACTGTCTTAAAGTACAAAGACATTTCAGAATGCATAGGGTCCCTATCTTACACTTGGGACCCAATTTGTAAGACCCAGCTGTGACTTTGTAAAGAGCAAGAAGAATGCTTATAAATTTGCATGTTAAACAGTAATTGTAGCATTAAGTCCTGCATTCTCTGCTGCTTGCAGTTTCAAGGAAGTGAAATAAGCAATGAGAAGGAAAATTAGTTGAACAGAAGTAACTTAGTACCCCCTATGAGTTCTTGTTATTGAAGATGTGTTGCAATCCAGGATAAGAATTATTAAAGTATCTGAAGACCTCTGAATGAGATTTGTTTGTAAACCACTTCCTTCTCCATATAAAATGTTTTATATTGCACGGCAAAAGTAAAAGTCCAGTTTTCTTACAAGCACACTAAACATTGAATATGGCTTTTGAAGATTTAAAACAGTTCCCTTTTGACATCTTCATGCAGTATCTTAGAATAAATATGAACACGAAGTATAAGAAATAAGAGTAAAAATAAAGCCAGCTATCATGTTTGTCAGAAACCAAGTAAGAGTTTATCAAAAGCAGATGTTCAAAAGACTGACTGGGCTCCTAAGCATATTTACCACGAGTATTTTAAAAGTAAAGTTTGTCTAAAAAATACTGTAACAAATACAACCTCCTTGATGTTCCACAGAAAGACAAGTAAGGTAAAGATGTTAACTGAGATGTGCTTAACAGCACCATCAGTCTCATCCCTTGGGAAAAGTTTCCAGATTCATTCTCCTCCAACAGTCAAGAATGATTCTTGATTCACTCTTGTCCAATTTGGTAAAGCATTTAAATTTTGCTAGCTTTTACTGGTAACTCAAGCTCTACAATAGCTTATATTTGAAACAAAAATATTTATAAAAATAACAGATATGTTGTATAGCTTTCTAAAAAAATAAATCATGCAGTTTCTGTACAAAGTTAAAAAACTGTACAAATGGACTTTTCTCTTGTGTAAAATTCATGTACATGGAAGTCTTCTGTTAGGGTGAGAATTTTTTGCTTAGCCATAAGATGCTGTTTCATCATTAGTCCATCATTCATTTCTTTCACTAGGCATTAATTGGCCATTTAATTTCATCAGAAGTTTTACGATGAGACCTGCCTATAGAAAGGTACACAATTAAATTCTAATCACATTTCACAACAATTGCACAATCAACTTAAGTATATGGTAAATGCAAGTATATAAACAGAAGTCAGAGGTTACATCATTTTAGAGATAACAATGAAACCAATAACAAAGTTTTTTTTCCTTATAAATCAGAAAATGTTTTTCAGAACACTACATCACTTCTTCCTCTCTATCCAAATTCTTGGATGTAAAAACCAAAAGGCAACTACTGTCTAACTATACAACATACTCAAAGCTGCAGTTTTGTCACAACACCTTTTAACGTGACATATGGTCTATGACGATATTTGACAATGCCAAACTCCATTAGTTTTGAAAGAAATGTTATCAGCTTTAGCTCTGTGATTCTTGTTGTATTTGGAATCATCTTTAGGGTCTATGAGATGGGGCAACAAATGCAACAAACAGTTTTCACTACCAAAAAAAAAAAAAGTTCTCCGTAATGACTGCAAGTTTATTCTTAAGTATTTAGAATGCTAAAGGCTTCACATGCTGTAAGAACAAGCAAACATTCTGAAATATCGAGAAGAGTTCTCATCTGAAAATCACTTTGGGGGGGCAGAGTTTCGGTGGAGCTTCTTTTATACAGTACAAGGATCAACCACAAGAGAGAAGGAACATGTATCTGATCCAGGAAAAAACAATTCTATGTAAAGACAGGATGAAAAGTGTCAGTGCTTACCTGTTTGGTATGCACAATAAAACTCATTTTGTTTTCCAGACTGTGTATTTGAAAACATGTATCTCCATCTCCCAACTGCCACATAAAACAGCCATACTTTAAGCTGAGGAGTAAGGCCTACAATAAAATGTAATAAATTCAATAAATTGCAATAAAATGCAATAAAATCATTCGGAAAACACTGTCCATACTTACAGATGGAACTTTCCTTATTTCACAGAATTCTACCTAAGTGGAACAGTATGTTCCATAATCAAGCTGTAACTTATAAAGTAGTCAAGTTGAAAAATACAAGGCTTTCTATAGTAGTGCTTTTTGAAGACTTCAGAACCTTAGAAACCTTCATAGTCAATTTAGATGTGAAATGCCTACTAACACAGAGAATTTAATAGCATTAAACTTAGAAGTTTTTATTGGCAGTTCACTTAAACTGACCTTTGTTTCCATGTTCAGGAGATGCAGCCCTTTCACATTTACTCCTACGTAGACTTTGATGACTTTATGGCTACTCGAACTTGCTTTGGTGAATATCTGTCCTGTGAAAAAAGCTGCTCCATAAGTTGGAATTTCCCAGCAATTCTGCAAAAACATGCGCTGAAGGTGATGCATCTCTTTACTTACACCTTCACTGGTGCTCAGATTCTAGAAAGAAAAGAACAAAGGCAATCAATAAGTCTTTCAAAAAAAACCTGCATTTATTTGAAGAACATATCATAGGTCAGTGGAATTCCCACTGAAAAAGAAAGTCTCAGATGCCAAAATAGATGAGAATGCAGGTCCCTGTACAAGCCTCAGAAATCTTAACCACAGACACCTAACCACTTCAGGGTCCCAGTTTTCCCTCTTTTAGAAGTATTTCAGGCTAGCCAGGGTTAAGCAGCTGATACTACATACATCAAAATACAATATCAAAAATAATAAAAAACCCTAAGCATTCCTTCTTTGAGGGGTCCAAAGCATGTTTAGATGAGCATGCTCCTGCAAACATGGCATGGATTTTTTATTTTTTAAACAAAATAAGGTGCAACTTCATTTTCCTGAACAGAGCCCTCATTTAGAATGAAAAACCAATCCTGATATTTCCTCCTCCTCAGTAGCATGGAACTGTCACAACAAAGGGTTGTTAGACTGCTCCTAGTTCAAAAACAAATGAAATAAAAAATAACTTTCCAAATCTGAAACTAAGAGACAAAAATTCAACAAGGCCACACATGAGATTAGAAGCCATAAACGAGAACACAAGCCTTTAGCAATTAGGGGGGGTGTAATTGTGGGTGGGGTAGGTGGGACCAACCTCTTTGTTCTACACCCTGCATTACAACTTACCTGAATGCTACAGCTATTTTTAAAATATAAAATGTATTAATATATTTGGAGCAAAGACTGCAACTCTTTTCCCCTTCTCCTGTACCTAAAAATAACGGCCTAAGAGCAGCAGCCTACAATGCCGTGCTCTTATGTTTTATCTGACACAAGAAATAAAAAGGAATATTCTGCTGTGTCCTCTGCTATACCGCAGTCTTAGAAAGAACATTATCTTCCCCTTCTCCATTTGTATTATAAAGAACAGGAGTGATGTGCTGGTTTCTGACAGAAGAAGTGTAGACACCAGGAAAAAGTTAATTACTGAGTAACTTTGACTCAAAGAAAGAGGGGCAAGGCTGAAAGTGTTCCCTGTGCGCCTCTGCAGTTTCCTCTCAGACACCTCAAGTGATTCATATCAGCTGGAATAATTCTCCATCTGTCGCACCTTATTTATTCTACAATTTTTCATGAAGTTCACAAATTTAGTTGTCACGTGTGTTTGACTCACTTTGGAAATCAAAGCTTTTAAGTCTTTTACAGAAGCATCCTAAGTCCATGCATAGAAATTTTCCTAAGTTAACTACTGTACTCAAGGCAGTTTGTGCACCAGTAACAGATCCTTACCATACAAGCTACATCAGCAAAACAAACTTTATCAACCTGTGATTACAAGCAGATGTGAAAATATAAGTCAGAGCAGATTCTCTACATGTATACCTGTATAGGCAGTACCCATGAACGTAAAGTTAACATGGAAGATAAATGAACAGATGACAAATCATATTTATTTCTAAGAAGCATATCAGTTGTAACTGTACTAGAAATAAAAGCATTTCAACAACAACCCATCAAAAAATTCATAACATACAAGTTTCCAGATTATATACACACTAACATTTTTGTTCATTAGCTGACAATCGAACAGTCAAAAATATGCTTAAGACAGGATTTTCTATAATTTTTCTATTTGTCCTACCTTGTATTCATGAAGTATTCTGTTTGTCCAATGAGGAGCTTTACTTTTTAGTTTAGTGATTGGTACTATAGATTTAAGATTTTCTTCACTACAGAAAAAACAAAGCAGAAAAAAAATTCCTTCATTAAACAAAGAACTAAGAGTAGTGTCTGCCAGTTTTCATCTTCAAACCACATACACAGAGCTAGACACTCAGCTCCCATCAAATGTTCCCTCATCAACCAAGAAGCCTTCCTGAAATTGAAGCTAAGGCTTATTAAAAATCTAGTGGAATTCCCAATTAATGGCAATCCAGTCGATTTTGTGTTTACCACTTTTGTGTCATGCATTATGGACGTGGTAGGGAGAGGAAATGCTAGCAGCAGAACATGTGACACTTAGTTGATTAAAGACTTGTTTGAAAACCAAAATTATAAAGGAACAGTCACCTAAACAAGAATATCAAAAGATGATGGCTTACAGGTTCACTGCTCTATTCAGTACCACCAGTGACTAGGCCCATTCATCTCCACGTGAAAATAAGATACCACATAACATGAAAGCGAAGATTTGTATGAAGAGCCTTTTGAAATGAAGGCAACAAACACAAGGAAGCCTCTACTAACTTGCACAATTAATATAGGCTTCACCCTTTAAACTAACAAGGACAATAGTACACACAGACCTTTCAGATGCAGCTCACACTTAAAATCAGTGTAACTGCAGCAGAAAATGCAGCTGATGTACAGATGGTGGAGTATGCAACTAAGAAAAGCAAGCCAGCACAGCTCAGCTGAAGCTGTGAATGAGAGGATATGAGAACTATAGTAGCATCCTAGAACAGCACATCTGCTGTTACATGAATGAACTGGGGTGGAGATGGTGGGGGTTGGAGTGAAGAGTCACATAGCAGAGAAGTGAAATCCTGATGTGTTTTGATACTGCTGCAGAAAAGTATGTGGAAGCATAAAAACATATCCCAGAAGAGCTCAGCCACAGTTCTGCAGTCAAGAGAAGAAAAAGGGGAGAGAGAAGTACCATCTGGCAGAGCACTACTGGTGCTATATTTCTGACAAATTTAGTGTAGGATTACAAACGTTCCTCCCTGAAAGAGGAACATCATTCTTAAAAGTTGGTCTGACTGGACGTTGTAAGGTGCTCCTTCAGCATAGTCCAAAACCTCAAAACTCTTCATTTGCTTGAGGACTGTTACTCATTTTTGTATTACTGTGTCTCAGCACAAATTTGAAGAATACAGAACCTCTGTTCTTGGCCTTGGACAGCCATAATTAAAATGAGCATGTTTTACACTGTGCCTAACTTCTGTTAATGCTACCAGTACTATGCGGTTGCTCTGAACTAGAGCTCATTAATGGAGAAGAATAATAAAAAATGCCATATCTAAAATTTGATATTTCCTCAGGTAAGTGGAACTATCTAAAAATATTTCATTTAAAAACCAAAACGTACTTACTTTAGAAAGCCCTGTTTATGTTTCTTGCTCTCATAATTTCCATAAACAATTTGTAGAAGGAGACTTGCCAGGGTGATCAGCTTAGCATCGGGCGACGTATAGAAACCTTTCAATAAATTATATCTGGCTTCATCAAAAAGAATAAGAATAGCCAATGGATCCTCAATCTGTTTAAAAGATTTAAACAGCATGAATTCTCTTCAAAAAGAAAATGAACTTAGGAAAAAAAAAAAATGAATACAGTTCCTCACTGATTCAAAGATACAAGACAAAATGCGTAATCCCGCTTTGGGTACATTTTAGTAATGCTCTGTAACAGAAAAAATGAAACAATTATTGTGATTGACTTAATTCAAGACTTCAGTGATCTAATGCATTTAAAAGGTAAAGGTTATTAACGTACAATGCCCAATCAAAAAAGTTCACAGAAATTTTGCTGTGTTTTTTTACCCACAAATCCATTTGAGTATGTTTGAATATTCCCAATGAAATCAACCAATTAAATATTGGAAATATCACAGTACAGAGAAAAGAAAGAAAATAAGGAAGGTTACTAGTACGTGTATGACAAACACAGAGACTGGGTGACAATTGAAAAAGTGAGAAATCAGAATCTGAGTAAGAATAGAGTAGGAATAGAGAGAAACTGATGACAAACTCTCACAGAAAAGGCAAAGAGATGAGAGGTGTGGTTTACACAAGTATGTAAATTCAGCCATTAAACGCACTGAGCAGTGGTGTTCAAGGTGTTCTGATTCTGACCATGATTTCATGCTATCACTTCTAAGTGCAGACCTTTTTTTCTATTTCTAGTGGAAGTCTCACATCTCTTCTCAGGAAAAGCTGTGAAGTTTCCCTCTGAGGATCCAAGTTTGTCAGTTCAGTGAATATTTCAGGCCAGTCTCGAATATGCTGCAAAGGCTTGTGAAAGGGCTTCAATTGGAGGCCTAGGAAATATCAGAGTTGTGTTTATAAATAAACAGTAATAACTCAGCATATACCTATATGGATGAATTTATGCTGCACCAGAACAAGAATGTCTGAAACTGAGGATTCATTAAAAAACAAAACAAAACATTTTTCCATGTTTCCTAAACTGCTTTATATAAAAGGTTTTCAAAATATGGATTTACTGACAAAACTATTGGTATATATTTAATAAATGCATTAATGATAAACCTTCGTTATTTTCATGTTCTCAAGAGTGAATTTGTATTTAAACACGTAATGGAATACTAAGATGGACCACAAAATCACAAGTAAAGGACCTCCAGAAAGCCAGCAGCTATGTTAAATAAAATCACAGTAGCAAAAATGTGACAGACTCTTGTCTCAACTCTTACGAGAGAGAGAGAGGAGGAGAGAGAGGAGAGAGAGAGAGAGAGAGAGAGAGAGAGAGAAATGTCATGCCCAAAAGTCAGATTTTTTAATGGAAAAATACAGATATAGCCTATCTTAGAAATGTACTTTCTATTTTTTGAGACATAAACCATAAACTATTCAGAACAGACATTCATTTTTATTTGCAAAATGTCTCGATTCTTAACAGGCTACAGTAATTCAAATTTACAAGTTCACCTGTCTATATGAGAGATGAGAAATCAGTACAGAGCTTCCAACTGCTATATACTGCAGTCTGTATCTTCAGTAGTGCTCATTCACTTATCCAGCCTGTCTCTGTGATTACTGCTTGCCCATTTTCTAGCAGTGAGGAACCAGAACTCCATATCTATCTTACTTGCATTGCTTTGGCTTTTACATTATATGTAAAACTTCAAAGGAGCTATTACAGCAGAACATCTTTTTACTACTATCAGTGCATTTCCAATTTTCCTAAGGAAAAAAAAATTTAAAATACAAATTTTAAAAAAGTACAATAAACTGTCAAATATAACTATACTCCTTGCAACTTACTGAGGTTCTCGGAACAGATCCAGATAGTAAAGTATTGCTGGGTTTCTTGAGACAAACGCATCCCTTCCATTATTTGCTGTACAGTAGTGTTGTTTCCATGTTTCAACTCAACGGAGCGGTACGACCCGTCCATACGATAAATTCGTGCCTTTTCATACTACACACAAATTCAATTTATTGTTATTAATATTGATTTGTTAAAGTTCTTTCTGTTGGTTTTTGTGAAGAGTTTAAGCAATTTAACCGTAATTCAATAAAATCTACACTATAGAGAAAAAGAACACTGCACATCTTTGTATTTCTGCTTATGAAAACTGTACATTTTGTGATTTATACAAGTTCTTTTACTGGGCTTTTTACCACAATAACTACGATACAGGTTCTACTTGTATACTGAAAACTTCACTTCTGTTTTAACTCAAAGGCAAACAGGACTAAGTTATCTGTGGATTTGGGCTCAACTGCCTAAGATATCAAGCAACAATTACCTCACTATTACTGGCATGTTGTAAATTATTCCAACCATTAGTCTAATCTAACAAGGCTATTTTTTCAGGAGGAAAACATCACCCTTAGTACAGATACCACTACAATACAAACAATCTCACTAAGATTTTTTAGGACTTCTATAATCTTACTGACAACAAATTATTTTTCCTTTCAGAATTCCCACAGTGTACAATGACTTACACATGTGCCCAGAGAATGCCTCCTGAAAGACTTACTTAAATTGGGTGCTTAAGGCACACATCATATAAATTAATGAAACACCTGGTGTACATCTCTCTAACTCTCAGACTATAATTTTGTTTCCAACCTAGTAAGGACTCCATTGACGGCTAAGAAAGCCTACATTGACTACATGATAAAAAGCCAATTTTGTAGAAGTCTACATTTAAGGAGCTGAATGTTCCTGCTTCCATACCCATAAGTTGATAAGGCACAAAGAAAAATAATGATTACATAATCAAAAGTAGCTGATGATAGATCAGCAGCTGATGTGATACTCCTGCAAATAAATCAAATACTAACACAAAGCCTTAAATATAGACAGAAACATTTAAAGAGACAAAATGTTCATTTGTCAGTATTCACACTAACCTCTTGAGTACAGTGCACACTTCCTTTAAAAGCTCTTAAATGAGCCTAGCCTAGCTCTTCCAAAGTCTATTTATAAACGAAATATAAACTTCAAGATACTTAGAAAGTAAACACATACAGGTTTATTTACAGCATCCTTCAGCAGTTTTGCAGTTTCTTCCCACTCATTTTGTTTGTTTTCTTCACAGACATTCAGTGGAGACCTTCCCTGTTGATCAGTAATGTGCTACAAACAAACAGAAACACTGATAATGCATTGCTTTGACTGGAATTAGGCAAACATTTCACGTTCGAGATAACTGACAAATAATGGAAAAAAGTAGAGTCAATGAAAAATATTTAACCATTTTTTGGCAGTCACTCAATGAGACCATTGTGTTTACACACTGTAGTATGGACACAAAGTGTCACATGCACAAGCTAGAAACACGTTAAATTGCCATTTCTGTACACAAACAGAACTTACTCTGTCAATTTCTGGATGATTCAGGAGAATTTGTACTATTTCAGCATGCCCACCTCCAGCAGCAAAATGTAGAGGAGAACTAAGCTGGCCATTCAAAAGATTTGGATTGCACTTTCCCTTTCCAGTAGCATCCGAGTAGCTTCAACTTTTCCATACCTACAGACAGATTAAAAATGTAACAGACACAGCAAATGTAAATTAAAATCTTTTCCAGATACTTCTAATAAGAAGAAGTACACTGCCTTGCTCAAGAGTTTTTAGCTTTCCAAAGACAGCGAACATTTAGATGCCAAAGGCAGCGAACATCAGTAAGTTTGTATAACTTCTGCATGTATTTGGTACTGTCTAGCAACCATTTACTAGATTTATTATACATACACCCAACCCTGCTTTACACTGTTTGGGTAGCTGTAGCAATTCAGTCATGGCAAAACAGGCTCAGACTTGCTGCAAAGAAGTCTGTGTAAGAATCTGCATAAAGCTTCTGAATGTTGTGCAGATGCCTCCTAAGACTCATGCTGGTAATTGAGAAACGGTGGCATTAAATGTGTATGTAAACTTTTTGAAAAATCAAGTCATTTTTGTTTGTTTTGGTGTTTTGTTTTTTTTTTTTTTTTAAACAGCCAAGCTTGATTTTTATGTTCAGGTTCAGATGCTGCTATAAATACAGAAGACTAAATTCTGCTTAAAGATGAAACAGAAGTATTTTTGCAAGGTCTGACAAAAGCTGTGAAAGAATCACAGATTTAAATCATCACAGCATCATAGAATCAGTCAAGTTGGCTTCTGCAGATCATGTAGTTCAGCATCGTGCTCAAAGCATGACTCTCACTAACACTTACTCAGCTCAGCTATTGTGTTATAGAACTGTTCACAGCCTTTAACCAATAAAGACTGCAAGAGTTACTACAGTAAACTAGACCCAGTGTCTCCAATAGCAAGTAAAACAGGTACTTCAGGACAAACATAGGGACAGATATAAGAGGCAATAAATAAGTGTCTGATGATATGGTAACCATACTCGGTCTTCTCTGAAACCGCTCAGATAGCAGTTATCTCAAAACCTCAAGCAGTATTTCTCTTCAGAAGGTAATATATAATAACATATATTAAGAGACAAAGTATAGAAAATCTAGATTTTTTTTTCTCATTTTTGAGTCCGTATGATGAATTACACAAAATACTGCAAAAGAGTCATGACAGCAAGAAAGCATTTGATTGAAAAAACTATATTGGGTTGACTCACCAGCATGCATAATGGATTGGTGCCCAATGGTCACTGTCTAACTGATTAACAGAAAACTTTTTGTCCAAAAGGTGGCTTAGTAAATCAGAGTCCCCTTCACAAGCACTGCGGTGAAGAGGGAAATCATCTACCCACTGGTGTTCTCTATGAATTAAAAAGGAAAGCAGGAGGGAATCACAGTTCAGAAACATTTAGATAGTTGAGAACATCAGTTTTTTTAAAATGACTAACGCAGGACTAACTTTAGATCTATATGAATAATAAAGATGATGCTCATACAGCTAAAATGCGTCAGTATTTGTACAACTAGCATTTTAGTCATGCAGTACCCAAGCCACAGCTTTATTCATTATGCAAAGAAATGCTTCCCTAACATTTGTAATTTAAATCTTTCTTGATCTGACTTTTAATTTGTGTACTTAGAGACTTCAAATAGATTTTTTTTTTTAAATATGCTGTTGTACAGTAGAGCCCTAAAGAGTCTCATGCTGACCAAGCCTGCTAAGTACTACTGTAATATAACAAAACTAAAGTAAATATTAATGAAAAAGAAATGTAATACTTGTCCTCTGTGACACTGCTCATGCTACGTTGCCACTTTTCTCTTTTAGGAATCTGAATTTTTGAATAGTCTGGGGCTCCAAGGCCAAAGTAGGGATTTATTACCACTTTGTCAACCTGCAAAGACATTTAAATAAAATTGAAAAAAAAAAAATCTTAATGAGATTTGGACAAACAATCCCCATCCAGGCCAAGTATTATCTTGGTGCCAAAGTTATCACTGTAATATTTTATAACTAAAGAGATTAATGTTGAAGTGTGAGGATTTGGAAATCTGTTTGGCAGTAAGCGTGCAATAAAGAAATCTGATTATATTAAAACATAAAGCATGCTCAGAAAAAATGAGCAAATAAAATATGAAACAGAAAAGCATGTATGTTCCACAAACACAAAATGAAAATATAATTCTTACCCTGTTGGTATACTGAAGGTCAGATCCAAACAAAGGATTATAGATACACATATCTGCTTTCTCTAATGCCAACATTTTACTCTTTATTTCCAGAGCGGTATAACCCATGTGTAACGAGCTCTCTGTTTGACCAGGTTCTATAGCATAAGCAGGGTTTATTACGTTTGTTTTAATTCTCTCAAGAGGAGATGGTCTGAATAAAGCTGGGATGGAATGAGACTGGGTATGCCGCTCATCCAACCACCTGCAGAAGAAATTTGGCAAGTTAACTCATTTCCTGGTAGAAAAGGGCTATTCTGATCATGCCTGTCCATTACTTTGATTAACAGTTGTTTGTATAGTAACTACAAATTATTTTTTTTAATTAAAATGTAATTATAATGTGTGTAAGTAATTTTACAACACTAAATTTAGCCCCATACATGATATTCTTTTTAGCAAGTGTGTTTGCTGAAACACACTTCCTGCAGATGCAAAATCTCAAAGAAAAGGAAACTAAAAATATATGAAAGTAACAACGGTTATAGCCAAAACACTTGATCACACCAATACGTTGCTGTTTCACTTCATTTACTTTCATTTTATCAGTATTACTACTCTCAGGACACAAATTCTGCAACTTAAAGCATTTTAAGCGTGACCTTAACTTTCAGGATCTGTACAGTCTTAATAAGACTTCTGACTTTGGGAGAAACAGCAGGTTCCTCAAGAGCTTCCAAACAGCCAATTCTCTTTCAGAAAGGCTACCGCTTGTCTTTTTACATAGCTGCACTGAAGATTATTCTGTTTGAAGTGGACTTCTACTGACAACAGAGGAGGGTTTTAGGCCCCTCTCAAAACTTGAAATAAACACATACTTTGCTAGAGTACAATGAATTCTGTTTAGTGCTTTATCTTGGAAAGGTAGAATAAAGAAGCATATGCTTTGGAAAGAAAAATCCACTGATACACTGTTTAGAGCTTGGCTGTTCCAGAATCACATCTAAGAATGTGATTCTCAGTGTAGAACATATGCTTAGGCCTGGATTAAGTCCCAGACTGAATCTATCGTATGTTTCACAAGCTGTGCTCCCTTCACTTACTCATCACCCTGCTGTGAAGAAGGACATTAAAACTGAGGCCATCGTGCTCTGAACACCCTCTTGCCTGTCTGAGGGTATTTTCAGGGAATTTCTCTAAACAGTCAGTAGTTTAATTAAACATGAAATCTTTCACAAGCATTGTTTCTGGCTACCTACTTAGAGCACAATCAATATAAACTTTTTTCCATTATACTTCCAAAGTTTTGCTCACATCTGTAAGGCTGGTGACATATGCAAAGCACAGCTTAGAACATGAAGGCATTCATTATGTAGCAAACAAATAGAAAATCTTGCATAATGGTATACATGAAAATACAGAAATTGCCTACACACAACCTTTTTAGGCAGTTGCCCGTAACTTTATATTTTTACATTAGCCAAGATTTTTGCCTAACTTTATTTGTGTGTGGCAGAAAAATGTGCTCATAAACATGATGCTTTCCTACTCCTGAAAGTAAAGGTCTCGTTCACTTCAACAGATATTCCTGCAAAGAAATTCGTACATAATTATGCCTGGTATTTCTATGTAAAGGCTATGTAAAAAGGCCAGGACACTTTTGATGTGTTAAATTTTCAAATTGCTCTAAATCTGGCTACACAACTAATTGCCTTTCTTAAAGTCAATTCCCTGCTGCAAATAAACTCATACGGCTGGGAGAGATGCACTTCAGGGTTTGTAAAGGGAAATCTAAATGGTATAAAATTAACAGGATAGTTCTACACTCTTGCAAATACTCTTATTGATAACATTTGTGCAATTTAGAGAAGATTTGATATTATTATATGATTTCGTAAAACATTAACTGTAATCAAGGATTTCCAGTAAATCACTTGATTAAGAACACTGTTTCTCAGTTCACAAAAACATTTTTTAAAGATTTAGAAATTTGTTGTCATGCTTCTCATAATCATGAAGTAACATAATATCATTTTACTCTTAATCACAAAAATGATGTAAAAATTATTTGCTATATCTTCAGATTTTTTTGTTTATCCTCTATGTCTCTGTATTTGCATTCATAGTATTTCTTACTTATCCAAGGCAATTAGCATTCTTGCAGTAAGTGTTGCAAAATGTGTGCTGGATTCACTGCAGACTCTCATGATGTCTTGAAAACAGTAGAACACAGGGCATCCTGGACTGTATGTATATTTTGTATTATCTAAAAAGGAAACACACTTTGAAGATGTATTGAAGAAAATAATCTTATTTTCCCTCCTGTGTCTTTTATAGTTACATATTCCCAACCTACTGGCAGCAGTTCTGTTTTTTTTCCCCACACAATAATTGACAGATGTTACACACAGTCTTCACATAACTATTCATATCCCAATGGAGTAACCTTAAAAACCTTTAAGTGTCCAGTTACTATTTCATCACTGTGATCAGCTTCATCTGAGGAATTAATATGAAATGTATGCTGTTGCCAGAAGAATAGGACTTCAGAACTGAAGAAGTCATTGCTATTGGTAACTCTACAATGGTATTTACTTATTTGATAGTTTTTATCCTTAGGGTCTTACCACAAAAGCAAAAAGAAGTTTCACCAAAAGCACACAGGCATTTTTTCAGGCTTGTTTTCAAATACTTTCCTGACAAGCAGTACACTTTGCTTCTAAAAACATCATTCATCATTCCTTTTTTAAACAAAACTATTTACAGAATTCGCTAAGCATTCTTGTCTGAGTAAACAACACCGAACTGAATAGTCTGGATGTCTGAAATAGAATTATATTCAGTAAATTTTATAGGAGTTGATTATATTTCAAAACGCATGCATTCAGTGAACAAACAGCTTAAATCAGAAGTGTGCTATGGTTATGGAAACAAATGCAACACATTTTCCAGGATTTTAAGTAACATTTTCAGGTTTTAAAGTATACAGGTTTCTACCTAACTCTAACTTTTTAATGTTTAAATAAAAAAACACACACAGCATATTCACAAAAATCCTGAAATCTTCAACCGAACTTCTGTTAAATGAATGCAGCTTCAGAAATTATGCTTAACGTTACCTTTCACAACAGTCGGAACGATGTAAAGTGATGCCTCCTGGCCTGCTCTCTCTCCATCCAGAGGGAATGTCTTCATTAACACTACACGCTTCCCTAGCACATTACATTAAAATGAAAACATTAACCAACATAAATAAATAAATATATAAAAACAGTCTAGAGACCGTTAACTGGATGCCTATCAGGCCAATCTTTCCTAATTTCTAGGAAGAAAAAGGGCATACTACTAGCTAAAATCTAAATCAAGCCAAGAACATCTAAATAAATACACAAAATAAAGAACACCAATATGTCCATAGTCATTAGCCTGAAAAATGACGGCACTGTACGCCTTTTTCACAATAACTTTTCCCTGCTCCTGATTATTCAGGTTGCTCTCACCTCTCAAAAACACCAGTCTTTAAGTTAAAGAAGATTCCTTCTGAAATGGGAAAGCACAGCTGCATACCGTATTTCACATTAGGGTGATTCATGTAGTGGTAGGACAGTACTTCCCACATTGTCCTCCCTTCCATTCTTACAGAATCTAGCATTTTGTTTCCTTTTCTGGCCACAGCTGCATATTTTAGCAGAGGCTACACTAAACTGTGCATATTAATGCCTCTGTCCTGTGTGAGTCAATTCAGAACTGTGGTATGAAACACTTTTGCTTTTGTTAGGAAGCATGTATTAATGCTATTAAGTTATGTTTCCTGCCTCACTAGTTTTGTTAGGTCCAGTTGCTACCATCTGCAGCATTTTACCATGCAACCACCTATTCCTTTTGTAAACTGTTAACACTATTGTCTTGTTTGGCCTGACAATCTTCCCTGTGTAACCTAGCTTACAAAACAAAGAGGAGATACACAACAAAAAAAGTGCTTTAGTCAGTACAGTTTATACCAGTTTGGAAATGAAATAAGCTGACTAAACCAATTTTTGGCAGCGCAAATGCAAGGTCACTTGCTGGACCAGCTACATCACAGTAATGAAAAAAAAAAAACAACCCACCAGCATAGTCATCAAATTAGATATGTAACCAATGCAGTTATGCCATATGTACATTCACATAGATACTTTTAACAATGCTGGCACTGAACAGACTTTTTAAGTAATCAATTCACTAGTTGGAGTTTTAGGTCAAATTAAGGTTAGAAAAGCCACTTCAATCTGGTTTGCCAGAAATTTAATTCTCAATTTGAGATGAAAAAGCAGTATGGGCAGGAAAAGATTCATTTGAGAATATTTTAGCAAGCATTTTACAGAGATGGAAGGTAAAGAGAAACTATGGCAAATTAAAAGCTGTGTGGCTTGGGTGTTTTTTATGAACTCAAAGCAGACCTTGCCTTTTAAACTAACATCATGCTCTCTGACAATCTCCCCACGCCCTGTTTAAGTTTTAAACTATTTTACAGAGCTACCAACAGCAAATCAGATTAAAATATTTTTACCTTTAATACCCTGATTGGCTGGTGAAATTGGTTTGGTGGCTTCTAGCACATAATCCAAGATGCTCTGGGTTATTTCAGTGCCGCCCTGCAGCTTAGTTTCCAATAAAACTTTCTTTCTCTTTTTCTTTTGACCTTCAATGGGAACCTCGAGCAACAAAATCTTTCAAACAATAATAAAACAAAAGGACAACTTAGACAAGTACAGAACAACTCCGTGCCTACGCGTGTATTTATCATATATATATAAAAGCAGTAACATAACGCAGGAAGTACTGAATCTGGAGAGCAGGAGAGCTAAGTCAGAACAACCTCCTTAACACTAAGGCTAAAGACAAAAAGACAAGGCTGCACCCTTGCACTGAGCAGCCCACAGGCAAAAGGCCCTGACATGAAATAAAACAGCAAAATTGCAAACTGTAAAGCATTCAAATATTCTAATGATAGGGCAACACATAGCAGATATATGACATGCACGTATATTATTGTCTGACAATATCCTATCGTCAGATTTTCCTTTAAGCTGTATTATTATATACTTATTATTACATATTATTTTTAAAACATCATTGAAGAAAAATATTAAATAATTTTACTTCATAGGATTTAGCTCGATATTCCCGAGAGTTCAGGCTTGCAGTATTTTTTGGACGGATCACTGCAACGTATGCATTCCCAATGTTTTCTGGATTTCCCATCTCTTCTTTTTTTTTTTTTTAATTATTGTTTTATCCCTAGAAATAATGAATAAATAGGATGATTCAGTTAAAAATAAAAAAAAAAATAAATCCAACAACATGCTAACTCCAGGATACAGTAGTTATGTGTACCGATTCTTTGTGTTTCTCATTTATTGTTCTTTAACTGGAAAAACACCAATGGTTACTGTAGTTTTGCTTCCTGTTCATTAAGCAGTAACATGGACATAAATATATAATGTCCCCCATTCTTTTAAATTTAATATGAACAATCTTCTCTAAATTTCTTTTACAGTAAAACTGTTTTTTTCAGTTTATAAATATCTCCCATTTTATAAGGCAGACAAAAAGCTGGAGAAATTCAGCTATGTGAAACTGAAAAAGAAAACCACTCTAAAGTTACAAGCACATCAATTCACAAAAGGTGCTATTACAAAGTACTGCGTTTCTATCAATTCAAGGAAAACCCTGATTTTCCTTTTTTTCCTCCCAATAAGAAGTCTTGCCTGCAACCCAAGTAACAGAAGATAAAAATAAGCTATAATATGGACTTTTTTTTCTTTACTTCAGCAGAATTGTAAACTTGGCACAATTCGTTCAAATTCAGCTTCTAGAAGGAACAAGTAGCCAACTTGATTTCACAGAATATTTGGTAACACCCTTTCATTCCACATGCTGTTTGCAGATTAATCTATTCATGAAGATTTGCAATTGTACTGTTTTACACTCTTCACCTTTTTAGGAGGAACAGAGGTCTTTAGATTTCCATGCTTTTAATCCAGTATTTTTGCTGGGACCAGACTACCTGAAAATATATTAAAAAAAAATTTCAATAAAAGCACACACACGTTCACCTCCAGCTAACACAACTGTGTTACTTAGGTGACGTAATGATAGCACTTAAAAAGTATATCAGAATGAAAACATCTAAATACGAATTGGCATTACAGCAGCCTCTAGTAATGTCAAATAAGCAATACAGTAATTTGTGAGATGTAAAGGAAGAAGAAAGACCCATCCTTTAGAAGCACGGTACGTGCCCCAGGATGCTCGGGGTTTGGGGTTTAGGGCAGGGCCAGGGGCGGGTGAAGCAGCGCGGGATTAATGCTGAAGGCTCTGCGCTCTGTTCAAAGGGAGGGCGGCGACTTCAGGAAACAAACGGCTCTGAGAGCTGCCATGTAACTTCAGAAAACAAAAAGGGAAAACGAAAAGGGTGGAGTTGCGAGGATGCGACAATAAAACTGACCACTTTCAGAACGCGCCGCCAGTGATCCCAACCGGACGTGAGGCGGTAATGTGCACCGCTGCCGGCAGGCAGGCACAGCTGAAGCGAGGAGCGCTTCAACCCGCTCCCCGGGAACTGGAGGAACTCCGAGCTTCGCTTTCATCTCTCAAAGGAAGAGGCCGACGCGCGCCCACAGGTGGCTGCGGCTGAGCCGCGAGCAGCTGACCCAGCGCTACTTCCTTTCCCACACGGAGCAGCGCGACGCGCTCGCTATAGCTGGAGCTCGTATCTACCGCTGCTTCTACCTCCCAGATCCTAACGCCCATCTGCTCCAGGCTCCAAACCAGCGCCGAGCTGTGCCGGAGCCTCCCTCGGCGACCCCCGGGCCCAGACACCGCGAGGCCCCTACCGCCCTCAGCGAGGGGGGTCGCAGAAGAGGCTCCGCACCGGCCGCCTTACAGCCAGAACCCGTCCCGCTCCCTCCGCCCCGACCCCTTCTCGTTCCCTTACCTTCCTCGGCGCCGCCGACCACCGCCCCATCGTCCCGCCGCGGCCGGCGCCCACAGGCCCCGCGCCGGATAGCCCGCTCCGCCCCGGCCCCGCCCCGCGCCGTCCCCCGGCTCGGCGATTCGCTTCCCGTCGGAGCCCCGCGGGCCGCGGCCGCCGATGAGTTTCCGGGTCGGCGGCCTGAACTTCTGCCGCCGCCGATCGCTGACCGCGGTCGGAGAGAGGGAGGAGAGGAGCGGGTTGGGGCCGTGAGGCGCCACCGCCTTGCGGGTGGGTGCTGAGGGGAAGCGCCGCGCGGGGCCGGGCACCGCCGCCCGCAGCTGTCAGCGCCGCCGCGAACAAAGGGGCGGCCGCAGCCACAGCGCTCCGCCCGCGCGTAGCGAGCCGCGTCGCCGGCTGTCAGCCCCGCCGCCCGGCCCGGCCCGGCCTGGCCCGGCCCGGCCGAGAGAGCGCTCCAGAGAGTGCCGTGCGTGGGGCGGAGCGGGAAAAGAGACACAGACAGAGAGAGGAGCGTCCGCCGAGCAGATGGAGGCGCGGCGTGCCGGGCGCCGAGGCGCTGAGAAAGGCCGGGGAGAGCCCCTGTGAGCAGCGGTGAGTGCCCCGCGGCGCTGCCGCCGTCCCGGCGCCGCCCGGGGGCAGCGCGGGGCGGGTGGGGATGGGGCGGCCGCGGGCGCAGCTGCGAGACCGCGCGCGTCGGGGCGGCGGCGCTCCGCATGCCGGCCGGGGCGGGGCCGGGGGCTCCGGTGCTCCGCGGCGTCCTCGGCGCGGTGAGAACGAAGGGCGGCGCCGGCGGCCCCGGGCCGGGGCTGAGAGGAAGCGCGGTGGCGGAGGGGCGGCGGGAGCCCCCCGGGGCGAGGGCGCCCGGTGAAGCTGCGGGCGAGGGGCCGCGCCGCGGATCTCCCCCGGAAAGTTGGGGGTCGGGCCCGGCCCGCCGCTTCGGTCGGGCCTCCCGCCGGGCCCTCCGTGCGGAAGGAAAAGTGTCGGGAGCGGCAGCGGGCGGTGAGTCCCGGCGGAATGGCTCCGTGCCGCGCTCGGCGGTGCGGTCGTACGCGGCCTTTCCGGAACGAAAGCGAACGCGCACTGTCTCACGGTCTCGTTTATATTTTTTCCGAGAAAAGCGTTGAGCCTTGGTAGGGTCAGCGTAGCTCGTGTGTAGCGGTAGCGGGATCGCGCTCTCAGGCGTGTCGGAGTGCGCACTGGAAATCCAGTGGCTTCTGAAAACTGAGGAGCCGTGATAAACACAGCGCCAGCTGTCCTTTTTTTCGGAGAGCAAACGTTGCGAGGTCCCGAAACTGCATCGACTCCCCAGAAAGTGCTCTGCTGAGTGAGGTGTTCTCCTGCGACCTGTATTTTGCTCATGGCCTCTCCTTCCTTACCGAAACGTGGCGTTTTGGTTGTAGGCGAGCATCAGGTGTACTGATACTGATGTACTGAAATTCAGATACGCTTTCTAAAAGGACGGGCTGCTTTGGAGAAACTTATTGGCAGCAGAGCTTAGCGATGAGGAGAGGCTGAAAGGGAAGAGTCTTGCACATCTGGGGGTTTTATCTGTGCTTCTCCATCTCTTTGAGTGTGAAGCGTGGTCCATGTGCTTTTGGATACGGGAGAAAGTAGGAAATACTCTTCTTCACCCGAAAGAAAGAGGCTCTGTTCTTACAGAAAGTGACATCGTTTTTCAGTTCCTAACATTTGTCTTATTTCCTTGACGTGTATGCAGAAGTGATGGCACTTACAGGCAGATGTCTTTTTAATTTTTTTTGTGGTTGTGGAATGCATAATTGGCTGAAATGAAGAGTTCCAACACTTTCAGTAATTCTGTACTCAAGCAAGTTCTGCCTGTAACAGATCTTAGTTTAGTCTTAAAATAATAAAATATTTTAGTAATGTAATTACTGAATAAAAAAGTAATTCCTGAATAAAAGTATTACTAGAAAACATACTGGCATAAATAAGCCAACTAATATTGTTGGTGCCCTTTATATATGCATTGGAGGGCTATTATGAATGGAAATTAATTAAAACAAAACAAACAAACAAAAACAACCCAGCAGTGGCACTATACATATGTAGCACCAGTAGCCAAAAGGGGGATGGGGGGAAGTAAGATTTAAGCTTTACACAGCCCTTTTTCTTTTTTTCCCTGGTATGCCACACACATCTAGATAGAGTAAGGTAAGTACACACATCACTATCTGCTGAGGCTTTTTAGAGGAACTTGGAGCTTCTTTAGGCATGTATGCTGTGTGCCAGTTTACGTGTATCTGCTTGTTAGAGATTTGTGTCAGGAGTGACACGTCTGCTATGATTGATTAGCACAGAATTGGCTTTTTGTTTCAGTAATAGAGCTTTTTTAGTTTTTGGTGTAGCCATTTGCAGTGACTTTTTTTTCCCCCCAGTTATTTTCTTTGTTCTGTGATGGATTTTTTTTCATATTTTTGCTTTGCTGCTTAGATTTTGTACCATTTCCATTACCTGAGTGATAATGAACTTTCCCTCAAATCTGAATTCTTGAAGTTGCTTTCTGGTGTTGCCCTTGTTGACACTTTGTTAATTCTGATAAGGTGACTCATGACAGTAAGCAGAAAGTTGGAAAGCCGAAGCTTCCAAATATGTGTGCCTGGGTGAGTTGTGTGTCTGATCACACTGCTGCATTTTGCATAATTGATGTTGACACATAGCAAAAAGGGATCTTTGGTTATACCACGTTAAAAGTTGAAGCCCAAGGAGTCTACATAGTACTTAAAAACTACTTCTTCAGAACCTCTAAGCATCTTCCAGATTTGAGATGGAACTAGTGAAAAGAGTCTACCATTTTCCTCGGAGGAGTATTAGTTTGACTGGCTGGTGTCAGTGAAATAGTGTGCGTTTCATCGCAGCCTGTGTTAATTTGCCTTTATATGCATGCGTGAGTATATTATGTCTTGCCTCAAAAAGTAATCTGGGTGGAGTGCTGTAACCATCAGTATAGTGATAGTTCATTATCTTCAGTTAATTAGTCCAGAAATCACTGTGGAGAAAAATAGATACTAGTCTGTTGTTCCTAATGGCTTGTTTTCCAGATTACCATTCACACCCTGTTAACAGTACTGCTTCATTGCTTTTAGTCTCATGTACCTTCAGTAGTACTATGAGAAGAAAGAAGTGATAATGTAGCGGGCTCCAGTTTTCTCCTGCTGCTGTCTGGAGGCGATCTGAGGGAGCCCGTTGTTATTCCACACTCTCTTCCAGTATTCTTGTTTTTAGTAATTGAAAGTAATTTTCTGAACTTGCAAACGTGTCATACATGTGAATTAGAAATTTTAATCTATTTACATCCTCAGCTCTCCCATTTTGCAAACAAAAGAATTGCCATAAATTTTTATTAAGACAAACGCTTCTTTGGGTTTAAAGCACATTTTTAGTACTTGTATTGTCCTTGAATTTTCTTTAACGTGTCTTGCTGAAGTTGCTTGGGGGATACTTTCATTTTTACTTGTGATTTATATTTTAAAGCACATTAGTGCTGGGCCTTGAATGTTGAAGGACAGCTGCAGTAAAAATACAGGACCGTGTTGTAAATGCAGTGCAACGTGAGGGCTGAGTGCTGGGATCCTTCCCGACTGGCATGGCTTTCCGGAGCACCTGCACAGCAGTGCTGTGTCATTTTCCTCAGGAGCTTTTCTGATCTGCCCTTTCCTGGAGAGGAAGACAAGGGACTTTGTTCCAAACTGACGGGAATTTTCCAAGAGCAAGTTTAAGTATTCAGTAGTTCTTATATACAACCTTCTCTACTGGGGGGAAAAAGAAAATCCCTATATTGAATTTCTTGGGGATTTTCCCTTCTTCAATAAGAACAAAAAATAGGCTTTCAATTTTGACGTACTTTGTGAAAATAACTCTCTAAAAACATACAAGTAAATGAACCAAAAAAAAGTACATCCTGGAAGATGTACAGTCACCAAAAATTCCAAGGAGTAAAGACTCACAAATGGTAGCCAAATGGTGTATATTCATTTCGGAGGGGTATATTTAAACTGCTGAAAACCATTTAGTCTTTACTTTATAATAAGGGCTGCATCAGAAGTACAGTCTGGGCAGTTCTGAGTCACTGTGGTGTTTTGTGTAAGTCCTGAACTTGCTGGAACGATCTGAAATAGTACATTTGTATTCACTGCTGGTGGTCAAGTGCAATGGCATAATAATTCTTTCTCATTTTAGTATTCTGAAACAAAGTATAGCTTTTCGTAGGGGAGAAGACCTAACACAATTGATTTCTGGACCATCTGCAAGAGTGTGTGATGAAAGTTGTTAAACAGTCTCAACTTTTGGTAACTGGATAATAAGCTTTGAAAACTCAAATGAGTTGGTTTGCTATCAGAGCAGTTGGCTGTGGCTTCCTTTCTTGTTTAAGCAACACAGTAAATCACTGCTTGGCTACCTCCTACATTAAGAAATGTTTGTAATTCTGAACTGATTTTCTGAAATGTGAAGTTGTTACGTGTCTTTTTTCAGAAGCCAGTGTAAGAGATAGGAAGATAATAAATACATAAAGAACAAGTCTATTGTTTGTTTTCAAATTCTGGATTAACTAAAAGTACTGTAATACTTATGTAGGCAGTATTTTTTCTTCTTAATGTAATGCCTTTTAAAACAGTGGGTATGGGTTTTTTTGTTTGTTTGTTTGTTTTTTGTTTTGTTATTGCTCTTCCGTACAACATTTCTGCCATTCTCGGAGTACCTCTCTGTGTTGTGGTGATGTTTCTCCTCTGCTTCTTTGTATCATCTTCTGTCTTTTTCATATAGAATTGAAGGCTGTGTAAAGCAAAACATCACTTGGTTTTGACTTGATGTAGACTTTGATAAATATGTCACCTGGAGGTAATGTGAGATAGCCATAATCATTCTTTTACCACTTCTCAGTTGGGTTAAGTGTGAAAATTAAGCTTAATTCTCTGATAATTATCTTAAAATCTTGACAAATGAAATGGTCCTGTAGGAGTTGGTGATCTTTTTGAAATGAAAGATGCTTTGAGAAGAATACAGTTTGGAGGCTTCAAAGCTGTTCTGGGGAAAATTAAGTTAACATATAGAATGTTAACTATGCGTATACTAATGGCGTGTTTCTTGACTGTTTTGTTTTCAAAGACAATTAAATGCAAACCGAAGTTGGCAGCTGATTCTCTGTCCCAGGTGCTTTACCTGACAATTGCTCTTCTTGGCATTTAGCATAGGAGAGAATTAGGTGTTTTTAGTTCATAATTCTGCTTTCAAAACAGGCCCTGCTTATCCATATAAGAGATGCATCAAGCGGCTGGAGGAACATCATATCCTGTTTGTGGCTGATTTTGATCCTGATCTTAAATTAGTAGAAATGCAGGGGATGTACATTGGGACTTATTTTAAGCAGTAGCAACCTGAATGCTGTTGTAATAGAATTTTCCTTTGGAATGTTTTCTCTCCATTCCTTGTGTGTGTGGATTTGCAGAACTGTTACTTTTTCAGGATCTTCTTTAAATCCAGGTGGCTCTGCTGTGTGTTATTTCTCAAAGCAGCTGGGAGACAAGGAAATATGCGGTCAACTCTCCATCTGCAGATTGATATGTAGAAATGTCTTGGCAGAATAGAGCTCAGAAAATGTGTTGTTGTTCTTTCAAAATGGTGAGTTTTATTGGTACCTTTGAGAAACTGCAAAAACATACAGCTATTAAACTGAAGCCCGAAGTTCCAGCTGTGCTAATAATGCAGGTTTTATGCCTTAGCAGTTTCAAGATCTTACACTGAGCACTATCTTTAACTGTAAGGTGAGAATTTGAACTTTCAAGACAGTTATAGCAGATTTAATGGGAGGAGGACTTACGGCTCTTCAGCAATGATTTGACACATTTATTCTCCAGAAGTAGTTATGTTATGAAATTATCAAATAGTGTAGGGCTATGCAGCATTGTACGTTGTATCCTGCTCTAAGATAAAGTGCTCTTTCTGAATGAACTCAGCTACTTTGTTCTCTGAAAACTTGTGCGTGGCCTTGCTCCTTGGCTTGTTGAAATCACTGACACAGTTGCTGTATGAGCATAGGTCTCCATATTCAGAAGAAGGTGTCAGAGAGGATATTTTTGATTGGAGCTATTTCAGTGAGCCGCCAAGCATAAACTGTGCATCTGAAATACAAAATAAATCAAAACAACCCAAGTTGTTAATAAAGAAGCAGCTTTACTTAGTGGCTTGTATACTGAAATAGAAGTTCTTTGTAATGTCACATTTCCCAACCTGTTCATTAGTTAATGTTTAACTACTTGAGAGTTCTTTACCTTTTTCAGGGCCTAATAGCATTCAGTAAGATGAAATAGTATAGTTTTGCATTTGTAGTCTTCCTGAGTGATGTGGGTGCCACACCACTGCATTCAGTGGCTGACGCGGAGCTGCGTGTGCTGACAGGCAGCGCTGCTGTTCTCACAGACCTACCTCAGCCGGCTGAAAATGGGCAGATTGAAGCCTCAGGAAGTTGAGTGGAGTCTGCAAATTGAAACAGAATAACCTGGAAAGCAACTTTGCTGCACATGACATCACTTTCCTGGAGGACACCGAGTTAACATGAGTCAGCAGAGTGCCTTTGCTTAGGAAGAGAGAAGCCAGTGGCTGAGACAAGTGATTATTTCTGTCTACTTGGCATTTACGTGACTGCGTCTGAAGCGGTGTTTGCCTTTGGGCTTCCCAGTAGGGGAGAGATGCTGGTGTACTAGGGCAATCTAGGGGAAGGCTACCATCATGATTAGGTAATAGGAGCACACAACATAAAAGGAAAAGCTGGACGAGTTGGGTGTCTTCAGTGTTAAGAGAAGGCTAAGGGGCATTATAAGCAGTTTTCTGAAGGAGTTGCTTTTGCTTTAGAGGCATCTTCTATAAGCAGTGTGTGTATATGTATGATTGTAGACTGCCATATAGGATTTCTCTATATTGCTTTATAAAAAGATACAGCTACTGGCATGTGCTGTTGTGCAAAGTAGCATGGGTTTGCTGGTTTCTGGTGTCTGACTACTGTCAGCAGTGAATAAGTGCGTGCTCATATCAGATGATGTAGCTGCACCACCAACTCCTATCTCCCTCTTCCACATGCACCTAGTCTTAACGCAGCTGAAGCATGTGGCTGTGGAGCATTCTAAAGGAACAATATGATTTTATTAATTAAATATTGTCATGCAGTTCAAAACTTGTTTTTTAAGGAAAACTTGGATTCTGTATTGACAAAAATTTGAAGTTAACAGTTTAGTGCTTTAAATATGACACGTCATAGATGAAATAGACTCACCCATATGCAGAGCTGTCTGAGATTTCTACTTATGTCTTTAATAAAGGAATAGAAAGTTAAGTTCATTTGGCTAGAATTGGAGTTAAATGGCAATGTGTTCTAATCTAAAATAATGTGTTGTGATGTTTAAATAAAAAGAGGTGACAGAGGTTTTGATCTCTTTGTAGCCTTGAAATGTAATATAAACCAAAACGAATAAAACAGACATGTAATCTTATTGCAAAGTCAATATAAAGTGCCTGTTGATGCCGTCTGTATTTCATAGAAGTACTCGTTAAGTTCAGTCTCAATTCAGAAGCTCAATTCAGAAATCTTATTGAATTTTTCTGCATGTCTATTATATGTACAGGGAGGGAGGGAAGAATCAGCAGGGAAAGCCAGGGTTTACCTAATGGTATGATTCTCTTAAGGAAAAGATGAATAAAGTTTCTCCTAAATTAGTCAGCCTTAAAAGTAACTGAATTTGCTTTGGTTTTACAGATTGTGGTGTTAGGATTGCCTTAAGGAGTCACTAGTAACTATGTCTTTCATTTTTTGCAGGTATAAAGGTTCTCAATTTTAGCAGCTGTTCATGAGTTCCAAAATAACCAATCTTTGCTAAGAAAAAAATTTGGATCATTTATTTCCTGGATGTAACTACTATGTGAAACCAGACAGTATTTTCTGGATGTTTTCAATGTCTTTTAGCTCCCTACTTCAAAGTAATAATGACATGCTCATAAAGGCAGACTGGGTCAACGCTAAACGAAGTTCAGAAAGTTTATTTTTGAAACTCAAGACCTCAGTAGGAACTTTGAACAAAAAAAAAAATGTTCCAGTCTACCCATGACTTACTGTGAAAATAAATCACATTCCTGAAGCCAGACAGCCTACTCCATATCATGCCACTCTTTCGCCATTGCATACTTTCTTTTCCCCACGGCTGCTTGTCTGCTTTCTGTAGTCATCTGATGATTCCTGTTGTCCTTTCCAGTCTTCTCACCCAGCAGCTGTAACTTATTCCATGCAGAGTGGTGTGATTCTCTGCAACTAAGGACTCCTCTAAAGAAGAGTCCTTTCTCTTTATATATTTGCATTTGTAAAATTGATGTGACTGTTCAGAGTTTTTCACTTAGAAATGCAGGCTTGAGTATTCTGTTTCCAAAGTGGTTTCAGTAGGTCATGAAGCTGTAAAACATGAAGATTGAAGGATTTTGTTATGGAGTTTGCCATTCCACTTGATGAAGCGAATAAGATGTCTGGTTTACCCAGATACTTGATTACACCCTGCAGATGTATTGTAATAGCTCTACTTAGGTAGGTTTTAGAGCAGAGTTCCAGCGTCCCTAATCCCTGGAGTGCTCTCCATTCTGGAAAGCAGAATGGATCCAGAACTCTCCATTCTGGTCCAATGCACTTCATTCTCCAATAGGTAGTAGAGTACATACTGTTTTCATACAAACAGGCATGTGAAAAGGAAGCTTTTTTTTTTCCCCCTCAACTATTTCAGCTCTTCATAGATGTGTGATTTTGTTGCTGTATGTTGTTAGTCATGGCTGTTCTTTGTTAGGCTTTTACTTCTTATTTTTACCATTATATAGATGTTCCACTTCTCTCCCTTCCTTGTCTACTGCTATTTTGTCCCTTCTGAATCTTCTAGAGAGCAATTCAGTACATCCAGAATGTTCTTCCTGCTACGCAGGTTGTTGTACATGCACGTAGGGTGGCACTAGGCTGTTGGTGTGCAAGGTTTTCAGAAGACCATAAGACTTAAATCCTCTAATAAATACCTGCAGCATGTTGATTAAATATTTCAGTTTCTTCATCTCCACCAGCATGGAAATCGTATCCCTGGATATGTTCCTAGGTGAAGTCTATTATAAAATATCATCCAACAGGATGTGCAGTATAGGAAGGACATAAAGAATTGCTGCCTGATGTTAAAAATTACCCATTTCCAAACTGCAGGTGAATAGGGGCTGTGCTAGACTTTTTTTTTTTTTTTTTTTTTTTTTCTTCTTCAGTAATGTGTTAGTTCAAGATAGTAGAACTTGTTCTCAATAGAATCCTGCTGGGCCTTCTGCAGCTAAAGCAAACATCTCTCCCCACTGCTGCCTTGCTTTTTGAATGCCAAGGTAGCAGGCCTTGGATGTGTTTGCCCTTCAGTAAATGCAGGATCAGCTGTGTGCTTTTGCTGCCTCTTGGCAGTTATTTTAGTTGGTATTTCTACCTGGATCTTGCTTGCTTAGTATCAGGCATTGGAACATCTGCTGCTGCTATTAATGATCATCCCTTTTTTTGCATAAAGATTAAAACTGGACCCAGAGGCAAGTGTCGGTTCTGCTGAGGTATCTGAGGGGCTGGAGTGACTACTGTGCCAATTCTTCTTTGGGAGTTTGCATCCTGGTACTCATTGTACGTGGCTTAGCACAGGTGTTTACAAGCGGGGATGCAGCAGGAGCAGAGCTCTGGTGCTGCAGCATGTGCTCTGTGTCTACAACCTCTCACTCTGCCCAGTTGCGTCCTCCTGTCTCTTCTCCATGCAATGTCCCTTTTGAAAGCAGTGCCACTGTCAAGGCCTTGGGGCTAATAAAACATTAACACTGGGCTGTATGAGAAATTTCCTGAAAACTTGCTGTGACTGCCACAGTTGGGCCGGTGTATTCCTGTCTCGTCTTCAGAACCCAAACTACTGTTGGTTTTGCACAGTTTGCATATCGCTGATGTTTCTGGTTCTGTCGGCATTTCAGTTTGAGAACACTTTGGAACGTATTTCCATTATTTGCAGTATGGACTGGTATAAATAACTCTGCCTGCTTGATACTGCTGCCATGGTCTGGCTATTTGGATCAACATCTAAGAAAAAACCTCAAAATGGGACTGATCTGAGATGCTATTCTGATTCACTGTGCAGTGGCAAAGGTTCATACCAGTATAAAACTAGGGAAAGTGTGGGAATATGAGTATATGGGAAAGGTGGATCGGAAACAGGAAGGGCAAGATCAGCTCTGGTGTCAATTTAAACCATTTTAGATACTGTAGTTTAAGTTTCTCAAGCAACATTGGCATTATTAAAAAAAAAAAATAACAGACAGATTTCCAGCATGCCAAGTACATGCTTCATAATAACAGTAAAAATGATTTTCTAATTTCTGAAGCTCTCAGGGAGGCCTGGCAGAGGTCGTACATTGATCTGGGCAGCTATGACAGAACATTGGGCCTGGGGGAGGACAACCCAAGACAAGAACAAGAAGTGCAGGGGATAATTGAAGTTTTGTTGTTGGTTTTTTATCTCTTATGGTCTATTTATGAACAGTGAGAACCATTTTTAAATAGGTGTCTATATGTTTGGTGTTTTCCATAAAGCATCCGCAGTGCATTTATGAGCATCACAAGTCTGAGGGCTTCTGAAACTAATGCAGCTTGTTCCTCTAGGCTACTGTCTCAACTACCACTGGTTGCTTTTGTTCCTACAGGTGTGTGAAATAAAACCAGCAGTAGGATTCTTCTTCTAACAAGCTTTATATTTTTGAGTGTGACCTGAAGCGTGTTTCTGTCTCGCGTTACTCAAAGAAAGTTCTACCAGAACTTTCCAGCTGGTGCTGGATTGCTAATTGAATTTTCTTAGCAACAGATGAGGCTGCTTAAGGACAGCCTCACCAGGCATGATGGCAGAGGAGGTGAGTAGGCTTGTCAGACCTAAAAGGGTGGCAGGGTGACAAGGCTCACTCTGCTCTTTTGCATAAGCAGGCTGCAATGCACCGTCTCGGCTTGGAATGGAGGCCACACGCCTTCTGTGCCTGATGTGTCTGCTCCGCAGCTGTGTCTGGGGACGTCAGAGTCTTCCCCCACATGAAGAGGCCTGCCTGCCGATGGAGGTGGCAGGAGGGAAAGCATCCTAGTCACAGTGCCAATGCATCAGGGGAAGCCCCTGTGCAGATGTCCTCTGTGACTTTCTCTGAGTAGCATTCAGAAATAGCGTTGGCTGGGAATCTTCTGCACAGTATCACTGACACCTCCCAGATCAAGAGCATGACCTGGATCTTTCTGTTCTTGGGATCTCTGCATGTGGTGTGATAGCAAATACGTGACTCTGGGGTCCCGGAAACTCACCAGAAACACCAAACCCACTAGTGAGGTGGCGGTGCTGGCAGCGTGGTCAGGCATTCTGTTCTTACAGCCCCAGAACTATATGGAGGAGATCTGCAACCAGCAAAGTCAGTGATGAACAGAGCCTAAGCTGTGTTAACTCCACATTGTGTCTTTTGATAATAGATGGGCTCAACAACAAGCAATATAAAGCATAGGAATCTAGTGAATGCTGCTTTTCAGAAACCATGATTCCTGGCAGAGTTACTAGCTATAAAAAGTGAGAATGCAGCAGCTTTCCATCCAAAAAAACCTGAAAGCATCCTGCAAAAACTTGGACAGTCCATGGAGACAAATTAGTGGGATGCATGTGAAGATTGTAGCTATTGAATCGCAAGCCAAAGGCTTGTGATGTGGGGACCATTCACAATCTGGTATTGAGCAGGCTTAAATCTGATACCTCAGATAACACAGAGATCGCATATAACTCTCAAATTACAGTCTAAGTGTTTTTATAATAATAATTTTTTTTTTTTTCCAGCATTCTGGTTTAAAGGATAAAAAGCAAAACATTTCCTGGCTGGTTTATTAGACTATAATTAGCATTGAATGTTAAATTTGTTTCTGCGTGGGGGAATTTTCTCTTTTGTATTGGGAAACCTTCAGTAAGATTTTTTCAGATCTGCGTTGGCTGTTCAAGTGTTTTAGGTGAGGAGGCGTTTCCTTTTTCTTCCCCAGCAAACAAGTTGTGGAGGAGAGTAGTAAGAAAAGTGATAAGGTTTACAGACTACAGGAGAGTGGAGGAACCAGGAAATTTAGAGAAGAGGAGCAGTTTTTTGGCAGGTTTCCTGTATTTATTGTTGTTATGAAGTAGAGAAGTAAGGAAGGCAAAGTGTGAGTATTTGATACCATGAACATGATTGGAGTAGGAGAAAAAGTGCACTAGGGTGCTTATGCTCTCCTCTGTCTTTTGGTGTCTCAGAGTATCTGAAAAGCATTACTGAGTGCTGTGTGATTACTGCATCTAGAAGGTGTGGTCTGTGTAGGTGGCTGAGGTGGCTTACACCATGCCCACAGAATAGTTTCCCTTAATAATACTGTACTACCCTGCATCTGTCAACTTCCTCTTTCCCTCTGAGGAAAGACATTACTGTATTCCATTGTTTTTTACCCAACAGGTAGTTTCCTCTCTGAGGACTCTTAGGACTTCTTGCTACTGTTTGATATCATTCTTGATATTCTTGTTCTACAACAAAAAGCAGTGCGCTAAATTCTCTCTTACCAGCTTGCTTTCTTTGTCCTATGTCTGGCTACAGTCTTTCCTTCATAATTCAGTTTCTTCCAATGGGAGAGAAGTCTTTCATGAGGCAGTGGGAAGTCTAACATAGTTTAACATCACTGAAATACAGACTGTCGCCCTTTCATCTTAGTGTAAGAAATAGGCCTCAAGGATATTCTTTACAGAATTCTGGCTGAACCAAGCAAAGTAAAGGAGATTAGCATAGACACCATCCCTTTATAACATATCGTTTGCCAAAGTGAGATGTACGTATGTTGTGATAAGAGCCAGGGTCTAATTTTGTAGGTCTGATCTCAGAACTGTCAGCCTGCCTTGGATCTTGTGGTAAAGCTGTGGAGACTCTTTCAGGTTATTTTTCTCGGTGTGAATATGGCTTTCTTTAGTACACTTCTTGATAATTAAAACTGTGCAAAAAATACATTTTGTCACATTTACTTTAACATTACTTCAGTGCTGGCTTACTGGCTGCTAGTGTAAGCCTGATGTCTGGAATATTAGGAGAAACTCTGTAAGAATGAGCTGCATCAGCCAACACTTGGAGAAATAAAGCAACCTGAGGAACAGTCAGTGGTTGTCATAAGGGAAAAGTTAGGTGCTGTAAACCTATTGAAATTCTTTGAAGAAGTTAAAGGGAAAAATATGGTTGTTATAATCTAGTTGGATTTCCAAAAAGCATTTGACACAGTGCCTTGATTAAAAGTCTTAATGAATCCAGACAGCTGTGGGAGAGAAGGGATGTCCTTCAGATGGAGAAGTAGCTGGTTAAAACAGGTAGGAAAAAATAAACAATTTTCACATTGGCTTAAGGTTACTGACAAAGTCCCAGACAGATCACTGCTAGGACCTGTGTGTGCTTTTTGATGTACAGATAAGTGATCTGGGAACGATGGTAAGTGGTGAGAAGGTAGCATGTGGAAATCAGTTTAGATAAATGTGGAAGAGTAACAGGGTTGGAAAAAAAAAAATCTAAATTTATATATAAAATGGTTATCTGAACTGTCACTCAAAAACAAAATCTCAAGGTTATAATAAATACCTCTGAGGAAAATCAGCTCAGTGTCTACCACTGGCCCAAAAGGAATTGGTGTTGAATGAATAGAGGTCATGCCACCACCGTGTAAATCCATGCATTTTGCATGTTGTATACAGCTTCTGCTCTCACAGATCAAAAGTGTTTTAGTGACATTGGCAAAAGATCAGAAACAGCAAAAAGAAACAGAAAACTTGCACCAAATCCATTTCATAAGAATTAGGAATCAAGGTGTAAGGGTTACCTCTAAAAAGATTGATCTGACAGCAGAATAAATACCTGTAGCAGGCAATATGATAGAAATCTCTAAAATCACAGGGATAAGTAGACTGAGTTTTTTTTCCGCTGACTGCTTCTCAGCTCTTTTAGATAGTGAAAATGATATTTCTTGAGTGTCAGATCACAAACGGAAAGGTGTTTCTTCACACTGACTGGTTAAGCTGTGAAATTGTTGTGGCTGTTAAAAAAATTCTGTAGTATCAGGGGGTTTTTGAACAGATTAATGGAAGAAAAATGTACTGCAGCTTATTAATACACAAGCTGCATGTCTGGCTCAAGCATTCATCAAGTGCTAAATTGCTGAAGACGTGGAGAGGATTGTGGAAAAGGGTTGGTTCATGCTTCCCAGTTTTTATACTTTCCTGTAGTATACTCTGCTGCAGCTTTCTTGGACAAAATCTTAGATGAGAAGTATTTAATTCAGTAGGACCATTATTTCAATTATATCATCTTTGGAAACAAAATGGGAAAGAAAGGCACAAGTGTTAGTAACAAAAAGCTCTTAAAGGAACTGAAGTTACCTTCTGTTTTGTTTCATTCTGTGAAGTACATTCATACTGTGACTCAATAGAAATTTTGCTGCAATCCAGATACAGTGTTGTTTCACGAAAGCCAAATGATAAAATAGGTTTATCAATAAAATGTTGACATATAAACGATAGTATATATAATAGTGGTAAATGAGATTGCTGGGATTTAAAGAGTAATCTGGTTGTCATTAATAGTATACCTAAATAAAATTCAGTTTGCTTTTAGTTGATGTCTTCAGAGAAAATTGAGATAGGATATAGGATTCTTTTAAGGTAGGAATTAGCTTATTTTAGTTCCATTCAGAATTTTGCTTATTTATTCCAATTAGGAAAATTGCTTTTATTTTTGAAGAACAGCATGGTTTATCGTTTGCTTGTTTCTTTTTTTTCCAGACTATGTGAAATAAATTCCAAAACTGCAGAGGACTCCTTGTCAGACCTACAGTCTTTTTAACTCCTAGCATAATATTTTCAATTAGTTTTTTCTAAAGCTTGTCCAATATTTGGACAAGAGTGATTTATATGTTGTTTTTTTTTTTTTTTTTTTTTTTTTTTGCTTAGTAATGTAGTTAGCAAAAGCTCATTAATGTTTTGAGTTTCTTAGTTGGCTGTAGAATGGGTAGTCAGATTTCCACACTGAACATCAGTTATATCAATAACGCATTGGCTCCGAGAATCTATTAGAATTTTTGCAGTTGTGGACATAATGATGCAGACAGTAAGAACGTTCACAAATAAATCTGTATGAGGAAGAATCGCATTTCAGGACGTGGTCAATCCATTAATTGTTGGACTAAATACATTTTTTCTCTTAGCAGATTGTTCATGGTCTAATTAGGCTTTTTACAGCTCTTTCTACAACATGTGGGACTGACTGCTGTCGGGAAGATAATGAATTATATCAGGAACAGTTTCAACGCAGAAGGTAGCTGAAACTGAGGAAAAACTACTCCTACATTTCTTTTGCATTTAAACTCATAATGGTGTTAGAGAAACACCCTGGAGAAATCATCTGAGATTCTGCTGGAAAGATCAGCACCATCCTATTCCTTTTTTGGTAGATAAGTCTTGTTCTTGGGAAGCACAGCGATCGGGGCCCTTTCAGTCATCAGGGATCCTTCCTTTCTCAGTGCCTGAGAGATTGTTCTCTCTCTTCTGTGAAAAATCTTGGATTTCTTCATGAGTTGGGCAGTGGTTTTCACCCAGAAATTGTTGCTCTACTTCTTTATCTTTTGCTGTGTTGGGTAGCTTTCACCTTAATCAACCATTTGATTGACTTAGTACTTTTTCACATGGTCACATTTGGTTGGGATTGCATCTTCATGCTGCCCCAGGTACGTTTGGGCAGCATTCAGGCCTGCCTTCTCTTAGCTTTTACCAAAAAATGTAGGATGATGTCCAAAGAGATGCCTCAGTGTTCTTTAGTTCAGACTCATGGAAGTTGCCATTGAATTAGCGCACTGAAGAGGAAAAAGAATGTAAAATGATTTTATCTGAAGGAAGAATAATTTGATTACATAGGCTGCTTAGTGAAGCATGGTATGATGTAGCCTGTATGCTAAACCAATAAAACAAAGCTGTTCCTGCCTTTCTACAACTACTGCAGTAATTTAAAATGAAAACCTACTGCAAACCAGTTAGCCTTAATCAGTACAAATGCAGTTGGATTTATTGTTGCACAGATGCTCTTTTATTGTTATGACACATTTCTGCATGAACAGAGTTTTCAGGCAATAGGAACAAGTTGTAAGAATCTGGTATCTGGAATGCTGTGGTTTAGAAAATAAAGGACAGGTTTTATGTCAAGGTTTTGCTGTTTAAAAAAGACTGAAACAGAGAAGTCTGACAGGATTTTTGAAAGAATGATAAGAGAAGAGTGGGGTCTGTGTTATCTGCAGTTCTCTGCACGCACAAGTGTGGGCCAAGCAGGATTGAGCAGAGATCTCAATGGTCAGCACTCCACACTTCTCGGCAATCTCAGCTATGTAATGAGCATAGAAAAAGTGAAATATGAAATGAAAAATAACTTTATTTCTGTCATAGAACATCTGCTTCGTTTGCTTATGGCTTAGATTTTTAATGTTTTTAATTTTAAAGCACATTGTAACACACTTTTTTTTTTTTTAAGTTTAGACGTCAGGAGAAGTAGTAATATTAATGGTTTGTTTATGCTTCAGGGAGACTCGTTGATTCATTTGAACAACTAGTTGCTAAGTTGAGGAGGAGAGCTTGCTTCTCAGTGTCACTGGTTTGTGGATGTATTTTCTGGCAACAACATAATGAAAAACAGTGCACTGTGAGGAATTTGATTCTGTGAATAAGTGACAATACTTCAGTATTCTGGGCATCAGAAATGTCATAACCTGTGGAAAGAGGCAATTAGATTCAGTTGCTTTGATTGTGTCCTGCAGTGTTGATGGCTCCAAGTCATTTCAAAGTCATAAAAACAATGGTATGCTTCAGGAAAAACCGAATAGAGCTACCTGGTACTCTGAGTTTGGATGACTTACAGAAGGATGTAAAGTGTATGTAGTTACTGTTCACAGCAGATACTCACAATTACAAGAGTGCATTTTCACAATTAAATGGTTCTATTTTGACCTCTCGCATTCAAAATAGTGACTGAGAATCACGCTCTGGCTAAATTATATAATTTAGGTAAACAAAAACCTTTGTGACTTAATGAGTAAGGAGTAGTGCAGGATTTTCTGTCAACTCGAGTTCATTCTTTGCTCTCTCTTTGCCCTTGAAGGAAACCTTGTCTTGGCTGGCATATTGTACGGACTAGTAACACAGACATATATTACTTGAGAAAGTTTCAACAAAGTAGATATCATTTTAAGAGACTTATGTGATCCCAATCATTTCCAAGAAATAAAAGCCAGAATAAGGAATGTTTGTAGGACAACTACAATTCACCTACTTGTGTATGCCCTTATGTCTGTCAGTTTAAATAAACACCTACTTGGTTTTCCTTATATAGCATCCATTGCAATGGTGTGTGGATGATGCAGACTCTTTACTGTCCTTTCCCATTCTTGTTTTGACTTTCTGCCCACCAACTCTTCAGGCTGTTTTCCCTGGCATCCTGCATTCTTCTTGCTCCTGGCAATCCAGCCAGGCTTGTTACTCCTGCTTCTTTTTCCCACTTCCTGCTCTGGGTGCCAGCAAGAGCTGTGGGAGCATAGGAGAGATGACAGTGCTGCTGTTCCTGTCTTCTGTGCCTGGCTTTACCATTGCTCTTGGGAGCAATCATGCAGAAGGTTCCACTAACCATCAAACACAGGTAGTTGTTGTATCATCCCGGTGTCCATACAGTTACTCCAAGTAGATAGCTGAAGATCTTTTCAAATAAAGTTACACAAATTTAATTACTTGGCTAAAACAAATACTTTTTTTAGGGTTGTTCTTGAAAATCTTTGTAACGTTAAGCCTCTGTACTCCATTTCATGCAGTTTGTTGTAAAATGGGTCAGGTTTTGCACAATAGGAGACTGGTACTTCTTCTCTTTCCTCCAGTCCTTGCCTTACACAGTAAAAGTCAATATAGAATTCTACTAAGAACAGCAGTCATTAGGGTTGCATTACTGCCTATGCTGGTCACAAGGTACATTGATTTTATTGAGGACAACTGATTCAAACTGAGGGATGTTTTTTGTGTGTTTTTTGTGAGGTTTTTGTTTTTGTTTTTTTTTGAGAGGGAGGTGAATTGTTGTTTTTTGTTGTTGTTATGTTAAATGAACTTTATTCCCACTCTTTTTCTTTATTTTCTTTGGCTTGATATTATCTTGAATCCAAAATCGCTATCATACCAACAACACTGTGTTTCACTGCAGTTACACTAGAGTTAAGTATAATCTTCACAAAAACAAACTGTAAGTGACATGCTATAATTAAATTTTGTTATGCATACTCTTTATGTGCGTGATTAAAGAGTTTGTACCCAGTGGAATAAACAACTCAGTATTTCAGTATACATGTTATGCCAAAAGTTAAAACATTTCAAGTTACATTTTTAATCACAGAATTGTGTAAATTAACATTAGGATAGATCTGGTTTGTCTTTTGCCATTTCCCTGTCAGACTCAGCATTTTGCCAGTGGGTATATTAAATATTTTATCAAAACTGCAACTAATTTTTGGGCATGGGTAAGGTGCAAGTAATGACAGTCTGGTTAGCTGAGGGACAAGTTTGTAGCAGCAGTGTTCTCAAGATCTTGGGAACTGAGCACCTTGGCAAAAGGATGTGCGAATCTTTGACTTGAAGGAGTTAAACAGTTCCTCAGGTTATCTCTCTGAAATGTTGTAAAACACTTCTGAAATACTGTGTAAAAACTTTTTTTGCTGTGGGAATCTCTTTCATTTCAAGCACACGGTGATCTCCTGGATTCTGTGTTTAGACCTCAAATCAATGTGTTGCTTTGAAGGAGTGCTGACCAGTTAAATTGCCTCTTTGTTGAAAGGAAATTGATTTGTTCATTCATCTGAAAAAAATCACGGTATCTTTGAAAGATCAGTGAGGTCACATTGTCTTTTAGCTTTATGGAGAACAAAACTAGCAAGTAAGAACGCTTCCAGGAAACAATAAAAGTCTGTGCGTGTTTGTTTCTAGTCCAGCACTTTTGTGAGTATTGTTTGTCATCTTTCTCCAGCAGATACTGTGCTTTCCTCACTGCCCACTTGAATAGCATAGAAACAGATACTGTTTTCATGTAGAATGTATTTTACAAAGTTTCATCCCATAGATATGTACGTAATAATTATAATACACCAAGTAGAGATGTCCTCTGTCACTTTTCAAAGCCTAAGGTTGATAAGTTTATTCAGAACTGTTACAACGTGCAGACTGTCAGCAGTCCAGAGGCTGAACATTTGTTCTGTTGGTCAGAAGTCAGTGATAGGATTCTGTGATTGTTGCTTTACTCTGACAATTAAAAATGCAACAAATATTTTGGGACAATCTATCTTCAAAACCCAATTTTACTTGCTTGCTCAACTTTTTTACTTCTCTTTTTACTTTATTAAAATAACTTATTCATAAACCCAGTAATTTTTTATGTTAGAATGGCACTGACTTCAAATTTTCAATATTTCTACAGAACGTGACTGTATATTTTTAGAAAGTAGGTGGAGCACTGCCAGCTACGTACAGCCTGATTGCAGTTGACTTACACTTGTGTATTCGTGGTTTTATTTGGTGAGATCCACAATCTAGACCTTTTTCATATTTACAAGTACAGCTACAGTGTGACCCTACAGAATCACAGAATGGCCAGGGTTGGAAGGGACCTCAAGGATCATGAGTCTCCAACCCCCTGCCACATGCAGGGCTACCAACCTCCCCATTTAATACTAGACCAGGCTGCCAAGGCAATCTAGCCTTGAACACCTCCAGGGATGGGTCATCCACGAGCTCTCTGGGCAGCCTATTCCAGCACCTCACCACTCTCTCTGAAAAGAACTTCCCCCTGACATCCAACTTAAATCTCCCCTCCCTCAACTTCAAACCATTTCCCTTTGTCCTGCAGTTATCAACCCTTTCAAAGAGTTGATTCCCCTCTGTTTGTAGGCTCCCTTTAGGTACTGAAAGGCTACAATGAGGTCATCCTGCAGCCTTCTTTTCTCCAGTCTGAACAAGCCCAGCTCCCTCAGCCTGTCCTCACAGGGGAGGTGCTCCAGATCATCTTTGTGGCCCTCGCCACCAAATGGTTCACCTCCCTATGAGAAAGTGTTGTCAAGCTGGGAGGTGTGTGCTTCAGGACTGCGTTAAGGTTTTTCAATGTATAAGAATTTTTTCAGATTTTCCTGTGGAGAATTCTGATCTTGAGCAGCCTCGTGTTAGCAGCATCTTTATTTTTGCTTTTTGTAGACGTGCCTGGAAGGCCAAAAAGTTTGGATTTCTTTTGTATCAGTTTAATGGCGCTGGTATTGTGCTGACGTGAGAGCTTTTAGTTGGCCAGATAACAGAGGCTCTCCAGAAAGTTCTCTTCAGGCTACAGTGCAGTTTCAAACCTGTTCACCTGAATGTTAGCAAGGCTTTTAAGCTGTGTTAGCTAAGCAAGTGTACTTGAAAAATACATCCTGAACTTAGTCAAGACAGAGTCAGGGTACACTGCCCCCTGTTTAGGCTGGTTAATTAAGTTCCTTGTAGGTTTTTTAATCTGTTCTTGTGTTGCTGTGGCCCATTTCTATTCCTTTCCTATCAGTATTCATAGAATAGAACATCCCAAGTTGGAAGTGACCCACAAGGACCTCTGGGTCCAACTCCTGACCCTGCACAGCACCACTGAAAATCCAAACCCTGTGTCTGAGGGCTATCCAAACACTCCTTGAACTCTGGCATTTGGGGCTGTGACCACTGCCCTGGGCAGCCCGTTCCATGCCCACCACCCTCTGATGCAGACCCTATCCCTGACCCCCAACTGCCCCTCCTCTGACACAGCTCCATGTGTTGCCTGTCGCTGTCACACAGAGGAGCTCAGCGCTGCCCCTCTGCTCCCTGTGAGGAGCTGTAGCCACCATCAGGCCTCCCCTCAGCTCCTCTGCTCTGGGCTGAGCAAGCCCAGGAACCTGAGCTGCTTCTCATGCCTCTTGCCCTTTAGACCCCTCACCATCTTTGTAATTCTCCTTTGGACGTTCTCTAATAGTTTTATGTTCTTTTAATGTTATGGTACCCAAACATGCACACACTGCTTGAGATTACCCTCTATTTTTCTAAGCATCTCAATCTGATAGGAACCCACACATTTTTTTTGAACTCTTGGCTCCACACAGGGCCAGTCTGTTTATTCCTCCATCCATTACCCTGTAAGCCTTTGTGTTGTAATTCTTGGTGCTTGTTTTACCATGTATCTTTTGTCTGTTGGAACTGATTTTAGAGGTGATAGACATTTGTCTTTAACTGAGCTGAGCTGGATCATTGCTTGTTGTACAGTTAAATAAAACATGTTCCAGCCCTTCTTGAAAAGAAGCTCCCACTCCAGCTGGCACAGTGACCTTGGAGTGTGAGGGTAAGGAGAAAGGCATCAGAAGCCTTTGAACGGAGCTCTCGTGCTGCCAGTGTGAGAGGGACTGAGGGAACACTGCCAGTCTCTAGTTCATATTTGTCAGTTTCTTACTGATGCAAACTGTTCTGAGTCATCACTGCTTGTGCATCTTTATATAGAAGACTGGATGATACTTGTTCACTTTTGCTTCTGGGGTACATGATGCAAAAGTGGTGTGACTTGTTGTAGAGAAAACACTTCTATAGGCATTTATTGATCTACCAGTATTTTATGCACTGTGTCAGAAGTGTTTTGAGGTATTTTAGTAGGTTGAGCAGTCTATCATGCATTTGTTATACAACAACAAACACTGTGTTTGAAATTATAATGCCAGGACTATCAAACATTTCTGCATTTAGCTTGAGTTAATCTAAAATAATTTTGAGCATTTCTTACTGCGTTTTTTCAGCTACTGATCTAGATAGATGAGATCTTTGGGTAGTAATGTCAGTACTGTACTAGGTACAAGTATTTTATATTATTTAAGATTTGATTAGTCTACTTAAGCAGAGGAGTGAAAAGCTATCCCCAAAGGAGTCCTGCTGTGTTTTATGGCTGGAGCCTGAAAAGGCCATAAAGAAGACCATCTCTTGTATCAGTAAAAGTTACATCAAATGAAATCAGATTATTAAAGCCTTGACAAAATGTTTTACTGAGAGCAACTCCAAACTTTTATGTGGATTTCAGAGAACTTTGTAGATTTTGTTGTTGTTTGTTGTTGTTGTTCTTGTGTTTTTTGTTTGTTTGTTTGTTTTTAAATAATTTTCCAAAGATACGGTGTCCTGGAATGAATCTGAAATAATCTGCAATTACAAGTGAGACTATTTCATACTCCAGGGTACAGTTAAAGAATGATAATTCTATTCTATTGTACTGAACTGTTGCTCTCTTAGGATACAGAAAAGGATGTATCGAAACAGATACACCTTTTAAACCGCGTCATTATGTTTTTATTTTTATTTTTATTTTCATTTTTTTGACTATTGCAGGAATGCTGTGCTCATCTGACTCTATGGTATTTTGTGCTTCTGTACGTTTATTTACCTATTCCCAGTGGATTTACCACATTTCATTTTGATGATGAGGAGTGTAAATACTGCAGACAACACCACGGCAATTCATGTAGCAATTACTTCAGCTACAAAATGTAGATTTGTTTCTATAAAGTCATATCTGCTTCTAATCTCTGCTACATCTGTCCTGATTGCATAGCTGACAGTATATCAAGGCAAAGGAAGCCAGAGCCATGCTTAAAATTATTTTTTCTCCACAAGCCTGAGTTGGACATGGGCAAGAGAAGTGTGTCTAAAAGGAAATATTCCACCTGAATCAAAGCCATTGTGCCTGAGTTAGCAAGCTGAAGTCTCAAATTGCCAACTTCAGCAATAACTTTAAACCTGTTAAGTATGCACACATATACCAGGAGGAAAAGTTTATAATGTAAGTTACTAAGCTCTCTATCCTACAAACATATAAATGAGGAAATAATTCCTTCATGACCCTGTACTACATTTGATTCAATCAAAATCTCAATGTTATTTTCAACCTTAGTATTTAAAACAAAGAGAACATATATATTGGTTATCTTTCTACAAAGGTTTAAGGCATTATATTTGTATATAGTTTTCTACATTGGAATATTAATTTTATTTTTTGGTCTTTACTTTGGCACGTTAAGTATAAAACTGAGTTTGACAGTGTTAGCTTCATTCAGAAGGTTTAAAGTGGATAGGATGCTTCCATTGTTTCATTTTGATGACTTAAGCTCTTTTGGCTCAAACCTTAGAATATTTCAGTGTAAAACAACAATAAGAAAACCAAGTTAGTTAGGAAAAAAAAAAAAAAAATTAAAGTACCTCTTTTCCATAACATGATTCGCTAGCTTTTCTTGCATAGTTGTTACGTAGAACTTGGCAGGGATATTTCTCCATGGGCAGGTGTCCAGCAAGGGAAATTTTTGCCCAGTGATTTAAGTTTGGTAAATCTTCACGCTTTTAAAAATTAGCCTTAAACTAATATTTTCTAATATATCTTAATTATAGACACCTCTGCCAGCTAGGCATAAACTAAGTATGCCTTTTTGAATGTTTTATTTTTAATATTATCCTCCTGGTACCAATTAGGACAATTTTTTAGCATTTCACGGAAAGAGGTGGGGGCAAGAGAAGAAAGGGTAAATCAGTGTTTTGAGAGGACCTGGTATTCTGGGAATTCTTGAACATAACTTTTGAGTTGCACTAGCATCATGGTGCAACACTCTAAATATAGCAGGTTACTCGTCTTTTTCCTAAAACATGAAGCTGTTCATGATTCCCTCCTGCAAATGATTTGATTTGTAATGCAGGACAGACTGCAGTAAATATTTTATGAACTCACCTTTTAAAAAATGGGCTGTTTAACTGCAGTATCCAAAGCAAATAAAATAGTTACCTTTTGAGCTAACTATGCTTAGAACAGAATATGCTTTTAGAATGCAGAATAATATTTTGTATTTTCAGCATTATCCTTTTTGTCTTGGCAATTCATTATCAGTTGTCTTTGCAAGGGTATAAAAAACCGTACATAGACCAATTTTAGTAATAATGTATTTTGATAGTATTAAGACATCATTGTAGTGACTATTGATGTGTGTCTTCACAATCATGTTCTTACAGTTTACATGAAAAAAATACTTTTGAGTACAAAATATGGTTTGTTTTTTTTTTTTTAGCCTACAAATTGTATTCAAACTTTTCAGGGTTACAGAGTTGAATAACAAAGTGTTTAAATGATATCAAGTTCTACTGATGATTTTTGCTTGTTATATAGATAAAAGATTTTTTTGTGCAAGAAATATTTAGCATTTTCTTCTCACAGTTAAATCTAAGTATTTTTTACTAATTTTGATAAATTTGCTAAGCAGCACTGTGTAGTATAGTATGTCTCCCTTTCCCTTCCCTGATTTCCCAAGATAGAAATCTGCTGCTGTATGATCACGTGCTACGTGCTACATTTCAGCAAGAAAACTTGCTTTAATATTAAAGGAAGTCCAGTGTAAATTTAGAGATGTGTCATCTCATGAAAGTCTTGTTTATTGAATACATTGCTGTAAAATGAGTGTTAGAAGTAAGGGGTTTCAAAAATAGCTGTGTGATCCCTCTCATACAATATTTGTTTTAAATTTCAAGCAAGCAGCCTGGCCCTATTTCTAGAGAGGAGCTACTTCTGAAATCCTATGAAGCCATTAAAATTGTCCCTTCAAACTCACTAATATGGTGGTGCCCATGAAAAAATCAATAATAATTGGGCAGCTGGTGCAACTGCAACAAAATTGCGTTTGTGCCTTCATCTACCCACATCTTTCTGTATTCACTCTTTTTTGATGTTGTACTTGTTCTTCAGGCTCCTATGGGAGTGTCCATCTCTGTTAAATATTTATGGAGCTGTGGTATCAAAGTGCTGCTTTTAGCAGTGTTGCTAATAAGTCCATAGCAGTTTTACTGTTCAGTGTCAAAGCAGAGAATCACTTCTCTTGATTGACTTTATAAGAATTTTTCTTTAAAGTGATATGTGTTAACAGAATTATGGTTTTATGCTTTAAGTTGGAACTTTTATTTGGGAATGACAGTAGTAAAATGGGAATGACAGAGTCTCTTATTTTAAATATGAAGATTGATGTTTGAAATTCTGAAACAGTAGTGGGGGGATATAGTAAGCAAACACTGCGTTTAGTTTTTCCTGTACTCGTTGATATAAAAGGTTGTAAGGATGCTTTTGGTTGTTTTAATGTTACAATAATAGTAACAATAAATGGTACAATAAAGGCTATGATATAGCTCTTTTTTATCGTAGAACTTAAAAACACAGCAAATAGATCTGCCTATCAAACAGAAGTCTTTGTCATATGAAACTCTGCTAGAGTCTCATTGTTTTTAGGTAAAATATTTGAAAACTGCCACTTTCATATTGTCATTTTTTTATAATATATATATTTTTATACATTTTTGTTTTTGTAATACAACAAATTAAAAAATAGCCTAAGAATTGTATATGCTGAGTTTGTGCAAACCCAAAGCAAGAGCAGTGACAAAGTGCAGCTGGGAGCTGATGAGCCAGCCTTAAAGCCTTTCCTGCATGCAGCTTCCCAGTCCTTGAGGCCATGACCTGGCTGGGCCTTCCAGGCTCCATCTCTTTTGGGAGGATACACATGTACTGCACACCCTTAACCTTCAAACACATGAGAGGAGGGGTTGAAAGAGTAAACTAAATTTCCTTTCTGAGATGAATTACTGCCTGGTTCCAGTGCTGGCCTTGTTAGCTTACTGTCCTCTGAGAGCACGTAATGGATTGGAAGCCTCTAACAGAAAAAAAAACAACAACAAAGGCAGCCTGGACCCCTTTCAGCCATTCTCAGATGCAGAAGTTTGCTGTATCAGCTCATGTTTTGTCCTTTTTCTCCTTCAGCTGAAGCAGGGCCTCCTTTGAACTCTGAAGTGGTTGTCTGTTTGCTGGGAGCTGAGCTGGCAACCACAGGCAGGCAGACCTGGAATATACAGCAAGCACTCGGCAGCTTGAGAGAGGCAACAGCTGTTGGGTGTTGGTTTCTTCTGACTTCCCGAGGTGCTGGGAGGCATCTCTTACTGGCAGTGTACAAAGGCAGCTTTGCCCCTCTGTACCCACAGAGTATTTGTACTGACACATTTAATGTCTAATGCAGAAAAGAAAACCACGCTGTGGCCCACCAAATTTTTTGAGGCATAAGAGGCTGAGTGAGAAAGATGAATATCCCTTTGGTTATTGAATGAGGCTGGAAGACATTAGCACATCCTGTATTTTAGATAGGGAGTTGTTTTCTGGATTAGTTTTGACCCTGTCACTTCTCTCCTTGTGTTCTCCCAGAGATTGGTTTCTTGCTATCACATCAAATATAAGCTGTTTGCCTTCACCTGAAGTGCTTTCATGCACTGTCCCCATTCCATCATATTTAATTTTCTTTTGATAATATGATGACTATAGTTGCATTAGCCATTTGCTAAATTTTCAATACCTCTTGCTGATTCTTGGTTTTGGGAAAAGTTCCTCTTCTCTATTCAAAGCCACAGCATTGCTGTTTTTTAATCCTTAAAATTTTTGCTTTCCTTTGACTCTGAGAATCTTGAGATTTGGAGAGTGGTCCTTACATGTAGAGTAGTATGTGATTGTATTTCTTTGTTCACCTTTCTGTATCATGTCTGTATCATATATAGCCCTTCAGTTGCACTAGGCTGTAGGGCTTTTTTTAGGGAAGCAGATGTCAGTTTTGCAGTACTTGCTGCATATTCCTGAATTTGCCAGATGTTATGGTAATGTATATAATATTTTGAGCAGTGCTTACATCTTTTATATTATTCATTTTTGAAGATTGTTCTACCATGTACTATATCCGTACTACGTCAAAAAATAAACAGGCTGCTCAGCGTGCAGTGAACTAATGAAATTTAAATTTTTGCCATTTCTGTACTGCAGCCAACCTACTCAGGCTCTCAGTTCTCCCATGCATTCCCAGCCCCCTGCCCAAATACATACAGATTTCTGCTTCAGGATCTCAGCACTCTCAATGTGCTCCAGCCTCCTCTCAGATTCCCTCAGGGCCCCGTATCTCCTTAGACTCTTAGCAGCCTCCCTTGCCCATAGGCAGGTTTGTTTAATGTGCCAGGTGGGGCAAGAGGCAGCATGCTCTGCAGCTGACAGAAGCTACCCATGTGCTAAGTTCCAGAAATAAGTACACAGCAACTGATGCTGATACCTCCCAATTCTGAATGATGCAAGAAGTTTTTTGTGCAGTTTTGCTCTTTGGGGGCTCCAGTGGGATCTGCATTATTGATTTGCATGAAGATTTGAGGAAAAGGATATACTTCAGGCATTTTTTCTTGTCTGGTTTGTAGTCTCAGGAGCTGCTGGTAGTCAATAGGGATTACCAGATACTATAACATCATAAACTTTCCTCATTAACAAATGTGATTGAAAGTCATTCTCTCAAGTTGTTCTTAAGATTCCAGCTCTTGAAAGCTTTGGGCTTTATTTTGTTTTTATGTAGAGGGTAATATGAACTGCTGGTTTATTGAAAAGAGAAGGTTTTTCCATGATTTTTATAGTATTTTATTAAAGCCTAAAGCTGTTTACTGTAGCATAGTTGTTTATGTACCTGGAAGCATGCTAATCTAAAGCACCAGAAGCTATGACATGGTAATGTGAACATAGAGGGGCTATCTTGAAGAACATGAATATAGCATCCGCATGCTTATGTTATAAAATACAGAGACAACAGAAAGATACCAAATGCTGCAGTATTTATGTTGGGCTTTGGTTTGCCTGTACAACAGACGTGCTTCTGCTTTCAGAATACCTGCTCATCCCTTGTGATGTGAATATCCAGCTGTTTCACAGGGGCTTTCCCCTGACCTTAGGGGGGAACACAGGGCACCATGCTCAGAATGCTGGGTCAGCTGCTGTAGCAGACCTGTCATCCCACAGTGGCATCAAGCAGTAGGACACAACTACTCCAAAATGGGGATTGCTTCACTGGAGTTTTGGAGGAAAAGGAGACTAAAATAGAGGCCACGATAGCCATTGTATTCCTTCTAGGGTGGCCCAGACTGCCATATACCCAGGTGATATGAGGGTGTTTTCCCTTGCCTTCCCCAAGAGACCCGTCAGAGGAACTGCAGCAAGGGGACAGTGCAGAACTGCAGAAAGTTGCACTTACGTAGAACAGAATCTGAGCAAACTGCAGTCATACAGAGATGCACATAAAGGTGTGCAAGTGTGCTTGTCCTGCTCTTTGATACTTTTGCTATTAATGTGATGTGCAAGTTCACAGTAGTAGCCAAAAGCAGCTCATGTGAGGACAACTCTGTGGGAACAAAAGTATAGCATTGCAGCTTTCCCTTACAGTTTCCCAAATCCTTCTCACATGGATTGCATACGCAGACTTTCTGCAGCTTTAGACCCCTTACATTCATCTGATTTTTTTCTGTTTAGAGCTGCCCTGTTGCACCAGTAACTGCATACAAGCAAATGCAGAAGTTTGAGGTAGACCTTTTATTTGCCAAGTAGTCATTATAATTGTTGAGTAGAATATAAGGCAGTGGGTGCATAGCAGCTCCTGTCCTGTCTGATTGTATGTTCCCAACACAATCAATTCCTGTGTCCTATCATGCTGTGCCTGGCATATTTGCATCTCAGAGTATATGCTGTGGGGGAAGGATCTGGCATGCAGTGGTCTGCATGTGTTGACTCGTGCACAATAGGACTCCCGAAGGTTCACTGTGCTACCAGCTGCCTCCTGGTGCTGAGTCCCCTTTCTCTCCCACTGACACAAAACACAGCATGCTCGTTCAGACAGCCCAATAAGCTTCTCCTGTCCTATCTCGTGAGATGAGATGCTCTGCTTGCCCAGTCTTCGTGTAACTCGGTCTGCTGGTCCCTCACATCAGGTAAAGGCAAGAGACTGTAGAGCACAACAACTGGCAGTGCTGCCTGGCACAGTATGGACCCAGTCACTGTTGTTCTGCAGCTGTTGTTTTAAAAATGAGCTTGATGTTTTAAAGAATCTCCTTAGCAGAACTGCTAGGATGGGGCTGTAGTGATTCCTATGTTTGCGTGTATTGATCTGGCTGGCAAAAAAAAAGTGCTGTTTTCACCCACCTTCATGTGCATAGGTACTTCAAGTCTATTTTACCTGGTGTTCTTTAAGTAACAGTTAAGAGGTCTAGTTTCTTGCATACTTTTGAAGAATTTTACCTCTATTGAAAGGTTTGTCTTTGGTTGTACTATGTTTTGAAATCAGTTCTAATTTCTTACTTGCTTCTCATTCGGTGGAAATTCACTTTTCATCCGTGTCTGTTAATACAGATGTATCTTGGCCCTCTTTATATTTTCTATATGTTTCAAGAGTATTTGTAATGAAAATACTCAATAGGGAAATAATCTGTGAATAATTGGGAATTTGCGTGTATCCTACCTATAAAGACTTCAGGAATTCGTGAGCAGAGGTTTTAGGCCCTAAGTACTCTTCACGTGCATGCTTACAGTGCTGCAGCTCTGGGTTAATTCATCTGGGAAAGAGTGCTTTACAAAATAATTAACATACTGTTTGTCTTTTTAGGCTGTGAAGCATGTTACAGAACCTCATGACAAGTGGATGAAAGGGAAAGGAAAAAGTGCCATCAATAGCTAGAATAGCAACATGGGAAATACAACCACCAAATTCCGCAAAGCTCTTATAAATGGAGATGAAAATCTGGCCTGCCAAATATATGAGAGTAACCCTCAACTAAAAGAAACTCTTGACCCAAATACTTCGTATGGAGAAACTTATCAGCACAATACTCCACTCCATTATGCTGCTAGGCATGGAATGAATCGTATCCTGGGGTGAGTGTAATTCAGTGTTTTGTTTGTCTGAATAACTGATCTAAGAAATTTAAGGGTTTTAGCTAGGTTATAAATATTGTGTGTGTGCATATGAACATATTTATGTACGTGTGTTGCAGCAGAATTTGTGCCATTTTGAAATAGTGATAGAAAACATGCAAATTAGTCTATAATCCCAATCTGGTATAACAGACTTTAATTTTACTTTTTGTGTCTTTGTTCTCTCTCCATAACATTATTATAGACAATTTCAGATTGTTTTCTGAAGACTCCTATACCACAGCTCTTTGAAAATAATGACTATTTTACTGTTCTTGATCATAGTTTGGTCTGGGTTGGAAGAAACCTTTGTGTTTTCCTGTTTTAGAAGAGTCTGTCTGTGTCATAACTAACAGATGCCATATTGATTGTATAGACTTTCAGACGGGACAATATGTATTTATTTCTTATTACCCATTTTATTTTCCATTTTGGACAATAGCAGCAAACTTGAATATGAGTGAAGATATTATTGTTGGTCAATACATACAGCTGTATTGTAGCTACTTCCATCCTTGCCTGTTTTTGCCAGTGCTCTTAGACCAGTTAGAGATTAACAACATGGAGTTTCACATCTTATCCATGTCCAGAGATCACAAGTACAAGCTGTTCCAGCCTAGTATTTCATGAATTTAATTATGAGTAAGCATTGCTAAACCTTTTCTTTAGTAGTTAATTGTGGTTTATCCCCACTAATCCCTAAGCAGGGGCTGTCCACCCAGCCAACTCCCCACCGTTTTTCAAGGTTTTTTTGCATGATGTCATATGGTATGGAATATCCCTCTGTCCTGTTTAACTCAGCTGTCCTGGTTCTGCCGCTTCCCAGCACCTTGTGCCCCCCCCTGCCACCATACTGGCAGGACAGTAGGAGAAGCTGAAAAATTTAAATGTCATTAGTTCCTCACAGCACCACTCAGCAACAAGTAGAACATCTCTGTACTGTCAGCTCTGTTTTTCTCGTAAAGCAAAGCATAGCATCATACCAAATACTATGAAAGAATAAGCAATTCTGTCTCTGATGAAACCAGGTCAATAATGAGTTAGAGGGAATTTCATTACTAGTCTCCTGCTTACATTAGGAAATGGGACAGAGACCTATGTTGAACTGTCCTACTGTTAATATGCATTTTATCTCTGTGCTTATGTCTACAACTGATGTGCCTGTGGTTTGTTCTATGCTGAAACTACTACTCACTTGCCAGGACTGCTGCTATATTTTTTCTCCAGTTTTTTATGCTGCATGATTTCTCTGCCTTGATTTTTTGCTAAATACTTTTCTCTTCTCTCCCACTTAATTGATCTTTTAATTTCACCATTGAATCATTTTCTAATTTCCTAACATCCTCAGAACGTTCTCATTTCTCATTCTTCAATTGTAAAAAAAATTCTAAGTAAACATTATATAAAATGGCATCTAGATCTTATTTACATTTTATGTGATTTTTCTCTCTGAAATTTACAGGTTGGTTCTCTCAGTTTAAGAAAATACACCCTCATTAAAAGAATATGTGAAGTCGTTTGCATACATAGGAAGAAATGGAGTCATAATTACTGACTGCTGAGCAATCCATTAGTTAATTCATATTTTGCCATTATGATGAGATTTAGAATAGCTGCTTTGCATTAAAAATAATTAGTAATTTAGAAATGACATTTTACTTCTAGCTACATGGCTTCTAAGTCTCACAAGAAAACTCTGTTTTATTTTGCACACATTATAAACAAATGATGACTCATTTATTTTCCTAGTTTGTGTCCAAGTCTTGCAGTATATTTTTTTGTTAATAAATATTGTGAAGGTAGCTGTGTTTGCTAGAGCCTGCTACTAAAAGCCTGTACTGTTGGAATTACGGTTTTATTGAGGTTCTTTTTCCCACTTGTTTTTCTGCTGTCCTTGTAACCAATTTGTTCAAAAATCATCTGTGACAGATACTACACCAAAAAAAAATGCATTTTTATCTGAAAGAAGTAGTAAGACTTGCAGTGTGCTTGTTTACAAAGTTAATGCTAGGAAGGACACAAGTGATTCTCAGTCAAACCTCTTCCTGTGGATACAGGAAGAGATTAAATAAATTGAATATTGAAATGAATACTTTGATTTACTGATGGGGTACAGTAGCTAAATATAAATGATTTTAAATCTGTATATGTTTTGAAAGAGATTTGCTATTATGGGATATTCATATGGTGTTGTATATTTATTTAGGGAGCATTTTGAATATTTGGGAATCTGTGGCTACACTTACTTGTAGTTGAAACTCTAGGCAGTATCTTGTATACTGTATCATTCTGGTTTTTTTTCCATAGGCTGATATTTGTGTTATTGTAGATGGGTATTAACTAACATATTAATTTTGTGAAATTTTCTCAGTTCAGAGTAGTGAGATGCATTTGGCAATACACCTGTTGAATAGCAGAATATGTTAAAATAGATGTTCTGGGATGCTCAGAAATAGCCTGTCTGACAGTGCTGTTGCCCAGTACTAAAACAAATGGACAGACTTCCTGATTGTCTGGTAGCTGCTGGTGGCAGTCGAAAGACTCAGTGAAAGTACAGACACCATGTTTTTAATGAAGGAGAGCTGAGGACATCCTGGTATAATCATCTCAGAGGTGAAGAAACAGAAGAATCTGGAGAAGAGGTTAAAGGCTCTTGAAGCAAAACTCTTCTCCTGACTACCTTTATATAATTCAGCATGAACTCTACTGGCAGAAAGCTACACTCACAAAAATTCCTCAAATGTTTTTAATCATACAGTTGTTTTACACCAGGTCAGCAATCTAAGTCATCCAGTTGCTGTGCTTTTCATCTAGTTTTTACGGTCTAGAAACTGCATGTAGCGTATAACCAGACAGTAGCCTCATGCTTATTTGTATAACTCTGTAAATGAGCAATTAATTTATTTTCCTTTCACTAGATTCTTCAAGAATGTGTTAAAATACTAGGTTTGTATCTGTGATAATTTTTCATGAGTATCATAGAAAGCTTTGATACATCAGAAAAGTTGAAATAAAAAAGGGAAAATAGCTAGGCATTCAGTTAATATAAAACTTTTATTTGGTCTACAGCCCAAAATAATGTTTAACCTGACAGATCACTTTCTTTTACTGAGCATTTAGTGTTTAAAAAACAAAAACTGCTGGTTGTGACTAATTAGCACAAACGAGAACGTTCATAGTGCTGCATGAAATTTCCAAAGGCTGAGTAGGATTCAGTGGTTCCGAGTGGCTCATTTTGTCTGCCCAATCAGGACATGAAAGCAGGTGGCTGGTTGATGTGTTTGCCCATGCCCTGTGCCTGGTCACTGCTGTCCATTCTGACCTCATTAAACGCTATTTTTAAGTGTTGTTCTGTGTGTATGTTTTTTATAGAGGCCTAAGCACCAACAGCTGAAGTCCCTGAGCCTGTGGTGCCAGCAGGCTGGAAAGACCAGAACACACACATGTTATATCACAATGTCAGTGTACCATCACTAATGGGGATCAAGCTGGAGGAGCCAGCAAGTAGGGTCGATGCCCTGGGAGCTTTGTGTAGGGAGGCAGCCTCAAGCGTGCAGGTCAGCCAGGAGGCCAAGAGATCATTCTGCATATGTGCATGTGCTTAAGCGCATGAGGTGCTGGGAGTTTTTGAGTGTCTGAAGCAGGGGACCTGCATCACATGTGCATGGGTGTGTGAGGTAATTGGAAGAACCAGGCCATGGAAAATGCCAGTTATGGGATCAACAGTATCCAAGGCTGCTTACTGAAGGGATCAACACTGTTCAGTTGTATATTTTGCCCACTGTTGGAGCTTCATCCTGCTCACCAACAGAGTGGAATGGATTAAGGATCACTGATGGTGTTTGTGGTCAGTGAGTGCTGAGTGTTTCTGTCCATGTGGATCCACATATACTGCACATGTATTGCATGCATGTGCATGAATGCGTTATGTGCATGGCCTCGTCTATGTCTGAGCCTACTTTTGGGGAGCCACCGCAACCTTGCCTCCCATGAGCTGCTGGATTTGGCAGCCCCAATCAGCCAGAGGCCTTTTATTAAAAATAGAATGGAACAAAGAGAAAAATACACCTTAACATCACTCTAGAAAACTAGAAATTACTTTCCATTTTGGAAGGACTAAAAATTTAAATTTTCTTTCTCGGACTATATTGTAAATATCACGGGAACAATTTGAGTGCCATTTACTCACTGATTTTCTGTTATGGCCTGTGGATATCTGCTGTAGCAGATATCTTAACTAATTCAGCAATGACTTTCAGAGAAGTTTGCCTTGGTTGCTAATAGATCTAGTTCAGTAAGGTCATCTGTGTTACAAAACTATTCAGATTTGCTACTCAGATTATGTTCATCACAATTTAATAAATAGGTAGTTGTCAGTGGATAATAGGAAGTAAAATAAAAAGTTACATGACCATCAGAAACATAAAAAGAAGATATGTAGCAATGATTTTAGAGCCTTGTGCAACATACAAATTGATTTTATTCCACTGTTAAGATTTATCATAATCCATTATGAATGAAAGTCTTGATTCTTATTCAAAAAGATAAGTTTAAATTATGTTTAGTGAATGGATATAAAAACAGCGCAAAGAGCACATGGGGGAAAACCTTCTTAGATAACCTGTAGTTCTGCAGCATATGCTGTGGTGTGACTTTCAGTGTCGTAGTTTTACTTGGGAGCTTTTTGAATCCTTGACACATTTTTTTCTCATCATATTCAGACACAGAAAGAGACTGAGTGGAAGGGATTTCTGGAGGTAATCCAGTCCAACCCCCTCTTCAAGCAGGGCCACCCAGAGCACATTGCACAACATTGTCTCCAGGCAGGATTTGAAGATCTCCAGAGAAGGGAGACTCCACAACCTCTCTCGGCAACCTGTGCCAGTGCTCTGCGTCCTCAGGGTGAAAAAGTTTTTCCTCATGTTCAGGACCTTTTTACTGTTAAGTCATATCTCTCTGTGAGTATTCAAGCCCAAACTGGCTCATTTGGAGCAGTTAATACTGATCCTAAGCAGAACACCAGGATAAGTCAGTAGAAGCAGTGAGACAGCAGTAGCTTGTGAAGCCAATTTTTTCCAGAGCAGTAAAAGCAAAGGTTTCCAGTTACAGAAGTCTAGAAATTGGGATTAATCCTACTGAAACTAAGTATTTTTGTCCTCTAGTTACAGATGCTACTGTTGAGTGTATTTAGATACTGTTTCTCCTTGTTACCGGGATTTTCTGCAACTGCTATAAAAGCAAAAACATCAGGTTATGTGCTCTTCCCTGCAGTTAGTAACTGTTTATGTTTTGTTATTCAGATTATAATCTGTTACCATATTATCCTCCTTTTCCTTTTCTTGAAAATCAAATGCTGTAAAAATAAGATCCCTTATTGGTGAGATGAGATGTATGAATACAGTACATTTATGAAGATTCTTTATTCCGTGTTATCTGTTTTCCTTAATAAAAACCTGTGATTGTTTGACCACAGGCAAAGTGAAATTACATTTGAGCTGTAAAGAAGCAGAGTATTGCTTTGGTCCTTTGCACCAGGATGACTAAGTTAGTTTTGTTACCATGTAGTGTTTGTGATTGTCAAGGTGGTTGAATCTCTGTGTCAAGTGGCTTAACCCACTTGGAGAGTTGGGCACATGTGGCTTCCTCAGCAGACAGGTCTACTGGTTCTGTAGTTATAGAAATGATGGCTGGGAAACTTGGAGTGTCTGATAAGCAGAAATCTGTCAGTGTCTCATCGCTAAATGCTATATCCAGCTAACGTATTCAGTGACATTATATGTAGAATGTCAACTGTGAATGAGTCAATGTTTAAAATTCATACATTTTCCAATTTAAATAAAATCACTTCATTGAGACATTTAAGGAAAATAAAAAGCCCCTTCTGTTGATGTTATTAAACATCAAGCAACACGCAGATTGAACGGGTTTTTCTGGAGAATAGGAGAAAGGGAGAGAGGAAGATGAGACAATCTTTGTAATACATTCATATTTTGTAGAAAGAATAAAAGGGGTAAAAATCCTGCTAGTACTGCCTGTGTAATTCCATCATTGCTGCTATATAAATAATATCAACACTAGATGTCATACATTGCAAGGTGATTTACAAGCTGTTAGGAAGATAACAGTCCCTGCACGGAAATATGAAGCTTTGTGTTTAAATGGTAAAGATGAACCCATTCCTTGGTAGTTTCATGGTTATTATTTCATCTGACATTTTTTTAAAACCAATCTAAAATAATCTCACAGTTACTTGAGAAGAGCATTCTACGTGGGTAGTCTTTTTAGAAAAAAACTGATTCAAAGGATGTATTTGGAAAGAAAGCTTGGCAACCTTGCACATAGCAGGGGGTTTGAAACTAGATGACCATTGTGGTCCTTTTCAACCCAGGCCATTCTATGAGTCTCTGAAAGCTTAGAAGCTCAGACCAAAGTTAGGGAATTGGTTCTAGCTCTAAATAAATGAGTAGGATGAGAGGCCAGAGAAAGCAGTGAAAATCATACAGATTTTGCATTACAGAAGACTTCGAGTCACAAAAGTGGCTGGTAAGCAACCAGTTCTGTTGGAAGCTGCTTCTAATTTGGCATACAACTCTTTTTCTTTTAAAATCTTACTTAAAATACTGAAATAGAAGCTACAGTTGGCATGTAATCATGGAGGCAGCATTGCTAGCTCTCCAACAGGCCACGCTGAGGTCAGTCAAAAATAAAATCCAGTCGTTCAACAGTTAAAGGTAACTTAAGGATGTTAATACCTTCTTGTACGAGGAATTATTTAATTCTGTGTTTTGGTGCTGCTGTCACTTCTAACAGGCTTTAGAACCTTGTATAAAGTATGATTGGTTTTGGTGCACTGGAAGGATTGACCAAGTTTTGTGTCCATTGCTTTTAGATAGTTTGGGTCTGTGCTCCACAATTCCTTTGTATCCCTTTGGTACTCCCACATTGTCCCTCTTGGTCTTCTTTGTTGTACCAAGCCAAAGGTTACTTCTACAGAAAGTCATACTCGGTCATAATAGTTGGCACAAAGCCACTACAACTTTTCAATACATTTGCTTCTTTTTAGTGAGGAAAACAAGAAGTTCTTGTTGATGCATATCTATGTAATACCTTTCTTAAATGTCTTTAGGTAGTAGGATGCTACGTTAACGTGAGTCAGTCCAGCTGCAGTCAGATCAGCTGGTGACCTACTTTTAGTCACCTCAATAATCTTTTTGAAAACAAGGTATTTGGGAAGGCAGTAGTTGAAGTTGCAGCAATACAGTGAAAAAGATTCTAAGGCTTTATTGAGCTGGTTTAAAAGGAATTGAAGACAGTGCTTGAGTTCTAGGCAGTATTTTTGTACTGAACATTACGTTAAGCCCATAAGTGGAACAGCAAATGTTGGCAGAGCCAAAGAATTTCATTTGAACCTTTGGTTGCTCTGAGATATGATTCATGTGCACCAAGCTCTGGATTTGATCCTCAAATGAATGGTTATCTATGAAAATCTGTAGAAATTGTTTGAGTACTCAGGAAATGGATTTAATTCATTTTGCCAGATGTTCTTGATAGGAGTCATATGAATGGGAAAAATGGAAGGCATTTCTGATTAGGAAAAATACAAGATCTAGAGCTAGAGTGAAGTCCTTGACATAAGAGATCTTAAAATGTCTGTGAAGACTTCAAATTTCAGAATGAATAATTAACTCTTTGCAGACTTCCATCAGCAGTGCAGTATCCATGCCAGCTCTCCACTGATTCCCATGTTTTGCCAGTAGCCCAAACTGCCACTGGTATAGTCTTAATCCTTACTTTAACAGAATATTATTAGTGTTTACAGGCATTCTGGCAGTGTTAATAACAGATCTTAGGCAAGGAGTAAGTTGAATTTAAGGCTTATAAAAAATCAGGATAATAGTTCCATGGTGTTTTGTAGTTGGAGTTTTGTGGGTTTGTTGGTTTTTTTTTTTTTAAATAAATAGGCTAGATTTAATAATCTATCAGGAGATTCTTTATCTCAGAATAGAGATAGTCACTGAATCCTACTCAGTTTTTTTTACAACATACGGATTCTTGGGCTGTAGGAGAAGCATAAGAATCTTGAGGAAAGAGAGAAAAACCTGTAAATATTAATGAAGAATTTCCTATTACTATCTAATGGATCAAAGTATCAGTAATTGTTGTTACACAGTGTGGCTGTTAACATCAGGCAAATACTTACACTTTTCACAATATCATTTAAACCAGTCCGTACTCCTGTACAGCCATCAGACATGACAAAAAGGAATTCTTCAAGTGCTTTCTAGAACAGTATAGTTATTTGTACATTTTAGGGGTGTGGAGGGGAAGTATTTCATATTAATGAAATGTCCATCATTATTCAAGGTTGACATCAAAGTAACGTGTCAATGTTGACTCGCTGTGTTTGGAAGTTGAATGATGCAGTAACTGTGGTTTAATTTATTGCATGAGCATCTTAAATGACTGGGTAAAAATGTTTGGCTCTTCTCTGTATTTTTGTAACTCATGGCTTAGCCATACTTGCTCAAAAAGCTGTTAGCTTTCATTTATGCAATGTTAACTCTTTTAATAGTGAGCTGGACTTCACTGGGCTAACTCAAGGACCAGAAGAAATATTCTGAAGAAGTCTGTGCAGATTAGATTACCTTGTTGCTGTACCTTTTCTAACACATCTTGCTTAGAGTAGTGCAATTTGCATTATATTTATATGGTATACTAAGTGTCTTGCACTTTCACTTCACAATGGCTTTTACTTTGGTTTTATTTTTGTAATGTATGTATGTTTTCATGTTTTGTGAGTGTACATATATCTATACATGTATAAATGTATATAACTATAAATAAGTATATTATGTAGCATCTGCATAGAGAAACAGGCCATAAATGTTTTCATCCCCACTTTTATTAAAACCTGATGAAATAGTTGTGTTGATGCTTCTCAGACTGAGGGAATGTGTCAGTTGTTTATTATTCAAATTCACAGCCTAATTATCTTGAGTCTCTTGCTGCTTTTGTCCAAATACGGATAGTAGTAGGTGTAAATGTTACAGACATTTCTTTTTTGCCACTTTTTCAACACTTTTTTTCATGCGTTTGTCACCTCAAGTTTGGATTCTGTAGAGAGCTACAGCTTGATGCAAAATCTGGAAGCTGTAACTAAAGAAAAGTGTGACTGTCTTGTGATTACGTGGTATTTCCCGTATGCAATGTTTTTTTTTTTCACTTTACCAGTACATTTCCAAGCAAAACATAGCTTTTATACCTCTGAAGTTACAAGCCAGATCAGATGGGTCTGTGGCACTGAGCTTTGGAAGTGTTACACACCAAATACCATTGGTAAAAATTGAGCCATGTCGAATAATGACCATATGGTACAAAATCTATTGATTTACCCTCCTTTAGACATTAGTCATCTTCTCTGAACTTAAAGTTGTGGATTTTCAGCTTTGGTTGTTCCTTTGATTTCTGGAAATTATAAAGAGAAGATGGAGATGCTTTTTATGTTTCCAGTGAGGTGATGGTTGCCTTTGCTAGCACTGGTGTTTGTCACACCCATTTATAAGACACAGAAAGTTAGCAATAAACAAGATGAACAAGTAATTGTCCCTATGTAAAATGTTTTTTTTTTTTTCCACACCAACAATGTTTACAAAACCCACAAAATTGTGTTAGAAATTTTGCTTAAATTTTAAGTGAACATTGAGAGATGTGTGCAGAAGATGTTTCTCACTGAAGATTTCATAGAGATTGTTAGATACTCTTTTACCATGTAATTTTCACATAAGGGCAGATGTTGATGTTAGGAGAATGGTCTACTAGAGAGGTGCTTTGGATTTATCTCTAACAGCACAATGACAGTTTAAAAAATTTAAATCCATCCTATGTCTTTTTATCATTTGTTTAACATAGAAACCCGCAAGTGGGCATTTTAGGTTGATGATTTGACTTGAATCTTAAGGGTCTTTTCCTCCCTAAGTAATCCTGTGATTTTATTCTATAACTTCTTAAAACCAGAGTTTTATTGTACTTTTCCATGAAGCTTAATTTTATGGTGAAAGAAATTTATAGCAATACTTATTCACTACTAAAGCTGACTTTTAAATTAACTCTTTAGAGAGAATTTTTGGTTTTGAAAAGGTGTACTGCCTTGACAGCCCTGAAGTTCTGCATTTATGCAGAGTTTCAGCCTAGGGCTGTTTTCAGAGAACAAGTGTAATGCAACCAATTCCACAGTATTTGTATCTGTGCAGTACTTTAATCTTCTACAATGATTACCTATATAAATCTAAGTAGTGTAAAAATATTAGGTTGCAGCATACAAGTATTCTAATATGGATTAAATCTCTATATATTTGCATTATTAAATAGAACCATTGTAGAGTTGTTGGGAGAAATAGAGTAAGTAAGTTTTCTAAATAAGTTTAAGTAAGTTTTAAGAACGTTTTATAGAAAAAAGTGTATGTGATTTACAGCTTTTACAGGTCACCACAAAAACATTGTGCTGTTCCATAATCAGATGCATTGTAACCTGATTCAGGAGTGAATCACATGTTTTAAAATACCACAGCATGGAATTTAAGTGATGATAAAATGCTAAAAAAAACAGAAAACAGAAGTGTTAGCAAGTCTAGACAGTGATGTTTAGATAGCTAGAGAAACTTCGTGTGATTTGGGAAGTGATGATGAAGGCCTTCTGGCAATTAAAGCAGCTAAAGCCCTGCATCAGCTCAGTACAGAAATCACAGACAGGTCTTCACAGAATTTTAAAGTGACATTTTACTTTGAGATAAAGAAGTAGCAGGAGTCATTATGTTGGATATAAAGCAACTTGAGGTGGGAGGAAAAGATGTGGTTAATGAATACCTGAAAGACACTCCTGACATTTGAAGACTGTGCGTCTGATTAACGCAGCCATCTATCGCATTATGCAGACTAAGTTCAAACTTTGAAATAAATTTTCACTTGATGTAAAAGGCAAAGCCCACCCAGCTTGCAGCACTGAATTGTTTTTGTTGGCTTCACACTCCTAGCAGGCTGCTAGGCCTCGGTACCAGGTGAGACCTTTCGTCTCTGCTCTTCCTTGTGTTTGTCCTCAGGAATTCCTGCCAAGTGCTTCTGCATAAGAACTGGCATTTTTGGTATCCTGTTACTTTCCAAAGACTGCTGTAGTAATTGCAGAAGTGATCTGAGCCCATCTTTATCATAATTTCATCTCAGTTCATTCCACATGAATTTGGTGGAGTCTGCTCCCTTCACAAACTTTTTGTTGTATAGAAGCTTGGAAATTGTTTGTTATATCATGGGACAGACAAAAAGTAAAATCAGATGCTAAAGTTATTGCAAAGCTAACTTCCAGCTCTTTAGGGAGTTAGACAGCTAAATCCCCTGGGAAACTGTCCTCAAGGGCAGGGGAGTGGAGTAGAGCTGGCAGATCTTTAAGGAATCTTTCCTTACTGCTCAAGAACTCTCCATCCCCAAGTGTGAGAAGTCAGGAAAATAATGCCAGAGTCCAGCATGGCTGAACCAGGATCTGCTGGTCAAACTTGGGAGCAAAAAGAAAATGCATGGGCAGTAGAAGCAGGAACAGATACCCTGGGAAGATTATAAGGATGCTGCTAGACTGTGTAGGAATGGGGTCATGAAAAACAGCAAGGGAACCATTCTCTATTAGAACTTTTCATAAGATCATAATGGTTTTGTGAAAACTTGGTTCTGAAGCACTCCTTAGCAGTATTCTCATGGCCATTTATAAGGAAGCAGTCTTTCCTCCTTTCCATTTCCTAGCATGCTCCCTCCCTTGAGAAAAAAAATTAGATCAATATATTATTATTTTAACATTTATTATATTAATATTGTATACTTCAAAAGAATAAGGCAAGTTTGGCTTCGTAGGTCTTGTATGTTTTGTCTCATTTCTTCCATTTCATAACTGGATTGTAATTTCTGTAATTCGTTGCTGGCAAGAAGCAGCAGAAAGCTTTATTGCCTCAGCAGCTGTCAGGAATCAGATTTGCAATTCCAGGAATCGATCTGTTCTTTTCCTCTCATTCCTCAGCTGATCCTTTTTGTTGCCATAGTTTATTGTCCACTGTGAACAGCAACTAAAGCATTCTGAGAAAAGACTTGTCAACCCCTGTCATCCGTATAGATGGGCATTTGCATGATAAAAAGAAATGATCTATTTAATCAGTCTTGTGCCTTAATAACAGTTCTTGCAATACAACACAGAATTTTAGAAAAAACTTGGCCTACACAAATTTGCCACACTCCAAGAAATCAAACGGACTGTTGATATTTTGGTAACTCATGCTGATCTTGGCTATTGACTCCGAAAAGAGCTCAACTGGATATAAATTCTCCCCCAGCTTTTCATAAGGGCGCGTGGACTGGTGTTCTGAACAAGGTTCTTGAACAGACTGATTTACTCTTCGTTTCCCCTGAATGAAAATAAAAACAATTTGTTGTCTTAGGGAGGCATTAAAAGAGTAATTAAAGCAATTTGTGAGCACCATATGGAGTGTAAATTAATGATTATTTTTTTTTTTACATGTTAACATATCTAATAAAAATTATTGATTAAGGATGTATATCTATCACATACCTTATCAAAATCTTGGCAAAAGGAAAAGAAAGCTGTCATCATAAAACCTTCCCACTTCAAGAAAATGAGAAGAATTGTGTGCTAGTTACCTCTCTTCTGTTTTCCTTCCTTTGCAGAACTTTCCTTTTTGTTAGAGATGGTAACCCAAATAAACGGAATGTGCACAATGAGACATCTATGCACTTACTGTGTATGGGACCTCAGATCATGATATCAGAAGGAGCTCTTCATCCTCGCCTGACAAGACCTTCCGAAGATGATTGCAGAAGAGCAGACTGCCTGCAAATGATCTTGAAATGGAAGGGAGCAAAGCTGGATGAAGGACAGTATGAACGAGCAGCCATTGATGCTGTTGATAACAAAAAAAATACACCTTTGCACTATGCTGCTGCCTCAGGGATGAAAACCTGTGTCGAGGTAAAAGTCGATATATGATCACAAGTCTTATACCGCTGTCAGTAAATTACATGCAGTGTTTCACAAGGCTGTTTCAAGGAAAACGATCTGGTTGAATTAGCTTTTTAATTAACTTATGTTTTCATTAATTGAAAAAAAAAATGACAAAGCTAAGCAGCCCGGAACATACACTGTATAGAAGACAATGAAAAAATGGATTACTTCTATATTAACTTTATGACATAAACTCTTCAGCACAAAATAAACTGATATAGGCTTATAAAAATTGGAAATAATTACAAGTCTGTAACACTGGTGAAGAGGCTTTAAAAGGGAAAATTGAAGTTCTAATGCCATCCATGTTTCAAGAACAGGTTTGATGTCTTTAATTCACAGTGCCCAGCTTTTTTATAGGATGCCTTAGATCAGTGCTAGCATATATCAATATAATTACCTTTTTGCAAATTAAAAATTTCTTTAATGTTTGTGAAGGTACTGTGGCAATGAGTAATGGGAAATCATAAAAACTTTGAAAGTGTCCCACCAAGTTTATTTTTAAACTATACCAAATAATGAGAACTAGTATTTAATTGTGCTAGTAATATAATTTAAAGAGCACAGTGTAACACACCTAATATTTTTAGAAACAGCTAACATTTTCATAAGAGTGTATATCCTAACATCAAGAATTCTCCTTGTTTCATGTCTTTTAACAAGTTATTACTTTGGTCAAACAGCTTTCTATAGTTTTCTACTTTTCTTAAGTGTATTTGTTGAATTCTTTGGAAGTCTGTACGTAAACTATCAGAAAACTTTTTCACCCATGTTTTTTTGACTGCTTCAGAGACATCTCATAAATTAGTCATATGTAATTTCCTTCAATCAATGCTGTATTTTCCTCATTATTTCCAATTTGTCCAGGTATCTCTCAGTAATGCTTGTTGTACTGTTCTCGACTTTCCCAATTTTCTGTGGAGCTATATTTAGTACTGATGTTACTTTTACCATCTTCTAATCTTGTACTATCAAAGATGTAAGCAATAGGTTGCATATTGTAATAAATAGTTCAGAAATTTTATATTTAAATTCCATCAGGACTCATGAATAAATACCATCTGGTGCTGTAGATTCATTAGTATTTGGTTTATTGATTTGTTCTAGAACTTCTTGTGCTGAGACTTCAATTTAAAATGGACTTTTGCTGGTGTCCTTCATAAAGCATGGGGATCTATGTAGCACAGCCACTGAGAAACTGGATTCCTATCATTTTCCTGTTTTATGTTATCTGGGATTGCTCTTGCACTTCGTTTGGTAACTGACTTTACAGACACATTGACAGATGCACTCTGTGATGTTTTGAAATGACTTATTCTGAGTTGCTATGTATTTGGCACATTGTTCAAGACCATTCTTAGCCTTATATATCGTGTTTTTACATTTACTTTTCTCCAGACTGTTCTTCATATTTTCTTCAGTTGGGGACAGAGTCAGTTTACCGTTCCCGTATAAATACGTCCTGCTCTTCTATCCTGACACATTCTTCTGATGTCTCTAGATTTTTTTTTCACTCTTTTATTTAGTATCACTTTCTGAATTAGGCAGTGGATCGTTTCGAGGGCATGGAGTCTGAAGTACAATTTGGGAATTGTTATTGAGCGCTTCTTTGACTGCAGCATTTTCAGTCAGGTCTTGCACATTTCTCTGGGCAAAGTAAGAATTTACTTCTCATATGCTGGCTAACTAATTTGTCTATGATTCTGTCACTTCCAGAGTTTAAAAATTTAATTTAAGTATCTTTAGCACAGCATTTTCTTGATCTGCTTGGGAGATTTAGTGACTGAAGTTTGTGTTGTTTGTTCTACCTTTGCAGTATTACTGTTCTTTGTTAGCATGCTACTTCTATTGTTGCAGTTTGGTTAGGTGATCATTCATGCTCTTTGTGTTTAAATCCAGAATTGTGTTCCACTGGGATTCTCTGATATTTGATGGCACAGCCAGTTTATTTATCCATGAATTTTTTGAAAAAGAAAAATAGAATATGTCACCACCCTTCCAACACTGAAAACTTCTCTGTGATTCTTGCGTAATATGTCCAGTGGTATTGCTTTGTTGTGTTGGTTGTATTCTGCCAAGTTTCCAGATACAATCTGAACATTCTCATTTAAAATTTGTCATTTCAGTTGCCCAACTTTAGCTGTGCCCAGCTTTAGCTGTGCACTGGCTTGAACTGTATGCTATTCTTTATTTTCTGGCTTTTCATTAGTCCTCTCTTTAAAACCTCAGCTAGTGTCTTTTTTATGTCTATAGCCAACACTCTTTTTGTTCTGTGATTATGAAGATTATCCTTCCTTTGTAGTTTTCTGAGCTTCTAATGAATGGAAACTGCTTCCCCGTGATGTTTTCTATGCTGTAAATTAAGCCTATGGGTGTCTGAAAGTTCATTCTTTAGTATGAGAAGAGTTTAGAGGATGCTGCTAATAGATTCTGATATTTAACCTCCAGTATCACAGCCAAAATCTATGTTCTCTTTTCTGCCTCGTGTAGTTACTGCAAGCCTCATGCAAGCAGTTTGTTATCAGCACTTCACTAGAAATTACCTAAACGTATCCTGAGTTTCACCACGGAGGCAGGTCACAGTCTTTTCTAGATAAATTATTCTCAGATCCAGCTAATTATGTTCATAGTAACTGGATTGCACACAGATATTGCCTTGCTACTCCTGTACACTAGAGTGAAACTTTCCTTATTTGTAAGGTTATATAATTGATTTAATATCTCTTTTGATGCAATTAATTTATAAATGAGTATCAGGCTGTGTCCTAGGTCTAACTTAACACTGCTCTTAAGTTGATTGTCAACTTTTATTTATTTTAGATTGAGCAAACAGAAGGTTATGGATTGCAAAGGACCATGTACTTCTCTCTCATTCTGCTTTTTAATACCACTTGTGTGATCCAGCTGCCTGATAAATTCAAACTACAGGGATATTCAAAATACAGTTTCACTCAGAGTTGTTCCATGTAGCCTTCTCCAAGATCTATTTATTTCTAAACATTATTGTTTAGATTTTCATGTCAGAAAATGAGGAATGCTGTGGCTTAGCACTTAACAACCTCTGAGCCAAAGTTGGTGAAAATAAAATAAAACTCATATGAAGTGATCTGACATGAATCAGTCTTCAGTCTTTCAGTATTGTCTGTAGTCCCTCAACATGAACAGCAACACTACATCATGAAAAGCAGGAAACAGAGCTTAGTAAAAGAATTTAGCAATAATTTCTTTGTTCCTGAGATCTAAAAATCTGGAAAAAAAAAAGAAAAAAAAAAAAGACTTAACCCTCAAGTTTTTTCACTCTGTTCAATAAATTGAAGGTTGTTTGGATTTCTCGGGGTGCCTTTTGCATGTATTAACTGCTGCATGCCATGTTGGGGTATTTACTGTCACTTCAGAGCAGCATTCTTCATTAATTATCTCTTTTTTCCGTAACTATTCAGGGAAACTCAATAATTGTAACTTCTATCCCCCTGTACCCAAATAAGGAAATGGGAGAAAGAACATATTCCTGTGTGGGTGAACCACCTACTAGCTGAGGTTGTTCAGTCTTAATTCTTCTCCATTCACATGTGTTTAATTTCTTCTCTGAGCAGAACAACTGTGTGGAGCACATTGCTGAAGACGTGTTAACATGCTTACCTCCAAACACTAAACAGGAAAAAAAGGCTTGACTTTTATATTGAATAGATTTGATTTCATGCAGATATATTACACTATCACAGCATATTTGGTATATTAAATAGCATTTTTATTATTTAAATTCTTTATGTGATTAGATTATTAGTATCTTTTTAATTTCCTAACAGACGTAAGCCTTTTTAACAGTGGCACCAAAGAAATAGGGTGTCATTCTTAACATCAGTTTACACATCCATCATCTTGCAAATTAGATTTTGAGCTGCATAAGTCTATGGAGTCTTCTTTCAAGTTTATTTATTAATTTTCTTCTTCAGACGATGTCTTTTATGATTCTGTTAAATTTTGTTAAAGTTTAAAATGTACAGACAATGTGAAATTCAAGTTACTAAAATTTTAGCACTATCAAGAAGTTCAAATAGAAAACGAGGTATGTGTAGGCTGGATATCTTGAAAATTATCCTAGTATTATCATAATTTCTACCTGATACTGTGCTTGAGGAGAAAATATGGTGTCGTCCTTGATGACACAAATTTCTGCTTTTTATATATCTTTTAATTTTGGAGAAAATGGGAAAAGTTTTCAAGGAATCTACAAGACCAGGGAGAGACTCTTTATCAGGGACTGTAGTGACAAGACAAGGGGTTGATATTGATAAAGGATATTGATAAATTGATAAAGGGTAGGATTGATTAGATGTAAGGAAGAAATTCTTCACAGTGAGGGCAGTGAGGTGCTTGCATGAGATGCTCAGGTAAGTTGTGGATACCCCATCTCTGGAAGTGATCGAGGCCAGCTTGGATGGGACTTGGAGCAACCTAACCTAGGTGTTCCTTCTGCCCATGACAGTAGGATTAATCCCTTCCAACTCATACCATTCTATGATTCTGTGAATTATTCCAGATCTGTAAAATTTGTTCTGTATTATATAGTGACAGCTTCAATAAAAAAAGTATGTTGAAGATGAAAATTAAGAAGTGATCACAATCAAAAAGATGTTGTGAAGAGCAGGTCTTTACGTGGAAATCTTATTTTTTTAGAAGTAAAAAAAAATAAGTTTTGAAATTTGCAGTACGGGATAGAATTATTATAGCTATCACAGTCTGAAAACAAGATAATGATTATAGGTTTTGGTTTTATTTAGAGATACAGTGAATCATTTTAATAGTGATTGTCCTGAATGCTCCATTAGAGTTCAGTATGTGTTATAGAGGCATCACAACAAATCAGCAGAATTATGTACTCTTGACTTTTGTATGGCATTTGCTTTGCTTGCTTATATCAGATGAGTTTATAGCAGGAAACAAGTTTGCCAAGATAATGAGAGCAGTGCAATTAGTGTTTATTAGCTAGAGACTCCACTTCTGGCTGGCTATTGACAAGAGACAGTGGCACTATACAGAGACATATTTGATATCAAGCATTTGGTAAGGTTAGTGTAACCCAGCTTGTGTGCTATTTACTTGGCAGTAGAAAAATAATTGCTGGTTTTGCAGTTGGTTGGTTTAGCTTTTGGTTGCATCATGTCATTTCTTTCTGTCCGGTTCTCAAAAATAAGGTAGATCTACCAGTGGTGCTATTTATGAATTAATACCCTGTCTTCCCTCCTTTCCTGGGGACTCTCCCACCTTCTGTCACTACGAGTGAATCACTGATGTGAAGAATAGTGGAGTTATACCCATATGTAAAGAATATTTAAAGATGGCTATAGTTTCATCTTGCCGGGTGCTTGATGATCTCAAGCCCTTCATTTTCTGTGGAGCACTGACCATATCAGTACAGCTGAACTGCAGTGATCAAACCCTAGCAAAAACATATGACCTTGTAATATATTTCTGTGATTTTTTGGTTCCATGAAATTACAGTAGTATAGTTATAATTATATATTAAATCAAGCAGTAATTTATTCAGTAACAGTTACAATAATTTAATTTATTAAGTAGTAGTAAGTGAATTTGATGATTAATTATTTATTCAGTGATAAGCTAACAATATATTTAATGACATGATCTTTGCTTCCCAAAGGTGATTGCTGCTATGTTTATCCCTTCTTTCAGTTTTCCTTGTTCTTATTTTTTTATTCTCTTCTTCATATATCATTTCTTCAGGATGTTGTTAGAGTTGGTAATTGATAACTATTTACTTTTTTTTCAGCTTCTGGTAAAACACGGTGGAGACTTGTTTGCAGAAAATGAAAATAAAGATACCCCATGTGACTGTGCAGAGAAACAACACCACAAAGAGCTAGCTCTTAACCTGGAATCTCGAATGGTATTTTCACGTGATCCTGAAGCTGAAAGCATTGAAGCTGAGTATGCTGCTTTAGACAAAAAAGAGGTCAGAGAATACTTTAAATTTACACATTTATATTTGTAACAGTTACATTATGACAAAACATTGTTAAATATTCAACATGCACTGTACTTTGTACCGTATATTTGGAAGACATTTCATTTGAACACAGCTCTTTGTATCTTCCAAGTTAAGCAAAGAAAGTAACAATTCTGTTGTCAAATCTGAAGAGGTTTTACTCTTAGTCTTATTTCCAAGGACTGCCTTGAAGGTATTGTAAGCTGTGAGTCTAGAGGAAGTGCAGAGGCCAATGAGCTGGGAAACAGTCTCCAAAAGAAAGTTTTTACAGATTTTTATTTCATAAGATCACTTCCTGTCTCAAAGAAAGAACTGGAGAAATTCTGAAGAGAAGAATATCTGTGAGACAGAATAGAAAAAACATTATCATTGATCTGCCTAGACTGAGACTGAGTTCAACGTTATCAAAAGCCAGCTGAGTAGTGCAGGATTTAAAAACAATTCTTTTGCTTTCTTGTTTTATAGCATGATGCTTAAAGCTACTGCACATCAGAACCTGAAAGACAGATCATAACAAGGATTGTTACTTTGAAGCCTGTTTTTTGAAGAGATGTGAAATTCATTGACACAAATTTGCTTGAATTATGATATCTTACTGACTGCGATTATAATTAACTAAAAATCTAAGTAAGAATATGTACATAAATTAGGATTCAGGGCAATGGATTTCAAAAAGTAGCATGTCCTTACATTTTACTAGCTCAGTCCCCTTTGACCTGGTAACACAAAAGTTCACTCAGGTTTAAATAAGAATAGGTTCATATCATATCAGCTGTTTCCCTGAAAAATGCCAGGTGTGGTCACTTTTGTTTTAAAGTAGAGCATCTTTGTACTATTTGGTTAATTTTCTTGAATAAATTCAAATATAAACAAGTTTGTTTAAATTGTTCACTCCTAGATGACAGGTTTTGAAGTTTAGTATAATTTAATTGTATATTGAAATAACAGCAGTAATTAACTCAGTTTCTCTGAATGCTCCCCTGTAGAGACATCCAAAGTGTTGAAGAATATAGATCAAAATTACATTTTCTCTATTGGTAAAGGCACTTTAAAAGGCTGCTGCTGTTTCTTGCCATGATTGCAGTTTACTACTCCTTTGGTTGTACCTATAGAACTATTTGGATGGTTGTGCTATTGGTTGGATCATAGCAATAATTTTGCTTATAAGAAGAAAATGTCTTGTAGGGTGGTGAATTGTAACTGTTTTATTTAACTTGAATCATTTTTATTATTATATCATAGCAACACTGCAATAAGAAAGTAAACTTTACAGATACAGATGGGGCAAATCACAAACTCCTTGAACAATTTCAGCAAGAGAAAATAATGTCTTATGATTGTTTACGGTAGATACTCAGCTTAATCAACTTGAAGACTTGCTATTTACAAAGGACTCAAGAGAAAGTGTTGAGTTCATTTCACTGAGGCAAATAAATAATATAGTTCAGTTCCTTGTTTGACTTCTTTCTGGAAAAGTTGCTAAGCATGAGAACTGAAGGCAGGCCTGCATTCCTGTGTCCATCTGACATACCAGGGCAGCTTTCCTTAAGATTCCTTAAGATGCACAAGCCAAAAACTGTCACCATGGAATTTGGCACATTGATTGACAGTCTTAGAGTTTTGCACAGAGCAAATCAGCCTTCATAGTTTCTCTTTTCTTTACCTTTCCTGGCAACTTCTCAGTGGGAATGTTTCTCAGACTTCTTGTGTATCTGTGAGAGCACGAGTGTTAGCACCAGAGGCATGATAAGAATATGCAACCAGGGGAAGTTCATCTTTCAATCCTATCCATCAGAGTGACTGAAAATAATTAAAAAGATCAGCCTTAGAAAGACTGGTGCTGAACTGCAATTGAAATGGCTGTGCATCCAGGTCCTTCAAGTCTGTGGACAGATGCCTGGAATAGGCAGGAAAAGCTGTTCTTACCACTAGTCTAAAGTGCTGCAAGTTTTTATATTGATAGGGCCTGAGAAGTAGTCTGAATCCTTCAGAACATTTGTCTTACACCCAGAATTGCCACTTAAAGATAGTTCTGTGCTTCTTTTCCTCCATTTCATTGGGGGAAGTGAATATGCAAAATACTTATCTAATATAGTATTAAGATAGTAGTTGATGCCCTTTAGCATACTTCTGAAAAATGAAAATTTAATTTATTTGAAGAACAAAACTTTGGAATGCCAAAAAATTTTCAAACTGATTCATCTCTTGAATTGAATTGAGTACCGAGTATGAAGTGCAACTCTCATCACTGTTCGTAGTTGTAGCAAAAAAATCCATCAATGATGATGTATGAGGAAAGATTATTACAGAACAAGCCAGAACAAGTACAGTTCAAATGTCTGTCTTGAATATTTTCTCCTATATTGTTAATAAACATCTTCCAAAAACCTGTGGAAGTTAGTAATAGAAAATTTATGTTTATTTTTAAAGTCTCATTGCAGTTACACTAAATAATTATATAACAAGACCCACAAAGATCATCAAGTCCAACTTCTGACTCTACACAAGACCACCTAAAATCCAAACCCTATGTCTGAGTGTGTTGTACAAATGCTTCTTGAACTCTGGCAGCTTGGGGCCAGGACCACTGCCCTGCAGAGCCTGTTGAGGTGCAGACCCTTTCCCTAACTCCCAACTGCCCCTCCCCTGAAACAGCTCCATGCTGTTCCCTCAAGTCCTGTTGCTGACACCTGAGAGCAGAGCTCAGTGCTGCCCCTCCACTCTGTGAGAAGGTGTAGGCCACCATGAGGCCTCTTCTTCTCTGGGCTGAACAAACGAAGAGACCTTATCTGCTCCCAGTTTAGCATCATCTGCAAACATACACATGACCTTTTTCTCCAGCTGTATGCTGGACATTTTGTCCAGAAGGATACTTATCATAAAAGGGGATTAAGTTAATTGAACAGGACTTTCCCCTCATGAACCCGTGTTGATCGATGACTGTGTTGTCTTTCAGGTGTTTTTCAATAACTCCCAGAACAATCTTCTCCATAATTTTACCTGGCACCAAAGTGAGAGTGACAGACCTGTAATTAACAGGGTCTTCTTTCTTGCCCTTCTTGAAAACTGGGACATTTGCCAGCTTCCAGTTGTCTGAGATTCTCTAAATTCCTAAGAACATGGCAATTTCATCTGCAAGCTCTTTCTGTACTCTAGTATTTATTCTAATATATAAGCATCTTTGTGTTTGTGGTATATGTCTGGAAGATAACCTTGCTTCAGTCATGTAATGCAATGTTTAAAACTTCTATAAGAAACAGCTAGTAATGAGCAGACATTCAGAGCAGATCATTCAGAACAGTTTTGGCTCTCTGTCAGACTCAGAAAAATACATTGTGTAATAGCAAAGTGTATAATTTCTTTGTTCATTTTCATACTTTCATGACGCTGAATGCTGCAGCAATACTCTGTAGTAGATGTATCGAGCGTACAGTAAGTGGAATGATTTTCTTCATTTCCAAAATTAATGTCATATGAATATATATGTAGTGCAAGTAGGATAAATACTAAAATTTATATTAGAACAATTAAAATGTACTTCATCTCTGTAGACAGAGAATCGTTTATTAAGTGAGAGAATGTAACTGTAGGTAATGAGACATATATACATACACACCCATATAATACATATACTTGAATGAGTTAAATGAAGTATAATTAATTCTTAAAATACATAAGTACATTAATTATAGAATCCCATCTACCTAGAAAGGCGGATATTTACGTGAAGTGTATTTGACACCATTTAATTGTACAGTCGTCACTGTATCAAAATGTGGCTTTGTCCTTTTCTATTTTAATAATACTTTAAAACTGTAAAAATAATATTACTTCAAAATAAGTCTTTTAAAGTAATCTTTTGCTCACATATTAAAAATTCTTTCAGGAGAAAAAAATAATGATATAATTTATGATGCCTAAATATTAAAGATAAAAATGTTGAGAGAAAGGTAGTTTGTTTGTTTTTTTGAAAGGCTTATGGAGAATGTAGAAGTGTTGAGATCCATGGTGAGAAGACCAAGCAGCAAGTTTAAGTAGTAACTCAAATAGAATGTTCCAAAATCATTATACATTTAAATAAGGCTAGTGCTGAACAATACATTTTTCACAGCAAATGTCAATAAGGAGCTCCTCTATAAATGAATGTTAAAAGAGGTCTCTGAATGTCACAAGCTGGAAACAAAATCATTTACAGTGCACAGCAATGCAGAAATAAGTCATACATTTCTAAAGTAGCTAAAAAAGCACTTTTTGTTTTACATAAAGAATATTCATCCTTTTAACAAAAGATTGTGTCCTTACAAGTATCTGCAAGACTATGTGTAGTAGACTTGAACGTTTTTATGAGTTTTCATTGTATGAAGTCTTAGCTCTGAAATTTCCAAATTAAGCTACTGAATAGTGTCAGCCTAAAATTTCCTTTCTTTAGATGACTTCTGTGGGCTCATATATTGTTTTATTTAAAAAAAAAAAAAAGTCTAATGTTTCAAATACATTCTTTAGAAATGTTTCTCTCACTTAAAAAGACAAAATTATGATACTTAAAAACTACAAGATCCAAAAATTCCTGCTGGGCTGTATGGAGTGCTCCAGCTGAAATAATGTAATAGTCTGTACCTCAAGAGAGATAATTGCCAGAGTTTGATGTATGACCAATCAGTTCAATATAACTTTGAACATAGTTACAGTTCAGGAGAAACTAGGTCATAAAATATGCATTTATGTTTCAGATTTAACACGAAAGATACTTCTTTTTATGATATGTGTGTTCTTGAAGAAGTGAGGACTGTTGTGCTGACAAAGCTACTTATTTTACAGTTATAATTCAAAATGCAGTTCAGATTCTTTCAAATGATTTACTCATTGCTCCAATTTTTTTGCAACATATTCATGCAATTATAATCATTCTGGCATCCAGCTGTTTGTATCCTTGTCTCCCTGACATGTTTTTATAAATGATCTCTTTTGTAAGAAATTAAGTAGGTCAGTCAAATTCCAGCATGCTATGAATCAAGTGGCCCAGATTTATTTCAGTTCAAGCATTTAATGTTGAGATTGCCCTTTAATGTATCATGCATAATTGGTCGTGGTAGTACATACAGAGACTTCCTGGTCTTGGGCAATCAGGATAAAGACCATGACACTCACAGTCCATTTCTCTTACGTTCTTCTTGCTTTCTCCTAAAGAACAACGACCCACTGCAAATTTGTGACAGCACTATTCTTGTGTCACCAGTATTAAGAAGTTCCTGTTAATATGACTGACTAGCAAAGAGAAGAAGTCACTGAGGGAGTCAGTTATGCTTTTAGATGCGTTTTACAAAGTTTGTCATGATATATAGGAAGCATGTTATGTTTTTAGAGTAGATGTCTCTGAAGAAAAACATTTAGAAATCGAGGCTCCACATTTCTTCCCATCCCTTGTGCTTACTGCTTCTGTACAGTATGCTTGTACTTGGATTGCCAACTTCCAAGGGCAGAATCAGTCTTCTGCTCTGTGTGTTTGCACATGCATTTGCATATTACCTAGCACTGAATGGTCCTGGAATATGGTCTATATAGAATCAGTATATACACAGTAAATAATAACAACTTGTTCTTGGTTCCCAAATTGGTAAAGACGGCTGCTGTTTGGCACCACCCCAATTCCTAATTAGTCCTGAGCACAAATCAGTGTTACCTGCTTTTAATCTTCTGTTTACTTTTATTTATTAAATTAAACCAGTGCAGCTAAGAATAAGTTTTTTACAAAGCCCTTCTGTTTCCATTCTCTTTATGTGTCTTTCCACTAATGTTTTTCTGCCTTCTGAGCATTTTCCCTGACCAGCACTAATAAGTATATTACTTACTGTCATGTTCTGCTTTGTTATTTTTAAAAATTATGTTATTTCTGCAAAATATGTGTATGCTTGGCTGGAACTAGTTCAGTATCCTAAAGTTACTTCTTTTTGTCCTTTGATTTTGACTTTTTGTTAATGCTGTAATAAGGGGATGCAAATTCAGACCAGGAAGCAGTTACTTCTGACAGTGTAGTGCTATTGGAGTGTGGCCTCTGTTTGTCAAGGAGAATTTTGACATCCTGGTCCCCAGCCTCCAACTGCATTTCTGGTCAATCTTATACTGATCTCTCTACTCCTATGAAAGTGGATATTGTCTCCAAAGACCTGTACCTGATTCTGTTCATAAACTCACCTCTTCTTACTCTTTAATGTCTCACTATATCTTCCTCCTGATGAATGCAAAGTTAATGCATCTCACTCAATTTGTGCATAAAGTCAGAGAATCTGCATGCAACATGTACCATCCTGATCACCTGTCTTCCTTGAAGTCCTTAGTTCAAATCTAGTCATGCATTCTTGTGCATTTCTCAATATTTGAGTTTTAATTACTTCAAAATTCAGTAGTATTCGATGGAAATCCAGCTTTTTTGAAAGGGGAGTGGGAAGGGAAAAGGAGAATGAGAGAGTTAATATTAGACTAGTTCATCATTTGAACGTGACCTCCAGTTATAATAGAATGCTCTGGAAATTCTGTCTTTTGGATTTTGAATTGTACAAAAATTATTCTATAGTACTGCAAAACGAAATGTTTCTATATAGTTTTGCATGGTCTTTGGTATGCACAATAAATAAATTTTGTTATAACTTGCTGCACAGTTGAGATAATTATCAGTAATAGTGTTTTGAATGTTTTCATTTTAATGTAGAATTAGAGGAAATGCTGCTAGATGTAAATTATCTTTCTCCTTCTTCTCAAAGCCATACGAGGGGCTAAGACTTCAGGATCTGCGGAGGCTTAAGGATATGCTGATAGTGGAAACTGCTGACATGCTTCAAGCACCACTCTTTACTGCAGAAGCTCTTCTCCGGGCACATGGTAATACAGAACCTTAAAGATTGAGAAAAAACTGCTTTCAGCAAAATCAAAATTACAGTTGTGAGTGTGTTCACTTTTTATTCCCAAGAAAAAGAGAAGTAATGGTTAATCGAATAACAGGATGTCATCCACACAGTGTTTCAGAAAGAAGTACATCTGCAGCATTGAGGCAGACAGGAAAGTTGATAGGGAAGTGATTCAAACTGGGAATATAGGGGAAAATGTTTTAACTTCAGCAATGTGAAGAAATATAGTTCTTTTACTTTAGCAAGAGACATAGAAGTAGAACTTCCATGGCTTTATATATTAAAAAAGAAGTTCAGAAAGTTCATTTTTCCTATTTTTATTAGACCACTGGTTGTCTGTCATTACATACTTGTGTATAAAACTAGATTAGAAAGTATTTTTCGTTATTTTTTATCACAATAAAAGAAGTATGACTGTTATAATACTTGGAAATGGCCTTGAGTTTTAATGCATGGGAGTGTATGTCCTTTTTAGGATTTAAATAGCTACTCTTTAAGTGTAGGGCATAGTTTCCTTTTGTATCTTGTAACTGGTTTAACATCAATGAAATCAGTCTGTAGTCTTGTGTGACTGAAGCTGGGGTTGTCAGAATTCAGTGAGCTGACTCCAGACAAAAGCATTTCTCTGAAGCTCAGTGAAAGCTTCAGGCTTTGATTCAACCATTCAAAACTTACGCTTAGTGAAGCATCCACATTGTTACTGTATGCCAAAGAGACTACTCAGGCAGTTAATGGTTTCCATGCTTATCGCTGTATTGCTGGATTAAGTTCTTGAGCCCTGTTATTTTTGAGTGTTCTCTGTAAAAATAGAAGAGTGGAAAAATGAAATAAGAAAATACTCTTGCAAACCCACAAAATATGGCTGACTTTTATGAGTAGGCATGGTACCTTACACTTATCTCTGTTAAATTATTTTCGATAGTTTACATTCCTTTTACCATAGCATTAGAGCCAACATGAACTTTTGCCAATGATTTTCATTGCCAGTGTGATCATTTTTAAGGCAATCTTTGCACGTATGTTTTTTAGTGTTAATTCTTCTGGGTATTTATATATACAATATTTGGATGTTACTTTGGGTTCTCAGAAAATGTCATTAGTGCTAAATATTACTAAATGCTTAACTAAGTGAGCAGGCATGTTTTGTGCCCTGCACACTCAGAAGAGAACGATGACACAACTGTTCGAATTGGCAGCACAGTTCATAGTGAGTCCAGAAGCAGTGTGGTTGATGTGAAGTGTTCAGAAATGTCTGCCAGCATCTGGTGAGCAGAAATTGAAAGTTGAGAAGAAATCACTTTACATTGCAAAGGTCATTCCACTGATGTTGCCTCCATGAGGTAGCTGTAATTTAATGCAATTGACCAGTGCGGTGAAAAACACACAGACTTCTGCAAGTCATGAGAAAGTCAGCTATTTTCCCTGTGGTCATGTGCTGGAAATTATTCAAACAAAATTTCTTTTTATTTGAAAATAAAGAAGTGGTTCAGAATAATTGTGCTATTTTCAAGGCATGAGACAATTGGGAAACAGCAAATACCAAATTCCAATGTTTTTGCATTTAATCTTGAACTTCATAAAAGAATAACATGATGTCTTGATTCACACCTGAGGTGTAAAAGCATTTTTTAATTTTTGGGAAGATTATTGTTATGTACTACTTTTAGTAGATTAAAGATGTAATGTTTAATCCATCCAACTTGCTGTCCTTTGTCATACAACTGCATCAATTTAGGAATTAAGTGTGTATTTTGGAAGGTTTAAGAACTTTTCAATTTTTCCATATGTGTTTTTTCAACATTATTCCTGTTTCTCTTCTATTTCATACTAAAGTAATTGATTTCAGGATAAAAGAGAGGCAATTCAGCAAGTATAACTATTTAACTTAAAATTTTATTAAGTGTATATTTAAGTATATATTTATATACAAATATAATATTTTACTAAAACTCATAATTTAGTAAAGAAAACACATAGGAACCATTTAGTAGCATGTCTTAACCCTGGCTAATTTTAACGATGCACTACAAAGGAACTCAAGAAAACTTGTGGCAAATTTCATCTATATATTAGCAACAGTGTACTTCCCTCTCGAAGTCTATATAGCCAAGATAACATGCAAAATTCTAATAACATTTGTAATGGCTCAAGTTTGTATATGTTGAGGCACCATGGCTTCAAGCAAATTAAATGAAATTAACTCAGGGTGTGATTTAGCTTACATAAGTTAGCATCTGATCAGTATATCCTATCCAGATCAAGGGTATTTTCTTATTAGGAAGGAGGGAGCAATCATTATTTGATAGTGGTGATATTTTTACTAAGAATATCGCTAGGAATACATGTATCTTATTTCAATTTTAACAGCGCAGAAATACTATTTATTTTCTCCTGTGTATATTACAAAATTCAATAAAAACAACATATATCTTTTGGTTAATAAAAATTAGTTTCCTATATGAGTACCTAAGATAAAGAAAAAAAAAAGAACAAAAACAACAAACAAACAAAACTAACTTTAAAAGATTTATTTAAGTGATAGGAAAAAATGGAAAATTTCTGTTTCCTCTTGAAATTCTATTTCATCAGATCTGTGAGTATTGTATGTGGCTTAAAATTCAAATCAATTTAGGCATTTTATATATTTATATTAAAATGAGAACTTTTAATTATTTTTCATAGGAAAAAAATACTGTTTATAAGATAAGTTTGTATAAATCTTAGGAACCATAGACTAAAAACATTTCAAACAACAATTATGAAAGATTTGTATTAGTTTTAAGGTCTTCATACATAATAATGTTTTTTTCACTAGTTCTTCTTTTGTAACTAAGTGGGAATATTCGCATCTACATTTGCTTAATTGTATTTACTTATTTCTAATTTTTTTAGTGTAGCACATATATATTCTTTTATGGATGCAGTTACAGAATAGATTTCAAGCATCATCAGCTGCATAATTTCCTGTGTCTGTATATTTATTGAAGACTGGGACAGGGAGAAGTTGCTTGAGGCATGGATGTCTAATCCAGAGAACTGCTGCCAGCGCTCGGGGGTTCAGATGCCCACCCCCCCTCCAAGTGGGTACAACGCGTGGGATACGCTGCCTTCTCCACGAACTCCCCGCACTACTCGCTCCTCCGTAACTTCCCCTGATGAAATCAGCCCGTCACCAGGAGACATCGAGACAGCTGTGGTAGGTGTATAAATAGATCTGAAACTAACAGGGTAGAAGAGCCTGGATCTAAACATAAACACCTACGTGGACAGGCAAGCCGCATTGTTCTCTCGTTTGGAAAATAAGTTTGCAAAGATACAAAGCCTTTTTCTTTCCTAAAGTGGTGATCAAAGAAATTTGCACTTTAAAGATTCTATATAATAGCACAATTGAGCACGTGGCTAGTGTAAGGACATTTTTTTCACCTAGCCTGACAAAGTAGAATTTTATCCAGATACAATCACATCATTACATTTAGCTCTTTCAAGCTTCTCATCTCATACTTCTCAAGATATTCGCTTTCATTGTATCCATTTTCCTGAATATACCCAATGCTGCAAACCCTGCCTTCTGAAATCTTTTTCTTTGGAAAACAAAATTCTCTTTGTCTGCATTTTGAAATGTCAGCCCACAAGTGTACTGTAAGCTTATAATTACTTTTACTATGTGTGGGCTGCATCAAGCAGTTTAGAAGGCTATTGCAAATTTGAAATATGAAAGTGTCTTTCACTAAAATCACTGTGGTTCTTTTGGAAGACAGAGTTCTCTTTTTAATAATCCACAGCTGCAACATTATAAAACCTTTGTTCCATGATCTAAGCATTTTTTCTAGAATATTATATGAAGCCTTGCAAATCACCATCCCTGGATCTCATAATAAAATAAAAAATTTTGTTCCTGCATGTAAACATTTTATTTCTTTAATTGTAAAATGTTGAAAAAGGAACTGTATGGACTAATGTTATCCTACATTTACTTATATTAGCAGTGAAATGTTGTGCAGGAACATTTCCCTAATTAAAATGTGTAACTAAAGACTGCATGTGTTCAATCATTCATTGTGTTGCTTTTATTGTCATTTATGGTCCAGCAGTGCAGGCTATATAGTGACTGCAGTTCTAGGTCTTATATATCTAAATCCAAATCCAGATTTATACATTTAGTAATTCCATTTGTTAAAAATCTTGCAAGAAGCTTTCAAAATAATGTTTTGAAAATGTTGCTTATGAAATAATACTTATTTCTCTGAAGTCACACATAATGGCAGACAAATGAAAAATAAAAGTAGATAAAGTGAAAACAGGAATTACAGTGCTCTTTTTAGCTTTTGCATTTACCTCCTACTAAAACTGTTCCAGTACATGTCCTATGCTTGATATTCTGGACTCATCTTCATTAATTTCCTTATTTTAAAGATATGTTTTAAATAATTGAAAAACATACACATTAGTAGGCAACAGTTTTGATGTACAGTCAACTTCTGAAACACTTAATTTTGTCAAAACAGTAAGCTGATGTGACTGAAACAATAATACATTCCTTCATCAAGTTTTCTATTTTGAGGGCAGGCTTATTTGGCTTGGTTTGGTTTTGTCTTTAACACAACTATATTTTAAGAGTGACTACAGGTTAATTTTCTTGAAATGCTTTCCTGTCTATGTGTAGTATCTAATGTATTGAAAGTTGAAGTAATTTTTAATTGAATCTTTGTTCCAATGGAAAGAAAAGTCTGCTTATAGTCCTTCAAGAACATGAAATCTTCATTTCTAACTGTAAGCAATAAGTAATGTCACCTCTATTTTTAAAATATTTTCAGAGTAAGGGCCTCAATATTCCATAAATTATTTTTTCTACAGTACCTAATGGTATAAAATTAAGCAGAGGTGTGTACTGTTGGAATGCTTCTAGTTTCATCTATTTATTTTGATTGTAAGCCTCAGTGTAATGCTCTCCATATTAATCTGGTTTTAATACTTGAAATAGTTGCTGCTCTTGCACAACTAAATTGTGCAAGATTCCTTTGTGATTTGGACCCAACTGTTTGAGATGACAGAGGCTACAAGAAGCACTTAGGATTTCCAAACTCCATTAATGGCTGCCTATGAATCTCATGAAAACTTCGATGTCCATTTTCCTCAAGAACTGAGATCTCAGCAGTCTGCAAAATGAAGCACATGCTGAGCTGGAGGACATGACATAGGACACCCCAAAATGCGGTGTTTGGATAGGGAAGCACAGAAAAAGAGATATGGAATCTTTCTCATTTCTATTTCTAAGCTATTTCTATAACTTAAATTACTTTTTCTTCTTTCTGGCTGCTGTTAGATTTTTGTCCCTATTGAGCGCATTAACGTTTTGCTGAGGTTTTCCAGTCCAGTGTGTCCTGTGAATAATGTGAAAAGCTTTAGGATATTTCTTAATCTGAAGTATTTTTTCATCTACAGTGTGACATTTGTATGTGTAATATATCTGTGTTTGAAGACCCAGTGGATATGCCTTGTGGGCATGACTTCTGCAGAGCATGCTGGGAGGCGTAAGTATATATACTTGTACATATTTTGAGAAACTCATCTTTCCTGTTCTGAACAGGTAAAGATGAAGACATTAAACTGCCTGGGCTTCAAGGAACTGCTGTTTTGATCCTATTGAATATTTTATTTAAGTTGTCATTCAAAATGACCATCAGCTGTTTTAGGCCTTCACATGAATGACTGGGACTACTCTTGATTTGCTCACTGTGTGTGTGGTGGTGGCATTGGGCTGCATATTTACTGTGTTAAGCATGTGCTTAATTTTGTTTCTTAGTTCAGCACACTGACTTGAGGCATCGTAAATCCGTTTCCAGTCAGAAAAGTTATTAAAATACTTTCTTTCATTGAAAGTTAATAATTGGAGAGTGACTTTATCTTAATTGCTCAGTTAGTGTAATGCTCTAGTTACTATGCAATTTAAGTCCAAACAGTCGTGCTAGTAAAAAGAAACAACTTAGGAATAATGATAGCTGCATGCAGTGCCTTTTTATTCATTTCCTCACTCAAGAGTTGGTGCTACGCTGTACCACTACAGGGTCTTGTTACACAGACATGTCAGTACATGTCCTACTGCAGATTAGCCCAATTTATATGAACCCATTCCCCTATGGTACAGAGGAACAATTTCTCTTCACAATGTTTTAGAAGGCAAGTTTTTTCAATATTCAGAGAATCAATAGTCTTGCTCCAGTTATTTCATATATAGTTATGCAGTAATTTAGAAGTTACGAAGAGATCCCTGGCTTGACATAGTGCTTCTAACATGAGTACTGGCCTACACATAACATGATTTGTGCAGGCACTTAGAATTATAGTGCAGTGTCAACCAGGTGTTTATGATGGCATTATCGAGAGTGGTTCAGCTTTCTGAGCCAGACATCTGTTACATGGGGAGTAGGCAGAACTGAGTTACCCCATTTTAAGATGAATTTTAAGACACACAAGTCTCTCTGTCTTAACTGTTTAAGGACTCCAGATGACTAACTTACAAATACCTGAATATTGTATAATACCTGAGATGAGTATTCTTGAGTATCCTGAGATGAGTATTCTTGAGTATTAATTAAACTAAATAGTGCTGTGAGTTATAGTTCAGCAGGTTTCTGAGCTTCTTCTGTCCTGCATTTCTAGGAGTTGGGGACTATGAAGGTCTCCATTTAGAAATTTGTTTCTGAGAGCAGAATTGGTTTGACTAGCACAGATGAAACATTAATTGCATATCATTCCTAGATTAATTAAGCTATATGTTCCATTTCTTATTTAACTTAGAAGTAATGCTCAGTTTAATTAAACATTTCATAGGAGCCTCTGAGAAATGGCGAGGATGGAAACCTCAAACACACAGGGCTATGCGTAGATGATGGTACTCACTTCTGAACCACGACAGTGTTCTCTCTTTTTTTAATTATGTTATTCATCTGTTGTCCTTTTGAGGTGACAGGGATACTTCCTATTCCTGTTTAAAAATTGATTAATTTGAATATATATGAACATGGTATAAAGTATTAAGGAGCTTTTTCATTTTTACTTTTTTATTCACAAATACCGACTGACATAATTCTGGCAGATTTTTGAATCTGAAAATTCAAGAGGGTGAAGCTCACAACATTTTTTGCCCAGCATATGATTGTTTCCAGCTTGTGCCTGTAGACATCATAGAAAGTGTGGTTTCCAAGGAGATGGACAAAAGATACCTTCAATTTGACATTAAGGTAAATTGTCAAACTGTTCTTGTACTCTTGAGATGTGTTTCTTTTTATTAAAAGTACTATACAGTTTCCACGTGAAATGCTGCAGTATATCTGTAACCTTCCCTGTAGGACTTAATAATTAATATGTACAATGAGTTACTGTCTGTCTTATTTGCCACAATATGGATGTTTGGTTACCACTGAGAAAAATAGGAAAGAATGTTGTATTATTCCTGAAACACAGATATGGTATTTTCAAAATGTATTAACTAATGCAGTATTAATAACATTATTTGATCAATCTAATGTTTATAAAAGATTATTTGAATCTTTTAATCTGCTAGATTTGTTTGTGTTGGAGGTCTAAAATTTTTAACAGTTTTTAAATGTTTTTTTATTACTGAGAGGCTAATTCCATTCATAAGTAGTGTCTATTTCCATCTAAAAATATTAATGCAAGTGAATTATTTAATTTTTTTTCCAACCAATGCTTCATACAATATATATATATGTATGTATGTATGTATGTATGTATGTATGTATGTATGTATGTATAAAGGGAAACCTTGTTTTGATTCTCCCGTTTGACTTTTTATTTGTTTGTTTCCATTAACAATCTTATAATTCACGTTTTTTCTTTTGTACTACATGTAGTAATAAGCTAGATAATGTGTTACGTTATCAATGGTGGCGGAACAAGAGAAAGCAGGAAGGGTTTTTTTTCATTTACAATACAATACTTTTGTGTATAACTAGTCTCTTTAATAAAGTCTTACACGATGTGGTAAAAATGAAGTATCCACGTCTGATTAGCCTTCTACATCTTCATCTTCAAAGTGAGTGGTTAACGGCACCGTTTTGAAGGGAAGTACTGAAAGTTCTTTGAAGTTTTCCACCTCAATTTTTTAATAAAAGTTTTATGAAAGAAGTCCTGCAACATTAATTAAAAAAAGTTTGTAGGTAATGTCCTGAGATAGTCTAGTTCTGATTTCAAGTTTATTGCAGATGATTATATTGTGGATTTTGTTTTAATCAATAAGATTTTAATTGGTTTCAGCAAGAGTCAGTTCTGTTAATGAGCATTGCTAGTGCATATATAGTGAAAATTTAGAGTAAGCCATATCACGAGTTGAATAGTATATGTTAATTTTTTGTGTGGGATATAAATCATTTGGATCTTAGCCTAAGTCTGGAGTACTGTTTGAATACTTTAATACTGTTGGGTTGTTTTTTTTTTTGATGGAGATTAAATTTTTCCCTTTTGATAACTATTTTTAAAAGCCTATCGAAATAGCTACAATTGTCATTATGCTTTTTGGCTTTGTTCCTTCAAAGAAAGATTATAATGACAGATTGTTTTATATCAATGATTAAATATGATCTTCTGTGTTAAAATATTTTCTTTCTTTCTTTCTTTTTTTCTTTTTCTTTAGGCCTTTGTTGAAAATAATCCTGCTATTAAATGGTGTCCTATCCCAGGCTGTGAAAGAGCAGTAAGGCTAACAAGACAAGGATCGAATTCAACAGGATCAGATACGCTTAGCTTCCCTATGCTAAAAGCTCCTGCTGTAGATTGTGGAAAGGGACATCTTTTCTGCTGGTTAGTGCTAGAATGTATCTATGTTGACACAAATGCATAATCACTGCTATTCCAGGGATTAATAAAAAATTAAAAATTCTACTTATCACCAAACGTGCAGCAAAATTTTAGATGGGATGGTATTTGACTTTACTATTCTTGGATTTATTTAATAGCTTTATATGCACAAAGATTTCAGTATTCTGGGGCACAGCAAAGCTTTATTATATTGTCTTATTAATTATTAGTTCTGTTAGATGTAGAACCATAACATAAACTGCTATGATTTTCTCATCTGAGGAGACTGGAGCATCAGTGGAGGGATTTTTGTGTCTGTTCTGAAATAGATACGTAGGCATACTCTGAATGATAGACAGAAAACAGCAGGCTTTTGCTCATTCAGAATTTTGGTGGAATTACATCAGAAAAGCTTGAGCTTAAATAGAACTTTGAAGGATTTTTTGCTACATGCATAACTATTTCTGTTGGCTGGATCACTCCAATCGTTTCACTTTTTTAGTAGTTCTGCTTTATATTGTTTTCTGTTAAGTCTTAAGATGAATACAAGCTCAAGAAGTGAAAACCATGATATATTTAAAAGATCATCCTTTAGATTCCCTAAGCCATCTATATTCAGCAGTTCCAGGGAAAGGACAAAAACAGTATCAACAAAAGGAAAAAAAAGTGATAGGATACTTTTCTGAAGTCTGGAGCAAACACTATCCTTGTTCCTTGAGCCTGTCAGACTACTGCAGTGATTTTAGCGACTTCAGAGTTTAGCTCTTTCCCCATATGAATGGAAAGGGTGGCGGGACAAGAGGAAAGTAGACGTAAGGAACCAACCAGGAAAGTTGTAAAACATAACCTCTTTGAAGAAAATTGCTCACAGTTGGTGGAGAACTGGGAGAGAAACAAATTTTGTGAAAACAAACCAGAAAATGTTCCTACCAATGAACATAAAACAAACTTCAGGGCTATTCCAAAAGAAGGTATCACTCTCTCATCCTTGTTTCTGACAACTGTTGTCCTGACAGAATGTTACATTAACCTGAAGGTCAGAGCTTGAAACCACTTTGTGTCATACTGTTGCAGTCCTTCAGATATTGTCAGATTCTGCTTCCTTTACATGGGCTGAATTCACTCTCTCTCTAGAATGCCCCTTGAATGTGAAAATGCCCTGCAAGTGCATAATTTTTATGAGAAATACTTTTTTTTTTTTTTTTTAACATTTCCTGGTAAAATTTCCTGAAGTCTTGAAAAAAGACCTCATTCTGTTAGTAAAATGTCCAAGAAGGGTACTTACAAGGCCCTTTTTTTCCTCCACATGAAAGATTTTCATCAGTGGCAAGAAAGTTTCACCAGCAACTGAAGCATTCTGCAGTATTAGGAATGAGAACCTTTTGCAGAGGACAGCCATATTAGTCTCATAGTACAAAATCCTATAGGACAGAATTAGAACAGTTCAGTTGGAAGGGACTTTTAAACATCATCTAGTAAAACTGCCAAAGCACTTCAGGGCTAGCCAAAAGTTAAAGCATGTTATTAAGGCCGTCGTAGAAATGCTTGTTGAACACTGACAGACAACAAGTCATCAACCACCTCGCTGTCTGTTCCAATGTTTGACCACCTTCCTGGTAGACAAATTTCTCCTATTGTCTACTTTGAAATCACCCTGGCACAGCTCTGTTTCCTCTGGAGAAAAAGAAAATGCATTCTTAGTTCAGTGCATCTTCATCATTACCATATTTTTGAAGGGATATTTATTTATATCTTCAAAGTTCAATCAGCACATCCTACGTTTCATACTTCTGTCAGTTCTGCAAGTTTTTCACAAGTAATCTACAGTTTAGATATTATATATCAATTAATATGGCTTTAGTAAGAAATTCATCAGAATCTCTATATTAGAAAATCCTGACTAAGCTATAGATAATCATTTGCTGTCATGTACTAAGAACAAGTTATGAGGTTTTGTCAGCATGGAATTTCCATTTTTAGGATCTCTAGCTTTTCTGCTCATTAAGGTAAGACAATGTAGCTGTAAGAATATTTCTTTTAAACATGGAGTTCCTTAGAATGTACTCATTTTTCATTACCCACTACTTAATAGCACCTTCGGCAGAATCTAATCAGCTCTGACAAACAAAAAATTCCATTCCTTTTCAAAAAATCATTCTGAGATTTTTAAGTGTAGTTCAGATGAAGATAGTACACAAGTACTACATCTGTGTATTAGCAGATACTATATATTAGAACCTCTTAACGCTGTACAAGAAGCATATGGAATTGTAGCAAGGGGACACTTACGGAAAATAGTAAGCACTGCAGACTTAGTTTTGCATCATCAGTCCTTTTTCCTTTTATCCTGGATGGAGACAAGGGGCAAAGTGTATTTTGTAGGAGAGATATCTTTTCAGGTATATTGGGAAAGCTGATTCTAAGCTGCAACTGTTTTGTTGTTTTGTTTCATATCAAATTCATTTTATGATATAAACATTATCAGGAGAAAAAAAAATCAAGAAATGCTTCTTGGACAATGCTTTCAGCCTTCCATGAATTTTCACTTGTTGAAACTTGCTGCAAGTTCATTAAGTATGTGCCATACCTTCAAATAAATCATCCTGCTTACTGCTGAGGAAGGTAGTCTGGGGAGGCTGAATTGTTAGTTGTCACAACCATTTGGTGTTACTTCCTTTCAGTCTGTACTATCATGGAGTCTATCCAAAATACAACTTTGTTTCATAAAAAGTTGTAGGATCAATAGGCTCATCACTCTTACTTTAGTAAAATGGCATCCTCAGATAAGAACTCTTGGTTTGGAATAAGCTGAGGAAAGAACTTTTGAAAGAAGTTGTTCTAACTTCCTTTTGTGAATACGATGTATGTATATTTATGTGTATGCATCTTTAAAAATCCCGCTTCTGGTTCATACTGAAAACAGCAAGAGTGAAGCCATTCTGAGATTTGTTTCTGCAGGTTCTAGTGGGAAAGAAAAAAGGCTCAGCACAATGGGAACTATCTCTCAGAGACACAAATCTGCCTTTTATATTCTCAGAAGCTCAGAAATATTGCCAAGAAGACTGAATTACACCAGAGAGCTTAGTATCTACGTATCTCTTTCTGTAGTGAATTTAAGCTTGTACTATAGCAGACTGTCTTAGTTTCAGCTAGGATGAAAATGTTTTCTTCAGAGTGTCTGGTATGATGCTATGTTTTGATTCTAGGAGAATAACAAACTTGATAACACGGTTATGTTTATAATTGTTGCTAAGCAGTGTTGTACAGAGCTGAGGCCATTGTTATGTAATGACTGATATCTTTAAAGCTAGTAGTATCCTCAAGAGAAGCTCATTTCTCTACTGTGTCATGGAAAGTACCTTCCATTTCATTTGGAGACTGATGGAAAGAGTAAAAATTCATAAACACTTAAAAAACGAAATGAAGGGCTTGGATCTTGTTCTAGATTGAAGGCGTGAATGTAATTAAATTATTACAACTGAATTGGTACATTTAATTCTACATAAAATGCATTTCAGGAATAGCAAACTACCTAGTTTTTGTTTTACAAGAAGTTTAAATTTAGTTTTATCACAGAAACTGTAGTAAGAGATATAAGAATATTTTAAAATAGTAGTATTACTTTTTATCTTCCTGATTTAATGTGATATGTTTCCATGTCTTTTAGTGTGAAGCAATTTCAAAGCAACAATTCAATTTTAATTCTAAATAAGTAGTTATTATTTATATATCTTAATTCTCAGGGAATGTCTTGGTGAAGCACATGAACCTTGTGACTGCCAAACCTGGAAGGACTGGCTGCAGAAAATATCTGAAATGAAACCAGAAGAACGTAAGTCATACCTCTTGTTTTTTCATTATTATTATTTCGTTGTCATCTTTTATTTTTAAAGGGAATTTTTGTTGCATTAATTAAAACTCTACATTGGTTGAAAAATAAAAAAGAGGAAGAAAAACAAACCATTGAGTGATGGGCAACTTCATGTTTAATTGCATATGTAGTTATGGTAGACATATGTAGTAATGGTAAACTGCTATCCATTCCTACCCGTTCCCTCATAAATCTGCAAATGGTTCAGAGAGATGAAATCTTCTCCCTTCCTTTTACAGCCTTCCTTCATTTTTTTTTTTCATTTATTCCTGAATATAACTTATTTTTTCTAGGCAAAAATCTTAATCTTTAAATCTTAAAATCTTTGTCCTAGTCTGCACTTCTGTTTAATTGCATTCGTACAGTTGTTTGTGCGCTTTAGAAGTGTTTAAATGCAACAGATAATAATAATAGTAATGTTGACTGTGAATTGCAAGGGAATTATGGAAAATAACTTTTAGAGAGTCAACTAACAATATCTGGGTTTATATAGGACAGGCAGAAACAAAAAAAAATACACATTTACTCAAATAAACACTAACTTAACTTGGTTACAACAATTCAGACCCTTTCCATTATGTCATAGATTATTCTAGAAAATGTTATAGACTCAAAATGCACCATGCTGAGTCAAACAACATCAATTTTAAATATATATTTTAATAATCTATGTATTATATATGCCACAGACTACAGTATACAAAAGTAATGTGTGTATTTTATACGTATTTGTATATGTGTACATATGTCAGAAGTACATATAATAAAGAATTACAATATTCTGTCAAGAAATAGTAGCGTATAGCACGTATCTTTCCTAATCTGATTTTCACAAAAGATTAAACAAGTACAATTTCAACTTCTCTGTTTTCACATGGTCCGCATCCTCCTGTCACATTCATGAAGTTGTGGGAGTTAGTGAGGCATATGAAGATGCTGCCAACTGCCTGTGGTTACTAACTAACTCCAAACCATGCGCCAACTGCAAATCTCCAATTCAGAAGAATGAGGGCTGCAACCACATGCAATGTGCAAAGGTAAGAAAGATCTTTCATACAGATTGTTGTGAAAATGTAATTCAGGTTGTGTCATATGTACATTTCAGGAGCGCAAAAATCCAAATGTTTTGAAATGTCAGGCCTAAGATCTAATGGAATCTGTTTCAAAAATTAGGTAATTTGCAAATAATGGGTTACATATATATAGAAGATGTTTCATATTTATTGAAGTTTATTTGGCTAATTTGGGTAATTATTAAGATTTCCTAAACAGCTGACAGTTCTTGGCAATACATGAAACTTAAGGGAACACAAATCCTTGGTAGTTTAATCATCATTAATAATGTTGAAGAGAATGAATAGAGGGTCAATACTGGGGCCTGTCCTGTTCAGTGTCTTTACTGATGATCTGAATGAGAGTATTCAGTGCACCGTCAGTAAGTTTGCAGATGACACTAAGTTGGGAGGAAGTGTTGATCTGCTTGGGGATGGGAAGGCCCTGTGGAGGGATCTGGACAGGCTGGATAGCTGGGTTCAACAAGTCCAGGTGCCAGCTTCTGCACTTGGGCCACAACAACCTCAGGCAATGCTTCAGGCTTGGGGCAGAGTGGCTGGAAGACTGTGTAGAGGAAACAGACCTGGGGGGTATTGGTTGATGCTTGGCTGAACATGAGTCGAGCCCAGGTGGCCAAGAAGGACAACGAAGGGGTCTGGAGCACAAGTCTTATGGGGAACTGCTGAGGGAACTGGGATTGTTAAGTCTGAAGAAGAGGAGGTTCAGGGGTGACCTTATTGCTCTCTACAACTACCCAAAGAGGGGTTGTGGTGTGGTGGGAGTCAGCCTCTTCTCCCATGTAACTGGCAATAGGACTAGAGGGAATGGCCTCAAATTGCACCAGGGGAGATTCAGGGTGGATGTTAAGAAATACTTCTTCCCCAAGAGTGGGCAGGTGCTGGAACAGGCTGCCAAGGAAGGTGGTGGAGTCACCCATCCCTGGAGGAGTTCAAGAAATGTTCAGATACTGTACTGAGGGACATGGTTTAGTAGGAAACATTGGTGATAGGTGGACAGTTGGATAGGATGATCTTAGAGATCTTTTCCACCTTGGTGATTCTATGATTCTATAATATTTTCATTTACCAGAAGACGGTACTTTTTAAGGAATTGTAAGGTTTAATGAACGTTTTGCCTTATTACATTTTTCTTTTGCGATATTTCTCTATATAGCAACAAAACAGAGAAATTTAAATGGGAAACTGTAAACATTAATTAAACAGTAGGAATGAAAAGACAGGAAAGAGTAATTCCAAAAAAAACTAATTAGTGATAGCAGCCAAAAAATTAGTTATGAGTTTGCACTATGCTACCGAAATAGAATATTTCTTGCCAGGAGTTCAGTATCATTTGAGAACATTTTCAAACTAGTTAAAAATGGCATATTTAACGTACTTATATCTCTTTGAGGAGGATCATTAAAAATAAGAAAGTTGCATATATTTGACATAATTGGCTTCCAATAAAAACCTGGGAGGTTTAACAGTGGAGACTAGTACATTCTTCAGGAAATGTCTCAGTCTACATTGATATCCAGATCTTATTTTCTTTATATTATGATTACGTATTCTGTTTGTGAAGATTGGGTCGTTGATTTTTTTGGTGGTATTTGTTTGTTTGTTTGTTTGTTTAGGAGTAGTTTGGCAGCCGAGAGCAGATTCTTTTCTACTTCAGTTTATGCCACTTTTGCTGTTCTTTTTTTTCCTTTTTAAATGATTTTTAAAGGAGTTCATAAATTCCATAGTGATAAGAAGTGTAATAAGATGTGCTGTTCAGCACAATTTGAAATTTTCCAGACTGTAAACAGAGTTAAGAGTATTGTATTGGTGACAGTGTTGAAACAATTCATATATGGGATGTAGAATCATAGGATCATTTAGGTTGGAAAAGGTCCTTATGATCAAGTCCAGCCATTGCATAAAGCTGCCACATTCACTATCTCCCTACATGCCACATCTACACCTTTCTTAAATATCTTCAGGAATATGGATGCCACCACTTTCCTGTACAGACTGTTCCAGTGCCTAACCCTGCTTTTCATCTTAATGTCCAATCTAGTCCCTTCACCAGTTTAATCACTTTTCTCTGAATGTGTTCCAGCAAAGCAATGTCTCCTTGTACTTAGGGCCACAGGCCCAAAACTGAACACAGTACTCGAGCCAAGTCTCACTAGAGCTGAATAGAGAGGGCCAACCCCTTCCCTGGTCCTGCTAACCACACCACTGATAAAAGCCAGGATGCTATTGTCTTTCTCAGCCACTTGAACATGCTGCCAGCTCATGTTCAGCCAATGTAACAAAATGTTCAGGATGTAACAAAACCTCTTCAGTTATTTGACAGCTGTCGCTATCACTGAGCTAATCTCAATAGAATTAAAGTATGGCTTAAGGCTTGAGGAGACTTCAGCCGCTAACTTCTGTTGAGTATAGATAATTTAATTTAGTACCATTCTGAAGCGCTGGCTGACAACCACAGTTCTATTCCTCTTTAATGTTGTTCCTTATAAACAGCTTAAACTGTCCCTAAAACAGTCAGCTTCCTTTTGTGATGGAGAAACCTCTGCAAACAGAAGCTGCCTACCCTCAGCCTTGTGGGGAGGGAAAGGAATGGTATCCTCAGGATCGTCACAGGGCTCAGATGCAAGGTACAGAGGACACCTCGCTTGTCCCTTCCTAAAGTAAGGATCTGTTCCAAAGCTTCAGCCTTTGCTGCAGTAAGTTCTGCTGAAGCCTACTATGTAGTGAGTAGAGAATTGCAAGTGCTTCTTGTCAGCTAGCATGTACCTTGGTGCAGAGGATGCACTTTAGTCATAGAATTACATTTCTGTATTTAAGCAGGCACTGTTCTGTTTTACGAGCCTGGTTTCTAAGGCAACAAGGCTCATGCAGTCCCACTCTCTCTCACTCCCCTAATTCTAGTAGTTTTCTTACCTTCTGGGTACTTTGAACTAGATACAGGAAGGAGGTCATGGATACTAATTTACTGCAGATGTCATGAAATTTGGTAGCTGTAATGTGCAGAGACTTAATTTGTACTGCCACCAAGGGAGAGGCTAAAATACCTACTCAGCAGTTACCTGCTCAGCTATTGCCTCTCCTGCTTGGTGTAGGCAGCACATGTCCTTTGTAAAGCCTAACCAGTGCAGCCTGATGTAGCTCACCATAAAGGCAAGTAAAGCAGAGTTCCCACGTTTTGGGAGATGTAACCAAACTTCAAACAAATGGACATGTTTTTGAATATTTAATGAGAGTAAGTTATTAGAGAAGGGTCCTGGAACAGTGGGTGAGTCTTGGTTTATTGAGGAGGCTTTTCATGATGTGCAAGATTAGAGGATGCATATGGTGAAGTGATAATGAAGGGAGATAATTTTGGAGAGGTGGTATCATTGCAGTGGGAGCATATACACATAAATTAATAGGAAATCAAGCTTTAGTAGTTGTGTTGCTTGCAACTTATTTCATATTCTTTTTTTATATAATGCAACTTTTGGTTATGTTTTGAGCATTTCTGAATAATAGATAATGTAGTGATAGACTCTTAAGACTTTTGTGCACAGCTACTCTTCTACTTAATTCTCAGCACTCATCTTACCATTTTGTAAAAGCAAGCATCTTCAAAAAAAATTTAAGAACAGAGAAGGTGCAGCACAATAGCAGGAAGAAATTCCTTTGTCTGCATTGCTTTTTAGAAGAAAGTCAACATCATATGTGAGACAAAAATAGCAAAAGTATGATGCGGAAATTGTAATATATGTAATTGAATGAAGCCACTACTTATGAACACATCTGGTATGGATAGATATTTCTGGAAAGGTTAAACTTACCAAAAAGAAGAAAAATGTGGCTTAATTTATTGAATTCCAATAATAATATTAATGGCTTCTTATTACTTCACGTAAATTTTTGCTTCAGTTTTTCAGGATTTTTCTTTGTTCATCAGTAAAACATATTAAATGAATTGGATTGGCCAAGTCATAGTCTTCTGCCCATCCATTTATAGACAGCTTCTGGTTATTTTGAAATAACCCAGCTGAGAATTCAGTGCTGAGTTGAGAATAATAGTTCAATCTTCTCTGCTGAAAAGAAGTCTGGGTATGACAGGTCTCCTTGTAATCTGTTACCTGTTTTAAAAGCTTTCTGCTCAGTAAACGCAAAAGAGGCCTAACTTGAAATCATTATTGAAAGTTTGTGTTCTGTTTTTACCTGCTTGCTTTAGTAGTTGTACTGTTTTGCATCAGGAACACCACATGACCAAAATATTGGTAATCACATTTTTTTTATTGCTATTAGAAAAGAAGAGAGTAAACGTGTATTGCTGAGCTGTTCAGCCCGCTCAGCATTGTCCTTGTGATAGGACAAGAGGAAATAATTTCAAACTAAAAGAGGGAAGATTTAGACTGGATATAAGGAAGAAGCTTTTTATAATAAGGGTGGTAAGGCACTGAAGCAGGACGCCCAGAGACGTGGTGGATGTCCTGTGTCTTCATGAAGACATTCAAGGTCAGGTTGGACAGGGCACTGAGCACCTGATCTAGCTATAGGTGTCCTTGCTCATCACAGGGGAGTTGGACCAGATGACCTTTAAAGCTCCCTTCCAACTCAAACCGTTCAATGATTGTACAATTAGTGAAGACACAGGTTTCACTTAAGCTTTCTGTTTTCTTTAGGCTTATGGTTTTTGTTATTTCTTAGGTGAAGTTAGTTGGGCACTTCTAAGGTTTTGCATGCTCTTTCTACATTACAGCAAACATTAAGTCATAGTATTTCTTTCACATTCATTGCAGTGAATTACAATGATACCAGCAGGGTTGCAGCTGGGAACAGATTTCAGAAGCACATCTCTTGAATTACTGGTAATGGTTATTGTGCAAACAGACTAGGATTGAGTGAGAAACTGTTCTTCTCTATCGGGAGAATATTCAGGATACTGAAAAACACTTTTCCAAACTGGAAAAATCAACAAAAGAAAATGCAGATAAGATCAGTAGAAGAAGTGCATTTACATAACTGAAGTATTTTGTTTTGAGTGCTTTAAAGTTGTCATACTCACATGTAAACAATTAGTTTCATTTTATTGACTGAGAAATTAAGCTTTCTGATAATTCCACTTTTTGAGTTTTGTTAAAATTCACCCTTTCTCATTAACAGTTTCAGTGTTACTGTTTAAAAAAGCAAGCAAACAAGCAAACAAACAAACAAACAAAAAGATCTGATGAGCTCTATAATTTGATTTATTTCATATACTTACAGCTTAACTTGTAGCTTATACATGGCCTTTTGATTCGGTGAACAAAAATTCTGACTCCCATGATTTGATAACCAATATCTTCTACAATACATGAAATGGGAAAAAGGCCCCACAACACTTCTGTTTAGACCACAAGTATGATGGTTTCAGAATGGTACTAGTTTTTCTTAACTGCATACCTACAATGTATCAGCTTCTTTCTTTTTGTCTTGTTGTTTCTGTTTTCTCTGAAGTGCAAGTATGACTTTTGCTGGATATGCTTAGAGGAATGGAAGAAGCACAGCTCTTCTACAGGAGGATATTACAGATGTACTCGCTATGAGGTTATTCAGCATGTAGAGGAACAGTCCAAAGAGATGACAGTAGAGGTAACAAAAATGTCTGCTTACATAGTAGTACTAAGGCTGCAATTTTGTGTTTAGGGTAAGTGCAATCAAAATTCTTCCCAACCGAAGTTTTAAAAGAGAAAATATAACCTTAAATATAACCAAAGGACAGAAAGGAAACACTGCTTATTTGTGGATAGAAGCATGAGATTTAGTTCTTCATCTGTCTTTGCTAACAGCCACTGGTTGACTTAGACTAGTTGATTTACTTTCCTATGTCATGGTTTCCTTTTCTGAAATGGGTGTGCTGGTACTTTAGCTTCTGTGCGTTTCACAAGACATGTTTTAATTTTGTCATTTGAAAAATCTGCTTAAAAATAGTATGCACACAGTACATTAATTCTAGTTAGAGTATTTTCAGCCTTGGGCATTCAAAACTTACATTTGTGTCTTTGTGCATAGCACTTGTCAGCATTGTGTATAATGCTTCACATTTGGTGGGAATATAAACAGTTATGAGATTGTATCCAACAATAATTGTTAAATTAAACCGTTAAATTTGTCTTGGTTTATATTCTTCTTTTCCAGGCTGAAAAGAAGCATAGGAGATTTCAAGAACTGGATAGGTTTATGCACTATTACACAAGGTTTAAGAACCATGAACTTAGCTACCAGGTATGGCACAAACCATATTTACTCATTCTTGTTTACATTTCATTCATTAAAAAAAAAAAAAGCGTATTGTGTTTTATTCGTTTTCTTGTTCCAGTTAGAACAGCGCCTTCTAAAAACAGCCAAAGAAAAGATGGAGCAGCTGAGTAAAGCTCTCAGTGGAAGTAAGTCGAATTTGTTAGTATTTGCTGTAAACTGTGAATTTGATTTGAAATCAAATGTGTTATGGCTAAGCCTTATATTTTGAATAGAGCTCACATCAGTCTGTTGTGTGATGTGATCCCTCCGGTACTAGAATTCATAAGCAGTGGATGAAAGCTAAATGTACAGTAAATCTTACATATTCCACACAGAGGATACGGCACTAGTAAGAGAGAAGCTAATATTCTGTGCTCACTTCTTATAGTAAGAACACTGTATACTCACTGAGAACCTGCTGCTGTGCTGCCACAGTTCAGCTGATGTGCACATTTTTGGTGGAAAACTCTTACACTAAAAGAAATGCTGACATCAGCGGGAGAATATTTTCACAGTGTTTTATCATCTTACAGCTGAGGGAGGCTGTCCTGATACCACATTCATTGAAGATGCAGTACAGGAGCTTCTAAAAACTCGCCGCATTCTCAAGTGTTCTTATCCATACGGATTCTTTTTGGAGCCTAAAAGCACAAAGAAAGAAATATTTGAACTTATGCAGGTAATACATGCATATAGCTTACTTTTCTAGTGTCACATTTTTTCTAGTATTAGTTATCAGTGTCTTATATCTACTTTTGTAGTGCAAAATTGATACTTCGTATTTGTAACCAAGTCTGAATAAGGAATGGATTTTTAACACTATGACACAATAGCATTTAGTTCAATTTTAGAATGAATGAAAAACAGCACTTTACTGCAGAACCAAAGAGTAAGGACAAGTGGAAAGGAGAAAAAAAAAAGAAAATTATTACTGTTAACCAACCTCCTGTTAGCTAAATTGTAATTTTGAGCAATCTTTGTAGCCCAAATCTGGAAGCAGCCTTCTCCAAAAAGCAGCAAGTAGAAACAGTTGCATTGGTGCTTTCCATTCTGCAGAGGAGGCTTGGACAAGGGGAAGGGATTAATTGGTGGTGGTGGGGTGGAAGTTCTATCAAGTTGTTTTCTCCTTATGTAGCTCCTATTTCCTGTCTTGCATGATGATGCGGCTGATGAGTGGGTGCAGGCAAAGCTGGGAGAATACATGGATAGTAGTGACATCAGCTGCAGGGGCTGCTGCTGCTTTCCTTTCCTTTAGGATCCCCAAAGATGTTCAGTGTGTGTATGTGTGCAGGGAAGCCCTGCCACAAGCTGGAGGAAAGGACCATTTAGGTCAATAAAAGCATAGGCAAGATATTTGGAGACCGCAAATGGCTTGTTACATTTGGAATAACTGGGCAACTGAAATTCAGAGAGCAGGAGTTTGAGTGGCTGCACGTATGAGTAAGTGTTGGAGCCAGGACACAAATGACTGTGGACAAGCTGAGGCAGGTGATAAAATTTCAGTTCTTACAGAGCAGGCTTCCAGGCATGCACTGACAACTTTGGTCTTGCTTAGTCATTCTCCACCTCAGAGTCTTTAGTGATGAATCAAAACTGGTGTTTCAAACAAGATAGTGAACACCAAATTAAAAAATGACTCTTGTCTCTAGTAAGTTTAAATAAAAGCAGAAAGAACAGATAGCCAGAAAAAAACAAACGCAGGTCATCTTGCTAAACAAGCAGTAATTTCTATAGCTTTAATAATTATATGAGAGCTGATGAGATTCCTGTCTGGATGGTATTTTCAGAAGAATGGAATTCACTCCGTTCAGTGTTTATGGTGTAGAGCTTTGCCTGATTTCCATTTCAGTTTATTCTGTGTTTATTAATTATTACAGACAGACCTGGAAATGGTCACTGAAGACCTTGCACAGAAAGTAAACAGGCCTTACCTTCGGACTCCTCGCCATAAAATCATCCGTGCAGCTTGTCTCGTGCAGCAAAAGCGGCAAGAATTCTTAGCCTCTGTGGCCCGTGGTGTTGCCCCTGCAGACTCACCAGAAGCACCCAGGCGCAGGTAAACCAAACAAAATACTGTGCAACTCAGAAAAAGTTCATTTGGTAACAGTCAAAGTGAGGTGAAGTGGAGCTGATAAAATTGGTGGCCAGAGATCACCAGATAGTTACATTTTCTTTATCATTTGATCATTGTGGATTTGCAGCTTTTCACAAACTCAAATGCACCTATGCTGTTTATCAGACTCTGTAGATGAAACTGCAAATGAGAAACCTCTGCTGGCTTTTAAAATCGCTTCAAAAGCTAAGTGCAGTAAATATCCTTGAGTACTGTGATTGAGATAATTGGTGGGGTTTTCTTTCACTTCTTTAGTATTTATATTGCAATTTCATGGTTTTCTAAATGAGTTGCAAGATAAGCATTAAAGGAGAAGATTTAAGAGTGGTAGAGTTGCACTGTTTATATGTTGATAGGTTTTGGAGCTATTTATGTCATTCATACTTTGTTCCAACTCTAAACTTCATTTCTCTTAACTTTATAGCTTTGCTGGTGGAACATGGGATTGGGAGTATTTGGGATTTGCATCTCCTGAGGTAAACTATTTCTTCTTACATATTTAAATTAGTTCTGCATATTCTAGAAACACAGGTATGATTGTGGTCTGCATGAAGAGCTTCCTTATTTTGATACAAAGCATCTCAAGTTGGTTTAAGCTTACCATTTTATTTATTTCACAATAGAAGGAAATATATATATGAATACCTAACTGTCCAGTGACACTAACATGACTATAGTTACTTAAGATTACATAGTTTTCCAAGTACGTAACCAGTTTTAGAATAAACTGGTTTCTATGTGCTGGGGAGCCTTAAAAGAATAAATAAATAACACGGACGTAAATGACTTTTCAGGGCAACATTATTTCAGCAGAATTTGGCGAAGCCTAAGAAATTCCTGTCTTTCTTGAACAACTCAGCAAAAACTTACAGACATATACCCAAATATTGTTAAACATTTGAAGTGTTTCTTTTCTTTTTTATATATTACAGCAGGATGGAATTTGCTTACTTAAATGAGATGATCTTCTGGTATTTAACCGAGAATGAAATCAACAATTTTTAAATGAATATTTCTCTATCCACATATGGGAAAAGAGTATATAATTTTCAAGACTTCAGTAAAACAAGAAGCTTCCTATAAAGCTTGCCTTTATTATCTTAACTTTATTTTATATTCTGAGAACATTAGATTAAAGCATTAAGTTAGGAAGGAAGCTTCATCTCAACATTTCCTTGCTGCTGTTTTCTTTCTAGCTAGTCATTTTAAAGCATCCTGGAAAACTCCATGTACTTTTTTCTATATATTTCCTTTGCTATTGTTGTTGGTGAGCATCATGCTGGTGAGAAAATAGCTTGCTTCTTTATAAAACATCAACTTGCTTCTCCTGTCTAGTTCCTTTAGTCCTTTCCTTTGAAATAATACCGTGTTTCAAAATACCAAACTCATTGTGATGGTATTTTATTGTTAGTGGAACTGGTTATGAGAAGAAGCTGATAAGCAGTATGTTGATAAGCTATTTAGCAGCAGGTGCCATTGCAGTCATGCTTAGATGATAGCTTGTAAGTTTTTATGATTTGCCTAAATGTGGCACTGCATAATGCAAGTTGGCTTCTTTGCTACATAGAGAGGAAGGATACTTGCAACCACCTATGCTAAATGAATTTTGTAGAATTAATATTGGTCATTGTTTATTTTAGTGATTTTTTTCAATACAAAGTTTTTGATGTAGAGCTGTACTTTCACGAGAAGATCTGTGCAAAACGAAATCTCAGTGGGTTTAGCAAAGAATGCTGATTTTGAATGTCCTTGTGTGAAACAGTGATGTTCCTACCCAACAAAATAAAAGTTCCTTAGTACAGATTTAAAAAATTGTTGCAAGTAAACAGAAGTAAAATTTTAGCTGCAGTAATTGAGTTGCATATTTCATACATTGAAAAAAGAAACCAACAAAAGTATAGTTAAGAAGCTATTGGTAAAATCTTTTGAAAGCAGATGAAAGATAAGATCTGATATGCCTAATAAACTTTAGTGTTCTGTGATCACTTCATGTTATTCCTTATCTGCTTCATAGTGACACAATTATGTATGTTTATATATAATTCATTTATATTGTTTGATATCAAAATTTCATTTCCTGTTCTTTGGGGGTCTGCCTTCCATTACAGGAAATGCAGCACTCCTTAGGAACTGGAAGGACAGCTGATCACTTTGTGCTTGCCCTGTTTTTTATTCTGTCCCATAATAAGTACCTACTATTAACCACTGCTCAAAACAGATTATTGGGCTAAATGGACCTTTCATGTGGTCAGTTACAGTTATTTTTATGTTCTTACAATTTTCATGGAACAATTTCTTAAATAGATAAAAATCTTCTGATACTGATCATTTCATGACAGTTCTTTTTAGCTTGTATATGTCATCATGAATAAGAGCTTGGTCTAGATCACTTAATGGAAAGACTACATAACATTACAACACCATCAAAATTAATAAGGTCGTTGTGTAAGAGAACTGACACTTGTTGATTTAGATGTTGAGATGTTCTAGGACACAGACTAAATGAAAGAAAGCAATGTTAATGGTAATGCTATCTTTAAGAAAATATCTGGTCAAAGGAAACCTTTGGATTGCAGATTTCCCAAGATGGATCTTACGGAAGAAAGGAATATTCCTTTCTGATGAGAAAACTATTACCCGTGTGCCTGATTTTATTCCCTTGTGTAAATAAATGATTGTGATTAATGAAACACTGTAACTACACAGTCAGGTACTAGCAAAAAAATTTGCGTTCAAGCAGAAAATTAGTTTCTCAATATTAGCAGAGGAATTTAAATTGTAATAAAGATAAGTAACTCTTGGGATCTTAGTGTAATATAGTCAGAAATGAATTTATCCCATAGATATTATGCAAACTGTCATTGGTAAATACATACAGCATGAGAAATTATACTCTGCAGGAGTTCAGATTTGTGGGGTGTGGCTTATTATCAGCTCAGATTAGGCAACAGTAGGAAATTTGTAATTCATGGGATAAAAACCTATCAGTAAAACCATGACAGTTGTTCAATATGAGAGTATCAACTGTGGCTGTTCCTGAGCCTAGAGCCTGGGAAAAAAATAACAAGTACCAGTATGTATCAGCTGGCTTTCTATATTTTTCCAAAGATTGGAATCTTTGGATTGGCCATTGCTGGCAACAGGACCCAGACATAACCTATTTGTCTAACTCACATTAATTGCTTTAATGTTCTAAAGTCTCTAGGTATATGTTTACAAAAAATGTGTGTGTATGTGTGTAAAGTTTGGCATCAAAGTTTTTAAACACAAAAAGCGTACCTGGAATTCTTTAAAAAGGAAGATTGCAAGTATTAAAATGTTGGTAATGCCTCAAGTATTTTTATTTGCTAATCCATTATTTTGTAGATTTAGGATTACCTGATGATTGCTTTTTGGATTTGTTTCTTTTTGTTGAAGTGTGATGCATGATACAACCTGCAATTTACTTTTCTACAAGCAGGTGATTTTATAATAAAACTATAAAATCACACATTTTTTATAAAAAAAAATTTTATAAAAAAATGTGTTGCTTGTTGCATCAGAAAATATTACTGCATGCTGCCCTGTGTTTTGTAACCTTTGGTTTATGCAGGAATATGCTGAATTTCAGTATCGGAGGAGGCACAGGCAGCGTCGACGTGGAGACATGCACAGTCTGCTGAGTAATACTCCAGATCCCGATGACCCCAGTGAGAGTACATTAGGTACGCTCCTGCCTGGGGCTGCTTATTCTCTCTTGCTGCTTCAGAAGTTGCTAGTAGCAACCACAGTGTTTGTTCTTCTTGGATGCACTTTAAACGAGTTTCAAATATATTGTTATATTTTACAGAATGCAATGTTAAACCTTACTCTTGCTCATTTGCATGTGATTTTAGAAGAGCTGCTGACTTTAATTGTGGCTGTTGCACCTTTTAAAGAGTTTTGCATTGATATTCCCTGTAACAAGTCCGTAGCTATTTAGAGTAGGTTTGCTTTCCTGAAGAGATTTTGAAAAAGGTGTATTTCATATGCTAGTCTTATCTACATACCACCTTTTTTAATGCAAATTAAAAGAACCAGTTGTGCCTAGAGTCTAGACAAGATTCCCTCTGCTACGGGACTGCTGGATGATAGCCATAAGACTATATTACAAAACCCTGCTCAGAAACTCCTGCATTGGCCAAGTACTGGAGACAAGTTGGCATGAGCTATGACTGTCAGCACGCTGCTCTCCCAGGCAGAGCTATGTTAGCAGTGAAGTAAGGTCACTGTCTTTGGCTCTCTGTGCTGTCTGCATCCTGCCAGGAGCCTTTGCAAAGGTACAAAAATAGCTCCAATCCAAATGGTCTTCTGATTCTGTTTCTTCAGAGCTTCCAGGTGTGTGCTTCACTTCTAAGCCAGGCTGCAAAATTCTCATCTCTGTGTCTTATGAATTTAAGCCCTATAGCTTGTATTTTATTAACAGAGAAAAATTAACAAATACATTCTTTATTTTAGAAACAAAAAAAAGTATTCTGGTGAACTTTGGTCTTTTGCTATTGCAGGTAAAATGCAAAACCATCTTACTAGTTTGAGAACTAGAATTTGACTAAACGCTTGGATATTTAGTGACAGTGCGCACTGTTATCAGAGAGAATTAGTTTGTCCACTGTGTTTCCCTTTGAGTTTCGAAGTGGAAAATTCCATTTTTCAAATTCAGAATAGTTATTTTCATTACAGAGTAATTTTTTTGAAACAGTATTCTATTCCTATTTTTCGTTGGTTGCTTTAAGAGAACAGTGATTTTAGTGATTGCTGACATATACACTAACAGCTCTGCTCCTAACTGTGCTGCAGTGTTACAGTAAAAATTAATGTAGTGTTAGCATTACAGATGAGTTGTTGTCTTCGTGAGAACAGAAATGGGACAACACCAGTTTTAAGCCCCCCTGCAAATGAATTGCATGCTGTGTCCTTTGCTTAAAATAAACTGTAAGCTCTAAGTCACACTGAATTTCCATAGTGTCTTTCAGGCCAGTGTCTAACTAATAGCAGAAAGGCACTGAAAATAGGGTATTAGTGAGAACATGCAGAGTGTCAAACAAAGAAGCAAAAGGACAAAACCAAACCCATATAATTTGAGACTGAGTGCATGCTGGCAAAAATTTCCAAAAGGAATTGTAGAGACAGATTATGATGGGTGGCAGATTGAGAAAGAATACAGAATACAGGTTGCACAGAGAGGCAATGTGCAGTATTTTTCAGGACTTTCCATAATTCATGCACATGCTTTGGAAGCATTTTGCTCCCCCTGCCAGTGAGCTTATGCTGCTGACAACATAGCACATTCTTTCAGAGGGTGAAAGAATGCTATTGAGAGTAGAAAGGCACAAATGAAACAGACAGAATTGTTTTGTCTCCATATAAGAGTTGGTGTAAAATGAGTGGTTTTGGATAAATCTGTTCAGAGTGAATAAAAGGCCAGAATTACACAGCTAAAACCCAAAAGGAAGGCAAGAGATTGTGTCAGTAAATAATGATGAAGGCATTCTTGCTTGTTCTTCAAATGTATTTGTTTGAATTGCCTGTACAGACACTCAGGAAGGTGGCAGTAGCAGAAGACATGGCACTTCCATGGTGAGTTCAGCTTCTATGGGTATTCTGCACAGCTCTTCACTTCATGACTATACCCCTGTCAGTCGCTCTGAAAACCAAGATTCTCTGCAGGTATCTCCCCTAATCTCTTCTCCAGTCTCTCTGTTTTGCTTGCCACCTTCTGCTCTGCTTTTCTGTATCATTTTGTCTCTGCAAATTTTCTTAATTCTTCGATGAGAAAGGGAGAATCTAGGACAACTTGTACATTCTCACCGGTAAGAATTGTTGAATGATTGTTACTGTAACAATAATTAGCTTTTAATTTGTTGGCAACTGTGTCAGTAAAAAATGATTCTGATAAATCACGTGTCAGTTAGTCACAGATTTGAGACCAAATTGCTTTTAGTCCAAAATGTGTTACAAGATGAAAGTTTTATTCTAAAAGCAACCTTATGTATTTCCACAGGCCCTGAGTTCTTTGGATGAAGATGACCCAAACATCCTGCTAGCTATTCAGTTGTCATTACAAGAATCTGGCTTAGCCATAGACGAAGAAACTAGAGACTTTCTGAATAACGAGGCATCTTTAGGAGCAATAGGTACCTCTTTACCTACAAGATTGGACTCTGCTCCCATAAGTATAGATAACCCAAGAGCTGCTTTGAGCAGCTCTGAGCTGTTGGAACTCGGTAACAGCCTGATGAGACTAGGGGCAGGCAGCGATCCTTTTTCAGCCGATCGACTTCATTCACACGCCTGCAGCGATACAAGAGGTGGATTATACTCAACATCTAGTGATGCTGATTCCAGTAGTCAAGATCCCAATACCAATGAAAATCTTCTTGGAAATATTATGGCCTGGTTTCATGACATGAATCCACAGAGTATTGCTCTGATCCCTTCAACAAGTACAGAAACGGATGAAGATTCACAGCAACCCAGTACTGAAGATGGGTCAGTAGGGCGGGCAAATGTTAGAGACACAGGGTTGGAACTTCAGGAAGAGCACGCGCTATTTGAGGATGCACTCAAAAATGAAGGCAGAGGAACGCAAACAGAGGAAGGCGCTTCTGAAGAAAACATTATTCCAGGTGAAACAGTTTCACAAGGTGGTGATAATACCAGGGAAGTAACAAGCACCCTGGATGCTTCAGGAGATGCTTCAAATCAGACTCCTCAAACCTCAAGCGAATGGATTGAACGTGTGCATCTGGTATGAACAAAAACTAAATCCGAAGTAAACGAATGGCAGTGACAGATGGTACAGTATGTGGAGTAAGCATTATGGAGGCTTTGATCCACATAACTACAGCTCAGTTGTAACCACTGACATAACAATGGATATTTAGAGGTTCTCTTGAATTGTAGTTCTTTGTAATAATGTGAACCTTCAAGGAATATCCTTTGCATTTAATTTGGTAGTACTTGCCTCTTTGCTCTCAAGAAAATGGAATAAGTAGGTTGTATTCCACATTCCTAATACAAGGCAGCATCTGTTTAGCCTTAGGTTGATGACCCTTAACTTTAAAGTTTGGATTAAAGGCTTACACTGATTATTTTGGTTGTTTTTTCTAATAAATAGTTTATTCTTTTTTTTTTTTTTTTTTTTTTTGGAACTCATTCTTTCACCAAAATAACGTTTAGCAATTTATTTGGGGGTTTTGTTTTGTTTTCCATAACCTTCCCTTACTCATTTGTCATTTTTGTTAGCAGTGTGAACTGAGGTATTTAATGCTTCTCTTTAGTACTGCTCCAGGAACAAGTTTTAGGGGATATTCCTTCACATTAAAATCAAGGATTTTTTCATGTCTAATTACAGTCCAAACGTGCCAAACTGTGAATAGTTAGCTGGCAGTAGCCTGATCAAACAGGGCAGTGTTACTCTATCAAACTAATCCCACAATTCTTAGCAGTGAAAGAAACCACTGGGTAGCATTGCTTCTCTAAATTTAACTGGCATGTGTTGCCATGGTGACTGCATTTAATCAAATGTAGCCTGTATCTTAAGTTAATAAAACCTAATGCTGCTGTTAAACAGTTATTTTAAATATTAAAATACAGTCAATTAGCAACAGCTATGCTGTATTTTAAGAGACACTTTAATGGAAGTGCAATCATAGTTCTTTGTTTTCATAATTCTACAAAGCATTCTATGCACTGATAGTGCAATTACTTTTAATGATAACATTTTATAAAAATATAGGAATACAGGATTTTCATATATTAGCCAGTCCCACAGTTAAAGTTCAGATAACAGATTCTGCTCAACATGTTACGGTGCCTTTGCCAAACCCAACTGGATAGTTGCCACAGTTAAACAAGTAATTCAATTTAAGTGTCTGTTCTGGAGTAACTATGCTATTAATTGCAAAGACCTCCATACAACCACCCATGGCCTTGCCTTTACAGTAAATAACTAAATGTTTAATCAGTGTTTTTGCATAAACAAAACACTGCTAGGTATTTGTTCAATTGCACAATACTCATTTGCTGTGTGATGACTGTTTAGTGTTAAAAAAAACACACACACAAAAAAACCCCTTCCTAGTCGTTGTACCGTGAAAATAAAAAAAATACTGGTTCTAGATTTGCTTAAAAGCATCAATCTACAGTTAGTGAGATACAATGGTACAGTATGTAATTACAACTAGAGTAAGTTGTTGAAATGGCTGTTTTAATTACATATAATCAAACCTTTTCATAACACAAGCAAATTACATACACTCCATTTTAAGTTTTGCTTAACTGTTGCCAGAAACTTCTTGATATGATATAAAAGTTTATTACTACTGAGTGTGTATAGGCAAGTGTCATGATAGCAAAGTTTATGTATTGATTACTGTGAGTTCTGAGTGTTTTGAATTCATGCAAATCCTGCTTTTGAACCTTGCAGTCACAAGGTTCGTATTAGTAAAAAACAAAGTAAGAATATTTTACCCTTACCCCTTAACAACCTAGATCATTTTGCAAGCGTCTTTAGAGGGAATGGAATAGAATAGTCTCAACTCATTTACCAGCTTTTCCTCTAGCTGCCCCTTTCCTGACATAATCATGAACTTTTGGACATCTTTGCAAAATACCTATTTAAAATTGTTCTACAGTATAAAATCCTTCAACTAAAGCAGTTCTTTGTGAACTGTCAACATGAATTGGTCTGAAAGTTGTTTAGCTCACATAGCTTCCTTGAATTTCTGGATAGGAAGATTCTCACAAAGATTGTGTGTATTGCATTGAGATGTCTTGCAAAGCTGCAGTAAGATACGTTAAGAGTGCTCTCTGTGAAGATAGTGAAGTTTGTGGGTTCTGGTTTTTTGTAATTTGGTTAGGTTGTGCAGTATATTCATTGTTTCCGTGTTACTCTTACGAGCATGAAATTAGCCTATTAAATTTGTATTTTCTTGGTACTTATTTTAACACCATAGTCATTGACTTTACAATTCAAAAATAAAGTTTGGCAAGACTATTTTGTAAACCTGTTAATTTTATAATGTAAAAAATTACTCTAACCTTGAATTGTTATTTGCACTTTCATAGTCTATACTTGATACATTCCCACTTTATATACAAGTAGGATACTACAACCATGTAGATGTTTGGCCAAATGAATGCTGTTAATAATATGTAAAATTCTTTGATTAAACATTTATTACTTAAACTAATTCCGTTCTGTCTTATCTCATCTTAGACTTACTGTACTAGATTCTCAGGACTGATGATAGAAGTTTTTAGAATACATTTGGTCCCAAGCCAGAATAGCAGGGGACGATAACAGTAAGATGAATGTTTTGATTTGAAAATATAAGGTACTTATTATATTCATTAAGCTTTGAAAACCTAAAGTAGACAGTTCCACTTTACTTGCCACAGCCATATTGTGCAAGTATGTTTTTGTAAGCTGTAATGCCCTGTCAGTAAAAATAGTGGTGCTGAAGAATGTGGAGAGGTGGTACTAATCCTTGAGGAAGACACCATGAATTAGTGGAACTGACAGCTTGTGATGCTGAAGCGTAGAACACAAAATGTCAAAACTGGTCTGTTTGACCAAGGAAAACATGGTGGTCTGAGTAGTGCTCCTGAATTGTGTCATATCCAGTCTCTGTTGTTAGCAGGAAATTCCAAACTATCCAAACAAACACTAAACTATTCTGTTCATTGTTACAATAATTTAATTAGCTTCTTGAAACAAAAATGTCAAGATACAGGAGAGCTTCTAAAATCCAGTGCACAAAATTGGATTAGTCACTGCAAAGCACTTCTCATCACCTGTTGCTGCGGTGTCGCTCAATATGCTGCAATTAGCAAAAGAAAATGAGTTTTACTAAGACACTGAGTGTTTTTTTTCCCTAATAGCAGCTAGTATATATTCATATATAAGTATATATTCAAATTTAAGACATAGTTTCAGAGGTGTTCAAAATCACAACATGCTTCAAAACCAGACACTCCTACAACCCAGTTTCAGAGCTCTCTTGATCAAGGCTGACTTCATAATTGCATTTTCCTCCTCTTCTCTCCCAGCACACGTCATCCCACTGTAGTACACACAGGGGCTGATAAGAATGGAATCCAAATACAGATACAATGATAGCTAGTTTCTTTACTGAAAATTATCTACACAATCTACTTGATATTACAGAATGTAGTGATTATTGTCCTTATTACTATTCTGCAGATCAGACAGATCTGGACAATTGAAAACCATAGGGAAGCCAGTGGTAATGCAAAATTGAGCGTCATTTCTAACCTTTGTTCCTTTTAACTGAAGAGTAAAGTACAAGATGTGCACAAAAAGGAGGAGATAGATTCCCTGTTAGCAGTGCATGAGATGTGTTTTCTGCCAGTCTTTGTACAGGGGTAAAGGAATGAATGAAAACTTAACTTTCTGCAGTGATATGTGTGCATTCCAATTCAAAACTATGCAATAATAGAATTTGTATTGTTCTCTAAATATATAACAACATGAAACACTTCAAGCCATTCATAAAAGATTTACTGAAAATAGAACAATGAAGTAAAAAAATATTTCCAATAAACTGCAAAGCCTTTTTTCTCCCAAGTTTTCATAGATACATAGGGTTGCGGCTCACCAAGGCTGTTGTTGACGGGATGTTGTCATTTTAAAATTAAGCAGGTCTTCATCTTTTCAAAACTTCTTTCTGCAGTGACATACGAAATTTAGAAGAATTTTGCGTGTTTTCTTTTTAAATCATTTGCATGGATGTACAGATACATGGAACGTTTATCTGCAGAGGATGAGACAAACAGTCACAAAATGATACCGTGAACCCACCACCTTCCGGGGCTGCAGAGAGGCTGCAACTGCACAGCTCCTCAGAAACAGGTTGCTGTGCATAGTTCCATGTCGTGCAAAAACTTGGGAGGACTTCGGCACAGCTTTAACCTTTCAAACACTGCTACATCCCAAATCCTCAGTAAGTTTGGCCAAAACACCCATGTGAATTTATGGGACCCAGCAATAATTCAGCAAGTGGCTCTACCTACAACCCCAACAAATAATTCTGGCAGTGTCCCTCCAGCACGCTTCCCGACAGAGCTAACACAGCAAGCAGCATGCTTTAGTGTCACAGCAGTGTATGCATGCACTTGACTCTTACAGCCTTACAAGAAGTCAAAAACTCACGTGGGACCATGAGCTCTCAATTGGAAGGTTTTTGAGTAAGGGTTTGAAACCCAGATTTTCCACGTCCCCCAAACATTTCTTTGATCACAGGGCTATCTTGGATTGTAATGCTGAGTTTCCATTCTGTGTCATACAGATGCACAGAGGCTTAAACTGGAGATAGTACAAAACTATGTGGAGCAGTTTTGGACATGGACCCCACATGGACAGGTTGGGTCACAGCGCGCTGAAGGACTCAGCATTTGCAGCCTTTGATTGGCCCTGGAATTGGTTTTCTTAGTGTTTGTGCTCTGAAAGCCTCTCCTGGGGAAACTATTAGGACAGGCTTCAAGAATACAGCCCTGGGCAGTGTAGCAGAATGACAAAAAAGTGCAGATGAGGACGCAAAGAAATGGGGGCAGCGGAGTGGGTGCCTACCCCAGAGAAAAAGTTCATCCAAAAACACATGCAGTGATAACCACAAGTAACCAGTTCAGTGCAACTGATGGAACAGGACAAACAGGTATCTTATTTTTGAAATCTAAGTGTAATAAACTAGTAATGGTAAACTGGATCTGCTTTACATTTAGTATGAGATCTTATCCAACTGCCCCATCTCCTTTACATTTTTCCACTAACAAAGAGGAAGTCTTTATAATTAAGATAATTTACACGCACAGTAGAAATGTGCCTCCAGGAATCGGTGTTGTCTTGCAGCTGTTGTACTGGCTTATAATGGAGGCATGGAAGTATTCCTTAACAGCAAACTTGCATAAAGACAATGAACTTCCCTTGTCACAATTACCAGTAGCACCTATTTCTCACAGTGCAAAGAATAATAGAAGTGCCAAGTGAGGCTGCACCCAAGGATCACATTATTCCATCAGCAGTGTAAAGGCTAAAAACCAAGACCAGAGAATTTTTACTGGAGCCACAATTCAACCTAACCAATTCAAGTTCTGTTCAAAAATCACAGCTATTTGGATGAAGCAGAAACAGCGACATGTAAAGATAACCAGTTAAGCAGGAAACCTGTACTACAGGATTTCCATTTCCAAGAAGACTCACTGGTGAAAAGGTAGCCCGTTGTTCCAAAAATAAGTCCTAAGGGCCTGAAAACAACTGCAGAAATACTTCTGTTAAGAGCTGCATTTTCACTGTTCTTGTGTCACAGAAGCATTCTCAAGAAGAATTATAGCAGTTTGAGAGTCAGACTTAACATACTCTTCAAGAATGAGGTATGTGTACAAGTATTATCTCTGCCACTGCGACATGCCTTGGGCCTGAACTCAGCGACCTCAGAAAATGGGGCTGGTTCTTGGCTCCACCATGCTTTTGAATGAGGAATCAAGACCTACATTTGCTAAGATATATGCATGCTATTCATGTGAGTAATAATTCTCCAATACATTTCAAGAATAGCATCCCTTGTAGCTAAGGTAATTAAGAGAAAAAAATGCCCTCATAAGAGAGCTAAGGAGCATATGAACCTTAGCACAGGACCATGTGGAAACACAGACTGCACCAGTTGGGCAGTCGTGCCCAATTACATGCATTCACAGCACAAATATTTCCAGACCAGCCCTCCAGGTGCATCCTCTGCAGAGTGACACAACATTGTAATAACGGATTCTTCAGATAGGAGCCAGCAGATACAGGAAGCTAAGAAGAAGCAGCGCAATTAAATTATTGCAGAATAATTAAACTATGTAAGCAGGGGTTGCATGGAGCATATGTGGATATGCAGCACTTCTAATAATTAATCATCACCATCTGAAAGTTCTCAGGACCAGTGGTCAGGGTGCACTCAGCCAACTCCAGGTGGAACTCACATTTTTCTCCTGGTTCTTTGTCTGACCACAGGAGAAGTCCCTTGGGGTAGGGATGGGTTCTGATGGCTCCAAAGAGCTCAGCCAAGAGAGCACTTCTCTTTTGCTGAGGCTAAAATAAAGTAAAATAAGATGAAAGTGTGTGATAATGCAATAATAGATGTAATCCCCAGCTTCAGCTAAATTTATGCTGTGCAAAATCCAGCCACCTACATTAGGCATTTCCGACTTAGAAGCCACAGCCCAACACAACCCACTTCAGCTTCAGAGAGCCTGGTTCTACTAAGGGGAATCTAGAAACAAATAAAGATGCTCAAAGATTAGGATCACCTTCGCCAAATTTGGGATCCTAGCTAGGGGAACAGAGGGAGAGGGCTTTTAGGAGGTCCTGAGCTCCTTCCCCCTGCACCCCCTGGGCATTCAGCAGCTCTCCCATCACATTTCAGCCATTGCCTTTCCACCCCCCTTAGCCCAGGCAGGGGGCGGTGGGACAGCCAGGGCAGCCCCCAGCAATCCGTGCTGGTGGTTCTAAGGGCCCCTCAGAGACATGAGCAGAATGGTGATCCCAAGCCCCACCTCAGGGTGTCATTCTATGCAGGCAGACCCCTATGAGTTATGCCCATCAACTACACAGTTGTTCCCATAGCACATAGAGCGAAATTCCCTGTTTTACATGAAAGAGTGATGGGGTTTCAGCAGGATCATTTTCCTCAACAACAACAACAAAAATGTTGCAGAAAATAGTTCACATCCGCTGAGTATGAGGCAAAAATCAATTTATTTTGCATCAGACAGATTTAAATGAAACCTAGCAGCTCCCCCAGAACCAAGCCCTGCCAGATAATCATAGAATCATAGAATTGCTCAGGCTGGAAAAGACCTTAAAGATCATCAAGTCCAACCTCAAACTAACCATACCACCCGAACAGCCTAAATCATGTCCTTGAGCACCACATCCAAACGGTTTTCAAACACACCCAGGGATGGTGACTCAACCACCTCCCTGGGGAGCCGATTCCAGTGCTTAACAACGCTTTCTGTGTTTCCTGATATCCAACCTCTGGCACAACTTCAGGCCACTTCTCATCCTGAAGAGCCCACCTCCCATCCTCTCGTTCTCCCGCGCCGTGCCGTTCCGCCCCCCAGCGGCGGTACGGAGCGGCGGCCCCGCACGCAGCAGAGGGCAGGGCCCGGCCGCGCTCCTCCCGCCGCGCCGCCACGCAGCGACATCCGCCGCCGGTGGGGAGGGGCTGGGACCGAGGCGGGCCGGGCGGTGGCGCCGCGTTCCCCCCGTGTCGCTGCCGGGGGCCGCGGGCCCCGCCGCCGGCCGCAGGATGCCGCTGGGGCTGAAGCCCACGTGCAGCGTGTGCCGCAGCACATCCTCCTCCATGTGGAAGAAGGGCGGGCAGGGCGAGATCCTATGTAACAACTGCACGGCCCGCTCCGCCCCGCCGGGGCCCGCCGCCTTCGCCACCACCTCGGCCGCCGCGCAGCACAGCAACGGCGGCGGCGGCGGGGGCGGCGGCGGGAAGCAGGTGAGCGCCGGGCTGCGGGCGGGGCGGCTCCGCCGGCGTTCCCGCCGTGTTTATTTACCCCTCCGTTCCGTTCCCTCCCCCCCTCCCCAGAGCAAGCGGGAGATCCACCGGCGGTCCGCGCGGCTAAGGAACACCAAGTACAAGTCCGCGCCCGCCGCCGAGAAGAAGGTTTCCACAAAGGGCAAAGGCAGGAGGCACATCTTCAAGCTGAAGAACGTAAGGCGCTGCCGGGGCTGTCCGCTCGGGCGGGGCGGGCGGGCCCTGCGGGATGCTGCCCGGGGCTGGCGGCCCGGCCTCGATGTGCGTTTGTAAAGTACGGACGTCTGCGGCTCGTTTGCCATGTTTCCACATTCTCTACGGTTCTCCGTCAGTGTGTCGTCGTCTTAAAAGGACGAGAAAACCCACCCTGCAGTTCTCTTGTCTGCTTTAACACTCTTCCTCTTCCATCTGTGTTGTTTCCCCAGCCCATCAAGGCCCCTGAATCCGTATCCACCATCATTACTGCAGAGTCGATCTTCTATAAGGTATGACCCGTGCAGATCTGCCCACCAAAAGGATCTTCCTGGTGCCTTCAGTTTCAGAAGTTACCAGGAAGGCAGCAGGAGGTGCTCACAGAGCTGTGCTTCCCTGCCCAGCAGCGTGCAGGGTTCTGCTCTGCCTCACAGTGCTGCATCTGGTGAGGTCCCACAGGAGCCCACGTAGTCACCCTTGTCATGTTGTGTTCATCAGAGAAATGGCAGCTGGCCCGGCTCCCACCTGGGCTGTGTGTGAATGGTCCCATACGCTCCGGTAGCAAGGTGCAACCCACCGCTCCAGTTTAGGCACTGTTTGGACTGTGCTCTTGAAATAGGGTTTGAAATTTGTGTGGCCCTGTCTGGAGGCAGGAGCTGAACTGCTTGATCCCCTTGGGTCCCCTTCCAGTAGTCCAGTCTTGATAGTGCAGACACTGTGTTGTATTGCAGGATGTTGTTATGACACCAAGTGATGTTGCCCTTGCTGTGCAGTGTCATGCACTGACTGAGCACCGTGTAACATCTGGCCTTAGCAGGAGGTGACTCTGAGTTTTGGGACTTCTTTGCACACAGATAGATGAACTTCTTTGTGTGCAGAAAGCTGCTTTCCCTGCACGTATAGGGCGATTGCTGCTATTATTTTCTATGGAAGGTGGCATCACTCTCTACTAACACAACAAAACCATCGCTGCTGTGCAGATGGGAGGTGCAGCAGTGGTGGGAAGGGGGGATGCAGCGCAACTGAGAGCTGGTTCTTTGAGGGTGGGTGAGGCCAGGCTGCTTCTGTGACATTTGGCAGGCAGAGATGGTGAGCAATTACCTGTAGAGCCTCAAAAACAGTTCAGGGACTGAACTCAAAGTTCTGGACGTCAGGTGGTTGTGCACAGGTCACGCTGGTGACTGCTCAGGTGTGCCAGTGCTCTGGTTCATGCCACCTTTCATTGCATAGTGGAAAAACTATGGCTGTATTGAGATTGAGGTAATTTGAGATAGTGTAAGGTCATGATATTTAACATATGAATCACAGTGAAGCTTTTGAAATCAGATTGATTTGACTTTCATTTGTGTGCTTTCTAGGGTGTATACTACCAAATTGGAGATGTTGTTTCGGTAGTTGATGAGCAGGATGGCAAAACATACTATGCCCAGATCCGTGGGTTTATTCAGGACCAATACTGTGAAAAGAGTGCTGCGCTAACATGGCTCATCCCTACGCAAGCCAGCCCCAAAGACTGCTTTGATCCCGCATCCTATATCATAGGTAATCTCTAAGCCTTCATCTCATACGACTGCTTACATGTTCCCAAACTAATGCAGAGTTGTAACTTTTAAGTAAACTTCTTTGGTTTGTCATGGTCTTTTATGTAATTCCACATTTTAGACCCTAATCCTGTAAGCATTCAGTTTACTTGAATACTTTTTAAAATATATATATGTGAGCAGCACTGCTGCAGTAAGTGGGATTGTTTACTTTCTTGTGTTCACAGGCACAATTACAGTTATGCAACTTTAAGGAACAAATTACTACTCCACAGATAGAATTAGTTACTGTGACATAAACTAGATGTGCCAGTCCAAGCTGTTTCTTCTGAAATGACCAGAATTAGCTGATTTTAATCTTGGATATATAAACTACATTGAGAGCACTGGCGAAAGAGCGTTCTGCAGCTGATTAAGAAGTAGTAATAAATTGAGTAAATCCTTCTGACAGGCAGGCATAAATAGGATCTATTAAGAACATGTTCTTCAAATGGGGAAAAAAATCAACCCAACAAAAATAAGGAGGTTTCTCACTGGTGCTGTAGCATCAAATACTATGCAAAGTAGTTTTTTTGGTAGGGCACATTCTATGAGGGATGTTGACTGTTGTGTATTGTATCGTCTTGGACTCTCCACTTTTATGCCTTTAAAATTTGTATTTGAAAAACATTATTTTTTTTCATAGGACCAGAAGAAGATCTCCCAAGGAAAATGGAATATTTGGAATTTGTTTGTCACGCACCTTCAGAATATTTCAAATCTCGATCATCTCCCTTCCCTACTGTTCCTACAAGACCAGAGAAGGGATATATATGGACTCATGTAGGACCTACTCCTGCAATCTCCATTAAAGAAACTGTTACTAATAATTTATAATTTTTTAAAGGAACACTTTGGACCAGTTATTTTCAATATATTCTCAGGTCTACATATCCCATAGGAGAAGTTTAAAAAAAGAAAAAAAAAAAAGGATAAAATGTTCTGTTTACTTTATGGATTTATGTATTTATTTTAAAATACATCTCATCTTTAAAATTGAAGTTGTTTCTTTTTCCCTATGTTATATTTTGTAGCCACTACTGATCATTTTGGGAAAACCCACGAAGTTTCATATCCTCTTCTACTTGGATGAGCAAATCAGTTGACTTCTGAACGTTGACTTTAGTGTTCTTATTTTCCAGTTTCGCAGAAAAATGAGTTACAAGGTGTACTTCTAATTGTGCAGCACCTTAGATGCCTTTTTCATGGAATCACAGAACATCCCAAGTTGGAAGGGACCAACAAGGATCATCAAATCCAACTCCTGGCTCCACGCAGCACCATCCAAAAATCAAATCATGTATCAGAGCGCTGTCCAAACACTCCTTGAACTCCAGCAGCCTGGGGCTGCGCCCACTGCCCTGGGCAGCCCGTTCCATGCCCACCGCCCCCTGGTGCAGACCCTGTCCCTGACCCCAGCTGCCCTCCCCTGACGCAGCTCCATGCCGTTCCCTCGGGCCTGTCGCTGTCACACAGAGCAGAGCTCAGCGCTGCCCCTCCGCTCCCTGTGAGGAGCTGCAGCTGCCGTCAGGCCCCTCCTCAGCTCCTGTGCTCTGGGCTGAGCAAACCCGGGGACCTCAGCTGCTCCTCATACGTCTTGCCTTCTGGACTCCTTGTAGGCCTCTTTGTACCCCTTCTTTGGACACTCTTAAAGAGTTTCATGTCCTTCTTATGCTGTGGCACCCAAACTGCACCCAGTGCTGGAGGAGAGGCCGCACAGCTCAGAGCAGAGCAGCACAACCCCTCCTTTTGCCCAGTGATGGTGCTGGTCCTGCTGCACCCCAGGGTACAGTTGGCCCTTCTGGCTGCAGGGCACGCTGCTGGCTCATTTTCAGCTTGCCGTCAACCAAGCTCAATTTGGTTAACTCTGACAGCAACTTTATTTCTTAAATAAAATCATAAATACCCAAAATAAATTCATAAACAAACTTGTGGATGCGAACTTGATCAGTGCTGCAGTAACTAGTTTTTTGTTGCACTCTTTCTTCTTCAGACTGAAGCCAATCAGCCACATGGCTATTTTCTTAGCTGTCACCTTCTAAGGGAGTTTTTTCAGCCCCATGGGCCTAAGTAACTTTCTGCTAAACTTTATGTATGAGGATACCTTTCTTACAAGGCTGAATGCAGATTTAAAGCCTGTTATTTGTGTTTGCTTGCTTCCCATTGGAATTTATCGTTTTTTCTTGAGTAAGGCAACGCTGACATACAATTTGAACTGTACGTTGTTACAATTTGTGTACATTTTTTCACTCTTTGCAATTAACACCGATAAGAAAAATAATCCTGAATTCAAATTATACACTTGCTCAGGAAAAGGAAATAAAGACTGATTTTATATACTAATAGTCTCAATAGAGTAATGAAAACATTTAAGCGGTTGAAGCAGAAAAATACCAAATACTGAACTACTGGTGTTAAGAGCTTTCAGCATAAACTGTTCTACAAGCCAGTCAGCTCAAAGCACTGTGATATGCTTAGGCAACTGAATTCCTGAGCTTGCTGCTTCCTGCTGCCTGTGACAGGGAATGTAGGGGATCTCCCCAGAGGCAAGACTTAGCATTTCCTTTGGTTGAGCTTCACGAGGTTCGTGTTGGCTCGTTTCTCCAGCCTACCCATGTTGCACTGAATGGCAACACAATGATCAACCATTCCACTCTGTGCCATTCAATGCCTGCACTGTAAGCACTGAAGAGATGTGAGGTCTCCACCTGTGTTCTGAAGCAAATCATGGTGGCTTTCAGGTTCAAGTGAGGAAGCTGCATGATAATTATCAAACTTCACAGTCAAGAAGAGCCAGAGCAGAGTTGTTGCAGGAGTCAGTGAGGTTTATAGGCACGCTACGTGTAAAAGGTGATAAAGCTATTGTAGCAGAGATGCCAAATGAGTTTCAACACTTGAAAACCTAAGGAGATATTTATGCCAGAACAGGTCTTTGTGGAGGACTTATCACATGTTTGTGGGGGACTTATCACATGTTGTTCTGCTGTTTTGTGCAAACAGAGCCATCACTGCCAAAGAGAGAAAGAGCTGACCTGACAAAGTGTTTCAGAGAAAGCAAAACAAATGAGTTCAGACTATTTCTAAAGGACCATAGATGGGTCCTGCAAGGACCTGCTCCCTGGTCACGTGCTGTTTCACATACTTGAAAATGATTGTGACAGGGACTGGAGAGTGAAATAGCAACAACAACCACAACAACTAACAATTAACTTTTCCAGGCCTGCAAAAACAAAGGTTGGTGATAAAATACTACTGAAGACCATCACAAAACTTGCTGACTGCACTTTGCAACTGAAATGTAATAACTGAATAGATAAAGAGATAGGAATAAGAAAAGCAACTTAGTAGGCTCTGCATCTAGTGAGCATTACTATTCAGACATCAGAACCTGTCTTTGATAGTCAGCCCCATGAAAACGCCAGCTTTCTGCTGAACAAGATCAAAATGCTGGAAATCGGTAGAGGATAACAAGAGAAAGCTTGACAAATTATTCTGTTATTGTAGACATCTGTGGTGTCACCATGTGGGTTCTGTTGAATGACTGCTTACATAAAAAGATGCAGTAGAACTGGAAAAGTCAGTTCAATGGTGAGAAATCCTCAACACTCACCTTTGGACTGTTTGGGTGTTTCAGGAAATCTTACAGTGACTGCACAGTTCTTAAACCCGTCTCCTGCATGTTCTGGCTTTTGGCCATTGTTGGAGGTGGGCAGCTCTGAAAAGCCAAGCTATAACACAGTGCTCTTCTTGTGTTGATCTAAAACGTTGCTTTTGGGTGCTGGCAAAAGAGGGAATAGAGATTAGAAAGAGAGAGAGTAGAGAGAGAGCACACAGCACAGAGGGCTCTCAAGGTAGGACCATGTGCTCAGCGAGGAGGAGGGTTACAGCAAGCCAGCAGATCTCCTCAGCAGTGGGCTTGGAGCACATGACCTCCAGAGGTTTCTTCCAAGCTCAACCCTTCCTTGTTTCTACATCAAAGTTTTGCAAAGGGTTCAAAACCAGCACTTGAACTGACAGATATTGTTAGTCACCAAAAACCAAAGTTAACGTGCAGATCCTCTTCTCAAGGTCTCTGCTTGCTCAAGGTGAGCCATAGGGCATTACGCGTAGGCTGAGCCTGACAAGAGCCTACAGAGGAAGGACTTTGCAATACACATTCCCATAATTATCCCACAGAACTCGTCACAAGCTGTAGCCTTATATGGATACGTTTTCAACATGCCACCTGTGCTTATCTCAGCAAGGGAGTGATCAAGTCACAGCTGAGATCTGCAGACTTTACAGGTAGGCACAAAGCAGTTGCTTTTGGTTTTGTTTCGGTCAACTCTATCTGCAGGATCTACCCCCATTTCCTCCACAGTCTGTGATTGGTTTCTTATAGGGAAGGAAAGACTCTGTCCAGCCAACACCCAATGCTTGCTGCACACCCCGTACTACTGCCCCTTCCTTGGTTATAAGCAAGAGATCGACACAGGTGAGTTTTTCTAGTTTACCACCTCTGCTGATCTTCTACTGAATGTGCATTTAATTTTTAAAGGGCTGTGCCCAGAATACTGTGCACAAACTTTGCAGCCAGCTGATAGACCCAGTGCTGCACTGACAGGTGCACAGAGATCACCCAGATCTCACTGGTAAAGGACGTGTCTTTGGAAAGTGGTGAAAGCTTTCCTTTGGTCATTTACCATGCTGTCTGCAGTTGGTTCTCCTTTTGGAGCTAATAGTCACTCATTGTTTTGTGACGTTTTGGAAGGTGGGAAATACCAAGAAGAAAAAACCCAGCACCAGCAATGGCCAGTGGGAATGAAAGGTTTGAGTCAAAGAGATGCAACAGGACAGAACAAATCACCCACAAACGAAGGAATGAAGACCTCCTGACATTCTACCTGCGTCATCAGGATGCAATAAGTAGTCCCTGTGCATGCCACCAAAGCAACATTTTCACTCTGCCATGTTCTGACGCTATGAGGAGAGGTAACTGGAAAATGCTGTATGCAGATTGTAATGTGAGAGATAAATGTTCTCAAGGAAAGCATTGCTGATCAACAGGTCAGAGTATCTTTACACTCTTTCATAGCAGGCTGCTGAAATCTAGGTTTAGGAAGAAGACGTTCCCAAATTCTGCTTATATATTTCAGATTCGTTGCCACAAACTGCCTTACGGCATGAGTTTATCAGAATGTCTTTATCAGAAAGAAAGGGATTGTTAACTGTATCAGATATTACTCACATAGAAAATTATTTCTATTAGTGTCACCTGGGGAATGATTTGTGTTAAGAAATGAATCAATGATGCTGAATGGGAGGGAGTGATGCTCTTCAGTAAAGAGGTGGGGACAAGGACTATGAACACACGTGGTGCGGGGAGGCAGCTGGAACCTCTGACTCAGCTTTGTCCCCAAAGAAATCCTGAGTGCAATACTGCCTCTGTCTTCTCCCTCAAAAAAGCTTCAGAAGTTCTTGAAGCTTTCCATATTGTCGTATGGAAAGAAACGGATGCTTGGGTTTACTGTTCTGAGTCAGATAAAGAGCTGATGCCCAGGACTGTGTGATTTTTTTACGTTTCAGATGAAAGCCACCTCTTTGTCCATAGCTGGGTTCCAATTATATTTACTCTTCATTAAACAGACATCCAAGTGCTTCAGAAGTTCATCAGAAAGTACGAGCCCCATGGAGCTGTTGTTACCAAAGAAGAAGTTGTTATTGTCAGTGAAGACACTGATGTTTGCAGACAAACATCATCAAAGAACTCCAGCAAAGCTGCAACCCTAATGGAAGAGCACAGGGTAGAAGCAGGAAGCAGAGGCTGCCCAGACTCCCATACCATAGATCTTGGGGAGCCTCCCCGAGGCAGGCCACGGTCACAGCCTCCAGCTTCAAGGGACCAAAAGGAACCAAAGAATTTAGGTCTTCCCCCTGATGGTAAGTGAAACTGCATGGGTGAGAGCGAGAGAATCACCGACTGCAATGTTCTGTTGTCAGTGGTCTGAGTTACATCCATAATTCTGTGGAGATGTGTATGGGTAGCTAAGACATGTACTGATTCCATCTGTGTAAATAACAGATTTAAACTGAACTTGGTTGTATCAATCATCTTTCTAATCCAGAACAGTTAACGGCAGGCAGAACGACAAGATTATGTTTATACAGATTTTTGCCTCACTACTGTAGGGCCATTAAGGCCCTTTGTTAATCATTATATATACAATATCAGCAGCCACAATAAATGTGATCTTTGTTCCATGTAGAACATACCTGGTAAAGATGGAGACTAAAGTCTGCATTACCTCAAAGCACAGTCAGGAGAAAATCCCTGCGCTGCTGGGCTGACGTCTGTGCCCAGGCTGTGTCCAGATGGGGGCTGCTGCAGGCTGTGCAGGGGAATGCAAATGCAGCATAGAAGCAGCCCATTTCTGAGTGACCAGTCAGCACTGGGTATACAGTGAAAGTAAACAAGGGGCCTATGAGGCTGTTACAGAGCTGTTGGTTAAACATCAGCCCTGCTAAAGAAATAGAAAGTGGCAGTGCACCCTGCTGCTGTAGCTGTGGAGTGAAACACCCACCCACTGGCAGTGCCCCTTGGCATCCCACAGCTCTCACAGGACTTTTGATGGCTTCCCCTGGGGAATTCTTGACAAACAAGCGAAGCAGGAACATTTCACTCTTTCACCACATATTCTTGGGGTAGCATAGTTTTACTCTCAAGTTCTGTTGCATTGGTGAAATGATTGAAATAACATTGTCTGTGTGGTCTCTCCAGATTTCAGCAAGAAGGTCTATGGGCTGGCAGCCACTTATCTCATGATAGCAGTGGGATTTCTAGGCTGGTAAGTTCAGCCTCTGTTCAGTCACTCTCACAACAACATCTCTGTGGTTAAGCTAATTGGCTGCCTGGGTCTGGGGGTTGCTACTCCCTAGGTGCTAACAAGGGAAGTTGCAGGTAATGAGATTCTCTACAGCTGTGCAATACAACTCAGCCCTGATGCATTTAAATGATTCCATGATCCCTCAGCTCTTCACAGAGCACACGTTCTCCAGGGTCTGCTCAGAGGTTTGGAGTGACTCTGCAGCTAAAAGATGGAAACTCAGAAGTCCAAGTTGTTGCAAGATTATGCTCAGTGGTTAAAAATGGAAAATAGGAGAAGTTGCTTTATGCCCAAATGTAATGGAAGCTCACCTGCTGGGATGAGCTTATCCCTGAAGCTCCAGCAATCCCATGGATATGCTGTAATGTGCTTTGCAGTCTCGTAGGATGCTCTAACTCCTGCTTTGTCTTTTGCAGGTCCAGGCTACGGCTCCAGCTGGGGAACTATTACTGGCTATTCCTCACTTTTGTGTAAGTACCCAGAATGATATGCCAGGCTTCAAGTTCAGGTAAATGCTGTGGTCATAGAATCACAGGATTGTTTGAATTGGAAGGGACTTTTAAAGATCGTCTAATCCAATTCCCCTGCAGTGAACAGGGACACCTACAGCTCGATCAGAATGCTCAGATCCTGAGCTACCCCTGACCTCCAGGGACGGGGCATCTACAACCTCTTGGGCAGCTTATGCCAGTGCCTCACCACCCTTATTGTAAGGGACCTTTTCCTTATATCCAGACTGTATCCAAGTATCCATTCTAAATTTCAAATGATTTGTATGAACAATCTCTGCTCACCATGTTCAGGGGCTGAAAGGACCTAGAAAAAGCAGAAAGTAAAGCCTCTGGGCATGCTGATATACTGCTTACCAAAAAGCTGCTAGGCATGAATTACGTGACTAACAGCAAGGCCTTTGTGTTCTCCCCTGGGTGCAGCCTTCTGATACGAATTTGCAGATCTTCAGAGATGCTCACTTAGGTGAGTTAGAGGTAAAAAAAAAAAAAAAAAAAATCTTTTCTGATATCCACACGAATATATGACAAATATCTGAGGGAAAAAAAGTTTATTTATTTGACTTGCAACTATGTAAAGCTGCTCTGTTTCAACCAGTACAGCCTGTGTAATTGAGACTCCATTTCAATAACACAAAAATACTTTGGAAAAAATCATTGAATATTTATTGGATGGATGAGCACGTGGAAATCTGAATGCTTTGCTTTCAGTATTAAAACTGTTACCACTTATTTGCTGTCTTTATTGGAACTATCACTCATTAAAAATGTTTTGTTTTTTTCTCTGTAATCAGGATGTGCATTGCTCTTATCCTCCTGAGCTCTGCAGCCAGCCAAATGGGTTCCGTGAATGCCTTTTACAGCTTGATAGTGGTAAGCCTATTGCTGAACTCCACAATTTTTCCTCTTCAAGTTCTTTCACATCTCATCAATTGATACATTTAAAATTCTCCTCAGCAAGAAATGTCATCTAAAAAAATCTGTCTGCATTATATCTATCATGGAATTTTTTTCCCATTCTGTGAGGCGAATGTTCTGGATAATACTGATTTCCAACAATTGCCAAAAGGATTATTTTCTCTGTGCAGGCAGACAGAGGTGTGATGAGTGGGATTTATTTATTTATTTTGTCTTCGTAGACAGCAATTGGAAGTGCAATACTTGGAATTATTTCAGAGTAAGTCCTTCCAGCATTTTTCTTTCACTACTTTACCGTCTACTGGAGCACAGTGAGATAACAGGTTGTCTCTTGTGTCCTAGCTCCTATGAGTCAGTGACAGTAATGTTAGTTGGAGGAATAACTGCAGCTGCAACCCTGTTACTGTATTTATTTGCTCGGAAGACAAATGTAAGTATTAACAACATTCTAGGTAACTACAAGTAGTCTAAGTTGTTGTGATATTAATGACAGTTTTATATCTGTGTTGACTTCTGGAATTGTTCAATTTCTGCAAGCTTTGTATGCAACTGAAAAACTAGCAAAGTAGAAAGAAAGAGAACTGAGAAGTTTGTATGGAAGCTGTGACACTCATAGGACCAATCTCACTCTTTCTGTCACAGTTTTTCTCTTCTGTCTTCTTAAAGTGAGAGAATTCAGAATTTATACACAGAATGTGCTGTATTTAAGGGATTTTACTTGTGATTATATCACCACTTGTCTGTTTCTTGGAAATGAAATCAGAAATGCTGACGAGTATCAATGGGAAGGCAGCAGGAGCTGGAAGTCATGTTAAGAGACTAACAAAAGCAGAACGAGAATCTGATTTATGGAAATACTCAGTTTATTAATAGACCAGCAAGAGGAGCAAAAGCTTAAGTCAAGTCAGCAGCAGTAGTCTCTGGGTTTGTCTATGCATGTCACTGCTGTTACTTCATTAATCAACATCCCTGCACAGTATGTATTGTTTTGATTCAAAGATGTGCTGGCTAATTGCAGCTAAAATATCCTCACTGTTCTTTGTGTTCCCAGAAACCCCTAATGAACTTTACCATATCAAGCAGTTTGAGCATCCTGTGGGTTGCTGGGGCAATTGCCTGTGTCATTATAAACTCCTATGTAAGTACCTTACTGGATTGTGCTTGCTGGATGCACTGACATGAGTCAGTCTGTGTCCTGCAGCACCTGTAACCACTTCATAGAATCATGGAATAACCAAGGTTGGAAAAGACCTTGTTGGCCTCTTCTCTCATGTAACTAGTGATAGAATTAGAGAGAATGGCTTCAAGCAGCACCAGGAGAGATTTAGGCTGGGTGTTAGGAAATACTACTTTTCTGAAAGAGTAGTCAGGCACTGGAGTGGGCTGCCCAGGGAGGTGGTGGAGTCGCTGACCCTGGAGGTGTTCAAGGAATGTTTGGATTTTGTGTTGAGGGACATGGTTTAGTGAGTGCTATTGGTGATAGCTGGATGGTTGGACTGGATGATCTTGAAGATCTTTTCCAACCTTGGTGACTCTGTGATCTCCAAGATCATCCAGTCCAACTGTCCATCTATTGCCAATATTTCCCCACTAAACCACATCCCTCAGTACAACATCTGAATGAAGGGGGAAGGGGACAAAATGACGACCGCTGGGACTGAGGGGGCAGTTTGAGGCTCCATACAGAACTTGATGGGTGGAGACAGTGGAGTTCAAAGGCTTGGAAAGAGGTGGAGGGATGCTGCTTCTCTTAAGTGCCTATATACTAATGCGCATAGCATGGGGAATAAACAGGAAGAGCTGGAGTTCTGCGTGCGGTCGCGAGGTCATGATCTCATTGCGATCACGGAGACGTGGTAGGACAGCTCGCATGACTGGAATGTTGTCATGGAGGGCTATGTGCTTTTTAGGAAAGATCGGCTGGCTAGGCGGGGTGGTGGAGTTGCTCTTTATGTGAGAGAGCAGCTAGAATGTATTGAAATTCACTTGGGGGAGATTGATGTAGCAGTGGAGAGCTTATGGGTGAGAATCAAGGGGCAGGCTGGTAAGGGTGACACTGTTGTGGGGGTGTACTACAGGCCCCCTGATCAGGATGAGGAGGCTGATGAGGCCTTCCATATGCAACTGGATGTAGCGTCACGTTCCCAGGCACTGGTGCTTATGGGGGACTTCAATTATCCAGATATTTGCTGGATGACCAACATAGCCAGGCACGCACGGTCCAGACAGTTCTTGCAGTGCGTTGAAGACAACTTTCTGATGCAGGTGGTGGAGGAACCGACGCGGGGAGGGGTGTTACTGGACCTTATTCTCACCAACAGGGATGGACTTGTTAAGGAAGTAAAGGTTGGGGGCAGCTTGGGTTGTAGTGATCATGAGATGGTGGAGTTCAAGATCTTGAGTGGAAGAAGCAAAGCAATAAGTAGGATTGCTACCCTGGACTTTAGGAGAGCCAACTTCGATCTCTTCCGGGACCTACTTGGAGCTATCCCGTGGGCTCGGGTGTTAGAAGGTAAGGGGGCCTCTGAGAGCTGGTCAGCATTTAAACAGCTCTTCTTCCAAGCTCAGGATCAGTGCGTCCCTGTGAGCAAGAAATCGGGAAAAGGTGGCAGGAGACCTTTGTGGATGAGCAAGGAGCTCATGCGCAAGCTCAAAGGAAAGAAGAAGGTCCATGAAATGTGGAAAAAGGGTCTGACCACTTGGGAAGAATATAGGAATGTAGTCAGGGCCTGCAGGGATGCAACGAGGAAGGCTAAAGCCCATCTGGAATTGAATCTGGCTAAAGTGATAAAGGGTAATAAAAAAGGCTTCTTCAAGTATGTTAATAGCAAAAGGAAAACTAGAGAGAATGTGGGCCCCTTACTAAGTGAGGGGGGGGTCCTCGTAACGGGGGATGCTGAGAAGGCAGAGATACTGAATGCCTTCTTTACTTCCGTCTTCAGTGAAAAGGCTCTCCCGCAGGAATCCCACACTCTGGAGGTTAGTGAGAGGGTCTGGGGAATGGGAGACTTCCCTTTAGTCAGGAAAGAGGACGTGCATGAGCGCCTAGGCAGTACTAAGGTCCACAAGTCCATGGGACCTGATGGGGTGCATCCACGTGTGCTGAGAGAGCTGGCGGAGGTCATTGCCAAACCACTCTCCATCATTTTTGAGAGGTCTTGGACAACAGGGGAGGTCCCTGAAGACTGGAGGATAGCCAATGTCACTCCGGTCTTCAAAAAGGGCAAGAAGGAAGATCCGGGTAATTATAGGCCTGTCAGCCTCACCTCTGTCCCTGGAAAGGTGATGGAACAGCTTGTGCTGGATACCATCTCCAGACAACTGGGAGAAAAGGAGGTTATCAGGAGTAGTCAGCATGGGTTCACCAAGGGGAGGTCGTGCTCGACCAACTTGGTGGCCTTCTATGATGCTGTCACACGCTGGGTGGATGGGGGAAGAGCGGTAGGTGAAGTCTACCTTGATTTTAGAAAGGCGTTTGATGCTGTCTCCCACGACATCCTAATAACAAAGCTGAGGAAGTGTGGGATAGATGAGTGGACAGTGAGGTGGGTTGAGAACTGGCTGACTGGCAGAGCACAGAGGGTCGTCGTTGGTGGTGCAGAGTCTGGCTGGAGACCTGTAACCAGTGGTGTCCCCCAGGGGTCTGTGCTGGGTCCGGTCTTGTTCAACATCTTCATCAATGACCTTGATGAGGGGATAGTGGCCACCCTCAGCAAGTTTGCTGATGATACGAAGTTGGGAGGATTGGCTGACGCACCTGAAGGCTGTGCTGCCATTCAGCGAGACCTGGACAGGCTGGAGAGCTGGGCAGTAAGAAACCGGATGAGGTTCAACAAAAGCAAGTGTAGGGTCTTACACCTAGGGAGGAATAATTGCATGCACCAATACAGGCTGGGGGATGAGCTGCTGGAGAGGAGCTCTGCAGAGAGGGACCTGGGCGTCCTGGTGGACGACAGGTTGGCCATGAGCCAGCATTGTGCCCTCGTGGCCAAAAAGGCCAATGGCATTCTGGGGTGCATTAAGAAGAGCGTGTCCAGCAGGTCGAGGGAGGTGATCCTCCCCCTCTACTCTGCCCTGGTAAGGCCTCATCTGGAGAACTGTGTCCAGTTCTGGGCTCCCCAGTACAAAAAAGACAGGGATCTCTTGGAAAGAGTCCAGCGGAGGGCCACAAAGATGGTGAAGGGCCTGGAGCATCTCCCCTATGAAGAAAGGCTAAGTGAACTGGGTCTGTTTAGCCTTGAGAAAAGAAGACTGAGAAGGGACCTGATCCAGGTTTATAAATATCTGAGGTGTGGCGGCCATAGTGGTGAGGCCAGTCTCTTTTCAGTGGTACGTGGAGACAGGACGAGGGGAAATGGACATAAGCTGCAGCACAGGAAGTTTCGCACGAATGTGCGTAAGAACTTCTTCACGGTGAGGGTGACGGAGCACTGGAACAGGCTGCCCAGGGAGGTTGTGGAGTCTCCTTCTCTGGAGATATTCAAGTCTCGCCTGGACGCCTACCTGTGCGACCTGGTGTAGGGAACCTGCTTTGGCAGGGGGATTGGTCTCGATGATCTCTAGAGGTCCCTTCCAACCCCTACAATTCTGTGATTCTGTGAATGTTTCCTGAACACCTCCAGGGTCGGTGACTCCACCACCTCCTCCCAGGGCAGCCCATTCCAGCACCTGATTACTCTTTCAGAGATGTAATTCTTCCTACCATCCAACCTGAATCTTCCCTGGCACAACTTGAGGCCATCTGGTCTGGCTGGGGTATATCAGCCATTTTTTTAGAAAAGGTTAACCTTTAGTCATCTGATGTGTAGAAATAGCCTGTAGATTATCCCATATAATAAACTGATGAGTTTGCTTCTTCCCAATCCAATGAACAAGCATAGCTAGGCATGTGACAGAAGTAGAATTACACCTGTTTCAGGTTAACTGCTCCAAAACTGTTGTGTTGTTTTCATTGTGTGGCCTTTCTTGGATTCAACTGGAGCTTGATCATTTTTACATGATTGTGATTCAGTTTTTTGCTCTTCCTCACAGAAGTTCCAGGCTTTGTACGCTCTGTTTGGAATTCTGTTCTTTGCTACTGTAAGTACGACACTAATGCTGCTTATTCCATCAGTAAGTCACTGCTTTTTGCTACAAACTCTTGGTGAAGCTCTCAAATACCACTCCCTGGTGCTGCAGTTTGCCCCCTCTCTGTGCGCACTGCGTGACATGGGAGTGCTGAGAGCTGCGGCCTGCAGACTGGCTGCTTCTTAGGCCTTCTCCAACGAACTGGGTGAGGCAAATAGCAAGCTGCACTTCTTACCTGCCAGAATCAGGAAATATTTGGCTTAGCTGCTGAAGCACACAAGTGATCTCTGGCCCCTGCTGGTAGTGAGATGGCCAAGAAACATTTCTCTATACAGGGGCTGCAGAAGCAGTCTGCTTCTTGGCTGCAGTGATAGGAATACATGTCTTCCACGTTTTTCTTTATTTTGGGTTCCAAGTGTCTACAAATTGTCTACAGCTAATTTTGCAGTCCTGAGGGTTGAACAGCCCTCTGTCTCCGCTGGAGAAGAGTTAAGACTTCTTATCATTAATAAGGGATTGCAATCATTTTCTAAAAGAATCCTCTTGCTGTAAATCAGACGTTGACAGTTCTCTACATTGTCCCTTTTACATAGCAATTTTTTGCCAAATAAAACAGATGGTGAGTACTTTTCTTTTAATGTAATTTGCAGAAATTCCACAACGCGAAACTGAACGTAAGTGCTGTTTTCTTCTCTCTTCTTACAAGGATCTAACAAGGACAGTGACTGAGCTCCAAAGTCAGCCCATGGAAATGCAGCATTCCATGGACCATGCTGAGGCAGCACAAGGACTTTTCATACCCATTGCAATGATCTTCTTCTTTACTTTGCTATTAGTTGGTTGAACACATGACAAAGCCAAATATTTTGGCTGCCCTCAACTATCAGCAAAGTGCCACTTTTACCTAAAGGAAAGTACATGACTGCGGCTGTGGAATGTATTTTCATGTAATAGTATTTCTATGGATGAAAAAATTCTTACGATATTGTAAAAGCGTATTAAAGAGAGAGTGAGCACAACATACTGAGCTCATCTGTGAAATATTTTCCTCATTGATGAGATGGTCCCAGTGCAAAGCTTAGGTCCAGGCCACTTGATAAATGAATTATGATGCATTTATTGTCAGAATTGAACCCCAGTGAAAAGATATGGACTGTAGAGAAGAGGGGAGATGTTTGAGGGGATAATGATGGCTACTGTGAATATCTTTTTAAGGATTGTCCTTTGTACTTCTGGATGCTTGGTAATTTGATAGAGCAGCAAACAGACGCTCAACAAAGTGAGAAGGAGAGCAAAAGCCAGGAGTGACGTTATCTTAGGATTAACTGCTGCAACATTCTGAGCATGGGCACATCTCATATGCATATAGTGAGTTACTTAAAAATTTAAGATTTAACCCTGTGTTGCATTATACTACTTGTTTTGGAGCATTACAGGCATTTGAAACATCTTTAACTATTGACAGTATCTCCTATATACAGCCAGCAACAAAAATTTAGGAGAACTTGAATATCACCTGATTCAGTATTTGCAGTCTTCTGATTAAAATATGCAGTTCGCTACCTATAGGCATCTGCATAATTTTTACCAGCATGTTCAAAATTTTATAATCTGCCATCTAAGTATATCTGTAAGACTTCTTGCCTTTCACTGATGCTTAATAGACTTGAAATTGAATAAAGCTGGAGGCAGTACTCAACAAGGGCAAGCTTCAGAATGTCTAAAAGGTCCAATTTCTTGAAATTTCATTCAACAGATCTGCTTGCATGACTAGAAGTCACAGCAAAGCGAGACTGTTACGCAACGTTACAGCCGAAAATACTTAAGTAATGTAATCCTTTAGTAAACATAAGCATGATAAATTTCATCAGTCATTAAATGCACAGATGAGTTTAAAAAACAAGTATATTTTTTAGCTGGGAGGCATCATCTCGTGCTGTATTTGAAGGTGTGCCAGAAGAATCTCTTTCTGGGCTGTGTGAAGAGTCTGCACTAGAAGATGTGTTGTTTACAACTGGTTTGGCATCATCAACATGCAGCATTTGCTGAAGTCTTTCAATACCTATCAAAGGAAAACATAGCTCAGTAAAAATGGTGAAAATAGAATGGAAAGGTAGACTGGACACAGATTGCTCAGAGATGCTGTGTAATCTGTTTTTAGACAGTCCCAAAACTTGATTAAAGAAGGCTCTGAGCTCTGGTTTAGCACCTGGCCCCACTCTCAGCAGGAAGTTGAAGTAGTTGACCCAAGATTTCCCACCCAATCTACACTTTTTTGTTACCCCATACACTTCCTTTACTTCACAGAAATCCCTTTTGCCAATAATATATAGCATTTGTTCAAAATATATGTAGTTAAGTGCATAAAGGATGGGTAAATTTTTCATATGTCACATATGAAGTATATACAGATTAGGGGTGCTGTGGAATACCAATATGAGATAATGGGTAATTTTCAAGAACAAGAAGTGACTTCCAACATAGAAAAAAAAACAATTCTTAAGATGCAATTCCACAAACTTGAAAGGTTTGACATAATCTAAGAGTAGTGCTCAGTACCAATGCTCTGGGCCGTTCTAGTATTTCTCAGTTCATACAAGGGCTAATAATGCCCTCACAAGCTAAGAGGAGATAGGTAGATTTGAATAATGCTAATGTTTCCCAAAGCTTGCATGCAACTACACGATGTATTAAAAGTAAAACCAACTTACATAAATAAATCTTATCTACAGAATCAGAGAAAACCAATCGAAACCATCCAGGTTCATAACAATAAAAAGCTTTTCCAGGACTAATCAGGAGTTTCTTATCAAGGAGCTTCTGCCACAGTTCAAGTTCAGCTTCAAATGTCTGTGATTTTAAGAACTAAAAAAAGAAAATAAATTATTATTAAAGATTGAACAAATACACAGACTGAACGGGCTTTCTATGACCTGATATTAAAGCACTTTACAACATGCACAAGCAATTTTCACATTTTCAGCTTCTACATTCCCACTATTTCGAAGCTCTTACATACTTTCCTGAAGTCTGCCCACACATAGAGTCCTCCTGAACTTTTCAGCACAGGTATTCCAATGTCTGCAAGTCCATCCACAAGAAGATTCTGTGCTTCCTTAAGTCTCTTCTTGTTGGTGGGAAAAAACACATTATCCAACCAATCTATCAAATCAAGACAAATAAAATTCTATTTATTTCCACCTGTAATGGAAAAAAAAAACAGCTCAATGGAACATTTCTAGTGGGGCTAACCTCTGTCCTTAAGGAATTGAGTGAGAACATGCTGGATGGGTCCAGGACAGCTGTGGAAGACAGCTAGTTGATTCACAGCTTTCTGAATTTCATGATTTCTGGTGTACAGTACCCCAACTCTGATTCCACTCATACCAAAATCCTTGGAGGAAAAAAGAAGATGGAGAGGAGCAATTTTTACTTTATGCTTGTCCTTTATCAAGCCACCAAGTTTAGAATCATTCTGATGTAAAGGAAAATAAATCTCAAAAAAGGTATGTTACCACATCAGCTGTTTGATCAAATAAATGTTCCTACTCTGCAAAAATAACCTTTGATAACACAGTAAAACATTTGATAACACAGCAGGCATTGGAGTGGGCTTCCCAGGGATGTGGTGGAGTCACTGTCCCTAGAGGTGTTCAAGAAACATTTAGATGTTGTATTGAAGGACATGGTTTAGTACGAAATATTGGTGATAGGTGGATGGTTGGACTGGATGATATTGGAGGTCTTTTCCAATGTTGGTGATTCCATGATTCTGTGATGAAGTATAAAAAAAATATTGAGAACAGATGTGTAACTACAAAAATTAAATTCGGCATTGTCATCAGTGCCTACTGAAGTACATGTTCTGCAACAGTCACTTTTCAGAAGTATTTCCAAAAGCTACATAAGCATGCAATAGCATATACATATTAAAGTCAACTTATGCTGAGTCCCTGTGCAGAAAGCCATATGGTTTAGACATGAAATCCTAAATTCTACTATTGCAAGTCACCAACATCTATCAATGTAGTTATTTTAGCATATCTCTTGCATTATTATTGATGAAAGAATTCTTAATATTAATGAAAAAAGCATTTAGCTCCTCATTGAGCAGAAGTTACATTAACAGCAAGGAAGTCATTAGCCAAGCAGAGAATGAAAGACCAAGACCAAGAAATTTAGGATAAGTATAGAGTAATATCAAAGTTAAAAATACTGACCTACTGTGCCATTTCTAGAGTCATTTTATGTACAATGCAGGGACTGCTCCATCCCCAAACAAACAAACAAACACAAACAGATAGTATAATGTCCACTCAGTAAAGTACCAAATTAATCCCTGTCTGCAACAGGAGGTATAAGATTATGTCACCTCCATCATGAAATCTTTGCAAACATTCTCCATGCCAAATTGGAGGTATCATTTACCCAAGTCTGAAAGGACTGCAGAACAAACAAGTGGCTATGGAAATTTCTGCTCATTACATTAACTGGAAACGTCTAACTTATCTTCTGGAGCACACTTGGCCAAATGGAGTCCCAAGAACAGTAGGAAACAATCAGTAACATCCAAACAACTGTGAGACAGGAGAGGCAGAGGGAGAAGGAGATGGTGAAGGAGAATGTGAAGGCACATTATGCTGGCAAAGCAGCATAAAATAACACAACCCTGGTAAAAGTTCTACACTGCTTTTCATTAACTCAGTTTTGAAGCCTTTCGTGTTTCTCAGATAAACTAGTAATATTGTGTGTGCTTTAGTTATAGGCAAGAATAATGAAAGACAGACCAGTGGCTTTACCAAGGTTGCTTTCAAGGCCAACAACTGAAACAGGCTTGGCTCATACCCTAGGCAGTCTCCATTATACCCCATTATACCCCTGTTCCAATCAGCCATCAGTTTACTGTTCCCTCCAAGAGAAGAAAAGACAAAATGCTACAGATTTGAAGTATACTTATATGCATAATCTTCCACTGTAATTTCCCCCAGCAAATGTAGCAACGGTGACTGTATAAATAAGCATTAACTGTTTCTGTTAAGTAGATCCCTAATTAAACTGCTAAAATTAATAAATTCTAGACCGCCAAAGGAGAAAGTAATAAATAAAGAGAAGCTCAGTTTGTTATCTGTAATACAAATTGTGTCAGAATAGTTCAAATAAGTTTTGTGGTGAAATATCTTAAAACACAAAGATAATATTTTGACTTACCTTGCTAAAACCCCACATAAAATGTGTGCGTTCAAGATCTGGTAAACTGAATGAGAAAAGAAGAATTGTTGCATAAATGAATAAGTTGTGCAGGCTTACAAAAATGATTAAATATGTAAAATTATAATTAATTTTCAGTGAAATTAGCATATAAACTTTTCAAGTGGCATGGATTTTTTCAGAGAACTTGTAACAAAAGGCATGCAGTATTCTAGGAGGCACAGTAAAATAACAGAAAAGGACTTCTAGTATGATGTAACAGACCAGTTACATTTCCCAGATTCCCGCTGCATAGTCAGTGCTCACACCTATATTAGAACAAAAGCAGTATTTCCATAAGGGATGCAAAACGGGTCTTGTACTCAACAGAGAACAATTCTTTGCTCCACTCTGCTGCGTTTCAGGCTGGGGAAGGGAGAGGTGAACATTTCAGGTCATGTATTTACATGATTTGGACAGAATACTCTATTGTAGACTACTGAAGAAGATGCTATTTTCTCCTTTGTGCAACTTTGTGTAAATAGAGCTAAGCCTGGAAATTTCCTTCTTCAGCCTAATAAAGGTGTGTGAACTTTCACAGTAACAACAGCATTTTTTCAGGCATTATTTATAGCTTATGATCTTGTGTGGTTGAGACAACAACCGGTAGCTCACTGATTGGTTATACTTGGATGGACTGGGAAATTTCCTATCAGTGAGATGTTTATGCAGTTAAGACCATACTTTCGGACAAAGAAGTTCTATTAGTCAGATACCAATAGGTTTAAGCATTGTTGAAGAATTACTCTTTCCACTGCCTGCCAGAGGACACTAAGTGCCCAATAGCATACTAGTCAGGAAAGAGACTCATTGTAGCAGGTAACTTGCTCACCTTTAGGAAATTCACGGCCATTAAAATGAGAAAGATGAGGGGCTCTGTCAATTTTTGATTACTATTACTATGCCATGCACATTAGCTACAACCAAGAGATCTGTTCATGTCAGTCTAGAAGCATCTCTTCTATTAACAAGTCTCACAGATGCAAAGACCTGGATATGAATTAGTTACAAATATACAGGTTATACTAGCTAAGCAGAAGGTTTTTTTTTTTTTTAAAAGGCATAGTTTCTATTTTGGATTAAATATCTTAAGTATCTTAGCCCATGCTACGAAATCACACTTACCTATCTAAGCTAAGAACACTGGTGAAGCTAGTATCATCATAAACAGACAGCATGTAGATTTCATCCATTATTACATGCAATTCATGTCTGTGTATAAAAAATACAGGCATTTTAATGTACTTAAAATGAATTTATTTCCACATATATATGTTTATATATATAATCTTAACTACTGACATTGCAAAGTACCCATAATAGTATGCCTATCTGCTATTATATTCACCATATCGATTTTACACATAGAAATCACAAGATTTTTTTTTTAAATAATCCCAACAGTATTTCATTTCAAAACGAACTGTTGGATCTCAGAGAGATCTCATTTTATTTTCGTGCTCCCAGAAAAGCCAAGCACAAAGGGTAGTTACACAAAAGCCAAGCTCAAGTCCCTGCATGCCACCTCCTCAGAACAGGCACAAAGGACAGCAGATAACAAAGGTGATTTTTCTTCATTGCTATATTGCATAATGGAAAACTGAATACCAAACAAATAGTGCCAGGGCTCAAACCTGTGTGCAAACTCAAGGCAATCCTTCAGTAACTGCTCTGGGTAAATGTCCCCTAAGGGGTTGTTAGGGTTGATGAGGACTAATACTCTCACTCTGATGCCCTGAAAAAAGAAAAACCAGCAGTGGGAGACAGCAGTGACACCAAACTGAAGTTGGAGGATGCAGCAAGAGCAGAGCGTTCCCTTCCATGGAAAGTTGGCTTTTAGAAATCACTGAATTATACCTGGTATATATTAGCATGCAGATTAAACTGCAGATTTTGTTTCAGTATGCATCCTGTGAAATGCCAAGATCACACCAAAAGGTTTGTTAGTGAATGAAAATCAGGTTAATGCTCATTTGAAACACCCACTGACCCCAACAGGCAAGATCACGATGTTGGGGGGACAAACAGTGGTCCTAAGATACACTTCCAAACAAATTTGATTGGCAAACAGTTAATGGCTGCAACAGAAACTTTTAAGACTTTAAATGCACCAGCATGAGGAATTACCTTATTCTTTCATGTTTGGAATAAACTTAAATCAGTACTTTTTGTTTCAGCACATTTAAGTTTTAGAAAAACAGACACACTGCTCCATCCTAGCCTTCTCTGAAGGAGATCATTTGCACTAAGCATCTCCATAGGAACTCCAGGAAATTAAATTAGGTGGAAGCACCAATACGTGCTTTCCCCTCCACATGCAATGCGTCTGAAATTTAATGGTTTCTTGTTCAGCTCTTGCTCACAGTAAGAGCTTTCAGCTTATTGCCTTTGAGTCCAAACACAGTAAAAAAATTAATGGGAAACGATGCAAATACTAAGCCCAAAGCGTGCTTGGCGTATCTGACATCTGACATATATTAAGCAGAAGATGCTGAGGCATTCATGTTCACAGGAGCAGTTGCTGAGGGATGGCAGATTCACAACTGCTCTTCTAGTCTGCTTACTACCTTGCACGTATCCTAACAGATGTTTGCAGTGTTATCCATGAGATCAGTTTCAGCTCTAGGATCACATACCTGTGCCCTGTGACCCCACACCTTGTCTGGGCAGTCCATGTCACACGAGCATGGTGCTCACACCCTGGCCAGCAAGGAGGGTTGGTGGGCAGCTGCACACTCAGTCCCACACAGACTGGCAGAGGCACTGGTTGATGACACAGATGTACAGATGGTGTCTAAACATAGGCACTGTGCTGACGAAGCAGTTGGGTAAATAGGAGAGCTTTGACATGTCTTACATTTAAAAAAAAAAAGCTATACACACATCCATGTGTATACAAAATACCTACTTTTTTATATGTGACCTTACTATAAGTGACCCTACTTGTGCCTATCTGTGGTATCTGTTATTAAACCTTATTTTCTATCCTAGAATAGGACATAACAAATCTGTGTTAGTCTTCTGTAACACCACTATCCTCACCACATCTTTGATAAAAATGTGTTACTACTCATCCTATGCTTCCTCTGCTGGATTCTATCAAGGAAGAGCACAAAGGCTGAGTGCATTTGTAGTTTTCCAAGAAGTTTGTGGACCACAAATACCAAGACACTAAGAATAGGAAACATTTGATCCCAAAATGCTGGTGAACACTGTTTTGTGGGCACTCACAAAACCAAGCATTTAAAACAACAACAACAACAACAACAACAACAGTTCCAAAGACAAAGAGGGAAAAAAATAATATTTAACAATATGATAAATAATATCCCCACTAACACAATCCTGATCAGAATAAAACAACTCAAAATGCTAAGAATTTTGATCTAATGACATTTCCTAAATCTTGCAAAAATTACGTATTTTCCAAGTAGCCATCCTAGTGGAAGAAGGTCCTGTGCCAAACCTCCTGACCCCACCAAGCTCCCAGTGATGTACAGCAGATTCTGTCCTCTTTGCTCCAGAAGAGCCCTCCTCAGAAGCACATTCAACAAGTTCCTTTAATTAACTACACACATCATTACAGTAACATATTCTCTCTTTTTAGGATCTGAACAACAGTTTCTTTACTATACTTTGAGTTCCATTACCAAGCAAGAGACTTAGTCTTGAAAGACAAATTAAGATCTATTCATAAAACAGAGTGAGGAGTTTCTCTGCATTTTGCTACATTGCCCAGATTACAGAAACAAATGCAAACCCTGTTGCTAGAGCTGGACACCTCCCCTCCTTCCACTCCAGAATATCTGCATGGATGAAGATATACAAATGGTTTGATACCAAGGGCATGTGCGACTTAAAAAAAGGAAAATCTGAAAATCAGAAGACACTGCTATTGCTACCTGCTTTTTAGCTCTCTGTAGTGCAGCTTCTAATTTTTCAGCTGTTAGCTGGAAAGGGTGAGTTTCTTCGTTAGTCACCTACAGGAGAAAAACAATCAGCAAGAACAAAGGAGGAAACACTCCCACCCAGTGAAAAACATACTCGATACTGGCTCTTGAAGAAGTTTAACAAATTACAGTTTCTGATGGCACTGCTTCAAGGAGGGAAGAATACGCTGAAGTATATGAACAGGATATGAACATGCCTTTACCTCACTGGACAAGGGCACATGCACGGGCTGCAGTCCACCATATAGCCACATTTTTGAATTTATGCCACCATAGTGAGGAGCTGGAATAAGATATCCATCTGAAAGTATTTAGAAAAATGAAGAAGTTAGAAAAGTTGAAGTTTCTCATGAGGAATCACTTTGCTAAGACACTAGTAAACTGAACTACCAGTCGAGGAATTTGCCATACGATTTCATCTCAAAGGGTTCGCTGCAGCCTAAACCAATATTCAAACTAAGTTGAAAATTTTGTACTTGTCCATCAACCTGAATTCTACCCAGTCCTCTTCCCTAGCATTTTCAATAGTAGATGTGTATCAAGTCATATAAGTAAAAGGGTATGGACCTAGTCAACCCACTGTGTTACTTATTCTAATAAAATAGTGACAAATAACTATCTTGCTCACATTTTGTCAGTGTGCTCTTAATTTTTCATCAGGAACTACTGCAAATCTTAAGTACTTCTCCCTGGCTGCCAAAGTACTAAATTGCAGCAAGGAATCCTGCAGCACTGTGGAACTTCTTTCCCTCCTGCTTTTTTATTTCTGTGAGAAGCCCCAGGTTGGTGCTTCCCTGCCAATACCCCGTGTGACAGGGTTTCAGAGAGGACAGTGTACTTCCTTTCCTCCTATTAAAGAAGGGGAGAAAGGAGTTTGTCAGTCTTCAGGCAAAAGAGTTTCTGTTGAAGCTTTGTAAATGCAAAAAATCTGAACATATTAAAGTAGGACATGGGTATGAGTAGCCTTGAGTAAACATTTTCTTTACCATTTTAAACAAAACTGATTCACAGCCTCTTTATCACCATGTGCTGAAGTCATCCCACTCACCTTCCCACTCCGATGGGTGCCCATGGATGCTACTCACACCTACTCCAGAAATCTTCTTGGCTGAAAATCCCTCTCTTGCTACAGATCCACTCCCTTTTCCCAAATTCCTTATGGTTGCTTTCCTTCCCCAGTCCACCTTCTCTCTGTGTGCTGCTCTCTCCAAACTCTATGTGGTTCCCATCTCTTTTTCTCATCACTCTTCAAAGTTCACTTTTTGTTATCTTTATACTCTTCCTCTTCCTATACGCTCCTCCCAAAAACCTTATAGATTATGTTCCAGAAAGCAGCTGGCCTGCTGATACCTCAAATGTTTTCCAACCTTATAGAAATAATCGGTGGCATTATTTCAAAGATACTTTGCTAGGAACAAAGAAATGCTATGTCTATGCTTTGCTTCATCCAGTTATAAGGAAAGCAAGCTGTCATTAAGACACAATGCTATCATGCTCACTTTTAATTTGTAAATAGAATCATACAATCATTTGAATTGCAAGGGGCCCTTAAAGGTCATCTAGTTCAACTCTCCTGCAATGAGCAAGGACACCTACAGTTACGTCAGGTTGCTCAGAGCCCCGTCCAGTGTGATCTTAACTGTCTCCAGGGATGGGGCATCCACCACCTCTCCAGCCTGTTCCAGTGCCTCACCACCCTGATTGCAAAACATAATTCCTCCTTATATCCAGTCAAAATCTCCCCTCTTTTAGTTTGAAACCATTTCCCCTTGTTCTATCACCACAGATCCTGCTAAAGTCTGTCCCCTTCTTTCTTACAGCCACCCTGCAGATACTGACAGACAACTCTTAGGTCTCCCTGAAGCACTAACAAATGCTTTCAGGCAAAAAGCATTCAAGGTTTTTACTCACCACCAGGGTCACACAGCACAGTTGACAGAGTGGCAAAAACAGCACAGCAGCCATTCATGACAGTGATCTGAAAAAATCAGAGCAAAGCTCCTTAGCTGAGATACTACCACCTCTGTGATTTAAATTCAAAACAGAAGAGTGAAGAAGCCACACTACCACAACTATGATACAAAGTGCTCGACTGTCACTCATTGACCACTTTTTCAAATGGAAAATTGACACCTTCTTCTGTACATCACTGTATATAGAATCACAGAACATCCCAAGTTGGGAAGGACCCACAAGGATCATCAAATCCAACTCTTGGCTCCACGCAGCACCATCCAAAAATCAGATCTCCTATCTGAGAGTGCTGTCCAAACACTCCTTGAACTCCAGCAGCCTGGGGCTGCGCCCACTGCCCTGGGCAGCCCGTTCCATGCCCACCGCCCTCTGGTGCAGACCCTGTCCCTGACCCCAGCTGCCCTCCCCTGACGCAGCTCCATGCCGTTCCCTCGGGCCTGTCGCTGTCACACAGAGCAGAGCTCAGCGCTGCCCCTCCGCTCCCTGTGAGGAGCTGCAGCCGCCATCAGGCCTCCCCTCAGCTCCTGTGCTCTGGGCTGACATAGATCTCTCCTGCAGCATCCTGCTGCCATTTGTGTTCAGATTTACTTATCTTTTATCAGTTCAAGAAAAAATAAACTGCAGACATAAGGCAATTTTCTTACATGTTCTGGTCTAAGTTCTTTTGCGGCTCTGGCATAGTCAGTCAGAAATTTGGCAATTTCTTCTCTGAAGCTAAAATACAGAATTAGAGTCAGCAATGTAACTGCATATTTCTCAGGAGAAAAAGCACAAAAGATGCATAGAAAAATGAAGTTTACAAAAAGAAACAAAGAAAAAAAAAAAAAAACAACGAACAAACACACCATTCTGTTATGAAAGCCTTGAAGATTTTTTACTTCCTACAGCTTAAACAACATAATTTCCTTAGATACAGAGAGAGCTACATTTTGTGAGATACAAAGCACACAGAAGACATCTGCAGCCTTGAGCAGCAGTGGCTGTGACTCAGCTGTTATTTCTGTACAGTGGGAAAGCAAGAAAATAAAGAAACTCATTTGAGCCAAAGTGGAGCGTTTTTAGAGGGAGCACCAGGATGTGGGCACCAGAAGCAGTGGGACCTGGTAAATGATGGCTCCAAGCGAGCTCCCAGGCGTGGTGAAGGCTGCTCCACTGTTCTCCAGGAGCTGTACTCAGGCCTGGCAACCCACAGAGCTCCCGTTCACCCCTGTCTAAGTCCGGGACGAATCCTCCCAGGAGTCATCCACCCTCAGCTCTGAAGAGCTGCCCATGCACATATGTCTTGCACACAGCCAGACACCAGATCCTTTGCCAGTTTTTAGCACTGTAAGGATAGAAAAAACAATAGAACAAAAAGCCAGGCAAGCAAAAGCACATCCATGAGCAGCTGCCATTAACACACTCGTCCTTCAGGCTCACCAAGAAAACAAAGCCACACACTGCAACTCATGAGCATGGAGCTCAAGTGGAGACAGAGAGGGGAAGATGAACTTCTTACCTCCTCGCACCCTGCGTGTCAGGGTACTGGAAGAGATCGGGCTGCAGGCAGTCCATGTCAGGCCGTGTGAGCTGGAGACATGAGAGAGAGACACTGTAGAACATGGAGTAATTGGGATCTTCTGCTCTGCTGTACCATGCTTTTTTGGTTTTATTTGTTCAATAACAATACGGAAATGGAGAATATAAAAAAATAATTAGATAAAGTTCTATGATTTGCAGTTCTCTTTTTTAAGATACTAGAAACAGCATTAAGACAAAGGAAGAAAAGAATGAAGGAATTACTTATTGCTTTGCTCCATCATACACTCAATCCCACATGGAGGAGAAGCAGGCCAGCTGCTCACACAGCCGCTGCTGAGATGTATCAAAGCCCAAACAATTCTTTCCAAATTGTTGACATCAGATGTTAATGCCAACCTTGATGAGCTTCTCAACCAGCAGAAATAACACACTATGTGCTACAGAAGGAAAGCAGCTATGCTATTAGCAGTGGCTTTCCTGCCCTCGGCACAGGTGTCCCTATGTAAACTGTCTGATATTCACTGTGGCCCCAATTTGGGTTCATTCCTATAACAATCTCCTCCTGTCGCCAGCCCTGCTGACCCCTGAGCTGAGCTGGACGCCGGCTTTGTGCACGGTCCTCCCTAACCAGCACCACAAAGGTGCCAGCAGTTGCACTGGTGCAAATCATCTCTGCATGCAAGGAGTTAATGTGCTCCCAACATGGCTCCCAGAAGGTCTGGCCACATGGTCCCAATCTGCCAGCACCTGAGCCAGAACATCTTGTTTTCAAGCAGGTAAACTAGAATTAACAGAGTGGGAAAAAACCTCCTTTAAAGGCTGCTTTCAGAGGCCAGCCCCGAGCGTGGCAGTTTAAGTTCTCAGTTGTAGCATTAATTCTGCCCCAAGCCTGCATTCTGCACACGGAGCACCCTGTGGTCTGAGCTTGGCTCTGCCAGCAGACATAGGACCCTTCGTTAGGGCACCGAGCACACGGCCCTTGCAGCAGCACAGCTGTGTCTGCGAAAATAGAGCACCTTCAGTTCTTTGTGTACGAGGCTGAAGCAAAACCAAATTGGGGTTTGCAACCTGAGGTGAATTTTCATTATGTTACTTAGCACACATGACATTCACGCAGTACGTGTGATGTGCATCCTTGTGAAAGCAGTTAGCGCGGTCAGCAGCCCTACGGGCGATTTTCTCCACGCTAAATTGTTACCCAGAAGCTTTGAAATTGTTAGAAAACAGCAAAGGAACCGGCAGGCCGCCACACTTACTCTCTCCTCTATCAAATCAAAGCACAGCCTGTTCTCGCTGGTCCCCAGGTTCACGATGCCCTGGAAGAGACGACACTGAACCACACCGGCAGAGCACCGTTTCCCCGCAGCCCCCGGGCCGCCGCCCGCACCTCGGGGTTGCGCTCCCGGTCGAAGGGGTCGGCGACGTAGAGGGCGAAGCCCCCATCCAGCAGCCCCGGCACGCCGGCGGCGATGCGGGCGCCGCGGGCAGACAGCGCCGGGCCGTCGGGACGCGCCGGGACGCCGCCGCCGCTCATCCTCGGGCTCGGAGCTCCGCGGCCAATGGCCCCGCCCCAGTGCTGCTTTCTGCTATCGAGCCAAGGTCACGATGTTCTAGTCAGGATTTTGGTTAAAGGCACTTCAGTACAATACTTGCGTGCTGTCAGGATAATGTGTACGTATCAAGGAATAACGTACTGAGTTTCCTGAAACTTGGCAATCATGGGAGACATGGAGATTAGCACTGGATTTTAACTGGTTTGTCTGGAAGAGTCAAATAACAGCTCACTCTTGTGAGAGAGAGGTACCTTCCTAATACCTTTCTACAGAAAATGCCACCAAGCCCCAACCCTGGCCTCAACGCCAACCCTGGCTGTAAGGGTGATTCTGATCCTCCTGTGCTTATGCTGGAGTTGTATAATGAGACACTGATAGCATTTTATGGGTGGTTTCAAATAGTTTGCTCTTTATTCTAGAGAGCTGCTGCTCTCTGAAAGCAAAGGAGCTCACCCAGCAGCTTCATGGCCTGAAAATTTTTCTTGTACCAAACCCCTGCATCAGCATGCACTTCTCAGCTGGCCCTCCCACAAACACACACCTGCTCTGCTGCATCCTTGCTCAGGCCACTGCTGAAGACACTTAGCGCTGTTTTTACACTTTACTGCACAGAGGAACTCCAAAATGACCTTTTTCCCTGAGATTCCATTTGTCACAGAATCATTTCAGCTAGTTCTAGCTATTAACACCAAGGAGTTTTGGATACCGGTGTGGGACACCACTCCTAAGAGATCCAAAATCCACCCTTGTTATCTATCAGCTGCAGATGTACCACCACTGCTGCACAGTGTTACTGGAAGGCACTGACTCGGAGTCCCACAAGAACCCCACCAGCTGCTGGAGGATATGGAGGAGGAATTGCTCACACCTGTTTCTGTTGGGTTGGCTCACACTGGTGACCTGAATGCCAGTGAAATGATGTAGCACTTCTTTACCAGCTACAATCCACAGATCAGAAGGTATTTTATCCCAGACCTCTGGTGCACCACCTAGAGAACACTGCTAACTGTTAATCCATGCATTTTCACTTCAGGATGCCTATAGCAGATTGCCACTCTTTGACCAACTCCAGGAATAGGAAAACTAAAGCATAAGTATTTGTTCCCCGGGGCAAGGTTTGTACAATTCCAATCTCACTGTGTCTGTGCTCATGCAAAGGCAGAAGTAACGTGATACATGGCTTGCTAAAAACCTGAAGCAGAACTATTGTATTACTAGCGTCTCAAAATGTTGCACCTGGTGCAGAACAGGGAGTTAGTTAATTAAAGATATTGTGTATTACAACAGTGCTGAAGCTGAGGACGTTGTCTCCCTTGTGCCCAATGCAAAACATGTCACATAACCCACGCTCACCTCTCAAGCCAAAGCCATGCTAACAGATGCCTCACGTTAAGAGCGGTGTAAAAACACAGCAGCCTCTACAAACCCCACAGCGAGCTGCTCTGAGGTGTGTGGGTGAAGTGCTGCCAGCTGAGGTGCCTGAGTGGCAGCTATTACCGCACTGCTCCCAGTGATGTGTCACGGAGTGAATTCCTACGTGCCAAATGGTACAGACAAAGCACTGTCAGGACTCCTGACTCCACGGCGCAGAGCTAATGCTCCAAATACCAGTGTAATCCATGGAGGACATTTCCTTCTTATTCTGGTCTCTGTCAAGTTCCTGCATTATTTACGATCCTATGATCACTATCTTGCCTACCTGGAAAGGCTCACACCCTGCTGTTCAAACACCACAGGAGCACAGAAGGTATTAAATGACTAACAGCCAGATCCATACGTAATCGTACAGCATTGATTTCTTTTTCCCCAATTTTTATAGTAACTGGGAGTTACAAAATAAATTAGGCAAGTAAAATGATAGCTTAGAATGACTGTGAAAAAGATGAACTACGTACGGTTTCATATGATATGAACACACACGTAATCACACAGCTGTTGAGAAAGACAACCTGGGAAAACAATAAATTCATGTAATGCAAAAGTTTTGGTTTGCAATTATATTTTAAAACATTTGCATTTGGGCTGGAAGAACATACTTTGCTTCCCTGATGCCAAAACAGGAGAAGGGAGAAACTCCCCGTACAACATCAAGTGTAGATTATTCCACACAAAAGCTTTGGTCAAACTGAAATTCAGAATCCGTTTTAAACCTAAAACATACATGCAAGATTTGCACCTCTCCTATGAGGAAAGGTTGAGGGAACTGGGCTCGTTTAGCCTGGAGAAAAGAAGGCTGCAGGGAGACCTCAATGTGGCCTTCCAGTACTTGAAGGGAGCATATAAACAGGAGGGAGAACAGCTGTTTATGAGGGTGGATAGTGATAGGACAAGGGGGAATGGTTTTAACTGAGGCAGGGGAGGTTTAGGTCAGATATTAGGAGGAAGCTTTTCACACAGAGAGTGATGACATGCTGGAACAGGTTGCCCAAGGAGGCTGTGGATTCCCCATTCCTGGAGGCATTCAAGGCCAGGCTGGATGTGGCTCTGGGCAGCCTGGTCTGGTGGTTGGTGACCCTGCACATAGCAGGGGGTTGAAACTGGATGATCACTGTGCTCCTTTTCAACTCAGGCCATTCTACGATTCATTATGCAGGCTGTTAACTGCCAGACTTAAACTGTTGAGAATTCTAGCTGGTGATGTTTATTATGAAACATTATCTAAGCCTTTTGATTCCATTTCAGATGGTCTAGAAAATTCTTATTTTTTTTAACTTGGAAATAGAAAAACAAAAGTTTGTTCCCTTAAAGTTTGAAAGTTACACAGTAAATACCTTGTGGATTTTTTTTTAATTGTACAGCAGAAACAAAAAACAATTAGGATTTGTGGCAGAAGAGCATAACAATAAACAACCCTGACACACTGGATGGTATTTAATGCCCTGACTTGTGGCAAAGCAAGCCTGTCAGTTTTGATCATGAGGAATTACAAAATTCTCTCCGTATTCAGACACCTGAGCCTTTCTGTAAAGTTAATTGCACTGACTAAGCCAGCCTTTAGCAGAATCAACTCACTCACATCACCTTTTTCCAGTAACTTGCTTTCGCCGTTCTGCTGTCACAACCACCACCTGTCAGCACACGCTGAATCTATCTGCCCCAGGCTTTTTGTCAGATGTCACCAGCAGACTCAATCTGGAACTCTGGATCACTTCAAAACAGGTACATTCTTTCCAAGGCAGCAGTTGAAGAATTTAGCAGCTACACATTTGTAAGAGGAAATTTCCAAATATGAATCAGTTTTGGAGTCAAAGCTGCCTAAGCACTTTTTTAAGAAACATTCTGGGACAGTAGCAGGAATGGAATTCCTGTTTGCAAAGTGAAAGTGTCAGTTGCACGTTAGAAACAAGATAAGTGCTCGTATCTATATTTATCTCTTGTCTCTTCAGAAGTCCCTCGACTACAAGGAAAAGCTGGCTGGCTGCTGGGGAAAGGTCAGCATCAGCTGGCAATGTCAATAAAAGCCAGGCGTATCACCTGATCACAGGAGGGGTAATGCTGCCAGTGCCCCACAGGTATGAGAAGGCACATGATAGTAATTACAGCTAGAAAAATCAATGCTTTCTAATTATCTCAGAGGTAAACAGTAGGGAAGGATGATCAGCAAAAGTGAGCAAAAGCCCACAGTATTGGCACCCTTATGAAAGGGTGGTAAGGACTCACAGCAAACATCTCCAGTACTTTTTCTTTCCAGGCCTTTTCCTTTCCCCTGCTGTAAGACTTTATCTAGCTATCAGCTGAGGAAGACAACTCTTTAGCAAACTCACTGTAAGAAAGTAGACGTGACTGTAACCCCGTGTAAAGTAGGAAAACTTCCAAACGAGAGATTTTTCAAGTCTCCAAGAAGAAGATAGGGTTAGAAAGATATGATCGTTATGAAATGCAACTTGATGTTACTCTGAATAATTAATGGTGGCAAAAGACAAGATAAAAATTATGTTGTTTTGTCTTAATGTTCTTCTTTTTTGGCTACAGTTCTTCTGGAAGTATTACTTACTAGTATTGTTGGCCCATCAATAAACATACGAAGTAGCACTCTTCTCTGAGCCCTCCAAAAGCCATTAGAAAAAAGCTGTACAGAATGTCAGTGCATCATTTCTTGCCTTACACAGTACAGTTTACTCAGACAGGGAGATCATTATTAGGTTGTGGCAATGTATATTGATAAAATCAAAATTTAATTTTTTGTGGTAAACAACTGGACATAACATAACAGAATTTCTCTCAAAAATTTAATATTAATTTCCAGGAAGATAATTTTCTTCAAAATAAAATGTGAAATAATTTTACAGCATGTGAACTAGAAAGACATTTTTCTTCAACCGCTGCATTAATAAACCCATATGAATATAAATAATCTCATGTAATCACTTAAATATTAAGCTCTCATTTATCATTTTCATTTACAATTCAGTAATTATAAGCACATTAAAAGTTACTATGCTAGAGTCATTTTTTGTCCTGGTCTGAATGCTGACCCAACTTGTCCTCTCCTCTTGGGATTCTGAAAATTATTGTACCTGGAAACAGTAAAAGACAGCAGCATATTAGTCTGAAATCCCTTTGTCTGCATATGCCCCCAAAATACACAGTAATGCAGCACAGAACTATCAATGTTCAATTATATTTTGACTGAAATGAAGAGCACCTGTTTTCTCAGACCTGCAGGCCTGGAGGAGTTTTCATCCACTACTCTGACTCAGGCAAAGCAGAGCACAAAGCTCTGTTTTTTTTTTTAATTACTATTACTCTAAAATAATATATATATACTTTAATTATTACTATTTAGAGGGGAATGAAGAAAAGTGGACAGGGAATTCCTAGAAATTAGCTCTTATTCTCCTTTCCTTCTCTCTGATCCCTGCTGTTAAGATCTGCTTATCCATGTAGCACCTCAGGTAGACCACACCTTAATTCTCAAGTCCAAAAAACATCATGGATTGTTTTGATGCCACTTTTCAGCTTTTTCACTCCAGTCATTTTCAAGTTTAATGGACATGTTCTCATTTTCAGTATGTCTTCTCTTTTGCAAATTATTTTTCTTTGGGAACATATGTAATGAGGACTCAAAGCATCATACCTCTTCCCAAATACAGTAGCTAACAGAGGTCATTAGTGAAAGTCATAACCCAGCAATTTGAAAGCATGGTAGACTGCTACTCAGTGGGAACAGGCAGGACCTGGCTTTACGTTTTAGAGAATCAGAATCCTCTCTGTACTGGTATAGCTTTTAACATAATAAAAGGGGTTTTGGGTCTGGGATTAGAATTTCTAGGTCCCACATTAATAAAAACAATAAAAGACACCCACACTGGTAAAATAATTTCCTCTTTCTACTGTGTAGCTTGGTATTGGTGAAAAAAAAAACTGCTGTCAGAAACCACTCAATTTCCATGCCATTCAGCACATAGAGTATCATTAAATAACTGTTGTGGTTCTGATAAATAAGAAATATGGAAAGACCAAATCTCCACTTGAGCTCACAATTAATAATAAAAAATATAATGCTTACAGTTCAGTAAAATTCTTCCAGTCATCTTGGCTAATGGATGGTCTTATACCCTCAAGAGCAGTCATCAAATGGGACTGGGTAATAATTAAAGTGTTCTTGGCAAGCACAGACTGATTAAGGGTGCTATCCTCCTGGAAAACAGAGCCACGAATAAACAATGAAAATTACTACAGAAAAAGGACCCACTGCCATGAGTATCAGTAACTGTGGACCCTCCCCATTACACACTATTACAATCACTGCTTCCCCCTGCATTAGTAACACATGCCTGTCTTATCTTCCTCAAACTAGGTATCACTTATCTTTGTTATTTTTAATATTATTGAATGAATTATTTATTAGAATATAACGAAAGGAAGTGCTAAGACTAAATATTACACAAAACTGCCATACTCCATTCTTGCTTTTGTAATTGGCTTTGATAGCATTGATTTCTGTCCTCAGGTGCTCTATTTGCTGCTCCTGGTTATTTTCCAGTGAGTCTTCTTGGGAGACTGTTCTAAGCATGGAAGGTTGTGACGATGCTGTGTCTCTCTGAGAGATGCTGGTAAAATCGTGAGTTATAGAGTTTGGTCCAGACAAACACAAAGAGCTCTAAATCGATCACAAAGAGAAATACATTAACTTATTATGGATCCAAAAGAGCAACTCAAACATTAAGATTCAGCTAACTTTCCTACCAACTTCATTCAGTACAACCTTGCTCCCACCAGAAAAAAGAGTACTTTCTCTCAAAAATATATCATGCAACCATTTGTATAGACATAGAAGAAAGCACAAGTTTGAAAACGAAGTGTTCCCCCTTCAGAAAAAAATCTGAACATTTTTGCAATAGCCTATGTAAAAAAAGAATAAATGTCTAGTAAATACAAAGCTCTTTTTATGTACAAAAATCAGTGGTTCTGAAATCTGAGGTAGTTCATGCAGTTAGCTTTGGAATGACATTCCATTTTCTATCACCTTCAAATTCTCTGTGCACTGGATAAAACAAGCAACTTCAAAGTTCCAAAGTTTTGAAAGATGAAAGTCCTTGTAGCCTCACTGAAGAAATTCCACAGTTAAAGGAAAAACTAAGTCTCTCAAGGTACATTACTGGAACACTGTCATGTATAATACAAGATAAAACACAAGAGCACCTTACGAGACTTAGCAGTCAGAAATTCTCCAGTGTGAAGAGAAGCTATTTTTGGCCATAGGAACCAATGCAAGACAGTTTTGAAAACAAGATTCTAACAGCTTTGATAACTACCTGTAAATACAATTCTGCAACAGATCCTCAGAACGAATGGATCACATGCAAAGTCTGAAGTCCTCTCTCCACTGTAAGGAGCTCAGACACAGCATGTTCTGCTATATTTATCCAGCAGCCAAGGGAGACTGGTCAGCACTGTGACACAGGTGCTGGCTAGCCAAGAGGACATCCCTACCTCTAAGACTGCCAGAGAACATACTGATTTCTGTGCAATGAGATGCTGCAACAACAGAAATTCTATTTCTAAGAACAACAATGGAAGCTAATATTTTTTTTTCCGCTGTTTTTTTTTTCCCCCCTGTGGCCAGATTATTCCATTAATTATTAGTCTACAAGAAATTGAAAAATAGTTTTTTGATTCTTATAACTTAATCCTTGAGGGCTGGATGGGGACTGTTTAATGATAACACCTTTTTTTTTCAGTTAAAAAACAAGCAAACAAAGACCACTGTTTCAGTAATAAACTTTGGAAGGTAACAAGGCACTAGACCAGGTAGTAAGACCTGGTATGAATACAGTTGGCCTGATAATAAAGCATTAAGCAGTATTTTGGGATTTTGATTTAAAAGTTCTTCAAAGTTATAGAGAAATTCATATTGTGTTCTGCCATGGAATCTCCCACGCTGGTTCCCACACTGGACCCACAAGGCATAGGGTGAAGACAGTTTGAAGGACAAAGCAGACATAACTGTATTTATTATATCTTGTGGGTTTTTTCCTGCTTCACAATTGATAATTTTTAGAGAATTTAAAATATCGAGAGTGTGATTTACCAGTTCTGAAGGACTTCCATTTCCTAGCTCTGATTCATAAGAGCTTCCAAAATAAAGACGATACATGTTGGACCGTGGATCTTCAGGAAGTAACTCAGACATGTCCAAAGAAATAAGAGATTGCTCAGGTGCTGCTTCTCCATCTATTGCTGAGTCATCTGAACCACTGCTATGGTTTAGAAAAACCATGGAAGACAGACTGAAGTCACTATCAGAACTAGAACCAAAATCCTGTGACAAAGAACAGAGCAGAACGTTTACAGGTGTTAACTCACAGCTAATTGCTGTCTGTAATGCATTAATATATTTCAGGTATAGTCCAAACTAAAGTATTGATTTGCACTTGCTTCTAGCAATTCTTCTCTTGGAATACGAGCTCCCCTTGCTTTCATGCCACTAAAGCCATGTTTCCTTTGATCTCCAAGTAGTGGAAGCCATGCCTGCCCCTTTCCAGACAGAGCAAGACAAGCATTAAAAATATGATGGCAGGCAGCTGAACAGAAGTTAGAAGAGAAAAGGAGCCTGTCATTTACAAGGGATAAAAGCTTACAGTGGGATCCTGTACCTTATATTAAATATGGGTGTTATCTGAAGGGGTCTTCCAGAGTCCACCTATCACCATCCTCTTTCCACACCTCCCCTAACCTCAGATCACATTAAATCTGTCAGAGTTCCCCATAAGACCCACCAGTTCCTTGCTTCCTCCATCACTGGAATTGTGTCACTTCAGAACGGAATTTGCTAGATACTCTTTGAAAGCTTTGAGTGATCCCTCCTGTTGGTCTATCAGTCATTTCTCACAACAACAATAAAGAGATTAGGCTAAAATAAGTCTTTTTTATATTCAATGCTTCTCACAAAAATTAAAGAAAAAATCTTGTCTTTAAGAAGTATTTAAACTAATTTGTTACATTATTCTCACGTGATATCATACACATTAAGATTTTAATTCTTATTAAACAATTTTGCTAAAAACACAATGGATAGAATTAACCCTTCAAACATACCAGCATAGAAATATAAAGAGACAATCTTTTATATCTGTATAATTTACCTGTGTTAAACCTGAGCTTAAATTATGTATTGCCTCTAACTGAGCATTGTATAATAAAGCTTTTAGGTCAGCCCCTGTGAAGTGCTCTGTTTTTGCAGCCAAATACTCAAGGTCCACATCATTTGCCAAGGACAGAGAATGACTGAGAGCTTTTAAGATTTCACAGCGTGAACTCTGTAAAGAAAGAAAGAAAAAAAAACCACAACAAAATAACTGTCAGTAAAGCAAGCTGTTATCTTCCTTCTCCTCTCCTAGAGAGTGCTTTGTCTCTGTCACAAGCAAATTCCTGTTTGAGGGAGGAATTATCTTCTTTAAAGATACTACCCTAATAATAGTACATCTTGGATACACTGAATAAAAATCAAACTTTAAAACAGACATGATTTCTGTTACCTTTTCCTGACGAGGTTAAGAGAAGCTGTACCAAACACAGTATAGAATACAGAAATATATTCCTCTAAATACCCATCCAATATCTGAGATTTTTATATGTGCCATATAAACAAAATATGAAGCTGAACACTGCTAGTCATATTTCCTTTTGCACAGAGAAATATGATGGAAGTAGTAAGTACTTCCATTTACTTGAAGGATCATATTCTAAACCAGAATTTAAAAAGGAAGAAGTCAGAATATATTTGCATTTTTGGCATGCAGGAACATCACTGTGTACATTTAAAAATGACATGATGTGGCATTTGTTAAATTTTCCAATTAATCTGAAAATGAACAGCACAACTATAATATAAAATGGGGAACCAAAGACATGCCTTGTACAGCCTTAAAGGCCCAATCCAAAATGAACTAAAAAAAATTCCCTTCCTAGATAGTGACACACCTGACTTAAAAGAACTTGTACACTCAAAATTAGATGTGGGCAAAGGGTGGAATCAACAAGAATTCAGAATAAAACTGCTCTGAAAATTTCAGATAATCAAGGGTTGGGAATGCCTCCGGGTTCACCACCACAAGCAAACAGCAGAACAGGATTGTTAATTTATTGGAAGATGCAAAAGATTATAAACATGACCCTGCAACTAATTTCTGCAGAACAGTTTACTGCTACAGAATATTTATTATTATTATTATTATTATTTTAAATCGGTTGCAATCACTGGAATACTATTTGATTCTTAAGACTGTGATAAACATTCTTGTTTTGCCGCAATTTTATACCAATGTATTGGCACGAGTGAATTTTTATGTACAACTGGAGCTGTGCAATAGACCCCAGTCTGGCCAGATTTTAAATATAAAGAAATGGAGGTTAATTGAAGCCCAGTAGTTTCCCAGTTTTCCTGGTTTGTCACGTAAAACATTTTGTTTTCTCACCAGATCTGGAGGAGGACAGTACAGGCACTTATCCAGTCGACCTGGTCTTAACAAAGCAGGATCAATCAAATCTGGGCGACTAGTAGCAGCTAGCACATAAACACCTTTGGAAAACATGGAGAAAATATCATTAACACCTGCTAAACATCTGTGCAAGGAGGGAAGGGGCACACAGATGAATTTTTACCTTGTAAACCTTCCACACCATCCAACTGAGTCAACAGTTGATTAACCACTCGGTCTGTAACTCCAGTGTTGTCATGACCTCGGCGAGGAGCAATGGAATCAAACTCATCGAAGAAAACAATGCAAGGTTTGGCTGCCTGAGCTCTTAAAAACAAACAACATTCAGTTAAATATAAATAGAGGATAAAAAAACTCGTCTCCTGTAAAAGTTAAAGGCTCTGAGGAATTTGTTTTCTATGGAATCACTGCTCATTTTTATGATGTATCTTCTCCTCAGTTTTCCCTTTCTAAAGTATTCAGTTGTGTTAATACACATGAGAGCTTTAAAATTCAACCACTTCAGATGTGGTCCTGGATTATATAAATACAGTTTAAAGACTGTCTACACTGCAACCTACATGAGAAGCAAAGGCTACGAAGAATACATTTACATTAGTAAGCATTGAAGCTCAAATTAGGGCATATTTGTAAAAACAAAATATTGGCACCAAGGATTTCAATACCAAGTCTAGTTTGACTCTATATACTGTGTTCATTGCTAAGCACTCTAAAGTGGAGAGAAATATGAAAATCACCTTCAGAAGTGCTCCCTGATCTTAACTGTTCTTAGAAAAGTTCCTAAAAGATGATGTTCATATCTTGGCAACTTATTGACCCCTTTTTTGGCACAAATGATTTGATAACTGTATCTCTCTGAGAACAAAATCATTTCACAGAGCTTCAACCAATAGAATCTACTGATAACATCAGAAATCCTTACAAAGCCAACCTGTTAAAGATATCTCGAACTGCTTGTTCACTTGCTCCAATATATTTGCTGAGCAGCTCTGGTCCCTAAAAGAGGGAAAAGAACATCTGTGTTACACATTTTTGGCTTTAATTTGTCATTTAACACCAGCATTGATCTTACATACTGGAGTGAGGTAAGTTGTAACCAAGAGAATGTCAGGATTCCAACTATATTCCAGTGTAGCACAATATGTATTATTGTATCACAGGTAACAATTTACACTGCGTTTTGAAAATACATTTAAAATGTATTGCCCAATTTCTGGTCCCACGGAACCAAAATTCAGGATTTGTTTTTATTAATAAGATGGGCAACTAAGACAATCCAACTGAAGATTATTCAGCTTAATGAAAAATTATTAAAAAAAGAAACAAACTCAGTAATAAAACTGTGAAGTTCCAGAAACTCAGATGCTTGGATATCCACAGACACTCTCTATTTTTGATGAGTTTTTAACTTTGATATTTTGCTTTTACAAGCACCTACTCACAGCTATTATACAGAGCTATTTAATTCAGTTAATCAAATGAATCAATCAATTTTCTTCTTACTTTGACACTGATGAAATTCATTCCGCTCTCTCGAGCAACTACTCCTGCTAACAGTGTTTTTCCTGTTCCAGGTGCTCCATAGAGCAAGACTCCTGATCTCTGTCGTATAGGCAGGTTCGCAAATAATTCTGGATACTGGAAAACAACACCAAATAAGACGTGTTATGAAACAGGCAATTATTCCTCAGTGTACTGAATAATCACTACTGTTTGATTTCTGAAGGGTACGGTGAAAGAGTTCTCTGGTAGCTGAAAATACTTGAAGACTTGAAGATAGAAAAGCAGCTTAAAAAACCATATTTGTCTTCCTTCTGTCAAATATTGTGCTGCCTCTTAAAAATCATAACTGTTCTACTAACCAGATGTACAAAGTTCACGTAACTGATTTAAAACTACTGCATACCTTTGCAGGTAACATGATGGTATCCATGAGTATTTGCTTCACATCTTTTAAGCCACCTATTCTATCCCAGCCAATGTCCTTAGGTTTATGAAGGCTGACATTTCTCAGAGCTAATGGAGTAAAATCTTTTAAAGCTTTCTGAAAATCCACAGTCGACAGATTCAATTCTGCTTTAAAGGAAAAAACAAACAAACAACAAAAAAAACCATATAACCTAGAGTAACAAATTCCTCACAATATGTAACAGTTAAAGACATTTTAAATGTGAAACAAAATTTGGCTTTTCATTTGTGTACTCTAAAAAGTTCTGGATAACAGAAGTTAGAATATGAAATAGAGATTTTCATAGTGAACATACCGCCATGCTGAAATGCATTCTGGTTAGAAATACAGGCATGAATGGCACGATCAACCAGCATAGTAAAATCTCGAGCAACAAAACCTTCTGTTTCTTTTGCAACATACTGGAGATTGAGATCGGAGAACTTCTTTACATCACAGTTCAGTTTGTTTTTTATCACAGAACAGAGCACTTCACATCTTTGCTTCTGAAAAATAGAATTGGGCAGGAGGCGTATGTTCAGTTTTCAGTTGACGTGGCTTTCAGAAAATCAGAAAGCAAGTATGTATTAGTTATCTCAAACATCACTATCATAGAATCTTCAAATGACAAAATCTGAGTAGGCACAAAAATGAACTAAAGTCAGCTCTTCAGCTGAACCTCAAGAAATTCACCAGTTTTACAAATACAAAGGTTTGCACTGCCAGTCATCTTAAATCTAACAATAACAACAAAACAAACTCCCACCCTCAACTTTCTACTGTTTCACACCAATGCTTCTGTTTCATAAGAAAAATGAACATATTTCCCTTTGTGCTGAACATATTGGATGCGAAATAGATAGTGTTAGATAAAAATACAACAGATAATTTGATATCTTTTGAAAACCTGACTTTTCCACTGGTGCCTCATCCTTATTCATTTATTAGTATTAAAAAACCCACAACAAAACGCCAGCACCCAAGCAAGTAGGAACTACTTGTGTTAAACACCAATCAGTTGCCATACCCACGTCACATCACAAGGGTCTACTGCCTCCTGCAATTCAGTAATACTGTTCATTCTTCCCTCTTTCCTTTTTACTGTTCCAAAAGGGACTATATTCAAATAAAATATCATTAATATAGAAAAATAATGCCAAACCTGTTCATAAAATTTAGTTGTAATAACATTTTAACATGTAATTACCATTAATAATATGTTAGCACATACTTATTCCTCTGAGAGGCAGAAAAAAAAAACCAACAATAACACACTAAAGCTTAGTCTCATTTATCTAACTGTAGTGACCTTACATGTTCTTTCAAAGTTGCTTCTCTAGAAGTCCCTTATAGGTAACAAGGGAACATCTCACCTATCTTGGACAGAGTAACTTGTTTTAGGTTGAATTGAACCATCCTCTGAATACATCTTTTTTTCTCTCCACTGAGGATAATGAGACCAACTGGGAATTTTCCCTGGCTTACTTTTTAGCCTTATAATGTCACACAGGAGTTCTGGAGTATCTAAGTATCATTAAATACTTTCTAAGATATCCAGGTTTCTCCTCATCCCCAGAGTAATCTACAATTTCTGTAGCTGCAGGGAAGGTAACCAAATTAATAAATGCCTGTATTTACCTGATCTGGTGACTGGATATGTTTGAAACACTGAAATATATGAGTTCCTTGAGCTGAAACCAGGCAAGGATGTAGAGCATGTTCAGACTGACTTGTAGCAATTAATGCAATCAAACTCCCCAAGGAAATAACTTCTTTTATCAGATCTTTCAAAACTAAACAGAAAAGACATTGCTGAAGGAATTGCAAAATAACAAGAAGATTCTATATTTGATTATATACATTATATACAGTGCAGATAAAAAGCATTAAAAATATATTTAAAAATATTTTCTTTATTCCTATGTGTAAAGGCTCTTTTTTAACAACAAAATAACAAAACCAAGCCAAATTAAAACAATGAAAATCCCCCAAACATCCCAACCAAACAATACAATTATTTTTTCTGGGACAGTACATTCCATTATTAAATGCCATCAAAAGTGCTGTTTAAAAGTTAAATTTTTGCAAAGTAACTGATGATGTCCACAACAGGATATTAAACATTATTTTTCTGTGTTATGAACTCCACTCTAAAAACATACCACACTGTTCAGAGGCAATAATGATAGGGACAGAATGTCCAGCTAGGACAGTATGACTGAGGTGCCAGAAATCCTGGGCTGCATTACACTTTTATCCAGATACAGATAGTAGAGCATTACCGTAAGCAAGTCTACTGCTCTGAACTGTTTCAGGGCTGTTCTCATGCTCTGGTGTAGGAGGTACTCCAACAATGTGATCAAGATCGTCCATTAAAATAATGGATGGTTGTCTCCATGATGCCTCTAAAAAAGCTTCTTCCACATTTTTCCTTATGTTTCCTAGTCTTTTCCCTATAAGATAAATGCATTTTAATGACAAAACATAAGAGGAAAAAAAAAGATCAGATTTGCATATCTTGCTCAGGTAATATTCCAATACTTGGATTCAGCTACCTTACATATGCTCCTATAAATCCAGATACCTATTTTAAAGCAGAAACAACATGAGGCTACGTGTTCTATCAAAAACCTACTTTCACTAACACAGGCATTCTCTAACACTTAATTTTTAATGTTTGTTCCAGCCACCACAGCTGAAGAAACACAGTTGATCCTACCACCTTCTCCTCATTTGTAACATCTTAAAATAAACGTGGCAAGAGTGGTTTGAATGCAGTGGTGGTGTGAGGGACAGAAGCTGGCAGACATGAAAAAAGCTTCCTTGCAAAAGGAAATTTAACAATAGAACAGAAAAATTAGATTACATGCGGTAACCTCATAATTACGGTTCTTTGTCATACAGCAATTGTTTGAGAAAGAAACAGGAAGAAACAGGTATTATCCTACCTCTTAAAGCTTTGCAGTCAATTACTTCTACGTGAGCATCCAATCTATCAAATGCTTCTTTGCAGATGGCCTTTGCTAATGTTGATTTTCCACTTCCCTGTAAAATTAAAAGTGAGCTAATGCAAAAGTTACAGCACTATTTGCTCCTGTTTCTGTGGAATTTTTATCAAAACACACATCAGCTGAGCTGGGAAGGCGGTGAGCACTTTGGTTTTACTCCTCAGAAGCATACACTTATTCCACCTCTGCATCACTTGGTAGAGACTGAAGACATGGGCTGAAAAAAGCCTAAATCAAATTTGAAGTGGGTACATCCACTATAGATGGTGCTGTGATTCCACTTTTTCAGTGTTGTTTTTATTACGATGGAATGTGGTGTTAAATGCCACCACAAGAGACAAAAGGAAAAATCAGAGCATCTGCTATACTGACATTTTATGTTAGTTAGAAAATAAGAGGAAATACTGTATTCTTACTTTCAAATATTTCAGAGACAAGAAGCAGTTATTATATAAACACAGAGTAGATTAATGACCTATGGAAATAAACTGAAATTGTATTGCTATCAATATTTAAATTTATATACGTACATAGATGGATACATGTGTGTGTATACATAAAACACACAGACATACCTGTGTGTGCATACACACATACACACACTGAATGTGAATATATAACATAATATAACATACATAACGTTTTACTGTGTCAACTCTGTTCAGCCAACTGCTTGCTTTTCAGTTTGTTCTTTAGTTCCTCGAATTTGCATGGTAACAAAGAGAACTAATGAAAACAGTTCTGTAACTATGGAAAACCATTGAGGAGAGTTTGCAAGTGCAAAGCAGTAGAACACGTACCTTTCCTCCTGTGAGAAGCACCCCTCCACTTCGCAGTCCCACAGCGATGCCAGCCAGCTTTTGAGATAAAGGACGACCCAAAAGACTGTGGCTTATGTGTTCATAACAAGACGCTCCTAATCTGTCCACTCCACTGTGTGTGAACAGCAAATAAAACATTAAATGCCCAGGGTAGCACCAGCACACATGATATAAATAGTAATAATTGTAGTATAGTGAGGTTTCGATGTTGATTATGCAAAATAATTCATATTTTCATAACTCAATCTGAAAAGACAGCACCTTTATTCCGTAGAGGTAACACAGGGGCACAGAAAATACAGATCATCCCTGCTGTTGAACAATTAATCACTCAATGTATATCACCCTAGCAGGAAGCGGGCCTCAGACAACAGAGCTAACTTCAGCTTTTGGGGTTTCACCTTGTCGAAGGTCCAAGTAACAACCTCCTAAGGGATGTAACAAATTGGTAAAACATGGTGCACATCTGGGTCAGATAACTCAGCCTTTCAGGAATAAAGCAGCACGTAGTTTATTTGCAGACATCTTTATTCTTCACCTGTCTTAAATCTTTGTGTCTTTTGACACAACAGTGCTCCTTTTAGGTTCACCAACAGCAAGGCTATCTGTTTTGTGTTTTGTATTGTACTGTGAAAAACAAAATGAATAAATACAACTTGTTTTTTTACATTCCTACTCTATTATGCTAACCCCTGGTCAGCTCTAATTCCTTCTTCTCAGCTGCACACATTTCAAAATGCCAGTAGCATAGTAAATAGCATGCTACCACAAGTCTCTCAAGTTCCCCTCTTTCCCAACTCTACTTCAAGATTACTATACAGCACCACTGTTTGCCCTTATACAAATGACAGCAGCAGCATTATGATAGGAAGGGCTGAGCCTGACGCAAGCCAAAATATCAAATGATGCAGAATCATGCTGTAAGATCTGCATCAATTAAAAAAAAAAAAAAAAAAAAAAAAAGATGATCACTTTCACTAATATTCTTTTCCATTAATTCCCATTCCCTCATGCACTTTCTACCATGAAGATGTCTCACCCTAAGTGGTTTAGTCTTTTGTAAGGAAGGTTTCTGTCTGTATCACGCATAGGCAGTTGGCTGTCAGCATCCGCTTTTTGAGTTAGAGGCTGTAAAAGAACCTACAACAAAGGAAAACGTTAGTACTTAACATTAAATACAGCTACAGGAGAAGAGTATAGAAGTAACTATCCTTTTTTGGAATCTCTATAAATAAAATTTGCAAGTATGCCTTGCTGAAGCTTAATTTGCCTGGAAGAAAGATGTATTGGTAAAATGACGTGAATAAAATATTTCCAAAATATAATCTAGTGTTTACAATGATGTAAACTGTGACTAGGATAAGTGCTGTTTTATGTCAGACTATGCAGCCCATCATATCTCATATCTTTCCCCACCATTAACTGTTTCTTTTACTGTATCCTCCTTGTTGTACTGGCATGCCTGGAATTTTACCAATGCCTCAGGCTGTAAAATAACACAAAGAACGCAGGTACAACTTAATGAACAAGCCAACAACTATTTAAAATGCTACATATAATTTACTTGTAGCCAAATATAACAATTTAAATTACTCGATACCTGATACTATGGGATATTTACTTGTATATTAGTCTTTTGCAGCAAACTGGGACTCAGTATAAAAGTATTCTCAGACTTGTCTTCTTCAGTGTGCATGTGATCCACTACACTAAGGACAAACTCCTCCATTCCTGTAAAAACAGAAGGTACAACCACTACGATTCCTAACAATTTCAACTGTTATTCTTCACAAGATGAAATAGTAATATATTCAGAAATACTAAATACACTCCAAAATGAAATAATTAAAGAAGTTAATCATTATTAAAATATAGTTCATGTTTACAGTTGCAGTGTAAAGAGATGTTATATTAAATGGTGTACAGAGAGATTACAAAGGGTATATTGCCTAAATAAAATTCCTAATGGACAGTTAAGATTGCTACATGGTCCTTACCTTCTTTAATATGCAGATGTATGCAGTTTGTGCTTGTCATAATCCACGGAAGATCCTCAGTAGCAGAATCCTTCAGCAAAGCACTGAAAGCATGTTTAACATCATCTTCACGTGTATCTTTATGCTACATAGGAAAACAGAGACAAAAAGGGACATGAAACAAGGTGTTACTATGTTCTCCTTCCATGCATAGAGCATTTGATTCTCTTATAGTAGCAGAGAGCTGGAAGAAGATGAACAGTCTTATTTATTTGGAAAATAACACTACCCCAACAATTCTGTCATTTCTGTCACCTGCTCTGTAGAAAGCACCTGCTGCTTTGCTACTTTGCCTTTGCTATGGCAACAATTGACTTTTCCACCACCTTTAACAACACTGATGTAAGGCACAAAGAAGTTTTTATTCTTTTGTTTATCTGTACTGCAAGATCCAAAAGCACTATTCAGCTCCTGGGTTTGAAACAGTACCAGGTTACCAATCTGTCACTAAGTCTGACTAGGCACTATATCCACCTTTCCTGTACATCCTGCTTCCTAATTAATTCCTAACCTAATTAAAAAGAACATGCATCTTCTCCTTATTAGTATGTGTCCCTTAATGCCAGTATCTTTCTTCATAAGCAAGACACTTTCACAATTTGAAAACAAAGGAAGACTCGATGATTTAAGAGGTGCTACACAGTATTTGATCAATGGATTGAGGAAGCTAGGAGTAAAAGTTTGGAGGTTCTACCTCCTTCACCCAGTGTGACCTCCATCATGTCCTTAAATAGAAAAAATTTACAGGTAAGATGCAGAACTGTTTGAAGTACTTACCAAATGCAAGACAAAGTTCAACAACTTAAGTATCAGCGACCAAAATACAGAATAATATTACTAGACAAGCTTTGTTAGATCATTCCTTCTTCTTGATTTCAATGACTTACAACGGAAAAGTAAAAAACAAATTTCTTTGGAAAGCAGTCATACATGATAGAGATCTTCCAAGTTATCATGTAACACAAACAAATTCAACATTTAGAAAAAAAAACAATGCAACAAAAAAAACAACACAGACAACTTTGACCAGAGCAACATTACTTTTTCCCAACCTATGAACAAATACGTGACCAAGAATATAAACTCACTAAATTCTGTTTGGGTTGCAGTCTAAGAGAGATAGGAATTTTAGGAATAGATTCAAGTGACTTAATTCGGACTGTTGAATGCATTTCAATTCGTAGCTTTTTTCTCAGGTCATCTGGAATCTGAAATATTTAAAATAAAAGCAAAGAAAAAGGAAACATTAGAAAATAAAACCACTATAACATTTCACATTGAGTACAATAACAGTTTCTTCAACACCAGTAGAACCTCAGATTTGATCATTGATGGTTTATTCATTGCAATTTACAACAGATTTAAGAAACCATAAAACTGATGCTGGCATTCAAATCCTGTTCTCACACTTCTGAGTGTCTTTCATCCTACTTGTGAAAACACTTGCTACAGTTGACTATTAACTTTAAATAATAATAATTAAAAAAAAAAAAGACAAGAAGATTGAAAAAAGGATTCCTCTTAATTCTTAGAATGTTGCAAGAATGCAACATTTGTTGACTGCAATTTATTTTACATGGGCAGGTTATGTATAAACAGGCTGTTATAAAGAGCAAAGTTGCACATATTTTCGGTACAGACAGAAATCCAGTTTTCCTGAGCTGTACCAGTCAGTTTGCCCCTTAAAAAGGAAACTATTTTTCAAATATTCTGTATCGTTTTAAATGTTTTCAGTTTGGAAATATGTCTCAGAAATATTTATGAAGTCTGAAAGACTTAATGGTTGCTGACATTTGGAAAACTGCTCGTCTCAAAAGATTTTGTGGTAAACATTACTGCAGGCTTTTGCTCTCACTCTTGATAAAAGAGTAAGCAAATGGTGAGAAGTGTAACATGTCCAAATAGTCAAACAGTGATTTGGAGTGCATTTGATCTATTTCTCTTGATCCTGCCTGTGTTTCCAGGAAAGAAAGAACATAAGCAGGCTGTATAGTTTTGTCAGAAAAAGCTGAAATGTCAGTGTCTGCACACTGGGACTGTGTCACCCTACAGAAAATAATATATAACAGACCAAGAGATTTTAAAAGGTATAAAAACTAATTATTTGATAGTATTGCAAGATTTTAATGAAAACTTCAACAGTATATAAAAGCACCTGTAAACATCAGGTAACAATAGGATACATTACTTTCTAGCATGATGACACCTAGAATCCAGAGCATATTTTATAGCAATAGCTGATGAAGAAACATTTCATTAAGCATTACTGAATGCACATAAACAGATACGTTCATGTTCTCGTGTTTGGCTGCCCAGAAATTTTGAAGAAAATATGCACCTCCAGCAACACTGAAGGGTTTTCCCTATTTGGTACCAAAATGGTAGGGGTGCAGAAACTCAGCGTACGCTGCATGACGATAATCAGTGAGAAGGCTTAGCAAGGCAGAGTTCTAGCAATTATTATTTGATTGACTTTACTCAAGAACCTTCTGCAAAGCCTACCCCCAAACTGCACATCAACTAGCCAGTTCCAGTTATCCAATAGCAAATGTTAACCAATAAAAAGCCCCAAAAGATAGTGTGCTCAAACTGACCCAAACTCTTCCAACATGAAGGGCTTCCCCACCGTTGCCATACTCTATCACACTCTTTAGGTCTTCAAATCCATTCCAAACGATCTGAACAACAGATCCCTCACTGGACGCTTGAATGCTATTGGAATTATTTTTGTCTTGCGTACTAGTCAAATGTTTTTGCTTTTCAGATGGCAGATTTTGCTTTGCTTCTTGATGACGCTGTCTGGGGGAAAGCACCTCGTTTATTTTCCCATAAGATACTACAGCATTTGGATCCAAATCAGTAAATTCTAAATTCCATGGAAAAATATGAACGGCATTGTATTTCAGAAATGCATGAAGGGCTGATGCATTCTGTACGCTGGGAGGCTGGGACTGACATACTCTAAAAATGGAATCCATGTGAATTAAGTTCAGCAGCTTGTCTTTGAAGGTGCTCATTTCATCTTTATCACACAAAGTCTTTTGTTTCTGTTCAGCTGTACGAGAGAAAATGCTCCCTATGAAATTCCACATATTTGGGAGAACATTTGAGCCAAACGTCACATTTGCATCAGCCTTACTCTGTTCAGGGATTCCTGGATTTAAGTGAGGTTGACTGGCAAAAGGCTCCTTTACAGTTTCGTCTTGCTCCATGTTATTTTTCACAAAACTCTTGAGTAGGATGTCACTTTCTGTAGAAGGCATGTCTATGATGTTTTCCTCAAGCTCACGCGCTTTCGGGCATATCAGAAGCTCTGTGCATGGTTCTAATCTCCCATAGGGGGCTGCTGGCATAAGTGTACCTGAGTATGAACAAATCAGATGAATGAATGCATCCACACTTGCAAAACGGCTTACTCGAGGCACCACCAAAGCATCCACTGTTGCTTACCAATTTTGATGTAAATGTGAGTGTGGTGTTCAACCCATACAGGAAAGATGGCCTTTGGGAATACGATTCGGATCTGGTCCAGAAGATGCTTTTCAAGCGAGGGAGCGTGCAGTTCCTGGGAAGATATGGTATCATTTAAGCTACGTACTTGTACACCTTTAAAACATGCTTGAACATAGAAGTTCTACATACTTTTCCTAACACATCATTTGAAATATAAAATACAATGAAAACCCACAACATTTAGTATTTGTTTAGGAGCAGAAAAGAATAGGGGATTGTGACAACAACTTGTATCTATATTCTGTCATTTACATAAAAATGACATGAAGAGTGGAAAAGGTTTTATTACCAGTATTTCCCAATCATCTGCTGAGAGTGGTTCCACTTCTACTTGCTGACAGGAGGAGACGTGCAAACAGGGTTCCAGGAATATCTGACAGAAGTAACATTATTTCAAAATAATTTAACTCCTTAAACACATAAAAACTCCACCTAGAAACTTCATCTAGAAAACCAGCATCTTCATTACACGTCTTCACTGCCTTGAACATAGTTCCTTTTAACCACACAAGGTAATTCATAAGCAGAAGATGGAAGTTCAGTGTGATAGGGATGGATTACATTGCACAAGCCTGGGGACTTCAACAATATGTGAATGGAAGTGAACGAACACAGCATCCAGAGCTTTAGCAGCTGATAACAAACACTAGTTTTCATCGTATATTATCATACAACACCTCTCTGGTTCTGCAAAGAGATATATCATTTCTAGGGAGAATATGCTAGGAATGGAAATAAGCTAAAATAAGACACTGCTTTGAGCAAAAAATTATGCTGAATAAAATTGACCACACCAGAGAACGTGACTACATAGATACACCACACAGTAACAAGGCGTAGAGTAAAACAAGAAAAGTATAGTCTTTACACTCACACTAATTTTAAACCCCACAATCTGGATGTTGAGATATTAACATCCCATGACACAAAGCTTTGTCTGCCTCTAGGAAATTTCCCCAACTTTTCTCCAGTGAAAGAATCATTTACAAGTTAAACACACTGCCCAAGAGTAAGAGGCAAATTGAACTGCATGTTTAGAGACAGAGGATGTAGGAATATACAGTGAAAAGGAAAATAAGGGAAGAAAATTTAAACCCAAAATGAAGAAAAAAAGAAAAAAGGAAATGGCATTTCAAACCTGTTCTCCATCTGCAATGCCAAGTTTCTCTGCTAAATGCCTGTTCATCTCTGCAATATTTTCACTCCGGTGACCTCGATGCCTTATTTCCATCCAGCTCAAGTATATGGGCTCATCACCACAGGATACTTTCACAGCTTGGCCCTATGAGTTTCAGATAAATAAAATGAATTATTATCAAAGCAGGCAAGAAAGAGCACTAACCTGTAACTGCACAGAGAGCTGGAAGGGATTTAAAAGAGTTTTCTGGATTTTACATGCCTGTTAATACTCTGTAACAATAACTTGCAACACTTATGATACATTAGTAAAGGGTGATGCCATTAGTGAGGACAGAAAATTTTTGATGCTGGCAGATCAGTTAACTTCTTGTTAATTGAGACTTCCTATAGAATTCTTCATGTTGCCTATTTGCACAAATCTTGTGGATGATACATCTTTTATACAGATTTTCACTTTTATAGGCTGTTAAGTAAGGAAACCTTTCTGTACTTCCCTTCTTCTGTATTATACTGCATATCTGAAGAAACGTATAGCTCCTGCTTCCTAGGTATGGAACACACATGGCCAAATGACTAAATTTCTCGTGCACTCTAACATTCTCACAGATCCCAGGAGAGCTGTCACAAGCCGGGCAATATTTAGAATAAGTAACCAGTCATATTAGCTCATATCAAAATGATTGTATCCATCTCTTTCAGTACCGCTCAGCTATTTGCATTCCAAACTTAAGAATCTGAATCCATTCATCCCATTTTCTCAACGAGACTGTTCTATGCTGCATCACTCAATCCTCACTTCCTAAGGTTTTTGCAAAAATGACTTAACTTGATGAAAACCAAGTGATGAAGACAACATATGCTGTGAATATGCCACTGATAGCTTTTTAAGATAGCAATGTTTCTATGCAGGTCATTTTCTGTACAGAATACACACAATTCACTTCCTAATAATTTCAAATATTACTCAATACTTTGGTAAGATTTGAAACACGCCTGGTTTCAAGACTGCTTTACCAGAGTACGTACGTAACACACCTGTGCTCACAAGGATAAAGCTTTTCTTTTCTTCCACGTGTCTCACTCCTCACACAACTCCAAGTTCCCAGGGCTGTCTTAACACCCACTTACTCCATGCATTCTGTAACCAGATTCAGCTGTAGATTGCACTTTGTTCAGGATCATCAATTAATATAAGGGGAAGAACTATCAGTAAGGGCGACAGAGCACTGCAACAGACAGGTTGTGGAGTCTCCTTCTACGGAGATGTTCAGACCCATCTGGCTGCCTACCTGCATGACCTACTGTAGGGTACCTGCAGGGCAGGGGGTTGGACTCGCTGATCTCTTGAGGTCCCTTCTCCTGCGATTCCGTGATTTAACCCCTTTAGAACATTGTGATTCAGTAGACCGCATTCAGTGTTACTTCTATCAGGGCATCAAAGCCCAACCGTTTGCATTTCGCCGACTACACGAAATAAGGAGCCTGCCACAACACGTACGTTTACGCCGGATTTCCTGCAGCAAACGTAACGCCGCGCTCAGGGCCGAATTGCGGCCGGCTGCGCGCACTACCGAGCAGAACGCGTGACAGAAGCCCGGCGCTCGGCACGGCTCCGCCCGCCCGCGCTTCGACCCGCGCGCCCGCCAGGGCCGGGCCCTGAGGCGCTGCCCGACGGGACCGCCCGCGCCGCGCCACGCCGTACGGGCTGCGCGTCGTCACGGCCGCAGAGCTGCCGGAGAGGGGGCGAGGGTCCCGGCAGCGGAGGACGCGCGCCGTCACCATAGCGACAGCACAGGCGACGGGGGACGGCTGACGTCGGGCGAGAGAGGAGGGCTCCGAGCGTCGCCATAGCGACGGGATGCGGTGGGGGGGCGCCGCTCTCCCACAATGCTCTCCGAACGGGGCGTCCCCCGGCCCGGTACCTGCTGCAGGCGGAGGTGCGAGGCCAGCACGGCGGGCAGGTGCAGGAAGCAGTCTCGGGTCCCGCTCAGCACGACCGTCGCCGCGGCGACTCCGGCGCCCCCTCCGCCGGGGTTGCCGCTGCCCCACATGCCGGCGGCCGGCTGGGCCGGGCCCCGCCGCCCTGCGCGCCCGCCCCGCCCCGGCGCCGAGCTGCCCGCTCGGGGCGGCCGGGCCTTCCCGAGATTCCTTCTCCTCCCCCCTGCCGCCCCCGGGACAATGGTACGACCCGCTGCCGACCAATGCGGTCGCGGCATGTACGCGTTCCCGTCCTCTGATTGGCCGCTACACCGGGGGCCGCTGCTCGTTCCGCCCGGCCTCTCGACGGCTCCCGCTTCCGCTCCTGGAAGAGCCGATAAGAGAAGGGCGGCGTGCCGCGCGCCGTCTGATTGGCTGCTTGCTCGGCGAGCGGCTGGAGTCGCCTGCGCGGAGGGCGGCGGCGGTCGGGAAGATGGCGGCGGGCGGTGGCGGCGCGCTTGGGGAGGCGTGCAGGCACCACCAGCAGCTGGGCGCCTGCGGATCGCGCGCCAAGTACCGCGAGGGGCGGCGGCCCAGGGCCGTCAAGGTGCGGCGCGAGGGCGGGCGGGCCGCGCCGTGCGGAAATCGGCCGGAGACTCGTTTACTCCGCAAACTCTCCGAGCTGTGGAGAAGCGTCAGCTCCAGCTGATGTTCTGTGACGAGTAGGAAGCTTGCGGTCATTCCTCCCCCGAACAGCCGCACCTCGCTGTCTCTGGCCGGGCTCCCGGCTTCCTGCGGATCCCATCTGTGCACGGAGCACAGCGGGCCTTCCGGCATCCTGAGAGCGGCTGAGCAGCAGCGGCAACGCGAATGCTGTGAGCTGCTATTTTTGCAGTGAAGCAAGAGCGCGGGCGTTTGAGAATACTCTCCTGTATTTATTTCAGGTGTATACCATCAACTTGGAATCTCGTTATTTACTGATCCAGGGCGTTCCTGCGTTAGGTGTCATGAAGGAATTAGTGGAGCAGTTTGCCTTGTACGGTGCCATAGAAGAGTACCACGCCCTAGATGAATATCCCGCGGAGCAATTCACTGAAGTTTATCTTATAAAATTCCAGAATCTGCAATGTGCGAGGTACACTGTGCAGAGCAGTAACTGCCTTTTGCTGTTTTAATCCTTCACAGCCTCTTTGTGTATGATCTACATTCCAGAGTAAAGCCCTCAGTTCTGCTAACGCCATTTAGTTTCCTTCAGGGTGGCCAAGAAAAAAATGGATGAACGCAGTTTCTTTGGGAGTTTGCTGCACGTGTGCTATGCTCCAGAATTTGAAACAGTCCAAGAAACTAGGGAGAAGCTGCAGGACAGAAGGAAGTATATAGCAAAAGCAACAAATCAAAGAGGTTTGTAATTACATTTCATGTAGAATCTTAATTTCAGTGGTTGCTGGGTCTTGGTAAAGCCAAAAGCATCTATTAAAGAAAATATTTTGTACTTATCTGTTTTAAAAGATGCAGAATTAGGATGTTTCTCAATTATTTCTAAAGATGCATCTTTCAGAAGGCAACGTTTTAGTTAATGTGCACTTTAAAGCTTTAAAACTTCACTGTTTCCTTCTCTTGTTTTCTTTTCAAAATGTTACCTGAAATTTTAAGCACTGCCAGGAAATTGAGGATCATTTTTTTTCCCCCTTGTTGCAGTTCTTTCAGGCATAGCCAAAAAGACAGTTATGTAAGAGAAAAAAAATACACAAAAAAAGAACCAACCAAAAAACCCAAATCTTTTCCAGCCTGCCATTTGGCTCTGTAAGGAATGTGAAGAATGGATTGGGCTGACAGGCATCCTTGCTGCTGAGTTTCCAGGCAGCGCTGAAGGATGGACAAGCTGTAAAATAAGCACAGTGCCAAGTATAGGCCTCTCCTTTCTTATGCTTATGTACTTGGATATCATTATTCATTGCAGGAGGTTATTTCTTAAGGTGCTGTTTAAGCAGAATCACAGAAAGGTAACTGGGAACTGAAGTGTTGCTGGTAGTGTTTCTGTCACTGTATTGAACACTACTTGTGTGTTAGAATTAATGGCATAAAATGAGAGGTTTTTGTTTGTTTGTTTGTTTTGGCTTCTTTGTTTTAAAGATTGCTTTCTGTTGAAGAAAACAGAGGGGCCTAGGAAGACCAAGCCTGACTGTCAGTGGAGCACATCAGGATCATATGCAGCTAGTCACTGGGATCCATCCTGCTTTCCAGATTCTCATGGGGTGTCCCAAAACATGGAATATCCTTCTAGCAATCACAGTCAGGGCCTATTGACTTTTCCCCAGTGTGACAACCACAGTGCTGAAATCTCTGGGAACTTTGGTCAAAGCACAGCCCTATCTCTGAAGACACATCCAGGAGGATGTGCTTCACCAGTGCCTTTAATTCAGCAAAGAACAGTTCCAGTTGATAATGGAACTGACAGGTTTATGCCTCGTACAACTCACCTGCAGGAACGTAAGAGGAAGAGAGAAGAGGGTAACAAATCTGCTCTCACTGAAACAAATGTGGACAATACTGACATTATTGGTCCACAGCTACCAGAAATACCTAAAGTGGATATGGATGATGATTCACTGAATACTTCAGCTACATTGATTCGAAATAAATTGAAAGAGGTATGGATTCTTAAAGTTCTGATATTTTCATTTTCACACATCCTTTAAAAAAAGTACATCTCTAAAATGCTTGCCAAAAACACATTTTTCCCTTCCCAAAATATCAAAGTCAAAGTGTACCAGACTTTATTTTGAAACACCTCTGCTATGGAGAGCAAGTGATAAAATATTTAATAGTGTATATCATGGAGCATCTGAAATTGGTTTGGGTGATAGAAATTTTCTCAAAAACAAAACAACAACAACAAACAAAAAAAAAAAAAAGAAAAAATAGCTAACACACTCGCATTTCTTAAGAGTTTTTGCTCTCTCATATTTAATGCGCCTTTGGTGTTACTTCTCTCCCTTTTCTATTGAAAAAATCAATGTAAGTGTGATTGTAACAATATATGCCTGTTAGTACTGAAAGACCGAAGACACAGCGTTATTCTAAAACTAGCATTAAAAAAAACCAACAATGGTTATGCTTCACTTAGAAATTTTTTTTCCTATTTCAGGTAGCAGAGTCTGTTTCGAGTACATCTGTGGAAAAGCCAGGCACTAGTGCCACCAAGCCACTAGTAAAGCAGAGAAGAAGAATATAGATACTGCTGGCAGCATCCTTCTACAGTTCTTTATAGAGGATATAATTAAAATACTTAATTTTGTTTTTTAAATTAAAAAAGAAGTGTTTTATATTGCATTTTCAAGCAATTCCTTGTTAAAAATAGTACCAGTATAAAAACTAAACCAGCATAATACTGTAGCAACCTTGTCCTGTGTATTTAAAGAACTGCAATTAAGTAAAGTAATAAAAGCAAATTCTATTTATTCCATAGCTTTTACAATAAAGGAATATTAAAACTTAAGATATCAATTGTTTTGTGATGCTTTTATTTCTACTGTCCTATGAGGAATGAAGAAGAATTCTTAGAGCAGTGTTCCAGTTGGAGTTAGGGTTTACGCTTTTCCTGGAAGGTCCTCCTTTCAAATGCCATACGGCTCTGTTAAATCAGGAGAAAAAAAATAAGTTTTTTCTCAGTTAACTGGAACATTCACATTTAGAAGAAGAGGGCCAACTGAAATGTATAAGTAGTGAAACAATACTTTGTAGCATGGAAAAGCTAAATCCAGTATCATTACTGTCATCAAGAAACTGATCACAGTGTTTGAAGTTATAACCATACAATTGTGAATTCTGAGCTTTCTTCATGCTCAGAAGTGCTCATAGCTGAAATCCATTGATTTTTTGGGGGGATTCGGAAGGGTGTGTAAACAGAATTCTTTTTAAAAATGGAGCTAGAGACCTAGTAAGGTACCAGTAGGGTACGGTGCAGAACAGACACACAAAGAGTGGAATTAAGAAACCGACTCAGTTTCCTACCTGTTGCCACAAGTGGCTGGAATTGTATCCCTGATTTACCACCAATTCTGACAAAAAGCAAATCATTTTTCTGCGCTGATCAGTGAACATAAATGCTGTTAAGAAACTCTTCAAAACTTTTCCCTGATGGAGAAAAATGGAAGTACTGACCCTGGGTCACTGAAAGCCTACTGACACCTTTTAAAATGTGACGTTTTGAAAACAGCTGCTATTCGGGTGACCTGAGATAATCCAGACTGCAGCCACAGCTACGAGACTCCTTCCTTCCATCTTCCAGCCTATTAGGAAGGTGAGCTGGCATGAAATGTAGGTTCTGAGCAAATAAATGCTTGCCTTGTTTTCAACAATCTTATGGAACTTTTCTGTTTCTATGCATTATTGCATGTATGTCAGAGTCTTGTTTTTCCATTTCTATGAGGGCAAGGCTGTTGGCATTTAAAAATGAAATGCAGTTCAAAGAGTATAATGATGGATTAGTAAAAAAATTACTATTACAAAGCAGACATCTTGCTTCAGTTTGATTTAACACTGAGGAAATTACTGCATCTCAAATGACCATCTTTCAGGAAAAAAATCTATCTGAATTGGGTGCACTGCTAATAAATAAAGCTCAGTTGGATGGAATAGCAGTGCAATAGCAGCACTATAGTATGAGATGACACTTCTAGGTATTTTCTCAGAAGGTTACCAGTCTCTCCCAAAAGAATGGCAGTGGAGCCAGTGGCACTGAAGAAAGAACAAACACTGCATTCCTGGAGAAGTTTCAGATAAACTGCAAGAGACTATCTCATTTTCTTAGCCTGGGAGGATGCTTACTGAGAATCATTTATTGTATTGCTGCCACAGCACAGGCAAGTGGCATGACATAGTATGTTTCTATGCTTTCAATGTTTGACTGTATCAGGAAATGTGTACTGTGACAGGCAGACATGAATTCAGAAAGTCTCACAACTGAAACACCAGATGAATTCAGCAAACTTCATACAAAGACAGTTAATACCATAATTTGAACATATAGTTAAAAATAGTAAGAAGATACGTCTTTTTTAACTGAAGGCTGATGTACCTTTACGTCTGGCAAACACGGTCCAAAGGCTTCTAAGAGAAGATTTTCATTTTTGACAGCTTCTTCAAAGTCCGCAAAAGAAAGTTTGCCATCATGGTCATGGTCCTACACAAGGAGAAGTCCTTAGCAAAGTATTGTAGTAATTGCCTGTTTATTTAACAGATATTTCATTCATGTGGATTTTTTTTTTAACGCAAAAATCTTCCTTGGGCCATCAGTCTGCTCAGACAGGATCTTTAAGTAGAGTTTGTCTCTACTTACAGCATAAAAGATGGAACAAACTCAACTACGTAGTACAGCTTTGCTAACAGAATTCCTGATAAGGCAAAATGTCAACGTGGGAAGAGCTTGAACTGAGAATCCCAGGGACAAATCTCAACAATGGCTGCACAAGGATAAAGGTAGAAGAAAACGTTAAGATGCATTCTATGTATTTACATTGTGGGTATACCTACATCCTTGAAATACTTTATGTGAGTGGTTTTATTGTAGGCATACTTCTGCCATGTCTTTTTCAGTGTGTAGACATAGCAGCACATGATGGAGTATGCTACTGCCTGCCCGCTTCCGACTGCAGAATATTCCTCTGTAGGTGGAAAAGAAGCATCCTTGAGTTTTTTGTATTTCTATAATTTGAAAATCTCCTGTTTCTACAAACACGGCAGTGTAAAGCAACAAATGCTACAGTAAGCATTTATTTAATCCTTATAAAGTAAAGGCCTTAAGTAAAAATAAATAATAATAAATTTTTTTTAAAGGTGCATTATGACTATTATTCAAGGCACAGGGCCAAACTGAAATTCTTGAAGATCAGCCACAGAACCCTCATATGGGGAGCACAAGCTTGAGAGATGTTAAGTGTCACAGTAAGAAAGTACTTGCCATTTTCTTCAGTGCTATGTCTACCAAGTCCTTAATTCCCTCATCAGGATCTTCTTCTGATGGTTGTTTGAGAAGGCTGTTTTTCAGCATTTGAAACATCTCTTCTCTTGAAATATATCCATCACCATTCAGGTCATAAACCTCAAAACAATCTTTTCAAAAGATAAATTTAAAGTTCATACAAACTAGATCACCCATCAATAAAGCTGTTGCCTATAGACAGAAAATATGAATTATATGTTGTACAGTGTATGTATTGAGCAACATTTAACATATACAGACTAGATAGTGGGAAAAGGTTTTTCACCAGCAGGTGGTTGGGCCCTGGAACACAATCCCCAGGGCAGTGGCCATGGCCACAAGCTGCTGAAATTCAAGCAGCATTTGGACACTGCTCTTAGACACAGGGTTTGAATTTTGGGTGGTCTTGTATGGAGCCAGGAGTTGGGCCTGATGATCCTTGTGGGTCCCTTCCAACTCAGGATGTTCTATGGTTCTCGTACTATTTATGTATGAAATGCACCTATCACATTTTGATACTGCTCAATTATTTCCTATTTACCCATTATAGTTGAAATCTATTTCTTCAGTTCATAGAAACGATAGCAGCTTACAGATCTTAACTTCTCTAAGAGTAGCTTTTTAGAACATAAATGAGGTTCTTGTTTAGAAACCCAACTTCTCATCACTGGGACCAACTGTCTGTATCAAAAGGGCTTTGAACATACAAATCACGTCCCAGTTACTTCAGAAACTGCTTTAGAAAAACAGAGGAAAAAGAATGAGTTGTACTAGTATGGAAAAAGCAACTGAAGTATCTCTGAAGGCAAAGAGCAAATCTGTAATAGAATATTTTCAGCACAGGCATATGTCTAATGTATCTTGCAAATCCTTCTGCCTCCCTGAAATCAGAAATCTAGGACTATAATACATATCAGTATCCTTCTCAAAACTTATTTAAAAAACAAACAAAAGTTTTTACTTTGGGGGCAGATTTTTTTCCCCTGCTAATGGCTTTGTTACAATGAAAACTTGTACTGGCATAAACTTATGATAAACACCACTGCATGCCATCACACAGCAGTATATCCTAGACTGCTCACTGCAGGGCTGCATATTTTACGGCCTGTGGTTGTTCTGATGTTACATCCTGGCACACATCCCAGTGGTGTGACATCCCAAGCCATGTTCCAGTGCAATGCTTTATGATCAAATTTGACAGCATATTGTGGATGGCTGATGCTGAAACCAGAACCATGGAAACAACATGCTGTCGTTCTCCTTTTTCTATAATACTCCCCCTCCACCCCCAGTCTCTTCCTCCCTCCCCCCACTTTTTTCCGCTTTTAAAAATTCCAGAATTCCTGCATTTTTTTCTCTACCATCTTTCTCCATCATTACTCTGAAGGTTCTTAAGAACATTTTAAAAAACGGACTTAGTTTTCCCATCTATACTTCAGAGCTGAAGAACTGCTAGAATCAACGTAACTGCTGCTTGTCCCTGTTGTACCAGTACATGAATGCTGGCACAGGTCTTGTTTGGCCTGAGGGGGCTGTTATCCAGCCACTCCCTTCCCCTTAAGCTACATGTTTACTGCCAGCTTTGTGTGGGAATACAAAAACATAAATTCTGTCAAAACCATACAGTAGAACAAGCTTCAGTTCAGAAGATTTTCTGTCAGCAACACAGTAAGAGTTTACACAATAATCTGTCTCAGAGAAATGGTTTCAGAAATCATTTTCACTGAACGCTACAGAAGAAAACTTGTCAACTATTAAACACTTTGATTAACTAATCTATTAAAATGAAAGTGATGTATAATTCAATAGTCCTGAATACTATAATTACCACTAAGTACTAGCATGCAGATAAACCTTACATTTAATCCTTTCTTCCAGTGTCCCCCGAAGAAATACCGACAAGCCTTCCACCCATTCCATCACACTGATGAAATTATCATTGTCTCTATCGAAAGTGCGGAACACTGGAAAGGGTTATTAGATGCATTTTAAATTTATGTAATACAGAAACGCAAATAAATATTTCTTTATGTTCAATGAAAAGATAAAAACGTTTTTCCTCAAGCAGAGGAACACCTTCATCAAGTCCACGACAGAGCTCTTCATCGGCTGCAATGGCCACCAAGTCCTGGAGCCACAGAAGGAAGGGAAGGAGGACAGTGGCATCGCACTGCCCTCTTCTGTCACGGCACTAAGGGTGGCTGGGACAGACACATCCACACTCAGCAACCCAGGTGTTCCTTATCTGCCAGGCCTTCCTCATACAAGAGTGTGAGCCTTCCCAAACCGTGGGAAAACCATTCGGTGTAAAGAAATATACTCAGCAGCACCCTGCATGACTCTTCCTTGGCTGCCCCTACACGGCGGAGACAACAATCCTTTGTCCAGGAATGCTCATTGGGTCAGCAATGTACTTTTTTCCTCCCCTATGGACACTTTGGCCTTCCACCTCCCTTCCACCCAAGCTCACACAGAGGTAGCAATTGTTTGCATACAACTTTTCTGCTCTGTCAACCTCTTTCACAGTGATCAAAGGGGTTTTGTTGGCAGTACGGATCCACTATTCTCACTGGAATAAGAAAACAGACAGAAACTAGTTTCAGGTTTTCACGTAACCTGGGAAGTCTTCAAGGGAACTGTTGCAGAGATCGCTGTTCAGGAGGGCTGGCCAAGAGTTACAGAGGAAGCACCACAGCCCTGCTGAGCCCGCCGACCTCACCTCTGTCCATGAGCACGTCGTCCGTCATGCCGAAGGCACGGTGCAGGGTGTCGCGGAACACGTTGCGATCGAAGCCGACGGCGGCAAAGCGGCTGTGGGACGCACTCATCAGCGTGTCGAAGAGCCTGATGAGGCATTCCACTTCATCTCTATTAACTAGGAGCCGAAACACAAGCAAACCTTATCACCGAAATAGCGGAACGGTGGCGCAAAGAGGAAAGCCGCGGGACACGGAGACCTCGCGCATTAAGCTGGTTCCGGGGACGTGAAAAACCGACATCACCCGCACCTCCCCCCGGCACCACGCGCCGTTCCTAAGGGAGGGGACGCTCCGAGCCTCGGGGGCGGGCAGCGGAGCACAGCAAACGGCCCCCGGCCATCTCCGGCTCCGCGCGGCACTCACAGTGCTTGGCCGAACGGCTCAGCGACTCCACCAGCTGCTGCAGCCGCTTCTTGCTCATGGCGGCGGCCTCCTCGCCGCTGCCCGGGCAACCCGGGCGGGGCAGCCGCCGGGCCCGGCGCCGCATGGCGGGGCTGCTGGCTCGGCTCCTGGCGGTGCGGCAGCCGAGTAACGCCCCGCGTGAGGAGATGCCCGTCGGCCCCGCCCGGCCCCCGCAGCGACGGTACGCGTCCCACAGCAGCGCTACGGCGCGGCTGCCGTCTGCTGCGTGTGCCGGCAGGGCAGCACCGGGACGGCGTGGCTCGGGCAGGTCGGTCAGCCCCGCTCTGGCCCATTAAACCGCAGCTAGTGGCCCTTTCAGTACACGCGGCACCATGGCTTTTTCTAACCAGGAAAAGAAGATGCAAGAGGAGTCTCTGTGCGGTTGTCTAATGTATTGAAAACCAAAACACATTCCATCGCCAATGTGAAAGCGGCTTTGCTGTGAACTGACAAAGCCTGTAAGCTCCTTAATAGCTATACCACTTCCAAAGCGCTGCAAGTGTTTGTGAAGCACACAGCTGACAACAACGGCAGTTCTATTCAGACTGGTAAAATGACATACCGGCCTACGGATGTGGAAGACTGCGGCCCTCATTCCCATTTTTATTTCTTTCTGTTGCAGGTAGTTGAGTAAAAGTCAACAAAGGTATCACACAGAGCAGAGCATTTGATATGGTTCATTACAAACGGTTACCAACACTGCGACGCCACAACTGAAAAACAAAAACACAAAAGCCCCCAGCCAAACCCCTACTACTCCCTGCCTTTATTTTACCTCACTGACACAACGGGGCGAGGATCAGTAGCATCAACCAACAATATAAAATATGCCATCCGACTACTTAGTGTAGGACACTGCTACGACTCAATGTTTGTATTTTCTAAGAACTCAATAGAAAAGTCAATGTCACTGTAGAATGACAACGTCAAATCATCTTTCTCCCCTTCGTTTTTATTTATGATCTGCAGACTAATTATCAGTTATGAAAGGTCTTGAAATCCTTGGCAATAAAATACTTCAAATGTCGGTATGTTAGAGGTAAGTTAGAAGTTAGCACCTGTGCAGTGGCAAAAGGGGTGGATGGTTCCTGTCATCTCTAGCTGACCACGCAGACAGATGGGTGGTTGTTAAAGGCTAAAGCAGGCACAGTCACGGGTACTTCGGTGGAAGATACAACGAGAATTTCATGTAAAAACTAAAATCTAACGGTTGCTTGTGTTTTCTCGCGTGCACATTTAATTTATAAAAGCTTATTTTCAATTCCTAAAGCAACTAATTTAAAATAAAACAGCTTTATGATTTAGGTCAACATTCTGTAGCCCTCAAGTACAAAAATATAAATACAAACTGTTTAAACAGCATATTTAATGAGATTCTGGCAGTATGTTTTTTTTCCTTAATCTAACAAGATGCGTCATGTAACAGGTCTGCCACTGAACTTGCTTAGAGTAAAATCAGCTTCAATATGAAGCTGTTAAGGTATCAAAACCCTGCTTTTTACATGCTAAATATCTTCAGCAAGTGTGCACTTCAACACAGCAATGAACTTAACTGTAAGGATAACTAAATACATACATGAAACTCTGCACGTGGAACATAATCCAGAGAACTGGTTACAACAAATGATTACCTGCATTTCGTTAATTTAATAAAGGTACAAATCATGCAAAACAATCCAAAAAGTAATGCGAAGGGAAAAGAAAACGCTACTGGAGTTTGCAAGAAGTGTTCAACTAAACCAAATTACACTAAATGAAATCCGCTTATTTACTAGCACAGATCTATCGCTATTTCAAAGAAGCAGAGGTAAAGTCTTCTGGCTTTGAATGTCAGTTATACTGCAAAATGTCATTGCTCTTGCTTAATGCAGAAGCACATGCTCAGAAGCCCAGAACTGCTTATTCAGAAAAAGTCTGCTGACAATAGTTCTGGCCTCTCTGGAATCAGAGATGCTGCGTGGATTAAAAATAGCAGAGATTTGCAAGGATCAAGGCAAAGGCACCCTATTCAGTTAGCCAAAATGGTAGCATTCCCTTTCTCATAAGCATGAAGACGGTAATGGGGCAATTACTACAAAGGCAGCATTTTATACGTTGTCATTCATTTCCCGTTTTGTAAATGCCATTCGCAGACACCAGCTGGTAACTGTTTAAGTATAATATAAACCTACAAGATGAATCTGGGATCTTATTTGTCCTGATTTACAAATAAAGACTATTACTAATGCTTTAAAACACTACTTTAAGTATCTAAAAAGTTTAACTCTTACTTTCCAATATTTTACATCTTAGCTGGACTACCACCTTATGTTGTTTCAAACATCTAACACTGCTTACTGGACTTTAATGAAGTTGTACCTCATGTATTAAGCAGCAGGCAATAACAATGGTCTTCCCAGCACAGCTGCATCTGGCTGGCTACTGAAAGATTAGGAATATTTCTAGAACACAGGAAAACTCATGCAGTTTGGTAAAGTTTGTTATCATTTCACAGTTTAAATTTCCTTCAGTCATTGCACTTTTGTTGATAGTCTTGCTTTTTTTTTTTTTTAAATACTATTCCAAATCTGAATTTGAACCAGCAGCTTTCTTTTTCTTCTTTTTACTATGCTTCTTGTGCTTCTTTCTCTTTTTTGTTTTATCCTAAAAAAAGAAAAAAAGCAAAAAGGAAGTTACAGTATGAGAAAACTGCCATCTACTAAATTGCATTCAGTAACAATGAGAGCATGGAAATGAAAGTTCTACAAAGACATTTTGGAAGATGTTTCTGTGAAAATCTATGGCACTTCAGAGGAGACCTTTATAAAAGCCTATTGAAAAAAAATCACACAAAAAAGTTTATGATTTGCACTATTAGGAGTTTTCATTTTATCCATCATGGTCTGGCTACTTCACACTCCTCAGCATCATCACTATCATATTTCTTCATCTTTTTAACAAATTTTCAGTGCTTTATAGATTTCTGAGAGAATAATGTGCTTTGAAATCTTATGTATATGGGAGTAACTTGGCTGTTTACAGACTTAAATTAGGTGCTTGTATTCACAGTGCACTATACTAGGCTAGAATCTCCAGCATTTGCACCTTAATTAAAACAAAAGATATAATTTCAATTTTAAATATTCACATATACACTTAATTAGCACCACCAGATTCAATCAAAAACTGAAAGGTACAAACTCGTCCTTTTGCAAGCAGAAGTTCAATTGGAATTCTTCAGTAGATGTAACAACATAAAGCAAATTTGGTATAATATCTTTGTTCTATACACATTACTTATCTCTTTTACGAAAAAAAAAAATTAGTCACTATGAATTTTATGACAAACTAACTCAAATTCCATATATACTGAAAACAGTACTGAAATGCCTGTGCTTAGGTGCCGTAATTCATTTGGGAAACGGAGGTACCTAATTACAAACAGTGCTGCACAGTGCAGAGTAGCTCAGAACCCTAACTCAGGTACATGTGACATATCTGAGGTTCTACCCTATCACTGCTGAACCCCTGTCTCACCTTAATCATCAGAGAAACTATCCACAAAGCAGAGAAAAGCAACCGGTTGCCAGCAGCATTGCATTTGGTTGAGGGAAGAATTATGTTAGTATTATGATGCTGCAGAGATTGAGTCCTAAGGCCCTTTTTATAGTCTGGTAGAGAAAGTGTACAAAGGAATATTTATACACAACACTCCTAGAAAGGAACAGCCTCGATATCTACATGACATGTTGCTACCTCACCTGATACTACGTAGAAATTCGCAGTTGTTAGGCTGGTACAGAGCAAAACATATTTTGACTTGATACAACAAATGTTAAATGCATCTCAATTCATACATATCTATGTAGTTAAAATAGTGACAAATTCTTCCCTTAATTATGCAGCTGAAAGTGATTTAGATAGGTGAAGAGAGAAATTTCAAATTTCAATTAATGTGACTAACTATTAAGCATTTGTGTTACTGTGAAATTGTAAGTTAACCAAATACAAGATATGGATGTCCTAAAACTACAGTATGACTATAAGGGATACTTGCTGTTGCTTTCTCTTTTTCCTCATTGCTTTTCTTCTTTTTCACTTGAACCTAAAAAAAATATATATATATATAAAAATCAAATATAATGAGACAGCAGCTTTGGGAATGTTGTTTTATACGAAAGTTTGAAGTTGTGTTGTATATAAATGCGAAATGGCATAACACTGGCAGGGCACACTGAGCGGTTGCTGCCTATAACAGTGTTATATTCTAGAATAACTATAATCCTATAAACATCTGATTTTGGGCACTCTGCTATTTAAACACAGCAGCACAAGCAGCCAGCAGAGATGTAACGGTAAAACTACTGAGTGAATAACCTGGTTGAAATTTTAATGGAAAAACCCCAGAACCTTTCGGTGTTCTGTAATTCTACAGGAATACAAATCCTGAGAGGAAATATACAAGGGTGAGAGTAAGGTTATGTCCAACACTTTCTAGGTGAATGGCAAAAGGCAGCCAAAAAAGCTGAGCAATCTTGGAATCTTGCCTGTGTGTATTCAATGATCAAAGAGAAAGCTTGTGAAGCACCACTTAGCCTCATTTTATTAAACTCTAAAACATCCATGAAAAGTTTCAAGAAAATTAATTCAGAATAAACTGTAGGTGGTAGGAGTTGCACTAAACAATTCTTATCAGATGTATCTAATAAAGAGACAAATACAACTTTAAACATGCCACATGCCTAAAATCAACTGTATAGAACAGAACATTTCAATAATATATTCAATTTGGGCTAGTTTTAGCTGTTTACTCATGGAATCATTAAGCTAAAAGCATTATAACATCTGAAACTTAGCTTTCACACTGACCTCCTCTGTCTGATCCGGTTCTGATAAGGATTCTGATGATAAAGGCCCATCACCACGATCAGCTTTCTTCCTCTTTCTGTGATGATTTTTGCCATCCTACATAAAACAATATATTTGCAAGTAACGTTCAGCCTTTCAGATATTCTTCTGCTTTAAAATTATGTGGAAATATTATTTCTAAGTTATGAAATATTTAAAAAAATTATGCATTAAACTAATTACTCATCAGCAAATTATCGTAAAGTTAAAATGCTTTCAGTGAGAATATAATAATTTTCTGTGTGTTGCTTCTTCATTACCAAGATACTGCAACTTCTTAAGAATGATATAATAGTACAATACAGTCTCTTATTTTAAATGAAAACTCATAAAGGAGCAAGCATTTTAAAATAAAATGTTTCATCACTTTGAAAGACTGTAGAGTAAATTAAGATGCCTCAGAGTATGGCTGCTTTGGTGCTAATAAATAAAAAGCTCCCTTTAGATTTGTGCCTCTGGCATGGGACATGTTCTTACAACATTTTATATAAATAGTTTCAATATATTTAAAGAGCAGTCGAGCAGTCTTTTATTTTTCAATTTTAGTTTTTGTAATTCACATGGTGCAGGAGATTGCTCTGATGAGCCACTTGTTTTTTTTCCCTATGCTTTTTCAAGTAAGCTTTGCTCTGGACCAAGCAAGGGATTCCTAAGAGTGAAACTACTTTCCTCCATTTCTTCCATTCTATTTCTAAGTAAAAAAAAAAAACAGTAAAAATTCTTATTCTTAATTCTTATTAATCACCTTTTTGAGTGCTGAGATAGTACTTATATCAACCCTCCTACTTAGTCTGTTATAAGTACCACAATCCTTTCACAGAAGTACTCATGAAAAGCACACACGATGTAACCCATCTGAAAAGGCATCTTCAGAGCACTGTATGGGGCTGCTGAATCATGGCCTGAACCTCTGATTGATCACCTGAGGTGAGCAATGAGTCAGCCATGGGAGCACAGGTGAAGGCAATTCACTTGTGCTGCAGGAAGGGGTGGAGCCTGGCTCCACCTCTCCTAGACCCATTTAAGAGCTGACTGCCAGTGGGGAAGGATCTCTCTGGAGATCTGCTCCATCAGGAGTTCATCTTGTGAGCCGAGGACAGGGTGAGTGACTTTCTCTCATTTCTCCAATATAAATTACATTAGCCAAGCTCCTGGACGGACAGACGTGCACGGACGGACGCACAAACACTCACTCTCACACCTCTCTCTCTCTCTCTCTCTCTCTCTGTATATCCATTGATAATACAGAGCACAAAAGACCTGTAGCCCCCTTGATTTCAGAAGTGTGAAAGCAGCAATGCAACTTAACCAAGATTAAGGGGCTATGGTAGTCACTTGCTCTTTGAAGGAAGATACTCAAGAAGGATTGTTGGGAAATGAGAACTGGGAAATAGAAACACACACACAAAAAAACTGACATCTGCCTGATGTAATAGAAATTTTATACGTCAAACCATATAATACATTGATTGTAGTAGCAGAGAGCAATGTGTTAACAAAGGTAATTGAAAAGAAAGCCTAGGGCTGACACTGAAAGCTTTGTTAGTTTACACACAGAAATAACTAACATTTAAGTCAACAAGATTATTTGCATTCAGTGTAGCAGGAGGAAAGCCCTTAGACTCGTGTGTACAAAATGGGTGACATGTGGGAGAGTAGGGAGGGATTTTGTGCCCAGAGAAAAGACAGAATAAGATAAACCTGCTTAAGCTAATACAGTTTTCTCAGCAATGTTTTAAAGCCGCTATAAGTAAAACATGCAATTATAACTGCATTTAGAAAAAATATCCTCTGCTTGCTGTTACTTAATTTAGAATAATGAGCCAATATCCTATCAGGTGTGTCACTGAAATACCATACACGCTTTTAGGTAATTTAACTGTTAATGTTAAGCCCCACATACTAGAATGCTGATGATCTACTACAGCAGATTAGATACTTGCTTCATTTACCTTCATGACAAAACCAGACCCAGCAGTTTCTACTGACAATTACTAAAATAGGAACCTAAAAATCTTACTCAAACTGGGGACACTGAATTGTCAAGTTCTGGACAATGACCGTAAGTGTAAGCTGAAGTATTCAATACTTTAAAAAAAAAAAAAAATAAAAGGGGAGATTTGGGGGGTGGAGAGAGAGGAGTAGAAGAGACACATTATATGTAAAATGAAGTTCTGATGCAAGTATTTAAAAAGTAAAACTATACCTTCTCTTTCTCATGGTCTTCCTTTGACTTCTTCTTTTTTGTGCTGTCCTAGGTAGAAAGAAAAACATTCACCATGACAAAGTTATTCCAGTAAAAAAAGAAATTGCAACAGGAGCTTGACCCATTGCCTTTTTCTGCATGCTGAAGATTGTTAACTTGCAGCTAACATGACCAATACAAAAAGCAACAAGGTTTTGATGGCAGCTGCTGATTTCTAGAATGAGCAGCAAGAAGAGGTCTCTATGGAATCAAACAACAGAGAACTTACTCAGAGCAGTACACCTAAAGAGCCTCTAGAAAGGATACCAGCCTCTACTACCATCACCAGATACTCTCTAACCTCCAGGAGTCTTTTATTCTCCATCCATGCTCATCTCAATGGATTCAGACAGTGGTTAAACCGAGATTGCCATGGAGTTTTCTATCATCTACTTTCAAAAGTAAGAGTATCTCTGTGTCCCTTTATGTGTAGGAAACCTTTTCAAACTGCTGCCACTAGCACAAATTCATAGTTAGATGCAAACAGTGATTCATCAGATTTTATACCATTCTGAACTAGGAATTCCAAGAAAATTCCAGTGAAATGCCAGCCTAAACATAGTGTTGTTATTATTTTGGAAGGAAGTACAGTTACTGTCCACTACCACAGAAAAGTGGTAACAAAATGGATTGCCACATATATCTTCACTTAAAGTTGTGCCTGCAAGCACACTCTCCTCTACCTTTAAGTATAAAAAAAAAAAAACACCAAACTTTCAATTTATTACTTATTTGTGAGGCTGAGAGATCCAACAGGCAACTATTCAGTCCAAACACACTTAGGAAGGCAGTATTCTGGCCACTCATTCCCTGAAATAGTGTATTTTCACAGATGGTATTCAATTCAATTGCATGTTGACAAGAACATTATGGAACATTTTCATTTTTGGAGTGTTAATGTAGTAGTAAAACAAAACATCTGAGCAGCACAAAAACTGTTTATGACTGAATTCAGAAAAGTAAATAAAAACTGATGGAATATTTATTTTCTGAAGAGGAACTGTATTCTGCCAAGTGGACAGCACGGGTACATTCCTGATCACAACTTAAAAGATACAAGCACAGCTCACCTACAGTAAGAATGCATGACTTTGAATACAGCAATTACAAAGTCAGAAATGCTCGTCTTTCTAACACACATCAGAGACATTTCCTGAGGGTAATGTGCACTTAATTACCTTGCTGTCTGACTCAGATTCAGAAGCTGAGCTTGATGAAGATTTCCGTGAGGAGCGATGTTTCTTTTTCTTTTTTTTCTTCCCCTGCTTCTTATCCTATCCACAAATGTTTTAGGAAAAAAAGAAAAAGACAATCCTGAATTTATTTTCACTAGATATTAAAAACTTGCATTACATGAAAGAATAGGGAATGCCAAAATCCTACATATTATCATTTTCTCTTGAGGAATGAAGATACTACAATTGATTCCTTTAGTGGAAGACATTTGTAACTCTTCTGCATTGAAAAAAAATAAACTAGAGTAAAATTCAGGTTCCCTAGATTCAGTTTATCATTTAGATGTATGCTACAGAACCTGACTATCTCTAAAAAAGATTTATGCTAAACCAGTAAAAATAATGTGGTGAGTTGGGGGGATTCTACTGGAAAAGCATACAAATCCATGTTAGCACAGCAATGGATTCAGTTTACAAGCTAGCCTCCCAAAATATATTTGTTTATGAAGAAGTTATTGAACAGATATATATCTAAATTTCACAACTGTATCATATGCACCAAATGTACCAAATTTAAATAGTTTTATGCAAACGAAACCCTCAGAGTATTTTAAAATACATTGCCAAGATCTGTGTTAAGTCTCATGATGAAGTGTGAGCTGGTATTTAATTCGACTTTTTATATGACACATCCTTTGATAGAAAAATATGCATGCCACTGTGCATTCTACTTCCAATCAGTTCAATATGTTACTTTTGTTTTCCCCTCATCTTCTAGAAAGGATAGCCTGAAAGCCTTATTCTGATCACACGCTTTTTATAAAAGCATGTAGTAACAGGACAAGGGGAAATGATTTTAAACTGGAAGAGGGTAGATTTAGAGTAGATATTAGGAAGACATTCTTTACTGAGAGGGTGGTGAGACACTGGAACAGCTTGGCCAGAGAGGTTGTGGATGCCACCTCCCTGGAAGCATTCCACCACCTGGTCTAGTGGGAGGTGTCCCTGCCTATAGCAGGGGGTTGGAACTAGATAATTTTAGAGGTCCCTTCCAAGGAAAACCATTAAACCATTCTATTACTTCTATGATTACAGTCATTTTTGCTTTGCTTTTTACCCAATAATACTGGTTGACATATGTCAAAAAAGACTGCATAAGAAGGCTGCTTTCAGCATCTGCAGAGTTTGAGATACTCTGCAAGCTTCATAGCAAGATGCTAACACTCTATTTCTTGCTAAAAGATCTTAGCTGTGTTAATAGGAATTTAGAGGTTAAGATTTAGAATACTCCAAAACTGTTGACACTATACTAGATCCAAAGAATATTTCAAGACCAGAACAATCTCTTCCAAAATATGTAAACCTCTCTGTTTTAATCTAGTGGTTTCAGAGCATTGTTGTGGGTTAGTCTAGTTTGCAATACATCACTTTGCAATGAATCTCAGATTCTACAGATAAAATGGGTTAATATGTGTAGTACGTCCTCGCTGCTTTTCTTCTTTCCATAATGAACTACAGTATCACCCTTTTAAAGTACCTTTATTGGCTGTTAAAGTCAGTAAATAGTAAGTAAAATTAAGCAAACAGTAGCCACTATTTCAGTGATTTGGGTACACGTGGTAAAATGCTTACTCATCTTCAGTTTAATCTTCCACGTTCAAGACAGAAATCCCAAGTATTTCCTCCATGATGGAGGAGTTCTCTTAACACAAGAAACACACTCCACAGTTATGCCTCAAGCATGCTGACATCAATATGAAGGCAACGTTTCACTCAAAATACAAAACACGTTACATCCTGGTAGTTTAGTGCTTACCTCATCTTCTGAATCAGATGCACTGCTGGAAGAATCAGAGCTTGATGAAGAAGAGGAAGATGAAGACAACTTGACCAAACACAACAAAAAGTGAAGCTTGTGAGATGCAGCATTTTGTCTACCAAATAAGTAAAAGTCCATGCAAACACCTAATCTTAAGATCTCTCCATTTACAAAGCACTGTCAATAACTGTTTACTTCCAAGAAGCTGGGCTCACGTAGATTTTCTTAAATAAAACTGTAAAAAGTGACTTCTGATATTTTTAATGTGATAATGTACATTTAAAGTTTTCCCTCCCAACCAATCGCTCTTTTAGCAGAAGTAAAATTCTCCTCATGCAGAACAATCTGCCTCTCTCCAATTAAAATCAGGTAATTTAACATCCAAATTCAAAATTAAAACTATATTCCCTTTTCCCAAGAAAACACAAACAGCAAATACGCACAATCCCAAAGCAAAAAAAGCTCAGAAAATTGAAAATTTTGCTCACCCTACTAGATTTCTTCTTTTCTTTTTTCTTTTTCTTAAAAATAGAATAAAACAAACGTTATTTTTGGCAATGTGTTCTTGTGCATTTAGTTTATATACATTGATGCTGGTTTTTAAAATGTCTTCATGGCATTTCGTATTGCAAAAACCAGTTCCAAATACCAGCTGTACCAAATTGAAAATAACTGACCTCTTTCTTTTTGGAGGAACTCTCATTTCCACCTAGTAATTTCTCCCTGTGTTTTTCCAGTTCTTTCTTCCAATTCTGAAACAAACAAAATAAGGGTGACACGACCATCATTTCCAAACAGCTCTATTAAGAGAACTTTGTCAAAATCATGTCCTTTACTTGAATTAATGAAATTTCATAAAATCCACAGAAAATAAACAGCCTGCAGTATTAACCATGGCTATGGTGCACTTGGTATTACAGACGATTAAAATTAATCCAGTTATCTTAGTTCATACCTTAATGTTCTAGTTAGTTGGGCTTAAGAAATGGTTATTTATCTTGGAGGTCATCAATTTTGGTCTCTGATTTTGTAGTACCACAGAGCTCTTGTTAGAACACATCAGTACGGTGGGTCAGCCTACCAGAAAAACAGGCACTCTGCGTATGTTTTAAAATTACCCAAAGTAGAATTGCAAGACAAATGTTCCTGGCCCTTCTTCAACACATGGGTGTATCAAGTGTCTGTTCTGTGCTTTGTCAGTGTCAATGATTAGAACTTCATTATATGCACATCTCTTTTGTTTCCCTCACGAGTTCTCTCAGTCTATCCCAAATTTCTCTTTTAAGGGCTCTGAAGCATCCCATCACACTGAAATTCTGCTAGCTTGTGCTATTCCTGCTTTCCATGTTAGCAACATCAGGTGCTCCTTTCTTTATTATTATTATCATTTTGATTCTTCCTTTCCTCCTAATTAAGCTGTACTGGTATTGTACTGGCAAAGAAATGACAACCCACATACTGTGCTGAAGGGAAAAAAATATCAGGATTTGAATACGATTATACACATGCAGTGCAGTATGATACACAGAACCCAGGTCAGCACAGGGTGGATTAGCTTAACAGTGCTGAAAGAAGTCACAAGGTTAGCCAGGATACAGAGCTGCACGCAGTGTGTTTCTGGGATCCAAGGCAATGCCTACAGAGTACCACAGCAGGCTGGGCACTTCAGCTACCTGGTGCTGCCTACAGACCCTCTGACAACAGACTGGGCTTTGTTAGGCAGACATTCTCTCTGAAGTAGAAACAGATTGGCTATGTGTTCTTTAAAAAAATAAAAAACAACAACAACAAAAAAAAAACCAAAAAACCACAAAACCAATAAAAGAAAGAAACAAAAAGCACCAGAACATCTGTCAGTAAACTGAGCGAGAGGGCACCTCAGTCAGAGACTTACAACCCTTTCTACCACTGAGAGATCTGTGCTTAGAAGCTACAAATAATTCGTAATAAAGCAAAGGGACACAATAAAATACTAAACCGAAGTCACAAAGCTGAAATTGACAGAGCACAAAACAACCAGTCTCCTCAGAATTGCATTCTATCATCTTCCAAATACTGGTATAAATTCTGAGGCAAAAAGATGTAACAAGCATGGTACCAAGCCCTTTCAGTAACAGAGGAGGAGCACTATCTACTTCAATCAGAAACTCTCACACAGTGTTGAAGATTACTGCTTGATTCCAAGATACCAGAATCCAAGAAGGGAACAGAGCAGTTAAATTCATCATCTACAGTTTCCTTCCTGTGTACACAACAGGAGTCATACGTGAAACTTTCTTACAACATGCTGATCTCCAGCAGATGCTAAACAGAGTTACCAGAATAGCCCCACTTGTAGCAGGGAACCAGCACAGAATGTAATCAGCTTAGGATAAGAGAGAAGTGTTCCATAAACGTATTTGGACATTCAAGGCCACTCGGTGCACTCTCCCATATCCAAATCATGTGTATGTTCCTCACCAATGCAGCCTGATTCCAGTAACACACCTCTTCCCAATGTGTTTGGATTGTGTGACCTTAAACAAGTGATGATTAGTTCACATTTTCTTCACAGCGTTTCTCAAAACTTTTTATGCAGTGTTTCTCTGAATCAGGAGTAGCTCTTCACTGGTTAATAAGTAATGTTAACATTCAATACAAACAAAATAAAACATTTACTCATTACGAGATTGAGCATAGTGAAATGTTATGGGTACTTGGTGCTGTTAATGATAAGGGAAGAAAAGCAGCATACTAGATAAGACAGCTGGGGCATTAACATACTAACAACATTACCAACCTCGTTCATCTTCTCTTCAAACTCAGCCAAAGCCCTGGATCCCTTCTTTTTCTTCTCTAGCTGTTCTTTCACTTCTTCCCTGTACAAAAAGGAGGAAAGATCAGTCACTGTATTCTCACAATTAAAAATACTGCTTCAGTGTCTAACTTTATGTGGTTTTTTTTTGAAGTTTAGCTTTGGCTGAACTTCCAACGGGAAAATTATCGTAGATCTTACACATATGGTAACCTAACTGTAATAACTTAAGCATGGTAGCTAAACCTCTCTGAAAGATCTAAAGCTAACTTTGCAATTAGGTAAATTGTGCTCTAATTTCTTAAGAAAGAGGTTAAAATGGCCTGAATGTAAAGTAAGCTGTTGAGGGTACCTTAAAGCAATGATTTTGTGGGGTATGGTAGACTATGTTCTAAGAATCTACCAGCAAAATGTTTATTTTTTTTCCCTAGAGATTACTCTGTTTTAAAATCTAATACGTCTGCATACTTTAAAGCATTAGAATTCTGAAAGAGGTAAAGTATCCAACATTTTGCTCTTCTGAGAAACTTCTGAGCCAAGGTATTTAAAGACAAATGAGAAACGTATTTCAAAGTGAAATGTTATTTTTAAAAGAGACTGAATATGCATTTAGAAAATAACATCTTGGCCAGAGCCAAGGAACCTTCCAAAGTGTATCACTGTATTTGATGGAGGATGTAAGTAACTGAGAGAACACGGGAACAAATCTTTCACTCAGCTCAGGCACTTACCATGTTGGCCTTGGTCTGTTCAAGTAGTCTTGTATTGTTGGTCCCGAATTTTGGGCAGGACCTCGTGCTCTGGCCATAGCTATGGGATTCATGTAAGCCTTGAACACGAAACAAAAAGAAATATAAAGTTCATTGGTTGTGCTGTTACCCAGATCTGTCCTTGCTGTTCTTCACACATCCTTTTCCTCAGTCACAGAAGGACCCGGGAAAAGTGCTTTCAGTTTGTTACACTTTGGCAGAAGGAACTCGCCCCAAAAGGACCACTGCCCTCCTGAGCTGACTCTGCAAAGCAACTACAGCCTTACGATCGTGGAAACGTTCCTCCTTGGGATGTGGAAAGAATGATTTAATTTCAGTTCTTTGTCTCTAGGACATCTGGCACTCGGGCCTCTGGAGTTCTGCTCAAAACTGATGATGGCAGACTCAATGCATCCTGGATAAAATACAAGTGGCGTTCTGCTGACAGTTATGCATATATGAGACCTTGGACACTTAGGGCTATCATAAGGCAAACCTGGAATTTTAAGAGGTATCTATTATAACCTCAGCAATTAATGTCAGAAATTGAAGTAAACAATTACTCTATTGTTACTATGCCAGTGATATTTTGCTCATGTAGAAAGGAAGTACATTTTCCCTCGTCTCCTGCTCTTACCAGGATGCCATCCCAATGCCTCACTGTTTACCTTCACAAAACACAAGACAAACCACTCCTCCTGCCTGCAGGTTGCAGATAAGAAAAAGGTCAAGCAATGTACAGCTCTGGTTGCCTGGCACCTTCTTTTGTAGCAGGAGGATTCAACTGCTCAAGTGAAGACACATATTCACATTTATAACTCTAGCAGCTTATTATATTGCAAATCAATAAGGAGTAGGAATTCTGCATCTAAATTGAGCTTGAGTCAGAAAAGATTTCCTTTAGCGGTGCAGGAATGCAGTACTTTAACACTGTTTTCATTAAACCAAGACAACTGCAGTGCACTGGGAACAGCAGAAATTATGGCAGAAATGCAGTTCCTCGTTGGCTACCTGCAGGAATTCCTTGTGAAAGCCTGAGCTTCTTACATTTGTAATTATTCCTAAGAACAAGATTGCTCACTGTTATTCAATAAAATTTAGCAGTTTTCCTCCCAAACTAGCCCAAAATGACAACAAATCCCTCTCTACCTTTTGGCTAGAGCTGCCAAATGCTGGTTTTCTGCCTCAAACCGACTCCTTGCAAGCCCTCCACACAGTGGCACAGTTTTCTTTCCAGCAGCAGGCACGTAACGACTGAATACTGTATTACATCCAACAATTAGGGAATGTATGTCTTAAAATATTCCTATAATTTCAGTAGCTTTATTTATGAAGATTCATTTTGCCAACAAACGTTTCCTAGAAGCACTTACATTGCTTTGCATTTCAGCAGCCAGCAACCATAGAAAAATATGTCCTAACAAAGAAAGTGTTCATATGCACGTTTATTTTCCTCTCCCAGCACTTAGCTCAGGCAGTTATTAAAGATATTTGTTTTATAGCTTTTGTGCTCGTGGAAAGCAGAAGGCACCTTCAGCTGGCCAGGGTCCTATGGGCAAGCCATGCAACCCGTCAGTGTCCTACAAGTGTTGTGAAGATGTGAAAGAAATAAACTTCTTGTCCTTCTCCAAACAGTCCAAATGGTGACAGCTTAAAGAACAGCTATGGAGAAGATGTAAAAGGTAGAAAGCTCTGCAGTCACAGAAGAGCAGAAAAGAGCCCTGTAAGATAACCTGTCTATACCAGTAGTCACTGTGGCCGACTCTTTACTGTGCCATAGATTACAGGGATATAAGATTGGCTGGCACGGGTAAGGTATGTCCCCATTGTAATATTAAAATAATTGTAAGCAGACACCCAAACACAATCCAAAACACTACAGGAGGACAACATACTTGAAGCATAGGCCAGACCCTGCGCTCTGACACAGCCGCATCTTTAGAGTTTCAGAACCATTGAGTGGTTTGGGTTGGAAGGAACTTGAAGTATCACCCAGCCCCAACCCCCTGCCAGGCAGGGCTGCTACCCCACAGTTCAGCTGCCAGCCAACCCAGCCTTGAGTGCCACCGGGATGGGGCACCCACAGCATTTGGGGCAGCTGTGCCAGTGCCTCACCACCCTCTGACTAAAGAATTTAGTCCCGACTCTAAGCTAAATCTCCCTCTTTTACTGATTCCATCATTTTGGTGCCTCAGTGAAGCAACCAAAGGCCCTCAGCTCTCCGCTGGGAGGTCTTGTACACCTCTTGCACACTGCCATTGATCTGAGCAGACAGTTGCCCTGTGGAGCCAGCTACAGCTCAAAGCACTTGCTAAAAAAAAAAAAAAAGGGGAAAAACAGTCTCATGACTTATTTTTTCATCACAAAACTCAGCAACTATCAGTTCACACTTCACGGTGCCTAAGTAAGGGATGAGCGTAAGGTGAGCGGCTGGCTGGCAGGCACAAGTTTCAAGGAGAAAGAGGGATGAATGCAGTAACAATGCAGAATGAAGCTCTGCGACCACGAGTATTTGGGCCTCTTGAGGCGAGCGGAGCCGTGGGGAGCCCGTTTCAGCAAGGCCGAGTGCCAGGCGTAAGGAGATACGGTTTAGTGACTACCAGAACTACTTCAGCAGCTGCAGCAACTCCCACCGGGAACGCTGCGTTTTTTAAGGACTAGGCCAGCATCTTAATTGCGCGCGCTCAGCAGCTCGCACAACAGCTCTCAGTCACGGCAGCAGCCGGCTTCGACACGGCAGTAAGGCTCCGTCATGCAGCCGCAGGCGGGCGCCCGCCCCCCACGCTCCACACCCCCCCAGTCGCTGCCCGCTCCCGGCCCCGCGAACCCCCCGGACCTCCCGCCCAGGGACCCGAAGCTCCGCGGCCCGCGCGCCTAGCCGCTCGGAGCCTCGCGCCCCGCAGCCGCCGGGCCGCCGCTGCCCAGCAGTGCGACCAGAGGGACGGCGGCCCCGCTCGCCCGGCAAACGGCTCCCCGCTTCCCTCTCCCGGCGGCCGGAGCCTTGGACCCGGCCGGTCGAGCCTTCCGCGGCCTCCGCCCGCCCCCCGCACCGCTGCCGCCGCCCGGGCACCGCGGTCGAGCCCGGCGGCGGCCGGCCGCCCGGCCCACGGCGCCGCCCGCGGGCGTTACTCACCACGCGGTTGTCTCGCTTCCCCATGGCGCCGCCGCGGCCCGGCCCGGGCCCCTTCCCCGCGCCAGGGAAACCGCGCCGCAGGCGCCCGGCCCTGCTCGGCCCCGCGCAGCCGCTCGGCCCCGCGAGCGGCGATGGCGGCGGCCGAGCAGCGCCCCCTACCGGCAGATCGCGGCCGGAGCCGACCGCGGCACCGCCTCGGCTCGTGGGCGCGGGGCGAGGCCGCGCGGGGCGAGGCCTCGCAGGGCCACACCGGGGGGGGACGGGGCGGAGCCCTTCGGAAGCGGCGCGGAGAGGAGCGGCGGGGCTTCGTGCGGTGCGGCTACGGCGGCGGATAGGCGCCGGCCCACCGTCGTGGGAGAACTTGGGACTAGGGAAGGCTGAAGGGAGATCGGGGCGTGGGGTGCGTTGGTGCCCTGAGATTTGGAACGTGGGGAGCCCATCTGCACTGAACACCTCAGAGGAGGGAAGGGTGCTGTTGTGAGTTTTTTTTCTCCTCTTGACCTACCTAGTGGTCGCTTGGAGGAGTCACTTCTGTTTCCTGAGGTGTACGCTGCGGTGCCCTGACTGTAGCTGCCTGTCCTGGTACAGTGCTCTGTGGAGTGGGGTCTGCTGCCAAAGCAAAGGGGAAAAGAAAAGGAGAATAAGTGCTCAGTCGTTACTTATTACCTGTATGCTTTCATGGCAGAGTGTGAAGTTGTCGCTGACAGCCACAGAGCAACTTGGAGCATTTTGGTGACACTGCCATTAGCTCTGCTGCTGGCTTGAGAGCCAGGAAACACATCCAGCCAGAGGGGGTGTCTAAAAATGGGTGACAGTATCTACAGGAAAGGCTTCTGGGTGACAAGAGGCTGAAAGGTGCCTGTGTCTATAGAACGCAAAAAAAGCAACACAGCCATTGAGTGTAAAGCGATGAATACTGCAAATCTTGCTGTGTGCCAGAAACTGACAGACAAATGAGAGACACACATTTAAATCTTTTAAAATGAACATTTGCTTCTGTGGTGCAATGATACCTGGTGTCGTTAGGTAGTTCTGAGGCAAAGAAGATGACGACATTTACAGGAATAGTGAAAACTGTATCATCTGTGCTATTTCTCTGTGGTACTTTGCTTAATGGATTTGATTAAATTTTATTTTGTCTCCCATGGTTGAGTTTGATGAGCTTGGTGCAGCTCAGCCTCTCACAGTTGAGGGAAAAGGAAGAAAATCTCCATGGGAAGAGGTTGTTCCACAACTGCCCACAGCATGCTGGAGATCCTATTCTGCCAGCTTAGCACTCTCAGAGATCAGATGCTGAATGGAAGCTCTTGATCAATCTGTTTATTATTTCTGTGTTTTTTCCATGTTTTCAACACGTGCCAGCTGTAGTTGAGGGGAGTATGTCCAGCACTGCCCTCAGCACAGCCTCCCTGCAGCTGATGGCACACCCATCTCTGGCTGGGCAACTGCTGTGCCCTCTTACGCAGTGCTTTAATAAGGCTGATGTGGAATGCCACATAAGGTAAAGTTAGCTGTTTTTGTTTAATGGCACATTGCGTCCAAAGTGTATATGCCGGTTTTGTAAAGGATTTACATGACTCCTTGTGGTTTCTAGAGTGCAAAAAAAAAATTGTGGTTTTAAGTTACAGAATCCTTTGTGTTGTGGTCTGGTCAGCTTTGCAGCCATCTCTGCCTAGAGCTGTGACCCAGATATGTCTGGATGATTCTGTTTTTACATACTGATGGCTCATTGAAGCCTTGTTAGTAGAAACTACTTTTATCCTGCTCTAAAGGGACTTAATGGTCTTTGCAGATATATCACAGAATCATGGAATGGTTTGGGTTGGAAGGGGCATTAAGGATTAGCCAGTTCCATCACCCTGCCATAAACAATAAGCAGAAACTTCATGTGAGCTGTTTCGCTGAGGTGTTCTGTTGATTGGGTAGGAGTGAAAACAGGGAACATGCATCTGGTTTTAGAGTTTGATGATGTGTTGTATTGTTGGACTCCAAACAAGTGCTTTTACCATTTCTGTGTACCCAGAAATGTTACTGGTCTCATATCCATAGCAATGAAGGAGAGAACAGTCAATGAAGTGTGCTCAGGTTCTTAAAAGACGGAAGGTGGAAGTAGCAGCAGACGTGAATGCCAGGCCCTTCAGTGGAACAACTGGATTGAAAAAAATCAGGGAAAATAGCTGAATCAGTGCACAAGTTGCCTAGCGAAGTGAACTCAAACAAAGAAGATTTCAGTAAAGACAAACTAGTGCTGAACAGAGTCGCCTGGACAGCAACGGCAACAATTTAATGCCTTTGAAAGAAAAGGTGACTTTTTTTTTTTTTTTTTTAATGGACTTCATCCTATGGAAGCAAGGGAATAATTCAGAGATCAGGAAAAACAAGGTAACATTTTTATAGAACCAGAGGTGTACGATGAGTTACTTGCAAGAGTGTGAACATGCTTATATTTCTGTGTCTGGCTTTGTGTGCATGTTGGGTTCATTTTCTGTAAGGCTCTGGGTGTAGAGAAAAACACAAAAAGAAAAACTGGGAAACGGCATCGCTACTTTTCTGTATTTAATATACAATACTTACTGCATTTGTATTCATTTTACATTTTTAGATAAAAGAAAAATATAGCTAGAAAAGTGAAGTAAACTTCAGGAAAGTAGTTTTAAATACAAAACTAGTTTCTTGCCTTTTTACTTTCCAATAATTTGGGAACAACTAAAAAGAACTTGACACCATGAACATTTTTATTATATCGATTTTCATACTGAACCCTCAGCACCCACAATAAATACACAACTTTGCTTTTCTTGCACTGCCAGCAGCAAAACGTTCAGTTCCAAAGGACTGTAATTCTGATATAATACATTGACAACCTTCTGTGTGCCTTAATTTAACTCTGCCGTATTGACAAATGAGTATTTTTGCAGTCCACCATCTTTACAGACTTGTAAAAGCTAAAGAATATGTTATATGGTAAGGTGCATGCTTGGAAGAGTACGCTCCGATGAACTTCAATGCAGTCAATGTAAAGCAGCCCCAGCGGAAGGTGTTCCTAAAGCAGAAAGCCTCCCAGGGTGAGATCTGGGACACAGAGAAGGCATGCAGTGAGATCAAAGGGCTTTGTCTGAAAGCTTGCAAAGAGAGCCCGAGAGCGTCCAAAGTGTCGGCATTGTTTCCCAGCCATTCTGTACAGCAGAAACATAGTTTTTCCAATGCGTATATGGTAATCAGCAGCTGTGCAAGAAGAGAGAGGCAGCAAGAGTTCCCGTACAGCAATGGTGCAATATTTTTATTTACCACAGTTTGTGTTATGTAACCCCTTGGTGTATATTTATAAGCACAAGGCAAGCCAGCGTATGTACGTAACAATTCAAGAATCACGGTTACACCTTCCTGTACCTTTGTGGGCAGTACTGTGTTTCACACAGAGCTGATCTTAATGCTGAACAAAAAGAATGTAAAGAACACTGAATCGTAATTATTAAGCACACAGAATAAAAATAATGATGCACCTTTAAAAGAAACAGTAACACACGCACCTTTTCATGTTTGTACCCTGATTAAAAGAACATTGTGAATTTCAAGTATGAAGTGATACAGTGAAATCATGTCCTGTGAGTAGATATCCATGGTAGTCTAGGTAGTACACTTTGCACCATAGGTAACTTTCCACCTTGCACAATAAAATCCTACTGCCTATGTAGGTAAAGTGACAGAGCTCAGCGGGACCGCGCTGCCTTTCACCAGCAGTTATGTGTCCTAAGGTGAAGGAAGGAAAACATCTGAAACTGCTTCGCATGATTCCTTGGATAATCAAACCCTAGACATCTCCAGAGCACATGGTGTTACGAAAAGAACACAACAGAAGTCAAACAGTGTTAGATGCCCTTATAACTTCTTGATTTTTTTTAATTTTTTAATTTTTTAATTTTTTTTTTTGTAAAATCATAGTGAGAAATTAAGGCACTGAGGCAGATTTTGACGTCATCCTGGTGTAACAATACCAATGAATGAAGTTGCTCTGGATGTGTCTCACAAGCTATCCTCCCTGTTCATAGCATTCTGTAAACCCGAAAGCACAAGTTTCAGTATTGCCTTTTGAGACTGTAACGTATCTTGCAGATTCCCAAAGCAGTATCCCAGAAGGGTTACAAACAGGCCTCACTTTACGCAGTTCTGTTAACTTCAGTGGGATTTGTAACGTGTAAATAGGCACGCATGGGCTGTCTGAGCAGTGAGAAGTGAACCTTAGTTCTGGTACATTTCTGCACCAGCATCACACTTTTCGTCACATATCCCAATGCCACAAGGAAGTGCACTTCCAAATTTTTGTATAAAAAAGAAATGAATAGAAACTGTGAGAGAAATAATATTAACTAGAGTTAATAGTTTTTGTCACGCATTACCATTTATATAACATTCTTGCTGATTTATTAAGCTTAAGTATCCATATAGACCTGAGCTGCCTGACACTGGAATTTGTAGATTTGCATGGTGAAATTCTTGGTTTAAATTAATTGTAGTCAGTGGAGTTACAAAAAGAGTAGATCACGCTGAATGATTTTAATTACTTTGAAACCCCAATCCTATTTCATGCAATTGTCCACGCACACACACAAAAAATACCAACATTTGCTGCCTTTATGCTTTTGTATAGTCAGCGATCTTTTCTCAAATCCAGATGGGCAATTTGATTGTTGCAACAAATGTACTTCGGTTACGAGGCACCACACAAACGTGGCCCCTGGTTTCAGCATCTGGTATCTACAGATAACTGCTGGAACAACTACAGAGAAGATAAAGCCAAAGGCGGCCTATGTAATATTTTCTAATTATAATTTTTCAGACAACCATCTCCCACTATGCATAAAATTAGCCCTACCATAGCATTTCAAAGTAACCTGCTTATTCTTTTACATATTAAAACAAACAAAATACCCTAAAGCATAAAAATACTACATCTGAACACACATACTATTCTAGGTACAGTATGAAGCTTATTTAAAACTTGTTTTTTGACTGATCTAGCTCTCTGCCTCTCTATGGAACTAGCTTCACTTCAACAACAAAAATGTACACGAAATGCAAATAAACAATTAAGCAGCAAGACTCGACACATTTTTTGGCAACTACCCTTTCACAGGACTAGTGTGTTTTCCTAAGAAATAATATACTGAATTACAATACGAATAATTTAGGTTAATGTCAAATAACTTGCAGATATATGTGTCCATATTGTCAATAAACACTGACCCCATTTCTGGGTGTCTTGGTGCTGTTATTAACCATGTGTCCTCACAACTACCATCAATTACTAAACAAAAGCCTTCTCTGCAAACACTTCTGTGAGCAACTCTGCCCAAACGAGAACCGCCTCTCAGCTCTGGGACTGCCCAGCTGAGGCACGGGATTCCTGTGTTTACCTACTCGGGCCTTCAGACCAAAGAATATCAAGCTAGTGAGGAAATACAAACACATGCTGTTACACAGAAAGGAGACAGACATACCGACGAAAGCACTCAGCTTTCAGGAGTTATAATAGAAACAACAGCTCCAAAGTATACAGTTCAACTTCTAAAACATCATTTCAAGGGTATACTTTAACTAGAGCATTCAAAGACAATATACTTTTAAAGCTGTTCAAAGTAATGCAGCTAAATATTACATTAAAAATAAAACCTATACAAGATTCAATGGCAGAAATAGACCACTTAACTGAAATGGAATGAAATGGACCATAAATACATTGATCTGAATGCTTGAAAAGAATTTGCAAAGGAATTGAAGACTGGAAAGGAAAGAATAAGTGGGTGCCTGTCGGCTTGCTTTCAGTGCCTAAATCATACAGCTTTGTGTAGAAAATAAATTCTAGCAAGAAAATCATAGGCAACTTTATATTTTCTCTTTCTTAAGTACTTGAAAATGTGTTACTTGCTTTAACAGAAATGGCTGCCTTGCCTGTAAAGGAAACATGGCTAAAATTTCTCGAGACTTGTCTAGGCCCCTTTCCCAGCGGAACTTCAGTGGCTTCCACTCCTCAGCAAAAAGCACCGCCATAAGGTACACTTCTTTTGCCCACACTGTCGTGACTGTAAGTAGGTTGTTCAGTCAAGAGATTCTGAATGCTGCAGAGAATGACAGCAAAGTTATTAGGCACAGCTGAATGCAAGAAAGTCATCATAGATACTGGATTTAATTTGCTGGAATCTAAACTGAGACAAATGATGCATTTAGATGTTGCACTGAGGCACATGGTTAGTAGGAAATATTGGCGATAGGTGGACGGTTGGACTGGATGATCTTAGAGGTCTTTTCCAACCTTTGTGATTCTGTGATTCTATGATTTTGTGATTTAATAAAGGCTACCATGGCGCAATCCACATTTTTACACAGTGCTGGCCTGCTCTGGCTTTGAGCTAGTAATCTGTAGTGATGCTTTTCTGTTCAACTCATCATGCACGATGGGAAGGAGAATGGAGGTAAACATGATAAAGGAAGAGAAAGCTGGAAAACCACTGGGTTGCTATACGTATAGGACAAAAAAAGAAAGGACCAATCTCTGCAGTCCCCACTGCTCACATTTGTACTTCCCTTCCTCGGCCTCTAATTTAATGACACTGCAGTTCCTCTATCTTCAGTCCAAAATGTGCATGGCAATCAGTGCCTTCAGATGAGCACATTACCAGTGAGCTCATATAAACCGCCTTGTACAGCAACACATTCACAAACTTCCTGCCAGCATCCAAATCCTGATGTACTTTTTGTTGTAGTTACAACCCATAGTTACACCAACCGTTGAAGAGGGTTGCAAGACATTGCGATGGATTTTGAGTCTTGCTGGATAAACACTGCAAAGCACTTTTTCTTTAATCAGCAGTCTGCAGAGCCAATCTTTATTCTGAACCTTTATTTTCTATTGCCAATAAAGGATGACTGAAATGCATCATCACGCGCCTGGAGTAAAGCACTTTGTCCTATGCCCAGAATTCAGTGATCCTTTAGGATGGTGAGAGAAATCTCCTAGGTGAGATCTTACTATACCACTATTTAAAATGCCCTGTCATAGAAACAGTAAGCACACTGTCTCCTTCAGATCCTGTACGGACTTTTCCTCAGGGAAAAATAGTGGGCAGGGCTCTGTACTCACACCTGCCACAGCACAGGCAAAGGAAAGAGTGCCTACATGCACCCATGTCATCTTGAGAGCTGGAGACCTTCATACAGGGAAGATCAGGTTCCTACTTGTTCTGACTCTTGCTGGGAGAAAACCTCTCCCTGGAGCAGTGATCCCTGGGAAGGGGAAGGGAAAGGGGGTAAGCAGTAGGAGGAGGCCATTGCTGGTCTCGTTTGTATCCTTCAGAAACTTCTGTATAATAGAAGAATCACTGGCTGCTCTTGTAAATGTATATGACAGACAGTTGGCTAGGAATCTTAAATATTTAGAAAATAATCTTCTGAATCAAAAATTGCTTTGGCTGATCAAACACATTACATTCAATCTAATTTACCCTTGCTCATATATTTGCTTGAGCAAAAGAGTATAAGAAATAACGAACACTGCCATATTCTATTGTATTAATTCCCAATTCCTAATGAAAAGCAAGGAAAAACTATAGTACACACACAGTATGCTGCCTGCAAATTGGGGAACTGCAGAATCACAAGGTATAACTTAGCTTACAGCTTTTTAAGTGACTAGGGAAGTATCAGCAAGGTCAGCTATAAGTGACAGGCAATCAAGGTAGCTTGAGGAAGCAGGATGCTGACAGACCGCTAAGGACCAGGCTCCTTTTAATGTCACAGTAGCTTGATCTGGGATAAGAGAAGGAGAGCATTTAGCTGCTACATGATCCATCACTGCATGTACTTAATCATTGCCTGAGAAGGCACTGTAGAATTAAAGGTTTCCTACCCTAGATCTGTGAATTTGTCTCTGTGCCTAGGCTAGTTGCTCTCGTTTACTGGAGGGACTAAAACAAGCCACTCTGTAGCATCACTTGCCCCATCACCCATACACGTGGACTAAACATAACGAAGTGCTACACAGACCTCATACTTCTTATTTCTGGAGGTGGCATAACTCCCTCCCTGCTGTACAGCCAATGAAAAGCCTCCTTTCTTCCTGGCAGATGGTCCCGCAGCATTACTTACATCGGGTGTCTCACAGACTTGCTAAGTTCTCAGACTTGCTCCTGCAAGATGGTGAGCCACCTGGACTGATGCAGCTAAAACTTCATGTGCATAATCTCATGAAAATCCAAGTGCTCAAAAACATGCCATTTTGGCTTGGCAAAGAATTCTCAATTTGCTGCAGGAATCAGCTTGTAATCCACAATACCACACAGCATTGGGCACAGATAGTGACCCACTCGCATTATAGCAATGTATCCTCTGTTTCTGCAGCTCAGCTACAGGCTGTGTTCGTATGATCAGCTTAATCTGCTCTCAAACCCTCATCGGCACCCACTCCCCCTTTTTTTTCCTAATATCTACACAGAAAAGTCTCTAACTTCTACACAACCTGATTTTTAAAATGTTGCGATCTTGGAAAACGGCTCCAGAATTCATGACTTGAGTTGGCACATTCAGTATCTGGAACTAAAATCCTGTGTGAGAGCATTGCTTTATCATCTTACGCTTGTGGAAGGAAATGACAGGAGAAAACAAAAAACATGGAAAAAAAAAGTTTTCCCCCTACATTTATATCTCACTATTCCACATATCCAAATTTACTTACAACAGTTGTCCTGAACCCTCCTAGTCTCTGCCTGTTTTCTTTCCTATCTCTGCAGCACTTCACAATTTTCCTCTCTCGTCTGGGTACTCAAGATAGATGCTGACATTCAAGAACACTTTAAAAGCCTCACTAAGATTTATAAAAGGAAGAAAAGTCACAAGAAAATGTTATCTATCTGCCCCCTACCATTAATACATGGCAGGAACATACAGCAGAATGTGGCTTCGTTCTGAGTGTAAAACACAGCAGCAGGAAGAAGTGTAGAGAAGATTAATAAAACTATATAAAATTGATCTAAAGGTGAGGATTTGAACAACCTGTTGTATGTATGAAACATGAAGTAAGAGGAAAAGTTGCCTATTACAGGATGTTAATTAGAAACCCATCAGAAGTAACAGCGCAAAGGAAGCCGACAATCGAATATTTGTGAAAATTTGTTCTCCATTCGGGAGCAAGTATCAGTGTAAACATGGGAACATTTGCCTGGCATGTGGATGGGTTTAAGGTGCTGAACGCTCAGTAGTGTGGATGCCAATTTAGCACGCTCCCAAAAGGGCAATGAGCTTGAGAGCGTTACAGCATATCCAAGCAGACTTCACCAGTCTTCCCTTCTTCTTTCAATCAAGTAGTAGAGGTTGCTTTAGTGCAAATGAACATTCAAATGCTGATTAGATTAAGTTCATACCTATTTTCTTCCATAAAACCCTATCAACTTTGCAGTCAAAGAGTATCAGTTTCAATGTTTGTTTAATACACTGTTTGTATTTACATTTCTCATTTCATAAATACCAGTTGTTCCTTAAAATCTCCTTTTTTATCTTTACTAATGTCAGGTTTTTTTTAACCTTTTCTTTTCAAAGGCAGTATCCTTGGTCTGTTTTTTTCCAGAAACAATTTTCGCTACCCAGTAGCAAAATGTCCGTATCAGAACTTCTTGCTTTCTCTAGACATGCAGATGTCTCATTGACATTGGGTAGGATGAAGCCGACAGCGAATTTTAACTGAGATAAAACATTTCATTTGAAGGAAGAAATGCCATCTGGTTAGGGAGCTCTGGTTCACGTCTGCTGGAAGGCTGGAAATTTACCCAATTTGAACACTGCAGAAGCTTTCAAAGGACTATATTTAAGTCAAGACAACTTCTCCACTAACTTTTACTGCAAGCAACATTTTCTGCCCAGAAGGCAAAAGGCTCACACAAGTGTGGTGCTGACTACTTTCAGCTTCCAGTGAACACAAAAAGAACCGACAGTGCTCACTTGGCTTTGTGGAATCATCTTCAAGAACATGTTCCTATTTGATTCAGATCTGTTCTCTCACTCTTTGTATTAAAAACACGACATACATGATTTTAAGGGATTTTTTTAAATGTAAAAGTTTATCCGTTTCAAACTGTAATCACGTAGCTAAAAGAAAGATTTGTAGCTATTTTCTACAAGAACTGAATGAGCTATTTTTGTGCACACTATTCCTAACTGTGTTTTATGGTTCTTATTTTGTGTATTTATTACATATCAGTATGTAATACATGCTATGTTTTAGTCAGAAGTGAAGAAATAACAATTGCCAAAGCTATGCTTGTCAGTTTGTATGTTCACATCTTTCTTCTTTTAATGGCCTAGATCATTTAAATCAATGAAAAAGCTTCTTATTGCTTTTCAGAAGTGACTGGGATTTGATGGCTACAGAGCCTGGTCCAGAAACTGGAATTATATTACAGCCATTATCTAACAATTTGTAAAACAAAGGGATAAAAAAAATAACTGACAAACAGAACTGCTATTTGAATTGCACAGCCTATTCGACTGGCAAATTGTAGTCAGATTTTTACATACCTGATCTGTACTGGCACACATAAAAAAATAATATGATAGTGTAGCCTGGTAGACGTGATCAGGCACATAAAAATCCCATTTTTCAAGAGATTGATTCTTTTCTTCATGGAAAGTAATCTGTATACTCCAATGTTTAGTAATCTAGTAGATAGAAAAGTGATAGCTTATTAACAGTTAGTTACTGAAGGTTTTAGTATATTACAGACTATTCTATGTGAATTTAAAAATAAATTTCTTAATTGTTCTCCCACAGTGCCAATTTGGAAAAACATTTTTTTTCTAATATACTAATGTCAACAAAATCACACAATAAGAGAGGTGTAAAATCCCATTAAATCAAGAAAGTTCTTGATACTTACAAGTAGTTTTGAGCCAACACAATAAATAAGTTAGGTTCCTAAGCTTCTGATCAATTCTGAGCAATTCAAGCATAAAACAACAGATCACTCTAATAGTCTGTATCTTCTCATTCACATTGTACATAAAAATTCATCTGTTCATGAAACTATTGCCTAAGAAAAATACTAACAAAGTGGTTCTATAAAACAGAGTTCTGAGAATAAACATCATTATTCAACTGTGTTTTATACATGGCAAATAATTTACGTTGTCTTTTAAACCAAACTGTGGCTTATGATTCATATACAAATTTAACAACTGATGTGCTTTCAGTTGTGAGTCAGATAAGTGCTCCGAGTTTGTTGGCTAGAAGACCAAACCAGCATGTTTTGTCGTTATTTTCCATATTAAAATTAGCCAAACACCAGAGAGAATGATCCCTTTGGATGCTTCTAAAAGACAGTAGAGAACCTGTGAGAAGTAGCATGGTGCAGTACTTTCTTCTTATTCAACAAAACAACCATCAAGTATGAAAACTAATTAAGAGTTAGGATGCTGGACAGCATCTCCCATGCAAGAGATTCTCAAATACTACCTACAATCTGCTGCTTCCTTTCATTTAAGAGGCTCTATACATACACATAGCACCACATTTCAGAATTTTGCAAGCACAATATCTTAATTTTTTAGGTCTATTTTAGGACTGAATCAAGACAGAAAGGTATTCCTAGCATTTCACATAATAGACCAGTGTGCAGGAAGAAGAAAAACAGAGTGTGGGCACAGCCTACACAGAAATACAGAAATATGCACAAACCCTGTTTTTAGAGTTCTACCTGGCACACAGAAGGCAACAAAGGTGTACACAAAACTAATGTTAAGTGAGGACATGCACAAAGAGAGTCTTTTAAAATCATCTCTTCTGGGCTGCTGCACTAAAAGAAGCAACACTTCTTACACAGCACACAGGGGACACTGACACTGTGGAATACACAGGCACAGGACACTGGCACTGTGCAGCTATTGAAAATTTGGAAGACTCTTGCTGGAAATAGCACCTGTGAGTGTCACTGAAATGTTTTCCATAAGGATGCTGAAGGAGAGGACTGCAGAGCTAGACTGAGTGTGGGGACTGGGTGAGGAGAAAGGGGCTGCCCCAGTCTTATTGCTGTGGCATTGCACCAGCTGGCTTTAGTAGGTTTTTTCCTTGTCTGCTGGGACTGTTTTTTTCCTGTAGGTATGTAGCAGGGATAACAAACCCGTTTGTGGGAGATGGAAACTGCTCCTGTTTCCCAGAACATCCCGTTGACTGGTGAGAAGAGTGCAGTGTCTGGCTATGGGTGCTCTTGGAGCTAATCATCCATCCTGACTTTTCATATATTTTTTGCTAGGCAGTGGGCTTCAGCTGCTATTGAACCAGTCCTGCAGAACACATGCAGACAGAGTTATTTTTAAGAACTGTGTTCTGAAGTATTTTTTTAAAGGGTTTATGAGGAGTTCTCATCACAGTCTGGACTGAGTGTGTCAAGGAGCACTTTTTTCACATGTGTAATTCTAATTCTACACATACAGCATTAGTAAGTAAAGGTACTTGAGGACTGCAACCACACCATGAAGATATAAGGAGCAAGAGCATGATGTAAGCAGTCTCCCAATTGTCTTTGTGCTGTCTCACTAGGAGCGTGGTTCCCCCATGCTGTCAGCCACTGCCAGCACTTCGCCCAGCCAGAGAACAGTCCTCCTTGGTTTACCAGGGTAAGTGAAGTCTCGTGGCTTGGCAGGGGAGGTGGGAATAAGAGGAAGCCTAAGACATGTCAGAGAAGGACTTCTGGAATTTCTTCCTGAAGAGATTTTGAAAAGGAGGTCATTTGGAAAGTCCTTGGGCTTTTGAATACAGTCCATTGCTACCACAAGGGAAAAAAGATCCTTTTCCCAGCACTGTCAACACAGATTTTTTTTTTTTTGTTCCTGCCATTCCCACTGGGTGTTTGTTCCAGAACATGACCATTAATGCAACCTTTTCCAAGCTGTTTCTCCTGAACACTCCCACATATAACCTGATCCTATATTAGACAACATACAGCACCATGTTGCAGGACTCTGCTTCCTATTCCACATGCCACCTGTGCTTTTTTCTGCTGCTTGCTTGAGCTTCACTTCTGATACTACAAACTGGGAAATGCTGCCCCAACAGTTAATTTTCTGGCAATTCCCACTTTTTTCATTCATTCTTGGGCTCACAATAACCTTTGGCTTTAAGCATTAACTTCCCTCTTTTTTTATTTTGCCCTAACAATTTGCTTACAGTCAGCAACCATATTCTCTTCCAGCCTTTGCGTTGCTGAGCCCAGTACACCCAGCTCTCCTACCAGACAGCAGATGCACTTCACCATCTGAGAGTCCGGAGTCTAATTGGAAAGTAACACCCCCAAACCCACACCCAGACCTATTTTCACCCGATGTTAGCTCTTGGAGAGCTCTGGGAAAGATCCCTGACAGCTGATGGCAAGCCAGTATCACCTGAATGTCCTGATAGCATATGTACAAAAGCCTGGCGGTAGGTAACATGTGGAATGTTTTAAAAAATGGTAAACTGTGTAGAAAACTTCTCTATTGTTGCTGTTGCAAGATTCACCTGTATTTTGTCTCTGTTTGTCATTCTAATTAGTGTTTAAAAAATGTGATAAAAAACACCACCTTGGTCTATTCTTTTCTATGAATACCAAAGCCCCGTTCCCACTCAGGATCGCTGAATGGCAGAGGAATCGGGTTGGTTCAGCACCAGTACCACGGGCTCGCCGCTCTCCTTGGGTGTAGGAGCAGAATGATTGGCAGAGGCGAAGCTGAGCTCAGAGCAGTGAGCTGCCGTGGCTGCTCCCTGGCCTTCAGCTTGCCACTGGTGGAGCTTCCAAAATTCTTCTGCTGTATTATCCTTGCGAGCAGATGCCTCATATGTGCTCTTGCCAGGCCTAATATACAACTTGCCTGTTCATGCTGGTAGGTTTTGAACAGGGACCATTCTGGGCATGAAGAAAGGCACAGGCCACTGCATGCATGCACACAAGTGGTCCTTTTAAAATCTGGCCCATTTAAAGTAGGCATAATGTTAACTACAAGTTGCACAGTTAAGTGTCTAACAGTAAAAAAAAGCTTTATCCAGGAGACCGGTAAGATCCACTCACCATCTTAGCAACGGACCATGTCCCAGACAGTACTGATACCTGAAACAGAGTTAACAGTGAAGTGCACCACAACAGGCAGTCTGCCACAGGGCTGAGAAACCTACCAGGAGACAGATACAGGTTCCTGAGCCCTGTCTGGCACAATTACACTGCTCAATTCAGTGCTAAGGACTTGCTTTTGCCAAGCGTGCCGTGAGCAAGGGTGTAACACTGGCTCCGTAGCCAGACAAGAAGAAATAAAGATGAAGAAGAGAGTAGCCTAAGGGACTATCATAAGAGTAAGCAAAGCTGTCTGCCTCACTTCTCATCAGTTACACTGCAATAGGGTATATTTGTATTCTTCTGGTAAGGGTTAACTCATTGGACCAATTTTTCCCCCAAGTCATATTCAGGTAAATGGACTGAAGTCATACAAGGAAATGGCTTTCATGGATTGAAAATATTTCTTTCTTTTTTTTTTTTCCCCCAGTACAGTATTAAAAAAAATAAACGCTTCTTTTTAAAATACTGAAAATATTTTTTAGTTAAGGTAAAAATACTACATATAAAATTTTACTGTAATATTTAAAATTACTGTTCTATAAAGGCATGTGAATTGCTTAGTTATTTTGACATTCAGTAATGGCACATTAAGCCTCGTGGAGAAGCATGTGCCAGTATACCACATGGTGGCTTAGGAGAGAAGCTCATGCATTTCTGCATAGAAAACAAGTCTTCTTAATAAGCAACATCTGAGGCATTTTGTGACAGTAATGTTCATGCACTTGAGATGCATGGCGGCTGTTGTAGGTAAGGCAGCACAGTATGCAGCATACAATTCCGCACAGGTAAATAACTGTACTTAACAAGTATAGCATTCTCTCCTTCCAAACTGGAAATATTTTTTCTATGTTCCTTTTCAGAGAACGATGAGAACAGGTTAAAGATGAAAACCTGTATTCATCTTCATTGGCTCTACTCGTGTCTTTGAGCTGCATATCAGAAATTTCAGAATGAGAAAGAGAAAGTGTGTTTGCAGCTGTTTCCGGAAAGGAATTATGGGTTAGATGATGGGTTAGAACGTGCATGGATTCCAACATAAACTGACCGTTTGGAAACTGAATGGATGTTTAAGAACGGGACCTCATAAGTTTTTATAAACAATTGCTTTTGAAACATGCACACAAACTTAACTAGATAATAACTTGTTTGTGTATTAAAAAAAACCCTAAAAGCTGAGACATTTATTACGATCACTATCATAACTGTTGTTTTTATAGAGCGATGAAATAACAAAATAATCCATCCAAGTTTTCAGTTGGTGAAAGACCTGCATGTATTCTATGAGTGCACAGTAGCTGGATGTATTAATGTATGTATCAGTTAACTGCAAGTTGCAGAGATCTGATATTTCAATGCCATTCTTTAAATATCACTCTAAGAGATCACACCATCATAATAAAAGCACCAAATCATGCTTCAGCAGCTAGAGAGAGATTGAATCCTGTTTGGCAGTGACTTGATCGTCCTACTACACACTGGCAGCATTCAATTTTAGAAGGATAAAACGGCAGCAAAACTGGTCAGCAGCTTCTCTTCATCTGGAGTTTTCCCAGGCAGGCAAACAAGACAAAAACAAAACAAACATAAAGCTGCAATGGGAGCAGGCCAAAGCCCTGGCCCTTGCATTGCTCTGATGAAAGTAAACTACGTTGATTTCCTTGGATAAGCACATTGCAATTCCAAAATGAAAGACAGTGTGTAAAACCTCCAAACAATGATCTTCACTAGAACAGCCATGTGGTTTGTATGGGACAGTGGCCTTGTCAGCTACACATCTTGTTCATTTATAGGTTCATCTTCAGTCAGCACTGTGATGCATTCACCTCACTGGAGTTTTGGCTGGATGACATGTGAGAGTCCAGATTCTCCTTGCATTTCTCCAGACCATGGAAATATGGGTGAGACAGGGCAGCATAGGCAGATATTCTCTTGGCTGGATTGAACGCTAAGCATTTCTGTAAGTATGAAAAGAAGTTGTTTTTAACTACAATGTAGAGTTAAAATTGCTAACATCGCAAGTCACAGCCCATTTTTGATCAGTATGAGACACAACGGGGTCACAGATGGTGCTACATGGTAAAGATGACCATGCACATTAAAACAAGCAGTGGGGCAGTGAGCTTACAGTATATGAATCTCCAAGGCTGATAGAAAATACCGGGTTAGAACATTAAAGTGTTCATAGTTTAGGAAGCCTCAGAATTCATTTTTTCTTGAATTCATATGCACAGGACAGACTGCCTCATAGACTGCAGGGAACAACTATTTATGAATAGCTTTTGAATCCTCTCAACAATCAATGCACTGATCTTTTGTGATTATATAGACACGGAGTGCTTTCTAAGGTATGTATTAATTCCTAGGGTCAACATCTCTGTAGAAGTTGAATCTTTGACTTTACATCCTTTGTGTGTTAATGTTAAGCATTCAGTTTCCTACATTTAAAACAAACAAACAAAACAGAAAAATTCCATCATGCTGAAATAAAAGAAAAATCCAAAAGAATATTTAATATTCATCAATGCCAGTCTGCAGATGTGCTGAAAACTCTCATTCCTCATGCTGCTCAGTACCATCATCTCATATTTTTCACTGACTTCATGTAAAGCGTTGTCTGATGATGTAGTTATTTGGGCTTTAACTGTTTGTTTATTCTGTGTCTGTGTGTGAAATGGCAAACTGAACTCTTGGACTCCTGCAGTGACTCTTTAGAACTAACATAGTGCAAGTATCCGCATGACATATCACTGAGCTAATACCTTTAGATCTTGGCTTTCTGCCACAGTAATGACAGCAGCAGGGCTAGTCATTATGTTAAGCATTCCCAGACAGAAATACTTTGATAGTGGATTTCACTTCTGTATGTAACAGGAGCAGTGATGACTTTAAACTATTTCATTCAAAGTCTTTTCAGAGTTGTGTTGAAGTGATCACAGATCTTTGGTCTACTATTCTTAAATATTTCTGCCTTGATCCAAACCTCTACCTGCTTGTTGCAGATCCATTTTTCTTCCCTAATTTTCAGTCTAATTCCACTGTTTACGTTCAAGTGATGGTAGACTCCTATTTTAAGGTCACCTTAGAAGCTCTTGTAACATCCCACTGGGAATTCTCCCTCTTCTTCATAGTTGTACTTTGCTTGCCTACTTTCCAGATCCTTTTCTCAGCCTTGGTTCAGTCAGCTCAGAACTCTCCATATGTTTTATACCTTGGTCTTTTCCTTTGCTTCCTTTTCTTCACCTTCAAATAGTATTCATCCTAGTGTCCTTGTCTAAGCAGCTTCAGCTCTCACTTACTTTACTTGCATCAGAATTTCTATCATTTAACTCTTGAAATTTAATTCAGTGACTTTCCATTCCCTTTCATCTGTAGATCTCGGTTCTCGTTTTTTTTTTTCCTAACAGTAATGGCTTCCCACCTTACCATCTAGGCAAAGATTTTTTTCTCTTCCTCCTTCCCATCATGCCTCACACTCATTGTGCTCTATCTATATTTTACTACTTGCTCTCGAATCTAGTTCTTATCCCATGTCTAGTTTCCATTTCCAATCTGCCTGCAAGCACAAAGGATGCATTCCACTTCTGTCATTTCAAGTGTCCAGGTGTAGTCTACTTTACTGAAGCTGGGAGATGTAGTTAAAACAACAGTGGAGAATGAGCTGCTGTTGTACAGACGTAACTTTGGTTGGAGCAGCTAAAGTGATGCAGCAAATCTTTCAGTATTTGCAATGAGTGCTCTCTAAAGAGCCTGTATGAACTGAGATCTTTCAAAGGCTTTCAGAGAAGAAATTTAGCTAGATTTCACCAGCAGTAAAATGCAAAGTCATTCTCAATATTCAGTTTGAAGACTGAACTTCAGAGTTAAGGTTTCTAACAGATCTATAAAAATGTTGGAAATAATTTAATTTACTTACATGCTACTAGTTTTACAAGCACAACTTGTTTTCTTCTGTTCATCCTGCCAGTTATAAGAGGCAATGATTAAATGGCAAATTCCAAATCTCAACTTTTCAGTATTCTGATTCTGATGTAATCTGCCTATACAGCCCATTTCCTGCTTTGCACTATACTGTGAAAAACGGCAGATCATTTTCTGTACTTGTATCAGACCAGTATTAGAAGAATGGCTTCTAATCAGTTGCACAACAGCACTCGGTAATGAGGATCAAGGCAGAAGGTACGTCAAACAGGTCCTTCTGTGGCAGTTTCCTAGCCTGTATCTGTTCTCACCTCTGACATCTTTTGAGCCAAAGATGGTGTCTTTGTGCTGATGTGTCACAGATACACATGAATTTGTCTACTTGCTTTTCTGCTTCATTAGTAACTTCATTAAATGGAAACATAAATGTTTCTTGGCATGCAGCTATTAGTCATACAGTTGGATAAAACAGATGGAAACTCACAAGAAGCAAGTCTTTGCCCATTTCATCAATATCTGGTACAAATTTTTCAATAGGTTGTGCAGGTCTGGAAGCAAAAGCATTTCTTGGAAGGGCAACATCGTTAGGCCAGTCCTCTTCTTCTGGGAGTCCAATTACACTGTGAAAGGCAAAGCATAATGTTAGCTCTGGACATTTACGCAGTCTCCATTTTGTATTTAATGTACGGAGTGACAATTTACTTTATGATTAAGTCTTTTAGTGTAAATGAGATTAGCTGGACAGTAATGCACTGATCACTGTGAATAGAGGGTGATGAGTGTAGGCCTTCAATGTGCTTGGCAGAAATCATTCTGTGGCCAGCACGCTTTTCTGGCCTAGGTCTCAATTTTATGAGTCTTTTTTGTTGAAAAAGTGCTGAGTGCTTTGGAAGAAATTTGCTCAGCTCTTGACTGGATGGTGCAACATATGTCACTCCAGGATGATTAAAAGCAGTAAGTTTCAAAGGGGAATTGCATGCAAGGACCTTTATTCACAAGAATAGAGGCTGAGAGAAGAGTGTGGGTCAAGATGAGGGTAAGGCAATAAAAGGGATGTTTCATAATGCTTCAAAGCTATGTGCAGTAATTGTTGCCTAAAGTTAAACAATTTATTTGCTTCACAATACAGGTTTTAAAGTCTCAGTTCAGAAGTGGCATAGGACTGGAGTATCTTTGTGTTTCTGTTTCCCATTGTATTTTATTTTTTCTTTACTTTTCAATAGAAGATTTGAATTTCTTTTTATCATTTCTTACCTTGTTACTTTAAATTCTAGAAGACATTTAAACTCAGTAAATAACTATGCTAAGGTTACAAAAACGAAATAAATGAAATAGTAGGTAAACATCCAATACTGGGTCATGTCTCGTATATTTCATGTTTTAGTCTGAAGTTAATGTTTGTGGTAGTGAAACATCAGTTTCTGATGGAAATTCCGGAAAAGACCTGACATTAAGTGTCAGGTTTTAAGGAAAACCAAATTATACAGCCTGTAAAGTTGAGATTTTTAATTCGAATGCTAACAGTAAGAGGAGGAGGAACAAGGAAAAACTTCACTAAGTGTTTGGGTCTCAGTAAGCCCAGTGCCACTAGGGAGCAGCATTGACCTTTCTTCTTGATGAGGTTGGTAATAAGACTGGGTGAGGCCAAAGGCCAACATTTTGATGTAAATCATAGGTTACCTGAACTGAGTGGAATTAGTCCAGCTCTATCTACATGGATTTTAGATTATAATTTGGCTCAGCTAAAATTAACATGTCCTCAAAACAAAAGTGTGACTGGAAGGTCAAAGCAATTAATATCTCAGAGTACTTTAAATTTTGCTGTATCAGAAAACAACAAAGCTCTTGGGAAAAGATGAGTTAAATCTGTATGAAAAATTACTACTTTTTTTTATCACCACAGGTATGTCAGGAGTATGGTGCAGCACCCCACAGTGGTTATAGCTGCGTGATTAGCTGTTTGAGGATCTGAACCTGTATTAAACATAACACAAACAGCACTACTGGAGGACAAAGGAGTTAAATATTTTAAATAACACTGAAATTTAGCCTGCCATTCAACTGTGTTTGGCCAGTCCCAGGCTTTTTATTTTTTGTACGAGAGAGCATGAAGAGGCCAGAATTAGCACAGGCCCAGGCAAAACTAACAAAAGAAACCAGGAGGCAGCTAGTCAGGCAGGTAGGGCGGACAAGACCAAGAGTAGAAAGATATTTTTAGTTATGCACTCCTGCAGTATTCAAAACTCTTAATAATGAATGTCTAAGTAGATGCCCTCACTCTGGTCTGGTAGCATTACCATTTCAGTGACTAAGTTTGGGTGTATCTTGGATGAGTTTCACCTCCTGCCAAAGGTTCAGGCCTGGTCTTGAGAAATGCTGAGTACTTTCCGCTCCCGTTGATCACAATGAGAGACAAGTCTGCTCACACCATTGCAGCATTTACTCTGAAATCTGTGAGGATATCCCACATGCAGACAGCGTCCTGGAAAAGCAGGACATTGTTTGGGACAACCTCCTAAGGATTTACCCTCAAGCACACTGGAATTTTACCTGACACAAATCAGAATGCACATGTAAAGCAAAGGCAGACCACAGCCCCATTATATGAAAGACTACATCAGTCCAGTCTGCGTGAAAAGCCTGAAACTACTTTCTGTCCAAATTTGTCTGGAGAATGTTTCTTTCACTACCGTAGAAAGAAACAATCCTCCTACAAGAAGAGCTATGCCTAACTGTATGGGGTTGTCCAGATGTGAAAACACAAAATAAACACTATTTAGCATAACCCCCCCTTCCCCCGAACCCAAACAAGTGACTTCTGAACTATTTAAGGAGAAATGCACAGAAGAAGCAAAAGCAAACTTTCTCTTTAAGTTAATGTATAATAAGGAATTTCTTCTAAAATTAGCACTGCATTTTCTTTTCTTGATGAATTCTTTTCTGCACAGGTAACCACCCCCTAGGGATGGAAAGATCCTGCTGGAGGTTGCTGCTACGGATCATGTATTTAATCCTACCCCAATAAATTTAGATTTTTCCTCTTAAATATCATTAGTAAATCAAATCAGAATCCTTAAAAAAATCACAGCTACAGCTTCTTTTTCTTTTTCTTTTTTCTTTCTTTTTTTTTTTTGCCTCAAAATAAGTTCCATGTTTCAAAACTATCTTCATTTAACAAAGCAGAATATTGCAGGACTGAAAGAGTAGCTTTGGCAGAGGAAAAAGTAAACTTTAAGGACTGATTTTTCTGGATTATGCAGGAAGAGCTATTCAGCGCATGACAAATTAACCACGCAAGTGAGTCACATACACTGGTATGGCATGCAGGAAAAGGAAGTCAACTGTGTGAAATCAGGACCTGCAATTTAGGAACCTCATACTAAATAATGAAAATGCTCAGAAACAGATCTGTTAACGATTTGAGAACTGGAAATACGGCTAAGTGGCAAAATGCATTATTTATTCTAATTATGCTCTTTTTCCTAAAAAATGTACTATCTTCTGTTTGGAGTATCTTTAATAGAACAGTCTTTCAATATCTCCTCTTTCTCTCTCTCTCACTTTGCCTATCTGTTTCTTCCTTCATGAACATCAGCAGATCCTTGCAGTCTCTCCACCGGAAAAAGGAACGCAGTGGTGCAGAGGTAGACAGGCATTCATTCTGTGGCATGGGATGAGACCTGAATGGATCTGATTTCCTAATGAAGTGACGTGTACACGAATCTTCAAATTACATGGTTCTTACAGATTTAGAAACATTCCTTGCCCTGAAGAGCTTTTACAAGAAAAAATTTAAAAAAGATATATTCCTATTTAATTAACACATTGGTAGTATCGGTCATTTTACAATTTATTTTTTGGTTGCTTCTGTTGCTAATAAGAACATACTTTGGAAAAGAGTTAATCTACCTCAGAGACTTCAGAGCCTCTCCACCTCTTCAACATATTCTATACATCTGAAGAAGAAAAACACAAACTCCTTGAATTTAGAAAAAGTTTTAAAGGAAAGCCTATTAGTCAGTCTCTGACAAAATCTACATTATGTGCTGCTATTCCTTCTATTCTCATAGTTATCTGGACTATTAATTGTTTTAGCAGGTTACACAGTATTTTTTAAAAGCTAAACTATTTTCCCATGTACAGAAGGCTTTCCCATAAAGAAGCTGTTGGTAAGCATCCTCGACTTTTTAATTTAATTGGAATTTTAAAGGATTCTGAAATATTTTCTGAAATACACAAAGAAATTACTGAAAAAAAAATGAAAACTGCATTTGCTGCAACAAAAAATGTATTTGTATTTGAGCAAAGAGAAACTCTTGAAACTAACTGCTTAGGAAAACTCATGAATAGCACATGCACAATATGTTTAAGAGATTTAAAAAGCCCCAAACAGAAGCTTCTCATAACTTCCTGATGATGGCTTCTAGTTCTGCAGAACTCTATTCCACACTGCTTCCTCCTCCCACTCTGACAGAGAATGCATGGAAATATCACGTTGCATAGAGTAGCAACAGGAAATAGGCTCTAGGAATACTTAGTTCTAGACATTACTGCATTAAAAACACAGCAAAGAAACCTCACGGTATTTCAGTATTAAACATATATTGACATAATGCAACTGGTTATTACTTACTCAAAGATTTTTCCTAGCTGATCAACATCTGAATTTCCACGGAAGAGTGGTCTGAAAGAATAAAGAGATATTTTTTCCTTTAATTAATGTGAACTTTTATTTGTCAGCTGTCAATGTTGAGTGAAAGCTCGTTATTTTTCTGCGATCTCATTTCTTTTGCTTTCATATTTTATCCAGTCTTTGGGAATACTTTTCTACTAAACTTGATAAAAACCAGGACAGATGAGAAATATTTTTGAATATGCTATTTTTTAGAATTTAATTGCATCCTTCAACACGTATAACTTTCTCTCAGCTAATGCTACTCTCTATATAATCAAAACAAGATAGAACATAATGAGCTGTGTAGAGAGACAAAAACAGAGTGAAATGTCATGCATTCATTAAAGTATAATACAATTGGAGATTAATTATTATATAAATATTATATAAATTCAAAATTAAATTCTTCTCATGTTATATATTGGAAACATACTTCCACCAAATTTAAAGGATCAAATAAATGACAATGGATTTATGAAGGTCTGTAAAGAATGGGGTGTGAAGCGATACAGCATTTACCTTGAAGGAGAGGAATACTTCCGCTGCATAAATATATTCAGGAAAGAAACAAATTAATAGGTGGAATCTCCAAAGCTTTCAGAAAAAGACAGTGTCAAAAATTACTTTCAGACAGTGGTATGCAGTTTTTTCTCTCGAAGTGAAATTTAAAATATTTTTACTCTGTATGACTGCATTGCCATCTTGGTCTACGGTACAGCAAGTTGTGATGAACAGCGCAGTTTTGTGTCTGAATTCCCAAGAGATTCACAGAATCACAGAGTAGTAGAGGCTAGAAGGGACCACTGGAGATCATCCAGCCCAAGCCCCTGCTTAAGCAGGTTTCCTACAGCAGGTTGCACAGTAAAGGGTCCGGGTGGTCTAAAATACCTCCAGAGAAGGAGACTCCACAAGCTCTCTGGGCAGCCTGTTCCAGTGCTCTGTCGCTCTCAAAGTAAAGAAGTTTTTCCTCATGTTCAGATGGAACTTTCTGTGTTGCAGTTTGTGCCCTCTGCCGCTCGTCCGGCTGCTGGGCACCCTGAAAAGAGCTCTCCCGCCCAGGAGATAATTATAAGCATTGCTAAGATCCCCCTCAGTCTCCTCCAGGCTGAACAGCCTCAGGTCTCTCAGCCTTTCCTCATCAGGGAGATGCTCCAGGCCTCAATCATCTCTTCAACCCTCTGCTGGACTCTCTCCAGGAGTTCCCTGTCTTTTTTGTAGCCTGCTAGTCAGGCTACCTCTCTCTCTGGATCACAGCCCTCAGAAAACACTGCAAGCTATAAATTTATGGTCACAGTTCCCAAAACTATTCAACAGAGACATGGTGACTTTACAAACTAAGTATTTTCCCATGCATCTTTGATTATGAAGAAAGGTCAGTACTCTCATGTCTCTCTGTACGCTCTTTTTCTTCTCTCTGAAAAGGTCCTAAAAAGCTGTGACATCCAGAGCCACCATCTTCATTGTTGCACTTCTCAGGATAAAACGTCTCCCATCTACACTGGGAGTACAAGAAGTACTCAGAGACAGTCCTTCCCCTCTCACTGCCCATCGGCAGAAGCAAATGTAGGATTTGGATCTCCTATTACTAACCATGAGTTCATTGTGAGAAATGGTGCTTTATATGTTGCAGCTCTCACATGCAGAACAGGGCTATGTGCCACTACTTATCTGGGGGTCAGCACCAGATACACCCAGATAGGCCCAGAGGATGGTGACAGGTCTCAGGCATAATAAGCTCTGCGGAAATCTGTGCCACTAAGAAAAAAAGCAAAGCAATAACTGGAGGACGTGCTGACCATCTTTGATGAGCTAAATGTGCCTTTTGCCTCTATGGTTGCTGCCACCCAGGTCACGTTCCTATCAGCTAACACTGCAAACTGCTTCGGGCAGAGGCACAGCGAACAATTTAATCAAACTCAATTTGAAATTATATGACATCAGGTTTAAACTGATGGGCTAAAATGTGGCAGTCTGGTACTTGTCCATAAAGGGCTTTTTTATTTAGACTCTGAAGAGATGATAAATGATGGTACGCGCTGCTTCTTAGGTGTGCATGCTACTTATTAATTGCGGTCTCTTTGACAAGAGCACTTCAACTCATACCTACAGATTTCTGTATTTTAGAAGCTTTAAGGTATCTGGAAATAGTGGATTTTACTGAAAAACAGTGAAACAACTTCACATAGATATGAGCACCTACTGCTATCAGTTTTGAGCCTGATTTTCAGGATGGTCAGTAGCTACAATCCCAGTATTACTGTGGCAGCGGATACACTGATACCTTCCAAAGTCAGACAAAGCAACAACCTTAGATATGGTTCTGAATGACTCGTTAAAGTAATTAATATACAGCTTGCATCACCTCAAGAAATTCATTTTGGCTCCGGTATTAGAATATTGGAGCCCTTTATACTAACAAAATGTATATAGTCAGGCAATTCTATCCATGCAAATGGAAAGCAGATTTAATGTTGCAAAACGTATGCTGAACCGTGTGTTATGTGAAAGCTTGGCAAAGTCAGCCTTGTTCGCAAATCACCTTAGGCAGTGTCATGCCAAAACAAGTATGATTCTTGGGATTTTTAAGAGAGGTTTTTCCCATCACTGCTGTTGTCTCAGATTCACTGAGGGCTGAGGAAAAAATTTAAATTCTTTTGAATATATAATTATACAACACAAGGTGACCTTCCAACATACTTTGATATTTCATCATAATGAAGCATTATGAATTCATCTTACAGACTCCTATCCATCCCACCATCGTGACTACAACAGAATGCCAGCTCTAGGTTAGGCACCACTAACGTAATGAAATTTGCCTCGTGAATTTTGGCTGGCAGTTCAATTGGAATATTGGATGGATGATTGGGGAAGTAGATCTGTAGATGCACTTAATCAGCAACTGTATGAAGATCTTTTCTCACATTTTGGCACTAATTATTCTCAGTAATGACCTGCCAACACTGCAAGTCCAGTACACCTTGGATGGGAACGTTCATCTCAAGTCAGTATTTTTTAATGCTATTCTTAAAGGTAGATGATAGCTCTCCCAGTACCACTGAACTGGAAGCACGCCCAGCAGCCACAAAAATGTAAAATCTCACCTTTGTTCTTTGTATCTTTCACTTGACTCACTCACCCACTCACTCCCTGAGGTCTATTTATGCAAGCTGAATCCAGAAGTCCTTACTTGGGGATATATCCTCCCCTCTGTGATGATAATCTATGTGAGACTACTTAAAGAGAAGGTTTGATTTTGTAAAATTCCTTATTTTTTTCCTTGAGAAGAGGGCATGGAGCTGGATCTGTCTCCTGTGACAGAAGATGTGTCTGTCCTCTGACCTTAAAGAACAGTGTGTAAAATCTGTGTGTATGTATACCTCAGGAAAGAGGGATATTCCAGTGGGGGAAAGAGATACACTTCCCTTCTGTGTGTTTCCTTTATCCTCTCAACCTTCTCTGCTTCTTTGCTTACCACAAAATCCAAGCTCTGAGGGACCCAACACCACTGCTGTTACAAACCACACAGTCAAACAAGGAAGAATATAGGACAGAAACACAGTGCATCAAAAGACTAATTTAGTTTCCCTATTAGTTTAAGAAATCTCAAATGTTGTCATGCTGCCATATTTTCCTATTTTTGTTGGTTGCTGCTGTGTTTTGTTGTTTTTTTTTTTTTTCTCTTCTTGTTTTGTTTTGTTTTAGGGAAGGGAGGAGAGAAATCTTACAAGAAGTCTACAGGTCTCTGTCCTGTTTCACCATTCCTTCTCTAAACCTTGGAGCTAAACCTTTATTCACTGCTCCTTGAAAACTACCCACTGAATGGAGGAAAAAAATCTTTATTTGTAAGGTGGGACCAGAATGCCCATAGCCTACAGATCTAAAGATGAGTTGGAGATGTCATATTATAAATAAAAATGTACTTTTGAAAGCTAGGAGCTATCACGGAACAAGATCCTGAGGTACAGATAGGATATGCAGCTACATAGTTATGTGGATATTAGCTAGGAGACTGCACTGTGACTCTTTTCAGATAATAAATCTACCTTTTGTATTGTAGTCCAACACTGGTGAGGTGCTGGACCAGAGAGACAGGGACATACTGGAAAGAGCACAGTGAAGGGCCACAAAGGGACTGGAGCATCTCCACTATAAAGAAGGGCTGGAGAGAGCTGGGGCTGTTCAGTATGGATAAGAGGAGGCTCGGGGATAAACTCATTGATGTATTTAAATATCTGAAGGAAGGGTGCAATGAGGACAGAGCCAAGCTGTTTTCAGCGGTGCCCATGCCAGGACAAGACACACTGCGCACAAAGTGGAAGACAGGAGGTCCTTCTGAACGAGGCAGCACTTCTGTGCTGTGTGGCATCAGTGCACTGGCACAGGTACCTGGAGGCTGTGGGGGTCTCCTCTTTAGAGATCATCAGAAGCTGGGCACCCTGCTTAGGCTGGCCCTATTGGGCCACATAGACCCAGAGGATCCTGCCCATATCGACCACACTGTGATTTGTGATAACACGGAAATAAAAACAGATCTCAACATGAGGCTGAACTGTAAAACCTAACATACCCTGAAAAAATTAGCATCTACTTACAGTTTAGAAGGACTTAATACTACTAATTCTTTGGCTGAAATGCTCACTTATATGTAGCCGAACTAGAAAGATTTTACCATTCACCAACTTTATGTTCTTTTCCCATTTCATGCTGTTTCATACTGTTTTTCACCTTCACTGAATATTCTATGTGTCAGAGCTTAATACGGTGTCTAAAAGGTTGAGCATTTTATTTTATAGACAGTGTGTTTCACGTCTATGCTACTCAGTAAAAACTGAGATATAAACATTTCCTAAGCAAGTCTCTATGAAAAAATTCTCCCTGGTGCAACTCTGCTAACATGCCAAAGCAATTCTAAAAGTATTGTATACAATGACAATGCAGTGACACCCTCAATATAAATGAGGTTTAACTGTAAACTGACCACATTACTTCTAGGTTCACAAAGCAAAGACAGTCTGTAACTAACTGTAAGAAAAGTCAGTGTTTTCATACAAATTGAAATTAAAGGCATTGATAAGCACTGCTCTAGCACATATTGCAGTGCAAACAAGGAAAAAAAAATTATAAAACTATAAAACTACATGCACTGAGGCACAGGAAAAGACTTCTGCAAGTTTCTTGGCTGATATTTTGAACCAATTAGTGACATCCAAATCGGAAGCTATTTTCCAATTTCTTACACTGAGTGATTAAACTACAGATAAAATGGATACATGGAAGAAAGCTCACGTAAAGAAAAATGGTACTGAAGAGTGAAAAAGAACAGTCAGGAAACTCTCTTTCTAACCAAAATATAATACAGCCAACAAGACAATTCTAGTATTGCCAATACAATTGCCTCTAAGGCTAGGCATGGAACTGGAAATGTAAGAAATAACTTCCAAAATAGCTATCTGGATACTATCTGCTTGTCCATTTGTTCAGTTTGGTGAGAAGTGGGGAATCTCATCACCTTCCTTGTTACTATAGAAAAGCAATAAGGACAATTTCTTGATTACTGACTTGAACATGTTCAATATTCTTGGTGAAAAGTCTGCATATTGGCAACCCAGATAAAGTCACTCTAAAATCGAAAGAGCATAATGCTCTTTGGGCAAGTAAGGCTTAGCTGGTCTGGCTGAAAAGGTAGCAAGGAGAAGAACTGGAAGAAAGAGCAGCAATTTCAGAACAGGTAGCTGCTGCTTGAAGGCATTGGAGAGACAAGATGAGTAACCCCATAAAAGAAAACTCACAGTAATGCAGCAAAGTGGAAAGAAAAATACAAAGGGAAAGATTACAGCAGCAGCTCATGAAAACGGTACAGGGAATTTTAGAAGTCAGTGAGGTTGCAGTAGTTAAGTTTAGGAGCTTGCGTGCCTTTGTGTATAAGAGCAACAAGGAGACGGTGAAGAAACTAAAAAAGCTAAAGCCGAGAAACATTTGCCAAGGAATCCTGCATCGTGCCATGGGAAACCTGCCAAGCTACATACTCTGTGACTCAGAGATATATTTAAATAATGTTGTTGTTGAGTTTTTTCTTTTTTTTTCATGTTACAAAATGTGAATAGCTGGCAAATATTTTATTCAGATTCTTGGTTACTTATTACGATGAAAATATTTTCATTTTTAGAATTATAAACAAGGAAGACCTAAAACTAGAATGATGACTAGAATAACATGATCTGGACTGTCCTGTGGAAACCTTTATTTAAGTGGGATTATTTCCGAGCTGATTCACTCTCCTTCCCACCGCTGGTTCTTTTTGGTAGATCTTCTGGACAAGTCTATACTGCAGGCATGAGTAGTGAGACTAAGGCAAGATATAAGGAAAATAGATCTATCAGTCTTTAAAGACGAAGGCCCTTGGCCTTTCTGAGAGGTAGCAGGAATTTGGTACAGTATAAAACTTTATTCTGAAAACAGGCCACAGCAGACAACATTGCATGCTCCAGGCAGTTACCCACTTCCAGTCACAAGTGACTTGCCTCAGTTGTTGTGCAACTGGGAGTTCTCATTTTAAATGTAACACTTTTTGTATTCCCTCTCCTTTTCCTTTCCCTCTCCTTTTACTTTGTGTGAGTGGGTTCCAGACACAGCACAGGAAGCAGTTACTTCATGTGGAGCATGGACATATCGTCTTCTACATATAAGAAGAAAGATGGTGTGGATACACATTAGGATTGAAGAAATACTGTTCAGCTAGAATCTGACAGAAAATGGATCAGATATCTTCGATTTTTCATTTTATTTGCCAGAATTTTTTACTGAAATTCTATTGTTCTTCAAGTAGGATAGTACCATAATCATCCATAATATCTCTAAGATCATTGGGGCTGTATCTATTTGAAACAGATTTAATGCGTCAATATAACAGCAATCACTGTTTTTTCTGAAGTTTCTCATGAACTTTTTGAGTGTTACTCCATAGGCAGTGACAGATACTGAAAACGGGCAGCTTCTGGAAAACTACTGCAATCCTCCAGTGCTGCGATGTGTTGAATTTGTACCCTATTGCTATTTAAAATGAAGCAAATGAATTCTAAAAATAAAGATAATATTCTGACCCTAAAATACACATGCAGCCTATTTCCTAAGAAATGGAGGTGCTTTCTGAGCTGCCTGTCAGCCAGCAAGGAAAAGACTTGTCCCAGGTAACCTTCAGGACACTGCTAACATACAGGTCCAAAGCTGCAAGTCAGTGGTGTTCAAAAGGAAGTAGAAAGGTAAAATAGGAAAATATTTGGAGTGATTCATTGGACAACACTCTAAAAAGATTTGTAATCATTTTGGCAATTCACTTTGGGTTAAGATCTCTAATGAGATCAACATTCCCCGTGAGGATTTTCATTATGAAAACTTTGCACTGCTTTGCTACAATGATTGCATTACTTGGAGAAGCTGGACTCTGGGAGCATTTTTACAGGCTGGCACATGGTAAGAGCCAGAACTGTAAAGAACATCAATCACAAGAAACTTACAGATGGACACATGTTCCCTTTGAATGTATAACTGAAAGGAAGACAGTAGTAAAAGGGAAACCAAGCAGAGGCACTGTGTACAGCTTTATGACAGTCTACAGTTTACTGTATAGACTCAGTTGTTGATTAAAATACAGCAAAGAGAAAGAGCAAGATCTTAAATAAAATATAATCATTTTCAGAGCTTCACTAGGAACTGGGCAAAGGAAGCTTAACATCTGCTGTACACTTTCAGTGAAAGCATTGTGTTACAAGGTCCCAGTTGGCCTTGGAGCAGAATCGAGGGCCTTGACCCCAACCACTGCACTGAATGGGACTTTCACCACAGACATCAGTGACTCCAGGATCAGGCTAAGTATGCTTTGGTTTCACAGCATCTCACAAGGAAAAAAAATGATGTTTCAACAGATGGATATAACATTCCCGATCAAGAAATATCCAAAAAATAAGGTAGTGCAGATATTATCTTCAACCATAATATGCTCTAACGGGGGCAGATTGCATCTATTCCTGAGCAGAACTGCGTCAAAGTTCATCAGATAATACTTTTTTTTTAATGGAAGAGCCTTGGTAGGTTAAACGTCCTTCACTTATTCCTTAAGCACATACGTCACAACTCTTTTATCTGTGGACATTTTGCTTCTCTAGAAGATTTGTAGGTTCGTTCCACCAGTGTTTATAGGGCTGTTATCTCAGCTCCGTGAGCATGATATAACGGTGGCATTTTGAACTCTCCCTACTTTTGAAGTAAGTTCCAGAGATCCATACACAACTGACCTCAGAGAAAGGAAAAGGAATAAATGCATGGTCTCTTCATCAAGTGCAGAAAGGAACATTCCTCTTGTTTTTCTGACAGTTCTACCAGCAATATGATTTAACCATTTGTGTGTTAAACACCCACCCCACCACTGTATGCAGTTAAATCACCTCTATCTTTTCAATCAGCTGTTTTAGGTTTACTTGCGTAACTAAACAGCAGGCTTCTGTATTTTTATAGCATCCAGAAAGAGCTACTGGTAATGACAAATACAGTTCAATCATGCTTTTCCTTTGAACATTTGGTTTTCTGTACTCTCTTCTTTCTGTTGAACCTATTTCATATCACCTTTTTAAACTTGAACTCTCTAAAACAGCTGTGCTTCTTCGCTTTTCTTGTACAACTGAGTACTTGGGTAGCAAGTGGACTCTGGATTAGATACAGGCCATACTGTGTGGATGGACAGAAGCTGAGAAAGCTCTTTCCTCTCCACTTCACTCACGTAAGCAATGGTCCAACTGCTGTGTAGAATGCTGCACAACAGCAGTGCGTGCATGCAGAGCTCTGGGCAGTACTCATTTCCACAGGTCTGTGCGTGTGAACAAATTTGCCCATATTTTCCTTGAGAAGACCTCAGTCCTCCTTCCAGGCCAGAGTGATTTTCCACCACCGTTTTCGTTGAGTTCATAATTTACTACTCACTTAAAAATTCAGCAGACAGCATTCCAAAGTGGCACAATTTAGTCAGAGTGTCATGGTGCTCTTTAATGAGGTATTTTAAAGAAGTATTTTTAAAACATCTATCTTGCAGCCAAGGATCTACCCCCAAGGCAAGCAATGAGTTTAAGTCTGTTCCTGATCTTCATCAATTATACAAATGAGAAAAAAAGAAACTGTACTGTACATGAAATATCTATTTCTTTATCCTGTATGGAATTTCAAAATGAAAATCTATTCAAATCAGAACTTTCAGAGATATTAATTTTTTATAGTTTCATGAGTTTCTGTTAATCTTCTGATGACTCTGGAAAGCTTGGCAGTTGGCATTTTCTGTATTTACTAATCTAAAAAAATCTTTTAAAATGGACTTTGCTCTGACTGCCTCTAACGTTGGAATTAGTTTTAATCAAGGAGTTATGTAATAGATTTTAAAGTCTGAGGCCCTAATTAAAATACAATTCCTGTTACACAATCTGAAAATATTTTCAGATTACTTTTCCAGTAAACCTTTAAACTAAACGATTTTGCACCATTAGGTCAATTTCTTATGCAATAAACTCTTTGTGACCACATATCTATCATTGTTGTCATTCTTGTATCAGCTGAACATCTTTCCAGAAGTAACCTTTCCACGAGGGAGACTAACTCCTGCCTACCCTTGATTCTTTTAGACTAAGGAGAAGAAAGATGATGCAAAAGGGGCAAGTATATCATGTGTGCTGGTTCATTCAGTCTGCCCAAAGATAATTAGCCCACTGACATCCAAATATATCTTTCCAGCCTTGTCAGGGTTTTATTTCCTTCTCAATAAACCTAAACAAAGTGTTTCACAAGCCTTTAGATAAAAGAAATTGTGCTCCTAAATATGTTATATAAAATGATGAAAAAAGACAGTGGTAGATGTGATGCTTTAGTTCCATGAGTATGAGTTACACAAAGAATGTAAATTATCAGCATAACTTTTTTTTTTTTTCTTTTTAATTATAGAGCTAGGAAGTGTAAGCTAGAAAAGCAAATATCCAACTATAAACATCTGGAAAAAGTCCGAAACACAAAATTCTCACTGTCATTGGTAGCAGCACAGTGGCAGAGGTGATGTAGTGAGATAACAGAGGCTGTGCATTGGCATTCTTGAGGCTTAAGAATAGTGATCCATTAGATATTCTATTTCCATATTTGAAGGGAAACATCAATGCTTGACATAACTGAGAACGTGAAATTCTCAATACTGAATAAAATTGAAGAATAAAGGGAAAGCATTACAAGCTCAGAGAATGATCCGTTGGGGCTTTTTTCTGCAACTGGGCTGGAGCTGCTCCTGTGTGGCACCCAGGACATGTTTTGATCTACGAACACTTTTGTTGCCCCCATATTAGCTGTTAATGGCACCTGTTGCACTAAGCCTTTCTAATTTTTCAGATAATCCTGAAACATCAGAAGGACTCCCTCCCCAACCCTCCCCCTCACATCTCTCATCACCTTCAAGTGTAATAAAACACTCGGCCAGAAAAGAATCTCTGAAAGGGGATTACAACCCTTCAGGCCAGGAAGGTAAGGAAAACACTTCCAGCACTGAGCAGTAAACTACTACACAAGCAGAGGTGAAATTTCAACTTCAAATTTGTCCTCCAGCTCCAGAGACTGAGAGTCAAAAGACATGAAAGTGAATTAAAAGGATGTTGTGAAAGAAATACTTTAATTTTTAGCAGCTGTTCTGGCTTACAGTGAATTAATAAACACCTGCTGAAAAACCTGAGATAAGCATTAAAGTTAGTGAGTATGTATAGCAACCATACAAGGAAAACTGATATAATTCTCAATGCCAGTTAAACTAAATATAATTTTGCCTTAAATAATACTTTATACTGTGCAGTTAACTCCATTACTCATACTGGAGAAACTAAGAGATCTACATTCACTGGCTCATGAGAGTGCATGGTAATCCAGGGTTGAGAGTTCTGCTATTATTTATGCTGTTCACCTATTAGTCATTTCACATAAAATCTTTCTTTCCCACTTGAATCCCAACCGAATGAAAGAGAAAACTAATTTATTTCATAAAAGAGAAAAACCAAAAACGTTCTACCCAGGATGACACTTCTTAGATGCTACCCTCCCCACTGCAGTTGTAGCATTTACATTAAAGCATTACAGTTTGTTTCGAAGCTTCCCAGAAGAATTTTGGAACAATTTTTATTCTATTATCTCTTGAGTACAGTGCTTTGCCATTACTGAGACATAGTCCTGCCTCGGTAGCAAAACTCTATTGGCTTTTGACATTATTTTAGTGGGAATAGGATACAAATTTATCTTTACATAATAAATATTTCTTCAGTCTCTAAGGTACTGAGAACCTGTAGCTGTTGAACCATTCCATGCCTTGAACTTTTCAGCCCACACATCACCAGGTTATTCAGCACTTTTATGTTCTCTGCTAGTTTCCCACAATCCATTTCTAAAAAACAATTTATAAAAATACTGGGATCTGCTGAAAACACCAAAAAAAGACAATGGAAGCCTAGAGAAGAATTTTAACTCTATATCTGAAAAAGCTCAGATTTGCTCAAGATTCAAAAACTAGAATCCTCTTCTGCATATATGCATAAGCATATAACCAAGCCAAAGCTTCCTTCCATGGTAAGCCATGCTTCCTATACAGATGTGGCTGGAGAGTTTACGAGAAGTAGATTACCAAGTTGTTTGGGGCCTCTTTAAACTCGACTTTCTCTTTCCAGCCTAATACCCTCATAATCAAACTAAAAAGTTCTGGAGCCAAGACAGGTAAGAAGCAAGAATGCCTGCTTTTCTGTTTGGTCTTTGTACATACACTTTACCATTGCTAATGGTCTGATGCAATCTAGAGTAGCTTCATTCTTTTAGCAGCTGAATATGATTCTTCACTGCCAATTAGGCTTAGTTTAACAGCTGCAGATAGCACCATTACTGAGAAATCCCATGCTTTGTGTACTTCTTTAGATACTGAACGCTTGCACTCCTATTATTTGGATATAATGAGCACTTTAAAAATCATTCTGTTGTATAGATTGTTTTGTGTGCTGTACTGACATAATAATAAAACCTGCTTCACGGACATAATCTAATAAAAATGATCTGATAATCTGCAATAGTTGGCAAATTCTGTATGATATAGCTGACTAAGTCATTTATCTTTAGGTAATTCATTTGGACTCAGTCAGAATCAATAGTAACCGAATCTTTGTGCCTGTTTATTCTAGCCCAGTAGAATAAATCGGTGGAAATAAAGTAATCCCTTGGATGAAACTTCCATTTGACAAATATCTGTTTTCCAAAAGCACTTATTATTGTTAAACCTGGACAAGCTACAGAAGAAGCTATGGAGAATATTTGAGTAGAAGAAATACTGTAACAGAGATTGTCTTAGAGTTGCTTCTGGACAGTATGCATTCTGGACATCTATAAAAGGAAATGAAGCACTAAGGGACAACCAGGCATGCCACATCTTGACACCAAAAGCTCTTGACTTGGTAAATCCTGCCGCTTCCTCTAGCAGTGTACCATGGTGACTGAGTGTTTCATGGACTCATTTGTACACGGCCAATGTACCAGCAAGTTGAGCAGAGTCCACAGGCAAACATGATGGCACTGCTGCAAGTGCCATGCAGACAAAAAGAAGCAAGGCAACAACATACTCATATCACAAGGATAACATGGCTTCAAAAGAAGACAAGACAGGAACTAGTATGAACTGTATTCTGCTATGCCTCTTCTCTGTGTTTTTCAGTGCCCAGCAAACAACACAGGCTTGAGGACTGATGGTGAAGACGGCTCTGGCTGCCTGTGGATGCCACGTATGCTGCAGGATGCCTGGGATGTGCTGCACAGCCTGTGTCCACCACCCTCCCCAGATCAGGGCTCTGTCTAGGTCTTTGCCATCCACAACCATAGCCTGCAGACTCATATCTACTTCAAGTCCTCTGCATAGTCTGTCCCCCATGATGTAAGTAAGCACTTCCGTGGTTATCATTCCCTTGGAAAAATGGTTTTCCAGAAATCTAAATATCACAATTCCTCTTGCTTTCTTTTGACATTTAGAGCTCTCCTCTCACAGCCAATTATTTACTTGGTACAAAAATAGTACAAGGTTTCAGAAAGCTGTTGTGTTTTGCGTTCTTTTCTGGGTGGTCAAATCTAGCAAATTGAATAAAGTTGCTCAGATCAAAATTTCTGACTGGACATTCAATTTGGAAAAAGTCCACACTTGGGAGCTCAGCAATGTGAGCTGCAGTTAATATCTAATCTTCCCTCCCCTTCTCTAGCACACACCAGTGTCCAGGAAAGTCTCCTGTACACCCATTTGGACTTTGAATACCTTTTTGTAGCCATTTTCTTATGAAAGAGAAAAGTAAATAAAAACAATATTTAATTCTATTATGAGACAAACAAAAGTACACAGAGCTTCCCCCAGCCAAATTCTAGTCAAAAAGCAAAGCCTCTTGCAGCCAAGTTCCTGGAGAGGAAAGCAGCGTGAAAGAGCCAGGAGACCCTTTCAAAAGCAAAGTCCTTGAGCTGCATACAGCTGGTTGTCCCTCCCTGGGGCCAAGAGGAAGGAGCACTGTAATGCTGCTCCGTGCCTCTCTTCTTCTATGGCTGCAGCCACTTGCAGCTGGGGATGTCATCTGGATGTCACCTGTGGGTTGCTTTGCCTTTTCCAAGGAATGACCTCATCTTTGAGATGCCTGTGTGTGTTTGAGGTGCTGCACATTGGCACTGGTAGGCAGCTGTGCCTGGCACAGCACTGCCTGGGGGGCAGCCTGGTGATCCTGCCGCCAGCCTTACTTCCAAATGCAAACTGCACTTTCCAAATAAAAACTACATTACAAATTCCACTACAAATACCATGATGTTAATACCAAGGACTTTAAAACGTCTACAACATGACTGACATGTTGTGGTCTTTTTCCTAGCCATGAGGCCTTTTCCTCTGACCTCTGGTCAGGCTAACTTGGGTTGTCGCAGACCAGAGTATCCGCCCTCCAAGGAATGAGAGTTTTTCCTTAAGGATGCCACATTCAAGAGGATGTCAGAAGAGTGCTGTGCCACCTGTACATGCAGAAGCTGCAAAAGCTTTCCAGTAGGGCAGCTTGGTGAGCATGGCTTGGGCCTACAGCACCTGGTCCTGGCTGCAGGTTGGCCCGCACCTGAGCTAACGGTCAGGTTACCCATGGTCAGTTAGCACAGCTGCTGCAGGTCTTCTTGCCCCGACTTCAGGGTTCTCTTCTGTTTTTTGTCATGGGTAGTGAGACAGTTTTTGGTTTCTATGGTTTACCAACGGTTTCCCTTACCAACAGATCTATTCCTCTGACAGAAAGCCTGGCACAGCTGGAAACTAGGAGGAAAACCACAAGTGAATGGCCTGGCGCTCACTTACCACTCATCTCCAACCACAGGCCGATGCAGTTGCTGGATTTGACTAACGGCTATCAATCAGCCCAACTGTAGACACTTAGAAAGATATCAGCTAGAAAAGGCTTGAGGGAGAATGTGAGCTGAAAAACAGCACGGTACTTTATTTTTAATGGGTGATGTTGTCTTGGGAACTCATATGTATTTTGCATTTGACAATTAGAAGCATTATTCTGTTTGCCCTTCACTCCATTAATATGCATTTGTTTTCTGCCCAAAGCCAAGGGGAATTCTGCTGCGGTGTTAGGATTAAAGAGAAAACAATCCTGCTTATCAGAAAACTGCAATAACATGAGCAAGTACAGCCTTCTGCCCTCCTTTGTTAGTAAAGTCTGAAGCAAAATGCCATTGTTATTCTATCAGATCACTAAGGTCTCTAAGCTAAATTGTGGCTCGAGTCCATTCAATTTAATAAATGCTTGAAAAAAAAGTCTGTAATAGGCTGGCCACCTATCTGGGGAAGAAGAAAAAATCCAATTTTATTAGGTCTGCTTTGGAAAAACCATCAGCCTCCCACACGACCATGTGCACATGAATGGCAGAAGAATAAAGGAGGAAAAATGCAAAGCACAGAATTTTCAGTGCTGACAAGATCTTTCCAAGGAATGAATCTTCTCCCAGTATAGCTGGTCTGGACTATGGAGAACTTTAATGACACTTGCAACTTAAATCATTCTTATAACAAAACAAGATAATTTCCAAAAATGGCAAAAACAAACTCAAGCCAGAATTGTACAGTACCTTGGTTCAAAGACTGCAAATCAAGCTGTGTAGCTTTTACAGTTCTAAGCTGCAGCATCTACCTTTGCTTATTAAAATAAAGACCAAAAGCAAAACAAAAATAAAAACAAAAAAAGAAAAAAGAAAAAAGGAGTTGTTTGAATTTTGCTCCTACCCAAATCTAACTGTGAGCAAGCAGACAAGTGGATGATTACATTTTCAAGCTGTTGGTCCACTAGATACGTTGGTTTAAGGTCCACTGGAAAACACCAGATAATATGATTGCGAAGTCTGTGTTTAAAATTGCTGCATGATAAAGTGAACAGTTATTTCTCAAAAACATTTAAGAAGTTTGTCAGTTTATAGGTAAACCCTGAGTTACAAACAGCCATTCATAGCCACACTTAGCTCTGATGCTTTTTGCCTACTGTGTTGGTTTTTCTCTTCTAATATCCTTTTTTTTTCCTTTTTCGTGAATTTCTTTTCTGATCCATCCACTTCTTTCCGCTGCCCCACATAAAGAGGACATGAAATTATCTTACAGCTCTCTTCTCTATCTGCTTTTGAAAGGCATTTCAGAAATGTGTTGAAAATGAGAATGGAGCACAAAAAGGACAGGTGAAGCTAAGACCTGAAGAAAGGCCTAATAACATGGAGAAATAGAGGATCCTGTAGGCAAAATGAAATACTATTGCTGCATAGCTAAGCATCCACTTAAAAACAGTGAGGACTAAATCATCAGATATGCTGAAGTACAGGAAAATAACTGACAAAGAATTAAAAGGCCTTTACAACTCCTTCTGTGGCAGTACTGATGCATAAATATCTCTCTTTTCAGGCTTTGTTCACAACATTTTTGTTATATAGAAAGGCAAAACAAAAATGAAGCCATCACTACCACCAGTCAGCATTAACTTTCTCCTGTGTTCAACATGATCAAGATTTCACTCATAATCCTGACCAGGATTTCACGCACAGGGAGAAGTTAAAACCCCACTTTGAATGACAACTTCCGAGAATGTACAAAACCACTCTTAATAAAGATCATTGCAAAAATAAATATAGTTTTTCCCTGCAGAATCCTGTTGATTTTTTCCACCATTTCCTACCCTACAGATTGCATACTACATTGATCCATTGATTCCAGTTGAGGGAAAGCTTCCTAAATGGTGTGTTATTTGAAGATGCTTTCTCTGCCTTCTTCTTGTCCAAACCATATTATCTCCAGTCACATCTTTGCCTGCAGATACACTTGAGCTGTGGCAGGAGTATGTACCCCATACAATCTCTGTGTGGCATAGTATTTTGTTGCTACTGTTTTAGTATATAATACTTTACTGTTGATCACAGACTTAAAAAAATCCTCCTGCTCCCCCAATGCCTTGAGTTTTGAACAGTATTAATGATTTATTTTTTTTTTAAGTGATGACATACTCTTGCTTAATTTGAAGTGAGTGACTCAAAACATATAAATCTTCTGGTCAGGCATGCATTTGTAAATTTACAGATTCACTGTCTCTTCCTCTACACCATCCAAACGCAAAGCAACGAATCATAAGAAATGACTAATCCAAGCTGTGTCTGGAGTAGAGGACCCAGCAATGCAAAATCCAAGCTGTTCTCAGCAATAGCAGAATTTCTGTGAACCACTTTCCCCAAGCCCACGGTCTTCTTTGCTTCTTTTTCCAGACAAAGAACATGCTTTGGCACCTCAGAACCTGTGGTTTTACTGTTGAACGTCTGTCAACAGACATATACCTGTTTTTTCAAAGTGCAACCTTAAAGGACTGCATCTGCAAGAGATTAACACCTCTAGGAACAGCTAATTCAGACCAAATGAGGGCATGATGAAAATGATGCTAGTTAGAACAGCCTAAAGTATGAGCCAGACTGCAAATCTCTTCAGAGTTGAAAGCCACCTGTCCCACTCAAAGCACTGGAGAACCTGGAAGCTCTGTTAAGAGTTATTACTTAGTTATCCACTGGTAAATAGCAGAAACCTGTACCTCCTCCTCTGGATAAATGCATACAGTAGTCACATTGTGATAGCCTGGTTTCCGTTGAAATTACAGTTTATTTGGTGATACTTTGGCCAAAAGATATCAAAATAACCAAATAATTTAAATTCTTGCAAGTTTAGCTTGAACATACTCTCTTGCTTCTGCTTTGCAGTCTCACAAAGACTAGAGCAGATACTGTGAATTCCAGTCTCATCTGTTCAAGTGACTGTTCATATCTCCCACACTGCAACCCTTATTTTGAATGAAAATCTCACGGTCCCCGAGAGTTACCTATCAAGGTTTATTTCATGGAGAAGACAACAAAAAGCTTGTACAGGATCACTGCAAGAAGCACAAACCATGGAACCAGGACAACCTAAGCAATACCCTCTCCTTGCCAGTTTGCAATACTATCTTGAAGAGGGATTTCTCCAGCTAAGTGCTTAGGTGTTGTACTTACACACATTAACAGAGATTAGCTCTTCCACGTTTTGTGCCATTCTGTCCCACTAAATTGTTTACAGAGAGGTTACAAGCCTCTTTGAAGTCAGGGTTAATTTCAACAATAATTTCATTGAAGCCAAGACTCTACCACGTGATCCATCTAAAAGAGTTATTCTTTTCAGTCAGTAATAGAAGTTCAAACTCCCCTTTCCAGCTTCAGTTTTTGGAGACAACTCAAAAACAGGTGTTCTGGTTGACTATTTTTTTTATGAAACCACTCAATGGTATTTATTTCACAGCATTAACTGAGACAAGGTTGAGTTGATTGCTCTTCCCTTGCTCACAAATGTGGAAGCTGGGGACAGGTGAGTAACACATCTCCTTCCAAAGACCTATCCTATCATTTGCTTCCAGATTCAACACAAAAAAAAAAGTGTGCAGTGGATCTGACAACTGCTTTTAAAATTCTATGAATAACCTATAACTTGTCTGGAAAAGTGAATAAAGATCTTTTATTAGATTTAGTTTGAAAGATTTTGTTACAACTATTGTATCTAAGAATGAATATGAGTGCAAGGCTAGCTTTTAAAAAACAGTTATATGTTTTGCTTATAATTATAGGGAGCTCATATCACAGCATGATCACCATGATGATCAAAGGATGACAAGATAGGCTCTACAGTTTGATTGTATCACATCTCTACACACTGTCACAAGCAACAAGATCCTGGGCTCATGGCTTTTCTGCACACAATGATGCAGTTCCTCTAAGTGGACACATTCATACTATTAAAAGTTGACTTATACAGTTACTGCTTATTTCTCTTTGTGTGTTTCCTTGGGTCCACCAGGAAACTTGTCCCATCATAGGTGTTTTTGTAGAGTTACGAATCTCTTATCCACTGACACAATCTTCAAATATGGTTGGCAATACAATGACTGTCCCACATTTATTAGGTGCTGGTGGAGTAAGCTGAAAAAAGAGCAACTGCTAAGAGCATGATTTAATATTCAAAACTGAATAAATAATAACCTCATACTATTTGCACCAGTATTGTGGCTTAAGAAATTCTGGGCCTGATGATCGTACCAACAGTAGGCTGATTAAAATACCGTGGAGCCGGTGCATGAATGGTCTCAGTAAGATGTCCACGCAAATGGAATTAATTTCCCTCATGGCTGGATAAAACTAGAGGAACTGAGGTAATACTGTTTCAGTTTTTGGTTTGGAGAGGTGGAAACGTTTTCTGGGAAAGGAGCGTCTTTTAAGGTTTGTGTTTGAATAGATACCTGTAACATTACTGAAGACTGCACATGCATTCAGAACACTGCTCTCAGATGCATGACTTCTTCAGCTTGACTGAAGAACAGGCTACAGAAACCTAATGAGCTTTTCTGATGATTTTTAGTTCCACATTTACTACAAATAAATGCAAAGTTGTTTACTCAGTTTTATTGTTACATTTGTCTATCTGGAATTGTTATACAGAAATCTGGCTCATTTATCCTGCATACATACTTACTAACATACTAATCTATGCAGGACTGAAATCATACAGGACTGTCATTTTGAAGACTAGGTCCATATGAATAACTAAGAACTAAGTGATGAAACACTTTTTCTCAAGAATACCTGCTCAGAAGAGAGTCCAAGACCAGCAACAGTTGCTTTTTCTTATAGATTGTTTCACCCAGATTCAGATTTCAGTCTTCTTCCCTTCTCCTCTCACACTCATTCACCTTGATTAAGTACTACGTAATCCAAGCAAGAAGAGAGACAGCCCTTCCCTCCCCTAAACCACTGGTCATGGCTTCCACTTCGGAGCCGCCCTCAGTCCTCCAGCCAGCTGGAAGAGTTCCATGTGTCCAGAAGAAGTAAGGACCTACTCCCAAACTTGCCTTACTCCTTACTGAATTGTTCATTGAATAGGAGGTACAAGATCCTTTCCTACTGGCAAGGAAAATGCTCAGTATTAATCCTTGTTTTTTTACCTAAATATATTACTTGGTCATGTTTTGTAGAAACAAGATTAATGCAAATAGCTCAATATTCTCTGGGCTGAGACAAGACATGCAGACTTCCAGTCTATCTTCTCACTATGCCAAAGGATACCCTATGCCATTAGGCCCACTTTCCGGCTTTATCTGTTAAAGGTTCTGTGATACCAAAGCAAACAAAAACATACTGCACAATTTTCTTTATTGGTCATTATTATCAATGGACCTCAGCTTTTAAATCAAGAAAGGAGCTACTGTGATAAATAAATTTACATGTTTGTCAGCTAAGGACAGTCCACCCAAATATGGCTACAAATGATGGAAATCTACTTGACTAGATATGAGATTAAAAAAACTGAAACTATCCTATAAGGAAATCTGAAAGTAATGCTTCATTTGGGGCTGCTTTCATCAGCAGCTGGGCTTCAGGACACAGTCTTTATTCATTCATACACTCCCAATTTTCATGCCCACAAACCTGATGAGCTGAGATGCTAGTAGGTACACACTGAAGCACAGAAGCCTACAAATCTGCACTGTAACAAAATGTGTAGGTTTTAAAGATAGCTATGATGTTATAGAAATCTCAGATTTTAGGACTTTAGTCCTCAGCTGAGAAGTGCCATTTGGCCAACTGAATCAGCCAATATGTACAAATTTATTCTCTGTGTTAGACATATATTTATTTATTTGTGTATATGAACTCCAATATCTGCCTTCATGTGTTTTGTATCTTTTTTTTTTTTTTTAATACATCTTTTTTGCATTTGTCCTATACTGGTTTGAATTAAGAGTGGTTTAAATTAAATAAAGTGCTTTCCACTTAGAGACATGGCTATCTCTAATATAGCAATGCTGGACGAGTCATACAGAGCTCACTTCCCTCCCATACCTGTCCAAACCTACAGAACCCCGACTGTGCCTGTAACTACCTACAAAACTGTATTCTAGTAAATTCTAGATAAAAAGTGTCTGCACTTTTGAATGTTTGCTTGGCATAAACAGAATTCTGATATATTTTGTGATGCTTTATTTATTTATAGTGTTTTATTTCCAAAAAAGTTAAATATCTGTAATAGCAAAAGACCCAAAGGAGTCTCAGTCTATTTCTTAAAAAAGCTTTAAGATCTTTCAAAGGACAAAAGAGTAGGGAAAGAAGGAAACAAGAACACAGTAAAACAATGAGTTGTCTTAATGTCAAACCAACATGACTTCTAAGTTTTAGTTACACTGTCATACCTTACTCTATGAGCACTAGTGGAAATGCAGATGGGTGATTACTCAAGGGCACTACCATTTTTCAGAATTAGCTGTTCCATTTATTTAATATTTTGGAAATAATCCATGAAGTTTGCAAAATTTCACAGTTTATTGCTACCAAGATCACAGTAACATGGGCTTTCTTTTGCAATCCATGAAGAAAATCAGAAAAACAATATATATCATACAGGGAGTTTTGCAACATTAAGCCAGTACAACCATGGAGATAGCACTCAGTGCTGGTCATTATAGCTTTATGGCAATGAGGTTTTAGGTTAGTATTCCAAATCACGCTTAGATACTGAAGGATGTGAAAGTCATACTGCTTCCAGTGAAACAACATAGTACATACAGACTTGGCAGATGACTGACTTCTACAGTTTTTGACAGTCTCCCAAATTTAGGACTAGAAATGTCAGACTGACCCTGCATTTGGCAGGAATAATAGAAGTTCTGGTTTTATCAAACTGTACTTGAAGTAAGATCACATTTCCCTTAAAAAAAAACTCTGATTTTGTAATATTAATATAATATTTGCATTTGTAAACCAACAGAAAATTTAACTGTCCTTAATTAAATTTACTGTGTTGTACTTTGGGATTTGGAGTCAGTGATACTTTGGGAATCATAATTTCACAAAAATGAAATTAAATTGGTGGTGCTTGCATATGGTAATATTTTTAATCTGCCAGAATGCCACAAATTAAATGAGAAAAAATGAGAGCTTTGAGAAAGTAATAAAGTTCTGTGTTCATTTGTTTTGTCCTGTATCACAGCTGTTGACTCTGCTGCTATTATCAGAAAAAAAAATCAACGGCTTAATGCCATCGTGAACCTGGCAGTATATGAGATAGGACTACATTTTTTAAAGTTGAAAGCAAGGAAGGGCTCAATTGATCCTCCTAAAATCCACATTCTTCTTTTCTCTCATCTTCTGACTTCATTTCTGAGTCAGACACAGAGAGGGTGGAGTGTACTAATTCTACCCAGGCCACTTGACCAGGCAAGAAGCCCAAGAAAAATGATTTTTCCATATACTAATATTAATAAATAGTGGAATCTCAAAGTTCTTTTGCAAGATTCCAACTTGTATTTTGAACTTCACACTATAAATTCATCTCAATCTGCAGCTTTTAAATAGCTGTTTCTCAAGGCCCTCGTAGTATGGCTTTGTCTTTTAAATTGTACTGATTTTGTTTTTTATACCTCTCAGTGTTATCATTTTCTCTCCTGTTTTCTTTATGTATATTCTTTGATTTAACAGTATAGGTGTATCAAAATTATACATACAGTTTCTCTAAGAAGATCACGCAGACTTTTTGCAATGAACTCAATGGAAATGCATGTGTTTGGGTTAATATTGAGACAGGTCTATCTTGCTAAGGTTCTTGAGGGGTTGTTCCTCTTCACACCCTACAGTCTCAATCTCAGTGTACTACCACAGGGAATGATAGCACACATATTTCTCTTGCATTCACAAATCAACTCCATCTAGCTACAATATTTCATAGCAAAATAGTTCTGATTGTTACTTTAATTGAATCAGCCAATCTTTAATCTTTTTTTTCTTTTTAACCTGCATTTAACTGTCTCCGTTCCCCTGCACCCTAGCAAAAGAGCTCATTCTTCAAATTCCTACCTCTGTTTCCAGAAATCAACTTTACAATGACTTCCAAAATCTCAGATATGCCAAGTGAGGACTATGAGCAAACAACTGATGGTCTAATGCAAACACCAGAGCAAGAAGACTCTGGTGAATGCTGAGCCCTTTCTAGAATGCAGCTTTACTCAAAATAATCAACAGCTCCTCTAGCTCATATTTATCTGCATTTGGATTCAGGTGTAACAGAAATACATTGCTTGTATACACTTTACCAAGAGCTCAGGGAGACTCCTACTGAAAGACTCCAAAATTGTGAAAGGTATGAATTTGCAACAGATGCTTATGTTCTGTGCTGTAAATGAAGCATCCTATCAGTCCTACCAGTCCTTTCCAACATTAACATGATCCAAGGTATTGTGCCAGAAATCACTGCACATTCTTTTAACTTTCAAATTAAAAAAAAAAAAAAAAAAAGAAGAAAGTAAAGTAGCATTTCTTACTTTCGACGGAACATTTCTGCAAATATGCAACCAACACTCCAAAGATCAACTGGTGTTGCATAGCTGGACTGAAGCAAAACTTCAGGAGCTCTATACCACAAAGTAACAACCTGAAAAACAAAATGAAAGGTAAGTTACAGCAAGCTTAGCTGTAGAACTAAAACCTCAGAAGTGTTACTGTACACAGATGCAATTTAGCTTCATCCAAACAGCAAAGCCCCACAGATTCAGGCAATCTTATTTGACCAGGGTCTTGCATGGAGAAGCATGTGGGTAAGCTGCAATAACAACAAATCAGGTAGTGCCATTTCTCCAGAACAGAGCAGTTCAACAGTACAACAAAAATGTAGTATCACAGTTAAGCATTGGCATGATACTACAGTATCTCTGTCAGAACAGCTCTTTGAACCTTATGCAACTTACAGAACCCAAATGTTTTCCAGTGGATGTTCAGATTCTCTGTAGAGCAAACATTAAACTTGTTGATCAAGGGCTGCTTTTCTTAACCACTTTATTAGACTTCCTGGGTGTCATCACCCAAGTGCCAAATTGGAAGCCAGAAAGTTAAAGAATCCTGTAGGTTTAGCTACGAGATAAATCAGAACCTGTTGCCCATGTTTATCCTAAGCTCTTCATAGTTCAGCAAGTATTTTTTTTTTTTCTTGCAAAAGGAATGGTGTTAATGGAGCTGGACTGGCCAACTTGGGTAAATGTGTCCTACCTGTTTCAAAAGTTCTTTCTTCATATTGAACTGAAGACATTTATTATTTTAGCAGATGGATACGTTTTAAGTTAAAACCTCCCCAAAGCTGTCCATTACAAAAGACATTCAGTGCTGTGCATTGTGGTGTCCTTGGACACCAAGATCCTTATGTTGTCTTTGTTTTCACCCAAGCAGCATAGCACTGGGATCCTTGGCAGGTTCCTGACCTTCAGCTCTGTGACTGTCTCTGTTCATGTGCCATGGGTAACAGCAGCACTAACTCCTCCCACAATTTATTTCCAAATGATATAGTCTTTTCCAGGGACATATGCCATGTAAAGTGCCTGCTTTCAGGCAGCCATTCACGTTGCAATGTGTTGTAGAGACACAGCTGGAATTTCACTGACACGGCTCCATTGATGGAGTTTGATGAGTCCTGTATACTGAACCCACAACAGCGATGGGACAGTTTATGTTTACTCCTTTGTTTCTCACAAATCAACCAAATACAGATGAGGCTGACTGTATCTTCAGTATATTTACAGAAGAACACAAAGAGCTTCCTTAGATCTATTATGTAGCTAACATATAATCTCAGAGCCACAGGAGTATCCTGCTCCTGCGTGCATGTGCTTATAATACAACACAGGATTGTCAGCTAAATGGCAATATATTCTCAGTGTGTGCTATAATTTAAATTTCTGTCAATACTAACTCATGGGCAGAAAGGATATCAAAAATTAGTAGTTTCTTTCTCCAACTAACACAAAAGTAAGTATTGGGAAATGCAGTGCTCAGGAGAAGCATGACAAAGCAAAAAAAAAAAAAAAAAAAAAAAGAATGAAGTGCATTGATAACACAAAAATAACTTAAAAATTATGTTAACTAGAATGAATTTCAAAACTGGTATAAAGATATGTATAACAAGAGTGTTGTTTTTTTTTTTTTTCCAAATGATAACCATATAAGCATAAATAACAATGGAAGCAATCAGTTGAATCTACTGGTCAAAGCCAGCAGAAACAAAAGCAAATACAGCATTTATTACGATCATTACATGCCCCGACAGACTTTGGAACTACTGAAAGGCTACTCAAGGGAGGTTCACGGATATTTGCACAAGTGGTCATATTTGCTAACAGTCCTCTTAAACGCTTTGATCTCTATTCATAAAATTTGTCTTTGAAACAGTTCAATAACACGGTGCAAAGTACCGCACCGGCAACCTCAATTCCAGCTACCTGTCCGCATAAACAGATTCCTGTATGGAAACTGAGCACTATTTATTTACCTCGTTCCTGATTGGGTAGTGTACCAATGATGTTTTTCCAAAATGTTTCCCAGCCTATGAAAAAAGGTAAGGTTTCTCCAGAGATTCACAACCGGGACAGAAGACATATACGTAGCACAAGGTCAGGGAATTTTTACTGGAGCTGCCCTACCTGAACCAGAGACAGTTACTCCTACAATAAGTGCAGGGTTTTGGTGAAGCAGAATCTCTCTCTTAAGCCCTGATCTGCACTTTCTCAGGAAACTTGTGGAAAATCTTTCTGAAGAAACATTGGTTTGAGAAATCAAATACAACAAGTTCAACTTGTTATAATGTGCCAAGTGGAAATACCCACGCAACCCACCATTCCCAGTTTGAGACCCTCTCGGCTCTTCTCATACGAAGCGAAAAAACGCTTTATTTCCTCCAGTTCCACATTAAGGACTGTGGGGATGTATGTGAGACAGCTCGGTGAGCCCTTCTGACAACGTACGCTCCACCCTAAGTGCCATTTCCTGGGAAATGCAGCACAGGGGCCACACTGCTCCCAAAAGGCGCCTCGCAGCTCGGCATGCCCTGCACTGCTGCTTCCAGAAGGCCGCAGGCACGCAGCACGCCGGCTGCCTCTCCCACGTGGCCGCACGCTGGCACAGCTCCCCAGCGCGCACCCTGCTGCCCTCAGTGCACGTGTTTGCAGGGGAGCGGGAGATTTGGTTTCTCAGTAATTTGGAAACTTAAACCTTAAGAAAGACTTCCAAAGTCTTGCAGCTCAATTCCAGCAACTGCCTGATGGCTTTGTAGTCAGAGAGGAAGTGATCAGTGAAGTGCTGTTCTGATATGCTCTACCATTATGGCAATTATAAAAGTGATCAAGTAACACAGTTTGTAATATGCAAGTCTGTGTTTCAAAACCTGAACATGAAAGGACTCAACGTTTACTAACTGTCAGTTTGCACACAAGTAATGCCACATATGGCTTCTGCATTGCTCAGGGCCTTCTGCAAAGCATGGGGTGTGCAGATGATGTAGTGCTTCTGACACAGAGTTTCACACTCCCTTTTGCTTACCATAGAAACCAAGAAAATATTTGTGGACATTCCATTAACATTTGCAGATAAGTAGAAACGAAAATTATTCTGAACACAGGATATGGTGGCTGAACAACTAGATCATCGCTTCCTCTTTAGTATGGTTCTGACTTAGAATGAAAAAATGCTTTGCTTAGGTAAGCCACATCACCGGTAAGACGCGCTCTCCATGCACAGCAGCGAGCATGCACGGCACTTCGGTGCTGCTTCCTGACACAGCCCCCTTTTTAGGACCAAAATCTCAAACTTCTGTACTGTTATACTTTGCTTAAATTCTGCTGGCCCTGAAAATTTGCCACTTGTAATGTGGCAGTTGGTGACCACTCTGCAGGAAAAGGCATTTGTGCTCACACACTGACAGAGATCCTAATGCAGTGCAAGGCTCCCGTCTACCCCTGAGGTTGCAGGCCTCAGAGAGCATGCTGCATTTTAGTCCTCTCAGCTAATGAACTTCCTTCTGTTGCCTCCTCCCTTCCCCTTACCCACCCAGCTTCTTTATCCCCTCTCTTGCTCCAGCCCGTTTTCTTTCAGCTGTCCCCTAGCTCCTCTCCCAGCTCTGCCATGTGCCAGTGATTCCCTGATGTCACCAAACATGCTTAATCCGGTGCTGCACATGTACAAACAGCCAAGTAGACATGGTCTGCTTCCTGAGCACCCCAAGATCCCCAGAATGTCATACTTGGTTTCCTCTTCTTCCAGCTGCCCCCAAATGCTCCAGAACCAAATTAGCTCCTTTTCCCCTTTAACCAGCCTTTAGCTTTTCTGCTTTTTCTGCCAGTCCCCAGGATACCATGACTTTTATATTTTCTACAGATCAGTCTACATACAAGAAAACTGGGAATAATTTGCATTGGGACCTAAAGGAGAAACTATACTCCATTTCCACTGTACATTTTGTGACTCTACTATCCAGATGGGATGATAACAGTTAAAGAACAACATCAGTAGCTAGTGCTGCTTTTTATAATTTAAATATCAATAGATTTAGGCAGCATGCCAGAATGAAAACAAATGAAATATATATCTAAGAGGCATGAGAAAGGTAAGAACATCTGCAAAATTGTACCAGTGCTGTGTTGGACTTGCTGAAGATGGGAATGTGCTCAGTAAGAAATAAGGGGAAAGCTGTAATTACAGTCTGAAGAAGGATAATTTTTCTCTGAAATAAAGCTGTTTGCCTTATTATACCTGACAGACACTGCTATCTGGGACCACCTAGCCCCAGGAGGTTCACTCCTGCACTTCATGATACCTATTTCTGATGTAAAATCAAATTATGGTACATATCTGTTCAGTAGCACTGCAAACCCAAGATCTAGGCATCATTGTCTGTCTCAGTTAATTTCCATTTACTTTACAGAGCAGATTTTCACTTCTGGATATCTGCTTAATTTAAAGGGATCTGTGCAAAGCACAGCCCTTTCCAAATATAGTTGCTGTCTGAATAGCATACAGTTCAAAAAAGACAAACAGAGGTTTAGGGATGGGGTTGAGTAACAGAGACACAAAAGACTACATTTCGGTTTGCCACAGACTTTAAGTACAGACCAATGCCCAGTTGCACAGCTACAGGAACAAAGCAGGGATCAGACTGTAACACAGTGGCTATGTCTGTGCTGGGAAATTAAATGGGACAGGAAACGTTCCTTTGGCACGGAGACCAACAGGCACAGAGTGGTCTATGTACATGTTACTAAATTCTCAAGCCTCCAAAAAAAGGTGACCGCATGCAAACTGCTTATTGGGAATGGTCTTTGGTCCATGCTTAACTGTGCCTAGGAACTGTCTGGGGGAAGGCTAGTTGGCATAATTCAAAACCGTGCCAGGAACCATTCTAATAATTTAACAGTATAGACAATTGAGCTCCAGTACCCACAAATGCTTCCTGGCACTCTTTAATCCACCAGCCAGTGAGTCAGACTGTGGCCCTGCATCTTCCTTTCACTTCAGAGAGAAGGCATTTTGCTATGCTTCTCTCATCCCTACAGAACCAGGGGCTCCAAGAGGGCGGCGGGTATGGAACCAGGGCCCACTCCTCATCCCATCCCATTCTGCTCCCAAGGGTGAGCCTTGCAGGAATGCTGATTTCCCCTCCCTTCTCCTTTACTGAGCAGAAGGAAACCGGGCTGGAGGCAGTCAGAACTGTAATTAAATTATGTGATTTGAAATGTTGTGAAAGTTTGTGCATAGAAACGAATGAAAAAAATTGGACAACGTGAAAAGAGATAACTGTTTCTTCTGCTTTTGTATCCTATATCCATAACTATAACTATCCTATATCCATAACTTTTAGCTCAGAGATGTAAAGGTTTATTCAGATATTTTCTCTGTGCTGTGCAGGTATGTGCAGCCAGGCTGTGGGCCTGCTCTGGTCCTCCACACACCAACACAAATCAGCTGCACAGCTGCTACTGTGGGACTGCTCCCCATCTCTGCATCACTTTTCACAGCAACCTCCAGCATGGGGAGAGAACCTTTCCAAAACCCACTTGTCCATGAGACGCAATAATGCCAAGACAACTGACAGTAACATGGGTTTTTCAGACTTAGAATTGTGACTTCAACATATCTTTCATCCCTGGTTTGGAAGCGTAGCACACTTGCTTTGCCTGCTGGGGACTGCCTTACTGTATTTTCCTAACACTGTCCTTAAAATATTCACTGAGCATTCTGGGTTTACAGGGAAAGCCTGGACTCTGTCTCTGAAGACTTATTAACATTGTTAACTGTAACGGAGACAGGTAATAATCTTTATATTATGCAATGTTCCCAGGGACAGCATCAGTCTGAATAATTATATTGATTTTATTCCTTTTTTTGAGTAGTGGTTCTTCCACTACTATGTAGCTGTTTGCAGTTCATCACAGAAGTAGGTATGGCTGGTGAGAATGTTTCTTAGAGAAAGACAGTTATATTTTGTCTTTTTATAGAAATATTAAAATAGTTTTCCTTTTACAGTAAAAGTGAACCAAACTACCCTGGTGGATTTTAGAAAGCACTTCATTTATTGACCAGAAGTTTAATACATACATATAGACAACATCCTTTTGAGTGCTATGAGTCTCATGAAAAGCACACAGTAGCACCAATTTTATCCTTTTACTTACATTTGTCTCAGATTCAGAGGCATGCTTAATTAGCTGCTTCCTGAAAAGTGTAAAGATAGTCCTTCCTATTTCATTAGTTAAACCATCAAGAAAAAAATACCTATTTATAGTAGAGTCAAGTCCTGATCACACATAGCATCCACTATCAAGTTGTTATTTCAGATCATGAGCTCTTCTTTTTGATGTTAAAACATTTGTGATTTGAAGAAAGGAAGATTTTGCACCAACAGTAAGGTAGAAAGTAAAGAACCATTCATTTCTTTGGTGGTTTATACACACAAAACTGATCAAAATTTTGTTTTTTTATTTCTAGGAAGAACCACATAACCGAGCGTGGTGGTGGTGCTGGAGAATATTTCTAGGTACATCCGTTGTCAGCCTGAGTGATGTTATGTGTACGTATGTATGTGTGTGTGTGTTTGCACTTCATACATGCAAATACAGATACTTGCGGAAGACACTTTACCTACATTCAGTGGCTTTTACCTCAAGAGTTTCTGTGCTGCTGTGTGCAAAAGCTACTAGAAAGGAAAAGTGGCTCTTTATATGAGGTAATATTTTCACGCACTAGGTGGAACTCAGAACTTATCTCAAAACTAATACAAGGAAATATATTTCCATTAAACTGAAAATTTCACAGAATTGTGTACTGATACTATGCTGAGAACCTTTCTTAGAGACGACTAGAAACTTCACTTGAAAAGCATTTTATCTTTATATGAAGAGAAAGAAGCAAAAATAACATTAGCAGCATCACAGTACCTGATTCAGGGACCATGGAGGAGAGACTTGCCAATGCTCCCTCTCTGTTAAAATCAAAACCATGATGCCCTAATCTCTGAGCTGCAGAGAAGCCTTCTGTGGAATATGGGACAACCCCGATTTTTACAGAAGTGGTCAGCTTTGCATGCAATGAGGTTTGTCCTGATATTGCAGTGTATTTATACAGAGATCTGGCTGCAGCAATCTGTCTCATTTCCACTCACATTAGTCACCTGCTGCTTTTAGATAGCTGATGAAATGGTCATAATTTCTAGTATCATACTTCCAGCCTTCTTCCAGTTGCTTTGCTCCACCACAAAACCAACCTTCCTAGTATCCTCCGTATTCCACTGGGATGGCTGGCATCCAGCTCTTCTCTGGTCTCCCACCTCATTTATCGCCAGTCCTGGGAGAATGAGAATATGCAGCTCTAACTTGCTAACGACCAAACCATGGTCCCCAATATAAGGGGATGCTGGGCTTCTCCGGAAGCTGCCCATGTGACTGCCTAATCTCTTCCTGAGTTCATCATGGCTAAACTAGAATACTTAAGCCTTGCCACTTATGGGTTGGCTTTATAATGAAGACCAGCTTTCCCCTGCTACTAGAAAATTGGAGTCTAGTTAACAGAAAAATGCCTCTCTACTTCCTGGGTTCTGTGTTAAGCTTTGATTCTCAACAGAAGAAATAAAGCAAAACAAACCATGGATGCCACTGCAGGCCTCTCTCCCATGGAGCTTGGGTACATTTCTATTTCAAACCATCTTTAACAAAAGGAGATGATGCACACAAAAAACGAGTCTCAAAGGATAGATTAAATGCTGCAAGTTATCTAGGTGAGAGACTTGACTGTGGTCTCTGCACCTCCTTCCAGAATGTGGCATTAAAAAGCTTTTAATGAAATAAGAACACAAAAAATGGCTTGAACAAATGAGTCACTTTGAAAAAGAAGGGAAGAATCCATACAATTTACAGGCATATGTAAACTAGCACTGAGTGCTAGTTTAACAAAGAATTATAGTAGGAACTGGGATTGTTATATATTGTTATTAAGAAAAGTTTTCTAGTTTGGGACTCTTTAAGAGGGGAAAATTGGTGCAAGAACCTTCCACAAGACACAGTTTTCGTTCAGTTGAGAGTGAAACTTATAAACCAATGTTGTGCTTTGATCTCTTGGCAAGACCTGATCAGGAAAGTAAGGATACAAATTGTGATCAGTGCATATTTAGGTAAGAAAGCTGTACCTTGCCTGCATATCGGCAGTGTGTGCAGCAGGCATGTGTGCATCAGCAGGTTAGTCGCTAAATACCTACCTAGTCTACATCAAGAATGTGTAGCAGGGGCAAAATAAGTTTAATCTCAATTAATCTGAAAATATTTCTCCAAGTGTGTTTTCTACTTAAAGTCTGATTTGGACAAGAGTAGTCTCCAGCACACCTAAAATTAAGAAATTTTTCTGGGTAATTTATAAAACTGATTTCATATTACTTTTTCTATAACGAAGCTACATTTTAGATACCATTGTTAAAAATTCTTTTTGTCACTTCAGGCTCTGTTCATTGCTACGTCCTATCAACTCCTATGAGACACATCCATTTACTATGACACTAATTGTTGTAATTTTTCCCCGTCAATATTCCATGGTATGGTAGGGTCTTCTAGTACATTATGAAGTGTTATGCAGCCACATAGGCCTTCTTCTCCAAAGAAGATTGGTGCTGCGACACCCCTGCTAAAAGTGTAAACTTGTGCTGCTACTGATAAAGGCTCTAGCAAGGCTTAAATAGGAGCCTGGAGGCAAAGCACCAATGATAGGATAAAATGGCTGGTGGAGCAACATCTGTCATGGATACTGAAATGAAGCAACAGCTACAGTTAAACCTCCTATATTACAGCAATCCCCAAAAAGAACCCAGGATTGCAAACAAGGGAGCTTTTCTGCAACAAAAACTCCTCTTGGGATGCCTCTTCTCACTGCTTTGCAAGGATGCAAACTTCAGTCATCGCCATGACAGCTGACAATGAAGATGGACCTTTCTACACCTGCAGTATTAAGAATTTGGGCAACTCTGAACACTGCAAATCTGTCCTACATCTGAAATTGAATGTGGTAGATTTTACTTAAGCCTCAATAAATGCATGGCTTTAAATTAAAGTAAGCAGAAGTGTAAATGATACGTTAGAAATGGAACTAAACAAGATTCCTCAAAATAACGTTTGAGGAAACAAAAATTCTCATGAAATATCTTTCTACACACAAGTGAGAAATGAGGTTTGGAAGCATAAAGGTTTCCAAAAAAGAAGATTAACTTTCCATATATAGGTGTAATATATGGATAGGTACACGTATTTATGTACACACATACATGACCACAGCCAAGACAAGGACCTGCTGTAGGCCTACAATTTCATGGCAAAGCACGAAGACTTTTCACAGAAAGGTCACAAAGGGTAAGAGGAGGCTCCAGAGTATTTGAATCATATATTAAATAGCTTTGTAGACTGCAGACCCACAAAAATGCTGGGCACAATCCACTGATTTTCCAAAGCTATAAGCTTTGGAGGCATCTTTACTGGCTAAATTCCTCTTCTTCTAATCTGAATGTATCTGTGAGTCTTCACTGTAGCTGATCACATATTTGGAAAAGCCTATGTTGCAAGAACAAATAGCTCTACTGCATGTGATGTATATTTAGGCAGACAGTACCCTAGATACCTGGATGTTTTCCACAGAAGTCCATATGGGGTCCCACCTAGGGAAGGCTGTGACTAAGAGTGGTGATAGAAGCAATACATGTCTGCATCTACATTAACATCTTATACAGATGTTTTTATGTTAATCTCAAAGTGGAAACTCAGCCTGAAGGGGACTTACCAAGCACCTCCTACATCCAAGAAAATAATTTGACCACTAGGCTAGGGTTTTTTTGGGTGACAATTCTTTCCTCGCCTTTGCTCACGCCAAGTCACCATTCTGCCAGGAGTATATGAGTCATGGGGCAAGACTGCGTCTGAAAGTAGCCGAGCGCTTAAGGACAATCAGCTGGAGGGGGCAAGGAGCCGAGTTTCTGGATAACTACTCTCTGTAATGTGTATGCATTTTACATTAGACCATCACTGGATAAAAATAAAAGCAGGCATTAATTACATTAACCAGGCTGGAGTCTACCCTGGATCTAGACAGATTGTATTCTCTCTCTCTGACAGATGGGATTCATAAAAACTCTAGAGGATGGCACTCCATTTTATCCTGTGAAGGAAGAAGCAACATCTCCTCCCTTGTTACTTGATACATCGCTCACTAACCAAAAGTTATGATTCACAGTACAAAGAGAAGCTCAATTTCTTCAAAGAACCCAAAAGAAAATTTCTTCCATTTGTAAATTCTAGAGGACTTCCTAAACTAAAATTAAGATTCTGAAGACTTAGCAGAAAAACAGAATATTGCAATTGCTCCAGAATTACAACTTGTAAGGCTTTATTTCCCATTCTTAACATTAAAGCTTGTATTATCATTTTCTTTTGGAAATTAATTATGCATAGATAGGTTGGGTAAAAAAGATCTGACTTGATCTAGGTCACTAAAGACTCTACTCCATAGTGGTTATAGTCATATAGAAACATAAAATGTTGTATTTGTGAAAATGATATTGTAGAACAGCTTTTTTTCAGATAATTAACCTCTCTCAAAATTGATACAAAGCATCTTATTTAAGCTAGAGAGATAATAACAAGACAATAAAAAAAATGTTCAAGGTAATGAGTGCTTTCATTTTACAAGTTCTCGTGTCTGAGGGCATTGCATCAGGCTAAAGGACAATGAGATAAGAACAATATTGCTAGTTGCTAACAAATGGCAGATAAAAGAGCTCTTCTGGATCCTGATGAAGTGACAGCATTCTACACATTCCAGTGAGTTGAGAAAGTTTTCCTGAGAACAGCAGCTATGTTACATGTGAAGTACCACTAAACACGCGTATCTCTATGTTTTCAAATTCCAGAGTGAGTAATGGCTCTTTCCCTCATCTCTTTAATTTGAACAGAAGCTCGTTCTCTCCTTCTGGACATGTGGGAATAACTTGCTGTGCTTCAGTTTCCATTAAGATGTATAAACGTATGTGCTGAAAGTAAAGAGAAGTTCTGTAGGACGCCATGGCCATGAGCCAATGTTTACAATCCCCTGGGTGGGAAACGCCGGGTGAAAGGCTCTCCATGGCAGGCTGTAGGAGTCTTTGCTGTTGCCGCCAGTGACCTTCTGCCTCTGTTTTCAGAGTAGCTCCCTTGTTAACCCCTTGTACACATTGTCTGCAGAGAGGTCTTAGAGAGGAAACAGTTTCACTGAGGGTCTGAACTTACTTCCAGGTATCCAAGTGACAAGACTCTGATTTCAGTGCTGGTTAAGGAAGCATGGACTAATATACATACGCTGCATCTGCTATCTGTGCTGCTGCACTGAGAGGAATTTTTAATAGTCTAGAACTGGGTTTAGCTGTGCTTTGCATGTTACAAAGTGAACATTTCCAGCTTCAGGCGATGGACATCCTTTATAAGCACAGGGATTGTGAAACATGAGGATATTGAGTCTTCAGGAGAGAAAGAAACATCCAATTTACACAGAAATGTTCTGGCTCTCCATATCCAATCAGATATTTGCTGGGATTCCTCGGGAGGAATGACACTTGAAGACCAGCTGATCTGCATGGGAGCACTCAGTATGGAAAGTAGGTCTGCTACTTTAAAAGGTTTTGCTTAAGAATGAAAAATACAAAACTTAGGAGCTTTCCTCCTGTGTCACAACCCTTTTTTCTGCCCTGTGAATTACTCATGAATCTGGAAGAGTCCTTAAAATAAAAATAGCCATATGAAAAAGGCATTCAAATCTGGTTATCTCAATATGTAATCCATCCTTGAATAAGAAAAATAAATCAAATGGAAAATATACTCAGAGAGCTAGTGTAAATGTTCTAATGGTCTGAGATAGGGAGCCAAGAGCCCTTGTGATAACATCAACCTTGCCACCAGTTGACTACATTGCCTTGGAAAAATCAATTTTGTCGTCCTTATGTGTTTCTCCATCATCACAATGATTCCTGCCCGTGCCTTTTCCACACAAAGATCTGTACTGAGAAAGTCATCCCATGCAAAAATCTCTACAAGGAATTAAGAGTGCCTCCAGAACACTTACACAGAATTAACAGCCAACTGTCAGGGACAGCAATATCCTACCCTCTTCAATGAACTTTCAGAGGAATTCCTGTAAATAGCATCCTTATGTGGCCAGGAAATCCTTCAGTGCATGACTCTGCGGACACTGAGAAGAGGGGAGCAGAGCTAGAAGCTAGAGCTTCTGCAGAGAGACCAAGCCCATGTGCATATGGTACTGGGATCACCAGTCCCTAATGATGCCACATGGTCCAAGGGTCTAAACTTAAAGATATGGAAAGTTTACAACAAGCTGAGAGGAACTCACCTGTTTCTCTAAGGTAAAAATGCCATGCAAAAGAAAGCCAATGTTATCAGTCTGTGTGTTAAAGAAGCCAACTAGAAGCTCACAAAAAGCTGTAGTCTGACTCCAAATACACACGTCATTTTGCCTGATTTCAGTGGGAGCTCCGGGTGGTTAGAGGAAGACATCAGCAGTGGAATCATTTCTATCTCTGTTTTTAATTGTTATTATTTTTGAAAGTAATCTTAGAGACAAAAACTCAGAAATAGCCTATGTGTTCTACAGAGGATACAACTACATATAATAAATACTATCTGCTTTTATTGGAAAATGGCAGTCTGCAGGGAAAAAGTCTTTTTTTATAATCAAAACCAAAAAATTATTTTAGATTTCTTTGTTTTGTTAATATCGTGAGGTTATATTACTTCTCTTTAAAATCATTAGGGTAAGACATTAGGAGTTTACAAGAATAGGCAGTAGGCTGATTATTAGAAGGATACTGCTGATTTTAGATTCAACTTAGTTTTGTAATATAAAGCTTTTGTAAAACAGGTCTAACTGATGTCTTCTTAAAATTTTATTTACAAAGCAAAATCTACTTCAAATATTGGTTAAACTTTGTTTTGTTTTGGGCTCCTCCAGGAAAATCTGAAAGTGAAACTTAAATGAAATAGGAACAAGGATAAAATAATCTTCTAGAATAATCCAGTAAAAGGAAAATAAGGAAACAGCGTAACTAATGATAAAACAATGGATTTTACATCTTCTCAGTTGCAGGAAAAATAAGAGAGGACTTTAGTGCTTCTTCTGAATAACTGAAGTGTTAGTCTGGCAATATGCCTTGAAAGCAATTATGTGGAGACTGATAGTACTTCTTAAAACAATTCTAGGCCTGAACAATAACGTCAGGTACTGTAGATGACCTCTCTTAACTATCTTGTCATTCCTGTCTCTAGATCTTGGGATGACAGTTCACAAGGAAATGCCATACACAGGAATGTCATGTACATGATGTAAGTCACATGTGAGGCACCAATGGAGTTTTAATCTATTAAATCTCATACAAGTACAAAACAGACTACTTATCACTCCCAGAATAAGTAACATATAAATCAGCTCCTTTTTCAACGGCTTGCCTAGTTTTTGACTGGACAAGGAATCAAAGCACTTACGGGAAATGAAGCCTATTCTAATTAATCTGACTTCCAGTGAAGTGTTACATATTTTATGCTGAAAAATAGCTCATTAGGTTGCAAAAATGTGATATGCTTGGACCTTGTACAAAGCATCTGACACTGTCCCATATTACATTCTTGTCTTTAAATTGAAGAGAGAGGGATTTCATGGATGGACCACTCAGTGAGTAAGAAAGTGGCTGGATGGCTGCACTCAAAGAGTTATGGTCAAGTGAAGGCTGGTAACAAGTGGTGCTCCTCAGGGGTTGGTACTGGAACCAGTACTCCTGAACATCTTTCTCAGTGACATGGACAGTGGAACTGAGTGCACTCTCAGCAAGTTTCTGAGCAATACCAAGCTTTGTGGTGCGGTGGGCACACTGGGGGAAAGGATGGACAGGTCTTGTGTGGGCTTGTGTGAATCTCAAAAAGTTCAATGAGACCAAGGTGCAAGGTTGTGCACCTGTGTCAGGATGAATCCAAGCACAAATACAAGCTGGGTAGAGAATGGAAAGGAAATTTTTAACAGGATGAGAGAGTTGGAGTTTTTCAGCAGAAGAGGATGCTCCAGGGTGACCTTTTAGCAGCCTACAAATACCTAAAGGGGGCCCACGGTAAGCTGCATAAGGACATATCACAAAGGCATGTAGTGATAGGACAAGGGGTAATGGTTTTAAATTGAGGTAGACTTAGATTAGTCGTAAGGAAAAAAATCTTCACTATGCAGGTGGTGAGGCATTGGAACAGGCTGCCCATAGAAGTTGTGGATGCTCCATGTCTGCATGCATTCAGGGCTGGGTTGGATGGGCCTTTGGGCAGCCTGATCTAGTGGGAGATGTCCTGCCCATGACAGGAAGGTTGGAACCAGATGATCTTGAATATCCCTTCCAACCAAAACAATTCTATGACTACATGAAAATTATGTCTTCTAAAGACAATTTCTAAACCAATTTCAATATTGTTATGGTTACGTTACCGAGCATAGACCTGCTTTTGCTTACTGATTTCAATAGTACTCAGGAAGTTTCATGCCTGCCAGTGAACAGTATCAAGCTATATTAATCTCTGTCATTCAACCAATTCTATTCATGATGTAGTGTTTTGATATCACATTGGCAGCTAGTGACCAAATGATGTCCCTAATTTTGCACTAATTATATTGATAGATTCCATTAGGGACTGGAAACACAGTTTCTTTCAAGTGAAAAAGAATCAGTTCTCATAGGCAGCTTGGCTTCTACTGAAGGATTCAGAGTCTCTTTGAGACTCTCCTAACTCTTCAGATTCCTTCTGGTAGCTGACAGCATTGCCTTTACTGAAGCAGCTTACAACTTTACCAAGATTTCAATGATTACAACAATATTTCTGTGTTGTATCTCTCTGTCTTATACTCAGCTTTATTGCAATATCTCTGCTTTATTGTACTACTTCAGCTGAAGCAGTTCAGAGGTTTCCACATGTGAGGCTAGGTAAACACAATTGGTTTGCCCATTTTAAATTCTGGTCACCTTCTTTCTGAGAAGCTCCGGTGCCATCATGTTTTAGAACAAAGGCTGTGGGACTTGACCTCTATGCCATCATTGAAAGACTTGGCTGCAAATTTTGCCATGTCATAAATCTGAAAAACAGCACATGCTCAGTAAGGTTTTATACTAGTTTTATTGCATTTTCAGAAAGTTTAGTTTTAAGTGAACACACCTGAGTTCAGCTGCAGGGAGCTGAGTGGTCCATCATGGTATCTCAAGCTCCTGACCGCACAGAAAGCTTGTTACTCTGAAAAAGGTCTATCCAATGTTTGAAGGAGAACCTATCACACTCAGCAGCAGAGATGAAAATAACTGGACAGACTGGGGGAATAGTGTATGTAAGCTCAACACCCCCTTGCTGGCTTAAAGAACAATCTGGGCTGGGAATGTGCATGAGAGATGACACTGACTGAAAAAGAAGACTATTAGTGATGGAGGGAAGAAGAAGGAAAAATGACCAATAAAGCATATAAGACTGGGATCCACAAAAAGCTCTATGAGGAGACGAGGGCTGATGAAGATGGCCTGAATCTGATAGTGAAGATGATAATGGGCGTGATTGGTACCAGTGGGAGGGCAAACTCCACAGAGGATTTGGGGTGGGAGCTAGATTTAGTTGACTAAAGTGACTGAGCTGGAGGAGAGGCAGGAAAACAGATTTGAAGGGAAAATGTACCAGTAGTAGTGTGCTGGAAGATGAATGGGAGCTAACATCTGGGAAATCCACTGGCAACGCGTCCTGCCTCCTTCTAGTATAATCAGCTACTTGTGACAGTCATCCACTACACCAGATACTCTGCAAGCTCAAATTGAAGAAATCTACGTTAGTGATCCATAGTTTCAGCACTGTTGATAAGCACTGCACATATGAATAGAATACCAAGTGAAGAAGTTACTTTTTCTCATATGTTTTTCTTTTTTTTTCAGAAAACTGCACATGTAAAAAGAAATTATGGAATAGATGACTTCCATATTTTGCAGCTAAAACCAATCACAAAAATCTCTGCCCTAAAACCAAAAAACAAAGAAAAAACAAAGTACTTAACGCCAGAAAGAGCATGTGAGTTGGAAGTGAAAACAAGCCTATGGCAACAAGGGTTGCTGGTGACTTGGGGATGGTCCAAGCATATTCAAAAACGCAGTAAATATCTATAACAGTTTAAGCTCACAACAAGAATTTGTTTCCCACCAACTGAAGTATGGACCTGCTGTAGTTGCAAACCCTGTCACTGCCTAAAGCAGTTACTTCTCTTCTCTGTATATACCGACAACTTCCATCAACTCATCTTCTTTGGAGAAGCTGCCTAATAATACCTGCGAGGCTATTTGAACTGTAGAAGAAAATAACAGCAACCTGCTCTTGTTTATTCTCTGCTGTGTTCTAGTAATAACAAAATCACAACACTGTGTACAGTAAATCAGGAGTATAAAACTTCCTTAAAAAGATGCCAATACCCAAACTGCTTATATTGCAAAGGTAATAGAAAAACAGTATCAAACTAACATGTTTATGTAACCTCCTGTTTTTATCCAAGTGTTAATGTTATACTGTGGGGTTTTGCCTAAAGCAGATAACGGTAAGGACTGATTTCATTGATGAGTTTAAAAAGGCAGCATTCACTGCTACTGAGGGTCTCCTCCTTGCAGCTGTTGCAGCGATGGCTTGTACTTCGTGAAATTTTCTCCCTCTTCCCTCTGAAAACCTAACACCTATAATTTAACATTTAAAACACAGCCTCTATTTATGCATCTCAAAGTTCAACAAAAATTCACATGCACTGACAGCATTTTATTTCTCGTAACAAGATCATTAAATTCAGGCAGCAACAACTGAACTGCTCCATACACAGTATATAGTTAAAACTGCACAACTGAAGCCAAAATATGCACAGCTAAAAGGAATGTTACAGGGGGGCCTCTCTTAGTGAACAAAGCAGGCTCAGTTTGGCTCTTTTTCCCTAGCGCTACCACATCCGCACATCGTTAGTTGGAAAATTCCAGATATATGCTGTAATTTTTTGTGCTTTTTTTTCCCAGTACACTTGAGGCTTTAGTGTCCAGATGCCATTTTCCCCCCCTTATCTGTCCCTGGTAGTTTGGGTCTTTGCCAGTTGTGGTCAACAATTAATACAGCAAAAGAAAAATACAGTACACTCCCTGGCAACTGGCAGAGGCTCACAGGAAATACCAAATAAAAACTTTATTATGTATTGTTTAACTATTTTGTTTGCCTGTGGGCCACCCTGTTGTTGGTGTAATTTAGAAAAGCATGCTCCATCTGGATGATCTGTGCGCAGGCTCATTGTTCCCAGAATCTGTCACGCACAATCACTGCTTCAGCCTGTGGCCCTCTGCAGAAAGAAGCAAAGGCATGGCAGCCCTCCAGCCTGCATTCCTTTTCATTAGACAACTTGTGACCAAATGTTAGAATAGAAGAGTAACCTTTTAATATTCATGTAATTAATTTACTTTCCCCTTTAATTATAAACCTTCAAGTGAAAAGAAGAAAATAAAAAGACTTTCCTTCATGATTCTATTCCATTCCCCATCCTTTCTGCTTGTTTTTTTGGGACACAGAAGGTGCCAGGAGTTACACATAGGTACCAGCACCCCTGAATATTGGAAATCCTCGTGGTCATAATATGTGTGTGACTTTTTACTTTACATATTAATTGCTCTGGTACATGGAGCATAATATAAGTTATAATAGAAATGGAGAAATGAAATTCTTCCTATCTATACGCCATTAAAGCATCAGCTTCTTTCTCTTACTCCCTCACACAGTCAATTGAATACAAAGCAATTTTGTATATGAAAACACAATAGACATCTAATTGAATCTCCCTTTCACGCTAAGGCCACCTTATGACTAAAAATATGGTGTCATAACAGATTTTTGCTGTGTGGGCAATTCTGCTTTCCAGGAAAATGGTGCCATTTCCTTCAGCTGAGGTTTGACTAATGCTGAACTAGTTGACATGACATAAAAGTTTGCTCCCCACAACTCTACAAGTGCAACTGACTGCCAAGCAAAACATCTAACGATGTAGATCTCACCATATGAGTTAACTGCAGCACACTGAGCTGAGGCCCTGATTTCTGTGTGGATACCTCTTCATTGCTGCAGACCATTGAAAGAAACCCCATTAGAATAGGTGGTAACTCTAGTAGATAAAGCTAAGTTAGAAACTGCCTCTCTTCAAGTCCCAGGATTTAAGTTCTCGTCTGATTTTGACTGCAGGTTCAATGGCTGATGAGAACATGAAAAACTCACAGAAACCACTTGGCATATCAAAGGACAGGGGTCCAAAAGCAGTCAAGTATCCTATGGTTTCTATAGCAACTGAGGAACTGTTACCGAAACTCACTCATTTTCCTTTTATTAAATAAGGTATACTGCCATGTTAAGTCTGCAAGTGATCAACATAGATGTTAGTGGTTCTGATTAGTTCATCCACCAAGCCATCATCAAAATGGAAAAGCAGATTTTCTGCCTAAGGCCACGTGGGCACAAAGATAATGAGGCAAGCCACAATGCCTTACATGAAGGCAGGACTTTTAAAAGTTTCTGGAATGTCTTGTAATTAGTTTTAAAATACTACATAATTGAATTGGAACAGTTCTGTTTGCAAAGCACCTTTAGCAAAGAAAGAACAAAACTTATGTCATTTATCACATTAATTTCAAATTTGGGGTATAATATTTCACATTTTCACCAGGAAAGAATGTCTGCTATGTGGCAAATAAACTGCTTGCATATAAAAAAGAAGCATCTTCTGTCCAGAGTGCAAAGCAGCAGAACTCAAACACACCTTGGCCTAGAGCAACAAGAAATAATAATAAATAAATAAAAACAAGAAGAATAAAACAAAAACAAAGGAAAAAAAACAACAGTGACAAATCCCTGACACTGTATTCGTGTGGTGTCATTTTCCCTGATGAAGCACTGACTGTCCCTGTCCTTTTTTGCCTCCTCACCTTCTTACTGCTCTCCTGCCTCCCACCTGGCAATATTTAAGGTATGCATAATAATTGAGATGTGCCATTAAATATACTATGTTTGCAGGAAATAAAGAAGTAGGATGGGCTTTATTCTAACCAGAACAGTGCAATTTTAAAAATTATTGCAGTATATTTATGACACTTAGGATAAAACAACAGTCGAGCTCCTCCTACATCTTCAAATTCCTTCCTCATTTTCATTTCCTGACTAAAGAAGCTAGAGTGACAATGTAAAAGCATTAAATTGCATTTCTGAGAGGATAATACCCCAAGAATGAAGAGCAGTATGCATAACTACACACTTACAAACATCACAGGGGAGTAACATACTGTGTAACATATCAGGAAGATCTTCCAGGAATCTCCCTTCTCCTGAGGATTAGGTGATAGAGTTAAAATCCTTGATTAGAAGCACTACATCAACTAAGAATAACTGATGTATTAACTAGGAATTTATCATAGTAGAAACGTACAATACTTTTCCATAAACAGACAGTGTGATAAAGGTCTTTAAAAAAGGCTATGAAAGAATACTAGATCTTGACTGTAATCTGTACAGCCCTTATCACAGTGACGTTTCTGGATCTTAAAAGTGAATATTTTCTGCTGAGGGAATTACGACAGCAAAAGCTTAGCTGTAGGAAATTTCTTTCCTGATGTCAGAAAATAAACCTGTAGTTTCTCTAAATGGACTTATTCTGACAGGATTCTGTCATCTTTACAGCCCATCAACTTCAGTTCTGCTGGACAAATGTGGGAATACTTTGCAGTGTCAGTTCTGTTCCAAGTCCACACATAGATGTATACAATTAGCAAAAGGAATTTTCCAGAAGATTGCAGCAGAATCATGCAGGAGGGAACAGTTTTGCTGAGCTCCTCAGTTGGACAACGTACTTACACAAACACGTTAATTCTGGGAAGTCCCAAAGCAGTATTCAGAGCGGGATATTTCAGTCCTGAAATGAATTTTCAGTCAGGTCTGAAGGATATTCCTTCTCCATTTCAGAATGCATCTAGCCAGAAATTACTGAGAGGGTGACACTCACAACTCTGAATGGGTTCCACAAATGAAAGGACACGTAGAGAATCTTCAGAAGAAAATGTTAGACCCAACAAACTTATATGGTCTGTCACACACTCGTGCTGTCTTTTCAGACTTCTGGGTTTAATTACAGCTATCATCTGTTGAGCTAGTCATGTTATTATTCTAATGTAAATCAGACAACCTGGTGCTTGCATACTATTCTTTCTGCACAATGATGTGAAGAACTGGAAACAGCAATTCCTTGATGTCGAGAATCCAACTGATAAAGAAATCTCTCTGTGAAGGCGAGGGATGGAACTATCAAGCAGAGCTGGATGATGAAGTCCTCTCCAAATATAAGGGAAATGAGAACATTTACACATACGGATTAAGGAAAAAAATCAAAGTTTGGGGAAAAAGGTATCACTGCTTGCAAATTCCAAGAACAGGAGTTTTTACTATTGCTCTTCTGTGAGTTTGTGGTAATGTCCAATGCTAGCAAAGCGGATAAACCTGAATTAGCACACATTTAGAGTTAGCAGTGTATGACTCCTGTTTTCAGGCAGAGGACCTGACGGTTTGATAGTGCAGGAGTTAATCTGTCCAATGTGGCTATACATAGAATGTGCACAGAGACTTCTCACAGCAGGGTGGGAACTCCACCCCTTTTAGGGCCTCCAGAACTCTCTGCAGAGTAAATATATAGCTGATGTAGCAAACACAAAGTAGTGCGAAACAGAATTCAGGAAACTCAGGCGTAGTTTAGAAGATATTTACATTGACTATAAAAATCTGAAAACAGTGTTTACATTGATAGAGGCTTTCTTCTTTTCAGGCTTAACAGAAATTCTTTATCCAAACTTGTCAAAACACAATGTGTGCACTTTCTAATTTTTAATTTGTGTTTACCTGATACAAACATGCATTTTTTCTATAATTATTTTATCTAATGCTGCTTTTTAATATAAGCTTTAACTTAACTTAATAATGGGGAGATGTTACTATTTTAGTTTTGCTGACAACTCCAGTTACGGATACCTTTTATGTAGCACTGAATGCTGAGGTAGCGGATCTCACCTGGCTACTCTGATTTTTAAATGATGTACTCCAAGTATTACTTAACGTCTTTCAATGCCTCTTCATATTCTTGAGCTGCTATAGAACTTTTCATTCACTCACTCATTGAAAATGAATCACCTGCAAGGAAGGCCTTGAGAAGCTTACTTTGCTATTATGACACCGCTGTGCTAACACTAGAAAAAAAAAGCAGTCTGTACTCTGCAAAGTACTGTGGGAAGTCTGTGGTAAAAGCCCCTGACCTGAGTACATCAAACGCGATTTCTGAAGGTCATTTCTGTTCTCTGTATACTCCACTCCTCCAAAGCAGTTTGAATGTTAGTTCAAAGAAAGTGCTTCTATTTTCCAAATAGGATGTGAAAACCCGGACTGAGATCCTGGCCACGGTGCAGCTATAGGGATTGCCTGCATCGAAGCTAGGATTTCATGTCCTGAAGATTCAAAAAACAGTGTGACGGTTCACCTTCGGCAAAAAGCTAAAGCTAAACCAAACTTGAAGCTAAAACCAAAAAGAAATAATTTTTTTGCTCCATGTTTTTTAGTTTTATTTTTTGCCTTCACTGATACCAAAAGGATTTTTTCTAGTCAGCTAACTATGCCTGCAGACACCAGGCTTCATGTTTAAAACGCGGCTCATATGATAAATTATTTTCCTGCAAATTCACGTATTTTACTTTTTCCAATGTTGATGGTAATATAAGTGGATTTGATACGCATAGAAAATCACTCACTAGTCCTGTATTTGACTTGAATCCATCTGGGCGCAATGTATGATGCTGTTTGCTTTTAATGTCCTCTCGAACTCCAGTTCAAAATATGCTTAAAGCTCACAGCTCACTTCCCACAAACTGGAAAAGTCCACAGTTCAATGACAATTCTTTTGGCTCCATTCCATCTACTTTATTATGTCTCTAGAAAACCAAGTTGTGTTTTTTAATTAACTGCTTCATTTTTTTTCTCACAAACTGGTAAAAACTAGCTTTCTGGATCTGGGTTATGCACAGACTTTGGTCCATTTAACAAGGTCAGACTGTTTATTCTTGACCAAATTCTTTCCCACTGTAAAAAGGTACTTTTAAATGCCACATTCCAAACCCAGTGCCAGTAAGTCACTGAAGCATATTTTCCCACAAGAACTGATACCATGCACAGGCCCCTCCTTATTTAATTCTTCTGGTGATAAAATTACATAAGGTGCAGGATGTTCTTAGTGTCACAAATCACTTAAATCTCTCTATAGCTTAGTAGTGCTGAATCTACACAGCATCAGCTGTGTCTTCATTAACTTAAATAGTCACATTCATTTCTAAGCAAGAGTGTTCTTTAAAAACTGAGCAGCATTAGACAGTGAAAGAGAAACAGAAAGACAATTAAATACAAAATTTAAATAGAAGGTAAAAATAAAGCAAATGCAAAATATTTTCTACTGACTTAAAGACAGACCCTCTCATTCACCTTATAATTCGGTTTAGTTCAATGAAGCCATGCTGATTTATACCAGCTGAAGTATATGGCTATTCTGATGCACAGATGTAAGAAAATGCAACCTAGCAAAATAGTTCCAATTTGTAAGCTGCTTCCAAGCTGTTTTTCATTTGATGGAACTGAAGTATAAATATGTAAAAACAATTAAGGAAAAAAACATTGCATTAAAAATATACGTCTACTTCCGATCCTCTCAGATTAGTTGTTAAACTGAGCATGTTCTGAGATATATTTTTCTTGCTAATGTAAGATGGCACCTGGAACGTCCCAGTATACTACACTGCACACTAAGATGTTCAAATTTTCCAGCAATCTTCTGCATTTTAGGAATGACTTAATTGGTTTTGTTCTTTCAAATGCAATGTGGAACAGAACACGTAAGAACAATGTTACAAATATGCTTCCAAATACAGCAAGGTTCAAAATCATCTTCTCCTCAGCCATACTATCATTGAAATGACAGTATCAGTGATGGAAGAATCTTCTCTGAAGTGATCAATAACATATCAGTGAAGTAGCCAAAATTGCACCATCCCCATGGATCATAAGAATAAATATGTACTGCCCTTAGTGACTATTAGAACAACTTCACTCAAGTACTCAGAGTGAAGCAAATTAAAAATACAGAATATTCAGGTAATGTGTGTTTGATCATACTTTGATTCAAACAAAACACATGAAAAAAATACCCTGTCAAGTTAAAAAATGTTCATAGGTTTTCCTACCAGTTTTCTTTCACCAAAATCTCAAAATCTTTAACGTGACTGTATATGCTCTAGCATGAAATCTATGCCATGCTCCTATCTTGCGCTGGAAGAACTCAGTCAACACTGTCCAACAGAAAGAACTTGAAAAATAAGCAAACAGTGAAAGAACCATTTTTTGATGAAGAATGGTCTTAAAATTCTTCGGAAAACTACTTGTTTTCTATACTTTATAGTGAACTCTGTAAGAATGCTAAAATATTTCATCATCATCCCTAAGAAAAACCTAGCTTTACGCCAAAGTGAAAGTTTGCCTTTTCCATATTGCCAGTTAGTAGCACTAATACAAAGTAGCACTTGGTTTGTGACTCAGTGTTACTGGTATTCCAAGTGGATTCAGATGCATTATTATTCTTTGAAAACGATTACTCTGAGTGGTATTACGGAAAGTTCATGTTATTCTATAAAGTCTCAACTGATTTAGGGTACTCCCCAAAATATTACAGATTGGCAGCTCCTGACAGCTTCCATTTTCAATCTTACTTTTAGGGTAGTAAGTCTCTTACAGACTTAGGTCTTGCATTTTCTTATACTCAGAAACTTTCCACTTTTTATGTATATAAAAAGTATATGTAGAAGCAAAATATTTTATGCATTTTGTTTGTTTGTTTGTTTGTTTTGATTTTGTTTTTAAGATGGAACATCCTCAGGCCAAATTAGTTTATAGTTTCTGCCTGAAAATCTCATCTGCATAAGGACTCCTATGATATTTTTGTCAGAGGGAGGAGGAGCAAATGACATGAGGTGATCACAGAAGACACATATTTTTTTTTCATTCTGTTTTATAAAAAGGTGTAGAAAATCCTCTCCCCCTGAACAAAACAGTAGGACATAGTTTTTCTCAAGGAAAGCCTTCTCAACATTTTGCTGTATATGTTCGTTCTGACATCTGAGTGTTACCTGTGTGTGTATTTCTTGCACTGCTTCCAATTGCTTCTGTCTCTCTCACACAGATATCTTCTCAAATACAAACTGCTCTTCTGTACTTCCATTCAGATTTCTGCCAAACCTGCTCACCCACATAGCTTAGATTCCTTACTGGCCTTGCATATGCCTTGTGTTTTGGGTGGGAGCTCTCAGTATTTCAGCTATATATTCCAAAAAAGTACTTAATTGCTTTTACAGATTTATCCAAAACTAACGTCTGCATTTATACTTCAGTTAGACTTCATTTCACCGGGAGCTGTCTCAGCTCTGCCCACATCTCGATGGAATTCTTGATAAGTGATGTTCTTTGTGACTCACCCCAAACACAGAAGGAAGAGTCCAGACAGCAGCAGTAGCAGGATAGACTTGAGCTGGATTCATCTCATCTGACTTCAGACTGGACTACAGTGTAGATATTCACATCTCAGCTAGTCACACTCAGCAGTCAATGGAAAGAAGTACATACTTTTAAGAGTCTGATTCATCTGATCTGTGTTAAATGCCGTCTTTAAGAAGAGATATCCCGCCCTTCATTTTCCTGATTACACTGATTAGTACATCTCCTTTGATTACTCCTAGGCTCCACTTGTGATCTGCTTGACTTTATCTACTGCTAACAGCCAACGTGGAAAACAACATTAGGAGTATTATACATTCACTGCAATAAGCATTAATTCTTTTGAGTAAGATATTCATTTTGCATGTTAAAAGGCATACCAAATATTATTATATCATATTTTTCTGAACCAGAGCTAAGAGTAATGCCCAAAACTAGATGAAGGCACATTTCTGCCTATATATTTATTCAAAAAATATTTCATCTTTCTTCTCATCAGCAATAACTTGGCTGTTTAAATGGCAGACTTCCGCAGTTAGACTCTTAAATGGGACACTCAAGGTACAGATTACCTTGTTGTTAAATTAAAAAAAACAAAAAACAAAAAAAAACTTTTCTGCTTCCTAAGCAGAAAGTTCCTACTCCCGTTATTCCACTTTTAAATCTGTAACATGGCCCCAAAACAAAATCAACACGAATTTGCACATTTGCCTTCCCTTCCTTCCTGCCTGAGATTTTAGTCACTAGATTCCCTGCTCATATTTTCCAATTTTAAAGGGTATTTCTATAGACTGTATATGTAGAACAACTTTGCCTTGCATTCAGCAGTACAGACAGCAAAATCCAAAATCATCATTAGGTGTTCCACTATTTTAGCTACTGTCTTACACTGAAATTCTATATGCTACATTTTCAAATTTAATTTTCCTAATTTTTGCAATAGACAACTTCTGTGTGCATTTGAGAATAATAAAATATTTTATTTTCAGGCATCCTATTGAACTTTTTAGTGAGGCTCATCAGTAAATAATTCATGGCCTTTCTACGCTTCATAGAGACAGTTACACACATTAATATCCTAGTATCTAGTGCTGCTGTTCATCTGTCAGACCTAAACAAAAACTCAAGCCAATGCATGTACCTGCAAAGTCTGAATCCAGTGTGGAGGAACTTCCTGAACTATTTTGGAAGTTTTTGTTAGATAACTATAAGGTTATGCCCTGACTAGTCCTGTAATTGTGAAAAGCATTCTGTATTTATCTTTCATGACACTTACATTTAATTGAACATGACACATGACATTTAATTGAATTATTCCTTATTCTTGGAACTGATGTCAATTTTTCTTGCTTTATAAATTATACCTGGTACTCTTTGTCCTTGCCTACAAACACAATTTATTGTATCACAATCTCATTTTTCATTCCCTCCATTTCATTCCATAAACATGGAACTCTTCTGCTTGAGTTTCAGACAAGCAGATTCTGTGGTAGCTTATCATGTTCCGATTCCTCTCAAAAGGAAAAATAGAAAGGAAATATTCAAGATCCATAGCAAATCTCACAAATTCTTATAGTGCATTTGACTTCTTTGTTTTATCTTGATTGCAATTCCCAATCACTGCTAATATATCTTATTAGGCTCCGTGGTATCCCTGTGCTAGAAGAATGCAAGCATCCTCAGGTCTCTCTTCCTCCTCTCTCTAGCTCTTAGTAGGGTTCAAATGCACGAAGGTTGCTAGCTGTCCTTGACTCATACATCACAGCCTGACAGCGTCTCTGAATAGCTGAAGCTGAGTATGAATTCTGAAGCACCATCAGAGCTGGGCTACCAGGAAGACTACCTTTTTCTCACTATTCATTCAGGGTACAATGCCGAAGTCAAGCGTCCATATTTTCCCATATTTTCAGTAGGCATTTCTGCTATTTGAGCTGGGAAATAAGAAGTTGTCAGGAAGAACACTAAGTAAAAGATACAGAATCATTCTCCTGGCTGGTTCATTTTCACTTCCAATTGTTCACTTTACTTCCACAGTAGCCTGTTTTTGCTTAATTTCACACAATGCTTTTTTAGCTCAAGTCTTTGTTGCAGGTTATTTCTGTTACCCAGTTTCAAGTTTATCCAAACTTTTCTGGCATCCTATATTCCATGGAAAGCCCTCTGATAGGGGGCAGGTTGGTTGTCATTCGCTGATGTCACTTGCCAAATCCATTCGTTTTCCAGATGGGGAACGCTGCAAGCAGACTTCTCAATCCATCTGGACTTTTTCAACTTGCTATCCTGACAAATATTCCATTTTTGCCTTCAGATCATTGTTCACATCTATTTGGGAAACTTCCAGGTGGTCTTTTCACTTCCTTAGTGAAGCGTCTCTCTGTTTTATGTCTCATTTTAATTCTCTGCCCTCTCATGTTAGGCTTTTATTAATTGTAACCTCTTTTTGTTATGTTCTAAGAAATAGAACATAGACCTATTTGTTCTATGTCATCTCAATACAGCTAAGCAGTTCACCATTTCTGCCTTTGCAAAATGATTTCACCCTGACATTTATGCCAGGGTGCGTTATGCCTTCTAACATGCTGAAAGCTGTTTCCATTCAGTGAGGAGCTCAAGAAAGATATCTCTGTTAAACTTGACCATATAAATGATGTAAGGACTTGAAAGGGCAAATACAGAGAATCCCTCATCAAGAACAGCCAGTTGCATCACAGAAATTCAGTGAGCTCCCTCTCAGAATCAGTTATATTTATTGCCTGCACTGGTCCTCATATAGGGTGCTTCAGAATCTCAATTCTTGTTTTCTAACTTCCTGACTAAATTAATTTAAGGCTAGTTCACACTATCTAGATCTCATGACTTCGTTCTTCTAGTCATTTTCTCCCTCTCTGCCCCCTTCTGATGTTTTTAGATATAATTTCCATCTACAAAATCATGACTGTGTTACATTTAGTTTTTTTTTCTGTCTCACAGAAAATAGGATCCCCATTCTCTAATCAATAGACACCTTCCCTGTGCCCATTCTTGTTCAAAATCTTTTCTATTAAAAGAAGAAAGCAAACAGTACACAGTATTCTGGATGAGGTCTGATCAACTAATTTGTGTTGTAGGATCAGCATTTTCTCATTTTTAACAAAATACTCTGCATCTAACAGTCTAAATTTCTATTTGCTCTTCTCATGCACCAGACCGGTGACTCACAAGATGGCTTTGATCTTTGCAGCTTGTTATCAAGCTATTGGTAGATACTCAAAACTGAGGAATTCACCTTCTAGATCACTAATTCTTCTAGTGTAATCTATTTTCTTCTGCATTTGTCCACTTAATTCTAAAATATGGTAATTTTAGAGAAATTCAGATTAGGTTGTGTCCTATACTGGAACCTGGATAAACTAGGACTACTAAACTTCCATGGTTTAGCAAATGAGAAAAAAAAAATTATCTTTTCACTTTTCACAAGAACTAATGTATACAGCAACATGTAGTAGATTTCTCTAGGAAGCCAACTACAAGGCCCTGGACATCTGCTACCATTCAGCATATAAAAACAAAGAAAATAATGATGTTAAATTAAGAACGGAAATTGAAGGATGGACATCAAGGAAACTTTCTGAAAGTGATTATATAGAGGTTTTGGAGCAGACTCCCCTGGAGAGTTATGGAATCCCTATTTCTTGACATATTTAAAGTTGACAATAGCAAAACATTAGAAATGACATAACAGAACTATCATGCCTGACTCAGAAAAAGACTGGGTGATTTCAAATCTCTTCTGCTTTTAAGCCCTAGAAATTCCATACTGGTGACACTGGTCAAGTTCTAAATAATGTTAAGCTAAAAGAAATTTCCTCTGGTGTACCTGGACAAGGGAATTTTCAGTTAGGAATAACTTCTACAGCAGGAATTTGCCCAGTGAACAGTGAAAATTTATGGATACTTCCCCAATACTGCAAATTTTTACTGTATGTAAAGCTCTGAGAGCATTTCTGTCAGCAGTGTAGGGATGCCTACCTTCATTCCAGAATAGCAAGTGCTTAAGGGGAGTATGGCAGTGCTCTGCTCATCTTCCTTTCCCCATCTCACATTCAAGAACGCAACAGGCCCATACTTGCTAGCCCTGTGTGTGTTGATAAGAGCATAACCTGGGGCTGTATTATAGTGTTTCAGGATGGTTTGAAATTATGTGGGAACAGTTTTGTAAATACACAAAGAGAGACCTTGTCAAACAATCAAATTGTTTTCACAATCCAACCCTCTCAATTATCTCTGAGAGTAGTTGTAAAAACAGACCCGCTTAAATCATCAGAAAAATGGTACAAAGAAGATGTAAATCACTGGGTGGGGGAAATGCACTACATATTTTTACATCTGAAAGCAGAAAATAGAAGTAAGGGCAGGCAATATCTGGATGCTCTTCTGTAACACAGAGAAAATGCACACTAGTAATTTTCTGCCTTTCCTTATCCCTCTTACACCTAGCCCCCTTGCTTTTTGAGCAGTTTAAGCACAGCTTGTTCCTTGTAATTCCAGTTCTTCTACATCCTAAGTGAGTTCACCAGATATCTGCATGAAAACTTTAGGTGTTACTAACAATGTTTACTGAATCTTGTTAAGCCAAAAAAAAAAAAAAAGGAAAATAAAGAGACAAGACGAGGAAGAAGAACGTAAGAACATTTCATTTTTTCTTCACAGCAACATGTGGAGGCCTATTCACATGGAATACTTTTTTCTCACCATGGGAACTGCTCTGATACAAAATAATACTGGTTTTCAACCAGATCTAGAAAGAAAATGTATCACATAAGTCAAATGAAGAGGAACCTAAGAAAAATTACCACGTGTCAGGTTCAAAACAAAATAATAAACTTTCTTTACAGTATGGAAGTTAGCTGCAGCCAAGAAAATAAAATGTCCAAAAAGAAAAGAGATGAATTTGTGGAGGACAAGTTCGTCAGTAATTATTAAAGACAATGCCTGAGATACAACCTCCAGCACTGAAAATTGCTAAATCTCTGATTGCTGGAGTCTGGTTTCTTGATTTTACTCTCCTTCATAAGCATTCTCTGTTGGACATCATCTTTTGATAAAGAGCATGTTAAACCTTTGGTCTAGCCCAGCAGAAACCTTCTTTGTTCTGATATGAATCGTACAAGGAATTCTATCTTTTCTCCTTTTTTTCCATCAACACAAAGAAGACTTATTCAGCAAGGTTGAACTAGTACCATTGCAGGGCTGCAAAACATGCTCAGCTCAGTGTGGACAAACTCTGTAATCACATGAGATATATTCTAATGCTGCAGCCCTGAAAAGAAGATTATTTGGCACAGAAGACATTCTCATGTGGAGCCAATTTGCTTGTTTACTGTAAAGTAATTTACTTTCTTTTAAAGATTAAAAGATAGTCTTTTTATGGTTCATGATAGTCCTGGGCCTGAATCACAGCAGAGGGTTGCATTCCCTGCATTCCTAGCAGGTCTCAAGGGTGAGTTATGGTATCAGCTGTGGAGGAACAGCACAGAGCCCTGAACTCAGGCCTTGGCACTTGGAGATTAAAAAATACTTCAAACATTAATACAGATACAAGTTTTCTTCAGATACAATAACAGCCTTAAATGAACCAGTAACTGATTGTTCATCTAACATCTTCAAAAAAGGTTAAGTTGGTGTGAACTACGAAGTTCTGAAAAACATTTCCGCGTTTCAGTTTTTCTGAGTCCTCAGCTGACGAACTTCAGATGTGGTTTCATAACCGACTCCAACAAACCTAAGACTGTGATCTCTATGGAGAGGATGACCCCATCCTTCTGCTCACCCTCCTCCGTGTCAGTCAGCGCTTTCACTCACATGGCCATGCTCTGATTTGCGTTGCCTAATCCAACTGAAGATCAGGAACTCCTTTTTGTGCGGCTCATTTTCTGGCGAACTGCAAGTTCATGACCACTATGGGAGCCAACAGTGTGTGGCTGAAAGCAGGACCATCCTTTCTGCAGCAGCAGTAGAAATGCTGTGTCTACTTACGCTGGCTGCAAAATGGCACCCTTAGAATACCATCTCCAGGATGCATTTCTAAGAATAACACCCTTATTTTGTCCCTCTGTGAGCACTCTTCTAGACAAGTCTAAAAGCTTTCAAATATCTTGTGATGGGCAACAAGAATTAATGGTCAGTTTTCAGAATGATCCTATGTCACTATCATGACACTGAACAAAAGCAACTTCTATTCTAATTTCCTAAGTTTGTCTACACATATTTCTGTATTGGCTTTTGATGTTTTATTAAGCAATCTGCTTGTTCATAGATATTTTCACGTAAATCTGAGCTCTCTTTGTGAACATCTGATTGGAGTAAAATCAACATAAATATACATTGAAATGATTTTAGTGAGCTGCTCAGTTTCCTGTCAATGTGCTGCTAATTATTTTTGTTCTTAAGATGGCTCCAGAGATAATGACCCATTTTATATGATGGAAATAGTTTTTCTGATATGGGAGGACACTATCTGGTTGTTTGCTTCACAAAGCAAGATACATGGACCTTTTATGCAGAACTCTATATTAATAGGAAAGAGAGATTTTCCTTAAATAAAGCAACCGATTTAATCACAAAGCATTCCTAACCAACCACAACCTTTCAGCAGCAGCACTCAAAAGCTCAACGACACATATTTTGATCCTTTGATTGGCTGGCTGTGACTCATTTTCCTTTTCAGGGACACTTCGATGGACCCAGAAATGCACCATGAGGGAAGAGCTAAAGATGGGCTCAGACCTACGGTGATGTGCTTCCTCACATCAGTGAAGACTCAGCGCGTACCAAAACAATGTCACCTCCACCTGTCTGAGGGAGCAAAACTTCAATTCTCATCAAAATCAATACGACACAAAATCCAGTGTTGCTTTACTAATTTCACTGAAGCACCTCTTAACACAGCCCAGACTGTGCCTCTGATTCACCAGAGGCAGGCTCTTGATTAATTTCTGTAGGCCCACCCTTGTGTTTGATGTTAACTGTGAGCTATAAGGAGACTGCTGAATCAGGCTCACTCAGGGTTATCCAATGCCTCTCAGGCTAAAGTTGCAATGAGCAGACTCTGGCTTTGCTGGAACATACCTGGCATAGGAAGGGACTCTGCAGGATTTATTACATACACATAAATATTTGGATTTTGGGAAGCATAGTGTCATTGAAAGGTGGCTGAATAAAGAAAGGAAAAGATAGAAAGAACGAATCAAAGCAGAAGAAATTTCTTTGTGTTGTTTCCAAGCTCTTAACTCTCATATTAGCTCAAACAAGAGCCTACATTCACAGTATTTATTTACTAACAAGTGGCATTTATTAGTATCTTACAATGCAGCACTGGGCAGGAAACAGGAAAGTGCTCTTTTCTTTTGGAAGAACTTTTTTCCATCTTTTTTGTTATTCCTTTTGTTGCTGTAACTAATTTATATATTTATTTTACAAAGTAAGCCCAGTTAGCGAAACTTATTTTATGCTCCCTTGCTACTATACCAACAAAACGAAACCCAAGTTCCTGCATGATGTGACATGTAAACCATTTGTGCTGAAGTGACTGCCAGGAAACGGATGGAAAGTTTTTATCCTGAAGAAAAAACACTCAAATAAAATGCTAGCGTAATCTAAAATTATTCACTGACAATAACTACGGGATTTTATGTTTTTTTTTTTTGTCAGCCTAGCAGAGCCCAGCATTAAACAACTTAGGGCATCAGAAGAGAAAGTGATGCATTGTCTGATGTTCAGTAAATCTAAAAGCAAACTTTTTTTTTTAAAGGAAGACATAAAACAATTTTGTTTGCATTTCATGGGAAAAAAAACATCAGTAGTGCTGCCATCTAAGGTAAAGCACACATGTTTTCAAAGAAAGCATTGTGTGTTAGTAACATCTTGCCAGTTTCACTCAGGTTCTTTAAGGCAGGTCATGATTTAAAAGCTGGACATCCCCAGTTCCACCTACATGCTATGATCACAACTGTGCGCTTATCTCAGTGTTCTGCTGTGCCATGATTCAGCTTCATTTATTTTCTTTAAGGCAGCTAGAAGTCAGGAAAGGACTGATGAATGGCTTACTTCTTTTTCACAATGCAACTTCAAATTTTCAAGACGGCCACCTGCTCCTTTGTTGAGAGAAAGTTAAAACCGAGAGCCCATTTTTCTGAGCAACAGAAAAATGTAGATAGTTCATTAGCTTTTACCATCAGACTCTAAAATTACAAAGTCACATCAATTCACCTCTTCTCTCCTATGGAGCTTCTCTGCTATCACAAAGCCTATTCAAAATTTCCCCAAGGGCCAAGACCAACACTAGAAAAAGAGGCTAACTTAGGATGAAACTGAAAGCGTACACTATTATCCTCCATCTGAGACTCCCCGCCCCAACCTCGTTCTCTCTCTCATGCTGTTATTTCAGACCTGTATCAGCGCTCAGCCTGACCACAGCTGGTAGCACTGATCTCCACCCTGCCCCCCCAAGGATGCGTAACATTAGTTTGAATCTTTTATTCAGTCACCGAAGAAAATACCAAGAGGTAAACGACTGCAGCACGCCCAGACAACAGATCTGCCAGAAGGATTGGAGAAGCAACTGGCTGTCAGAGAGAGCCTGCTTTGAAGTTACCACTTGCAGCACCCAGAGAACCAGGGCTGGATTGGTTTGTACTGGATCACTTTCATGGCAAGCTCTTTTTGTCCCAGTTGAAGAGTTCCTTTGTGAGCAAAGAATGAGGACGCATCTTAGGAATGATCTGATACTTCAAAAGATGCTTCTTGTAACAGTTCATTCTGCAGAAGGATTCTCTTCTGAAGGAAATGTTGCAGAGCCCTTGTGTTGATCACCATGTAGCACATGCAATGTGTTTCTTATCCTTGCCTGTCTGCATTATCACTTTTTAATAAAGATCCCAAATCAATCCTTGCAAGCTCAGAGTTTTATTAATTGACAATTAATTGACACATGTTTAGATATATGCTGTTTTTCATAAGGCAATATTTTTTTCTGCAAACACATCAAAACAAATCTGGAAGTCAATGAAAGTTTACTCACTGCCTGGCAAGGATCTGCAATTTAGACTTTATTTTGGGAACAATAAAGGTTTTTAAAAAAATTGTTTCCTGCACTGAATGTTAATGGGGGAAAAAAGCAAAAAAGGATTAGCACTCCAAAGCAGCTTCTCACAAATAAAAGTTAAGTTCAGAAAAGGAAAACTCATTGCCTAATGGGACCAGATAATACACATTTAGTAAGTCTCTAACCAATGCAAATTCTGGAAAAGCAACGAAGGCTGACATTTAAAACCACATCACATTATCACATTGCACGGAGGGCTCGTCTTTGGTTAGTGCACACACAGCAAAAGCTGATTCTGAAGTAAAAACCTTAGCACAAGGTGTTTCAAAAACCACTATTTTTTTAACTTAAGAAAGCAAAGCATCCTTTCTCTTAAGCCTGCCATCAGCATGAACATTCTATCAATACACTGTCTTTGAACACAGCTTTGATTTTTAAAAAAGAAAATCCTGCTAGAGTAAATTTTATGTGTGAAAGCCATAATTCATGCCTAGATCCATACACTTGTCCTTGGCACCTGAATAATTCAACTATTTTAATACTCTTCAGCATAGCTGCAACGACAGCGGCATTGTGTTAACACAGAACTTACTCGCACATGGACACCCTCAGCCTAAGGATCTCTTGTTCACAGCAGTGCTAAGGATATCAGCGCATGGGTTTTGAGCCACTAGTTCCAGCAGGCAAGTATTAGATACTTGAGTACAGGTATACCTTTCACATAAGAGTTCTGGCAGTGTTCTCATACAAGCAGATATTGGTATGGTTTTATCAAAGTAAATGTATTAGAATGTATTAGCGTTGTATTTCTGGGTCTTCTAACCTTCCTTCCTACACAGGCTACATGATCAATCGTGGACAAACTCCAGCACAGTTCTGTAGATGTTTTCTCCTCATGTTATGCACAGCTTTTCAAAAGCACACTGTCAGCAGCCATAGATAACTCCAGTTTTAGTTTAAAGGATTTTATAGATCAATAGAAACAAACACTGAAACTATTACTGTTTCTGACTACCTGATGAAAGATTACAGCAATTTAGGAGCAATCTTTCTCTCCTTTTCTTCAGAGCTCTGTTTTGAGTTTTTGAGTTACAATATGATCAGCCCTCACTGTCCTCAGCTGAGATATTCTTTCAGCTTTGGATTAGGCTACAACCTACAAGCAGTGGAAGAGAAAAACCAAAACCAATCCTAAAACACAAGTTTACTTATGCTTTATGTTAAGAGGATACTTTCATACATTGACCATGATGATGTTTCAGTTTGCTGCTGCTTCCTGCCTTCATTCATACTGACGTCAGAACCCAGGATGTCACTGTCAACTCAGAGTGGTAGTGAGACTCTTACAGCAATAACAGTGGATTGCTTTTTATCAATGTGAGCCAGGCTGACTTCTACAATACAATGCAAAGTGCAAACTGGACACCTTTCAGTTTCTCTTTTCCTTTTCTCCCTTGCCTGTCTTTAGCATAAGTAATACTACCATGGCAGTTGTGATACTTGGAATACAAAATAGAAAATTATTCATGAGCAAGCAACAAAAACAAATGACACCCAACATGTACACAGCGCTGTTCCTCTTCAATACACTTAGGTGTGCCAAGCTAACAACAGCTGATTTTGGAGGCAGGGACAGCAAGTGTGGAAACGGTCAAAAGCAAAGGGCTGGCAGAGCTTTCCTACAAGAATTAATGCAGGAGAAGGCCAGATCTTCTGGGACCAAGCTCATGTCTGAGCCAAGGACAAGCAGGGGAGATCCTTGGAGAGGGGCAACAGTGGCAGGGGATCTAGAGATACTGGAGGTGCTCTTTAACAGCTAGTTTGGGAAATAGCTGTGATTTTAGCTGCCAGGTCCACTTCAGCTGCCTCTAACACAGTGCTATGTGGAATCACTCGCTAAAATATGGGAGCAAACACCAAATCCATATTCACACATGAGAAATCATAGGTGTAAGTGTGGCATTTCCTAAATTATCTGTGTATTTTTTTCAGACAAGACTACTTCAGCATCAACATGAATTTTATCTCAAAATAGATATACTTTGGAAACTTTAACATGCAAAACAAGCCCAAATCACAACAGAAGCTAGACTGCAGAGGTTTCAGAAAACTAGCACATACCTATCCTTCAATGATCAGTCATGATTTAATTTAGAATCAGTAATCAGTAATTGATTACTTTTACAAAGTAACCATAATAAATTCAGTCCAGGTAGGAAAGCAACTGTTTTGCAGACACAAGTAACTTCAACAGTAGAGATGATTTTAGAAGCAGAGTTAAATACCTTACTTATCAGGGCCATAGAGACTAAAGCACTGTGCCAAATTAAAAGAAAAATTAAAAGCTTCCAGAAACTTACCACTGATGTAAGAGCCATCTGAAAACTGTAGATTCGTGCAAGGCCAAAGTCAGCTAACTTGATCTGCCCACTGCTGGTTACAAGGATATTTTGGGGTTTCAGGTCCCGATGCACCACACGATGTGAGTGCAGAAAATCCAGTCCCCGAAACAGCTGAAGCATCATATCCTAAGTATAAGGAAGAAATCAATACGCAATTATCAAGACAAGGCAAACACCCAGCCACAGTCTGCAGAACTAATTTAAGTAAGTATTGACTTGAGATAAAAATACCTATTAATATTAAATGGACAGGATATTGCTAGAACCTGTTGACTTGAATAGGTGCACTTATCAAGTTCACATATCATTTCTACTTGAATTATTTGTGGTTAATTGTTAAAAGCATAAAGACTGTTCAACAAACTTAAATAACAAAAGCATGTCTGCGAAACACAGATCAACTTTTAGTGAATGCTGTCCAAGTAAGAAAAATATATTGCAGCTTTTTGGTTTTAACTTTAAACCACGCACCACTTTGCACTTCCCAGCTGTCTGCTTTGTCTTGTCCCAGTGAAGTGAAATCTTGTTATTCACTTCAATAGGCACAAGCTCTGTTTCAAACAGGAAAGCTAATTAAATGACTGTTTTGTCAGAATTTAATGTTACAGTGGGAAAAAAGTTTACTTGTCAAAACCCATTCTATAGAGTACACTGAAAAGTGTAGAAACTTCTTAGATCAAACTGCAGCACTAAATCAGTGTATTAACTACCATTTGGCTTTCTGTTGTGTTATGGTGATGCAATCTTCCATGACACTTCCACAGCAGAAGACACTATTTCATCTGTACCCATGTTTTCATACTAATCTGTGTAATGTGAAAGGAATGAACCAAGAGACTCAAAACTAAACACTAGAAACCCCCAGAATTCCAAATGAGAGGGATACCATCAACTTGAAAAGTGTATTTGCAAAACAAATAGCTACAAGGAGATGTTGCAGTGAGCAAGAAACAAAAGGAGTAAGTTAATTTTTTGTGTGCACTTGACTTGAGTTGATGAAAGTCCAGCCCTGTGCTTGCTGGTAACATATGTGCTTTCCACAAGCAATGCAATAGGCTCTCCGCCAATCCTGTTGTTAGCAACCAAAATGATCTTGAAGAGGTGGATGGTATGAAACATAGGAAAAAGGTAGGATAAACTGAGTTTGGTTGCTTTTGTTCTTATGATCATCACAGGAACAGGAAAAACCTGACATTTTTTACAAGAAAACATTCAAAGCATACTATGAAAAAGAATCCTATCTGAAAATTGATTTTAAAATAACTCAAAACATTCAACTTGATAATATTGCTTTATCTGGATGTATTTTTAAGATAAACTTTGACACTGCTATGTAATTTAATATAAAATTAAATGTCTCAAGTCATCACCACAGAAAATATTATATAATGTATAAATACTAAGGCTGGAAGTTCTAATCTGACCTCTGATAAAACATGCCCATTATTACATACAGCCTACAACTCCTTCTGCCAAACAGTAGTTAACAGTGGGCTGTTGATACAGAGATCAGTTTTGATTTGAAGATTCAAACGATGAAGATACTAACATGAAACTATGGAATCTGTGGCAACATTTAACTATAATGACCTCTGAAGAATGGTGGTAAACTGAGCTCTCGATTCTGATGCTTTTATTTCCTTTGCTTCCCCAGGAAAAGCAGAGATTTGGTCATTTTGATAACTAGCTTAATAGGGTTTGCTCCTCTAAAACAAATATACAAAGTGTAGTGAATCTTCTTGTATTTTCGTAAGTTCCCTTTGCAACTCAGAAATGTGTGGAAGAGCTACAACTACAGCCCTGCGGGTCCCCAGTAGAATTAAAATGTGTCTTACCTAGTCACTATTTTAACTTACGTCAAATCCCAATAGTCTTTGGATGAGTCTTGAAGAGTTACAGCACATACCAAAAACATTTAACCATGTGGTTATCTTATGCATGTACTTAAAGTTTTCACTGAATTTGGGTCTAACTATTTTATTCCAGACAAACATGATACCGGAAAAAATAACAACTGAATTTAAAGAACTTCAATATTAGTCAGTAGATCCTGGCAAGTCCCTTTTTGTGACATTTCTGCATCCTATTCATTTGTCAAGAATGTAAACTCATTCCTGCAGTTACCAAACATATCAAGAATTTTCTCATGCTGTTTCTGTTTCATATTTCCCCCTCAAGCTCAATGAATGTAGTTCCGCTCTGCTAGTTGCAGAATAATTTCCCTCATCCAGTGGAAGTGCATCCAGTTTTATTAGCATTATCCCAATTGCCACAATTTGTTCTATGTCTGCGTTTCCCTGAGATACTTTCTACTGTGCCTTGGCATACCATACGTTTGATTCACAGTTCAAATCACAATTCATAAAGTAATTGCAAAATGATGCAATTCTATTTGACAAAACAGAAGATTCATTTCTTAGCAGATTTGAATAGTAATCTCTAACAAGTCTAAGAAGCTCTAATCTCAATCAGATATTCTTTGGGTATTTTATATTTACAAATAGATACCAAACAGTGACTGTTGTTTCAAGTTAGAGACTTCTACCAATCTCACCAATCCTACAAGAGCTGTTGCCTGAGTTGAAAATATATATATTATTCCACTGTGATTGCTTTCAGAAAATCATGATCTTAAAACGTTTTCCCTTTTCAGGATGCATTTTCAAAGTACTCTATGCACAGACCTAAAATATTTATCTGTAACTGCTGAAAACTGAGCTACTTTGGGATGCAACGAAGCAAAATACCTTCCTTAGAGGCAAAAATGTAGCTTCAATTTTGCAAAAGTCTTATAATGGAAACAGTAAGAAGCAAAAGTTGTTATGAAAATGACACAAGTTTTATATGTTCCACCACATATGGTATTGGTGATGGCATTCCCAAATCTGGAATATTAAATTAAATATGGATATTTACTGAATGCTGAGACCAAATTATGAGAAAATTTTCAAGTAGTGCCATATTGTATCAATAATACATACAAATATACTTATTTCTGCTCATAAGTGGCTCCTACTATTGATGAGGACATGGACAGATTTGGATTAGCATGAGCAGTTGCTGCTGCTGCCTCTTCCAAAGATGGGATTCACAGCTTACCTCTACCTCAGGTGCCAGAGGAAAAAGCCTTGATCTCCTCCAGACTTCATCTCCTCTTCTTCCTATCCTTTCTTGACCCTCACCCTTAAACTTCCTGCAGCTTCTGATCTACATGTCCCTTCCAAGTTACCAGTTCCAAAAACACCACTCTGATACTTTAAGAGCTCCCCACCATTGATTTCCAGCTAACATTATCTGTCACTTGCCTATGTTATCTTACTTGTTGTCTAAGGCTGGACAGATTCTCTGCAGAACTCACACAATATTTATCTCCATTCACTATTAGGCCACATATACCATAGGGAACCACAAGGAAACTTTTCCACAAACATTTTCACACACAGTTTGCAGTATACAGAAGAGGAAAAAGAGGGAAAGGAAGAGGTGCTTCATGATAGAGCAGATATCTATCTATACAGCAACCCATGGAGGATCCATGCAGGAGCAGGAGAAAAGGAGGAAGGAGAGGCAGAAAGAACTGTTAGGAGCAGACAGTAGCCCAACAAACATTACCCCCTGCGCCCCTCAGGGAAGAGAGAGCTCATGAGGGATGTGAGGCTGGAAACAGGCAGTGGAAGGGGTTATTTTAAAGTGCTGTTTTAATATTTGCTTTTTTCTTTCCCAGTACGCAAATTAGTAATTAAATACTTATTTTAATCAGCATTAAACTTAAGACCAAAGCAAGTCTGTTTTAACCCTGATAGTAATTGATAAGCAATTTCCCTGTTTCATCTCAGCCCACTCATTCCTGCTTTTCTTCTTTTCTTTTCTGCTCCATTCCCACTGAGGCTGGGGGGAGCAGGGAGTGGCTGGGTGGGAGTTTGGCTTCTGGCCAAGGCTAACCCACCGCAGTGGTAAAGGTGTGTATGCTAGATTTTCTCTTTGTATAAGGGTACACAGGGGTAGGCAACCTGAAGGGAAATGCCAAAAGTAAAATGCCTTCAGAGACCACCTGCGCCCATACGTAACATACACATAAGAACGGCTACTCATAATGTAGAGCTTACAATTCCATTCTATTGACTAGCAGGTGAAGAACAAAAAGCTTTTATCCAGATTCACCTTTGTCAAGCAGAAAGGTGTCAATTCAGAAAAAGTAAATCATAGAAGCCCATAAATATAGTCAATCATACCACCAAATACAAGCAGTATGGTAAAGATCCTTATCAGCTACAGATCGACCCTAAATTTGAACTAAAGCAATGCTGGTTTGTCTTTTTGTTTTGTTTTGTTTTGTTTTCCCCTGGCCTATTTTCCCACGCAATTTCTGTGCTAAGGTTTGGTAAAAGACCACAACCCCCTGGGATCTCCTCATGTTTCTCTTGTTCCTCTGCGGAGTGTCTCATTCACCTGCACAACAACCTGCCTCCTCTACCCAGAGTTTCTACTTATTTGTATCTCGTCTTTCTATTTTTGCAGAGCAGAACGGAATGCCTATTTTGGACGGCAGGTGTTGGGATACTTGTCCTGAACATTCCCTGTAGGAGTGTTTGCATAAGAGACAACCACAACAAAGACGACAAGTTTCAGACTGCAACATGTAATGAATCAATCAAGCCAGGCTGATAAAGAGGCTCACTCTGTCTCTCACCGAACAGCAGAACAGAAGAGGAGCGGCATGAGATCTCCTTCATATCCACAGTATTATACCAAACTCCCAGCCATCAAATTACTTTCATTTTAAAGGATGTTTTTCAAACATGCTGGCATAGAAGTTTAAAGAGCTCCCAGTTTCTCTGAGGGCTATTTTTGAAGCAGAATAATTACAGCACTTCTATGGTTATACTTTGTAACAAACAGTCAACATTAATTAATGCCAAAAAAAAAAAAAAAGGCATTCCTGAGGAATTACACAGTACAGATACATGAATAGCAGAAGACATGATTAATGTTGTTACACTGAATCCCAAAAGCGTTAGAAATAATTTAGTGACTCCCAGTTAAATGCAGTGATTTTCTTTTTTAAATCTCGTCCTCACACTGGGTTGGGAACCCATGACACCAGCCTGCCTAGAACTCCATGCAATGGAGTGGGAAGTGAAGCAACTTGTCACAGCCCATGAGGCTGCAGGATGCCCTTCCCTCTACAGCTGGCTGGGTGCAGTGGCTGGCACATGGTAGCAGACAGAAAGATCCCGGCTCTTGTGTCCTTTTCCTGCTCTCCTATCTCATGAGAAAGCCAGTCTGATCAATCTCCTTTTGGGGTATTTTTCCATCCTGGAGGAGGAGGAGGCTACGCTCTGCCTCTACCTAACCCCTATATAGCCTCTCAAGAGTCATCCATGATTCATCCTAATACATACATAAAAACACATTCAAATTTCCTTAAACTGGGTAACAGTATATCTCAGAGAAGTCCGATTGCTTTCCATGGAAGTATTCACAGGGTAAGGATTGACCCTCAGAAGTGAAGATTGCTGTGATATTTCCGCCAGTTAGAGAGCATGAACCTCACAGTGTATTCAATTTAAATATGTTCATTGTCAGAAAAGAGAAAAAATCCAAATGACCTGTTCACTTAGTCTCAGTCATCAACTTTACAGGATAAAATATTCATTTTCTTCTCACAGAATAAAATACCGTGCAGAAAGAGAAATACATCATCGCATGTATTAATAGCAAAGGAGAACTAACACGTGCTAAGCTCATTAAAGGAGTTGCCTAATAATTTTTTGGTAATTTTTACACTGCTACTCTACTGGTAAACAATTTGCTGACAATGAAATCATGGTGATACTTATTTTTAAATATTAAGTTAATATTTGCATAATTATTTGTGATTGTAAAATTGTTTTCATCATATCAAAGATACTTTATATAGATAGATAGATACTTTATAACATTTAGAGTAGATTAATACATGTTTAAAATACCTTCTGATAAAGATCTTTTAGACTATTTCTATAACAAACAGATTTAAAACGAGTGATTCTGGATAACCGAATTTTTAGGATAAAGAATGCTACTGACATGCCCTCTCACAAATGCAGTGAACAGGGACACCCACATCTAGATCAGGCTGCCCAGAGCTCTGTCCAGCCTGGCCTTAAATGTCTCCAGGGATGGGGCATCCACCACCTCTCTGGGCAGCCTGTGCCAGTGCTTCACCACCCTCACTGTAAAAAAAACTTCTCCCTTATATCCAATCTAAATCTCCCTCCTTTACTTTGAAACCATTCTCCCTTCTTCTCTCACCACAGATCCTGCTAAAGAGTCTGTCCCCTTCTTTCTTACAACCCCCTTTAGACACTGAAAGGCCGCTCTCAGGTCTCCCCAGAGCCTTTTCTTCTCCAGACTGAACAGCCGCAGCTCTCTCAGCCTGTCCTCATAGGAGAGGTGTTCCATCCCTTGGATCTTTTTTGTGGGCTTCCTCTGTATACACTCCAACAAGCCCATGTCTCTCCTGTGCTGAGGGCTCCAGATCTGGATGCAGCACTCCAGGTGAGGTCTCACCAGCACAGAGTAGTACATATACTGAATTTGTTTTTTAGTTCACAACTACTGAGATCAGTATGGAAATCTGGCACTATTAAGAAACTACTAAAACAGACATGCTAAAATTGAAAATTTTCAAGTCCTCTAAAATAATAATCCAGGCCTCCTTAAGGAGCGCAGATAGAAGATTACTCAGAACAGTTCACTGAACTCAACTGGGTGCACATACTTGTCTTAATTTAGTCTTAATTACATAGCCTTTGATGCTAGTCAGCAGTGTTGTTTGGGGAATGTCTGGAGCACACCAAAACCATGCTTCATTAGGATCTTCTGCAGTGACATAAATTCACTGGTTCCCTTGTAACTCTGAAGGGGCAGTTAGTGAGTTTATGCAAAGGGACATGTTACATTTGCTGTGACATAAGAAGGAAAATAGTGGCTCGGTATACAGAAGTCCAACAATTTATGCAAAAATCCAAAAATTCTCCGATGTTTTAAGACTACCAAGGACCTACATAATTGATTTAAAAGTTTTCATTCTTCCTGACACCTTGGCTATAAGGCTTTTCATATCAAATTTCTTGCTTTCTGGCTCAATACCTGGAAGTCAGTTAGCATTACAGAATCAGCTGCTGTTATTCACATTTGATGAGAAGAACTTGCAGCCTACATAATTATTGTCCTACTTATTTTCAGTGATTCAGTGTACCAGAAGTTCCTATCAGAGTGGAATTACCAGACATGCAAATGCAACACAACATTTCCTATTTGGCTACTGGAATTTTAGAAAGAAAATACATGCAAATTAAATGAGGACAAAGGGGAATTTTGTTTTAACAATTTGATAGAAACTGGCAAATGTGGCACTACTGACAAGATCTGTTCTAGATGTAATTTTTTAATTAACATTTTCAAAGCTTTCCATTCTTTGCATCCAGTAGAAAAAATAATAGAAGACACAGCCTGTAACAGAATATATAGATCTGGGCCTAGATAAGTGAATAAACACAAGTTTTCCCCATTTCTCTTTGCTATATCATGATAATTTTGTACATCCCCAAACATCTTCTGGGTAATCTCTTTTAACATTGTTTCCTTATTACAAGTTTTTCATAAAACTATACTAGATACAGTAATATCTCACAGTGCATTCTGCTCTGACAGTTGTTACCTACTCTGTTCTTCTATTTCTGATAATAGCTGACAAAGATATGAGAACTAAAACAAACCAAGAAATTCCCCAAACTCTTTACTGGCCCACCTAATTGGTAAGCCCAACAAGAATGACTTGTGATAGCATCTGCAGTTTCTGTGCATTAGCTCTGACAACTCTTCTGGCATATGTTCGGGGACTGACACCAGTCAAAATGAAGTATATAAGAGTTACACCAGGACAAGTTGTATAGCCTGGGCAGAACTGCAGTCTGAATTTTGGAGAACAACTTTCATATAATTTTAGCTACATTAATCGTCACGTCTCTCCACAAAGAAAGACAGCCTTCTTGCAACTGATACTGTGAGCCTACTCCTTCTGAGCCAAGAAGCAGACTTGCTGTCGGCTAAGAGAGTCTGTTCTGGAGCTCTGTGCATACTCCCCTTTTTATACCCCCTCAAAAGAGTTTAATTCTTTCAGTTTAAAAAAATAGTATACTTAGTATATACTTTCTTCCCTCATCTTGGGACACAGTCATTTCCCTTTCAGAGACTTTGCTTCTGCATTCCTAAGCTGTATTTTGGGGCATCTGAAGTGAATCATCACTTGTGGCAATTTCTGCAGAAGCTCTACTGATATAATCATAGAGATTAGTCCATCCGGAAAATTTAGAAAGTTGAATGTGATTCCCTTTAACTTCTTTGTTGTGCTTCTGAAAGGAGTTCACAGAAATCACTGTCTCACTCTATGCCAGTAGATTATTGATCACTGATGAGATGCTTCTCTTTCAGCACTGCTTGCACCTGCACATACAAGGTATTGGCCAACATACAAAACCCCTTCCTTGGAGGACAATGCTGCTTAATCAGCATTACAGCCATTTACCAGCACCTTTGTGATGCTGTTGGTTGTAACAGCTCTTCTTAATCTGCTCAGACTCCAGGAAGGGTTAAAAATATGGCATATGTTGACAGTCTACGCTCCTTGCTAACAGGAAAGACACGTTGCTGTGGGGCCCACATCTCAGCTTCTCCTTCCCTGCAGCTGTCTGTGGATAGCAACTAATTGTATCCACTTGTTTAACCTCAGGGATAACGTCTGGAGGGGACCAAGTGCCACAAGCCTACTTTTTTTTTTTTTTTAACGGTCATTTCCTCTCTGGTGTAACTTGCATGACAGCATGTGACAAGCAGAAATTAATGGGGACACTGCTGTGCCAATACTCTTGAATCGCTTTGACACTGGCTGCAGGCTGCCTGCTTGGCCACCCAGCCAAGACCTCACATGAAATATGGCAAGGGGCCCACAGCACTATTCACATATTAACAAGCCAGCTGGTCAGTGATTAGAGAGCTGCAACAATGCTATGCACATACATCAAGAAAAATACTTTACAAACAGCTTTGAACTTAGCAGGTAACGTCTGCTAGAAGAGCAAATCTGTAAATCTATCCTCTGGGGACTGCTAACTTAAGCTAACACTAGAGATAATGTGGAAGGCCTTGGGAGATGACTGTCCTGCATTGTCACCTGAACACAACAAGGGCTAACCTAAGAACAATGACCTGCATCTTGATATGGTCAAAATCACATGCAAACAACACAGACCAAATGGTTTCAGGTCCAGAGGAGCATTCAAATTACATAAATACATTGAGATTTGACAGACTGCTCTTCCTAATGGTCCACCAACACCCTGACAACGTAGACGATACTCCTGCAGAAATTCTCATTGTATTTGTCTGCAGTGTACGATCAAGAGAGCTGAGATTTGTTTATACGCTTATACATAACAACAAAGGCCGAGACTTTAAAAGTATCCCAGAGGATTTTAATGATCAGATCTCCTTGGCTAGATACAAAAGGCTCAGGAAGACTGCTTCTTTAGTTTACCTATTTTTTTGTTGCTGTTTAGAACACTAACACTCAAAATGCATAGGCTCTCTATGAAACACCTGCATGGCAACAAGAAAATATCTTACACTTTTTTAGAACTTAGTAAACTGAGTTAGTAAGATCCTACAGGATTAGAAATGCAAACATTAAAAGTCAGTAGATCTTAAGCACCTAATACCTACGGCTCCTTCAGACAGATAACTTTCATTTAACAAAAAACTTGCTTTAACTTACTGTAACACAGGCCTGTTCCATTTCCTGATATGTGAGGAAAGATATTTTCTGATATATAAAAATACGTAAGAGTTCAAGGCACAGTAAAACAGGCTGGCAGGATAGATGAGTCAATTTTGTGAATTAGAAATTGGAGTTACTGTATTCATTCTGATTCATTCTGGGCCTAATTCATTCTGATTTCTTACATCATCAAAATGTCTAGAAATTCAGCACAGTCATTCAGAGTACTTTAAAGCTGACAAAGAATGTAGTCTCCTATCAGGCACAACAAAACCTAGTGAAGGCACTGGAACTCCATCCATCACATTTCAAACACCTGTACTGGCCCCACTGCTTTTTAATATTTCCATCCTCCTCCCAAACTGATCAGAGCCACCAAGACCTTCAGAAAGTTGTAGCCAGTCTTCTCTGAGACAAAACTGTCAGCATGACACCAAACACAGAAATATAAGTACTCTCTCAGAGTTAGATGCTCTTATAATAAACAGTTCACAAATTTTATTAAAGATAGGAATAAAGAAGAAAGTAAGAAGTCAACTCCTTCCTAACCTCTGCAGAAAATTCATGATACAGGTGAGTTGGGCACTTTCTAAAAATCAGTTTTCAGTAATATAGTTTGTTTCCACTATATCGTTTCTACTTTGTTTCTTCAGCATGGCTGAAGTATCATGATGCTCTTCAGAGTTGTACAATGGCTTGGGTCAATTACTGAGTGTAGTTCCAACAGTTTATTTAACTTTGCTTCCTCTGTTGCTCCATATTATAAATTCAGGGATAATGGTTAACTACTTCATGAGTGTTGCAAAGATTAACTGGTTAATGTTTGTTAAGTACTGCAAAAAGAATCCAAAGATTTAGAATTTGCTTTCAGTTATAAAGGCATAACGACCTTCAAGAAAAACAGGGATATATAAAAGAGAAAAGATTTCTTGGATTTAAGTTATGGGTAGAAACAGGCTTCAAGGAAGAGCCGAGAAGCGATAGCGTACTTTTGGAACCAGCTTAGTGAGGAGTCCTGGCCGAAGAATTGTCCATATAGCTTTAAAATGCTCTTGCACCATTTTATGAACTATCAAAATATTAATCAGGATGATAATCTTACTGACACCTTAGTACATATAAATCAGGCATAGAGAAAACCAGAATTGTTTCTTGGACGCACTCAACAGTGAGAGTTATTCTCCATATTTACAGATGCAATCATTTGCAATTATATTAATACTAAATTTAAAAATCTATAGCCTTTGAACCAAAAGCACTACAAAGTGAACAGACAGGCACTTCATCCTACAGACAAAGGATGGGGATATTTTGCAAGAGGAGTGAAGCAAGTGCACAAAACCTTTCACTTTCATCAAAAGCATTAGAAGTTTCTAATAGCATTAGAATAGGGAATGGCTGCCCATTCCCTGCCACATACATAGATTATTAAAATCACAGAATTGTAGTGTCCTGACTTGGAAGGGACCTACAAGGGCAGAATTACAGAATAGAATATCCTGAATTGGAAGGGACCCACAAAGATCACTAAGTCCAACTCCTGGCTCCGTACAGCACCACTCAAAATCCAAACCCTGTGTCTGAGCATTGTCCAAATGTTCCCTGAACTCCGGTACTTGGGGCTGTGCCCACAGCCCGTTCCATGCTCACTATGCTCTGGTGCAGACCCTTTCCCTGACCCCAGCTGCCCCTCCCCTGATACAGCTCCATGCTGTTCCCTTGGGCCCTGTTGCTGTCACACAGAGCAGAGCTCAGTGCTATCCCTCCGCTCCCTGTGAGGAGCTGCAGCCGCCATCAGGCCTCTCCTCAGCTCCTCTGCCTGAGAGGAACAAACCGAGGGACTCAACCATTTCCTTTTCCACACTCACTCTCAGAGACTGTGGTCCTACTTCATCTCCTTGGGTTTCTACCTCCCACATGTGATTAGCAAGCACAGTAATTCAGCAGAAGGTGCCAGGTATTAGCATGCCTCAGTAGCTCACTGCTGCATTGCATATACAACAAACGGTAACAGGCGATGAGATGCCTGAGGTGTCTGCTCAAAGCACATCTTCATTTCTAACAGATGGTCTGACACTATTATATAGCACCACTAGGAGCAGCTGCAATGTGAGACATGGGGGGGGGGGGGGGTGTCCCACAAATCTGCCAAGTGTCTCCAAAGTCCCAGGCCACAGTCCCTCCACTTCTGAGTAGAGTAACACTGATTTACATTAGTGTAAATTCATGTAAACCTGGACTTGTTTTCATTTGACCACTTGACTGGTTCTTAAAAAAAGAGGCATTTTCAACTCATGGTGACACAATGAGCAATGAGCCTCCTTACTTCTTGGTGTTAGCACAGTAGACAGCAACTGGTCCTGCTTTGGGAGTGCAGGGGAAGAAAGGTGCAACATGAGAGCCAGTAGTCTTCTTGCGAGTGGAGAAGACTGCGTCCTGTGTTTTGCAGGCAAAACATCTTCTCCCTTCCCAACCCCCAAATGCTACACAGAATAAACTCTAAGGGAAGAAATTTTACATAAAGAGCCAAAGGCATGTTAGAAGTTAATTTCTAAAACGAGCTTATCAATGGAACAAACTACTTCCACAAAGCAGTATCTTTTAAGAATAAAATGTCACAAATGATGCATAGAACTAATGCAGCTTGTGACAGATGAGTAATTTCTCTAAAGACTAACTTGTGACAAGCAAAAAAGTATGCTATTGATTACGTAAGCTAATTTGGAAGAGAAAACTACATGTCTTGTTGTGTATCTTCACTGTAACCATTCATGGAAAAGCTATGAGGACAAAGCTAGCTATGACCCAGACAACCTGGAGCACATACACATGTGCTTTGCTGAATCAGGCCCTAGAAAGATGTCTTTTGTTTTCCCTATCAACAAAGAAAACATTACAAATCATACAATACAATATCAAACTCTATGTTATTCCAAAAGGACAGTCAATTAAGCAGAAGCAAACTGTATCTTTAGAACAACAAATGAGAGAGGGATCACTATCAAAGGACTTTTGTTTTCCTTTGTTTATTAAATAGCAACCGTATTATTTACTGCAGCTTTGCAAGCTAGTGAGCAGCTGGGTGTAACACATTTCCATGCTGTGTAACCTCTCCTTATGCTTCGTTAGACTCCTTATCAGAACCAGAAGAAAAGAAATCTCTCTGTTATGCTTTTCCTGTGGCAAAGGAAAAGACAAGATGATGACTTTCCAGCTCATTTCACTTGTACAACGTTCTCATCAATCACCATGGGGTAGGTCTTTGTTATTTTCACTGAAGGACTGTTCTTAGTTTTCTGTCACAATAAAGCGTGACTCCACTAACTAACAAATCAAGGTTACCTCCACCGCATTTGTAAAGGAACAAAATGCAAACATAAGGCCAAAGCTACTTCTGAAATATTTTCCAAGGCCCAGTTTCACAGACATAAGCCCAAGCTGAATTAGGTTAAAATTCTTTTCATTGAAACGAAGGTTAAAGTCTGAAATAGAGCAATTGAGGTAAGGAAGCTAAGCTAACCTAACATCAAGAACCAAAAGTTTTCTGCTTGTTTTGCGACTTTCTGCTCCAGAAACCAAGCAAAGAAACTGTGGTTTATTTTTATTTTAAACTTTCTGTCAAGTATGCATCTCTTTGCAGTTTTGGTTCATTATAGCCCACGCAGCTTGGCCTCTATTCTCCTTTTCCTATGTCTACAATAAGACTTACAGACATTTATAGGAATTATGTGAACAAACAGAAAGCAAGAAAGTGATACATTCTAATCAAGGCAAAAACATAACCAAAAATGCTTTGTCAGACGGTCTTTCCTTCCTTAACTTTGTGTTTTTATATGTCTTTTTCTTGTTGGCCTGTGTTGTTTCTCACTGAATGACAGTTACACGCAACATGCTATTGTAATAACAAGCATATGGCTCAAAAATCACTGCTGAGTTTCCCAAGTCTCAAATTAGACATTTTTATTTAAAATACATGAAAGACATCTGTATACTCTTTCATTAAACACATTTTACATTTGTAACGTCCTACGTATTCTTTTGGAACCCTTTCCATTAAAATGCCGAGTCGGAGTTTGGATAGCAAGTATTTCCTTTGTAACACTAAGGGAGGAGTATATTACTGTCAAAAATATCTCTCTAAAAAGTCCCTGCTAAAATATTTACTCTACTTGTCAGAACAAGAATATCTGAAGTTAATTCCAAACGAGAGAATATATTAGAATGAATCATAAACTAGATGTTAAAAAAAGGCAATAAACTGCCATTCCCGTGCCCCTTCCCTGCTGTAAAAATGAACAAAAAATGACTCTGCATTTGCATCCACAGAACATTGTAACATTTGAAGCCTTCTGAGATTCCTTAATTGTAGTTATGCAACAAAACTGTCACATCCTAAAACAAAGAACAAAAATTCTGCAGCTGAATTTATTAGCTTGAAAAAGAAATGCTCTTAAGAGATGGCTGTCTTCTTGACTTTTTTTTTTTTTTGGCATTTTAAAGTTACAGTGCAAAGCCTCCTACTGCAGAGATCAAAGTAATGAGACATTTTACTAAGGTTTATAACATTTTATGGTGCTGTTTGTAAAGTCACATATTTAGCAGCAGTGAAAATTGTTCGGCAGTAACCTTCTTTGCAATTAATCCATTCATTTCAATGGGCTCTTTATGGCATGACACACTTCAATGTTAATAAAGATATCATGTGCTGGCTTTTAGGCATTGGTCAGAATGGTAAAAATCAGATTCTTTTGAATGAGTATTCCCAAGGGTCATGATTTTCAAAGGCAAACGGGGTAAGTTCTGTGGTCAGAACAGTTATGATATTAATAAAAAAAGAAACAAACAAACAAGCCATTGTGCTAAACCTGTGATCCTGCAGAGTCCTTTTCCGTTACTGAGTCAGTTTACTATGATGACCAACTATGACACACTTTTGTAAATAGTCAGGAGTCTGGTTCGAAAGATACAGACATTGCTTACACATACATTTTGAGTGAACTTCCTTGGTCTGACAAAGCACAAGCAAAAAGCATGTTTATGACTAATCTGAGACTACAGAAACAACAGTTTCATTTCTTCTTTGCTCTAACTTTGGAATTCCTCAGGTCACTAATAAAGGATAACAACTGATCCCACTCTGCTAGCTCCTCCAATCTGAAGCCTTTCAACCTCACTTCTTCTATAGTTAGAGCAATCTGTTTACACAAAATTAAGCAGAAGATTAAGTGCCTTGCTGGAGCAGAGCCTCTGCTCCTCTTTTAAAATCTGAAGTTGAGCCAGAAGGGCACAGGTATATATAATCCAACATTATTTCAGATGCTTTATGTACAGTGACATTAGTAGTAGTACTTATAGCTGTAACAATAACACAGCAGTCAAAAGAAACTAAAATAGTAATGTTTATGAGTTTTTGGGTAAGGCTTCCAATCTCCAAATTAAGGACAGATTCTGATTTAGGAGCCTAAGCTCTTTTTTAATTGCAAGCTGTTCATGCTTTACATGAAAACAACTGAAAGGCTACTTGCTAACTGATGCTAATAGCATTGCACCACACTCAACCTTGGAGCAACCCTAAGAAGCTAAGAGCTACACCACAGAAGGATTTGACCCATAGTCCTGCTCTGGAGCAATGACACTGGCAAATATTACAAAGCCACATCTGTAGTTATGAAAACTACAAATAAAGTAACCATTTTAATCCCCCAATACTTTCCCTTGCTGTTGCACAAGGAGCAAACACAAACAGTATTTCTGTTATTTCACTCACGTTTCCATTCTTAATTTTCTGTCTTTTGGCAGCTGCTTGCGAACTTACTAATAATATGTGTCTTTGTTTGGACTTTTTAAAAAGAAGGATATTCTCAAAATGGAAGAAAGCTCATTTTATTTCACTTTGAAACCTGAGAAACCTGTAACATGAACCACACGCTGATTACAGAGCAGTGATACATAAGGGAAGCAGTTGTGCAAATGTGTGAAGTGTGGCTCTGGTGGGGAGCAAGCAGAACAGAGAAGCACAATTTCAGACAAATAATGCTGGTGTGGGATCTGATTACCATGACTCATGTTTAACAAAGTATTATGTAAAGGGCAGCCAAAAAGGAGGACCTATTAGGGTGGGCATTGTATAGTCAAGGGTTTTCACACAGTCTCTTCCATTAAAAGCTCACAAATAAAATGGACAAATAAAATGGACAAGACAGACCCCAGGTGGAGAAACAGTGAGATGGTTCCATATTATTTCTTAATGAGAGAGTTGGTTAGGGGGGGATAAAGAAAATGAAAAGCAAAAAGATAGAGAAAAAGTTGTGGAGGGAGGGAAAGGACAGAAAATGTTATCCTGTGTAAATATAGAGTGAAAGTGAGATGAAGAAATGAAGGTGGAGGGAAAGGATGGAAGGAAGAAAGGACTGGGAAATGGGATTAGCACGGGCAGAGAACACTGAGTTGAAATACTGGAAATTCTCTGAGTGTCAGAGGTTATGGCTTTAACTGCTTCAGAAGCTGAATGTAGTTGTCTGCCAGCACTGGCTGTTGCTTCTCTGCACTTTTGTCCCTGATGACTACAGGATGGAAAGCAGGGAGGAGCCAAGTCTGTTCCACTACCTGCAAAGGAGAGCTGGATACAGGATCTCCACCAAGTCTCTGGTCCCACACATAAGCAGGAAGGAAAGGCATAGCCTCAGCTAGGGCACATTTATTCCTTGATGTTACTGCAACTGCCTTCAGCTCAGCTGTACCTGGTGGTGAGCTAGAACAGAGCCCTAATGGAATGGACTCTGAGTATCAGCAGCCATATATGTAGATTCGTATATGTACGTATATGTGTATATGTGCAGCGTGCCTCCATGTGCACACATATAAATACAGCACACACCAAACACTCCTCACACGCAGGAGAGGTGCTGTCCTTTTTGTGTTGATGTCCATGCGACTCTTCTCTAGCACTTGAGTTGCCCATTCTGGACTCCTCTCTCCACGGCTATTTTTGTATCACAAGCTCCCTACAGTGCAGAGCAACACTCACCATATTTCCTTTTCTCCTTCTCACACTTGCTGAAATCGCAGCATTTTTGCTGCATATATATTAGGGGGCCAATACAATAATTATATGCCTATGCACGTGCTTACGTGACTACTCGTTTATACATGAAATACATTAAAAAATTCTTGAGACTAATTTTAAGTTCTACGGAGGAAAACATGCCCCCCCCCAAATCCCTATTTGTATGGGATTTTATTTTCAGGCAGAAGCTACATGCAAAAGAAATGAACACAACATATCTTGAGTAAATCACTGTGCCACTGAAGTAACTCACTTCAGATTAATTTTTACCATGGAATGCAATAACCTGACTGCTCACTGGCACGAAAGAAGTGCACACAGATAGTGCAGAAGAATTATATTCCTCTTGGGTGGAAAACAGAGTTTTGTAACAACTTACAGTATTACTCTTCCACTAGTGAAGAGCTGCTTGTGGCCACCTTTTGAAGTAATTTACACTACATCTGTATATTTGCCATCAATAAATACATGTATTTTGTGAATGTTCTAATGTGAATCTGAGCTGCAAGTTGGGTTTGCTGAGAAAGGTATGGGAAAGGTATCTCGTAATGACGCTTCTTCTCCCAGATTGGCTCAGTTCAACATGAAAATAAACGTTTGTCAGGTTTCCCAATGACCTGGCTCATCACAATATGCACCACTCTGTCTCTTCTTCCCAGTACTGTCTGCTTGTTTTGGGGTGAGGTATGGGTTTCTGACTATGCAGAGGCATAGGGGTCTGATCTCCTGCCAGTACAGAAATACTATTAAGACAGCGATCCCTATCTGCCCCCATAAAAATCAAGAATAGCTCTTTGAATGTCTCTTCTCTATTTCACATCTGCTGCAGTATGACCTTCAAATTACTTGTCAAAAGCAACATATGGCTTGCAAGCAAGATTCAGAACATGGCTAAATCCAAACATTTTAGTCTATTGTTCTGCTATGGCTTCAAGTACACCATGAGCTGCAACAGCTTTCTCCTAATTAGTTTAACTGCAGAATTGCATCTTTGATGAAGGGAAGGACTTTTTAAATGAGTGAAACTTCTGTTGATAACTGAGGGAGGATTTATGTGCAGAGCAAATTGTGACCACATACTACCATGGCAGGCAAAGAAAAGCATCTCGGAAATCCTCCCCGCTCCTTGGAACGGCCACTGGCTCACTGCTGAACAATGTGGCAATGCCTGACGTGCTGCCTGGTTGCTCAGCCCTACTGCTACATTTGCTTGAGTGTTAGTCCAGTCATGTGCTCCCTTTCTTCTAGTGTCATCAAAGCATTTCACGTAGCAATCACTATCACACTGATGTTCCAACAGCAAAAACCCAGCATCAGTAATAAACCAAGGGCACCTCAAGAGAATCCAGAACAGCATACTGCATCAAACCAATATCCAATTTTGTAGAATTAAGAGGGATTCAATCAGCAAATAGCAACATTTCACTTCCAGTCCTTTAATTCTGCAATTTTACAATGACTGGATTATAAATTCTCATCTACCAAAAGCTGAATCTCCAACCCTTACCACAATTTAGAATCTCTTCACTTTCTCAATTCCCTTTGACTTCCTGAATAAAGATGATTTCTGGCTCTCCATCTGTTGAAAACAATGGAGGACCCCCCAGCTTCCTCCTGACTTCAAAGGAGGACACATCCCTTAGGGCCACAATGGCCATAATGGACCATTGCTGCCTTGAGACTTTGAGCCATAAAAGAAAAGTAGGTTGAGATGTCTTCTTAGAAAGTCCTTCTCAGGCATCTTTTGCGACATTTTAATCCAGTGTCATTGCTTTGAGAGACCGAAATTATTACACCAGGCAGGCTGCTTTCATGCATTATTCTACAGTGTTGCTTGACTGCTTTCCAAACTGGAACAACTGAAAAAATGTGAAGCACTCCAATGATTTTAAATCACCGCTCAGGACAGGGCGATTTAAAATTATTGGAGTGCTTCACATTTTTATGAGCTATCAGCTGCAAGCAACAGAGGTCTCAGGCTACAGCACTGCGGAAAAACAACTATACATCATTAGTATGAAAACGTTTGAATTTGAATCTGGAAATAGCATGGATTTGGAGATGAAAGTCCACCATCAATAAAATGTGTGGCTGTACACTGATAGTAATACGATTCAGGTTAAAGAAGTAACTGTACAGATACAACATTAAATTTCAAAACACTACATGCTGAGAAGTGTCTTCATTTAAATCAGGACTCCTCCAGCTCCTTGGTCAGATCGTGCATTACTACATTCACCACCACATCAGGGGAGATGTGGCTCTGTCTTTACATGGAGCAGCAACACAGGAAAGAAATGACAACACCTACAACAGAGGGAACCACAACATTCAGAGAACATCCTCCATTAAGGCATACTTCCTTCTGAGCTGCCACTTGTGCAGGGCACCTGCACTCTTTCCCACTGCCCTTCCATGCAGCTGTCCAACCCCTGATAGTAGGACAACAGAGAAGAACTTACAAGATGTAACCCACGATAATTAAGCAGCTCAGCCATTTTGTTTCTCCTTTATTTACAGTGACAACTCTAAATTATAATTTGGCTTCAGAACCAAATGCCTTGGAAAATGCTGCACAAAGATCCTTAGCTGTAAACTGCCATCATTTCACTGAAGCTAATGGATTTACACCTCTCTGTATCAGCTGGGGATCAGATCAATTTTTTGTGGGTTCTTAACTCTTCACTAAGCCTTGCTTTTTTCTTTACTGTTGGGAAAAAGTATAAACAGCTCTTTCTTTAGTATCTTTCTTTTTAATTTTTGTGGATTCTTTTTTAATGCACTTATAGGTAAAGGAGTAACTTCTAACTGAGATGTTGCTAAACAGGGCCCCACTCTGAAGGCTGTCAGTACGGGTGAATGTGTTTTCCTGGAATATCTTGTGCTGTTTGCAGAATTGCATGATTGTGTGACATCTGCTCCACATCTCATACGTGGTCGACTGAGAAGGTACAATTGTGGCAGATGGCTGATGATGACTCACCTCGCAGCAGTGAACACTGGTTTGCTTTCTGAGAAGTAACATCTTCATATTAATTTTGCAACAGCCCTGCAAAGATGGTTTGCTAGCAGGCAGTGTAAGTTGCATGGAGTGCACAGGGATGCAACAGCAACATTTTTTTCCATTATTATCTTGACTGGGATAATTTTTAAAATACAATTCATGGGCTACTATCAGATAAATCCAGAAATGGAAACTGAGTTCACTGCTGTACTGTCTACATGCTAGGCATCTAAGTAGCAAAATCTGTATGTCTGAATCAGACAGAGATCTAGGATTCCTGCGCAAAGGAAAAACAGAAAAACAACATTCAGAAAAGCCATTCCCTTGAGTGAGGAATCAGTAATATCAGAGAAAAAGACATACCTTAAATCCTGTTCATGGTCTGACTGCCCTGTTCCAGGCTATCAGGAATGCCATGACGGTTCTTAGTCAGCAGACCAGAGCAGAAGGTCATCCCCAGTAATTCTTGCATCCCACAAGAAATAACATACACTCCTGCTATACAAGAGATCTTTGATCTGTTCCCTTCTCTGATGAGCCAAATCCCTCTGAATTGCTAATGGCATTAATGTTTTAACATCACTGAAGGCATATGCATGACTAACAGCTGTGTCCTAAGGAAACTGATCTCATACCTTCAGTTTACAAAGAAACTACCCTAAAGTTTCCCAGGAAGGAAAGAGGGGAGGAAAGGGTGAGTAGAGAGGAGAAAAGGAAGATGTTGTCATTGCTGATTCTGATTCTTCCCATATGGAACAAATACTAATCAGGTGTGACACAGGAAGCAAGCAAGAGCAAGCAGGATTATAATCCAGGATTTAAAGACATTAATGGCTCACAGTTCTCTTTCAGAGGTGAGTGCCATGTCCACGAGCACTTGGAGTCATGCTGTCTATCTCTCTAGCCCAATGAAAACTCCCTTATAAAAAAAATGGAAGCACTTCAATAGAAAAGATTAAAATACCTCCTTTCAGAAAAACCTATAACTCAGTGGTCAGAACTACAGCCACATTCATGCTTCTGGAGACAGGGAGGGGAACCGAGCATGTTTGCCTTACATCCTCAGTACGCATTCCCACTACCAGGCAATGTCTCAAAACGAAACTGCTCCTCTTCCACCATGTTACGGGCACCAATGGACATGTTCCTAAAATACCTTCTGGGGTGGTTCCTGTTGAAGGGCTTCAGATACTAGAAAAACATCACTGAGCAGCATAAACACAAAATATTTAGACGTGCTTAAATTATCTGTGCAGTTGTCTTCTCTGTACTGCTACAGTTTGCTATCTGCTAAATACAAAGGGAATTCTCAAAATGGTACTGTTGTCATTTATCATCCTTGAGAGCAACTTAAAACCCTAGCACACTCTAAACTTGCAAAAGCTGAGTCTCTCTCCCTCAGATGGTGCATAATGATGGTAGTTAGTTCACACAGAAAGAACCTATGAGGCTAATACTTATCTCACTGCAATTTTATATCATTCACATTCCACCAGCAACTGTTGAGTTTACACCATGGTGCTAAAAAGATACATTAGAACTTTCTACCTGAGCTGCAGAACTTACTCAGTTAGTTTGGTACTGCTGACACAGAACTTTAACAGATGGCCTTACAATACTGGCAGTTGTTTTGTGCTGTGCTAGTAATGAGGGGAAACAGTCTACACAAATTGTCTGCAATTCTGGAAAATAAATGAAGTATGAATCCATATTAACCTCAAAAGCCAAACTATAAAAAGTCAGATTAGTAATCTAATGATGTATGTTTTCTGAGTCAAATGCTCAGTTGCTGCAAAATGGCAGTATTTCCCTTCCACAAGAGAAGTATGCTTTGCTACAGTATCCACCAAGAATATCCATACAGACATAGTCTTTAGAAAGATATTGAAATATATTAGGAATAAGCCCTCAGAACCTTCCTCACGTCATCGATGATCACGACCTACCAGCAAACACACCTTCACAAACTGGATGTTTTTAAGATACATGAACAGTGAAGCAATAAGGTCCAATTTAATTTAACTGGTTCTATTTATTATTTTTTTTTCAGTGCTAAGCAGAATTCAAGGACACAACAGCTACTGTGCAAATGTTAAAATCAACAAAGACCAAGTAAGCTCAAGTCATTCTATGATTCTATGACACAGCCTCTTTACACTTTTCTTCTCCCATGTGAAAAGAGGTGGATGTATCACAAGATGAATTTTACTTTCAATAACTTCTTCTGGTGAGACTCGCCCTGTACATAAAACAACATTATTCTCCCTCCTTGTTTCTGCATGGCTAAATTTTTCTCTTTTATTGTGCCAATTATCAGACATATCAACTGGGTTGAACTTGTAAACTGTGTAAGCAGAACAGCGCTTTTTAAAAGTAAAACCAATGATTTCCTTCACAAGTATAAGACTTCCATGAAATGTATATTCATGCATTCATATTATAATATACTTGTATAAATTTAGAACAGGGTTTTAGAAAATTGGAAGCCTTTCAGTGCAATGCTCACCTCTTCCAATTGCTTTACATGAAAGATAGCTCAAAAGATGTTTCAGATTTCAGAGGCTTGGTGGTTCAGTTCCCATGTATTTCAACTATTCAGTAAGACAGTATGCCTGCTATCTTTTACATTGTTACAATGTTAGATACGTTGATATAAAGATCTCTTCAGTATTATCAAAGCTCTAGAAGATCATGGAACCCTTAAAACATTAACATAAAAGAGTCCTTTCATTGCCAGAGGTACATTTCAGTCTTCTGCAGGGACTGAATCAAGGCTGTACTCATTTTTGTTAAGTTTTATTTTATCCACTAGGGTTGCTTAAAAATACTGTTTTTGGAACTGGATGGTGTTGTATGTTTGTGACTTTGATACAAGTAAAAAGATCTTTATCTGTGTAATGTTCTTTTGTACTCAAAGACCTCTGAGTTTGAAGCTATTAACAAAAAACACTACTACTACTAAATTTCAAATAGGTCTTATGTTTTCTTTTCTATTTTCCTCCCTCTGGTCCTTTGCCAGACTAAGAAGACACAACATACCTCCAGAAAGTACTTATACAAATGCCAGGCAATCATTCTCTGAAAGCACGCATTATTTTTCATCACAAAAAAAAGTAACGTTAGATATTTAGTCAAAATGTAGGAACATTAGCCCTTCTGCTTCTTTTCCCAAGCTTAAACATTCTGTCATATATTTCAAGCTATGATCCTTGATGTAGCTCTTCACAATGAAATTCTCAGGAGAAGAGTTGGAATACATGTTTTAGTACCAAGCACATCGTATCTTGGGAAGAGGTCTTCCCTTGGAGATGCAGAATATGAGATGATGTGACGGGAAAACTTAATGCCCATCCTCCGAGTTACTGGGAGCCCTTCCAGTCTCTACAACACCTGGTTGTACTACCCCCTTCCTTGAGCCTCCGTTCACTGCAGAGACTGAATTCAAGCCCCACAGATCTATGGTGAACATCATCTGCTCTTGTGAGATACAGACAGGTATAGACACCTACATATGTCAGAAGGCGTCTATATGGTGTCTACATATGTCAGAAGGACGTGACATGAAATGAAAGGAATTTCTTGGGGAAACCAAAAGTAAAGAGAAAGTGTACCTGCATAGGACTTACATTATACAAGCCAACAATTGTCAGTGCTCTTCCTAGGGAAAATTCAAGCACTCTTGGACTAAACAGTAATGGAATGATCTGCCCACAGCTGTGAGCAAAGGTCATTCTCTGTGGTTTGGAACAAATTTGGTAGGCCTGCACTAAAACAAGAAATAGTCACAGGAATTCAAAATTACAAAATTTCCACAAAGAAAATACGTTGGTTAGTGAATATGGATCATTGCTCTGCAGCTTATATCCCAAGCTGGGCTTTTCTCAATTTTGATATGACTAAATGTGGTCAAAATGCAGTTTGCTTGAGTAAGGTCTTTGTGATTTATCTGTGTTCTCTTTACCTAATGTTTTCTGAAAGGTACCCAACATTTTTCTTCTTAAATACCTTTATAGTTTCAGTAGGCACTCCAGGCTCTGGAACTTTATCCAAGTAAGTCGTCAAGTCTTGATCCACATGTTCAAACACCAATGTTAACTTGGTCTCTCTGTCTGTTCGTGACACAGTGCACACATCAAACAATCTGAGAGGAGGGAAAGAAAAGAGGAGGTAAGTATACAGGAACCAGCACAGACACACCTTGCAGCTCACACGTCTATTTAAATTTCCTATGGCACAGAGAACTAAAAAAAAGAGCTTTCCAAAGGTAGTGCAAACTTCAATCTCTCGATTCATCAGATAACTACTGATACATTGATAATATGACCTCTTTCATGTAGGGATTATAATATGGGATTCAGTAAGAAGAATTCATCGGCTTATCAAACTAAAATAATTTTATGAAAAGAAAGTGTTTTCTTGACAGAGCAACCAAAGTTAATACAGAACTTGATCTGACATTTATTCATGATCTATGCTTCATCAACTGCACTCCTCAAAAAAAAAATATAAGTAACATTTCCAAGAAAAAAAAGATAGAGGTTGCCTGCACACACTTTAGTTTCTTCCCACATAACTCTCATGTTATTATGTGCCTTTAAATTTCCTTTGGTAGAAATTGAATATTTTTGCTGATTACTCCTGCAAATTTCCAGAAGCAAGGAATACATTCAGAGTCATGATACAGCTTGGAAAAAAGCCTTATGCACAAGATGCCACTGCTAAAAAAGCTTTCTTTCATCACTTTCTACCACTCTTTTACTGGAATTTCTTTATCATTTTACCATGTTGCACAACATTAAATTCAAGCTCATTTTCAAAGCTGTTCATAATTTTGCATTCCTATCTCATTACTCTATTTTCTATTCTTTTTTTTTTTAATTAGGATTTTTCTCACCTTCTTCACTTCATTTACTGTGGCAGCTTTTTATCTTCTACACAGAATTCCGCCCATCCTTCAGTACTTCACACCTATTGTTGTACCACTGACCATCAAATTCACCATCCTCCCTTAAATCTCACTTCTAAAAAAAGTCCTAACAGGAAATCATCCTACAGATGGAAGAAAGCTGTTCCCTGCTCACATACTTTACTAATGTGTGCATTCACTTAGTTGAAAAATTGTACAGACCAGTCTGCCTCTCTCTAAAGTAAGGCACAAAATCAACTGCTACGTTTATTAGATGACAGTAGAGCTAAGAATATATATTAATACCATTATCATGAAAGATATCTACACTGTTAAACTGAAGAACCTATCGTTGATATCGAATCAAAAGCAGTACTACTTATTTCGGTCAGCGTCACTGAAGTCACATTCTTTCATTACATGTGTCTTTTATCCTCTTACACAGAATAACTGCTCGTTTACTTTTTGGATTTTTGCGGGATTTCTGATAATGTTTTCAAGCAATATTTTTGTCTTTTTCCTAGGAAAAAGTACTTTATATGCAGGATCTGTAGACAGCAGATGACATGCAAAGCCCTGGAGGTCACTTTCAAAATGTGTCACCTGAGAACAGAAGAGGCAAGTACCTTGTACAGAGTTTTTACTTCTTATCTTAAATGTGAAAATACTTCACAAAGGAAGGGAAGATAAGAATTGGCAAAACTATCAGTGAAGACTGCCATCAGTTTAAAAGAGCATTATGCTTCATTTGAGATGGTATAGATTTAACATGTTATGGCTCTGGTCCCACTTTAATAGCATTTCCTAAATAATTTTTGGTCAGACACTTGAAAATTGTTTATTAGACATCATGTTTTGAAAATGGATGCACGTACATTCCTTTTAGCCTGAAAGAGCCTTTCAGTGAGTAATAATTTGGGAACTGGAGTTACAGAATATGGAGAAACCATCGCCCTACCTCTTTCAAGAAAATGTAATCTGTGCTTAATCTGTAATCATCACATAAATGAATATTTATTGAGTGATTATGGGAGCCTAATGACCGTTAATAGCACATTTCTCATACAGATATACAGTATTCTCTTTGTGAATCTCTTAATGCAGTATATATGGAGATGCCTGTACACAGTGAATCAGTTTTGTGGAAAGTCACAAACCTTCCTGAAAAGTTAAATTTGGTGTTATTTGGCTGGAGGTTAATAATCTGTAATACATTTATATAAATCAATGTGGAATGTAGTCAGACTGCCTATAACCCCAACACATGCAAATAGAGAGGAGCCAGACAGGTCTGAACATCTGAACATAAACACTGGAAAATATTTCCAACTGTATGATTTCTTTGTGTTGACGTACATTTACCTAAAAATGTTCTAAAACACCTCTTTCGCCTGGTATTTAATACACTGGCAAAATCATCCTTTCAACCACAGCAGAATTATAATTTGCTAAAAAAAAAAGGAAAAAAGATTTCACTGTATACAATATAGAAGCAACAGGAAACTTCCAACTCACAACTCAGAAGGAAATGCTGATTCTCTGTTTAGTTCTTCTGGGTGGAGCTTATTTTAATGCTGGCATTTTCTGACATAGCAGAATTAGGAACTCTAAGGAGTGCAATTCTAGTCTTCTATTATTGAGCCATAATGTATTCCTGAGTAATAGTATCTTTCCCTTTTATAAAGCCATTATGTGAAACTCTAAATGGTCTACTGCTAATAAACCTCCATATCATACATGGGACTGGTTGGAAGTGCATTGTGTTTACTTGCAGAAAACAAGTGTTGCCTTAAAAAGACAATAATTTAAAGCATAACTTACATGAATCTGCAATATTACAAAAAGACATCTGGCACTGCCTGCGCTAATAATTTTGAAAATATGTAGGTCACTCCAAAAGTAAGGCTTCCTATTTATTTCCAAGGAAATAAAGAGCAAATTTTCAGCTACAAAATACTATTTTTCAACAGTCACCACCATCAGCTACGCACTTTTGCTAGCAGTGAACGAGAGCTGCATGCTGCATAAACTCCATAAACATTAGCTAAGCATCGATGAAGATCAATGGGTGCAATTTTTCCCGCACAGAGGAATTCAATTTCACACCTTCACTTCATACACACTTCCATGTCAGACACCACTCCTCCATGTCTGCTGCCCTCTGTCACATGGCAATAGCATGTTACGGAATATTGGGAAGGTTTAACCTCTATTTCATAGCACCAACATCCACCTTTGATGTCATGGGCCAATGTAATAAAACAGAAGGCATTACTTTTGGAGCAGCCCAAAGAAGATTGAGCAAGGCAGCATCTTCACTGGATAGTGTCCGTAGGGATCAAACTACTTTTTATAAATTATTTTATATCCACTATAGAAAACAATACACAGGGTTGCCTTCTTTAGTTAGGCATACTTCTGTTGTGTGCACTGGTTATCTTTCATGCCATTTCCTCATGATTTTCTCTACATGATGAGCCAGCTCTGTGTGTCATTGTCTCTCTGGAACAGGCAAGAGAAAAAGACCTTCTATTTAAAGAGTTAGGATGTGGCCACCGTCCTAAGTGAAGTAAATGTACTTCAATTAATACAGGATTTCCACACGGAATTCTCCGTAAAAACAAGCCCTGCCCTTCTATTGTACTTACAAATGAAACGATTGAATTATTTGATTGAAGTAAGATCCGCTATGGGAAATCCTGCAAGTATTTAACAAGATGTTTGGCTGGAAGTCATGTATCGCCTGATGCGTTGAGCTGAACTAACACACTGTTCAACAGACATTTAATGAGTACCTATGTTTTAATGCATTTTTTCAGGTTAACAGTACTAAAGTAAAAAAGCTTATCAGCTACAAATCTGTATCTGTTTTACAAAACTATCTTCCTTTTTCTGAATGTAATAAACTAGATAATGCATCCTGAAGTCCCTGTCATTTCTTACAAGTAATCTGATAAATGCAATCCCATTTCATCTTTATTTTATATCACAACATCTGAATGCTAAATGCTTTCAGCAGAAAAAAGGCAGTTTGCCAATTCCCTTGAAAACACGGCATATATTCTGACTGGTACTAATTTGCTAACAGCTTCTAGAAGGTCTTTCAGTGTTATTAGATTTGCTTTTGAGATGCTCTGAGAACTGTTATAAAGTTACCCTTTTCAAAAGGAATAAACATTTTTTTTTCTGTGCAAACTGAGGCAGCAGAGATGGAGATCAAAACCATCAGGCTACCAGGCTTGCCACCTGCAGAGAATACCAAACAAGAGGTCTGACTGAAGACCTGAAAAACTGCAGGACATTAGCTCCCTTGGTTACTCTCAAACAGATGAGTAAGTACAACTGGAAAATTAACCAGAGCATAAAGGGAATACTCGCTGCCAAAGCATCCAAAAGCTTATTGTTATTTTTATTGCAGTAGGGCTAATCCAACATGAACAAAGATCCTGTTACTTTGCTGGTCACTCACAGCACAGAACAAAAAGAAAATCTCTGCCCTCAGAAGTGTTTCAGTAATAGGGATTTACCATAATTTTCTTAGGAACAGTCTCTTCCCAGGAAGAATTGCTTCCTAGATTGTGTGTGACAAAAAAAAAAAAAAAAGAAAAAGAGAACTGGAGACACTGAGAAGGAGAAATGTTTAAGATGCTTCCAGGTTTCAGAAATGTGGACAAAGACTTAGATAGGAAAGAGTTCGGTGGTCTCAGCATAACTCTGAAAGGTATTTACTATGAGACAGAAAACCATCATGAAACATAAGTACGACAGTGTTCATGCAAACATGACAAAATCGAGATACCAAAACTACTACAGGTCATGATTGAGGTTTATTGACAAATATGTTTGGGGCAGCCTGAATAGCTTCTGCTTTCACTACCCATGGCTCCGGTTAATCCTGCCAGTACATAATTTTCAAATGCACAAGAATTTCAGCATCTCATACCTAAAAACACCGAAGAATGACAGTCAGGCATCAGGCATCTCTTGGGTCCAAATTTCAGCAGCAGCCTTAGACTCTTCCGTTCTCTGGAAGCCACTAGTCTGTAAGATCTGACTCCTCACCACTTGAAAGCCCTTCATTCAGCCCAACCTTTTAAACGAAGTACTCCTTGTAAATGGCAGCTCTCCCCACACTTTTAATTTTAGTTACCTTCTCCTTCTTTGCTTTTGAAGAAGAAAAACAGTCTGCTAATGGAAAGCAGTCTCCTCTTGGGATCACATATACCAAACATTTTAACAACAGGGACGTATTTCAGATGAGAAACACAATAGTTGGGCAAGTGAACTGGAACATGTGCGTGACGAGAACCACGTCCCACGTAGCAAAACAGGAAATACAGCTTCACACTCAAAAACGTATGACAGAGCTCTTTCCCTTTGTTCAGGAGATGCTGCTTTGTCTCATCCTCATCAGCAGTCACCTGCTCCACCATGCTTTTGTGAGTTGGCATTTCAGACATCGGATATAGGTTCTTTTTGCTCTGAGGAGTTTTAGTGAAATAATTCTAGATGTCAAAAGAGGACATGCAGATGAATGAGCCTCTAAGATCAAAGTATCTCATCTTTTAAGTGCTTTTGTTTCTGGTTGGTTTTTATTTGTTTTTTTTGGTGATAACATCTGTAAAACACTCATTAATGCAAGACCTAAGTTCCCGTTTCAAAAGTGTGTGTCTTAAGAAGCCTCTCAATGCACTTGTCATGCCAGCTGCACCGGCACTGTGTACATTGCTATGCAGGACACACCTCTATGGCAGACTGCATGATGATGCAGGGGCACTTGGACTACCCTTGACTGACCACCTTGGTGCTGAAATAGGCAATGTGACAGCACAGCATTGCATGTAGCACAGCACTGTAGTCCACCTGGAGCTCCTGACAGCAGCAGGCAGACGTCTCAAGTCAAACTCAATTCATTAAAATAACCCTGGTTATCTCAGCACCACCAATGGCAACTTTTAGTCTCAAATTCTTATTCTCTGCATTTTTACTGGGTTCTTGGAGTTTATGAGACATTTTCCCGGCCCTGTTGTCCTCCCAAAAAATAGTAATAGGGTCTCTTGTCCTCAGAAGAAACTCTTTCAAGCACATTACAGAAAAGGACAGAACATAACATCAGATAAAATAAATGACTTTTATCTATCTCAGACAGGCAGATGCCATGCAGATAGATGTCACCCATTCACTATCTGCTGGGCACAGCGCAGAACAGCCACGCAGAAGGAGCAGTGTGATGCAGCCCAACGCCCTCGCCTTGAGATCCACCCCAGCTGAGGCCAGCCAGCATTCCTGCTTAGAGCCCACTCGGCAGCGAGCTTCAAGGGAAGGAAGGGGGATATTAGGATGACAAGGCAATCGTTCATCTGCAAGCTGAGCTTTGCGCTGTAATTTTTTCCAGTCTTTCCCTTTTTGACTTGGAAAAATTATTTAAAATGCTTAGCTCTATAAAAGATGTTTTTGTTCTTTAAGTGTGTGTGAGGAGGAGAGACAGCAAAAGTGACAGAAAGGAATAGATGCTCTTGAAGGCGAAGTAAATAGCACCGGCTGAAGCCTGGTGGTGTGGGCTGCCTGGGCAGGCATTCAGGGCCTGGTGCTGCGGGGACCCGGCCTGCAGCATCCTGCGCTCCACGCTGGGCCTCCTCAAGCTGCAGTGAGCACTGGTGCCAGCCGGAACAGTTCTGTGATGCAGACAAATGTCTGCTCCCATGAAACCATCAAAAAATCATTTTCGTATTCAACAGAAGCCAAGGTTTGTGCCCAAAAGATGAAAAGGCCAAGCGCATTTACTCACCGCGCCCCCCAAGTCACTAATGGATTCAGTTGCTGAGAGAATTACTTCAAGAAAAAATAAGATGTTCTCTGCACTTCTCTTTGTTTATAGCATAATGCTGTCTTTTTCAGTCCTAACACTGCCATTTCTTGTTCACTGTCTTTGTGAAGGGTGATCATTAAGAGGGAGGAACAGAAAAGAATCTGATGCAGGTCAATAATGACTGCAGCACTTCAGCTTTCAGGACTCACCCTACTGCTCACCAGTTTTTCAGAGTACTTGCTCCACACGCTAACAGCCAGAGGCAGACAGCTCATGTCAGAAGAACCTGGCCTGCTGCAAGACAGTCACTGGCAGATTCTGCACAATCAGCAGCTGCCATATGACCTATTCGTGGTGCTCTCCTGCGACCCTGGAGCACAAAAATGTACATTTAGCACTGTGACATGGAGTGCTTCCTGGAAGCTCCTGGAAGCTTCCAGTTCAGAACTCAAATTAAAGATCCTTGGATTCGTGGGTAGTGCATGTGCAACCCCTCTTAAATGTTTCAGATTTTCTGCAGAGCACCTTCCCCAGGAGAGTTGCATTCCTTTTTGCATTCTCTAAATTGCTCAACACATAAATAAAACTGCTGCCTGAATACTGAATTTGTTTAATTCAAATGCAAGGAGCACAGCAGTTACCCTAGGCTCCCAGCTATACCTTATGCAAGATGGGATACAGGAAAATGCAGTCTCTGTTTATGGGTAGATGACAAGTGAATTGCTTGTTACAAATTCCTCCTTTCAGAAGTTGAGCTATGCCAAACCTAAAATGTAAATCTAAGTTGATATTCTCTTTCCTAGACTTTAATCAAATCAGTGACTCATCTTCCAAAGACTATAGCTGTATAAGTTATTACTTATTCTTCAGTAGTTTAATCATCCAATCTGTCTACACTTGAGACAGTTAACTCAATGGTGATGCCAACATATCTAAAATAACACAGGAAACAATAACCCTCCACCTGATACAAAAAGGAGTCAAAACATGAAATTAGATGTCCTGCTAGATTTTCTGTACTATCTCGTAGAGTAATGTCACAGCAGTTCCTGATGCATTGTATTCAATATTTTTTAAAGTGGTAAGTAAATGTAGTGAAAATTTGATTCTGAGCTCTTGCTTTTCAGAGATGCCCAGGCAAACCTGAATGACAAAAAGCAGGTACTGTGCACGATGACGGAAGAAGAGTGCTTTTTTAATACTTAAACCTTGTAAGGAAATACATTTCTACAGTGCTTCGTAGGAAGAGTTGGGACTGAATGGTCTCTATTTTTCAAGGCAGGATCAAAAGCTGACTTTTAGAAAACCAAAAGGCTCATGTTTCAAAAGTACTGTGAAATTCACTGTGAAAACAAGAGTAGTTAAACAGAAGGAAAAAAAAAAAGAAAAAAGAGTCAATTGGCTAAAGTTGACAAAATTGATACACTCAAAGTAAATAGACAAAGATTAGTAATGACAGCTCCTGATAGAAAAATCAAATTCATTCTTTTTAATTCTTTGAATCATATCATTCTAATGTATTCAAGGAATTATTAAGGTAGTGTAGTGTAATGTCCTCAATGTAACATGCTGCATATCCATGTATTAAAAAGAAAATAATTAGTAAATACAGGAGTAAAACGGAAATATTTAATGGTTACTGCCTTGCCCAGTATTTATATCTGGGGTTGATTATTATGTATCCTTTCTTAAATACAATGTTCTTGGATCTCAAGATAATATTATATCAAAGAGAAATCTTTTTTAGGAGAATGAAGCAAGCACAACTCTGGGAAATGAGGTGCAAATTTTTTTACAGAGCCTGTCTGTTCATTGGTACGACACCATGGTCAACAAGTCTGAAGCAGTGTTTTCTGAAATATTTTTAGACTGGTCAGAACAAAAACACTATTTTGGAATTAGGACAATAATGTGCAGAGGAAAAGGAAGAGTACTTATCATATATCTGTGTCCTGTAAGATTCACCTGCCCTGAACTATTGAAGAACTTAGGCAGTGCTTAACATCCAGCATGCAATCAGTCTATGGTACACATAAGTACCTGGTTCATGGTACCTGTTGCAGGGAACCTGCTTTAGCAAGGGGTTGAACTCAACGACCTCCAGAGGTCCCTTCCAACCCCTACGATTCTGATTCTATGATAAGGAAGCACATATTGTCTAAAGCTCAGTCTCCCGTATATGCTTGGAATTTTTCAGAACTAAAAACAGAGAAGGGAAAAAAAAAAAGAAAAAGAGTTAGTTGTCCATGCATATGGAACAAAAGACAAAAAGTCAAGAAATGTCATCTTTCTCTTCTTTACATGCAGCCAGTCACTACCCGAACAGGAGCAATATAAATCCCTGTATGCCATTTAAACATTCACCTACTGTGATGGCCGCTATTTGTGGCTCCTGGTATTGCTTTTCCTATTCACACAGTGGCAATTCTGCAGGCTGCAGTACTGCATGTAAGCCACTTTCTTTTACCTCAGTGTCCTTATCTGTCTGTACCAATGTCTCCTTCCTAACTCTTTACCAGCTGTATTACTTAAGGCAATTTCTGCACATTGCTATACTTTGAAAATGACTTCCATGATTTACTGCATACAGTTCTTCACAATATTTGTTTTTCCTTAACTTTTGAAATGAGCACAACTGTGAACCACCACTTTCTCAGACTTTACTTGAAGGACTAGAAAACACAAATGGATAACAAAAGCACTTATCTGACAAATGGAAACCACCAATTTATCACCAGTTACTTAAACTGCTTAAAAACAAAATTTAACATGTCTAAATCTGTTGAAAGAATCTGCTTATAGATTCCCTAGAACTAATTGTGCTGCACTGCTCAAAATTTCCTGAAAACAGATCAGATATATCCACTCATTTGCAACACGAGCATGGTGGGTAAGGTGGCACACATAGTTGCCACATATGGCTATAGATAAGGTGAATATTCAAAAGGTGTTTCAATTTCAAAACACGTTTGTCCTGCATTAGGTTAAAAGACACTAAACTAGAGAGACAGTTTGTGCTGCATTTTGGCTATACTTGTTTGGAGTAGTGACTGTGATCATGTTTCGACACCAGAGCTGTTCCAAAGAAGTCAGTGTACCGCAGTACTCAATGCACTAGCCTCAGCTAAAGAGAAAGGGAATTCCTCCACTTACTTCAGCAAGACCTGAGAAGGAGCACAGTGAACACAAGTGACCTCCACTGGCACTGCCTCATTTCCCGTCACCACCAACGTGCCAGGAACCACCTCACCACCTGCCTGAAAGTAAGCAGCATTGTTTGCTATTTCCAGAAGTCAAAAGACAGTGGCATTTGCTCACACAGGTAAGAAAAATGAACAGGATTTTGTCTAATATTTTGAGAGGCACCCAGCTACAAGGCATGCAGGCACCTAACTCAACTGAAGGTAGCTGTATTGGCTGTTGGCTATCCATCTTCAGACGGTTCCAGGTGGCTCAAGTGTCATCCATCTCCATAAGAAGCCCAGCTGAGCCCATGGATCTCTCTCGTGACCTCACCTGGAAGATGTACAGCACATGTAATGGGGTTCTTCAGGGATCTGGTGGCCAGCCTGAATGTAACACATTGATCTCTGTATATTCCAGTGAAATAAGTGCATTGGTGGAACAACTTGGGAGAGAAGGGCTAAGGTCTCTCCCTGCTTGCCACAGAAGACACCTATATGACTAATTCAAACCAGACACCTGAATTCAACTGAATTTAGGAAGCGTGACTCTTTCACAGGAAGAATATAATTGAGTGACTTTTGTTGTTAGGATTCCAGGTTACATTCAATTGATGATACAGATATTTAAAAACATTTATTCTCAAGAGGAACTTAATAGAAAGTACGATAGATGTTTGCAGTGCTATTTTTCAACATCTTTAACCTACTCAAGCCCCACAGACCAGGATCAGTCCTAAAAAGCTCAGCATGCAAGAGCCTTTACCTAAGCCTCATGAAGTTAGTAGATGTATTTAACTTGTTTGGCATGAGTTCAGAATTTCCTTTAATTTGAAAGGGAGTTTCACCTGTGAAAAAACTCACAGGGTTGAGTTTAATATTCATGTTGTACAGAAAAGAAACAAATGGGACCAATAAATCCTCAATAGAAATTTTACAAGATTTTTCTGGCTTAATAAATTTAGCCAGGAGGCAATTGCTCTTAAACACTGGCTACATAAAAAGGGATCCCCGTTTCCATTAGCATGCAAATTCCTTACACATTTCATCAGCATTTAAGACACTGCATCTTACTAGCTTTTTAAAAAGTGGGCTTCATGGATACTCTGCTCCTCAGAGAGGTTTGCATCCCGCTCTGCTCACACACAGGCATTCACATGTGGCCATACAGGCTCCTTGGTTGTCATGCCATTCCCTCTAACAAGCTGTCTTATTTTAAAATTAATTCCTAGCATGTGCAAAGAAAACTACAGTGTCAATTGCTGTAAGATTCCCAGGTGCTTTCACCCTTCAGTTCACCAGGTAGTTGTCTAATAAACATGTTTCCTTTTGCATCCAGTTTACGTGATCCTATGAGCCAGTCATTTAAGGATTAATGCACGCTGAGCAAAGTATTCTACAGATCGTGCAGCTTTTAAAGTATTTCCTTTAAGCTCTTGCACACATATGTAAAAGAAAACAAATTAAAGATTATTTGCAGAGTTTGGCAATAAAAATGAGGTGTTAGTAGCATTTTGAGCTGGCAATAAATTTTATTTGACTGTTTTATTACTTTGAGGCAAAAGCAGCTATTTCTTTTGGGGTGTCTTTTAGCAGCATGAGATTAGGGTTTACAGTTAAATGCATGGAGAGTTTTGAAATAAATTCAGTGTTTTGTAAATGACGGCGTACATCAGATGTAAATACACGACAAAACTGTATTTTGGATGCTTTGCAACAACGTGACTTTCACATTTCTGAAAGGAATGAGCAAGCTATAATAAATCTTGCAAAACAAGGTCTGGTTCCCAGAGCACTAAAACATTTCTACATTTAGGCAGATGAAAACAAGGTACGTCCACTCAACTTCTGCGAGCAAACGAGCCTGCTCGGCACTGGCCCCCAGCCCGTGTCAGCTGGGCTGAGCGTAATGGCCGGGGCTCAGCAGCGCTAACATGGCCCCGCAGCTCCCCGCTGGCTTGGTGCACAGGCACAGCCAGTAGGCATCTGCGGGAAGGAGGCAGGGCTGCCTCACATCTGCTCGTCAACGCTGCGTGGACTTGAATCTAGTGGACGCAGATTACTTACGGTCTTTATAAAACAAGCCAGAGCTGCCCAGCCTTCATTTATCCGTTCAGGTCTCTACTGCAGTCCCTACACGATTTGCCCTTTTCCACTTCAGAAAAATACTGGGGTGGATGAAAATTATTCTGATTCTTTCCAGTCCCTCTAAGAATTGTTTTATTCATGTAATTATTTTTACTCCAAGAATAAATCAAGAGACAGTAAGCTAAGCAGATAGTGAGACAAGGATGGCTGAGGGAGGAACTTCCTGCTCCTCAATGTTTTCCAAATCCATCCCCAAACCCCACCATCCAATTTAGCTCAGTTCTCAGAACCAGCACAGAAATTTGAAATATAGCTGATGGTATGGAGCCTTGCAACAGGTGACCAAACCAGTACCCTTACATGCCACACAGAGCCCCCAGCACAGTTTACAATAGCCTTTTCTGGTCTTGCTCAGCTTGCCTATTCCAAGCACAAGATATATCTACTTCAATCCCATCTCTATCTAACAGAAGCAACCACATAATTATCATTTCAGGACTTCATCCTTTATCTCTCTTTAATAGTCTTCTCCTGTCTCCCTCTTAGCTCTTATCTAACCTACAATTTATCTTTTATTTCAATAAGCAGTCAAGGAAAGGCCAAATTTTCATGCTCTGACATAGCTAGCCATAGAAGACATCAATTTTTGCGTATGGTTTTTTTTTCATGAGTTTTCATGCTTAGTGCACTACAGGTTTATAATTAAGCTGCCACTGGACTACAGTTTATATTAACTGCCATATCATGCAACTTCTGCGTGTGGGGGTGAACATTCAGCAGCGGTAGTGGTCTACAAACACTAACATCTTTTCACCCATATACAACTGAATAGCAAGAATTACAAGATAAGATTCTAAACTGAAGGAATCCAGAACAGATAAATTGAATAGATACAGGGAATACATCAAGGAAATGCACAATGTTAGACAGCAAGGATATGTCTGCATTCACTGTAAGGGGAAAGAAGACACTGTGCAAGCATCAAGATAAATGAACAAATACAGGACCCAATTTCCCAAATTACAAAGGAAGCTAGGTATTTTGGGCCATTGCATTTATGAATGGACTTACTGTCCAGCGTGCCACTTCTCAATGCTTCTCCACTAGCTCTCTGATCTCTAAACCATACAAATATAGGGTTGGAAAAAAACCATGAGACTTGTAGCACACATTAATAAGTGCCCATACTCACACCAAATATACACACATCCCAGGCTCCTGGGCGCTTCCCACCACCCCACTCCGAATGCAGAGTTATGGCTGCAGATCCCTTTCCTTGTGGCACATATTAGTTCAAGAGCCCCACCGTCACCTCAGGTCTCTGCAGCACTGAGATATTTGTGAAATAAAACTCCTCAGTTATTCCAGGAAGTTGACCCCGACCATTTTACACAGGATATTAAATAGACCCCAGCTGTCTCCACTTAGAAGTGACTTAGTTCGTATTTTTATAAAGGTCCATTCAGCTGCCTTCTGAGTTATCAGAATTGATAAGACTTTTTGGGAAGAAAATTCAAAATTTCTGGTTTACCTACTGCTCACGCAGGCATTTCTTGGGCTTAAAACATCACAGCTGGCATTTATGTGTCCTGGAATAAAAATCTTTTTCTGAATTATGAAAATATTTCACTGAGAAATAGCTGCCTCTTAAGACCATTTGGAAGAAATACACACAGGAGAGAGTTTTTGTTGCTAAATCCAAGAAGACACAGCAGCCTTCTTTTCCATGAATGCCTCTGTATAGCATAAGGCTATGACGTAGGCGCAGTGCATTCTCCATGCTCTCCCTCACCCAGAGGGGTGACACAGATTTAGATTTTCCAAAGCCCATCACAAGAGCACTTTTTTCGGCTTGTGAGAATGACAGTGATCAAAGTATTAGAAAAGCCACGATAATTGTGTCCATTCAGCAAATTGTAATCAACCCATTTCAAAAGCTCAACAGTCTTTTTAAGGAGAGCCTCCATAGCTGAAAAGATAACATTGCAATAGTTTTGTATAAAGGACATTTTCTGAGATGAATGAGGAATAGAATAAATAAAGCAATTTAAAGACAGTATTTTCATTCTTGAAAGATGAGCAATCAAAGTGGCCGTAAATTTACAAGATTCTAAAACATAACAAGAGGGTCAATATTGATACACATAATCCCACCACCAAAATATTCCCTAAAACCTTAAAAATATATTTGTGGTGTGCATAAGAAGAAAAAAGCCATCTGTTTCAAAAGTGAGCTCTGCTGCTTTTCAATACTGCCATCCCCTGCTCGGCTGCTTGCTGGAATGGGCTGTGCCCCAGTTAGGTTAAGCCATTACATGTTTACTCTTTGGATACTGCCTGGGCTCTTTGCCACTCACATCAGGCTTCATAATTTTTTGTTTTCACTTTCCAGAATACATTTCATAAAATCTACTATTTTATTATGCTTAGAAGTGAGACTGCACTTGAGTTCCAAGTTTCAATATTCGATGTAATGCAACTTTTTAAAAACAATTAGATCTTGCGATAATTCTTTGTCTGGCTTGCCCTCATCCCCTTTCCATTTTTCTCTTTTAACTCTGAAAAAGAAAACTATTCAGCCACTTTTAAGGCTCAGATTTAAAACTAACTGCAGTTCTACGTGTCTAAAAATCCTCATTCATGTAACAAACCAATAGTTCTGAGATTCCTGGCATAAATGCAGTAAAATTTTGAAATGTTCTTGCTTTTTCTTTTGCACATATACCCACATACATAATTACACATATCCAAACAGCTTAATAAAACAGTTTGCTTATAAGACAATTACATTATCTTAGCAGTTCAATAATAAAAAATCTGTTTTCAAGCCCTGTGATTCAAGCTATAGAAGAACTAGCTCTGACAAACACTTGATATAAAGCATTTTCACCCAGTAAAAAACGTAGCAGCACCATCTGTTAACACAGTAGGTTGATTTTAATTTTGCAGACTATTACCCAGCAGTGTAGGCTGGCATGCTTTGAGCTTATGGATAAAACAAATAAAAAAACAAACTTAAAATTCCAAAAGAATTATATCAAGAAATAAAGGTACAATATCACTGCTATCTAAGAATTCAGAACTTGGTAAGTGAACTGTAACATGGGTTAGATACCACAATTCTTCAGCTATTAGCAATTGTACAATCATGCAATTTTTTCAAAAGGAATTTGAGACTATTATGAAGGAAAAAAAAAACGCGTAACATCAAAACGTTATCAGCAGTGAGATAATTAGCCCGCTTTGTATCCTGTACCAGGCCACTATGGCAGAGAGAAGGGAAATGAGAAGAAATAAGAAATAAAAACATCTGAGAAGTCTCAGAAAGATGCCATAAGCCTCTTGTAGGCTGAGTTACTCCAACACCTCTACAGCTGCGCTTCCTCCTGCAAAAGATTAACTGACAGCACTTGACCAAAATGGCTTCTGCTGGAGCTTCAAGCTGTGCGCAAGGTGAGCAGGCAGTGATGACCCATTCCAGCTACAACCTGTTCCTTTCAGCTCTCTGATGCCACGTTCAAACTAGAAGGAGGCTGTCTGAAATCAGGACATTTCACAGAAAACCAATCTCTGCTATTGGAAGTACATCGCTTTTGCTAACTGATAAAAAAGCATCCTGTGCAAACCCTCATCAACAGTACATATACCGGGCATATGCTGTAACACTGCGTTCTTAATTCTCTCCTAATTTCTGACAGTCCAAATGGCCTCTGATTTCAGTGCTAGATTTTTGTTCCCTTACTCATCAGCTGTATTCCTATTTGCTTTTGTAACTTCTCCGATTTACCGTTCAATTTCTGTACTAGTGTTTTCTGCTTTCCTCCTTCAGACTTACAAAGCTGGCCTGTATCTCACCGAGGGTCTGCAGGCTCCTGTTGGGTGCCCGCTCTGATGGAGTCACCTCAACTCTCCCTGCAGTGAACGGGGAGGGATGGTTGTTCCCACAGGGCAATTTACGCTGCTCCAGGACAAGTGTGGATACTGAGTGAGATGAAATACTGCCAGAAAACACATTCTCACTCACTATGGAGAAAATCCACATTACTAGGTTGGACTACTAAGCATATTTGAATGATTAGAGCTAAATGTCTGCTCAGAATTCTTATCTTGCATTCCTGTTGTCTTTGTTGTTGTTGTTGTTTGTTTGGCTTAGTTTTTACATATGGTCTGTACACCTTCTGTGCTTCCATCATGATATACTGGAGCAGAGCCATGAAAGGAATTGAGAAAGCTTAGTTCCTGCCTTTGATATCATCCAGCGCTCTGGAGATTTGGGGGAACCAAAGAGGCATACGCATACTTAAAGCATCCAACCAGCACCCAGGAGAGTCTACAGGTCCAAAGCCATAGCTAGAATTTTCAGTGGCTGGACAGAGTATAACGGGGGCAAGCAGATGTGCTAACTGACAGTATGTGCTGCTACAGATCTCTGTTTAAGTACTTGCCGTGTAAAATCCAACTATTTCTATGCATTTTTTTTTCCACAGTGGTTCTATTTTTGCTTAATTCCTGTTACTTACTCTCTCTTTTCTGAAGTCTATTGGTATTACAGCAAGTCTGGGAAACATCTCTTTCTCCAAAATACCACATTTAATTATTATGGCTCCATTGCCTTTCTGTCTCAATGAATTTTTTAAACCACCTATCAGAAGTCCCAACAATGCAGAGTGCACTCTCGTCCAGGAACAGCTGCTTCACTGAAGGTGTCTGCGAAATTTGGCTTTAAACCTTGTCCTGTTTGCCCACTTTACTATGAAAAGTGGTACTAGAGGATGGCAGAACATTTACTTTTACTCTGCAGGACTTAAAATTTGTTTCTGCAGTATGGCCTCATCCATGCTCAACTTCAAGTTATCGAGAACTAAGCAGTGTTTGCAGTACATTTTTTTAATAGACATCACAATATCCTCCTATTGGGTTGGGACATTCCAGTATAATTACAATGACTTTTAAGGAGACATTCACCTGTCTAGACTTCATCCTTAATTTTCAGTCAGATGGGTCACCTAACTCTTCTTCAACCCTCAACTATTCCCGCTGCTGTTCTGCTGAGCTATATCAGCTCTCCTGCAGTTAAATTCCAAATTCTTGGAGTTTGTGTCTTTTCACTATTACATAAAGCTTTGCTTCCATTTAATTGTGATATGTTATAGATGTTTTAACCTGATGTAAAAAAATAAAAAAAAAAAATTGATTTCTGAAGAAGAGAAACAACATGAACAATAGGCAGCACAGAGGCAAGCAGTGCCAGCTAACCCTCTCGCTATTTCAAACGAAGTTACAAAGATAAATGCAGTGTGATGAAAAGGGATTCAGCACAATGAAGAAATACAGGTGCTCAGTTCTCACGAAGCACTGCCTTGCCCTTCCAAGTCCCTTCCAAGAATGCCACACCAATGAGACTTTTAATATCGATTTTCAGACCACAGGCACCGATTCAAACCCATCTTGCTATGAGTATTATTGCTTCGATCAAAAGTTGTTGCTCAGCAGTTTATACAAAGCAGAGACAACAGTAAGGCAACAAACTGATTAGAGATGTGTAAGAGGAAACCGCAAAGACTGGTGGGTAGGCCTATCTCCATTAGTGATCTAGAAGGTTATCTAAGGATAAACAACACACTAATTAAAATTGCAGATGCTGCTCAACCTCTGTGTCATAAAGATGACAAATGCAAACAAAGTGTGATGACAGATAAAATGAGCAAAATGAGATTCAACTCAAAACCTATCTCCTAGAGAAAAATAACGCAAGTCTTTAACTTCTACTGTCTGGAAGAAACCTGGAAATCCAAATTAATTGTTCCAGTGCTGTGCTAATGAATAACAAGTGGGACACAAACGTTCATTCAAATGTACAGCAAATGTATGGAAGTGTTCCCTCTTGAAGTAAGGAGATGTATACATAGCACCTAAATGATTGTATTTGTGATGTAACCCGGAGTTCTAGCCTGAGCACAACGTTGTATTAATCGCTTGAGACAGGAATCAAATATTTCAGAGGGTACGAACAAGGGAATTAACTGCAGTGCTACAAGGGAACGAACTGGGAGGAGATCAAGAGAAACTCTGAGTACATATCAGTGAAAAGCCTCCTGATGCAACAACTGGTTTTACATCTCAAAGCATTTTGGTAAACTGCCTACTTGTGACATGTAAAATCTGAATGGTAACATCTCAGTGTGCATGCATGGTGGGACACCTCTGCACAAACTCTTTGTCCTAATGTTTTTGTTCATCTTAATACGAGGAAATTATAATTTCAACAACCAGAGCTGGTATAAAACACTGCAGCTTTATGAACTTCAGCTTCACCAGCAGAATGTCAAGCCTTAGATTTGTAACTGCATTTCTAATCAGCTAGAAGATGTGGACGCAATTGCCCCATCACTGCTGAACATTAGGCTGCTCATGCAGACCACCAGTTCACTGTATACTTTGCTCTTCTGAGCATAACACAAGAATCTCTCAGGATAGGCTGAGAACTGCTACTCTTCAGCCTGGAGAAGAGATGGCCATTAGATGATCTCATAGCAGCCTTTCAGTATCTGAAGCGGAGCTACAGGAAAGAAGAGGACAGACTCTTTAGCAGGGTCTGTTGTGACAGAACAAGGAGAAATGGCTTCAAGCTCAAAGAGGGTAGATTTAGGTTGAATATAAGGAAAAAATCTTAGATTGAGGGTGGCAAGGTACAGGAACAGGTTGCCTGGTGTTGTGGTTGATGCCCCATCCCTGGATACTTTCAAGGAGAGGATGGGATCAGGCCCTGGGCAACCTGATCTAGCTGTGGTGTCCCTGTTCATTGCAGGGGAAATGGACTAGATGGCCCTCAGAGGTCTCTTCCAACTCTAACCGTTCCATAATTCTACGATTCTGTGATTCCAATAATGTGAAGGTCTTCTTTGAACTGTAAGTTTCTAATGATTCTATGATTAAGATGTTCTATATGTGATGATCTACTACTGCAAAATCAGAGCACTTGAAGATTATAATCCTCTTTTCTGGAGAACGCCATCCACCCAGCAATAATTTATTGAAGGGCTATCATTTATTATGAACCACGCTGAGATTCTACACAGCCACAAGGGTTTTTCTAGGAAAAGGATCTGATCACCAGTGAGGGCAACTGGAAAGCAAAAATCACATATAATAGCTAATATTGTAAACCTGAAGAATCTAATTTAATCTCTAATGTGCAACACACACAAAAAAAAAAAAAAAAAAAAAAAAATCTCAGTGTATTTTTATAACAAGAAGAAGAATAGAAAACCAAAACCAGAAGGATAGACTGGGGGAACCTTACGAACATGTACCAGAATTAATATAACTAAGCTATCAGAAATTCACCATATTTCTATTTGCATGTTGGATTTTATCATAAATTTACTAAAAATACTGTTCCCACAGCATTTGAAGTTTTTTGTAAATAAAAAAATATTCATATTCTATATGTTTTCAATACCACATCTTTGTTAATAAACGTGCGATTATGCATTTAGCCAGCTTAGCATTTCCCATTTTTTGTAGAAACATTCACCATTCCTTGCCATAATAGGTGTATGTTCAGAGAACTGGCTGCACAGCCCCCCTGCTTCAGGGGAAGGGGCAGAGTGGGCAGAGCCCTCTGGGGTTGTTTCATTTCAGCATTGGCTGTGCATCCAAGCTGGTGCTCCCCCAAACATCTGAGTGCTGCCAGTACATTCCCAGCTCCTACTGCCAAGTTAAAATGAAAACGGTCTTAGTTCAGAAATGATTGAGGTGGTTTGCTCTAATCAAATTAAACCAGCCAAATGTTCCTTTCAAAGGTAACTGTCTACTCTGCAGCTGTATGCAAAATACCACATCAAATGTGAAAAAAAATAATGATAGAATTCTGTCCTTACAGTAGAGCGCTGGCTCCACAGATGAAGAGAAACAAAAGCATCAGTGCGGCTCAGAATTACATTCACAGAAAGCTCCTAGAAATATGCTCTCTTGAGAAACAGTGAACAAAGTACTGAAATTCCCAGTTTATAATTAACTGATTTCAGGAAGAAGGGAATTCTCAAGAATTGTTAAACAGCAACAGACACCTTGGGTTACTTCTCATCTTGCCCACCTCCCAAACAGATATTAAATGTGTAGCCAAAATTTCACGAGAGAGAGAAAAAACAGCGCATAGACTTTTCCATCCTATTTCTCACTTCCTTTCTCTGTCTCTAGCACAACATGCAACATTTAGCGCTGACTAATGTTGCAAAAGCCCAAACTTGACAGGTTTCACTTAAACTCTGTATGATTAATCTGTGTTAGAACTGAGTTTTCTGTCAGTGAACATGGGAAATTCCTGCAAAGATGAGTTCATATCTGAGTTATTTTTATTTTGGCCTGCTAAGAGAAGGTCAATTACCTGCTAATGAGAAGCCAGAGTGGCATCAGTGGTTCTACAAATAAATGCTTTCAAGACAGTATGCAACGTTTTGCTAAGCTGGTAAATTGTTTTCTAGGTGTGCCATGGGAAATCTACCCCAAGGCAACTCTACCACTATCAGCAAGTTGGCACATTCAAGCACACCCTTTACTTAGGTATCTGAAATCACCATCTAGTCCTAGAATTACATGAGATGCTTCACAGCATGAAGATTCATCTTCTTCTATCCTTAGAAATGCATCCAAAGCCTCACGTAATAGAGTTTCTTATTATTTACATAGCATCTTCTTCGATCTGCCTCCAGAAAGCACAATCACCTGATTCTAAAAGGATTAGAGGAATATTTTCTTGCCAGCACCTCCCAAGGATGGAGTAAATTTTCCAAGCATTTGGGTAAATCAATAAATAGGAACATTAATACAATAGTCGGTATGCAACAGGCATTTAGAAAGTTACAGAAGTCAACCGTCACATTTCCACTCTTTGATGATCTTCTCATCAAACCCCTCCCAGACGGAGGTTTCCCAAATAAAAATGTCAAAGCACATTATGTTGTACCCCTTGGAAAATTCCAAATCAGTTTGTTCATTAGTAGATTTACAGTTTAAAGGTGTACGTGCACTTGCAATTTAAGATATTTTTTTAGAATATATGAAAAATACATGAAGAACTGATTCAGAAGGAGAAATTAAGGTCTTGAAAAAAAAATGCAACTTAGTTACAAATTTATAAGGGCACAGTTACCTTATGATCATATGTTAGTTCATTAAGAATCCACTCATTCTGCAAAAATGGAGAACAAGCAGATTACACATATGGAGCAAAACCTGCGATTCGTGCTCTTACGTATATTGTCCCAGTCACCGCTTTGTCTCTGGAATCTATTTAGGAAAGCTTTTGAATATCCAGTGCATATTTTCTATTTGATAATGTATATCTGCTAAACTTCAAACAATTGCTTAAAACCCACTGAAGGTACCTGAGTGAATCCCTCCATACACTGCTAAGTCACAGCTGCTCTCCTTCAGCCACCGGGGAAGAGCGCAGTGCTGGCACCCTCTGCTCTGTGCTCTGAGGTATCACGAAGCAAATCTGAGACCCAAATAAGAGACCCAGCCCAGTTGCCTGTTGTGGCTGATGCTGAACCCCATATCCCACTGCAGCACCCAAGGGAAGGATGCCTGCTGTGGGGCAGCGGCAGGCTGGGCTGTGCCCATACGAGCTGCTTCTCATCCTGGGCAGCACCTAGCAAAAGCAGATCCCTCCAAGAACAGCAAGAACACACCAACCACAGATTTAGAGAAGGAAGGGAGCTCTGTACATGATCTAAAATGACTAATGTTTACTCACACAAAGACTGGAAACATGTTTTTTATAAAAAGCTTAGATTCAGAGTAAGATAAAATACTTTTTGAAGAAAGCCTGTATTCACTCCAGAAGCTGGTTTAAAAGGCTTTTCCATATTCAATCCTTCCTTCCTGACGTACTCTTATCTTGTCCTGTATCTGGCAGACCACGCATTCACACTAAATCATCACATCCATTACTAACAATGCAGATGGACAGAAAGAATATAACTTCTTATTTTCCCTTATTCTGTGTACTGTAGTAGTGTTGCAAGCAGATGATGAGAGGCCAGAGTTCATGTCCAGCCATTTCACAATGGCCAATTTAAGAAACTTCTCCAGACCCAACCTACAGCCCAGCCCCTCTCAGAACCGGCCACACCGCTCCCCTCGCTCTCCTGCAGACCAAAGCCCTCTGGTCCAGTCACAGCCCCTTCTCCAGTGCCTTCGTGGTGGCTCCCAGCTGTGGCAGGACAGCAAAGGGGCCATCTCTGAGGGCTTCCCAGCCTGGAAGTGCCTCCCTCTCACCAAGGCATTTCCCATCTTCTCATTTTGCCTTGAAGACCATCTTGTTTGTGTTAGCCTAAAGCTGACTCTGAGGCTTATTCAATTTTTCCTTCCCATTACTCATCCACCTCTGTTGAGACTAATCTGCCACATTAATTCCTTTAAACTTGGCAATTTTGAAGTTTCCAGTTCAGTTTCTTCTGCTTCACCCCATCTCTACATCTCATTTCACTCTTTCAGGACACAAGATAATCCCCATACCTAGCAATGGGAAAGTACCCACTCCTGGAGTCTGTCAGTTGTGTATGAGTGCTGCTACACGCAAATAAATTGTATTGCACACCACTGATCTGTAGAAATGATGTCATACCCTAAAAGTTTAACATTAGCTTGGCAGAAAAAGGAAGTAAGGAAGTAAGCAGAATTCACTGGAGAGAAACACCCCCTAAAATAGAAATGTTTCACTTAACAGGATGGAACATCTCACTGATTTTGAGAACATCACCCTTTAAACTTCTTAACAGCACAGTTAAAAAGACAGCAGCCAATATCAGCATTGCCACAAACTGAAAAGAGAAACAAAATTAGCTACTGCATTTTGAAACTCCTCTCCCACTGTAAGTTACAATAGGACTTCAGTTTGACAAACTGAACAAGCAAAAAAATGCAAACTACCTTCCAAAAGCTTTACTTTATATCAGTGACTTATTTCAGATTCTGACTGCTCTCCGTATTGAGCTAGATGGGGAAATTTAAGATGCTGTTATGAAAAGGATACTTCCTGTCTTAGCACAAAACAATTTTAAGGACCAAGCCATTGGAGTGTACTTCTGGGAGCTTTGAGCACTCAGGTGCAGGTCTTTGTGCCTGGGCACAAAGGGATGGGGCAGCCAGGTGTCCTCCCGGAGAAGCAGCTGATAGGCTCCACAGTGCTCTCAAGTGCAACCCAAAAGATAAGAGCACCGGATTGCAAATGTTAGGAAAAACCATCATGATGGTGTTGTGTTACCACAAATGTCTACAGTGTCATTTTAATTTCACTGCATGTAAAGTAATGTTGAACTTTGAATACAGGATAATTGCCCCCTCACTTGTAATTATTGGGTTTCCCACACATTTATCCACGTACCAAAAAGTCTGAGGAATGGAGTTATGCTTCCAGCTAGGCAGATCACTCTGTTGAACAGAAGTCAATTACCTGGGCCACCTATTACCCTTCCTTAACAGGAAGAAGAGAAATAAGATTTTCAGTTCCTTATTAGATGGTAATTATGAACCTGAACAGCTAGATTTCTGACACTTATCTTTAACATAATAGACCAGATTAGATTATAATAGATTACATTCAATATAATTTTGATTGTTTTAAAGTAGAAGACTTACTAGAAATGGTAAATCAGATTTATCCTCCCTCCCCTGCAAAAAAAAAAGAGCCAGGAAGCAAAGAAATACAGCTTTGCAGGTTTGCTGTATTTGCTTATGGTTTAACACTATTCAAACTGTTAAATGTATTTACCTACATATATGTGTTAGAAATCAAGCACTGCAAGAATTACAGTATTCTGTCTTGTATATCATCTTCCTAGGGTGCAAATTCACAGTCTGACGGATAATTAACATTAGGGGAAAATTATTCATCTGATTATCAGCAGGAGAGATATAAAATGAACACAATATATTGCTGAATTTAGCAATATAATCACAGGAAAAAAATTACAGATATATTACAGCAGGGAATACTCCCAGTTTTACATACAGGAATTTCCTGAATCTAATATGTCATTTATTCCTGGCAAGGCCTGTCCTTTGTCTACATATATTTCATTTCTTCCCAAAGAGAACAGCATCGAGCTACATAAGTACAGGACCAATTTTAGCCAGATTTAACTACTGCACACAGGAAAGCTTGAATAAAGCATTACTTTTTATCTGAAAGGTGAGCACCTTAATCATCCTCCTGTTACTAAGAACATTTCATAGCCTACAACATTCCTCACTTTTGAACAATTCACATTACCATTTACTCTTGAAAACTGGCTATTTTTTGCTGGCTATTTACCCTCCGTGAAGGCAAGTGGAATAGTGTAAAGTGTCCTGATGGGGGGCTTTTTACAAGGCCAAATGTGATCAGGACAATATTTTAAGGGCAAAGCAATCATCCTTTTTACTGCATTTTTTCCCATATCTTTCAATGTTCTATTTTTGTTAGTCTTACAAAAGTTTTGGTCAGTCCACTAGGCCTTAATCCCTTTGTAGCTAACAGTTCAGAGACTTTCACTACCACCACTTTTCTGCTGAAGATCAGACTTTGCTTCTCACCCTGCACATCTTCTTGCCTTATCCTGGCACTAGCTCTTACCTAATTTTTTACCTACAGTGGTTCTGTAAGAAATGCATCACGCATGGTGCAAAGATGGAAACCAGACACTTGGACAGAAGGGACACGAAACAAACCCTCACATAATTAGCAAGAACTAGCATGGAAAAATATGAGAAACGTTTTGTTTAAAATTATTATATGCTTTTTAGTCATTTCTGCTTTATGGAGAACATTCTCCATTATCAAAAGCATTAGCATTAGGGACCAGTTTTGGCACCAGCCATTCCTCAGGATGTTAAAGAAGAGAATCCATGCCCAGCAGGCCAATGCTGGGCCACAGGAGCTCTGCTGGCTCTCCATCAAGACTCACCAGCAAAACCATGCAGCTACTTCTCTATTAAGCAAGTACCAGGGATTTCTCCTTCCCAAACCGCTCTTCACATTCACCATCTCTTCATGCAGACAGGACAGCCCTGGGCTGAGCTCCTTACAGTGCTCGCGGGGCTGGCCCGAGCCTATCCTTTGAGTTCAGCACAACATGACACAGCTCGTGGCTTCTGCCGCCGCCGCCAGCTGATACAGAGTACCATCACCACACTTGCTCAGCAGCACAGGTCAAATACAGCTCAACTCTTGGTAGTTTGTCTAAATTTTGACTCACAGAATGACTGTCTGTATTGAACAACTCGCGGACCACACGCCTTTACTCAGAGCTGACGGATTTGATGTGATATTTGCATCGCTCACTCACTTCTCTCAGGCTACTTGCCTGTAACATTCAGAAAATAGATGTTCCCTTTACAAAACATCTGGCTTCAAATATTAATGTGGCTGTCCCAGTGCTCTGAACACGCCATACCTCCTACTCCAGTACGCAGACAATGCATTTGCCATTATTTTTATTTACTAATCTGGCCATGATTTAAATATTTTCAAATAACCTTTCATTATAGGGATACAATTTCAACCACTCCAAAGCGCTACTTACAGCTACATGTGCTCTACTGATTAAAAGTGTGCACAACAGAGGTTACTTTTAAAAAGCATTTCTCTTGTTTTAGAAGAGATAATGTTTGAAATTGCTCTTACGTTCTGATCTCTGGATTAGAAAGCACTTCAAAAAGTCTTTTACGTCATATGGAAAGATCTCAGCGATAAAACAAAGTTCATAAGCATTCTTTTAATCATTCCCAAAGAAAGCTTACAATTTTCAAAATAAATATCTGAACTTGCGCATCTAAATCCACATCTACTCTCTGATATTAGTAGACTGGATTTCAGAGATTTTAAGAACTCTTGGTAATCTCTATTGCCAAGAAAGGCCTTTGGGTGCTTCAGTCCACCTGATTCATTGACCAAATACGAAATGTTGCCCACACTAACATGCCTCCAGTTCTGCAGTTTTTGCACTAAGCCTCTGGCATTACCAGGTGCCCGTCAGAATCATGGTTACTGAGCAAATAGTGAATCTTTCTGACCAGCGCTGATGAAGTGTGAGCTGCAGACATCATCCCATTGCTCAGATATAGCAAGGAGGCCTACAACTTCCAACCACATCCCACTCCACGACTAGTACTTCATAAAACATTCTTTGCCTATTCAGTTTGCTCAGAAATTAGACTGTTCTATTACATTGCCTTGAGATGAAAGAAAACTAACTTATTTCTAGCTATTCACTTTCGTATTTTAATTATTCCCTTTCCTATCTGTCCTGCTCCATTTACTACCATGAAAGCCCTCATCTCAGCCCCTAAGACAAATATGGTGACCATAGCTACAAGCCAGTCTGACAGCCACCCCTGTCACCACAGCATCTCTATTTCTCCAGGACTCAAAGAGGCTTGGCACTAGCGAAGTATGGAATATTTCCCTTTTACTATGTAATGTACGAGTAAAATAATACATATAGTAAGGAATATTTCTATTGATGCAGTGTCATCAGCAAGACGATGCAACCGAGTATCTCAAAGCAAAGTACACTTTTTAAAGTCCGTAACATTCAAATAAAGATGCTCACGAGGCAGTCTCAGCATGGGGAACCAGCCCAAGAATAAAGCTCATTCACTCAGAGCTTACGCTACCAACACAACAGCCAGGAAACCTGGTGCCACCGCCACCATGCTGAAAGCAAGGCCAGAACTCATTCTGCTGCACCCTTCGTAGCACCACCAGTATCTCCTGGGGAATTTACCAACAAGCAGCAGTCAGTCACAAGGCCTGTAAAGCTCAGTCTTAGGCTTCTCCTCCTCTTTAACATAATAATCTGCAAACATTTATAAAAACATCTAAAGAAGTGGAATGCATGTCCCACTAACGCTACAACCATTACCTTTGGGTAACGAATAGAGCTGCTAAAAATCAACAGCAGCTGTCAGAGCTAATACCTGGGACAAAGGGAGTTGTTGGGTTTTCATTCCCTATCACGTCTGAGGAAATGGTGTGTATGGGGCTCCTTGCCATCCATCCCAGCACTGTGTCACACGCCTATGCCTCTGGAGATGGGTGTTTGTGTGTGTGGGAGGCAGCACGGGGATGAGGTGAGCTCTGGCACAGCCCCACGGCCTGTCGAAACCTCAAACCACACTCCATGTGCACAGACGAGCTCTCTCTCTATCCACAAAGCCCATCGGCTGCCCGGCCCTCCACACGCCCAAACCACTCACCCGGCGCACACACCACAGAGCAGGCCCCGCTTCCTCACCTGACCACATTGGGGTGCTCGAAGGTCTCCAGGTGCCTCAGGACGGCCACCTCCCGGATGGTGGACAGCGGCATGCCCTCCTCGCTGGTCTGCACCCGCACCCGCTTCAGCGCCACGAAGCGGCCACCATTTTTCAGGTCGCGGGCCTTGAACACCTTCCCGTAGGCTCCCTCGCCGATCTCAGCCACGCACTCATACTGCTGGTCGGCCAGGTTGGTGCCGTCCTTGTCCATGCTGCCGCCGCTCCGCTTCCTCCTGGATCTGGAGCACCTCACGGCGGCTCTCGTCTCTGATCGCTTCTGAAGCTGGCACCTCACTGTGGGTCGGCCACACACCGATATCTCTGCCCAAGGGGCAGCAGGAACCCCTCAGCCTCCTGCTCTGCTGCACGGGCCCCAGTGAGCCTCCGCTGGCGGTCACCAGAAATGATCATACAGCCTTTGGGAGCATGGTCTGTGTGAAGGCAGCTAGATCTGGAAGAGAGACCAAGCAAGAGAGAGCAGTTAGAACACAGTGCCATTGTGCTCCTGTTCACTTTGTTATTCTGCGTGGCTTAAAACTGGGAAAATGATGCTAACACGACGCAGATAGCTGCACATGCAAAGGAAGATGTGAACCAGAGGCTGCTGGGCAGTGTCGCTGCACAGCTGACACAATCTGCAGTGTGCCCAGGCTGCAGTACAGCCAGAGCGACCGCATGTATGGGCTTCCCCCAAGCAATGGGGTTTTCCTGAGCAATGGGCAGAGAGTGACTCTGAGGGATCTGGGTGGTGTCCTCCATTAGATAGAAGAATCTCTACACCCGTGGGCCAGGAGAGTATGGCAGGTTCCTCGGGTTCCAAGGTTCCTTGGGCATCACATGGTGGAGTCCCTGAAACACATCCCATGCTGTACAGCCAGCACTCATGTGCAAATGGTAGCACTGAGAGGCTCCAGCCTGGAGTTACGCTACCCTGTGCTACACATTGCAAGAATACAAGAATGTGCGCTCCTGCCTCGTGGAGAACTGTGCATATATATATCTCCACATATATACAGTAAGATAATAGAATGTTTCTGAGCACTGTTTGCTAGAGGAAAGACACATGCCCCTTCGCAGCCTTACGATCGAGCATGGGCCCTGGCTGCAGAGCTGCGGCTGCAGGACACAGCGTGGCGCCCAGCTGACTGCAGCAGGACGGACGCCGGGTGAAAGCCGTGCTCCGGAGCCGCGTCTGCCATGCACTGCGTGGGGCCGGGTGCCGAGGCACTTCCCCCTGCGCCCAGCTTCCCCCCCACAGCCACGCCGCGGCCACGAGCAAACGCCGCTCACAGCAGCAGCACGCCAGCCCTCTCCTTTCCTCCTCGCCCATTCATTATCAACGGACCGACTCCGCGACCCCGGGGGCTGCAGCCCCCTACACGCCGTGCTACCACGAAGGCGCCCGGTAGCTCATCGGGGATCCCCTGACGGCACCCACGGCCGCCGCTCACGCCTCCCAGCTCGGCGAGAGAAGCGCCCCGAGGCGGCCCCGCGCCCCGCTCCCCCCGCGCCGCGTCCCCGCTGCCCCCCGCCGTGGGGACACCTGCCCGCGCCCCGCACGCAGCCCCGCGCCCCGCCCGGCGGAAGGGCGCCCCCCGGCGGCGGGCGGCGCGTCGCGCGTGTGCGTGGCCGCGTTCCGGCGGGCGGCGGGCCTGGCCTCGCGCGGCCGCGCCGCCGCCGGCCGCCTTCCCCCGGGACGGCGGGGAGCCAGGCCCCCCGCTCGGCACCGCGCCGCTCCGCACGATGCGGGGGCACGCGGAGATCCGCCGTCCGCTCGGGGCCTCGGAGGGCCCTCCCGCCGCCCCCCGCACGCAGCGCTGCCCCCGGTCCGGCCGCGCGTGGGCTCGGGGCCGCGGCCGCGCGCCGCACATGGGTTCCCGGCGTTACCTGGTGCGCGCCGCGGCCGCCCGCTCCGCCGGCGGCTCCCCAAATAACCCTCAGCCCTTGGGGGGGGTGGGGGGGTTGGGAGGGAGGGGGTGAGTCCTCCCTAAAACAAACCTCCCATTGAGCGAGGCGGGGTGGAGAGCCGGCCGGGGTCTGCCCCTTCACATGGCGATGTCTCCGGCAGGTCCCGGCCGCCCGGGCCACACAGGTAGCTGCTCCGCCGCCCGGCCGCCCCCGGCCCGCATCCCGCCGCTGCCCCTCGGCGCGGGAGGCAGCTCCCGCTCGGCCCCGGCCCGCGCCTCCCACCCCACCCCCCCGGCCGCCCGGGGAAAAGGAAAATCGCGGCCCCCGGGGAGCGCCGCCGCCGCTCCTGCGAGGCGCCCGCAGCCCCGCGGCCGCAGCCCGCCCCGGAGCGGCCCCGCTGCCCGCCCGCCCCGCTCCGTTCCGCCGGCCCCGCTCAGCCCGGCGGCGGCGGCAGCGCGCTCGCTGCTGCTTTTTTTTTTTTTTTTTTTCCTCCCCTCTCCTCAACTTTTTTTTTTTTTTTTTTCTTCCTTGCTTTCCCACGCTGGCTGAATGTGACTTGACCCCGTTTCAAAAAAGTTTGACATAGTGCTTCAACATTTCCGCATTCCTCCCCGACTACAAAGGCTGCAGCCGCCTCCTTCTGCTTTCTGTCTCTGCTCTCTGTCTTCACACTCAATGAAATCCTTCATCTGCCCCTGCCAAGCCGCCCGCATACCGCAAGGGTCGCGGCGAGCGGCGCGGCGCGGCGCGGCCCGAACGCCCCGGGGGGTCCCGGCGCGGTGCGGTGCGGTGCGGCCGCCCCGAGCAGCGCGACACGCGGGACGCTGGAAATCACCGTGCTGGGCGCTGGGCTTTTTCCTCCCTGGGAAATAACCTTTTTTTTTTTTTTTTTTTCCCCTAGAAAATCACTTTTTAATTTTTCCTCTCTCCCCCTTTTTCTTCCCCCTTTCCCCTTTTTCCTTCTCCCCCCCTTTTTTTTCTTTTTTTTCTTTTTTTCTCTTTTTTTTCTTTTTTTCTTTTTTCTTTTTTTTCCTTTTTCTTTTTTTCCTTCTCCCGCCACCTTTTCTATTCACTAGGCACCCATGCATGATGCTTTTGGGAACCATCAAGAAACTGTTTTGCTGTAGTACCCCCCCAGCAAAGCGCTCACAACCCGAGCGTGTTCCTTATGGGACTGGCACCTGCAAATCGTACTAAAATGCACCACAGAAAAAAATGGCAAAACTTTGCCAATCTGCTCCATCTCCATGGGGCAGCGCACACGTGGAGTGCCTCACTGCCATCTCTGTGCCTTCCAGCCCATGGCAGGGCCCAGGGGTGGCTTCAGGTGCAGCCCTTGTCAGGGTTGAACTGGGAGAGAGCAGATCCAGATATCTTTAAATGGGAAATGTAATTTAACTCAGTGGGTTTGTAACTCAGAATGTGTGCTGTGTGTATGGCATCATACACTGTATGATTTCCAGAAACTAAATATTTAAATAGAGATAGATCTAATACTACACAAACAAAAAGAATTCTGATCAGAAAGAAGCATGTAGTTACTCTATCTGGATATGCAGCGCTACTAACAGCATATAAAACCCTACAGCTTGAACAAAGCTTGTGTTCCGAGCTCCAGAACTCAGCACAGCTCCCTGTTTCCTTCCTGGTTCCATGAGGCTCAGCAGAAGCACCCAGGACGTGGTGAGGGTGGCACCTCTGCTTTCTCCTGGGGCGAGGGGAGCTGGTCCCAGTGAGCTGGCAGGGAGCGCTGTGCAGATGTCTGCCACTGACCATGTGTGCTTTGCAAGTTTCATTTGTGCTCATGGTGTATTTTATTTAAAAGCACAGAAATTCTGCAACGACTTCTGAAGTCTGTGGTTTGTCAGAAGGATGCTGAAGTTCATGGCAAACACCATAACCTTTCTATGTGAAAGTATCGAAGATGGAAAAAATCCCATCCCATTCCAGGGTTCTAGGTACTGGCAGCACCTCATCTGTTTCCTTGTTTAGTACTATTTCTGGTTTTCTTCAATGAATTCTTCTTCTGTGAGAAGGGAGCATGGGGACTCTGTGTCCCTTGGAGAAGTGACTGTACAGCCCTGTTTGGGACGAGAGACAGCCCTTGGCACCCCTGGGTCCAGCTGTGCTGCTGGCTGTTTTGTTACCACTGCTGCTCACACAAACTCAGCCTTCTCCCCATATCCTCCCTGTATTAGGGGCAGCACATGTGGTCCTCTCCTTTAGAAGCCTTGTGTCTGCACTGCTGTGTGGGGAAGCCAATAGAGATTGCTGTGAGATGGCAGCGCTCCTTCGGTCAAACCACATGAATTTCCAATGCAGAAGTGTGGGACACTCGGTGCGATGTGATGTGATACAAAGGTTTTTTTTCAGAGGCTCTTTCAAAAAATGCTGTCACTGTTCTTTCCCTTCCTTTCCACCTGAAGGTCACTAATACACCTCTGTGTCTCTGAGGATGGGGTTCAAAGGAGCCACAGAAAACCCTCAGACTGACCTCAAACCATTTTCTCAGTTTTCTTTATGTGAGGCTTGGGGGATTTTGGAAGGAATTTCCAAACACAACTAAATACCAACATGAAACAAAATGGATATTACAAATAATTTGTCTTAGAGGCTGAAATGACTGAAACGAACTGTCAGGATTCTTAGAAAATATCCAACCTATTACATTGGCTTTAAAGCTCAAAGTCAAGAAGATGTCGGAAATAATATACATTTTAGAGACATTACAAATCATCAAGACAATCTGCTTTGAATAAAAGGTTTTCTCTTTCATAACAACATTTAAAAAATGTTTTGTGCATTGCTTTCCTAAAAGCAACACTGCTTTTGTTGTTAGCGAATTGGAATGAGTAAGCACACGTTTTGTATTGTGATGGCAAAGGGGGTTTTTCCACAGAGAAATTAATAAATCTCTGATTATAACTGAGAATATCTTCTTTTTTTCTCAATTTACATACATGCTGAGAAATTCGTGTTTTAAGCAGTTCATTAAACATTTTGAATTGAAGGCAGGATAACGTGAGTTGCTCATTCTAAAGTTACTTCAACCTAAAGGGCTTTGTTTCGCGTTGGGGAAAATATTGGGAATGCTTATCGCAGGAGAAAGAAATGAGATTTCTCTCTTCATCCCTGTTTTCTCTATGAAAATGAGTTTTTAACTTTCTTTGTTCAATTCCAGTGTTTTTAATTTTAGTATTTTTAATGTAACACTGGAAAAAGAGAAACAACTTCTATTGAACTGCGTCTAAACCAGGAAAATCCTAATGTGTTACCTGAATTGAAATTAAATTGTGATTAAACCACATGAAAACAAAGTTGAAATTAGGTTATGTGCTGTGTATAATCCATAGGTATAAAAACAGGGTCTGTGGAGTTGCTGGAAACAATGAATAATGCGGTGGTGTGGAAATGGGTAACAGGCAATTACCAGAATGACTGTAAAGCAGTTGATGAAAAGAAGCTGGTGGTGGCAGTACCAAGAAGTGTGATGAATAGCTCAAGACTTTCAGAAAGGATGAGACGCTGCTTTGTTCTGCTCTGTATGTTCTATCTGTGTTTCAGGAGCAGAGGTTCTGCTGGAGATTCTGATGCTGAGCTTACCAGAAGGGTCTGCACGGCCACCCTGTAGTTGCCTTTCAGAGTACAAATGTTCATACAGCTTTGGGAAAATGAGTTACTTTGGTTATGGGTTATTGCTGGGTTTTGGTTGTTTGCTCGCATCTTTAGTCTCAGATAGCATGATTTTGAACTTTTTTTTTTTTTTTTAAGATATTTAACCTCATGAAAACACTTATATTAATGAGAGGGTAACCATCTTAGGAGGGACATAAGTCAGTTCTTATGAACACAAATATTTAGAAGAAGCCAGAATTTGTTTCAAAGCAGCAGAAGCACAAATTAACACTTTTTAGAAGTTCCCTTTAGTGAGCTGACAGAGGTTTTCTAAACAAACCCATTGGGATTTGCACTGCACAGAGCATTATTTCTGAAAACGTCTTCCAGACATTGCATCTCATTGTGAACTTGGCAAGGATGATTTTCAACTCTCAGTAGCTGTGTTATACGTGTGTCAAAAGGAGCAATAAATGGATACTCAATATCTTAAAACTGCTTTTAATGAAGGAGGGGCATAATGAGAAACATGATATGATACCATTGAATGCTGTGAATTAATTCCAATACTACGTGCTAAAATGCTTTCCATATGTACCCTCTTAGATAGCTGAACACAAAGACAAAAGCAATAAATCATATTTAGAGAAAAATAATTCATTAACAGTAATGCATTAACATTACTATCTAACCCTTGTAAGATGTTGGTGACTGCTGTAGAGCTGGCAGTGATGAAGGCATCTGAGCCAATTACCTGATGATTGTTTGGTTTATTTTTCATTCAATCAGAGCCTTTGTTTATAGCAGATAACTTTATGTTTTACAAATTGTATCTTTCCATTACTACAGCAATAAACCTATTATTTTTCAGTACAAACAACCGTGACACAACGTTGGGCGTTTCGGCACACACAGGTTTCCCCGTATGTGTGTACAATTTGGCAATTGCCCATCACAGGAGTGCTGAGAGTAGTGCCACATGCAGTGCCTGCCTCCAGACTGCAGCACCATCACTTTCCCCACACCTGCATCTTCCTGGGAGCACACCTGCAAGATGCAGCAGGCAGGTTCCTGCCCAGCTCCATGCACAAGAGCTGGGGAACTTCATCAGCTTCCTTCTGAATGTTGACTCTTCAAATTATTACACAATGGGAGATCAAGCACAAAATGTATATGTTATTTTTTCAGAGAAACAGCTCACTGTGTTTGCATGGGTGCCTTGAAAGTTTAGCTTTGCCCCCTCTGTATCCCACTGCAGGGGAGCCTTGTGCCGAAGAGCTGTTGGTCTGGGCCAGGGGAATGGAAGGAGGGAAACAGAGAAAGATGTCCTGCAAGGGCAGTGATCACGGTACTGAGCTTGCCAGAGTTCAAGAAGCATCTGGACAGTGCTTTCAGACATGTGGTCTGATTTTTGGGTGGTCCTTTGTGAAGCCAGGAGTTGGACTTGATGATGCTTATGGGTTCCAGCTCTGGATATTCTGTGATTCTATGATCAGTGAGAAAAAACAGAGCACCGAGAGCTGGAGCTGGAGCCCTGGTGCTGTGGGCTAGCACAGAGGAGGATGAACAGTGGCAGCTGGCTGATGCTGGTGGCATGCTTGGTGCTGTGGAGCTGGCAGCCAGGCCATGCAGAAGCAGCGCTGCCTCCAAATCCCCGGCAGGAGGGACAGTGGGCAGTGAGCGGCGGGTGGCCAGGATGGGCACAGCCAGCTCCCCCACAGCCATACACACCCGGCTCCAGAAGCCACTGCCATCTCCCATCTGCGGCCCTGGCTGGCACACCTCCATCCAGCCCCAGTGCTGAGCCTGGGGTGCTGGCTGGGCCTAAGGATTAATATTTTAGAAAGGGGCTCACAGAGGCACCCAGCAGCTGGCAAGAGCCAGTGACTGAGGGATGCAGTGCTTCTCCCAAGTGTTTTCTCAAGGTTGCAGTCATTGCTGGATGCCTTGTGCTCTTCTATGCTTCTTAAGAGTGATACTTGGCATGGATAAGATTCCCCTATGCCTCTCTGTTCTCTTTGTTTCACTGGCTTTTCCATCTGCTTCAGAGAAGTAAGTGTATATACATCTATGTACATCCATATTCAATGTGTGGTCACATCTTACTTTCTTCATGCACTTTGTATATTCATACTCTTAACCTCTCTTTTCCATTCAGCGTAGGAGAGCCAGATCATTAGCTGTGAAAACTGACATTGTCCATTAAAGCTTCCAAAGAAAACCCTATTTGACTCACATACCAAACCCCTAAACTTCTTCTGCCATTCAGCTCTTAAAAAATGACTCACAATATGACTTATTTTAGATGTAGCTATGATCAGAAAAGTTGGCTAAAGAAAACAGTACTTTACTCCACTGGTCTGGCCCATAGTAAACTCAACTTATCTGCTGGTAACAGTGACTAATACAAGATTTTATAATTTTTTCTTCTGTTAGTGGCACGGAGAGGGTGCAAACTTTGAGTGCAGATAACGCAGGGTCCAAGTTCTTAAATTTGTTCCAATTGTGGGTTTCCTTTCGTCTTTCAGAGAGAGCTCAGTCTACCCTGGAGCTCCCATGGCTCTCATCCGGTGAGGCCAGAAAGCTTCCATGAGTTTCACTTGGGAATTCCCCAGATTGGATCTGAAAATCACCAGCCCACCAAGACCTCAGCATATGCCATCTGTACAGCCACACTGCAGAGAGATTGCATATTTTACTTAGTAAAAAATGAAACGTTTATGACAGTGTGCAGGAAAACCTGTTGTATGGGATGGGGACACTCTAAGTATGATATCACTGTAAGTCAGTGAACGTTTAGCTGATAAATCACATGAGAACAGGGCCACATACAGCCTCTGTTGTCAGTCAGCAAAAGAAATAAATAAGAATTAAACAGAAATAATGCAATGCTTGACTGTAGAGAAAATGCGAAGTTTTTCAGTAAAACTGCTGTGAGCAGGAAAGAAATGTGTTGCGCCAAAGCACCAAGAAGCACTGTGCCATATAACCCATCGTGCTGTATACACCTGCCAGCTGATGCGGGTGAGGAGCAGCTGTGTAAGGAAGCCATGTTTCATTGCTCAGACATAACAAAGTTACTGCTGTGTCAGTGGCTGATTTATCTGGATCTCTCCAGCTCTATCAGATCTGCGCTGTTTCTTGATCTGTATCAAGAACCAGTTGGCCTAATTTATGGCACTGATCTATGTTAGATATTAAATTATACTTCCTAAAGGTAAACCTGAAGTACAAACATCCTAGAGCAGGGTCAGGTAAGCACAAGAAGCAAACGTCTTTTGGGAATGATCGAATGCTGCTCCAGAGACTGAGGAGACTGTCCCCATTCAGCTGTATATATTAATGATGACATACAACCCTTGAGGATAAAGATGGCCATACTTACTGGCATCAAAATAGCTGTCCCAGAATGCATAACGCTTTGGATAAGGAAGTCATTTTGTATATTCTGGAAGAGCCTGAGCACATGGAAGCCCTGTAGCTGACTGCTTTCTGTCATTTAATAACAGTGTTTGACACGGATCATGCTGCGGCTACAGTGTCACACCAATGCACCCACCTGTGTCCTCCCAGCGAGCTCGTAAATATACAGCTACAATTTGGAAAGAGAAAACTTGATCTGCTATACACACCTCGATGGATTAGGAGGCTGAGACAAGAACAGACTTTGAGAACAATGTGAATGACAGGTAGGAATGACATCAAATTAAACCAGCCAGCGTTATTTACCTCTGTGTGTCACCCATTGATGGCATCCATGTGCAAACTGTCATAGGTGACAAGTACAGAACTGCCAATGTGATGCAAAGTCAGTGCACCTACACAACTAAAATACCCACGCTCTTTAAACTAGAAACTATATCTGGATACGGCCATGATGGGTATTACACTCCCTACAAAACTGTATCAGCTATACCTCTATACGGTTATAACTGTTTGAGGCTGATGGAACAGTTGCGTTGAGTAGCGTGGAGGTTGTTGCAGATTCTTCATCTGATTCTATGCCATAAGCACAGGCCGTGGTGTCTGGCAAACACCCTCCTATTGCCCATGACATAGCCTAGAAAGTGCTAGTGAATCACAGCCACCACTTTGTTGATTTTATTCTACCGTATGTTTGTGCAAACCTCATTGTTTCTACAGCAGGCATAAAGTGCCATGTATGCTGAAGTCATGCAGATAACAGGGGCTATAAAGTATTGCTGTCCACTGCTTCACTGTTTGAAGTGAAAGTAAGACTCTGAAGGTATGTGGTATGTTTTCAGGGTGAAAGCACCTCTGCCAGTGTTCAGTGTGATCTCACGGCACATGGACTTACATGCATAACTAACTTCTAAAACCAATCAATGTTGCTTGCATAAATGCCCTTGCTTGTCCACAGGAATAATGTATCCCTTAAGGCTGCAATACATTTTAATCTGTTTAGTAAATGTAATGCAATACTACAGTATGAAAAAGACTTGGGAAACTGATGTTGAGCATGCAGTAACTCATTTTAGGAACATTCCAGGTTCATAAATACATGAACTGTTCATTATCCACACATACCAGAAAGCTTCTATCAAATATAATTATGCACTAGATTATGTGCAATGGATGACTGCCAGTGTTCCCTGCCAGTACGACCATTGTTAGGAGATGGTCAGCTCTGGGTATGCAATCTGCCTTCCTTAAACTGGTTTAGCAAATTAACATTTTGTGTACATGGCTGGTGCAAGCAATGTGCAGTAAAAGTGGACCCTGATATCAGGATGTTACAATCTGTATTTTTATATAGGATTTCAAGCACCAGACTTCAAAACTTGACTTTTAAAAAGCCCTCCAGCTGCACTGGATCGGAACAAAGATCTCTGTAGTGCACTGATAGCGTTTAATAACGTATGCCTTGGAGAGGAGGCATTATCAGTTCCCTGCCCTGCTATTACTTTTTCAAAGTAGAGGAAGCAGTTCAATGCCAAAAACTATAGGTTAAAAACCTCGCATTCAAGCCTCTTCCTTGCTCCTGCAAGGGGGGGATTGGTGTGTGCCAGAGTCACCACTGCTGTGTAAGCCCATTGCCCATGTTCACCTTTGGGGTGAAGACTGCAGAGTGCCCTACACAGAAGAAAACTCTATATTTACAACCATCAGTAAACACCTACTTTATCTTTTTCCTAGCTAAGAGTATCCCAAGCTTTAATAGGAATTGCATCACCTTCCAAGCGTGGGTGTACACAGGCACACATGCGTGTACACACACAGCTCAAATATTTTGCCCCAAACAAGACCTAACAGCACTGACAAAACTCATGAAGTATTATAAAGAGATGACATTAAGAAGCCAAAAAAATTACCTGAGGCTTGAACTGCGTAACTGCATATTTTGTGATAATATAACTATGTAGAAATCAGATTAAATATGAGAGCTGCTCCAAAAGTAATGCCTTCTATTTTATGATTCTGGCCTGTGATGTCAGAGGCAGTAGAGGTTGAACCTTCCTACTAGTATTCCATTTTGTTGCTGTGTGACAGATGGCAGCAGAAGGGTGGTCTGACAGAATAGTATCTGACATGGGAATGCGCATGAAGTAAAGGTGTGGAACTGAATTACTCCGTGTGGAAAAAATGGCACCCACTGACATTCATTGACACTTGGTGAATGTTTATGCAAACCGAACAGTGGATGTGAGCACAGTGAGGTGATGGGTGGTGCATTTTAGCAGTGATATCTGCGACAGCGGATCACCTCTCCTGGTGCTGATTTTTGATGAGTGCAGCATGCAGCTCTTGTTCATCACTGGTGAAAGTGCATTGCTAATAGCAGTGACTGTATTGAAAAATAGTGGTTTGTAGCGGAGAATTTGCTCTATCAATAGTGTCATTGTGCTCTTTGTTGTAGTTTCCATGGAAATATAGAGGAGGCTTTACTATCAAAGTAACCTATGTAAAGAATTATGAACAAAATTGTGCTGAATGCTGGGACTCCTTCTAATCCAAGAGAGCTGGGAGTGCTGCAGGGTTCCATGTCAGGACAGGACCTGGGTGTGCACCGCTCACTGTCTTCTCCCTTCCTTTGCCCATTCTTTATGCCACAAATCCCACAGAAGGTAAACCCAGATTCCTGGCTGGACAGGACCTGCCACTGGGATGGTCAGAATGAGCCCAGTGACTTACAGTGGGTTTTCACTGCAGACTGACTTACCTGTACTTCTGACATTTCAAATTCTGGACTAACATAGCTATTGTTTGTTTGATTTCCCAAAAGCTTGGTCATGTCAAAATTTACTGCACGTATTTTAAAAAAACTTAGGGAAAAACAACAACAACAACAACAACAACAAAACAGAAACAAGAACAGAAAGCAATAGAAGAGACACACGTACACAGATGACTTCGCCCAGCCTTTCCATCACTGGTGTAAGCGCAGCTCTTATCAAAGTCTTTCTGTCTGCTTCTCTGATTAAGTTCTCTGGTCTGTTTTCATGTCATAACTGAGCAGATCTACCAGATCTGCCCCTTGGCACTGCTCAGAAGCGAATCTCTCTCTGTTAACACTATGACTGAATGTTTTGGTTTATCCCTATATATGGACAGATTCCAGGAAATACTAATGCATCAAAATGCTTCTGGCAAGGAATTCAGATGTCCAGATTTGTAATCACCATCCTGAAAACTCCCACTCTCTCTCTGTTGAAGCTTCAGAGTGCTGCATTCAGTCAGTCAGGTTTCTGTGTCTGGGGCTGCAGCTCGAGCACAAGGTATGAACGTCCCATAGCAACATGGTTCAAAAGTCATAAAAATAGTAATTTAAAAGATCGACCCAGAACAATAGGCTTCTCACTAGTCTATCTGCAGGTAGAATTTGGACTGGCTTCTTCCCAAGCACACATTTACTTTTGTATGGCTTCCACCATCCTTGAAAGCTCTCAAGGGCTGCGAGCAACAGCTCTGCTGTCACACCTGCCATTCAGAGCAAGCTAGATTGCTGCAGTTAAAAACTGAAGGTGCTCTTGTGTTTATTGTATAATTAGGGTGCTTTCAATACCAATAACACTATTACTGGAGACTGATAATCCAAGATAAGAATCTTACAGCGATTCTCACTCTTTTATTGCGTGAACATGTGGTGGGTAAATACAAGTGTGCTGCATAGTAACTGCCCTTTCTTATGCCTAAGGGAAAATAAGTCATGTGGCATTACAGAAAATATTGCTTCTGTCAAGGTTCTGTCTCCTCAGAAAATCAGAATCCTTTTCTTCGCTCTTCTAAAATCGGTGTTAGTGGTTGGGATCAGGTGACAGATGATTTTTTAATTACATGTTTCTTGCCATGCTTTACTGAAAAATGCAGTTAAAATTTCTCAGCATATGGAGATGCTTTCTAAGATACGGAATGTGTTCTCAACCTCTAAACACAAATTAACCCTAACTATCAGAAACTACAGTATAATGACAAGCAAAGCCTCTTTCTGAGGTATGCAGAAAGAGACAGGGTACTTGAGCACAACAAAGACTCTCACACTTAAAACACGGGGCCCAGCATTGATGCACAAGAGTAAAAGTCTTCATCCTTAAAGAGTTTGGGTTCAGCCAGCCACAAAATGTTGCTCTGAGCAGTCCCTCACCGTGAGGAGCTGAACTCCCCAGCACTGGATGGAAAGATCCCTTGCACCTTCCAAAGAGGCTCAGTAACTTTTAGGACTGAACAAACTGCTAATTAGTAGGGCAATTTGAATGCACAATTATGATATCTGAAATTTTTTTGTTGTTGTTGTTTTAACTAGGAGCAACCATAACAAGGGATGAAGCACAGAGCTAGCTGGAAATCTAGACACAGGGATGCATCAAAAGCGACAGCTTTTTGAATGGGTTGTGACAGCTCCTCTAAAAAATCTATTTAAAGTTCAAGGGAGAAAAGCATGCAAATGGGAGGCCTGGCTTTCAAATGTCTACCCAGCGGCTTGCAAGAGCTTCCAGGGGAGCTGCTGGGAACTCAGAGGCTGCTCAGGACTCTAAGGATTTTATAAAACACATCTATTATTTAGATGTCTAACTTGAGGCTCCTGCTTCCAAAGTCAGGTTTTGTATCTCCATAATGGGTTGGAGACTTATTCATGTACAAAAAGAAAGAGATCTGAGGATTACTAGTTTTGCTTACTATCCATCAACAACATTTTTGTTTTTCATCACTCAAAAAACCCCTCCAACCAGTAACAAATTAAAAAATTGAAATTTAGGAGTGCAGCAACAGGCTAGCTGCACACGAATCAGGTCTTTAACCTAATGGCTTGACACAGAAAAACATAGGAATGAAACCAGTAACTGCGGTTGTTGCTTATCAGCTACACAACAAGAAATTTGAGTCAGCAAAGTGAGCTGTCAGTGCTGCACACATCAGATCAAGCAGACAACTGTCTTTTGCTGCAGTTTAATAAGCAGTGCACAAACTTAAAATGGAACTGTGAAGTGGTTACACTGAAAGCCCACCACAGTACTAGGAGGCCATAAGAAATTACTGACAGTAACCATTTTTGTCTTCACATGTGCTGGACTTCAGATATTTGGAAACTTTTTTTTCAGTTGTTTTATGTTTTGGCAGAAAGAAAAATATACGTGGCTCTTGAGAAAGAATTTATTGTTTAATGAAACTGAAAAGTTAAAAGTAAATGAACAAAGTTACTGGAAATTTAGCATTCTGCTTGGCAACAGAAAATGTAAGCCCTACTCCTGCAGTATATCCACACCAGCTCAAGCATCCAGAATAGACATAGGTTGCCCTGAAAATAACGTGTCCTATTTTTTTCCATGGAAACTACAACATATACAGGAAGTGCAATGACACTGTTTCACAGAGAAAATTCTCAGGCACAAAACAGTATTTTTCAGCATAGTCACCACTATCAGCTATGCATTTCCACTAACAATGAACAAGACCCTGCATGCCATGCTCACAAAAATCTGCATTTGGCGTCCTGAGCAAGAGTAATAAAGTAGGAAGCATTACTTTCAGCTCAGCCCTCATAGAAGCTGAGCAACTTACTATCTGTTCTCCACATGGAAGTGGTACAACTGGAGACATGTGCCAGAAGCTGAAAGCCTTCAACTGTTAAAACTGGATTCACAGAGAACATGACAGAGAGAACGGGTCTGGGTAGCTGGGTTGCCACGAATGAAGCTACTGAAGCCAACTGAGGTGGGAGGCTGGACCTTTCCTGCCACTTCAGAAATCTACAGCAGCACTAATTCATTGAAATTGGCTTTTGGCAGTGCAGAAGAGTGAAGCAGAGGACAAGTTTTGAAAATATTTCAGAACTGACAACGCACAACTTCAAAAATTGTAACTGCAAAAACCAAACACATTCTAAAATATGTTCTTTTAAATGCCTAACATGAGGTTATTCAGATCAGCTTCTGGGATCCCGGGCCTAAAGTGCTCCACGGTGTGCTGCTCCCTTGGACTGCCAGGCATCTCAGTTCTGGGCTGCTTCTGATTTTAATTAGAGAGGAATAATGATACAAGGGATCTTCTTTCACAAACCCCAGAAGGGAGGATAAGAATTATAAAAGGTAAAGGAATACTTCAGACTAAAGGAAGCAGGGATTATGAATTACAGGAAATATACTATTATATTAAATGTTCTTGTAAATAGGCATAGTTTGTTTCTTATCAAAGGCTTGCTTTTAGTTCCCTGTTCTACTTACTGCCTTTTGAAATGGATCCCGGGACTCAGTTCCTTTTGAGGTTGTTCGTTTTATCCAGTGGTGGAAGATTAATGTTAGAAAACAGGAAAAAATACTTTGCCTCAAAGCGTGCCAATAAAGGTAGCTGAATAACAGCACTTTGCAGGCAAAATCCTATCTAACTACATTTTGAGCAGAGCCACTGGTTGCAGTAAGGGCCAGAATGAGTACAACTCAGAAGTTGGCTCCTTCTATAGAAGAAGGGAACCTCTTTTGAGTTGTACCCATTTCTATACAAGTGTGAACTGCAATAATGTGTGTCAATCACGTTTAGCATCATTTGATCTTTGTTATTTTTGATTGGAATGGGCTTTACCTAACTCAGTAGAGCCTTTGAGCACCAGGGTCCCACAGGACAAGCCTGTTATCAGTGCTGTAGGAAGCAGAATTTTATAACAGCAGTTCCCTCAACCCTCAAGGCTTTTGTCAATAAAACATGGTAACGTTGATGCTGAGACACCGTCCTGCAAAACCTGATGATACAGCAAAGTTTTGTGGAAATTGGAAACGCGCAGCTTAAAAATGCAATTTTTCTTTGTTAAACCATGAGGTGCACCTATCTCTCTGATCACCTGGATGACTGCTGCAAGTGGTATGACATCCTGCCATCAGCCTGGGGCAGCAGCTTTTTGCCAGGAGAGCCCTGCCATACTGTTGGGTTGGACTCTTTTGGAGGCTCTTTGATCTATAAATCCCTCACGGTGCAGAAAAAGAAAGAGGTCCTAGAAGTCCTGCATTATCAGTTGGGTCAGACACACTGTTAGAGAATCTTGTGTAATTTTGAGATCTGGTTTCCAAGAAAACTATGAAGCTGAGAAGCTAAAAGAAAATAAAAATCAAAACACAGCTGAACGTATTTTTTGAGACAGTAAAAAACACAATCAGACTATGTTGAAAAAAATCAGTCATCATCTTTTGTTTTCAATTACATTTAAACTATGTCTAAAAAAGTTGGTTCTTATATCTGCAGAATCACAGAGTGGTTGAGCTCTGAATGTGCCTTTGTAGCACATGCCCAAGTCCTGCCCAGGCAGGGCTGAACAGAACCACTTGCCCAGAGCCACATGCAGGTGACATCTGAGCACCTCTGAGGATGGAGGTTCCATAGCCTCCATGGACAATGTGAGATATTTGTCTGTGGATAGAAATGAGTGAAAAGAGAGACTTTGTTCTTTCTTCCTATCAGGATTTACAAAGGTACATCTCACTTCTGTGAATCAGGTATTCAGGATGGATATCATCAGCTGCTTCTTTCCCTCTACTTCTTCACACGTGAATGATATCCATGACCTAATGGTCCCTGTCAACAGGGTAAAATGATTTAGGGAACTTCACAGCTAGACTGAAGATACTTGTTTCTCATGAAGGAGCATTGGCTCCCAAAATACAACATAATACAGAGTCTGCAGCTCTGCAACCACACATCCGGCTTTAGGGCATCCTGCAAGGCTCTGATGGAATCCAGAGGAGAGGAGGGAATTTTGCATTGCGCTGGGGATGGCAGGACAGCCGTGTGTTTCATAAGAACTCTCTTCATGACTCATGTAAAACAGGACCAGGACAAAGGAGTAAACAAATTGCACAGGGAGGACTCTTCCCTCCAAATGGCAAAATAAGGAAAAGGACAGTAAACAAGAGAAAAAAACCCAAACTATAATAAGGGTTTTGAGGTGAGACAGGGGAAAATGAAGATTATGAGTAGAAATGTAGTTTATTCCCTGCCAACATCTGCAAAAGAATGTGGGAGTATGATGGGTGGAAAGATTGAGATCCACAACAGAAGGCGAGCTTTGCGCAGTCCATCTGTGTGTGTCTTCTCTGAACTCTGGCCACCAAAGGTCAATGCATCCTACTCTTTGATGATACTTTGCAGAGCAATGAAACTTAAGGAAGACAATTCTTATTATTCCAATTTCTATGCCCTTATTGAGATCTACTTTGGAACTTTTTTTTTTTTTTTTAAAGCATCTTTAAAGTTGGTGGCAAATAAATAAGAGCAATGTTTGCTCTCTAGGCTCCCTCTTCTGGCTCTGGGCTTGAAATTTTCTAATGAGCACTTTTCTTGGAATCATGTTCACTCCTATTGTCAGTGATGATGCTGATGCATAAAGAAATAAAAAGGAAGTATTGGCAAACTAGGAGAGACTCCTTTCTTGCCCAAGGCAAGGAGGGAATTAGGAAGACAAGAAAAGTTCAATATTTTTAAGGTGTGGTGGCAAAAGCAATTTTAAAAAGCACAAAAATACTCTCCTAGTTATTAATAAATGTTAGAAATTATGCAGTTGTAATGTAGGATTTTCCTTCAGATCCAGTAAATGCGGATATTGTGGTATTGCTCTTCAACCTCTGCGTCTCATTTCTCAATAAGAGTTGAACTGGGACCAAAATATTTATCTAGTTCAAAGATGTCTTTCTCCACAATAGACCATAACAAACTGCTCTGAAGCCTAAAAGATGCAAATCTGGTCTCCGAATTCAAAAATACATTTATTTTCATTGACAAACAACCACAACTAAAGACCTGGCCGTATCAAAAAGGGAATGGCACAGTAGCAGCACAGGGGTGCATATTTGTCTCAGGGCATGCAAATACTATTTTTTTCCTGATCATTAAAGCCAGACAAGAGGCAGATACTTGAGGAAAAAATGAGTCTTTGGGTGTGGTACCTTCTTTTTTCTCATAAAAGTACTTTGAATGTGTACAGAAAGAGGGTTACAGAGCAGTAATAATATATCATTTTGTTTTTCTCTTCATTTTTTTTTCCAGTTAACAACATCTAAATGATCAAACCTGCAGGGTGTTTTTTTTTTCCAATCTGATAAATCTTGCAGAGATCAAGAAAGTACCTTAGAAAATCACTTTAAAAGGCATCTTATGCTGTGGAATAATTTACAGTTAACCACTGAGAAGGGTTTGAGGAGCATGGATAGATTCTCTCTCATACAGAAGAGGACAGGAGCTGTGGGTACCCATGAAAATCAGGTCACAGTCCTCTTGGGACAGAGCTGCCACATACCAGGTACTAGATTCAACATTTTCTCTCTCATACAGAAGAGGACAGGAGCTGTGGGTACCCATGAAAATCAGGTCACAGTCCTCTTGGGACAGAGCTGCCACATACCAGGTACTAGATTCAACCTTTTCTCTCTATCTTACTGAAATATAATAGACAGCTTATGTTGAGGGATGAATTTGACCAACGTTTGGTGGTTCGTTTGGTCCCTACAGCCCTCAGATTGATCTTTCCAACCTGCTGGAGCAGATTTGTCCTAGTCAGTGCCACCAAGCCCTTACAAAGACATCCCTGCATTCAGGCCCCAGCTCCCGCCCTTGACTTAAATGAGTTTCACCCCTGAGCTTTATCCTTTTACTATCTGTCCTTCTATCCCACCCTTTGCAACCTGCATTTTGCAGCACAGACTTGTGCATGAGTATGTTCATCATAACATATAACAGAGCTGGTCATATATTTCTGGATTACAGCTGCCCTGAAACAAAGATAGGCAGTGCATGTGAAGAGGCAGTCAGACTTTAGGACTGAAGGATCTCTGCTTTGCTATATCATGAACAGCTGAACAGCAACACAAGGGCAGCAAGAGTTTCCCTTCTCTTTAGGATGCCTATTACTTTCTACCACATGAAAATACCAATACTTTTTTTTCAAAAAATTCCATATCTCCATGGTTTTCAGACAGGCAATGAAGTTTGGCAGTGATGTAGTCTTGGAGTCAAGAAAACTTTGTGGGGATTATGCAGATCTGTTCAAAACCAGCAAACTTTCAAGATATCAGAAACTGAACCTTTCCTGCTTGGTTTTAGCCCTGTATCAGTGCTCCCTGAGATGCTGAATGCACACATGGCCTGCCTCTGAGCCTCAGCTTAGGACCTGCTAGCTAGATCTCTCCCCTTCCACCATAATGTTCATGGGGAACTAAGAAGCTGTTCATTCCTGATCTCTTCTGGCTGTGGTGAAGAGGTATTCATGCTGACAGCATGTTAACCTAGGACTGCAGAATGTGCAAAAGTGATCTTCTCCTTGGGATGGCCAACAACACCTTGAGGCTCTGCTACTGACTGCACAAATCTGAGAAACGCATGCAAGGGCTGCTACAGACAAAGCCTATGGGGGATTGACAGAGCCCCCATCCGTTAGCAGCCACCTTGCTAACACATGCTGGTGCTGTGTCTTACTTTTTGTTCCTTAAGCTGAGAATATTGTGATTAGTCTTTCTCTTGAAGTTGTGCAGCTCACAGCTCACTGTTGTTGCTGCAGTCATCACAGAGATCCAGTGCAATTATGTTTAAAAGCAGGGTTTTATCTGTAAGGTTGTATCTGAGCTACTAAACCTGATTTCATACTATGTCCCTGCATAGAAGTACATAGACACAGATCTTAGAATTGTGGTCAATTCATTCAATTAATAGAGAACATCCAAAGAGCAGGAGTAAAAAAGGGTTTGTGGGGCTTGTGTTTGTGCTGCTATTTGCTGTGTCTTCACTTAGAGATGGGCAATATGCAAAATAATATTTTCACAGTGAACCATTCGTAAAACTGAGGTATTATGTATTGGGGGAATCATACAAACACATAAAACATCAACATGGTACTGACATGGTTAACATCTAACCTGCACAAAGTTATTTCCTCAAACTTGCAGTTGCGTGTGACTGAAGGCATTAACTGAATACACACCCTAGGGACAACCTCTATCTGGGCATGAGCTGCTTGTTCCCCATTAAATCTCTGTTCTTTTTCTATCTCTGTATATTACTGGGAGGATGATCATTTATGAACTGCCATAAGCTAGCACAGTGCTGCAGAAGAGAGCTCCTTCTTTGCAAAACTTAAAACGTACAGGCACAAGCCAGCACATTACCCTACAGACCAACTGCAGCACAGTCTGGTTGTTGCAGGATGCTCTGGGCAGGTGTCAGTGCTTTGCAACCATCCAGCCTTGAAACCCAAGAGATTTGTGGGTGGCAGGGACTGCCCAGCTGCACCTGATCCACTTGCATTCACTCTTCAGCTGTTTTTCTGAGCCACAAACTGACTTTTCTGTACGAGTGCTGGAGTTCTTAGCACAGGTATCTCCAAAGCAAAAGGTTGGTATACAAATGGTCTGCATATGCTTAACATTCAGCCTTATCTCTATTAAAAGAAAAGGGCCAGTCTAAAGAGTTTTATGTCTTTCATCTGTTCCAACATGATGTAAAGGCTGAAAATGGAAAGGAGCTAGAAGAACATAACAGGTGATTACTGATCTCCAACAGCCCTCCTTGAATTATTCCCAATAGGGACAGTTTCAGGACAAATGCAAATGATTTTGTGATAGGAAATGTATGCAACAAGATGTGGAACTGACAAAAAGGCAAAAATACACCTGGACATTTTCCTATCTAGACAATAAACCAAGTGACTTACTTTTCTTAACTTACCATTATTATGAGATGATGGAATTTAAGAACTGGCAGACTTGATGCTAGCTTTAGATGACTGGGTCTCAAATGTAATTTCCCACACCAGGTAGGTAATTACGTATTTATTATGGATTCTAAACATCAGAGGAGAATGAAATGAGATTCATATTCAGTGATGAAGCATGTTGAGAAGAGAAAGTGGGAAAAGTTCCTTCAGTGATGATGTTTAAGACTACAAAAGAGTAGCATGAAGAGTGAAGTAGACATGAAGAGAAAACAAAGCTCTGGAAGAAGGCAGATGACAACTGATGAGATAGGGTACTGGATTTGTGCAACGTGGGCACAGGTGAAAAGTTGAGAAAGCCCTTTCACATGAGGTTGTCTTGTACAGATATAAATGTTAATGAACAAAAAGCTAGTGAGCGATCGATCCTTCCTTAAAACCTAGCCATTTTCCTACTAACCTCTTGCAGTGTTAAGTTCCAGTCTGACTTGACACCGCTTAAGGAAATAATTCCTGCTCTTTCTGAGAAGCTCACTGCCTTGTCATTTTTCAGTTTTTGGCCTACTGTTGCACAGGTGGGGACAGCTGATGGGCCGGCGAGTTGTGAAATCCCTGAGAATTGTGAATGTTCTGGTTGGGTGTCTTTCAACTTCTGTTTAAAAGTCATATTAATCTTTATCATCTCTGCATACATCTGAGACAACATAGCCTCCAATCTTTTCACTTTATATTATAGAACTGTAAAGGTAAGTGGATACACAAAGGACCTTACCAGAATCAAACTTATCTTTCCAAGATTTTTGCTCTGTTGTGAGAATAGATACACTTTATTACAGGTAAGGCAGCACTCTTTTAGAATCCCTATAAACCCAAAGGGCCATTGCTAACATTAGTTGCTGACAGTAAATAGAAATACTTCTGCATTTTTTTTTCACAAAGAATCAAAATTTATGAGAAGATGCTGTGTGTTTTAAGATGACTTACCAAATGATGATCCAAAATTAGCTTTCATCTCTGGTATTCTATCAGTTTAAGCCATGGTACAAGAATGGAATGAGAAATTGCAGCTGGAATTTCCACTCTCCATATTAATTTTCCACAGCTATCTTGTTCTTAAAAAAAAAAAAAAAAAAAAGGTTTGAAAACCCAAGATTTTATTTCATTCTTCATGTCTTATCAAAGCCTTTGGAAAGCCAAGGCACTATTAGTATAGCCACCAACTCCTATTCTTCTAGTTGGTGTTTATCTCTGAATATACTACTTTTTCAAAAGTAAAATTTACTTCCTCTTTCATGGCATGAGTTCTAAGTACTTCAAATAGCACCTGCCATACCTTACTATTATTTTTAATCACTCTGAAGAGCACCTGCTGCTATTACTTTGATTTTATCATTTAACAAATTTTTAATCCATGCAAGCTTGTTTGCCCAGTGATCCATTATTATTTGACTTCCTTATTAGTTTATCAACACTTTTTGAAATACACATAAATGACATCTTTCAGGTTGTCTTTATCTACACATTTATAATCTACTCAAATCCTATCAAGGTATGTTATGTTTACTTCCACTTTACAGTTTCCGTAGGACTGTGAGGAGGCTGCATAGTCAAGCTGTTCCAAAATCTTTCTTAGATAATTTTGTAACACTCATTCTATTACAACAACAGAAATATAGGAGTTTACATTACAATCTCAGATTTTGCAGAATTTGGTTTCTTAAGATTTCCCTTTCTTACCCACCTCAGTGAGTAGCATCACAAAAGTGTTTGAGGTTGCTTCAAAACATCTTCCAGGATGAGATATGCAGAGTCTATTGGTCAACATGTTTTTGCAATTGTACTACTCTAGAATTTTCTGCTCTGGTATTTGTAGGAAATTTTTTACCACTTAGTCAGATTTAGAAGTCAGGTATCTATTGACATATTCTAAGTCTGCAAGGATAATACTGGAACACGAGGCCGTGGTACTAAAGGAAAAACAGATACTTCAGTGGGGGCTTCTCTATTTTCTTGGTTACAGCTGCTCCAAGTTGCTACTTGTTGTTAAAGGAGAAATGCTACCTGCTCTGAAGAAGAGATAAATAGGTATCTTGGCCATAAATGCTGTAACATCTTGTAAAAATAAGGTTGCAATAACCTTTCTAGCCAAGATCAGACTGGGACCACTGTCCTATATTCTGACTGTTGTCTTGTTTCCTTTAGAACAAAGTTGAGCTTTAACACATTTTAATTACAGATTTCAAGGACTGAACGAGGCACTGCAATTTAGTTTGATCTCTGACAGCACAAGCCACATCTTTTTACTCTCACTGCATGACTGTCTATTAAACGTTCAACCTGTGCTGAATGTAATTCCTTGTGTTTGACTATGATAATTTTCACTAAAACATCTATTCTTTATTTAGATAGATCAAGAGATTGACAATCAATTATTTCTTTTGTGTGTGTGTTCCAGTAGTTAACAATTTCAATGTGAAAACAGATATGCCTTCTTTTAAAAATTTTATGTCATGGCAAGAACGTATTTTTTCCTTTTAAAGCATCAGAGTACCATTAAATGACTGAAAATAATAAAAATATATATTGAAGTCCACTGTTAGGTATTTCATTTGGCACGAATGTAGTGTTTCATTCCTCAAGACTCTTGAATGCTTTCCAAGCTTGCTGCAGACAGGTATTGCTTCATGCACCAGGCAAAGCAAGGCACCTGTAATTAATAATTACATTGATACCAGCAACAGTACATCAAAATTTCAGAATGGGAATTAGAAAAGAGTGGCATATTTAATTGATGTGACAGGGAGATTTTGGTAAAGTGCAATAATGTGAGTCTACCAGATTAATCCATGCTTTTATGAGCAACCAACTAATTTCCACATTCAGGCATCTACTATTGGCTTTTGTAAAGTCGTTTTTTGGCACCCAGCAGTAATTGAGTTCTTTATGAATTTCCTTGCCAATGCCAACTGAACTAGATAAAGTATGAATTGAACCCATTAAAAGAAATTGTTGAAACTGTGGGTCTTGTATCAGCTACCTTAACAGTTCCATAACACAGTACTTTTCTTTCTTTCCTTCTTTCATTTTCTTTACATTTTCTCTTACTTATTTCTTTCATTCCTTCTTTTCCTCTTTCCCCCTGCCTTTCTTTCTCAGTTATCAGTTATTTATTAAAACAAGAGGCCCAAAAATGGTAAAAATAAAAACTTTAATAAACACAACGCCCCTGTAAAAACACCTAGAAAAAAAATAATAGATTCACAGAATCATAGAATCACTCAGGTTGGAAAAGACCTTCAAGATCCAACACAACCTAACCATACCACCCTAATTCTAACAGCCCTCTGCTAGATCATGTCCCTGAGCACCATATCCAAATGGTTTTTAAACACATCCAGGGATGGTGACTCAACCACCTCCCTGGGTAGCCTATTCCAGTGCTTAACAATGCTTTCTGTAAAGAAGGGCTTCCTAACATCCAACCTAAACTTCCCCTGGCACAACTTGAGGCCATTTCCCCTCATCCTGTCACCTCTCACCAGTGAGAAGAGACCAAGTCCGCTCTCGCTGTAAGCACCTGTCAGATACTGGAAGAGAGCAAAAAGGTCTCCCCTCAGCTTCCTTTTCCCCAGGCTAAACAGCCCCAGTTCCTTCAGTCTCACCTCATAGAGCATGTTCTCCAAGCCCTTCACAAGCCTTGTTGCCCTTCTTTGGACCTGCTCCAGCACCTCAATGTCCTTTCTGTAGTGAGATGCCCAAAACTGAACACAGTACTCGAGATGAGGCCTCATCAGTGCTGAGTACAGGAAAACAAAGAAGAAGAAAAAAAACACAACATAAAACAGAACAGCATCTGTGAACAAAGGCAGGATCTATAGAAGATTCTGTGAAGACTCCAGGGAAATTTTTTGTTATTCATTTTTTTATTTTAGATTAAAATTTTCTTCTCACTTGAAAATCCTTAACTGAATAAATCAGCTAATGGCATGAGTCTGGCTTCTAAATTTTGTCTGGAAAAGTTGATTCAACACGTGGTACAGTTGCAGTGAGCTCAACAGTTATTCTCTCAACTTTCTGGTGGCGAAGTCAGCTAACAAATAACTAGCTATTTAGCTTATTTTGAAGCATTCAAGCATTTGAGAAACTTCCCTCTATTCACCCAAAGCTCCTTCTTGTAGGATACTCATTTTCAAAGTTTCCCACTATACACACAGGAAAGTAGCACATATTTCTAAGAGCAACCTTATTCACATGTTTTATTGATTCCTATGAAAGCTCGCATTGCGACCTGGAGCATGAGAAATGTCAAGCTTTATATCCTTTAAACAAACTTAATGGAAAACTGCCTGCAGAGGCATTTATGCTCCAAAAATGTATATTTAAATATGAAAATATAACTGTTTGTGACCCATTACCGAGGCTTTGTGAGAGCCAATGAAATTGTTAAAACATTTTTTAAGGTTATTAAATATGTACATGAGCATAGATTTCAAACACAGTATATGATATTGCATTTTACCTTAAAGGGGAGATGTCACCCACTAATTTGAAATAATACAGGAGCTTGGTAAAGATGTGACTTTCTGCCTTAACAATTGAAGCCCAAATATCCTCAAAACACTGCTCTGACGAAGCTCTCAGAAGAAAGAGAACTGTCACTGAATTTCTTGATTGAAAATTTTGGTTGAATTAAAAAAAAAATACTGTCTATCATGCCAACAGCTTGGGAGATTAACTCAGTTATTAGTAACCAACAATCCCATCTTTTGGCTTTCTTCAAATGAATGACTAAACTGTATAAACCGAGTGATGAGAAGCTTTAATCATGATGTTCTTATAAGAAATAAATAATAATAAATGACCTAACTGGGGATTAAATCGGGGCCTTTTGGCTACTATTCCTCTGTTTTGTCAACTAAACCAGTAAAGTATCTGTCTGACCTAATGTTTGTTTTGTTGATATAATTCACTAAACCTATAACTTCAGTTGAAGTCTACAAAGATAGTTGGATGATTCAGATTAGCCTGCTTGGGTAAATGAAAAAAAAAAAAGAAAAACCATAAGCCGTTTTAAAAGAGTTTAGACTCTTCCTACTTCAGTTATTAAGAGCAAATATACAATAATATATTTTGATATAAGCAAAGATTCTCAAAGGTGTCAACACTCGAACCTAAATTTTGATGAATAGTAGTAGGATGTGCATTAAGGGCAATATCATTTTTCCTCACACTCTTACTATTTCAGTGGGAATAATTTTAGCTAGAACATTTCTTTGTACGCTTAGAATTAAATACACGACTGAACATAATAAAATTAAGGAAATGTAATATCTAACTTCATAGGATAAATGAGGACTATTAATGTTGGATGTGTAAGTTTCACTAATAAGCAATGTCCTGCTAAACCACGGCATCTTAGTCACATAATGCTTGCACCCTGCAAGAATCAGCACGAAGTGTCATTCAGGCACAGCAAGAACTCTGTGTAGGCAAACCCTGAGCAAATCAGAGGATCCTCCTTCAGCAACCTCTTTTGAGTGGGCCCCATCTGAAGAACTGGGCTAGAAGAAAGAAGGAACCAAAACTGCCAGTCAGCTGCTGGTTTCCATCTCCCTAAGTGATGAACAACATGCCATGTGCAGTTCATGATGCCTGTAAAAATGGGACTTGCCTGGCATGCTGTAAAGCCGGTGGGGTTTCTCAAGTGTCACTTGTTCCGAGTAGGTTTGACAATGGCCATTTCATGAGACACTAGAGGTGTTATTACCCACTGATCAAAGGTAATGGAAGAGAAAGCTCAGACTTCCTTGTACTCCCTGGGAAAGCTGTGCTTAGTGCAACCAATCACATCCCAAGCAACGTGAAAGGCAAACATCTGTGCCTCATTTGCACTGAATTCAGTTATTATCTCATCTACCAGTGTCAGGATCTCAAATACTACTAAGAATTAGCCTTCCTATTTCTCTTGCATCCTGCATCACAATTTCCTCTAGACTCCATCTAGATCTTACCTACCCTACACTTTTTCTACCACTTTTTGCTTTCTGTTTTTTAGGAGTTTGGATTAGCCAGCAGGGCAAATCTAATCTTGCAACATTTTGCTATGATTAGTTTGGCAAACTATGAGCCAATCCCAACCAGCACAATCTTATTTAATACAACTCTCCCTGTTTTCCAAGACTAGCCAAAGGAAAGCAGGAGCCAGCCACTCTGTAGTGCCACCAGAGGAATTCCAGCATCCAAAAATAGATGAGGGCTTTGTGTGCCACGTGTTGTACCTTCCAGCAACAGGAGCAATTGTGACATTTCCAAAATGACTTTCATTTATCTACTGCTGTTCTTTTTTTCTTGATTGGCACATACACCCTCACTTCAAGAAGAGAGATTTTCTGCATCTTAATACATTTTTTTAATTTTTTTTAATCTCAAGAAGTATATTTGCACTAGCAGGACGTGCTCATCCATCATAAGGTAATTTATATAAAAGCTGTGAGGAGGAGAAGTACAGTAACATGTGGAATAAATCACTGTCAAGTAGAAGACCTGTTTTTTAAACATATCTCTATGTTTAAGAATAGTTATAGGACTACATAAAGCAGACATTTCCCCCTGCTTTCCCCTTCAGAGGTAAGCCATTTCCTCAAGGATCAGCAGGAAGATGCTTCCTTCCCTTTACAGCTGAACCCTCTATGAGGGTAGCCCCATTCTGGGAGAGTCATCACTACGCAGATATACCCAGCCAGCATCTCACATCCCTCCTGACCTACCTGCACTGACCTCACAAGAGCAGTCCCTTAAGAAAATAACATCCCCCCGCAGCAGGGCCAGGCTTCTGTATAGCAGCTGACAAAAAGAGACAGTGCGAGATATATTGCCTTTTATTGCATGCAACAACTTCCTGCTAAATGCGAACATGCAGCTTTACAGAAACAGCTATCTGAAGAAAGCTTAACACACATAGTGCTGGACAACTGCAGCAACAAGAGCCGTAGGCCACAGACACATTTTTCTTCGCAGCCAGAAATCTGCACGATCCTCTGAATTTCGTAGACCCTAACCATCAGGAACGACTTCCTTTTCTTCAAAACTGAACTAAGTTCACCAGAAGAATTTCCTTCCCTTTCAGTGTGACTCCCTATCCTCTAAGGCAAAGCCTTTTTATAGCAGCAGCTGCAATTGCATACAGCTGGTCGGCTTCCTGCCCCTCCTGTGTTAACTCCTTCCCTGCCTCTCGAGCTGGACCTGCTGAGAAGGAGGGGCTATGCTCAGCCTTATGACACCTCTGAGCCTTCACAGAGTTTCCCTGGCCCACTGTCTGGTCATCTCTTAGCGAAAAGATCACATGCGTATCCCCCTGTAATTTAACTTGATTAAACGAGTGGCTTTCCCCGCTGAACTTGCTCATATTTTAAAGGGTGAATTGAGGAAAAAAGGCATCACTGAGGCAGTCTCAGGCCATGTAATGATGCTTTCCAGAAAGGCGCTGGCACCTGGCTGCAATGTGCTGATACCTCCCAGGGTGCTGCTGTGAGGCCGGGTCAGCTCGGTTCAGTCAGATCCGTGACGTGTGCATGCAGGCTCATGTATTCATCTGGAACATTATTCCGCAATGCATCATTCAAGGAACAGAGTATCTTCAACTGTGTTCTTAAGGGTCACTAAAAACAAGCTGCAGAAAGATTGACATTTTCAAGGGAAACTGTTTATAAATTGTCTAGTTTATATTTCTGAAAAATGTCTTCTTTTGTTAAAAACACGTCCCCCATTTTTCCTAGCTCTGATTCTGCTTAAATTTCCCAAACCACCAGTTTACTTTTGGATATTTTGACCTGGTGATCAATTTATTTTTGAAGGCATAACTAACCGGAACAACAAGGGGAGGTGGGGAAGGCTTTTTTTAACCCAGAGCTATCAGTAAGAGCAGTGGGCACTGCCACAGCCCTGCAGTTCCTCCCCCAGTGATGGCAGCGCTGCTCTGCATGCACGGCTGACACCTGTGGAAGCAACAGGAGCTCACAGCTCACTGTGCCCCGCATGCGTGTGCAATTCCTGGAAGCCTGAGCTCATCTGCCTGTCCAGCATCTCCAGAAATCCATCCCTGAGTGTCTGCAAAATAGGTGACTGCATTAAAACTTGTATCTATACAAAGTTATTGTTTGAAGGCAATTTCTTTTAAATAGACCTTTTATATTTTTAGAATAACAACAGTAAAGCCAAATTTGGATTAGATATTGGACATTGTAATCTATACCTTATTGAACCTACGAGGAAAAAGGGGGCTAAAAATGGCACTTAATTATCTGTTGGTTATATCCAGACACAAAAAGTGCTGGGGTTTTGTCCTTGTTAAGAAGATTATCTTCGCTTTTTCCTCTGGAATGCATGTAAAACAGTTCTTGCCTTGCTGCAATCTTTAGGAAAAACATTCACTGCTAAATTACCTGTTGTCTGGGGATTCCCATTTTGCAATAAGCTGCTGAAATTGCATTTTAATATGGAGCCTTGACCTGTGCTGTGCATTTCTCTACACGGCTCTACAAGCCATTTCTCTTATGGAGGTCCTGACCTGAGGAGCTCAACCTGGAACCTCAGCCACGGCCAGAGGGGGATAAAATGCAACACCTAGGAGATTTCAGTAAACAGTAAAACCATTCCAACCTAATCTGTGCTAAAATGCTTGGAATGCAAGAGCCACCGATGATGCCCCTTGTCTGTGTGTCTGACTGAATCCTTTCTTTTCTGGGAGGAAAGCAGAGCCTGGGAACTAGGCCAAATGCCTGCCACTTACCTTAAATTGGTCAGCCGCTTTGAAATTAAAAACACTGAAAACTGCAACACCAAGAAAACAAGGCTTCCTTCACACTACATGCAAAATGCAACATTGGGTTTGTTGTGATTTTTTTTTCCATTTTAGTCAGTGTATGCTTTTTTTCCATTTCTGCTCAAAGGTAGAAGCCAGTTACAGAATCCTGGCCAAGAATTCATTAAGGTTTATAAAAAATAGATTTATGGTTATTTAGGAGTTGGCACAACAGCATGTTGCTGCTGGAGAAGAAATATAGTTTTGAAATAGTCTGAAACAATGGATATGCTATTTCAAGGAAATGCTATACTGTATCTTCGCCTGTTATATTTAGAGAAATATTGTACAATGTATGTGGGATCGTCAGTAGGAAGACTTCTCAATGGTTTTATTTTCTTAAATACATAGTCAGTTCCAGAATTTATTTTGTTCCATAAGAATTATTTCATTGCTGCAATAAGGTTGGGTGGAATTAAAATGATGGAACAAATTCATCACTCACTGAAGCAGGTGCACCTATATGGAATGTGCTTTTGTGGTTTTTGTTGTTGTTTTTTTTCCTCTATGTTCTCTGGAAGAAGTGATTAAAAGTACAGTACCAAAGGTCTGTTTGAGAATTCAGAAAAAAATCAGGCTGGATCCACAATCAGTAAGGCTATATACATGTCATGATGCTGGCAAAGTCTTCCAGTAAATGTGGTACTTTGGCTTACAGATTTAATAGCACTTCCTCAGCTTGAGTAAGCCAATCAAAAGAGATACATGTAAGTCAATATGACTGAGTCTATATTTGGATTTTTCTAGGTATAGAGGTAGCTAGAAATACTCTCTAAAACATGTTGGCGGAAGTGCCAATATGAGACCTGGTGTCATGAACAACTGCTCTCAGTGCTGCACAATTTCGGTTATTTGAAACATTTATCTCCAGCATTCCTTGATATGGATAGTCATAAAAATGACTGTTTCATCACATAACACACAAAATCACCATGACATTGCCATGTACCTACAGCAGGTTCTTTGGGGATGGTAGCAAGCTCATGTTGGTGGGACCGTGGTATCCCTATGAGCTCCCAGGACCTCCATGAGCTTGCACGTGGAGCTGAAGTGAAGGCAAGAGAGAGTGTGCTCCTACTCAGCTGTCTGCCTGCCAGCAGCTGAATTTTCTCCCTTCTCTCTTAGGAGAGTTATTTGCTTGTTTTTAATCCTTTTCTTCTCATTTTGAGGTCAGATCAAGCAGAAAAGACACATGATTTTCTGGCTGCGTTTTCTTGGGAGGCTGTGAGATGCTGGCCCTCCAATAGGTTGGCTTAATTAGAGGAGGTCAGCCAGCCAAAGAAGGCCAAAAGTAAAACAGAATAATGTACTCCCTCAGAGGGAGATTAGATTGGTTAAAAGAAGACAAACCTATGTTAGATTTATGAAAGATAATACTCGATGGTGTACTATTTTAGCTTAGTCTCTACACATTCCTGTGTCAATGGCAACATCTGGAGTCACTGTGCTGCATGGCCACAGTACACAGTTTCGATCCAGCATCTGAGCACATAACTACACAGTTTCCTGGGAGGAGGACAAGAGACACATCTCCTCTGAGCCTTGAAAAATTTTGCAGTGCTTTCTTGTTTCCCAAAATTAGGTCCCCTACCAGAATCATACAGTAACAGAAACAGTTTACTACTCTAAAGAAAATATAAGCAAGATAATAATGGAAACATCAATAGCCTTTTGAAAACATAACCAGTAACTCTGGAGATATTTTTTCATCTTCCACCCAAGATTATATATTGCCCATTTATAGTCTGTGTAGAAAGATACTAGTGAAAACTCAAAAGATAGAAGGCAATAAAGAATACACATCTCAGGTCTTGCGTGTGGAGAGCCCTCAGAAAACAGGGACGACTTTGGGTCTCTCTAATGTTATAGCACAAGGTAAATGGCTGTGGGAAATATTAGAAAGTGCCTGGCTATGGAAGATACCATCCATGGGAGTACTGCTTTTGGACAGCAGTGTTTTGAAGAATTGCTGAGCCACATCTTTTCAGCACATGCACAGACTTTCTGTAAATGTTTCGTGAAACCATTTAGACTTTTGGTACTTCAAGTGTTCTTAGAAAAGGAACTGTACATTTTATATTCTTCTAGTTTGTCTTAAACCTTCAGTCTGAGAATTATATATGGTGATTTCTTATTTTTGAGATAGATTTAAAAGAGTAAGTAATTGTTTATGGCCAACTTCTCACTTCACCACCCTCTGAATTTCTACTCTGTCTTCCTTCAGTTGCTTTTTTTCTAGATCTAGAAGTACTAATCTGCTCAGTTCCTCCATGTACAGAAGTCTTTCTGTACTTCTAATGTACGCCTGTGCCTCTTCTGGCTCTTTCATACACTTTCAGGAAAGGCTTCTCAGAACTGTAAACAATACTCAGTTCTGGCACAAAATAATAATGCAGTAGCATAATGCTGTTTTCCAATCTATTTTTGCTGTCTTTCCCAGCACAAATTCTCTTTTATAGAGCAGTGTTAGGCACGGAACCAATACCTTCAGGGAACTATCCAAAAGAAGCCCAAGATTTTTCTTTTAAATAACTCAGTGCATAGCCATATTAACAGATATCATGAAAGCTGTCTTTTTTCCTCTTTGTAGCACAGCCTTCCTACACCTTTGTCTCCTGGTTGTTAACTGCTTGTCATGGTTCTTTTCATCCACAGAATGACCTTCTCCCAGTGTCATTTCTAGTAATTTCTGTTGAGGAACTTTGTCAAAGACTTTTTGGAAACAAGCTGAATCCGTACAAACTATCAGTACTTTCCTAAAATGGAGTCCTGCAAAAAAATCTTCAACATCCTGGAGAGACATGATTTTTCCTGCAAAAATATGTCAACCTTTTTAAATATTTTCTAATACATTTGAATTCAGTGTTTTCAGAGAATCATAGAATCACAAAGATTGGAAAAGACCTTTAAGATCATCTAGTCCAAGTCCAACTGTCAGCCTACCACCAATATTTCCCCACTAAACTACGTCTCTCAGTACAACATCTAAACTTTTTTTGAACACCTCTAGTGGTGGTGACTCAAGACTCAACCACCTCCCTAGTCAGCCCATTTCAGTGCTTGACAACTCTTTCAGAGAATAAATTTTTCCTAATATTCAACCTGAACTTTCCCTGGTGCAACTTGAGGCCATTTCCTCTAGTCTTATTGCTAGTTACTTGGGATAAGGGGCTGACCCCACCTCGGGGTCTTTGCTGAAGTATATGTAGATTATGTCAACAGCTTTTCCCTCAGCAACAGGTGTGTCACTCGATCATAGAAGGAAATCATGTTAATCAAGCAGGACCTGCCTTTTGTGAATCCATGCTATCTGGGTCTGACCCCCTGGTTGTCCTGCGCATGCTGTGTGATCTCACTCAAGATGATGTGATGATTTTATAGCATTGTCCCATTTTACTGGTATAAAAGTAAATAACAGTTCTGTAGTAGTAAAGTAGTATGTCTTTACTAAAATCCCTTAAGAAATTAAAGTTTTGGTCTACTTTAGTTCCTTTGGTATTTGTTGACTCTAAGTGATGCAACTTAATGCCCATCTCATAGCTCAGCAGCTTCCAAACTGAGTTCCTTTGGAACATGTGGTTCTGGTCATTTTGTCCTGTTTATTGGACAGGCTTTGTTTGAAACCTCTTCTGCTGACACGTCATCTTGATATGGTGCCTCAAATGCTTAGCTTCTAAAAAAAGGCTGTGTGGACTCTCCCTGCAGCTCTTTGTGATGAATATCAATACAATAAGTCATTTAGCAACAGTGCTATGACGCTTTCTTTCTCAAGTGCTTCTTTCAAATTGTGATAGCCTTTTTGACAAAATGTTAGGCTTTCTGCTTCTAATATGTTTGAGAAGAGTTTGACTTAGCAGTTTTTATATGCTTAACTATTCAGAGTATTATCTGTCCCTCCTTATTACTAATTTTCAGTTAACTTGCTGAAGGTTATGTATCTGAAGATCTTCCTTACCTGAACACAACTTCTAGATTTTGAAGGACAAAATGCTCTCCTTAAATTTCTAATGTTCTGCTTAAATGAGATCATTCTGGGGACTGCGGGGCTGGCGTAATTTTGCATAACTGTTTATAAGTCTTTCGGGATTTATATCATTCACTTAAATTGAACTTAAAATGTAATGCCAGTAAAAAATCTCCTTGACCATGCAAACATGTTACCCTTTTAAATTACATTTTTAATTTCATTTTAACAGATGCTCTCAATTTATTTCAAACACTGCTGAAGAGAGCAGCATACTTTAACTCTTGATGTAACAAGAACCCTGAGTTAGAAAATCCTGCTATTCCTCCAATCCCATGGGCCCTACATAGGTCCTCTTCACACTGCTGAGGACTACGTCCAGAGTTGCCTTTTCTGTTATGAATTGCTAACTACTTGGCTGAAGAGGACAACAAAAAAATCAATGTCTGCACTGTAGCTTTACAAGGTATTCACTCAGTCTACATGGGCAGAGCTGTATTCTCCAGTTACTGTGCTTTTTGCCCAGTGGGCTCCCTGGAATCCCTTGGTGCGTCACAGGCACTGTTATCTCCAGGACTCATTGACTTGTGGGATAGCCCTTATGATACATCCTCAGTATTTTGCTGTCTCATCACTTTCACCTGTTATTTTAGTATCTTCATTTAGTGCTCAGCCTTCCAGTTCACTTGGTTATTTTTAGCCTTGTAAAATTTCTGTTGATTATACATTTCTTGTTGGCCCGGTTGTCTGGTTTTACATCCTCTACTTACACAAGACTTTACTTGTTGAACCTGTTCCTCACTGTTTCCTTCTTCAGCTGTTTTAACTTGTGTTCTACCTTTTATTCAAGGACATAAGGTTTTATTACTCTAAATACAGAGGACACAGCATCCCCAAGTCTTCCTCACCTGTCAACTTTCCTTCAATATTAACTTAAAACATACCCATTTGATTTTTTTTTTCTTTTCAGTGTCAGCAGCCCAATTCCATCTTGGTTTACATGAAGTCCATCCTTCCTGCTCCATTTATTCAAGAATATTCTCTCATAAATCAGCCTCTTCTCTCCTTTACTCTATCCAGTACCTTGAAACTTAGTGAAACTTGTTTTCTGCTTTTACTGGTTGTGTTGCTGGTGAGATTAACTGGCTGCCACCAAGCCTAGCACTTCAGCAGTAAGCACCCAAGTTGCTTTCCTGATATTTTAAGGTTTGGAATCAGCTAAGATCTGTATTTGAAATCAGTGAGTTTCTTTTCAACTATGATCTTCCACTGATAGGCTTTAAAATCTGCTTAGGAGACTACAACTATCTACAACTTAGTAGACTAGACTTTAAAGCTCTGTGAGTTTATCTCATACACATCTAAGCTCTACAGTCCTACATAAATAAAAATCTGACCAAACGTGGAATCCAGAAGCTCTTCCTAAATCTATAGGTTAAAACACTAATACTGAAAACTCAGGGTTCTTGTTATGAGATACATAATTCAAATTTATTTTTGTTGATTTTAAAGACTATTAAACTTCAAAACCAAGTTCAGTCTAAGTAAATTTCTCAATTAGGGTTTAGTATTTTGAAAGCATAAGGTGCTGATTCTGAGTAGTTAAGCTACATCATCTAGAGTGCCTTAAGAAGTTTGAACCGAAAATACTTGTGTCCATGTACAGAGAACGTTGTGTAGGTGAATGTGCAAACACAATATCCCGGTGGACTTTTGCCTTTTCCTTTTGTGCTACTAAAATGGGATTGATGGAATATTTCTGAAGACACAATATATTAGTTAGGTACCAGTCAGCCACTGAAAGGTAATGATAATTGTATTCCATAAGTATCTCAAGCTTTGTCTTGACATTTTAAATAGAACACCAGCCACTTTGGATCCTAAAATATTTTAGTCAAATTATACTTCTGGCATTCAATTTAGATCTTTGTAAGTGTAATAAAATATTTTTTCTGTATCCAAGACTGTTCTATGTTTTGAGTGTGATCCAATGAGTGAAAATATGCAACAAAAAATGTAGAGTATTTTCTTTTTTTTTCTTTTGAAGATAAGAAATGCATGGTATTGTAATACCACTGATTCATGGTGTTATTTGACTAAGACCAACTTTGCTATTGTGCCTTTTATACCACTTCAAATAATCTTGCCCCTATATATACATTTTTTAATATAGTCACAAAGTTCTCCCTTGTATTCTGTTTTCCTTCCTGTTAGTGCTAACTTACCAACATTTTTATTTTTTCATTAAAAAGTCAAAAATACAGATTGGGTGGAGGACAGAATAAAGATTCTACTTTAGATGACTCAATATTTTTCTTATCAGTAACGCCTGCACTTTAGTCATATTTTCTTTCAGGAAGCTAATACTCAGCCCTTGTGTTTGGCTGTGATAGATATCTACCATAGGCAGAGGTCATGAGACAGCTCATAATAAAACAAAAGTTTTAATTTAGAAATGTGTTCCCTTGCGCTATAAAAAAATCAGGCAACAGTATTCTTCTCCCACACTACTACCTTTTCAATCCTGGAATACGGTAGAAAATGGTTGTTTTCTACTTTGGAAGTGAAAGAAATGCTCACCAATATTACAAATATTTAATTGCAAATTTCCAATACAAAGGGATATAAGCTGTCACCTTTGACACCTTCCCTGTGTGACCTGGGGGCAGGAAGGAAAGACAAACGTGGAAGTAGTCAATCAGGTTGCTGAGACTTCTTTGCTGTTATTGCTGTTCATTTAGCCATAAGAAAAGGTGTGCCCTATGCCTGCCTCAAGCAAAAGGCAAGGACATCTAAAAGAAAATGTCCTGTATGGAGGCAACTTGCTTCTCATTAAACTCATCACTCTGGTGAGAGTAATGAATCAAATTTTCTTGCTACACTGGAGAAAGAGGACTGGGAAACTAATGAGGGTAGGAAAGCTTTCCTAGCTCCCTGTCCAAAAATTTAATCCCAAAATACAGCAAAGCTCGGTGTTTCATAAATGTCATTATGCTAACATATGTTCTAGCCTCATGTGATTATGCTATGTTTCACTGAATTAATCAGAAAGAATGACATGAATCATAACAAGAATTGACAAGAATTGTTGTCTTTGTATAGGCTTCAAAATTCAGCTGTGAGCATCACTTGGAAGCAGTGGCTTGAAATCACAGGCAGATTTTGGACAGTCTTATGACTTATGCCCAATTGAGCACACAGAATGAACTTTCAGAACGAATCTAAGGAGTGAACTAGTTCTTGCCATTTTTTCAATGCTGAACAGAATTCTAGGTACTCATGATGTGTACGTCCTTCTCTAGGCAGGCCAAAATAAAAGCAGTATCACAGAAAAGTCAGAAAAATATACTGCCTACTTTCTAGCAGATGCCTCTTCCAAAGCCTTATGAAGGCAGATCAAAGCAGACTCCAAGATGACTATAAGCAAACATTTGGGCACAGTAGAAATTTGTGCTTGAGAGCGGGCAGCCTCTTGGATGCATTTGGGAAGCTCCAAAATGATCTTATTCCTTTATACTTGATCTTGAACCCTTAACTGTTTTAGAATAAGATTTTTTTTTCATTAAATACAAAATCCCCTTTCAAAAGCCCGTGTGGACCTACCTGCATCCTAATACAATGACCTTGAGACACCACAATGAAAATGGCTGTGAACAAGAAATACCCAAAAACAAGGAAGATGCCTTTGTCTTACATATTCACTATGTTTAACATAGAAGTTAAGCAATCTATGATTTAAAGTTTGTTGATCTATGCATGTAAGATTTGCTTGTGTGACTTACTGCTAATTTGAGATAGAAAAGAACCATCAATAAGACAGGAAGAACTGCATAGCAACAAAATATTTTGTTAATAATACATCACTGGCAATACAATTACATGCATTGTTTTAGTACCTGATGAAATAAGTGAACAATTATAACCATTCTGATCTGGCAAATTTTCTTGGTAACCAGAATCCCTTCAAAGGAACTCTGGCTGATAAAGCGACAATAAAGTGCTGCTGTTCAGGCAAATCAGATTGCACTTGCTTTTTTTTTTTTTTAAAACAATATTTGCAGTTGAGGTTTAACATGCTGTAAAATGAAGTTACAAAGGAGACCAGTTTTCTGTTTGCTAGCAGCAGCTGCAGATGTTAAATCAGTTGCTCCTAGAGGAGCATGGCTCACGGAACACTTCAGAGGGGCTTTTTTCTGATCCAGTTGTTCCACTATGGAGTACTTGAACCAGATCGCTTAAAAGCTTTGAGGTTTTTCCATGGATAGAGAGCAAGAAATAAGGTAACATGGAAAGCTGCTCCAAGGACCACCAAGGTTCAGAAAAATGAAGTGTTTGAAGTAAGTTCTGAATTAACAAAAATATCATGGGTTTTTGGGCCTCAGTCATCATCCTTCACTCTTTTGGCAAACAACAGTTTTTCCACTAATCTAAACTGAACTGCAGTGTAATTTGTAAGTGGCAAAACACATTTATTATGGTTAATCTGAAAATACAGATAAAAGTTGTCAGAGCTTCATTTCATGTGGTTTTCATTTTCCATCTATTTGTAACAAAAATACAGTGGCTGGCTAGACGAAGACTAAGAATTCAGTTTAATGTCAAAGCAACAGCAATACAATTAAGTTAAAATGCACACTTTCGCAAATAAGCACATGCAGATTTTCAGTTTCTTAAGATCCATTTGGTGCCCAGAAAAATGTTTGTCTATCTTAAGTGACCATCGATGGGAAGAAGTTATCACTCTGGGGATCAGCACAGTGAAGGCCTCCTGGTTCGGCTCACAGACTGCTGTGCACAACAGTGCAACACTGACTGAAAGTGATTGCTGTCTAAGGACTATGCAGCAGCCAAATGAAAGATGGGTGTCAGTTCAGGGTCTACTGGGCAGGTGTCCACATCAAAAAAACCACAGCTACCACACATTCACTGGCAATCTTGTCTGTGTTATAACCTGAAAAACAGGCATGGAAATTTAGCCACGTTTTTACTTCTCAAAGATAGCCCAACTTTTCAGGCTTGAGGGACATTAACAACATAATCTGGAAAAGTCTACTGACTGGTGTAGTCAGTTTATGTACACACAGACATCAGCAGAGCCTAGTGAATACTGCAAAGATTATTTGTGCACAGCCCTTTACGTTCTGAATACCTCTTTATTCATACTGCTACTTGGGCACTTTTGAGGGTTTTATCTATTTGTTTTTCTTCTGGATAGGAGGAATGATGTCAACCAATCTTCACAAGATAAAACTGCAAAACATGATGTGAACCTCCTCTCACCAAGCAGCAGTAATGAAATTGAACTTACATGCATAGGCTGACTAAATTTAATCGAACTTCATGCATTTCAGAGTGGTGTCGAGTCTCAGCAAGGCATCTACACTCTGTGCAAGGACATGGCTAACTCCGAAGGCAGTTCATCCAACCTACCTTGCAACACTGCCCTAGAGAGCTTTTTTCCCTTTACTTACTTTATCAAAAATGTTCAGGATAAACTTAGACAAGATATATAGCTTTGAGGTGTCAAAATGAAGATGTGGTGAGTCCTATCAACCTGGACATACATCCCCAAAAATCACTCTGATTAAAAAAACTGATGCAAGCCAAAACTAAACCAATACCCTGTGGTCAAGGTGACTATTATTGTACTTAGATATGAATTTTCAGAGAGTTAACATGGAAAATTCAGAAATATCTTTATTAATATCCCTTGTTCTCTCGGGAGTGACAGCAAGTGTATCTTTTGGCAATCCAGAACTACATGTACGCACAGAAGAATGACTTCTTTATCTAAATCAATAATTGCACAAGACAATGCCATCCTCTGAGAGGTTTAATACATAGGATATTCAGGATATAATCACGCAGTGATTCTCGGCATATATCTCTTAGGAGTGTTGATACATTACCCTAAAAAGAAGGAGGAATCCAATTACTTGAAGACTGCAGAAATACATTTATAGCCATTTCATTCATGGCCTTTTCAAGGTCATTAAATAAAGAGGCCTGCACATTGTGAAGGGTGTAGATCTAGATCAGTGGAAAGAAGGATGATTTTTGTATTTCTCAGAAGGTGCAACCAATCCAAGTGGCAGACACAGAACTGGGATTTTTCAGCATGAATTCAATATAAATAATTACGAAACAGAGTTTAATCCAGTTTCTTCTACAGTGCCAGGAGATGTTGGTCAAGCCAGCAATAGTCTCATGGGAAATGCAAAACTGAATATTGAACTCAATTCCTTACTATTAGGCAAGGAAATGAGAAAACACGTTAGATAAAGCAAGCTTGGCTCTTTCTGTGGCCCTGGCAGATGTATTAATGATGCACTGGACAAACATGAATTGTGCTCTCACTGAGCAAGACAGAGATTACCCTGTGGAAAAGAAAAAGGCTCTGGAAGACCCTGACTCCAAACTGCATAATTTAAGTAACAATAAATCAGCATATGTTGGATTTTACTTGATTACATTGCATGCTTCCCTCTAATACTAATCATATAAGGCATAACCCCCTGTCAGTACTGGAATGGTACACATTACTTGAATTACTACCAACTGTAGACATCCTAGATCACCTTTATGTTGCACTAGTTTAGTACCTTCCCAATTTCACTTCAGTAAATCTAAGAGCCCGTAAAGCAGGAATAAAATGTAACAGAATACTAGAGAATCACTTAGAGTATGACAAGTTGCTTTGTAAGCAGAAGGCAAGTACGATTTGGATCATAAAAATGTCACACTACCAATAAACATTGTCTTGCTATCTTCAAAACTCTTTCCTTAGGATAAATGCAGATTCACCATTTGTGTGATAGCAGTTTAATCATCTCAAAAAAGAAAAAAGCAGAGCTAATTAAGTTACATGGGCAGTTACATGTGGAGGGAAAAAGGGAAGAAAGAGAAAGGATAGGAAATTTTAGGATTTTGGGTAGAAAATCTGGTTGCTTTGAAGTCTGCATTCAGTATGAGGACAGACATGCATAATTACAGACAGAAAACTGATGGACGTGTGATTATAGACAGATGGTTTGCTCGGCAGGAGTTTCTGACAGCTGGTCTCCAGCACTTCTTATAAGTCTTTATGACCTGATCTTTCTTCAGCACATAAATATTCATGTACTTACATTTTTATGTATGATATAGGTGTAAAACAAGAAATGGTTCTGCAAGGTGCTGAACAGACTTACTTTTAAAATTAACCATGAAAACTTATGCCAGATGCTAAAATTTAATCAGTCCTGCTGACTTTGTTGAGTTCTCTGAGCCATCCAAGCACCCTTTGACTCTCTGGAGAATAGCAACCAACTCTGGGAGGAAATTCTTTCTATCTCTGTAAGATGTCTCAAGCATGTGGGAACAGTTCAAGTCTGATAAATAGTTTGGATGTATTATTTGTTGGGTTAATATTAACTAAAATGAACATTAGACTGAACTGTATGTAGTAGGAAAATCAGGAAAAAAAAAAATCTTGCTACAAACTTCTCCAAATAAAACATATCACTATGGTTAAGTTCAGCAAAAGATCTAAAAGTCCTTCTGCATTCTTTGATTTGGGTATGTAATGAAATTGTGCACAAAATCTGCATTAGGACGAGACACAGTGAGGCACCAGCCCTTCCTTTCTAGGCAAAGAACATCAACATGAGGGTAGGAGGGAAGTGACAGTTTGCTCTGCTCAGGTTCCTAAACCACAAAATCTGTGGTGACAGATTTAGGGGTGAGCTAAATAATAAATAAATAAAAATCCTATGAGACTGAAGTCTTTCCCTCAGACCTTATTTCTTTTAAGCTCTCTTTTCATTCTTTCAGTCTTCGTAACAATTTCCTTAGTGCAGGCAGGGAGATAAACTTCTTTGTTTCATTCGTAAGAACTGCAAGAGTTGAGCTAGACAGAGGTACCCTAGATTGATGAGAAATAACTCATTGTTATTTCAGCCTATTGCAAGGAGAGCACTGTCACATTTTTCATCTCATTATTTCGAGTGCCTTGATGGCTGTGAATGAATCAGTCTGTAGATGAGGATATGGTGGCTATCGTTCTCATTACTAGCTCAATTCTGTCTGATTTTGAGCCTAAAAAATCTGCTTTTGAACTTGTCTTCTGCCTTACCAGTTCTAGGTTACTACTCCTGAAAATGCTTGTTCTAAGGTCATTTCATATTTATTAAAGAAACATAAAGCCATCAAATATTTCAAGTCAAACGCCTGCAGCTGGATGCAGTTTTGCATCCTTTATGCATTTAGCAATTAGCCCATTGTGTTCAGCTCCCAGTCAAGTACTGCAGTGTTGCATCATGCTGTGGTTTCTATATGGCAAATGTAATAAAAGTGTAAGTTTTGAAGCACTAGTCATTTTTGCACAATTGTGAAAACCTCACGTAGCCAACAAATTTTTCCATACCTTCATTTGAAATGCATCTCAGTCTTCTTTGCGCACATTAAATGCACAATCCCTTTTTCAGCACTTGTCCTGCAAGCCCTGCTGAATGCAGTTATTATGCTTTTAGGATGAGACATATTTTCCACACATAACTAAGCCAGGGATGTCTCACACCACCAGACCTCTGCAGTCTGTGCATGGCCTTTCGTTTGAAACAAAGAGGCGTCCAGCCAGACACAACTGCCATTACTTGCTCTCATGTAGCTATGAAGAGATATCTTTGTTGCCATGGATTTTGACGGTTTGACATTAAAAGGAATTAATGATAAGGCTCAGAAAGATAAGTACGACCACAATCTTCCTAACAGCTAGTGATATACAAATTTCTCCATTCTAGTGTATATAGTGAAAGCGATGTAACAAAACAAAAGTATTGGTGTTACTTAGATATTCCAGCCATCAGAGCCATATTCTGATTGCTGAGATACAAAGTCACACACACTCACATTCTAGGCCTGGAAGGAAACAATGTGCAAATGAACTGCCCTATCTGAAACTATCGAAGACTGCAGTTTAAAAAATGTTCATAGTAATGTGCAAAGGGCTCAGGTGGGCAGATCAGTTGAACTAAAAGTTCCTTGGGGAGCAGCTCCTGTCTTTATACACAGGTTTCTGATGACATAACTGTGTTTGTTGTGGCATTCTAGCAAAGCAAGTTAGGAACACAGTCGGTACTCCTAATTTGATGCAATGTAGCTCTATGTTTCAGGAGAGCTGCTTTCTCAGAAGAATGATCTTGGACTCTTTACATTGACGCTCTACTTTTGTGAGTTACCTACCAGTAACTTAATAATTTCTTTAGGAAATGCAGCAGAGGGCTATCAGAAAATAAATGCATTAGGTTCATAAACCTCTCCAAAGCATTGACTTTAGTTTTGAAAGACAAAGTTTTGTTGCTCTCTATGTATTGGTAGCTTCAGTCATTATCAAAATTGCAAGTACAGCGCTGTGTCCATTATTGGTAGCTGCTGACTTGTAAGGCTCTACCTTGGGCCTTGTATTCCTCAAAGCTGAGCCTGACCTGAGCCTGATGGCCTATTTAGGAGGGAATGGGAAACTGTATGCAGGGGATCCAGCTGACACCTGGCTCATTTTTGAGAAAAAAAGAATAATGCAATTTTAGGAGGAAAAAAAATTAGTAGCAAAAAAGCATTAATCCAAGGATAACTTAAGTATTCTGTCTAGGTTCTAGGAAGATTTTCAGAAGGTATGACTACTTTCCATGAGATCACTTCCTAGTAACCTGCATGTAAATGTAAAGTAGCACATACAGCAGGCATTGATTGTACTGAAACATTTTCTAACCATTAATAAGCACAAAACGACTGTGAAATTATAGAGGATCATTTTCTAGTCACTCTGCATACAGTGGACCTGCCTTATTCAATGCTTCTACCATTTTTTATTTCATGTAACTGTGCAGAGATTGCCAAGAGATCTGAAAGGAGATTTGGTTTCAGGTTGGAATAATGTAAATCATACTAATACAGAGCTAATGCAAAGTGGAATCCATCCCATAAAGCAGGGTGTTCACTCCTCTAAGAAGCAGCTGATACCTCTTGATACCTATTGCCTTTTCACTTCCCATTATTTTTACTGCATTACCATAAAGGCCACTTAGTTCAGTAAAAGTTAATAATTTTTGATAAAATAATTTATTACCCAGGACCTTCAAGAAACTGCTTCAAGCTCAGCTGAAATTTGTATATTTAAGTTTTGGAGACTGCTAAAATATCCAGTGCAGACCAACTGATTTGTGGCCAGCCAGTGAAGCAGGAAACATTTGTTCTGCTTTGTTAAACATTGTTAGCCAGTGTTCATCCTTTATATTATTATTCAGTTTTTAGATATATCTGCAAGTGTATTGATTCCTGTAGCCAATATTTATGCACATGTAAAATATGGCTGTATAAAATGAGATAATGAGGAAGTAATATTCTTGGCATGTTCCTCTATATGAAGTAAAGAATTCTGTATTATCCCTTTTGCAGATACACACAATATGCCTGTTATATAGAAGCCCAATCCTATGAAAGAAGCTCTTATAAGAAACTAGTCACAATAAGATGCTGTATCCTCTGTAAAACGCAGAAGACAAACTTTTGGCAGACTCATTCAAATGCCCCTTCAGAATCTAAAGAGACATCAGTTAGAGGTTATGCCTCATTTTTGCCTTGAACAATTATATTTACATCTGTTTTACATTATTACAGAACAGCCTACTAATTTTCAGTTCTTCTTAGTTGAGATAAATAAAGCTAGAGAAGATCATTTCAAAACTGTCAGAATTTTTGCCAGTAGGTTGAATTCTGTATTTATTAATGGCACTGGATAGTTTCTTAAGCAAATATCTAATTTCTCTCTCCAGTACTTGGAATTACTTTAAGAAGAGCTGTTCTTATTTCAACATGTAAAGAGGTACCAAACTTCAATTTGTTTGCTTGTCTAAGAACAACCATTACACCATTCTGTACAGCTAGCAATGCTCAGGGATCCAATGTAATATCAAGATTTCCTGATTTTCTGGGATTTAATTTCTTGCCTTATTTATTTATTTATTGTTGCTATGCTCTCATTCAGGAATTTTTTTTTAAGACATGAAAATTCTGTGAAATTAAAGTAAATGCACTGTAATCTTCTGTACCATAGCAATATTCTTCTGTATATCTTCACATATAAGGCCTTAGTGTTTATCTGTTTTCTTACCTACATTCAACTCAGTCTTCTTATGTGTACATCTCAATTCCAGCAAGTCACACAGCTTTTCTTTTTGACAAAATCTGATAAGAATTCACTTTTGCTGATATAATTCCTGTATTTGGTCTTCAGTTGCAAAAGCTGTGTAGATTTTCAAGTATTTTATTGGAGGATTTATATTTTTCAGGTTAGCCTTTTTTTTTTCCTACTAATTGACTTCTCTTGCAGAAAAAGAATTGCTGCGAATTTAAACAAGACCTTTGAGTATTTGAATCAATACCCCAATGGCTTTATCTTATTCTGTGTGAACAGGATAAATAATGTATTAGAATGCCCCCTTGAGGAACACTGCCAATGATCATCATATTTTCAGGGAGAGATCTGAATACTCTCCAATTTTAGTTAATTCCAAAGCTGACTGCATTATTAGTCAGTTAGAACAGAACACAGTATGTTCAGAATGGGGAAAACAAAGGAGGTAGGATTCAGATACTCAAGTCCTTATTTTACTAAGAGAAAATGCTTTGTGTTTTATGTGTTTTATGTATTTTATGTGTTTTATGTGTTTGGAGCAAATAGGAAAAATATCCTGTATTTATCTACAAAATGAAATCAAATATATTCATTGATTGATCAAATTCACAGCTTTACACCTCAAATTTCAAGTATTTTAATATTTCCAGCTCCCTCTCTCACAGATATTACTAAGATTTCACTGGATTTCACTGTTAGGGCACAGTTCAGATAAGAAATTTCTCACATACTTTTTCATAGAATCACAAAATGGCCTGGGTTGAAAAGGACCACAGTGATCATCCAGTTTCAACCCCCTGCTGTGTGCAGGGCTCACCAGCCACCAGACCAGGCTGCCCAGAGCCGCATCCAGCCTGGCCTTGATTGCATCCAGGATGGGGCATCCACAGCCTCCTTGGGCAACCTGTTCCAGCATGTCATCACCCTCTGTGTGAAAAACTTCCTCCTAACATCTAACCTAAACCTCCCCTGCCCCAGTTTAAAACCATTCCCCCTTGTCCTGTCACAATCCACCCATGTAAACAGCCATTCCCCCTCCTGTTTATATGTTCTCTTCAAGTACTGGAAGGCCACAATGAGGTCTGTCAGGAGCCTTCTCTTTTTTTTGTTTTGTTTTGTTTTGTCGTTGTTGGCTACATGGCTGGTGCTGGACTTGTGTCACTGTAACAGGTCGGAAGAGTTGAGGCAAGATCAGAGTGGTGTTGTGAGTGGGCATCAGTATTGTGTTTGCACAGATGGAGAGGGGATGACCTGAGATTTTTCCTGTTTTTTTTTAATTAATGGTATATTTCTTGGAAAACATGCAGTCAGTTTGGAGTCAGTGGGACAAAAAAAAAAAAAAAAAAAAAAGCAATAGCGTGAAAACAAACCAGCCAATTCATTAATTTTTTTGTTGTTATTTTTAATATTAAAAAAAAAAAAAAAAAGCAAGGCTGCAGAAGACAACAATGCAAAAACAGACTCAGCTCAGCTCAGTATCTCTTGACTGACCAGAACAGTTTTCTCCTTGGGTGCAAAAGAATTTAATCCCATGCATTATTCATCAACAAGGGCATCATTTTCTCTGGAGGAGCACTTATGGGTCATAGAACACTAAAACTGGAAGTTGTTTGCCCTTTACCATACCTGCAGGTATTAGACTCTTGTTCCCTGTGAAGCAGCAGTATGGCATCTCAAACTGTAGCCTACATCCACAGCAGTCAACATCTGCTGGCAAAGATAACAAAATCCTTGCCTGCATTCTTCTGATAGTTGGCATAACTGATAATGATAAGCAGGGTGATAGTACTACAGATGAGAGACACTGAATAGATTCTGGTCCACTCTGATTTATACCAGCAGAGGACTCGTACCAGTGCTCCTTACCTAGGAGATACCAGGAGACACTTATCTTCTTGCTGAAAACAAGGAATATTCTGCTGAGATATAATTCAGGATGAAGTAGGTGGATGAGATTAACCAGATTCCTAAAATGGATCCACCTCAATCAGCTGTCTTGTTTAAAGATGATTTAAAGCTAACAGAAAGTGAATATGGTTTTTTTTTTTGTTGTTTTTTTTTTTTTTTGTTATTTGTTTCTTTTAAGTGTAAAACTAAAATAACAATATATTCCAAAGACTTGATTAGGCTTTATGAGGCTGCACAACATTCTTTAGGAACCTGGTTGCAATTGCAGACCTGAAACCATTTGAGCAAGTACTGAGCTCATCTCTGCTGTAACTTTAACTTCTGCTCTCATTCTCTGGCATTACAGCAGCCTGACAACAGCTGAGGGGGCTGAGACAAACTGGTGTCACCCATTTAAAGAGCTTGTGAGTAAAACTGGATTAGATAGAACCTCAATTCCTCTCTTAAAAGAATTGACTAAGTAAAAATGATTAAATAACACTAAAGCTAAACACATGAAATATCACCTTTACTCTCATGGGTGTTATCAGTTGTGTGAGCACTGTAGCATTTCCTTTACTCTGTTTTCAGAAGAGAAATAGCGGAAGATTGAATTCTTCTGAGAGTTCTCAACATATGCTACATTTACTATTTAAATTCTGAAGAGAGTGAGAAAGAGATGGTCAGCATAGCCTTGAAACATTTGGGGAAAAGAAATACTTAAAAACAAAGCACCTGTGTTTTCTGGCTGGACAACAGTCTATCAGCCAAAATAGCTCTTCTAACAATACAGGCTGTAGTGAGCTAGCTCCTCATAATTCATTTCATAATTGGGAAAAAATGTAGCATTTTCTGACATCATCTCAGTGCAGTTTTGGACACACTGTACTACAAGGAATCCAACAATAACCATTGAATTTTCTGCTTCACAGTTTAAGAAGAATCCAGTGACCAGGACTGCGTACAGCGGCAAAACATTCTCATTTGGGCTTTCTGGTTCAAAATCCATACACAACTAATTGATAAGCTTTGGAATATAAATTACATTTTAATTATGTCTGTATATTCTTTCTCTTTCCCTGTTAATAAAAACAAATCAAGGGATGACATCCAGCAGCTTCAGAGGCCAGGGTCTGAAAACTAGGTGTCAGACTCTGTGGGAGGATAGAAAGGTGCCGTCTATCACTTTGTGCCTGGAAATTACTTTTACATATTATTACTAAGTGTTTTTTCCTCTCTCAAGACCCTGTCTTAGTAGTAATTAACTCACATCCTATTACTTGTTTAATAATAATAATAAGCACTTACTTATTATCAGAGTTACTTGGTGTCATGTATGAATAAGATCTGTGAACTTCAGCTGGCAGATTTTCCTCTGCAGCTGAGGTCATTGCAGAAGGAACTGTTTTTGAAAAGGAAATAATCCTCCCAGCAGAAAGTGGCTAAGATTCCATGTCAGTAATTTCTACAAAGATGGCAGCAAAATTCTGCTTTGACCTGGGCCGACCTGATAGAAATTCTGAAGGAGACCTGAAGGAGAAATCCTGCATCACATCAAATGCATAGATCCAAGAATATAACTTGTTTCTTTTTTTCTACAGGGAAGCAGAGAATATTCTGAGAATGTTCTGGTGTTTTTCATCATGCAAAAGCTTTCTGATGAGAATCCTAGTGGTGGCAGCCAGGCTCCCATTCTTGACCTGCTTTTCTTTACCTGATTTGACTGAAGAAAGATTAGTGAGAGTGATGTGGGCAGAGACAGACCTAGGAGGGAAACAGCAGAGAGGGCAGGGATGGTGTTGGTTCAGTTCCATTCATGTGCCTGTCCCCCGTGTGAATGTTATTGACAGGGAACACAGCCAAATCCCATTTTTAATTTAAGTAAAACAAAGCAGCTGTCCTATAGTTTATATAGAAAAAAAAAACAATTAAATAACAACCTTTATCTGTGATAGGGACACTAAGACTCTGCAAGATCAGTTGTAGAGAATGGTCCAAGAATTATAAATCTAAACGAAAGCTCAGCTGCCTATTGACAAAAGTCTTTCTGCACTTTTTACGGTCCTTCCATCTAGCACCATTTAGAATTGAGTGGGATGGAAATATGGGGATGGGGATGAAAAGGATGGGAAGTGAAATGAATAAAGAAAAGGAGAAAATAAAAGTAGTGAGCAGCAGAAAGAGGTGGAGAAAATAACCGCAAAATTCTGCTAAAAAGATCTTAAAAATTGCATGTCACATCCAATTCTTCAAACATAACCCATGACAGAGAGGCAGTGTAAACTTTCTCATGATCCAGTCTTCAGTTTGTTCGCATATTGCATAAAAGAAAACATTCATAAAGGGATTATAAAGACTAACAAATGTTTAATGACTATTATAAATATGCTACAGAACCAAATAGTATGTGCTACACCTGGCTCTAAGTATAGAAGTACAAGTGTTACATCTAGTTAGAAGCCGTACCATAAACCTTAAATCCTTTAGTAGGAGTTTACTTGATTTGCAATTCAGCTTTAATATAACAAAGGCGAGTTAAAAATTGTCAAATATGAAGAGTAATCATCTCTATAATCAACAAATTGCAGTTGAAAAGTTACATTTCTGGGAGAGTATTCTAATTTTTACTGACATTATGAGGAACATGATCTAGCTGGTATTGAATACAAACAGTACTACAGTGAGATCTCTCTGTCCTATCTTTAGATCTTGAAATTATCTGTCTGATTTGATCATGCTTATAGCTATGCCTATGATAATGGTCATAAGAATCTTCTGCCTGGGTGCTGATTAGACTATAGTTGAAGATATTCCCTCAAGCCAAGTTTTTGCTGCTAGCAAGCAGCCTCCTAATGTGCTGCCCACACAGTAGAAGTAAAATGAGCATGGAAAAGAAATGAAGCACTTGGGCTGTGGGAGCAGCCTCTGAAGGAAATGATAAGGCTGAGACTGGTGGAATGGTGGTAGCATGTGTCGAAACTAGGACAAGCTGAGTAAATGTGGGGCTGACAGTTGGGCCTTGTACCAGAAATAATGGGGACAGAAGGGATGGCTATCAGGGTAAGGAGAGATAGGCTTGTAGGTGAAACAAGAAACACCAGGATTGTTTGGCAGGAGAGTTTGGGCAAACTGGGTTGCTGGTATGTGTCTATTCTTGGATCACAAATTTCTTTATTCTCTGTAATTGTGCTGACATTGAAAGTCAAAAACACAGCAACAGGTTACATAATATAGCATGGCTTCTATGGTCCAGCTCACTCTTTGACCATGTGTATCAAGTTCAAATTAATATTTAAACAAACAAACAAACAAACAGAAACACAAAAAAACCTCCATCAAAACCCCAATCCAAACCTGCTTAAAAATGGTTCAGAGGAGATGCAGTGTCACAGAAAGTAAATGTAGTCTGAGAAAACAGCATCAGAAATAAAATCCCAAGTGCTGATAAACTGAATAATCTCAAAGTATACTGTTTGTGTGTTGTATTTCTTCTACTAAATGCCACTCTAGAAGATCTTGTGTTAATCTATGTTAGCTGAATACTTGTGGAAGAACAAGTGTAAAAGCTCTGTTTTTAAGAAGCTTAAATTCAACTGCTAAGTGTTATCATGTAGGAATTTAGAGAGTTTTCTCTCTTTCTGTGCGCTGTCAAATCAAGCAACAATTCACACTATAGGAGAGAGCTGGCTACCATTGTATTTCTCAGCTTTGGATATGAACAAAGTTTTTTTTTTCTCCCCCGAAAGTACAATTAATTGTTATTTTAAAAATCAAGCATGAAAAACTAGCATTATTTCCTGTGGTCAAAATATTGATTCTGTGGCAGGAAATAAAAACTCTCTGGGGGATACAGACAAAGACAGAGAATGTGCACATTTTCAAATACAATCACATTGTGATTGTATTTGGCAACAAATAGCATAGGGAGCAAGTAAGCTGGCCATAGATGTGTCTCAAAAAGTCTTAATGTCGTCTTAATCTAATCGAGTGATTAGTGTAACCGTACCGTAATATCTAGGGTAATGATTTTTAAAGTCATCCTTTATAGAAGTCAAGAGAATTAACCGGCATAAAATCCACAAAATCCTTACACTGAGCACTATATGCGGAAAGAAGACATGCTAATGGTTATTGCAATTATCTGGTATTCCAGAGGAATAGCTGCCTTTTGACGTTTTTGAACGTCTAAGACAAATCCAGGAGTGTTAACAGAAGTTGTTATAGTGCCTAACTTTTGTTCCCAGCAGGCTGACTAGCATTGCAGACAGAGCCAAATTCTCTCCTGGCCTAACTACAATCACAAATGACCAATCACAAACTACAATCTGGAATGGACTGCCCAGGGAAGTGGTGGAGTCGCTGACCCTGGGGGTGTTCAAGGAAAGACTGAATGTTGTGTTGAGGGACATGGTTTAGTGGGAGCTATTGGTAATAGGTGAACGGTTGGACTGGATGATCTTTTAGGTTTTTTCCAACCTTGGTGATTCTATGATTCTATGATTCTACAAAATTTGGCCAAAGACAAATTTGATACATTGCTTTCAAGAAAAGTTCAGTTCCTGTGTGGTGCTCAGGGCTCTTCCAGAACAAACTGTAATAGAGGATGACTGCAAAACCATGTTTGGTACCGAAAGCTTTGAATTACTATTCTTTCTATGACTTCCATGTAAATGATTGGTCTTGCATTTCCATAAGGTTATTATTTGAGTATTTATTTATTTATTTATTTGAGACAATAATTATTATTTATTAAGACAAATAATTGTTTCTCTAAATACTATAGAAGCAACAAAGTGCCCTGTTTTAAAGACTGCCTCTGCAGATCAAAGGAGAAAATACAGAAACTGCATGAATCCTGATGATGTCTGTTCCAAGACTGCTAGTCTAAAACTGAGAGCAGAGAGATTTCTAAACTGTCCCCCCTTCTTGCTAAGTTCAGTCAGTTAGCTTACTGCAGATGTTGTTTTTTTTCTAGAGGCCTTGCAGAATGAAAGTGCAGAAAGACACATCTGAGGAACAAAGATTATGATTACGCTTTGGAAACACCAGGAAAGAAAACATGTAAAACAGATTTGAGAGAAGCACATAAATAGAAAACAAAGGCTGGCAACTTTGATACGCCATATGGAGTGACGGGGTGACAGAAGAAGAAGTAAAATAGTCCAAACACTGAAGACTTGGTAGGCAAGGCCAACAAATTTGTTTGCAGCAGTTATTTCAGGGATTCAGATTGGAAGGATGATAAATATTTATGAGGAAGTTTTTAAATTGCCATGGTGAAAGAACATGGTCAGTCTGTTAAAGGAATTGCTGTTTGCTGTCAGCAGTGAACATAAGATACTCTGATCAGTAGTTATTCCACACCAGATGGCATAAATTTTCCTTTGATTGGATAAGGAAACAGTGATCTCCGTACAATCATGAGTGCTCCATTCCTTTTCACATGTTCTGAGTATGACATTTCCCGTACACAACTAAGATTTCAGCAACACAAACAATTTCCAATATTTGCAAATGCCCTTTATTTCTTGTTTCTTAAGTTCTTGTGCAATCCCCAAATCAAAATCTCTCAACCCTAGCCCAAGGAAAGTACAAGCTGTGGCGACCCACCTCTGCAGTTTATGTTATTGCATTTTATGTTTGCTGTGCTGATAATGTCTCATGTGACAATCTGAATGCTTACTTGATTTCTGCAAGAATAAACTGGAAGTCACAGCTGAGTTGGATGGAGTTTTTTTTTGTTTGGTGCTGACTGCAAGGAATGCAAGCATAGCTCTGGGCAAATTCCCTGTCTCTGGGTGATTTCTGAGCCATTTGGGATAGTTCTGGGTGAATTAGCCAACTTGCATGAGAACAACCTAAGTACTCATTTTTCTTTACAGGTACAATAAGACAAAAAAGTGTAAGAATCCAGGCAGGATGCTTTAGGATGGAGAAGAGGGAAGGTAAGGGAAATGCAAGCTTATGCAGGGGTACAATTGCTGCTGGGATATGTACTTTATGATTAAGCATTTCTCACAGCTGTGTGAAAGTTCCACGCACCAATACAGACACATCTAGCTGAAAAATGTCAAAAGGACAAGAAAATAGTAAAGGAGAAGTGTCTTAAGTGGCCAGCAGAGTGGAAATACTTTATTCAGCTGGGGGTAATGTCTGAGTGAAGTTTGTGTTGTCTTTCTTGGCTGTCCATTCAGAATAGACATGACAAAAATGCATGTGAAAATACCCATTTCTCACATCCAAGGAAGACCAGAAAATATTTCTTTCTTTTCATCAGCAAATAAATACTAGACATTCTTTTACTGTATGCTAGTTATTCAAGTCCTGTCAGACTGAGGACACGTTTTATTTTATCAGCTGGATTGCAGAACTACAGCCATTGATATGAGTACATGGATACACATATGTTTAGTCATTTTACTTTCCAAGGAACACAGCCAACCTGATCTTTGGATCTGGCAAAAATGTGAGCTATTAGTTTTTCCTGAAGCTTTTTCTGATCCTTTAAAACCAAACTTTTATCATTGAAATAACCTGAATAAATACCAGAAGATATTTCCAAACAGTGTTTCTCCTTCTCTTCATGATGTTCTTAACCTGACTGGTGATTAAAAAGTTAAGTGGACTGATTTCCAAAGCAATCCATTTATGTCATGACTACATGGCTTTGTGTCCCTGCCATTGTGTAAGACTTCAATCCTACTTCTACTTGCTTTGGGTATCATTTCTTTAGGCCTGTTTCTTATTTCTCTGCTGTCTGTTTGGTTCTTATTTTAGCATGTCGTTTACTTTAGCTTTGTATCAGTATTGGTTTGGGCTCTGTTAAATGATTTTTGCCCATGTATTCTTGTGTACTCACTCAATGCACGAAGATGTGTCTTCAGAGTCCTGTGGAATTGTTAAGCTTCTGCCTAACACAGTAAGATATAATTTCCATCTGCTGTAATATCATACCTTTTAAGATTGTTTCCAAGGTTTCCTCATATGTTTGTTGTTAAGTTTATTGATCCATAGCTTCCTGGTTTATCTTTTCAAGTTTTGGAAATACGCACAGTGATAAAAAATACTTCAGTTTTCAGGATTTTTTTCCTTATTCCAGTGAATTTGTACACATTTCATTTCACGATTTCACTTATTTCCATGCCAGTGACCTTTCCGTAATTTTCCTGCCATAGCCAAAAGTTCATTTCTTCCTTAATCACTTAATTTAAAATATTAAGGTATACATTATTTGCCTTAAATCTTTTTTTTATCTTTAGTGCTATAATCTTCTGTTTTGCACATTTTCTCCTGTAACATATGTGAAAGTGTCTCAACAGGTATTGAACTTGTTGAATTTCCAAAAAATGTGTAATCATCATATTTATACCATCATGATTTATTGCCATTTATCTGGGATTATTTTTCTACAGACTCTATATAACATATTTTTGATCTCATCTCACCAGGTGAAATGCATTCCATTTCAATTCCTGAGTGTGTTCTTTTTTTCCTTTTTTACGTTGTCCTTACATCTTCTTCTGCAATTAAGTAATTACCTTTAAATATCTTTTCCTCCCATTTCTCCTTCTTTGCTCTGATGTGACATGGTGGTTCCTAATGCGACTAAATGTTTGCATAATCCCCAGCTGTGCTGAATCAGTTCCCAGGTATGGATTTTCTGTACAATACCAAGTTTCAACAATTTCCTTTACCTTCCCATATTATGCCAAAATCTGTGTAAAAGGGTCATTATTTTGTACTAAATACAGCCTATAAAATTCCAAACAAGTTTTTCAAGCGTAAGAGCTTTTCTCTTAGGTATGATTCTTCTTTACAATTACAGGCTTTGCATTTGTCAGTTCATTGATGTGAGTGGATTTAATTGTGAATCCAGCAGCATAAAGCAACGCTTTCCTCTGTTTCACAGAATATTACAAAGAATGCAACAAAGTGCTCACAGTTTGTTACGTTTGTCTCATTCCCAGTTATTAGATATAAATTTTTTCAGCCCCAGTTGGCTCTTGCATGGCACTTTTAAACTTGTCTTCAGTTTGCTGGACTTCTCTCAACTAACAAACACATTGTATTCAAAACAAAACAAAAAAGACCCCTAATATCAGAGGTGAAAAGAACAGTTAAAGATATTTATTTGGCCCAACTCAGATAAGTAATGAGGATACAGATTGCCCCCAGACAGACCTGTTAGCCTTGTGAATTGTACTTCAGAAATAAATGCATAAACTACATATATCTGCTGAATATAACAGAGAGGCTACTTGAGCAAAAAAAGGAGCATATTTGTTCAAGCCATATGTACCTGAATCAGAATCACTTGGCAGCTGAGGTTCCAATCTTGCTCTTTTACAAAAGCTGACTTAATAAAAAACAACAACAATAATAATAAAGTTCTTTCTGCCATGACTGGTGCCCATACAAAGAATGACAGATAACAGAAAAGATAGTATTATTCATACTTTAAATGACAAACAAAAATACTTGAGGTCACTAGCAGTCAGCATATTTCACTCTTTTGCTTGTTCTGAGAATCTCGAGACTATTCAACAAGAGAAGCTGGATTATGCCCCCAGAATGCAGCTCAGTATGTGGATTTACTGCTGTGCTTCAAATGTGATGACAACAAGTAATGATGGCTCTGATTGCCTACCTTTTCTACATCAGGTGTAGTCTACAGCAACTTTATGCTAGAGAAAATATCACTTCTGCTTCTACTGATAGAAACACAATAGCAAATCCTTTCTACAGACATGCAGTATTTTGAGTGATCTGGTTACAGCACTTTCCCAGGTGAAATCAATAACACTGCCAAAATCACTTTTGGTTGTATCTATACCGAAGATAAAAATGTTACATCATCCTTCCCAAACATCTTTTTTATAGATAGAAGTGTCTAATGTAGACAAGGCCAAGGTCAACTGTGAGCTCAGATCCACTGTTTAGTTCACTGTGAGGCCAAAGTCTCAGTGCACTTTTTGCCCTTCCTTTTTCTCTTTGAAGAAAGGCAAAGCAGTAACAGCAATCACTCAAGCACTCATTCGCACACACCCTCTTGTACAATAAACCAGAGAAAAAAAAGTTCTGAATAGATCACATGCAGTCTTAATGGCCATTGAGGATTTCCATAGTCAAACCGAAACATTTTTTCGGCCTGAGGCTGGGATCTTTCAGCATCTTGAAAACATCTTTATCCACCATCACAGTTTTGGCTCAGGTAGGACTCCTCTGTCTTCTGCGTCCAGGCCTGGGGCTCCCAGCACAAGAAATAATTGGACCTATCGGAACAGGTCCTGAGGAGCCTATGAGAATAATCAGAGGGCTGGAGCACCTCTCCTAGGAAGAAAAGCTGAGGGAGCTGGGTTTGTTCAGCTTGCGGAAGAGAAGGCAAGGAGACCTCCTTTTGGCTTTCCAATACTTAAAGGGAGCTTATAAACAGGAGAGAGATTGACTTTTTACATGATGAAGATTTTAAAGGTGCAGAGATATGGAAGTATGCAATATTTATGATGAATCTCAAATCTTAGGAGAAGTGCTGTGTGCTGCACTCTTCCCATAATATTATAAGAGGGAAACATTCCTAGAAACTGTCAAAGTTCCAGTAAGAAAAGGGCTGAACATCTCTGAAATAAACTGCAGCTCAAATGGCCACATCTTAGAGGAACAGAAAGAGAGCTAAGTATTTCATTGCCTACATAAACAATATCTCCCAGACTTTGAAATGGCAGATGAGATATGCACAGAATAGTGTATTTTTCTCTTCTAATCTCACTTCAGTGCAGCATTAACTCGATCAATGCTGCTTCAAGATGTCCATCCATCCTAAGCAATAATGCAGCAAGTGAAAATTTATACAACTGAATAGAATGAAAGTCATCATGTCACATTCAGTGTAAAAATGTGAGAACTTCATGTTATGTGTCCATGCACATGCCATGCAACACGTGGCTCATGAACTGTAACAATAAGAGTGGTTATGAGGTTTGTGCAGAAGTCTTAAGGCAGAGACAAAAGCAAAAAAGGAAATGTGTTGCTAGAGTCATATGAGAGCAGAAATAAGTATACGGTTTTCACTTCACTTTGAGCAAGTCTTACTCTGAACTGTTGCAGAGAACAGATTCCAAGAACTCAAGCAACTACAAACAGAAGTATGGGAAACGGAATTCGTCAGTGGTGGATCTAGCTAGCTTCTTCGGCTCACTAGCATGCACTAGTGGAAGTAACTTTGACAGCAGTGTATTGGTGTAGAGCAGTACCATAATTAATACCATGCGTTTACACCAATCATTTTTCAGATGTTTTTTACTTACAAATCCCAGCTACACCCCTTTAATCCTCTTATCATAGAAAAAAAAATGGCCTGAGTTGGAAGGAACCTTAAAGCCCACCCAGTTGTACCCCCTTGCTGAGTGCAGGGTTGCCACCCACTAGATCAGGCTGCTCAGGGCCCCATCCAACCCACCACTGAACACCTTCAGGGATGGAATGGATGCCTCCAGCAATGAGGCTATATAGAGAGAAAGACACCATAACTTTGTAACTGCATAACCTCTGCAAAAGGAAGAAAATTGTGCCAGAAATACAGAAAAAGTGCAAGCTAGAATTGGTAAGGCTACTACACACCTATAACTTAGCTGAAAATCAGGGCTATTTATGGCAGTGCTGCTGCTCTGACCTGGGCAAAGGTAAGTTTTTTATTTTTATTTTTATTATTATTATTATTATTTAATTTTTTATTATTTTTATTTTTTATTTCTGGTAACTACTTTTGATCCTCCAATTAAAATAAAATGAACAGCAGATAAGTTGAAATAAAAGTGGTGAGAAAAGGAGTAATGAAAGAAAACAAGGAAAGAATAAGAGAAAATGAAGACAAAACAATAAAAGGAGAAAGAGAAAATATCACTTCACAATAATTGAGCCAGAAAATAGAGGGGGGATACTGAGGAAAAGGAATAAAGGAGGAAAGAACAGAATTAAATGTAGGATAGTATTTAATTTAAACTTACATTTAATTTTATCTCTGAAGTCTCACTTTAAAACCCAAACCTATTTAAATTTTAGCTGTGCTATCACAGTGTATATGCAAGCCCACAGCCTTTAGATCCTAAATGTAAATCTGGCAACAGAAACTTACCCATTCCACACTTACTGGAGCAAAAAGGGCTTATTAATGAAGGTAGTTTAACTAATGAGAAAAGAGTAGAACATAGGTTTTTCTTCTACTGAAAATACTCTCTTCTTTAGAAGCAAAAATGCAGAATCTGCAATATGGACATTTGTGTCACTTAAAAAGTATGTCTAAAAGTCAATGGACACTATAAATAAGTTAGCTGCTCATCACTATTCCTTGAGCATAAATCCATTGTGCCATAAATTCTCCTAAGGCAAATAAAATCTCGTAAAAATTTAATATACTTGCAAAAAATCTTAAATAAAACTTCCCAATTAAACATCAGATTGAGAAGTATAATGGAGAAAAATGTATTTTAAAAAAAATCTGAATTCTGATTTTTTTTCTGAACAACCTGAAAAAGAATTTGTGAACTGAAAACAGAAAACAGAGGTAAGTAACAAACACTGCAAAGACCTCTTTTTTCCCCAGATTAAAATTGACAAAGAAGTGTCTAAGACTTCATAAGAAAAGATCTGTTTTGTTTTGTCTTTGTATTTTTGCACTGCAATTTTTAAAAATTATAATGGGGAAATAAAGATGTTTGATGCAAACAGTCCAGAAGTTAGTAATACTGGAAAAAGAATGCATTCAACTGAACTAAAACCAAAGTAGTAGTGTGACTGGAGAGTTCCAAGTGTTTTGAATATCAATATTTAGTCTTAGTATTATCTCAGATATTTCCCATCTGGTTTTGACCTTCACTTGTTCACACATAACAAAAACTAGCTGCAGTGTTTCTTGTACATCTGAAAGGCACCAGGAAATGTAGCCGTGGTGGGGACATTTTACAGAGGGCACAAAGAATGCCAGGCAGCTGGAGGAATTCCTATGCACCACACTGATTACAGCTGTGGCCAGGCTACCTCCTGGAGTTTCCTGTGCCCAAGGTCAGATATTGCAAGGTGCTTAGGTCAGTTTTTCCTGAAGTCAGCACCTATCACAGATGCACATCTCAGAAAGTTGCATCTTGACTGGTCATACAGTTAGCATGAACAGATATTGCTGAACATATCTGCAGCATGCTTAGAGAAGTGGATGGTGATGGCACTTTGGAAATATGACTGAAATGGATTTATTTACTACATCAAAGCAATAGCTGGGAGCGTGAGGGTGGAAAAGGACTCCCTGTACTGTTCTTCAGTTACAGTGCAAAATGATGGATACTGGTTGAGGAAGCTTAAAATTTGGATGACATTTCTGGGAGTTATTTGTAAACTCAATTTTTAACTGGTAGTTGCACGGTGCAGTGAATTCACTGGCTATTCAGGTAAGAGCAGATAACCAGGTAGTTGTTCTAGGTCAACCAGACATGAAGCAGTGCTGATCCTGAAACAATTACTATGGTGCTGAGATCCCGTTAAATGAGCTCCAATCCGTAGCCAGAGAAACATGATTAAAAGGCTTCCTGATCACAGCTGGCTTGCCCTTGGGGACAGGAGAAGTGGCCGTGCAGTTATCTGTATTTGTCTGCACAGACGTCCTGCAGACATTTCTTTCAAGTTGCAGAAGTTCTTTATTTTCTTTGGAAAGAAGGTTAGGAAAACATTAAAATCCCCAGGGCCAGGAAAAATGTGTAGGCATGGACGTGTAGGCATGAAACAATTTTAAGTAACTTCATGTTGATTAAAAATTGATTAAGTCAAAGTAAGAAAAAAAAAAAAGAATCTATAAAGAAACGAAAGCTTGAGACTGATTTCATGCTGTCCAGAACCTGCTATTTGAAAATGGGCGTAAGGTCCATGGTGTGCAGCTGGCATTGGTCTGTACAGGTGTGTACATACATTGTGGGGCAGTGATTGTATACTGTAATGACTTGATCTTGTTCCTTGCACAGTCAAGGGTAAGATTTCCAATAACTTTTGTAGTTTAGGATCCAGCTGCTGGAATGACGTGGAGAAAAACATACAGACTGGATGAACCTAGGTTCCCAAAGTGATTCTTCACCACTTCCTGAGGAATCTCATTCCCTTAACACTATGCTACAGAACACATTATCCACAGTCAGCTTGGATGTATGCTTCATGTCATCCAAAAATCATTAGTTAAAAATGTTACTGCAAAAACATATGTATCTTCCATGCATATTATTTTCTGTGCAATCAAACTGCTACATAAAGAAAAGGAACCACTCAAAACATGGTTTTGACACGGGGCAGATCAGCACTCCAGGATAGAATCCTTAGAGTTGAAAGGGTCCTATAAAGATTATCTAGTCCATCATCCCTGCAATGACAAGGGACATCCACAGCTAGATCAGGTTGTTCAGAGCCCCAGCCAGCCTGTCTGTGAATGTCTCCAGAGACATGTTTCCAGGGACAGAATGACTGAAGACTGTTTGATAGAGCAAATTCTCAGCGATAGAATAATATTTTTTCAGCATAGTCACTATCATTAGCTATGCACTTTCACCAGTGATGAGCAAGAGCAGTCATACCTTGCTTGTAAAAATCTTTGTGGCTGTCCAGAATGTGGCTTGTCTTTCATGTTGCTGTCATGACTGTTGAAATGCACTACCCACACCTCACTGTGCTCACATCCACTGTTTGGTCTCTGCAGATGTGCAGCAAACATCAATGAACATCAAAAGGTGCCATTTTTTCCACATGGAGGAACTCAATTTCACACCTTTGTCTCATCTGCACTTGCACATCAGACGCCATTCTGTCAGATTGTCCCTCTGCTGCCATCTGTTGCACAGCAACAAGATGTAATGGAAAGTTTGTGGGAAGGTTTAACCTCTACTGCCATCAAACTGACATCTGCCTCTGATGACATGGGCCAACATAAAAAAACAGAAGGCATTACTTTTGGAGCAGCCTTCACGTAAAACAGATCCTAAAATACCTTAAAGGTGGCTGTAGCATGCCTAAGGGTACTTCTTAGGTGAAATTAATCCCATCTGAGGCATGAGAGACTTTAAAAAAGGTTGAGCAACAGGAGAGCATGGAAACAAAGTTGTTCCAGGCTGTCTGAGAATCAAAAGAAGAATCCACATTTGTTTACATTACCAGAAGACTGAAAAATAACTTGCTTAGAACAATGAAGAAAGAAAACAACAAAGGTAAAATTTGGTGGTAGATAAACAGGGATCAGACTGCCATGGGAAAATGGAGAAATCTCTCATCTGAAGAAAAACAGGATACCTCCTTATCTGGATAGAAGACAGAGCACAGCAGTGAATGAAAGAAAAGAGATGGTCTGCGATGTACTGTTTAAACTGGATGAAGCAGTGATCCCCTGTGATCTTATCCTTGATGAGACAATGAGCTGATCAGTTTAACTATGGGGGAGATAACTTCTTCAAGTAGAAATGCTCCCAGTGGAGAAATGCCTCCCAATGGAGGCATGCTTACTGGCAAATAAAGTTAGTTAAAACAAGTTGCAAAAAGGTGACTTTTAACACATGATTTAGTGTTTATTACACCTTAGTTAATATCAGCTGTTTTGTTGTTGTTGTTTGGTTGGTTGGTTTGGTTGTTTTTTTTTTCCTATAAATTCAACAGTTTTTTGCAGGTCTGCTTTCTGGCACAAACTGGGCTTTAGTATAAGCCTTATAAAAGACAAAAGAAAAAAAGATTATGAGCATTTTGTAGAATGCAGGCATAAGGCAAGTAACAATAAAAGGCAGATGACTTCAGCACTGGTTGTCTTGACAAAACAATTATGGCTAGCGACACCTCCTCTACAGTTTTGTGTGTTGTTAGTGCATGAAATAATGTAGTAGCAAGGCACAGCTTAGCCAAGTGTGCCTAGAGAGCTGCATCTGCATCTCCTCAGGTTTGTTTTGTTATAAAGGAAGTTATGTGTATGTCCACGCAGGTTTCCACACTGGGTTGAAGCCTACTCCTGCTTGTTTTCCACCCTTGAAATAGGGCAGTTCAATTGAACTCATTGCTTTCCTGTTAAGATGAATCTCCAAAAATCAGCTCTCACTAAGAAAGTCCAGCAAGCCATATTAATAACCACTCTTCTCAAAAAAACAGTAAGAACATTTAGGTAGAAAAACAACAACAAAACACAGACAAGATTTGCAGAAGTATGTTTGATTGCATGTACACAGGGTCCTGTGAAATATGAAATAGATCAGGAACTGCAAGCCTAAAATATCATCAGCACAGTGAGCCACTTACCACTGTCACTGCCTCGAAACTTGAGCAAAGTTCTGGTAACAGGGAACTAAAATTTCAGCAGTGAGAACAACAACTAGAAGAAAACACATCTGAATATGACATGCCTATCAATTTACTCTTAATGGATTGCAGCTCCTAACACATATCTATTTTAGAACTCACAGATCAGTTTAAGAAATTTTAAAAACACTGATGAGGAGGAATCACAATGGTAACAGTAACTGTTTCACACTTTATTTAGTGCAGCAAAGTATCCTACAAGCACTGGCCCACTTGCTTTTTCAATGGATTTGCAAATGGTGGAAAATAAACTAACTGAAGGAGAACTGCAGATTTTTTTTTTTAATTAATCAACCTTATTCTAAAATATGCAGGTGAATGTTAATGAAAGAGCTAATCAGAAAATAAAATTCTCCATACCAAGTTACATTAACCTACAGCTTCCACATTTTTTTTCAGCCCTCAGAATTCAGCCTCAGAATTCAGCCCTCAATGCTTTGCTAGCCTGAGCAAGCTGACCTCTTGCTTCATTCTGCTCCATGCTAGTTCTCCTGTGCATCTATGCCATTTAGAGTTTTTCTGTATGTGGATGACCACAGCTGTACTCAGCTTTCCCAGTGCTGAATGGCTGCTAAACAGAGAACTGATCACGGATATGACAGAGCTCACTTGCTAGGGTGGGTGCGGGATACTGCGTAAATACTCCAAGCAGGAGAAGCTCTTCTTCAAAGGGTTCGTGTAGCCTGAGATGGATAAAAAGTGCAATGCCATATGGAAGATCTTCACCAGGATGAGGTAAAAGCTGAAGAATAATACTGAAAAACATTTCAGGGTCTCAAGTAGATTTGTTGTAAGGGTTTCAAATGTTGAAGCTGATTAGGCACGTATATCTTGTCAATTACTATAGGAGCTGGGTTTCTTTTCTGCCAATTGCAAATCCACAGATTTTGGTTAATAGCAACCCAGGCAGTCTCTGAGGTGGCAGATAAGGAGATGAGTTCCCCAGCCTTCCTACCATTTTGACCGGCTTCCTGGTCACACTACTCTGGGATAGCAGAGCACAACAGCCACATGTTATCAATACTACAGAGAGGAGTGTAACGCCAACTGATTTGACTCCTTAAAACATGAGTTCTTCTGTCAGGGAAAGCCTCTCCTGAAAGTTAACATGACTTGTTGTGATGCTGTAAATAGATGGCAAAGAGCTAGGTTCCAGGCTAGTTAGTTAATCTCCTAGGCACAAACACACCCTATTTCCCTAGAGAGAGATATTGATACTCCCTCTTATGACAGGGCCAGCATCCGTTAGCTCTAGCAATGTGAGGTTTAAAAAACCTGTGCAAACCATCACTAGCTCTCCAGAGTTTCCTGAATTTTCAGGAAAATTCTCTGCGTTATCTATTATCTCCAGACTTGTGTTCATCTGGATACATATCAGGAGTAGCTAAAATGACTTGAAATTCACGGGGGGAGGAAACTGCACCTTAATAATACAGTGCTAACAGTATTAAAATGAGGAAGTTGCCAATAGTTAATGCCACATTTACAAAAGTCTTTGCTGGTTTTCTCCAAGTTGTACCCTCATCCAGCTAGTGAAAATGCTGTAACCTCCCATTCAAACCTTCCCCTCTATCCCTTACTAATTCCTACATTTTTCTCATTCCTCTGCTGCAATGTTAGTGCGCTTACTAAAGTGTGGGTACCTAACTCGAGGTCCAGCTGCTACTGTTTGTGAGCCAATAGGACTGTGCATATTTTTGAAACACTGAGGCTGCTGTTATTGCAGAAAGTAAATGCGTTACCCCGATAATGAACGGCCAGCTGGCTGACCAGTTTTTGCATATGTGCAGTCAACATCTATTGTTCTTCCCTTTGCACTGTTCTGAGAGATTCATCACAGATTAGTGTCCTGACAGAAAACTTCTCTCAGTCCAGAACTCAAAGGAAGCCTTAGATTCCTCTTTCTCATTGGATCTTACAAGAAAACAATAGTAAAGGATGTAATACTGTCTGACCTAAAGAAATTTATTAGAGATACTCTGTATAGGATTTAAATAGATATTTATAAAGCAAGATGAACTTTAAAAACAGAAACATTTTATGTTAATATTATAAATAGAGATAAGCACATAAGCCAAAACAAATGTGGTGAGCTGTAGATGAAATACTCTAGCTTTTGTTTAAGCTGTGTTTTACTGTCTTAAAAAGACATTTATGTTGTGGTGTGTTTCCTGGACTGAATATCTATGTTATATAAAGGCCATTGAAGTTCTCCCTTCCCCCTTCTGCTGACAGTCTTTAAGTTTACATCAGTCATCATCCACCTAAACATGAAAAGCCATTTCTAAATGTTTTTCACTCAGTGTTTTCTCTATCTGTAGAAGTCAACAAAAGAAATAAAAAAGTATAAAAGAATTTAATGAAATTTTATCAAGCATGAAATGGTGTTTTAACAAAACAGGGGGATTTGCTGAAGTAATGTTTCAGTAAGGAAGGAAATACCATTGACTTTATTACAGCTGCCTAATGTTTTCCACGAACTGCAGAAAATAATTCATTGTATCTTAGTGACCTACAATAACAGCTGACTGCTTGCACTTGATGGAAATGTGATTTGCGTCTACTAAAAATTAACTATTTAACTTCTCATGTTGTTCTCTTTGGAGACACACTGATTTCCATTGCATTCTGTTTTGAACTATTTCCTGAGATGCAAACTCCAGTAAACACAAACATGAATGGCTATGCAGTGTTCTACCACGAAGGAAGAAAACCATGGGCAAACAGCGTGTCGGCTGCAAGAGACTGCACTCAGATGAGGCCCCTTCTTTCTAAGTCATTTTACCTTGAAGATTCAGTAACATGACAAAGGAACACTTCAGACTGCTGTACGTGGGCACACACATGCATGTTCAGCAGAAAGTTCTACGGTGAGAGAGATAGAGGAGATGCTGAACTGGTGAAGATTTGGGGCTGGATTGGATGAAGTGACAATGTCAAGGGAAAAGTAATATCTTGCCTATGTAGTCTGAAGAAAAATGAGTGGAGCTGAGGCAGGGAAAAATGGGAATAAAATCTTTGTCTTTTGAGACTTGTCAGAAGATTTACTCCCACTGTAGTCATTGCCTCTGAGAAACAGGAGACAGATGCAAGCTGTTCTGCTGCAAATGACTGTGCAACATATCTCATATTCTCTATGCAATACCATCCCTTCTTTACACAGTTTATAGAATATGTTTTATCCTTGCTTACTAGGAGCATCTAGATTTTGTACACACATCTGTGAAGGTACATGTGTATATACTGTACTGACTCACATCTAGAAAAACTATGTATGTAGGGATATCATATATTCAATATCTGTGAACGTATGCATCTACATTGCACATCTATACAATCAATAACAAATAGCAGTGATGTTAAGTAGGGAAGAAGAATCTGACCAGGGATCTCATGCAAATTTTACTTCAATAGAAGGTGACCTGGGATCCTTTATGTTCATTCAGTGTAAAAAAGAACGAACATTTCACCTTCAAATTTGACTGGCAGTGAACGCCTGCTTAATTTGTATGAAAAATAGGTATGCATCTTCTGTGAGCTTAGCTGCATTCAGAACATGAAGAGGACTCTTTTCTCACACTTGAAAAATAGCTGTACACACTTGAACCACGCTGTTTTTTTCCTAGTCTTACTTATTCAAATTAACATAACTGTCATGAATTCAGAATTACTTCCACTGAAGTAATGAAACCACACAGAGATAAAATTAGTGCAAAGAGACTGGAGTCTTAATTCTGCCCCACTGCTATGGTTATTTCAAGTGTGTGAATCGAAGGACTACTTCACACAATTGAAATGAAACAAAACAATAAGCAGCAAAATGTTAAAAGGGTACCGAAAATGGACAATAGCCATTTTAAATGGGTTGAAATACTCTGTTGTTAAAACTGCTTTAGAAGTCTACACCTCCACTTTGCGTGATTGTCAGAAATTCACATAGCGAGCACTGAAATTACTCTGCAGCAAAGAAGCAGGCTTCCCACTCACAGAAAGCATGATGGCATGGATGCCTAGATACCACTTGAAACATGAAAATTGGTTGCATTTATGCACATAAAGATGAAATTAGATTCAACAAATGGCTGAACTATCAAAGCGAGAAGGAACCTGTAGCTGTCAAACCATGACAAGCTCATACAATGAAAAGTTTGACTCTTCTGACATTGGGAGGGCATTCAGCAAAGTTCCTGGGGACTGTAATGTGCTTTGTTGGGCTTTTTGTTTATTTTATCCTTGCTTTCTGTCAGAAGAAAATGATTAGCATGGGCTGCAAGCAGTCTTAATGCCTCCAAGAGTCAATTATATTGAATTAATTTCTATTCTATGAAAAGAAGCTTATATCTATATAGATCTCCATTTTACCTTTTCAGACATTTAAAAGAATGAGAAGAAATTACGTAAATGTTGATAAACAGGTTGAGAACACTGGTGGTATACTTATAGCGAAAATCAAATTCTATAGAAGAACACTCATTGTTTAGAGTTGTGTCACAACCAGCCATTCAGATGAGTGCATCCCATGGCGAGCTTATATGGTTCTTAAAACCTGAGGGTGAGAATCTCTGACAGATAGTCTCTTGCTCAAGTTCATAGGAAGCTTTCATAAGATGCAAACCACTTCATAAAAAAAAAAAAAAACACTGCAAAGATTTCTGTCTCAGTGGGCATTCTGATAGCATGCTGCAGACATTCATTGCATAGCTGACATCACTTTCACTGATACTCATTCTCTAATATTAATTTCACTGGATATACTCTTTGGGATATAAGAAGTAAAATATAGCTAATAAATGGCTTTTCCTACACCATCATCTTCTCTATGTCACCTTTGTTTCCACTTCTCACTAACTAAACCACCTTGAAATTTTTAGTCCCCCTCTGCACTGAAATTTTTCTCTGCCCTAGTAAGGATTAGTCAGAAAGCAATAGTAAAATTATATTTGCCATATTGTTTTTGTCCTCATGTGATCCTAACAGTGAGGTTAAGGAGATGTAATTGGCCCTACAGGGCATCCAAATGTTTACAGTATAGTTCTCAATGCTTTTCTTAGAGTGACTTAATGTACTGCAGAATTTCATATTTTAATATTATTCAAAAAAAGCCTTACTGAAAAACCTGCGCAAAGATTAGGAATGGTCAAACATTACAACATCAGGAGATAATTATTTCAAATTTCAGTACATGGGAACACATGTACAGAGAAAGTTAATTGTATTTCTCAGTCTTTTTGTGTGTGTGTGTGTTCATTTCCTATTTTGAGTCTGCCCTGATTCATAATGAGAGCCAACAATGCCAAACAAAAGTGAGTAAAGCTATGAACAAAACAAGTCTCTGGATGGGCAACCTCACATCCATTGGCACCTATCTCAGGACACACAAGTGTCCAGCTACAAACTGAGTGCCGGGAGACAGAGGTAGGGATCCACAGATCTACACAGTGCTTCAGCTAAACCTTCGAGTCTCCATGAGTAGTTCAAGTTGGAAGAATCAGTTCATCTAAAGAGGGACATTTCTTCAACATGTAGAGAAATTGACACATCCTGTTCACTCATACATAGACAAGGAGGTGCTGCTGGAGGAATTTAGAGGCAGGGAGGCACTATGTTCCTCATTCTTTTATACATCATTTGCATCCGATCGTGATCACAACATGATGTAATTCTTTTCCTGAGGGCACCAATACAGAACTGAAGTAAATACTGCCACAGGACATAGCCTTATCAGCGCTTAGGACCAAAGGAATAAGGAATCAGTCCCACAACCTTTTGTAGTTGTATGTTTGCAAAGTATTATTTAAATTATATAATAAATTTATTTTTCTTTCTTTTCTTCTTTCTTCCTTTTTCTTTTCCCCAAAAGGAGACAAGAGCACCTTCCAATCATGCAAGTAGTAATATCTTGCATACTTTTTCATTTGATTGTGTATACACTATCCAAAAACACCTGTAGTAGAGGTATTCTCTTTTTCTTATCAACATAACGGTTCTTAAATATGATTCAGAAAACAAGATAGTTAACTTAGTGTGTATTCTTTCAAATTACAGCCATTCTTAAATACAACCTTGCAAGCTGAGAGGTTATCTTTTAATTAATTTACCCTTGAGTGCACGAAAGTAAGAGTAAGTGTATGGGAACTGCTGAATCACGGCCTGAACCTCTGATTGACCACCTGAGGCAAGCACTGAGTCAGCCATGGAAGCACAGGTGAAGGCAATTCTCCTCTGCTACCAGAAGGGATGGAGCCTGGCTGCACCTCTCCTAGATCCCATTTAAGTGCTGACTGCCATCAAGGAATGATCTCTTCCTAGAGAGCCTTCCTCGTGGAGAATATTGCAAGCCTACAACATTGATAGGCATTTTCCATTCATTATCTTCCTGCTACGATAATCTTACTTACCCTCAAACTCTGTACGTCAATTGATTTTACAGCTCTGTACACTTATTGATTGTACAGCAAGCAAGGGATGTAAAATCAGCCCCTGGAGCGTTCTGGGCACTTAAAATGAATTTAATCAATTGCTGCAATACAATCTCATTTTAGTGTGCTTTTCAGTATCTGATACATCAATATTTTCTTATCATGGCTTCTTAATAGTTTCTAGATACGCTTCTTCAGCAGAGTTAGATGCATGTAACTTCAGCTATGTCAATTACTATTACTGTATTGTAAGTGTGTAGCAAAATGCACCTCTAGTGTTTTGTGTGGTATGTTTTTAGTAAGATGCCCACTTTCCTGTCAAAGGCAGAAATCTAGAGGGAACTGGTGAAGGAAAACCACATGGAAAACTGTAATGAAAGAGTTAAGATTGGAAGCCCTCCAAAATATAAAAGCATTAGTAATTATATTACAAAAAGGAACTCTGTAAATAGCATTTAGTAATATGCGGAACTAACTGATCATCAATTAAAATATGCACTTGTACTTTTTAAATGTACCTATGCAATGAGACAGCTTGCTTGCCAGGTGCTTTTGCTTTCTTCTTTTCTAAAAATCTTTGTGAAACAGCAGAGATAAATTCATGCCTTGATCATCACACTAACTGCTGAATGACACAAGCCATTGCAACTGCAATATCTGGTGCTGAGCTCATATTATATTCTTCAAGCCTTAGCTAAAAGGAATTTGCAATAGACAACTGACAGAGAAGCCAGAGTCTCTCAGAGGTTTACCTCTCTCAGGGGTTCAGTGGACTGCAGCTTCCACGTCTGACCTCAAGAAATACCTTTCTGTGGTGTCTGTCAGGTTACCAAGGATGTGCTGCCATTTCAACCCCTGTCAGCCCACAGAATGGATACAGGCAAGAAGGACATCTCTTTCACAGGCTAAAAGAGCTCAGTGTATATATCTTGCTAGAAGCTGATGCAAGCAGTTCCTGGAATGGTGAGACAGCTCATCTGTAATTTGCTTTTTCTTTAGTTCCACAGCTGCAACAGCAGTGGGCACTGGAGCCAGATGAGTGTAAAGAGACTTTGCTAAAGGCTGGCCAGGAAGCCAAGCCACAGGCAGAGACACTGGTACATAAAATACATTCCAGTGGTTGGCATCTGGGCCCTGCAGCTGCCAAGCACACCCAGTGTGTGGCCATGGGTGTTGGCTTCAATACTAGAACATTTTGAGGAGGAGGCCAACAACCAGTAACTAAAGAAGGCAGCGCCAAGTTACCACAGAAATTACATTCAAGTGCCAATTTGCTTGCTATTTCAAAAGACAAAATTTTATCTCCTAAGTATTGTTTTGAACATACCCCTGTGACAGTTAACAGAAATACGCTGATATTTGCTAGTGAGAGGAGGGTAAAAGCCTTATGTAAAGTGAAATTATGTTTCTTAGGGCACTGGTTAACAAAACAAAACCATACCCATTATACTTCTCCTTAATTAATGTACATGTTTCCTTAGAGACCACAGCTCTGTTGGGGGACACAAGTCTGATGTATTTCTTTCCAAGAGACAGATAGGGAGAGTTTTATAAAACAAAGATAGAGGTAAAATGAAAGATATGCAACAAGGCTGAGTAAGTTTCAGCTCCAAAGGCAGGCTTTATATGCTACTAATACATGAGCAAGTCAGAGCATCGTGTGAAAAAAGAAAGGTTATATTAAATCTTTAGAACATAATAGCAGGGATCACGTGGCTTAGAGTATTTTATATCTAAAGAGATGCATGCTACGGAGTCACAAACTGTCTTCAACTGTGTATCCATTTCTTTTTGCTGGAGATCATGTCGCAAGAGGCGACTGCACTTCTGTTAAGAGTAGGTAGGGTCAATGTATATGCAGAATCTCTGCCTTCCTTCTGGGATAGTTACCTTTGAAAAACAAAAGGCTGGAGGTATACGAAAAACATTTGAGTCACATATGAGAAAAACACCAGCTAATTTACCCACTGGATCACATGTAAATCAGCCAAAGGGATTATTGTTTTAAATACAGCAATTGTTTCCTTTGAACTGTTCTTGAGTGCACTGCCTCCTGCACAGTTCTGCAGACTTTTTTTCCCCAAGCCCCAAAGCAGTACTGGAGTGCAGTGCTTCTCTGAAGCGGAGCTTTCTAAATATGTTACAGCAAGATCCCATCTCAATGTCTCTCACAGACCTCCCACCAAATCTTCTCACTTCCTAGCATCTGCAAATTCAGTCAAGAATCTGAACATGAATCAATGGTTTTCTCTGGCTCAGTAATCATTCTCAATAATGATTTTGTCATTGAAATTTCAGCACCAATTCTGCTAGAAGATTTACAGGCCAGAATGGAATTCAGCATTCTGGCCATTAATTATCTTAGCTTTAGTGCTAAAAAAACAACAACAAACAAACAACACAGGGAAACTAGCAAAGCCACTGAATTAAGCAGATGTAACTTTACAACCTCTTGGGATTTAATTGAGAAAGACAACATAGACACAACCATTTGAAGTACATATATATATATATGTATGTAGCTCAAATATCCTGCTTGCATTGCACATGAACTTGGCTAAATAAAAACAAAACAATCAACTTTGTATTGGACCAGAAATTTGCCAACACCTTTCAGCAGTCCACTCATAATTTTATTTTGAGATCCTGTTTTTTAAATGCCTATTTCATTCAAGATTATAAATTAGTGGTGAACTCCTCAGCAGTTGAAATTGAAAGATGTACTACTCATCTTAGGTAACAGGAATGTTTCCTTAACCCAGTAGCAAAGTGAAAAGCAACTACCTTAAATCTTAGCTTAACATGGTAAATACTTTTTTGAGTCTGAACATGATCATTGCATACAAAGTGTTTCATCTTAATTTGTTTGTTATAAACAAGTTCACGTCAATACAAAAAAAAAAAACACTGTTTATCACAGAAAACCTGTGAATTACAATGGTAATGTTTTTCCTTTCCCTTCACTTTCCCTTCCCCGATCTCTTTCCTTAACTTGTCTTATTAGCTCACTATAGATCTTAAGTTCTTGACATTTCATTTCATTCTCAAGAAGGGTGATTTCTCTTTGCTACTGTGCTCATTTTGGTTCTCGTGATACTTACCTTTTCATGATGACTGCAGGGTGAATAAATTTAACCATAAATATCAGCTGCATTTTCTTGATCTGACATAGAAGCCACACTTGCAAGGTTTGTTACAAATAGCGTAAATAGGCTTGACTTTAGAACTTCTTGCTTCTCCTTTTAGCAACATTCTCATTCCTGTCCTTTCTTTGTCTCTCTTGGCCTTTTGGGAGAGCACATCCATGTATCAACATGTAGCTCCCAAATGATCCCTGTGGCCACTCTGATCATTATTATCCTGAAGATTCCTGCAGGCTGATCCCTATGGAAGTTTTACCAAGTATCTCAGCTGCTGGGGTCTCATGTTCCACCGATCAGTCTCTCAGAAGGTGGTAATTCAATACAGTATTGACGAGGTCTGAGCTATTCTCTGTAACTCTTTCCATGTTTTGTCTCCTTGCAGCACACACTTCTCATCACAAACAAAGTGAATCTACCTTGACTGAATTTATAAAGTCAGCATGTGCTCTTATTCTCATTTCCCTAAGCTAAAAAACTTAAAACACAGATGTTACCACCGAAGAGGGTTGGAAACTAGCAAGAGGATAGGTCTTCCTTTTTCCCTTCTTTCTCATTCCTCCTCATTATTACCATTATTAACTCATAACTCTTATTGCATTTCTTGCTGCTGTAGCTTGCTAGCCTTCTCTTCCACCCCTGCTGCGAAGCCAGGCCTCTCCTGAGGCAGCCATAGCTGCACAGAAGGTAGTGTTACAGCCTGCCTCAGTCTCTGTTCAGACACAGCATCCAAAGTGCAGGCTCTGCAAGAACCAGTAGAGCCCTATAGGAAAGAGCAAGTTTTTCATCTGGTGTTTTTAAGCAAAAGCAAAGGACGCACAAACGCGTATGAAGAGGAAGTCAGAAGCTGTCTTGTGACATGTTACACAAACTGAAGGCTTGTGGTTCCAGTAGGCAAAAGGAAACTAAAAAAGCTTTCTGCAGCATGGAGCCCCCAGAATTCTTGCAGTGAGGCCTTGTCGTGGGCCAACACTCCCCTCACTGTATGATGGCTGTGCTTCCAGATCAACCCCAAGTGACAAACTCCCGGTGCTGCAGGCACCCCTCACCACGGGCAAGGCCCCTAGCAGAGCCCAGCCCTGCTCCTGCCGTGCCTGGGACCCCAGGAAAGGAAGCACAATTTTTTTCATTCTGGATGCATTAATATTTCCCTCGTTGCCTTCCGGACCAGGCTCTGTAGAAAGCACCCCGTCGTGGCTCCGAGCTGGGTCAACGGTGTTTGCAGCTGAAGGCTGCTCCCTGCGGCCGCTCCCCAGTCCCGTCTGGGCGGCAGCTTCCCGCTGCCCTCACGCGGAGGAGAGCTCTGCCTGTGGAACAGCTGCGGCAACCCAACCGCCCGGCTCCCCTCGCCCTGCCGGCGGCAGCCGCGCTTCCCGTCGCTCTCAGGCGGTCCCACGGGCTGCGCAGAGCCACAGCACCGCCTGCTGCCCGCCGGCAGTCCCGAGCCTGCCATTTCGTGTCCTGTTCTCAAATTTGTTTTGTTTTTGTAAACGAGTCATCGCACACACCCAAAGCCCCCAGTCCGTCTCTCCTCGAGGACCAGTAGTGATTGCATGTGCTGCGATTGCTGGCAGGAGCCCGCTCAGCCCTCTAACTCAGGCCTTCCTGCTCAGTAATGCTGTAGGTAAGTCCAACACTCATTTATAATGGGTTTGTTATCCCTTATTTTCTTGTCCCACAGATATTTTAGTTTATTACAACCTTAAGCTTTTAGGTCTCACACATTTTTATTTTATTTTTCTCCTGTAGAAGGCCTTGTGCCAAACAGGCTTGTGTTGAAATAAAACCTTGGATTGTTTAGTGATGGGACTATGGCATAAGCAGGAGCTGGCCGAAATGAGAGGACAGAATCATTTGTACTTCCTCTCCTGCGGTCCCAGCCATGGCAGGAGTGAGGATGGGCTCCTCCAGAAATGCACAGTCCACCAAGGCAGCTTGGGTGCAGTAGGGCCGTGGCTCCTCCGACAACTGGACCACACAATGGAGAGAGCTGCTGAGGTAGCATTGCCATGGCTTGTGAAAGTCAAACAGCGTCTTGGAGGCCTCCCTCCCTCCCCTTACACGCCTGGCCTCGGCTTCTGTACAGCCATGCTGAATTGGGCTCTTTCCTCCAGGTTTGTAGTCTCAGCACTGAGAACTTAGACTTGGCCTGTGATAGTTCGGACCTGCAGCTTCTGGGACTGCCATCTGCATAATCATTGATATAAAAATCCATATATAAATGACAATCTTTTCAGGATTTGCAACCAAATTCATGCAGTTGTATTTCCCTTCACCTCCATCTTTTCTCTCCTACCAGAGTAAAAAATATCTTAAACTCCTCCAAAGAATCCAGAGCATGCCGGAAAAAGCTGAAAGAGTTATTTAGCATTGGCACTATAGCGTATTTTTTTCTTAACCCAAATCTTGGAAGCTACTGAGCTCTTAGACTTTAATTAATACAAAGGAAATCTGAGGCAGATATTTGGTATGGGAGAGTTTAGTTTTCAAATGCAGTGATTAACAAAGTTATAAACAATCTTACGAAGTAATGGAAAATAGGAAATACTTGTAAAGAGCAATTCTGTTGATTTGCATATGATATATATCATCAAATACAGTTCCACACTGCATGGTTAAGGATGTTATCAAATACCTGTATTTATTAATGAGCTACTATTGATAAAAATATGATTTTATAACAAACAGACTGCTGTATAAAAATAATAAAATCTACCGTTGTACACTCACATAGGCATGTAGTATGCCTAGCACGTAATCCACTATGCCAGAAGACAAGGGTTATTAGTAAATGGGCACATTACAGGCAAAACAGTCTCAAACTAGGCAGTTTAACTTAATTTATTGCCAATTTAAAAATAACTTTTAATTTCTGATTGGACTGTTGACAAACCAAAAAGACAACTAAGCAAACACTTAGAATCATAGAACTGTTTGTGTTGGAAGGGAGCTTAAAGATCGTCATTGGGAAATGCATTTTTTCCCCTTTCTTTAGTCCAGCACCTCTTTATGCATCCAGCTTTGTCTTCACCATGTGTCATACTCAGTCCTTCCCAGTGCTTCTAGTAATGTGAATGGCAGCAAAGAAAGTTGGTATCTGCATGTAATGTTTTCTTTTTGCTACTTGTCTTTCTTACCATTTTTGTCATCTTTTCCACTGCTCCTTCTTCCTGATTTGTTTCCTATACGTCGATCTGAGTTATGCTTCAGCACCTCAGAGGTGTCCCAGCCTCAGCCTGAATCGCTCATTTCCAGCACTGCATATCCAGCCATGTCCCCAGTTATTTTCCCTTTCAAGTGTCACCTCTTCTATGTCTCTTCCATTTAACCTGCCCCCCAGCTACTGCTCTTTTCAAACATTACTTAAACTTGCAATTCTTATGAAACATGACTGAGGTGAAGACTGAAGTCTCCAGTTGCTCTGAAGAAGACAAGGCAAATTATTTGCTGTAAATCTTTATTTGGAAGAGTAATAGACAATGTTAAATTGTACAGTGACCTCCTAAGAACTAATTAGAACAAATTATGAATTACTATTCAACTTAATCCTGTAGCATCCTACCTGAAATAAAAGTATACCATTAGAAATAAAATGCATACACGATAAAACAGAGTGTACAGTCAGAGGTAAATGGTTACTGCAATAGGAAGTTGCCAAAATAAATATATTTTGACTAGGGAGCAGTCTGCGTTATATAGTATACCTACTTTTCCACATTCGCAACTGAAAGAGTTGCAGTACAGCAGGATGGCATGCTGCTTTATTCTTTTTCTTTTTGTCAGTAATTTTTACTAGCCTTCTTCTGAGAAGTCATTTATTTTTGCTTGTCTCCTTGCCTGACACAAGGAGCAAAGAGGACTTGCAGCTGATAAAAGATCTATCCTGCAGACCTTTCTCAAGAAGTTAATTGCATCGAACTCCTCCAGTTGTCATGAACTGCATACAGTGAAAAATGCTACATTTTGCACACTGCCTCCTCCCTGCTGAGTAGCAGTAACTTCATGTTTCTGGTGTTTCACATCAGTATACTTTATTGTTTTTGGAACATTGATTGTCTCCAAACCAAGCAGGTAGGTTTATACACGAGGAAGCCAATGCAGTCAATGATAATTTAAAGTATTTAAATGACATATTTTTTGCAATAAGTGAACTCGAAGGAACTCATGAAATTTATAATGAAAAGAAAGTCCAAAATGTATCTTTTTGTTTTTAAAAAAGCAGTAGCAGATCCACCACAAAAGAATAAAATATATTTAAATTGGCTTCAAACAGGCTTGTTTTTACTATGGAGCAAGAAATAGCTGCATCTTGAACAATCATAGATTTTGTAATGCCCTGGGGAAGTAAAAGTGCTTCTTTCATCTCACAAGGTGCACATCTTGGTTATTAGTAAAGGCTTGTAAACAAATGCATGACATTATTCAAAAGTGCATAATGAGAAAAGCAAAAAAAACTACCCACAGTGCTTTGAAACTAAAATAGCTATTTATATTCCTCTTATGCTGAGATTTCACCAGGTACAAAGGAGCATAAGGAAATGTTACATGATGTGTGATTTATAATATATATTCCTTCTTCTTACATTATACAAAAGTATGAGGATAGTGGTGAAGCATCCTCCCCTAGAAGTAATGGCAAAAAAGCTAACAAAGCAGGGTTACAAAGAGTCATGGCATTTAAATTCCATCACATTTTCTAAATATTGTTTTTGTTTTCTAAATATTATATTTTGTAATTTGTTATAAACAAATATATATATATATGAAAATGTCGCTCTTGTTGTTTTAATTATAGACTTTGTATGTTGTATGCCAGGAGACCAGCAATAGAAAAACCAAGGTAAAAAGACACTCTTTGTATATTTGGGCCATTTTTCAGTAGGCATGAAAGAGCGGGCTGTACTGGTATCCTAAAGGTTTCATCGCTGCCATAGTTTACATAGATAACTGTACCCTCAGCTCTCCCATCTAAAGGAAGCAAAAGATCGTGAACAGCCTTTTCCTTCCAGATATTTCCTTTCTGCCAGAGGGAATTCAGTTTTTGTTCTGGAAGTGAGCTAAAAAGCTGGTCTATCTTTCTTTTGTGAACAAATCTGTTCAGACCACTGCCTTTTGCAAGATAGAAATGAGCCAGAGGTTGCTTGGAATGATGCACAGTTCCATAGAGCTTTTTGAAAGATTCACTTAGGCGCATAAGATAGTATTCCATCTTCCTGGAATCTTCATTTACTTGTTTTCTATTTTCAGGCCAGAACAACAAGGAGGCAAGAAAGAAAGGCTCTACACAGTATGAATTTGGTTCCACTCTGTCCAGAATACTTAGAAGTCGAATTCTCAGCTCTTTAAAATGATGTAACTCAGTGGATTTAGGATTAATGCAGTTCAGAACAACATTTGCCAAAATAAAATTCTGTTTTTCTTTTAGTGTTGATTGTGAATTCTCATCACACAAAAATGCATATGCATATACTATGTCTTCTATTTCTCTGTCATCATTGCTGTCATTTTTGTGAAGGTATGCCAAAAGTCCAGAAAACGAGTCTATTTTGGAAGCCTCCACCATCTTTCTGACTGCTTCTATTTTCTGAGTCAAGGGCCTCCTTAAGAACTGTTGACTTCTCAGTTGATCAATGTTCCAATCACAAAATATTTTTGTGTATTTGGTAAAGCATTCTTGAACCTTTCTGTATATGTTTGCTTCAGTAATTTCTTTTTCATTAATCTGTGTTTTGAAATACACAAAGTAGCCTTCAAAAAAATCAAATGCCCTTTTCAAATGTGATTGCAAATTATTTATAAAGCTGGAATAACGTTTAAGTACTGCAAACATTTCACTCTCTATGTTTAAACCACTAATTTCTGATAGATGCTTTATCATGTTTTCTCTACACTGCAAGACTTCCTTGCTGATAAAAGGAACAAGCATAAGGACATCAATAGTATAAAGACCAGATTCTATCTCTCCCAGATAACCAGAAGTATTGTAACTTTGAAACTTTCTTTTAAGCTTTTGACTCTGCGCACGTTCATTGTCTTCATTTTCAGCTTGCTGCTGAGATAGTCTGAAAGCCTGTGAAGCGTTGTGAGCAAGATCTAGCAAATGTTCCAGTTTTTCAGCTGTTAAACTTTCACTCTTTACTTTGTGGTCTACCCAGTTTCTTAGCTGACTTTTAAAGACTCGACCTAGTGTATCTGATATGTATGAATTGTGTGGTGCTCGCTGCTTGGCTTCTTTGGCCCAGAGTAAAGCTAAGTCAAAATTTTTTACTTTGATGCAATAGTATCTTGCTAAGACTTGGCAAATGAGAGCATTTTTCTTAAATCTAGTGGAAGCTTGTCTTAACACACTTTCCACATTAACAGACTTCTCTTCTCTTTGAATGGCTTCAATTAAAGGGGAAAACAACGTATCTAACTCATCACCATGTTCTTTGCGCTGTCTAGTAATCAACAAGGTTTGTATGTCACAGATAAGTTTGTTTTTCTTTAATGAAGTCTCATAAAATAAATAAAATAAATCCTCATTCAATAACTGCAATATAATTTCACTTTTAGACAAGTCATAGGTTATCTTAAATTCTGTTAGGCAGGCACATGCTATCAATTTGTGAACAATACGTAGACCTCGGTATCTTGTGTGTTCCTGTATCTGAACATACATTAGAATATTAGAACAAATTCCCATTTTTTCTATCAGTCTGTCTTTGTTGCCAGTCTCTCGAGAATTAATTCCCAAGAATTCTTCACACAGTGATATTGGAAGTGTAGATGTTTCTACATAAGAGTTTAACAATGTTAGATAGTAAACAAGTTGTGCTGGTTTAGAGGCTATATTCAAGTTATGCAAGGTTTTTTTTACCACTTTTTCTATGTACTTTGGATCAAAGTTTTCCTTCATAATCATAAATGAATAGAAATTGTCAGGATTTTTATGCATCTTTTCAATATCCTTTAGTTTCTGGTCAAAGGCTCTCTGCTCTTTTTCAGAAAGAAGCTGTTTCAAAGAAATGCTATTTAAGGGGTTGATTGTGGAACTTTCATCAGGATTCTGAGATCTCATACAGTTTAGAATGATCACTAAAGGATTTACATACGGAATGCATTTTTCTGTTATAGCTTCTTCAATTTCTTTTTGCAGAAGATAGATGTTTTCTTGATCTTCAAAATCATCCACAAGAAGTAACACTGGTAAATAGCCACTGTTGTTATTTGCTCCATAGGTGACTAAAGTTGTCAGCTGTGTTCCAAAGTTACCTGTTTTGTTTTTCAGAACGGCACATCTGAATTTCTTTCGGAGGTTCCAGAGGATATGCATAGCTAATGTTGTCCCACCACAGCCAGGATGGTGGTAAAGGTTGACAGTTTCTACAGGTGACTGATTAGCACAGTTTGACAAAGACAAAATTAGATTTTCAAGGTTTTCGTAACGATCCCTTTTGATAAAAACTGATGTATAATTTTCAGAAGAAAAATAAAAATTCCACCATGACACTTTACCACCTCGATAAAAATCTTTTTCCTTCTCTTTCATGAATTTTTTAAATTGTTCTTCATCCTTCTCTATCTCTGTGTCCTTGCATTCATTTTCACATAGGATTTCCAATGCTTCTACAAAATCTTCTTCCTTCTTTAGGACAGTGGTAGAACCACCAACAGATGGCAAAAGTCTTTTGGAAGACTTTGTCATTGATTTTGCTCTTGTGATAGTACCATTTACCATCTCCAGGGTTAAATTAGAAACACATTTGTTTGAAAGTTCTTCCTCTTTAATACCTCTAGCATGAAGAAGATCTTTCCACCGCTGGTATGTAGCTGTACCAATGCAAATGCAGACCATGTCTTCTAGTCCCTTTAATTCTTGGTAAAATGTAACAAATGTCTCAGTAAAGGGATCCAATGGATTTTCCACTCGGGAAAGCAAAAGAAACACTACTAAAAATTTTCCACTCTGCTTTACATCCTTGTGTGAAAGAAATGAAATCATTTTTCTGACTTCAGCAGCCCTATCTCGTTGCCACAGAGTGGGATCTAATGGTAGCTCTTTATTGCCTTTTAAGTCTGATCCACCATTGCAGAAAATCCAGTTGGTCTCCTGATGCAGTTTCAGCTTTTCAGCTTGTTCAGCAACTGAACCCACCTTGTTTTCATAATGATATGGGAAGTGAATTTTGGCATTTAAATTTTTTTGATAAGTCTTAAATACACCATTCATTTCTGATTCAAAATCAAAGTCAAGGACAGCCAACCATTTCATTTCCTGTAAAAAGTCTAAGTGTGACGTTTGACTTGGAAGGCATTTGTTTGTTACCAAAATGTAGTAGTCATAATAAGAATCATCTAGCATGTCTCCCTTGCCAGTGAGCAGACTAACTAGCTTTAGTCCTTCAAGTGTTGTCTTCTTTTGCTTTAAGTTATATTCTTCTTCTGCTCTTTTACGAGAGTCTGCTAATGATGTCAAAGTACATGTAAATGTTTTAAATTCTTTTGTACCTTCAATATTTCTGGAACTAGCTCCATCTCGGATGAAGACAGCTTTTCTCCAACCCTTGCTTTTAAAATCATATATGTTAGTAAAGAAGTATTTTGTACCACATATGGAGTTTTGGGGAACTACATCTATTTCAATGACAAACATATCTGATGGAGTTCCATTTGATAATAACACTTCCACAAATCTAGGCTCTCTAATGCAAGCTTTTGCAGTTCTGATGTATTCCCCAACAAAGTACTTTTCAATGTATTTATTAAAATGGTCAATGTAGACTTCTTTCTTGGTAACTTTTATTCCTTCAATTTCCCCATGTGGATTGTCACGCACTCCAAAATGAATAGTGCCATTTGTGCGAGAGTTCATGCAGGCTGAAGCAAACCTAAAGACTTCATTGCTGAATTTCATCTTAATATCCTCTTCTAGGGCATTCTCTGTGTTAGTAAGTAATTTGAATTCATGTGCTGGATCAATGAGATTGAGCGGCCCTGTTTCAGGAACGTTAAGAATATTATGCTGCGTATATCGAGTACCATCACTGAAATTATCAAAAGGATGTGGCATACACATGTTTCTGGTTGGGTGCTGACTGCGTGACTGTGACTGCTCTGCTACATTCTCATCAGCTGTCTTTACATCTCTTTTGTTCTCTATAGGCTCCATTTCAGAATCCTGCAGTATACTGGAGTTCAATGACCCGTATTGCTTGCACTCTTTCTTTGCAATTTTACCATCCTCTTTTCCATCAACACACTGTTCATTGCCTGCTTGTCCCATAGCCTGGTCTGAACTTTCAGTGAGAATGCCATGCTTTTTCAGGAAATGAATGATTTGAACAGCAGGCCCATGAGGTATGCTCATATCCACAAGATCTGCTTTAGTCAACAGTTTCAAAGTAGAACCAGTTACATCTTGGCTATACAAGATTTCTGCATATTTCTGGTCAATATTAACATCTTCAATTAAGAGTTGTTTGACTTCTTCTTTTGTCCACTTTTCAATATGTTGATATAAAGGTAACTTCTCTTTTTTCTCAGTGTTTGCATTTTCCATTCTTTAAGGAAAAAAATCACAGTGTTACTAATACTGATTTATAATAGCCTATTTACTGAACAATTCACATTTTCTTGCTGCTGTCCACCATTAGTTTCTTCATTTGTGTAATATGTCACATGGAATATAACAGTTCAATTAGAGAACATCAGGGGAATGTGAAGTCAGCTCACATACAGGGCATTAATTGCTTCTAAGAGACATACGACTTTTTCTTATAGAACAATTTTATTTGAATCCTCTTTTCAAACTACTTCCATAGCTGACACTACATAAAAAATCCTGACTGATGTCTATTTGTCATCATCGGACACCAATTTGCGGTCATTTAGTTCATCCGATATAAAACACACTCACAACTGGCTATCAAAAAACTTGCAATTTGCTGGAGAAGTAAAATCAAATGCACACAAAGACTCAACCTTTTTTCCTTTTTTCATCCTTAGATGTGGTTAGGTATTCGATTTGTCTAAATAACACTGCAAAGAGACAGTAAAGTAGAAATAAACTGCTGTAATTATTCAACTCTTGCTATTGCAAGTGAAAAGAAGATCTTTTCCATATTACCTTTTCAGTATGTTATGCATTCAAATAAGGTTTCTCAAACAAAATCAAGGAGGTAAGCAGCATTTGTAGAGACGGGTGACAAGTAGGAGAGCATCTTACAATTCTCTTGTCTTAGTAAAAGTGGACTTTTTGCATAAACTTTGTGGAAGGGAAGGGAAGGGAAAGGAAGGGAAGGGAAGGGAAGGGAAGGGAAGGGAAGGGAAGGGAAGGGAAGGGAAGGGAAGGGAAGGGAAGGGAAGGGAAGGGAAGGGAAGGGAAGGGAAGGGAAGGGAAGGGAAGGGAAGGGAAGGGAAGGGAAGGGAAGGTTTTTACTGAAAAGTGAACAATTTTACTTTATACTTTCAATTATAAATTTTTTTTTTTTTTTCTGAAATATTTACTTTTTATGGAATTACAGTCAGTTACAGTCATTGCACTAGTGGTAATATTCCACTCCATGTACTTTTCTTGTTGGTAGTGGATTGTTCTTAAGACAAAATAACTTATTAGATACTTTTCTAGTGAAGAAATTTTATGTTCTACCATCCTAGCAAAATTTGTTCTTCAATCTATTATATGATTTCCTAAATTGTATACTTAAATAAGAAGTTTTATATTAAGGTTTATTACAGCTTGTGCTGGAATATTGTTCTTTTCATAGCTTTGGTCTCCTGATTTAACTAATGAACTGTCAGGGCAGAAGGAAAAGCAGGGAGCCGGCTGGGGAAACCTGCAGTTGTCTTTGCTCTTAAGGGACTCTCCCCTTTGCTCTCAGGAGAATAAGGAAAACTAGTTTCTAGTTCTTCAAAATGACATCAAATTTAGGAGTGCAGATGAAGATGAACTCAGTTTCTGTGTCAAAATGAAACTTGCTATCATATACAGTAGGAACTCCACCCAAAGTGTCTGAAAGCTGAGAAATGAAACTGAAACCAAAGTACTTCTCCGACTTGGAGTCTGTATTCAGCCCAGCAGTGTTGTTGTGTCCAGCCATTGCTCCTTTACAATTACAAAAGTATGATTTTGAATTCCTCCAAACTTAAACTTGGTAATGGAGGCACAGTGCACGCCTAACATTGAAACAAATAGGTTTATGTCCTTTTAAACAGTCACTCTATGTTTTAGAGTTTGGAATAACCCCTAATGAAAGAAAACTCTAGAACGGGACACCTTCATTTCCCAGTTTTGATGCAGTGTTTCTAGATTTCATGATACTGGCTAGTTAATGATTTTGACTCACTAAAATATTTTAAAGACACCCTTTTCCAGCACAGTGTCACTCAACCATATTATTGCTGCAGAATACTTTCTTTGAGGACATTTTCCCTGGGATTAATTCAGCATAATTTCCTAACAGCTAGCTTTCATGTGCAAAAATTTAACAGAAGATCTGGAAGAGTTTATTTTAGTAGATTATAGATCACTTAATGAATAAAACAAATACCTCAGAAACATGAAATGGTATCAGACTAAGCCATCAGTTCTTCATAAGATATTCCAATATGCATGTACTTACTGTAACTTCTCTTCTGCAGTTTTCTTTCTATAGTTGTCCAGTAAGTGTATTTTGCTCAAGCAGGAAATGACAACATCTACAATTTGTCTGAATTACTCTTCTAAATTAAAGAACAAAAACAAAACAAACAAAAACTTTAAAATCAGTTCATAAACTTCTGACAGAAGTCTGAGGTCAGAAATAGTAGGAAGGAAAGAAAGAGCATAGATCAGTTGATTCAGTGGCAAAAACACATCTCTGGAGAAGAGGGATATCAGTGAATACAGAATATTTTACAGAATATTTTATTATTCCTTACCTTTTCCTTACACGCTTCTAGTTTACCCTTTCATGGGTATGTCTGAGATGCTGCAGACTGGGCAAGTTAGAAGCTGGGTGTTGCAAAGAAGCAGAAGGAAATAGGTGCAGGGTGTCTGGGAGGTTCAACTTATCTCCTCCCCTTTTTGCTTTCTCTTTTACAAAGCAGGAGATTGCTTCTCTGTTTCTTCTGTTTTGGGAAACCACTGTAGTTCCTTTTAGAAATAAAGAATTCTAATCTAGGATGCCTTTATTAAAACACTTATACTGTACTACCTTGAGCTATTATCCAGAAACCTGTGAAATTGCAAAACATGGAGTAATTTATTGATTATAAAAAGCTAATGAATATATTGACATTCTTAAACAAGTAGAAAACTGGGATGAGGAGAAAAGGAGGGAAATAATATACAAAATGATCTTTGGAAATGTGAACATTCTACATTACAGGCACTTCTGAAGAATCAGTCATGGCATCATAGAATCACAGAATGGCCAGGGTTTGAAGGGACCTCAAGGATCATGAATCTCCAACCCCCTTGCCACATGCAGGGCCAATAACCTCCCCATTTAATACTAGACCAGACTGCTGAGGGCCCCATCCAATCTGGCTTTGAACACCTCTAGGGATGGAGCATCCACAACCTCTCTGGGCAGCCTGTTCCAGTACCTCATCACTCTCTCTGTGAAGAATTTTCTCCTGACATCCAACCTAAATCTTCTCTCCCTCAACTTAAAACCATTTCCCCTTGTCCTGCAGTTATCAACCCTTTCAAAGAGTTGATTCTCTTCATGTTTGTAGGCTCCCTTTAGGTACTGGAAGGCTGCAATGAGGTCACCCTGCAGCCTTCTTTTCTCCAGGCTGAACAAGCCCATCTCCCTCAGCCTGTCAAATTATTGCATTAATTATCTGTAATTGATATTCTTATTATGGTCTTGAAGTGTCCTGGGGTTTTTAGCATGCAGAAGTGAATCTGGACACCTGCACTTTCTGCTGTGGTTACCCGAGTTGGGCACGTGGTGCTTATGGATCTCCTTCAGTGCCTGTATGGGACTGCTGAATCACAGCCTGAACCTTTGATTGATCACCTGAGGCGAGCAATGAGTCAGCCATGGGAGCACAGGTGAAGGCAATTCACCTGTGCTGCAGGAAGGGGCGGAGCCTGGCTCCACCTCTCCTAGACCCATTTAAGAGCTGACTGCCAGTAGGGAAGGATCTCTCTAGAGATCTGCTCTATCAGGAGTTCATCTCATGAACCCAGGACAGGGTGAGTGACTTTCATTTCTCCTATATAAATTATATTAGTCAAGTTCCTGGACGGACGGACGGGTATATATATACATATATATATATATATATACACACACACACACACACACACACACACACACACACACACCACCATCTGTATATTCATTGATTAAAACAGTGCCCCTTCTAGCAAAGAATGGGTTCAGGGGAAGCAAATTTAAGAGAGCAAATAAAACATAAATCTAGTAGGACATTTAACCTTGTTTTTGTGAAACCAGTATATCAGTCTGGCTTGATGGAAGTGGTTGAATTTTTTATGACTTCTCAAAGTGTTCATTGGAGATTTTTGATGAAATTTTGCTCTTCCTGTACTTCATCCTTGATAAGTTGTTCACAAATGTATGTAATGCCAAGAAGTGATGACATGAATCATGCATAATCATGAGATAGTTATTTCTCTCTAGTAAGAGAGGGCTTATAGAAGTCTAGTAAAGAGATATGATTAAATTTTTTAGGTGAACGTCTACAACTCTATACTTTGCATTTGAAAATTTGCAGGTAATGTATTTATGTCAATTGAAAATGGAAATGCAAATATAACCAAAAAAGATTTTTTTTGTGATCTTGAAACTTATTTTCAAATTCCTTTATCAAGACAGAAGACTAAGCTGCGTATTTTTTGCTTTTCATGGGATTATGTTCAGCAAGTAATCAATATGCATGAAATTGTTTGCCATAACTTGAACTTGCCATAATTTGTATCATTTTGAGTGCTGATATAGTTTGAAAGATAATACAAATAAGTTGATTTCCACCTTGCAGATACATGTTTATCTCATTTAAATTCACCAAATATCTGTGAGCCATTTTTAATCTTTCTGCTCTAGCACAGATTTTCCTTTTGATTCCATAAATGCCTTAGCTTCATTTTGAAAATTATAAATCTTTTTAGCATTTCACTGTGACTTATCCACCTCACTTCAGAAAAGTACATGGTGCCCCCATTAATCCCTACTTTTAAGGAACTCCTGGAATCAGCAATGAATAAATTGCCTGGGCTTTATGAAATTCACAGCTTTGATAATATGCACACATTATCCATTTTTGAAGCTTTCACCAAAAACTTTTGGTGATAGTTCACCAAACATGAGCTGCTGGCGGCAGTTACCTTGTCTTCCATTCATTTTATGTCTCTCTTTTTACCAACTGTTGCTGAGGTGCCTCATGTAGTTATACCACACATTGACAAAGGTTAAACAAAATTGCTTTAATGTACTTTTTACTGCTTTGTTCAAATCGAGAGATTTGGTTGTAATAACAACTAACTTTTATAACAGAGTGCATTTAAGTTTTAACTTCTTTTAAAAAAAATTGTTAAGACGACACTTTTTCAGTTCTACTACATATTGTCCTTACTAAACATTCCTTGATACACATCACATTTGGCAGCATGTTTCAGTTTATAGTATCTTTTCAAATTGTAATCTTTGAAAGCTGACATGATTTCCTTGTAGTTTAAGCATAGTGTCATGTTATTGGTCTTGACAAAGTCCTCTGACCATTTTTTTTGAACACTCTTCTTTCACCCACAGTTTTTCTTTTTCAGGGTTCTGTTTTCTTGTGGAAAGCCAGTAGGTGAGTTGAAATATTATTATGGTAATCACTGTGTTTTATTCACCAAGGAGCAGGAGGTGAAGTTAGCACTGCCCTACACCTTCCCCATGTCTTGGTTTCAGCTGAGACAGTAGGTGGTTTGGTTGTTGCTGTGAGATGGGTGTGTTCCCAGGGCTGCCATGAAGGCAGGGGACGACTGCAGGATGGGTTGCTTATGGCCCATGGGCTGAGGGTTCAACATGCCTCATATCAACCATTTCCTCATAGTTCTTGGTTTATCAGCCAGCAGAACTGATGTTTGGAGTGCCACTCACCCCGTGCTTACTTAGCTGCATGCTCTACCTATGCTGGCAGGCATATGGAGAGCGGTGATGATCTGTGTGATTGAGCTCCGTAGTATATTTGCGCAGATACACACTGCTATGCCTTCAGCTTGTGCAAACGTGCCCTGATTAGCCAGCTTCAGTGCTGGTAGCAGTACAGACAGGCAGCAAGGACCCTTGAGGGCTGGATCCTAGCGTATGTTCTCAGGCTGCCCTGAGGTATGTAGCCAGCACTGAACAGCAGGGCCTACCTTGTGTGCCTGGGGATCAGAGGGCTGGAGGAAGCCAAGCTACCAAGTGTGTTGAGAACAAACCAACCAAACTCTGAGAGCTAGGATCCAAGCTATTCAATCTATCAGAACTAGGCATCTTCCTCCACTCTTTTTGTATTGTCATTTTCCAAGGTCCTATTTATTGTTACCTAACTTGAGTTTTCTGAGTAGGTCCCTCCTTTTCCTCCTCTTTTCTTCCTCACAGTCTTTTTATTTCTGTTGAACACTTCCTACATACTAAAAGATTTACTTTTATTGGTATCTTCCCATCAAGATGAAAAAATTCTTAGTCTTCCCTGTCTGATCAAATTTTCTAAACCAAATGATTTAGAAGTCTCATTTATATTGTTTCTCAAAGCCTTACTTCATTTGGCTGTATATTTCAGGCACACCTGAAAGGAATGTTGAATGGAATCTAGCTTTTTAACTGTCCTGGCTTGATGTTTAGAATAGTGACCTACAGTAAGTGAACATACTTGTAATATTGGGTATTTCTATATTAAAACATGGATGGAACCAAGCATAACAGGCTTAATGGACTTGGAAAGTGCTTCAAAGACAGATTTAGAATTGAATATGGCTTGAACAATATCAAAAGTCAGCAAGGTGAAGTCAAAGAGGAAAGTGGAGTTGTAAGGAAGTTACACAGATGACTCCCAACACCATTTTGTTGTTTTCTCAGGTGAGCTTTTGTGCTGCCTTAGCAAAACAACTTTATTCATTTCTTATGAAGAAGAAAAAAAGCAATACACAAGGTAATTTTTAGAACTGCATATATTGAGATGAAGATCTGTTAACATTACAAAATACATTTCTAAACATGATTTTATTTTTGGTCAGTGTGTGCTGTTGCATGAAGTGTGCTAATTTAGAAGGCCTGTCCTAATATCTCTGCATTAAGGTCTTTATGAATTTTTAGACCCACTGTGACAACAGCTTTGTCCCTTGCCCTGGAATGCAGAGCATAGCCTGGAGAGATGTATGTGTTATCTTTTTAGGTGGAGCAGGATTTCCATCAACACACTGGTGTTTGCATTGCATGTGTAACTGAACCCTGATGTAAACTTTGTCTTGCACGGGATCCTTAGATGTTTAATCTTTTGTTTGTCTTCTAGGCTCCTTCTCTTGTTTATATACCACAGATTCTAATGAAAGAATGATAAGAATGATCTTTTTTTAATTATTATTATTTTGGTCTTCTTCCTAATTGTCTTATAACAAGCACAGGAAAAATTCCCCTTTCCATCCCAAGGGTGCATCAGTTGTGTTCTTTATGATGTGATCCTTTTGTATCAGTTGGCAAAGTGCTCAAACATTTGCTGCGGTTCTTTTCTCTCTGGAAAAGCTTTGCAGCCCCACAGAAAGGAAGTGAGGGAGGAGGGCTTCTACTCTGCAGGAACATACCCATAGCAAACTTACTGAGAACGACCTGTTGAAGAAACATTTTTGCATAGCCTGTCATGGACTTAAAATTTTCAGCCTACAATAAAAATTGCGACCTGCACTTGGATGTTTTTAATCATTGTGTATGAACAGCATTCTGCACTTTTTTTTCATTTTTAAATAGAGAATTCAATGACATTCTAATAAAGTAGCATTATTAAAAAAAAAAGTTTGGTTTGCTGCAAAAATGTTATCATCACAGCCATTTACTTACATAGGAAGTAGCTGTTATAAGTTAGGAAACCTCTTGTAGGAGGCAGAAGAATGAGTGCCCAGTTACACACTGTATTACCTCAAATGCAGAAGTCACCTGGGACATGTCCAATTTCCACATCTGTCAGAACAAGTTAGTGTTTTCTGGTATTATCTCCCTTTCCTTTCTCCTGCTCTCTGTCCCAGGCAGTCACCCAGGACTTCCTGCCATCTCCTGTGGGGAGCCATTGCCATTTAGCTCCCAGAAAGCTGTATGATGCAGATGAGTCTATAGCAGTGTGGTGACAGACTTCCAAAAGAATTATACTGAAGAAAGGCCAGAGGAACTATGATAGCTTTTCATTGCAGTAAGGCAAGAAAGAAAAGCTACAGAAAATAAATTTTTAAAAGTGCCTTTTAACCTACTATTACAAAGCAATAGCCTCTTCCTATTCATGGTTCAAGTGATAACTACTTACCTTGCCTTGGTTAAGGAATTGTAAACACATACACAGTACTGTGCTTGTATTTTGTCTTCGTATTAGTGTAGCTGAACAAATGAGTCCTCTGTTTTTGTCAAGGGAGTGGTTAATGAAAGTATGCAGACTATTAACATTAACATGAAGTCATTTTGTTATAACTGTGTCATTTTTGGTGAGAAATATCTTTGCTCCCCACCATTTCCCTGCCCACGCTCACAGAGACACCGTACAGTTGAGGCTGGAGGGTACCTCTGCTCAGAGCCTGTTAGAGACTGTATCCAGTTGAGTTTCAAATATCTCCAGGGATGGAGAAGTATCGATGGAATTTAAAACATCTCCATAGCCTCCCTGGGCAGCTGGTTCATGTTTGTCTACCTCATCCTGTCTCTAGCACCACAGACAAGTGCCCGACTCTGTTGTCTCTATGCTCCAACTGGATACTTATGAGCATTGATAATATCCCCTCTAGCTTTCTCTCCTTATCAGATGCTTCTTAATCTTTGTGTCCTTTGCTGAATTGGCTCCAGGATGTCCATATTCCACTTGTACTGGGGAGCTCAGAACTGGGCCCAGCACTCCAGGTGTGAATCAACAGTGCTGGCTAGAAGGGGGGTATCACCTCCTTTGATCTGCTGGCAACACACTTCATAAGCAGCGCAGGATACCTTTAGCCTGCTAAATGGGCTTGTGGAATATTAGCCTGTTACCCTGTAAGAGAAGATTAATGCTTCAAAGCCAAAACAACGTGTCATATCTGAGCATTCTTGTATTAGTAGTTGTGAAAACCCAAAGTAACATACTATAATATTCTTACAAATCATCTTGAAGCTATGTAATACCTGAGTAAGAAAAGACAAAGTGCTACACACCGCTTTATGATTAGGTACAAAAGGCTAGAGCAGCTTTGGCTGTTGTTGCTGCTCCTGTACTCTCCTTCTTCCCCTCTGAGCTCAGACCCATCACCCTACTTCTGCAAAGAAAGCCCTTCTTCATGCTCATCAGTGGACAAATGAATGTATGGTAAACACGGATTAGGGAAGTGCTTATAAAAATGCAGATTATTTTCCAAAATGTGAATCCTTTAGATAACCCCTTACAGCTTCTCTTAAAGGGTGAGCATACTGTATGCTTCTCATTACTAATCCTAATGATTTGCTTCCAAATTAGCTGTTACTACAGTACTTTTTTTTATTACCATTTTTATGTGTGAAGACTATTCAAATTCATGTCATAATTCCCCTTTTGCACAGTTGACGCTAACTGAAGCCCCCTAATAGCTAACCCTATGTAAATAATATGGAATTTTCCTGTAGGACTCAGGCACTGCTAAAAAGATCCTTGGGAGGAGGATTGCTGGATTTGGAAAGGGACTTGTGGCACATTGTCTGTATAAACAGAGTAAGATGTATTTTGTTTGCCCTGGAGAAGTATAATTGTAATGTATATGTAGCCTATACTAGACTATACATTCTGTAGCTTTCAGAAATTATCTGAATATTACTTGCTCTTCTAGTCAGTGAAAAACAGGCTTTTTGGCAGCAAATAGAGAACCACTTCAAGTGCAAAGGAAATAAAATTTAATAAGAATACATCACTTTGAAAAATATACATATATACATTTTTGTACTATAACTGCCTTACAGATAAGTTTCTAAGATGGTAAATTAGAAGATACTGTTGCATTAAAAGAGTTAAAAGAATGAAATTTATTTTAAACTTCAAGTGTCTTTTGCAATCTGACATATTGCATCTATTACTTCTCACGGAGACCTTCTCTTGTAAAAATCTACTCCAATGAATAACTCCCATACACAATTGCTTTTTTTTGTTGTTGTTGTCGCTTTATTTCCTTTCATTAAAAAAAAAAAAAAAAAAGTATGAGAGGCACTGTAGGCTCGATTCTTCTATGTCCTTCCCTCCCATCATTATAGTGAAATGCACAGGCTTCCGTACCGCAATTTTAAGCTGTCCATTTGCTTTCTTGTAGCCATGAACAAGGAAAAAAAAGTAAAAGTGAAAAAAAAGACACATTCTTCAAGAAGATACCAATTAAAAAGCACCCAAAGTCTGAAGATAAGCTGGCGTAAGCCTTTGCCATTTTTAGAGTTGTTGGCATTTCCTTTCAGTAATGAAGGCCAGTTTTGTATTTTCAGATGCTTTGGTTTCCTGTTCCCGTGCCTTCATATACATCTACAGGAAAGAACAGACATGATAATGGTTGTCCACAATGCCTTCTTTATTTATTTTTATTAAAAAACACTGTTGCAAACATATACCCAAAGCAGCAGTTCTAAGCACAAAAGGATAACAGTTCTTTAGCATGAATGAGGATATATTTGTGACACACTGATATTTGGCTGAATTTTTACTATGAACATTAAACAATCTCTAGTTTTGAAAGATAAGACCAGTGGCAAAACATGTCTGAGCTACAAATAAATTATGCCATCAGTGCTAATACAGCACATCACATTGCTGCTTTCTTGGTACAAATATTTCAAGTTCTTCATATATTTTCAGCAGTAATGCGCTCAGCACCTGCTAAAGAGTCACAGCAATGTGAACTGTCAGTGCTTACGTACAAGAACTGGTTAAACTTGCTCAATGGCTTTTGCAGCCATTTTATGATCTCCTTCATATGTGTCGTGGGTTGGCAATATGTGGAACATTTGTTGTCCAGTTTGTCACTACTGATATCTAGTTTAGAATATGTGCAGGAGTGCATTTAATGCAATCACTGAATATGCTGCTGCCACGTAACTTCCTGTGACTGTCTCTCCCAGAGATAGAGCTCAGCAGTTTCCTCACAAACATATCTCATCTTTCCACTTTAATTCTTGGGAGAGTGGGGGCAAACCTGCAAAATAATGTTGCATGTAACAACTAATATCACCATAAAACCCAAAAGTGCCAATCCAGCTATTGGCCCAGGTCAGGCTTTTTTTTTAACAGCAATTAGATATTGAATCCCTCAGTCCAAACCAAGGGGAGTTTAAGTATTTAATTACTTTTCAGCAGTACTCTTGTATTTTAAGACCTGCGGCACAACTAAGCATGTTACAATTAATCAGTGCTTAGAGGCATAGATGCATGTGTGTGTCTGAATGAAAAGGATGACAAAAGTGTAAGGAAAACTGTTAGGAAAAAGTGATTCCCAGAGCGTTTTGCCAACACTGTCACTGGGATTTCTATAGCAAGAGACAGAACATCAGCTGATACCCCAGACATCAGGTTCATAGAGAGGATTTGAACCATTTTCAGGCTGAAAATCTAGGCATTAAATGAAGAAACCTTATTTTTTACCTATTTTTCCATTATTTTAATTCTAATAAAATTATGAAATGCCAGCAGTCCCAGTCAAGACTACTGAGAATATGAGCAAAATCATTACTTGCACAGCAGACCTGTTCAGCTACCTTAACATCCATTATTTTGTTTTACACAGAGAGAAACTCCTGTTGTCAGCAGAATGAAGGAAAATTCTGTATCATTCTCCATGAATGTAGCTGGCTACTGTACAGATGCCTGCATTTCAAGTCCAAGGAGCCTATCCATAGGCAATCACTGCTTAGCACTACAGGAGTTTGGAATTACCTCCCCAGCTCCGTTTCCTGTTTTCTGATGTTTTACTTTTTCCTAATACTCAGTGCTGAAGCATCCTGCTGCAAAACCAAGTATTGACTTTATTATCCTGATTTATTCACTAGTCAGAGTGCTTCTTTGCTGCAGATCTGGAATTGGAAAATTCACAAGAGCAGTTTTTCTAAGCTGAGTCATTTACCCTTTATCATGTTCAGCAGGTCCTCCCTGGTTTTGTTAGTGGAAATTTTGCTCCCATACTTATTTATAAAACCTGGTTAAATGAAGAGAGTGAAACGTGGCTATGCAAATCAGTCTTCTACAACTACAGAATACTGAGTTGAAAATCTGAACTGCCACAAAGTTCAATTTACCTTCACTTCGAACCCATTTAGAAGAGTGATGTATCAGTGAAAAAAGTTGAGATGGGAGACATAAGGTTAAGAAAAAAATGTACTTTATGATTGCTATTTTTACACCTGATTTAAAAAATCTGATTGATACAAAAATGTCATCAGTAATTCATTATTAGCTTCTCACCAGTCAGCTTTCTTTTATTATGTATTATTACAAATACATAATTTAGATGCAAAATTGCAACTGTAACCTGCACATTTCTAGTAATGTAAATACTGAACACTAGTGTTGTCACATACTCAGCCAACTGCTTAGTATATTTGAAGAATATGTATTTTTCTTTTCAACCATTAAGAAACTGAACAGATAGTAAAAACATGGAAAATGTGATAAAATAGAGTTGTTAACAAATAAAGTCTTGTGAGCTATTGTTAATTTGCAAGGAAGACAGCCAACATTCAGAGTAGATTTATGGCAGCTATACAGCCATGACAAAAGCTTTATAGTGCATTCGCTACTCTTACGCCAAGAGGTACTACAAAGAAGGTGATTTGAACAAAACCAGGAGTACCAGCCAGAGTACTGCAGAACATTACTTATTTCGCTCTAAATTATTAATTAAGACCCAAATTAAGACATCAGCTACTCAGATAACGAAGCACTGCCTGTTAGTATTTCTGTGATCATTGCAAGCAATCTTTGGTCATCAGTCAACCAGTTACAAGATTGAAGAAAACCCCCCAGTTTTTTTGGAACACGGCTGACAGGTCTTTGTCTGAAGATTTAACCTGCTGACTGGGAAATGCTGAGAACTCAGAGCTGTGAAACCTCTTAGAGCACTTGGGAATTTTCTTTTGAAATGGTGTTTGAAATCTTAACTCTCTCTCTTCACATTTAGACAAAGGTGGCATGATAAAATTTCAGGCTGGAGTCTTGAAGGTGGGGGATTGTACACAAACCAGTGAAGGGCTGATGTATCTTGCATTTTTTTGCTGCTTTAACCCTCTCACTGGAATCAAACACCAGCCATCGATGTGTGAATTGTTCAGTCTCAGTCGCACACAGAAGTCCTCGTCTTTGAGCTACCACATGCATGCATGCAGGCTGTAACTTACTGCTGATGGTCCTGCTGCTGCTGATTGGGAATATGCTGAATGACTTCATAAACTGTACTAAGTATGTCCTGGCCTGGGGCAATGTCAGAGCTGCAAACAGGCTGACTTGAAACCTAAAAGTAGCAAAGAGTGTTTTTGCTGTAAGTACAAACTGATAAAAGTTCAACAGAAATAAAATTAATAATGTAACTTATCATTTTTTTTTTAACAATGCTCTTCTCCATCAGCATTTTGGGCACGGATGCAAAAGTTCATCCCTATTTGTTCACATTTTGTTCTGCAAGTTTTTGTCAGATTGTAGTAATACAAGTAATACGTTTAAAATCAATTTGAATCTAAGAAGATTTAGAATGTAGCTTTTGCATTTAATACAGCAACTATTTTATATTACTGTACCACACGTCAAGGAAGGAACATTCAATAATCAAAGAGATAAGTAAGTGAATAAAGATTGAAAAAGGAGAAAATAGTCAGGGAAAGAGCTCAGTAGAAAACTCCCACCAGAGTGAGAGAACTGTGAGAAATTTTCATTAAAGTAGTAATAATGAATTTTTTTAATATGTTACATATATGAATCAGTTCTTATGTCAACAGAGCATCTAGATTCCAAATCCATCGGGACTTTCCATTGTTTTTCTGCCTATGCCCAAATTCCAGTTCTTTATCATTTCTGTTTTCTTACTTTTCCATTTTCTGTGAATTAAAATTAATGTAAAACCAAATGCTGACTCTATCTGGCATGCCACAGTTCTGAGCAGCTGTTTCTTGAAATGGTGCTGGAGATTAGAATGAATTTCATTGCATATCCACTCTTTTCTGGTCACCTCTGCTCCCTGACTAAGGCCCTAATTCTGCAGGATACCTAAGCAATGATGTGAATTTGTGGTATGGACAGCCCTAGAGATGAAGGGATGCTTGTGACTGAGATGATTTAGGGTCTGATCTTCTGTGGGCTAATTTCGTGTTTATCTTCATCATCTGACATCTGGTGATATAGCTGACATTTATTTTTACAAACAATACTTTAAATACTCCCTGTAGCTTTTCTGAACTGAAAGTTGTATGTTGTATGAGCAGCAATACAGAAGAAAATGTCATTGCAACAATTAATTTGCTTGTAGGGCAGTGAGTGGTTTGGTGTTACCCATCTATCCAACACTACTCTTATTTTTTTAATACGGGGTATCTGGATTGAGATTGTTCCCTTTAGAGTTTGATAAGTTCCCTACTGCACTGTGCCAATACCGAACTAGTAACACAGTAAAGAAAGAACAAATACAACATAAACAACAGTGATGAATATGGTGTGATGAAAACATCTGTGAAAAGCAACAAGAGCAAGCAGACAAAGGGACTAGAGTGCAGGTATTCACAGAAACAGAAAGGAAACTATCACTGTGATGTAAAATCACATACCCTGGAACCGCTGCCGTGATCAGGAATAGCCACAAATTCATATATCCCAAAATCATCCAAAGCACTTTCGTGTCCTAAAGTTAAAATAAACAAAAATGAAAAACATATCAAGATGTATACGAAATTGAAAAAGTTTAAGTACGGATGGGAAAGCACATTTCTCTAATAAAGAAAAATAAATTTGAATATTGGTTGTTTGATCTACTTTAAATTACTTTAAACCACTGAGCTGGCCTGCAGCGAGGCAGGGAAGCTGCCTCTCTACTGACTGGGGATGTGCAGTGCCTGGAACCAAGTGCAGAGCTTCTGGTTAACCTCAGCAGCAGCTTAGCAAGAGCCATTGGAACTGCTTTTACTGGAAGTCTAAACAGACCCATCTGTTTTCATTTCCCACAGACAAGAAGCCCAGCACAAGCTCAGCACATCTTCATTGTAGTGTGAGACAGTTCCACCTGAATCTTGTATATATACAATCTTGCTGATTAAAAAAAGAGAACATGATAAGTGAACATGATTATTAAGCCACTTGACAAGTTGCATGGGGGACTTCAGCTGCAATTTGTAGTAGTTAGGGTGGGTGTCCATCTACCCTCATTAACTTGCCCCTCTCTCTCTAGCAGATCTTTTGACTCTCATCTCTTCGGCCATTACTCATAACACTCATTACATACTGGAGAGAAAAGTGGGAACACAAGTGGTTCTAACCTAGTTTAACAGAGCTCAAGACAGCAGGATACAAAGTATATCATAAACTCCAAGCAGGAGTCAAACCTACACTGACATACAGTCCTTCAGGTTTTATCTTAAGAGAGATGGCATAGAAGTCTATAACTCCAGTTAAAGCCACACTTCCTATCCTTCTTCTACTTTGCATTTAGAGATGCTAATTTTTTGCAAGAATGAAATTTGACCTTATGCTCACATTTCTTCCATAGCATTACCTGAAAATGTCTGTGCCTTTCTGTAATCAGCCTCTGGCCTAGAAAACATAAACACATTTTTCAATTTGGTGTCAAAAGACAAGGAAAGAAAGTTAGTATGATAAAATTCAGTTCTCATAGTGGAAAGGACTTCAAAATGTAAGAATGCTTTATTTTTGTACCTTCTCTGCAGCTTCCGTTGTATCACTGAAAAGAGCAGACAAAAGAAAAATCATTCTTTATCTTCTAGTGTTCCAAAAGAATAGCTGGAGCATGCTTAACTTTTACATACCTTTAAGTGGCTTATATCTTTTCCATATGAATAGAAAGCTCATAACTAGTATCAAAAATAATGAAATTCCAGTTATTATTGCAAGAGATGACAAAGATTTTCCTTTCTGGGCCAATTTTTCCAATCCTGTGTCAAAAAAGATGAGTACTGTATTTAGTCTCCTGTTCTGGATAAAGTGCTTTTATCACACTGAAATATGCATTTTTACAAATCACCTAAAGCAAACTCTTTAAAATTGTTCCAAGACAACAACTTAAACAAATGCTTTTATTGTCTAGCTGGTAACTGGTGAGTTAAATTAAGGTTAAATACATCACTTGTATATTTACAGTGAAAGGTCAGTTGACAATCGTGGTTTCCCCATTATTTATTTCACTTATTGATGTGTTGTTGCTGGAGGAACTACATTAATTGATTCTTGAGGCAGATGAAATATGTTTTATTTAGAAACTGTTTTTTCTTTTCCCATGGCACAAAATATTTCTCAAGAAGCTATGAGCACCAGAAGACTCACTGCTCAAACAGAAGAAGTGCCCTTCTTGTTCCAGCCATGGCACTGGGCCCACAGCCACTCATGAGCCCATTGTGGTTTCCAGTAGAGCTTTGCTCCTGCATGCCAGTGTGAGATGGCCCTCAGGTTGGTTGGCTCTGCAATTTTTTTCTCAACAGAAAGCTTGGGAGTTCCCATGTTTGCAGCTTGAGCCTAGTTGGGAAGGAGTTGCTGAGAAAAGGTGACCTAGGAAAGCTCATGGTGTATTTGTTTTCAGCCTGGCTGTGGAGATCTCACATACACACTATTACATGGCTCCCTGCTGTTTCGTCTGTTAATTCTTCATACAGTAGCCCATAGTTAGCTAGATGACAAGGTAGATTTTCTCTTCTGGCACGGCAGCAGACTGAAGGTAACAAGCTCCCTCATCTCTAGAACTAAGGTGGATTAGCACAATTCCTGTTCATAGCATACTGCTTACAGAACAAGTTCTTCCTCTACCTACAGGTTGTTAGGTCTTCCCAAATGGCCAGAGCCAGCCCTTTCTATCTAACTAGCAATCCTAGTATTGTGTGTATTTCCTATTCCATACATGAAAGGATAAATCGCTGGTCACAAGCACAACTGCTATTTGTCTCTTGGGTTGTGCCCTTACTTAATAACTAAAATGAAATATCTCACAAAGTGCAAATATCACAAAGGTAGTGGTATACAGGCAGCAACACTGTGGAAACCACATTGGACAGTCTCTTGCATTATAACCATATGCCCAAGCTTTTCAAGTACCTTTTTTTTTTTTTTTTTCCCTTCTTTTTTTTTTTTATTTTCTTTTCTGGATTTGCTACTAAGGAATTATAATTACAGAGAGCAAGCAATTCCTAGACTGAAAATCATCACATGAAAACTACGAATGCCTTTTTGGGAAAAAGAAGAAACCAGTGTAGACCGAATGCTTTACGACAACTGATAACTTTCCACCCTTCAGGTTGTTCAATGTGCAACAGACATTGCTGGTGTTTGAAAGGCACAAGTTGGGCTCTTTATCCAGGATTATCAGGAGAGATAGAAGGGATGTGAAAGAATATTCACAGTCTTTGTTTATTATGTTTAATTCCATACAAATTGTGTTAATTTCTAAGCAGAATTTAGCCTGGGCAGTATCACTGAGGTTTAGCCTAGTGGGTGAATTCACACCACTTAGGTTCAACCAGTGCTGCCTTGCAGTGTGTTGGCTCAACATCTGGATTTAGTGCTATCTGAATGAACATCAAGAAGAAATGGCTGTAGAGGAGAGAAATTGACTTTTTGGAAAAGTTTTATTTAGGTAAGATATTTTTAATTAGGAAATATATGTTTTGAAAAAGGACTAAACACGAAGCTCTGCACTTTTTTCTCTTTTTGGACTTTGAAAGGAGAACTTGGATGAATTTCTTAATTCCTACTGATGAATATACTCATTCATATTGTAGCTGACATGAACTTCCTGGAGAAATGTCAGTCTTATTTCTAATGACACATAGCGCTGTTTGCATTTTCTTTCACCACTAACTGCAACCTTTAAACTGCAGCATTATCATTGCAAAATTGCAACCTGTCTTCCTTTCAGCATACTTAACTCCATAGATTTGTGATGATTATATATCAGCCAGAACAATGGACAATCTGCCTCCCTTGTTTACCTTACTAACAAATGGCTGAGCTCTTTGTTCTGCACAAGCTATGTTGCTCTGTTAAATTTTCTAACAGGCAATTGATTGCATCTCTTTGAACATTAACTTTATACAGTCCTTATCTGAAAAAAAGTGATCCTTATTAATAAGGGATATCAGAATTCCTCAGTATATTGTTTATAGCTGTGTGCTCTAGACATTTCCTGGAACATTACCTTATTGCTGTTTAATGCAATCTGATGCAGGAACTGAGGTTATAAAATATAGAAAATACAGGAGATGTTTAGTAAAACCTAGTAGCTAATTCATAGATTTTTAAATATGAAAACAAAATAATTTTTACAAGCAGATTGTAATAAAATTATTCATTCATCGTCACAGCTTGCATTATCATCCTACAGTAAACTAGGGCTCTTATAATACCTAATCACATAGGGAATCTGTGGCTGGTTACTCCAGTCAGTGCTGTATGCTTGAGATTCTCCCATGCACTGATCCCTCTTAGCTCCTGAATGGCAGAGAGTAAGACAGTGAGCCTTGGACAAAATCTGCCCCTGGGAGGAAGGGCTAGTCCTGGCATCCAAAAGGTTTCTACATTTTCTCATTCCATAAAACTCTGAATGGCCGAATATATTTTACTGTCAAACTCCTACAAAACATTGATATCTCGGTGGGTGTCATTTAAAGCTGTGGCACACTGCAAGTAATACCTCAATCTCCACAATGGCCAGAATCCCACTTAATGCATTATTAGCAAGACTTCATACTTATGTTCTCTCTCTAAGAATAATTTCCTTTTCCTGGGCCGACAATCAGCTCAGAAGCTATAGTTACAGCCAGGAATCAATGTTCTTACCTGCAGAGGTAATGATCACTGTGAAGTGAGTCTCATCTCGTTTTCCAGTCATGTTGTTGAAAGCGCGGCACACGTAATCTCTCGTCTTCTGAGCCACCGTATCGGACACAACTTCCAGGTGGGGTCCATATTGGATTACATGAGTGGTATTGTCAGCCCTTTGAATCCAGGAGTAAGTGTTTGGTGGGTTTGAATCAGCTGAGCAGTCGAACAGTACGGCTTCCCCTACGCTGACGGTAAACACCGCTCCTACCTTCAGACCTTTGTCTGATTTAACTCGGAGTCCATAGGGTCCATCTGCATTGAAAAATATAAACCCAAAACATAGTGGAAAAATTAAAATCAGAGTACGTATTTAAATTTTAGATAAAAGCACTTAGATTCCTTAAACTGGACTAGCCTTTAGAATGGCTGCCATTAGGTTCAATTATTTCAGTTAAAAGGCTTTCACTTCAATCATTTGATCTTTGATCTCAGACTACACTTGCTTAATATTGATCTAATCGCTGCTTAGGAAAACAGCATTGATCTATGTACTGTTCAGAACTGTAAAAACAGTGGAGACTGAACGCACTTGGAAAAGTCATGAAGTAAAGAAGCAGGTCTTCTGGGGTATATTTGACCTTTTCTACTAAAATGCCAAATGTATTGGTGTAAGTCATTTATCTTCATATTCAAAAGTAAATAAATTAGCTCTGAAATACATAAACAGTCAGTGTAATACTTAGCAGTACAATAATAATTGGCACAACTATCCTAGATGTATACTTCAGAATGGGGTGCGCTTTAGGTAACTTCAGTAAGTGACTGCTAAAATAAACTTCAACCTTCCCCTGTCTTAGTACATTTCAACTACTTCAACATTCAGGTTTCTATCAAGAGGAAGGCCTTGTGCCAGGTTTCTGAATATAATTAGAAGGGAAATATACTGTACAGTAGTTGTGTTCATTACTGAGAAAATTGGGCTGCAATTCCTAGGGCAACCTTCATAGGAAAATGGGGAGGGAAATAATATATTTAAATATGATGAGTATTTCCTATATTATGTTTAGTTGATCATTTCGGATCCTGTTTTTTTTTTTTTTTTCCTCCTGTCTTTCCACGTTAAAATCTATTTTTACAAGGATCTGAGTGTAAAAAAATAATGTAAAGAATAAAATAATTGAAATGTGCCTTATTAAGTTACTTTTTTTTTCCAGTTAAAGAACTCATTATTTTAAAATTAATAATTACATGCACAGTCAAAAATGTACAGATCTATTACTGACAGATGCTGAAAGAAACCAAAAGGTGACTTCTCTTTGGTGAGGTCCTTGGAGCTCTGTAAAGCTGCTGTCAAGTGACTCCAAAATGGCATTACAAGAAGACAGAGAAGTCAGTATTATGCCAATTTTAATGTGATCAAGTAATATTTCCATCTTCCTATGGTTGTCTGTAAGCATTAAAACCACGTAGCTGGTTTTGAATGTGCAGTGTGCTGCTGTGTGAAGAGGAACACTGGCTTATTTCTGACTCTATTTCTTATCAGGAAAATTCAGGCTGACATTAGTTTTACTTGTAATATGTATGCTTCTGTTGATTGTCCACCTTGTTTTATGAGGCTTGAAAAGCACATAAACAAGCTGCATGCAAGCTGTTTCCTGTGTGCTTCTGTGTTTTTCTTTCTCTATTTGTGAAAGTTTAGGAAAGAAAACGGAGACTGCCACATTCAGTTGAGTCCATTTTTAGACAAATGTGCATATTTCACAACTTACAGTTGTCAAGCTTCCTATTTTCTATGTTTCTGTTTCAGTGATATGCTTTTCACAGTCTCGTTTTAAGACTCAGCATCATGTCTAACATTTTGTTGGGCGATGTGGATTCATGTCAGAGGTGCCATGGGGAAGAATCAAGATGTTTCTAGAAATCTGCAGTCTTAGATGCAGAGCTCCTTGCTCGCGGGTTCCTTAATGTGAGTCATAAATATGATAAATGCTTCTGGAAACTACAAAGCTGTCACCACTGCATCAGCTTAACTACCCGCACCCCACATGAAGAATTCTGTACGTGCAGAGCCTATACAACACCAGGTGCTTTGAAAGGCCATTCCTCTTACCCAACTCTTCTTTCTGCTATTAGCTTTTATTTTCACTGATAATATAACCTTTGGCAGATGTAAACAGATACTAATGCTAAGACTTGCTGACAGGTCTCTTCGCTCCCTCACTATAACAGGAGATTTGCCAAAAAAGGATCATAATTGAGTTCTGTTCTTGTATCAGCTCCATAACTGTGCAGTGTGCACAGTCAACACTAACAATGTGACCACACTTCAGTATGAAAGCTACAAATCAATGTAATGATAAACAATGTAATGATAAATGATAAAATTGCCACACACTGGCTGTTGGAAAACAAAAAAACAAGAAAAACATAAAACAAAGAAAGGTTTTTTTTTATAAAATAGCCAGATCTTGGCTATGTCTGAAAAGCAACATTCCTTGGTGAAGTCCATCCTTGAAGGTACCATCAGATAACCATTCTGCAGGGTCTGGCTCAGCCTGTTGCCTCCTCTGGACTGTGCATACATCACTGATCCCTACGCACCAGGTAGTAAAGGAGTACCCACAGCTTCAAGTGTGATTCCGAAAAGCAGATAACCAGTACCTTCCACTCTGAGATTAAATGTTTTCTGGCTTCTGGAAATCTGAAGGAAGGAAATCCCACAATCTATTACATTCAACTCCATCACCACATGCAGCCATTTCTGTTGCAGCCTCCATGACAGCAGATTCTCCCACTCCTGAAATAATTTATTTCTACTTCAAGCTTCTGCAATAGCAATGTTCTATGCTGCATTATCATCACAGCTAATGGAGAAGGGCGACAATATTAGTGAGAAATGATGAAGAACAAAAAGCACTTTTGATTCTCAGTAAAAAAGTGGAGTGCCTGCCTTCATGGATCACCCAGTTCTACTCCCTTCTCATATTGTTCTCAACAGTAATAAGCCTCTTGTCTCAGTGAGGCCAGTTAACTAAATGACTTGTAAAATAATAAATCACCTGTTCTCGGTAACAATTTACAGCTCTGTGGGAATATTTCCAATTGCTCCTATCTCCATGAGACTGCTGTAGTTTCTAAGCAGATGGCAGGTATTTACTGTGAGTGAGCGACCTTTCTTTTATCACTTACAGGAGCTCCCCCGCAGCAATGACATATGGCAGATGGGGATCCTGGGGCCAGTGGTATTGACAACTGCTTGTTGGAAGACCCGACACCTCAGTAAGCAGGGGCTGGACTGAGTTATGGGACTGGTATAGCTCAGGAGGTAAGAACCCCAACTCCCATCACAAATTTGAATATGGAATATGGATAGTAATATAAGCACTGTAGTCTTTCAGTACTGAATTGTTTTCTATTAATATTTTTTCCCATATTTTAAGTTACACACAATGTAAACTACCAATTCTGATTAAATAAAAAGTCCATTCTAAAATACATGTAATAGTATCTCCATACGTGATGAAAAATTGAATCTGAGATATTTTAGTGTATCAAATTCATAAGGCAACAAAACATTTCAGAAATGTGAACACTGAAGTAACTGATGTTTTCAAGTTCTGCTAAGCAATGGGTTGAAAATAAGTTTTCATTTTGGAGCTTGGAATGATTTTTCAAATTTATGGGAAAATACATATGGTTGAATGAGGGAGAAGGGAAAACAGTACAAGAAATAAGGCTACGTGGAACACATCCTGTCAGTGCAAGCGTTCCAGGCACCTATCAGTGCAGCAAATGCTCCAGAGCCAATTTTGCAAGCAACAAGTCAGAAATCCCAATATCAAACCTAGCAGTCAGAATGGTAGCAACAATGAAAGGTATTTTTCTATTCTGGTTTGACTTTATTGCATCATAAGAGAGCTGTCAGGCTGTGCTGGCTACAGCTTCTCCATGTTTTAGGTAGGTATTCTTTGTAGAGAAATGTATGTAAGGCCCACTCCTAGCTCATGAAAGTGAGAAAAGCAGACATTAAAGCAGATATTAAAAATGTGCTATCTTGAGAGAAGAATGAGATTATTGTAATTGTAATGATGATGATAAAACTCCATCAGTGCTGGTTATTTCCTTGTAGAATGTTTTATCATGATTTCTCTGTCCACAATGAGTGGAAACAGAGTTCATATCTACACCGTTAAGGACTCTTTGGGGCAGCTTCTTCATCTTTGTATCTGCAGTGCTGTCATTTCTGCTGAGAGAGACTGACAGGTGCTCCTAAGAGATTAGTTGTCTCCTAACAATGTCGTTGCTAGCCTTCACTACTCTGGGCAATCTGAACAATGTAGGGACACCCCCTCACACATACTTTAAGAAACAGGACAACTCCCATCTGATTCTTCCAAGTTATTATTATAAATAAATAAGTGGCAGAATGCATAACCTTAGAAGAAAGATGGAGAAGGCTGAGTGAAAGATGTAGCTGCTGGCATGCTGGTAGTGTGGCTAGGCTGGGCAGAGGGCATGGGCTGTCTGCCCCACTACCAGGTTACATAGTGGGAGAAGCAGGAGTGTGCAGCAGGAATCCAGCTCCACTCCTTGCACCGTGCCATCCACGCTGTGCCAGTGAGGAACAGGTTATACCTGAACAGAGCTGATGGCCAGGTGGGTCCTGACCTGTCTAGCTTCAGATCCCTGAGAAAGGCACTTTGACTCTGAAGGATGCAAGGACTGGAGCCTGGCAAGGTCACAGAGCTGTTGGAGGCAATGGGAGCTGACACTGTAGGAGGGGTGAGGAAAAAATGCGAGTGCCTTTTTTAAGATTTGCTGAATGTTGATCAAGCCAAGACTTTTGTGTCCTCATGTTTACATTCATGAACTGAATTTACATTTTCACTAAGTTCCTCAGGTGCTTTTGCACATCCTTTCACCGCTTCAAAAATCAGTAATGGACTTTACTTTCAGCTAAATATAAACTTACCAACTTGCTTAGAGATCATTTAAGCAAACACCTTAAAAGAGCACCAGCACAGACCCTTAAATATAATTCATAGCAGTGTCCTGCAGGCAATGATACGAGCCAAACCTAAGGCCATCATAGCCTGCTCATCATGGCCTATTACAGCCTATTTGTGATATTACTGGTCTAACTTAGATCCTGATGTTAGACCAGATACTTCAATGGCAACTTTTGACTAAACACATTATTCATATCCCTAAATTAAGAAGTTGAGTATTGACAGGATCATGACACTGGGTTATTAGATCTTCAGAACAGGAATCCCCAGCTTAAAAGTTTTCTCATTCTCACACCTCTAGTTTAAATTAGCTTGTTGAAAAGCTATTTTTCACAGATATTAGGTGTATTGAACAAAGAGGTATATTTGCAGAGAGACAATTTCTTTTATTAAGCCAATATAGCCGAAAAAAGGGTTTGAGGCACACAAATCCCTCATTATCTGAAACAGAAAGTTTCAAACTCAATAGAGGATGGGTACTCTTTCTTGGCTTCTGCGTTACCTTACTTTCTAAAAATCTCATTTCACTTACATTAAACCATTACAGTTTCCTCAGCACTACTTACTGGAGAACCCGTGTAAATCAGCAGTAAACAACAACAAAATAATAAATGAACCAAAACCTAAACTGTCTCTGTACTTTGTAAGTATATGATCTTAAAATGACATGAATAAATCCTTGGGAACATAGGACTGGAAGGAACATTTGATACCACTGAATTCAGCCTTCTGCTACAGTAACCCATCACCACACAGAATCTCATTCATACAGTTGTCAACCCATAGCAATAGTAATGTGCACGGCTCTTGCAAAATCTCATTACTCCAACAACTGGAAAACATCTAATTTCCAGTCAAAATATATGGTTGTCTTATGGTTTATTCTTCAGTCAACATAAATCTTTACATAAATCTTGCTCCCTCATGTTTCACACTTTATATGAAAAGCAAACACCCCTTTCAGAGTCTGTTTTCTGCAACCAAACTGAGTTCTCCTGGCCTGTTCTCATGAATAGAATCCCCATTCCATTTTGTTTTGTTTTGTTTCTGTATAGTTCAAGATCATTCTTCTGGGTTGCGTAGGTACTGTATATAGTATTCAACTTGTGATCTCATCTTTTTTATGCCTGAATGACACTGCCTGTTAGATGTCTTGTGATGAGCTCAATCAAGCAGATACACTGCCTCAGTTATTGCCATACAAATCTCCATCAGCAGCAGTTCATGATTTTTTGCTCTCCAAGTGCATGCCCTTCTAGTTTTTAACAGATTCTATTCTATTACTCTGTTGTTCAGACCTCTCACTTCATTGTCACAGGTAAACTTCATTGACATACTCCCAGTCTTTACATTGATATCAGTAATGAAAGTATTAAACAGGATTGGACTCAAAATGATCTTGAGGAATACCATGAGTAGCACTCCATCAGCCTGATGCTTCCTGCACTCAGCTTGTGGATACCTTTTTCTGTATATAATTCTGATTGCTTTCCTCTGACACACACCTCCTCCAGATTTGAAGATGCCCACTGTGGAACATCTGAAGTTCATGTGTGAATTCTGCAGTTCAGACTGATCTTCACAACTACTTAACACTGAGAGACTTTTTATTATGCTATCGTAAGTTATAGCTGCTACAAACTTATTTTGAATGCAAGCTCACATATAATGTTAACTCAACTGTCTTCTGTCTCTTTTCCTTAGTCAGAGGCACTCTTTTCAGCCAGATCATTTACACAAAGATAATTATGAATATTTCATATACTCACAATATATTGTTGGTGCAATTCTCTCACTTTCCATTGCACTGACAGGGTTGGACACCAAACAGCTGTAGTTCCCAATGTCTTCTTTTGCAACAGGAACAATTAGAAGTGTAGCATTGTTTGATGAAAAAGTATAATTAGGGCCGGCATGGAGAGGCTTTCCATTTTTCATCCACTGGTAAACTACCCTTGTGCCTTTTCCCACGGTACATTTTAACGTAATATTCCCCACGTACTCCACTACCCCTGAAGATGGCTCAGTGTGCACAACTGGCCGTGTGACAGGTACTATAAAAAAAAGAGATATGAAGAGTTATAAAATTGACTACCAGTAAATTACAGTCTTCACTGCCAAAATGATACAAATAGCAGCCATCCTCCTCTCTGGAAAATATCCATATTTCAAAGTGTGTTTATTAAATATGGTTAAAGAATAAAAAAAAAAAAAAAAAGAAGGCTGTATTCTCATCTGGTAAGAATTTTCCCAGTACTTAAATAAAGCTAGACTGTTTATATTACTGGTTATATGACACAGGCTGAAATTTGGTATATCATTGCTTCCAACTCTGGTCTAATAAACAAAACCCTGCAGCCACAGCAATGAAAAGAGTGGAATGGGTGATGTTGCCCACAGTGAGGGACTTCCCCAGCAGTGCTGTGAGGCTGACACTGTGACTGAAACTCTCTGCTGGCCAAGTCATGGGGATGGCTACTGGCTGGCATGGACATGGGAGTGAAATGGCAGCAATTGTATCACATTAATGTCTCATTCATTTAATTAATTCAGTCTAACCAGGGACAGGGCTCCCTCCATATAATCCATAAATTGCAGTACACTGAAAATTGATATATCCTGTCTGATAGCACAGCAGAGCCTTATGAAACATTACGTGGAGACAGGACGAGGGGAAATGGACATAAGCTGCAGCACAGGAAGTTTCGCACGAATGTGCGTAAGAACTTCTTCACGGTGAGGGTGACGGAGCACTGGAACAGGCTGCCCAGGGAGGTTGTGGAGTCTCCTTCTCTGGAGATATTCAAGTCTCGCCTGGACGCCTACCTGTGCGACCTGGTGTAGGGAACCTGCTTTGGCAGGGGGGTTGGTCTCGATGATCTCTAGAGGTCCCTTCCAACCCCTACAATTCTGTGATTCTGTGATTCTGTGAACATTATTTCCTATATTTCTCATATTAATTAATGGTTTTGAAACTCCTTAAGTGTTTTTTTTTTTTAAGTTCAAGAAATATTAGTTAACATCTTAAATTTGTTTAAAGGTGACATACTGTAGCATTCCCTCCAGCAGTAGAAAACAACATAACTTCATTATTATCACTTATTTGTGCATGGTTGGATTAAATAGTTCTCTACTATAAGTAGTGCAAGAACCATTACTTCAGAGCTATGTAAATTTTATTTTCAAACTGAAGATGCTACATTTTAGTAACTTACCATCAACTGCTACATGAATTTTTTTGCTGGCAGCTACTGTCCCATTCCCACGGACATTGACTTTTACAATATAATTGCCCTCATCACTGATACGTAACGGATTGATCATCAAAGATGCATTAGGTGGTATGAGGGTAAACTTGTGCTGATATTCCAAGTCTGGTACTACTGTTTGGTTTACAGAGCCAAGCAGGTATTTTGGATTACTCTGAGGCTTCTCAAACAGCCAAATTATCTGGATTTCACAAGCTGTAGTGTTGAAATTGTAGTCAACAGTGAGCTGGAGTGGTTGCCCCTCGATACCATGGATAGTATGAAATGGTACTGTCAGCTTCAAGGCAGAACAAATACCTGCATAAAAATGAAGGAACAAACAAATACACCCAAAACACAAATGAGAACATTGGAAAACTCAAATGAGGAACTCTCACAGAGAAAAAACTCTCAGAGTTAAAGCTTAAACTTTTTTATGATTATGTTTCAGATTTCAAGTAAGAAATGGGGAAATGCTCGTTGACTTTATTGGAATAGGATTTAGCTATAGATACCCAGCTTCAAAGTACATAAAAAGCCAAACCTGGAAGGATAATTCTGATTCCTGGTTATAAAAAACTGTTGAAAGTTTGACAAAAATGAGGACAGGTGAATTTACCTTAATGTTTAAAATATTTCCATTTTAAAATATTCTCAGCTTGAAGAGCTCGTATTGTTTATACAGTCTTAAACTACAAGCTCAAATTTAGGACTTCTTTTCTTGTGTTTATCCAGAGAGAAATTTCTTAATGTTGCTTTTCCAGCTATACTGAGAAACAATCTGAAAAATCTAACAAGGCTCACTTTCACAAATTTCTCTCCTGAAAATGATATAGTTATTATTACCTGCACCTTATGCTTCAGACAAAATTCAAGAAACATAACTAATCTTGCAAAAATTACGTATTTGGATCATAGGAAAAAGAAGAATTAAGGTTTTCTGTTGATACGTACAAAAGCAAGATCTCCAGTCCCATGATGAATCCTGTCATCTAGGAATCCTGCACCTTCAGGGTGCAAAATGGCCCCTTCAACTAGTCTGGCTTTCCCATCCTTTAGAATTGCTTTTTCTTCTGTCATCCTTAGGCAGATTTATGGAACATTACACAAGTTTGCTAAGGAATCTCTGGTCATATTCTGTTCATTCAGCAACTAGTAAGGTTTATGAAAATGACAAATGAGTAATTTTGCCTCACTCTTCATACAGCTGAACAACAACTAGGAGGGCTTGCAGTATTGCCGAAGGTGAGGAACTAAAAAGGGAAGCAGTTTGGTGCTGTCCCATGGTAGCATGCTATAGGGGTGATGTGTGCAAAGACGTTCAATCTCCTGACAGAAATACCCAACTTCTTGGGCACTGAAAAAGAAGCAGGCAGAGGACTTCAGGTTGCATGGACACTGGTGTAGGGAGAACAGCAAGGAGTCAGCTGACATGGAAGGAGAATGAGACAAAAAGGGAGGAAAAGGGTAGAAAAGATACAGAGATACTTAACTGGAGGATGCACAGGAGCATGGTAAGTGCATGCTTAACTTTTTCAAATAAAAAACCTGAAGAAATTGAAGCACACCAAATTGAAACTTCCTCCCCTACTTCTTAAAGTATTTGTGGCCTGTTGTTCTTGTGCAGTTTTTTAAATGCTGTTTGACTCTTGTTAATGGAAGATGAGTTGTTGTTAAGAGAGGTGAGTTTTCTTCCTGCAAACCTTTCAATGCAAATCAAACTTAAACTACTACTTTCCAATTGAGAGAATAATTCCTCAGTAAAGCCCTTCACAAAATATTTAATGGTGAAAGTAAATTTTATATAAGCTACCTAACACATTCCAATTTTTAAATCTCCTTGAACAAAGTAAAAGAAATCTCTACAAATACTGGGAAATCTGTAAATGATTGATTAAAAGATCTGGCCATATTGTTCCTCATTCCTTGCACATGACAGCGCTCAATTTTGAGGTTTCTCTAGCTGTCAGTAAGTGATCGTGTTGTACGACAAGAAGCCAGTAACAGCAGCAATTGCAAAATATGAGTAACAATTGATATTTCTTACAGATCTGTGCAGAAAAGGATCAAAATCCAAGCAGGTCTAGTGAGTAGAAGGATAACAGTGACTATCAGAACGAATGCTGTCACCATCACAGAAGAGGAAAAAGAAACTGGTGGCTAAATAACTTAATTTCCTCTCAGTTGGAAAAAAAAAAAAAAAAAAGGATGTGGGGAAGAGAAACTGTAAATAAACTTCAAACTGATTCTACTTAACTTGTGGGAAAAAGTGGCTCCATTCAACAGCATGGAAAAACACTGGGAGGTCAGTTAGGAACTTCTTTCAGCAAAGATGAGGGATAGTTAGGAAAGAAGCCCCATTTTTATTCCCAGCCAGAGAACTGCTGCCCACTGGGGAGCAGCTCTGGGTGACAGCAGGTGCTGCTGTCTCCTGAGGCGGCTTCACAGAGAGCCACTGAGGCTCCAAGCCGTCACTAGAGAAAGGCACTCTGATAACGGGCTTATGGCAGCCATGCTGGGTGACTGCTGCTTTAACAGTGATCAAATCTTCTGTGGTCTGGAATATTAGACTTATTTTATGGATATAAGAAGTCAATGTGCCAAAATCTACTTCTTTCTCATCAGGCACAAATTCCATACAACTCCAACTTATCCCTATAGCTTTCTAAATAGAACAATAGATATTTTTCAAAGAGGACAGAATTCTGAAAGCTATTATTGTCCATTGCCCGTAAACCAAGAGGTTGTACAGAAATGACCTCCATTTGGAGCTCAGTGATCTGTGTTTTCCTCCATCTCACTTTGCTGTCACCAGTATTAGCAAGCACAACTGGATTACTGTTGACATAAAACAAGGGCTGCAGCTTTAGTTTAAATAAAAACTATGACATAACTTTTGAGTTTACTGCATAAACTGAAACCTTCTTACTGAGGTTTTATCATTTTTTATCATTCAATTTAAGATGCACATCTCCTTATCAAAGGGAAATCAGACCCTCAGTTACATTTTATTTGAGTAATCAGTTAGCTCTCTGTAGCACTCCAAAACCCCTGAACTTGTATACAATGTCACTGGCAATAGTTTCCAAACTTTCTGCAAATACATCAATTCAAAAAAAAAAAAAAAAAAAAGATAAAATGTACTAAAGCGTCTGCTATTCCTCTACCACCATTTGAAGCAGAAGGGATTGAGGCATGTTCTTTCCAAGTTCGGAATTTTTGTCCAAGAACAAGCTCTACCAAACTTCATTATTTGACTTAACTTTGCCCTTGGAGGTGAATTCCTCTGGTGTTCTTTGTGTTATGCTCCAACACCTGATTTTTGTCATGATAAAAGATGCAGGATACGCATTTTTCACACTAGGAAAGGTTTCTATCTGAGTAAGACTGCAAGATGCAATTTTCTAGTGAACAACGATGGCCTCCAAAGCATTCTGTGTGCATGCCAATATCTCTTTTAGAATCTTAATCAGAAATGTTCAACAATCTTGTAATGGAGATAAAGAACTGAATATTCATCATGTTCTTATCAGACAGGTATTTCATTTTTAAAGTCTGATAATCTTCATTAAAAACTGCTATGGCTAAGAAGCTAAAGCTGTTGACAAAGTACTTAGCTCAAAATCAAGGAAACTAAGTGACTATAGATGAAGATCGTGAAAAATATAAAAGAAAAATTGTCAGAAAAGTATGTAGCATATTTTCAATGTCATATATTTCCTCTGTTGGTATCTTTGAAAGCAATCAAGAACATAAAAAACAAATTACAAGACTTTGTAGAAATACAGCTTTATCTAACCTCTGATCACAGAATATTCCAGTAAAAGAGCACAGAATATCTGCTTTTTATCAAGTGTACCAATATACTTATGCTGAACCTACAACCAAATGCTGAATGATTCTACTGTTAATGTAAGACACTCTTCAGTTGACTGAAAGATTAATTTAGTTTTAATACAAAGTACATCAAAATATATACAAATTTTAGGTGTTAAATACAATGCATCATAGTGAACTGAAAAATAACCTATCAACACTGTAATAACATAATGCGTTTTTAAAGAGATGTGTAACATTTTCTGTACAAACTTTGTCTCAGAATCTGTCAAGTCTTGCTTGTTAAAAACAATGCAATATGCATATATTGCTTAATAAAACAGGAAAAAAGATATGTAATAATGCCAATGCTTTATTTACAGATTACATGCAGCATTAGTTTTTGTCAGTTTCTAAAATTTCCAGTTCCATCCATAAAACATTTTATCTGATTAAAACTTGTAGGCTATTTTCTTAAAATAAAGTATCTGACAACATAAGAGAAATATCTTAAAATTTAGGAGTATAAAAACAAGTTAAATTTCCACAATAACAATGAAACATAACACATGCAGTTCCTTACCTACAAGCAGAAAATATACGTGGTACTTTAAGTCACAAAATAAGCTGGCTAGAGGGCTCCATGAAAGCATCCTGTCCCATACAAAAACCACCTTCTTCTCAGTGCTAAGTCGGAGCTGGGACCAGCACCTGCTGGTTTATTTGCTAGGAAAATCAGCAACGAGTTAACAGGCCCTATCCTGTCCCCAGCCCTGTCTGATTTGAATATGTGTATACACAGAACAAAGGGAGTGGAGCACCTGTTAGATGAGCACCCATCTTCATTGCCTCTGACTTCAACATAACCCTTCCCTAGCAGCCGCAGTAAATATGACAGAGAATGTAATAAATGAGGTGCAGCATAATACAGAGTACCTTGAATTATCAAAAATAAGTGAACACACCCAACACACAGGTTATATAGGTATTAACATCCTTTAGTTACACTGTTTTATAAAAATGACTATGGTGCTAGATGGTTCTGCTCATTCCAAATTAGTATGTAGTATTTGGTACATTAGTATTTAGATTTTCTTTTCTTTCTTTCTTTTTTTTTTTTTTTTTCAGGTGAGAATTTTTCCAGTGATTGCCTCTTCTTTCCTTTTATTTTTTACAGAAAAATATTGAAAAAATACAAAGCTGTGACTAAATTATTATCATTTTCTTCCTTAACACACATGTAACAGGGAAACAATTTCATTCCCCTCTCTGAGCAACTGTAATGTGAAGTGTCCATCAGGAATCACTAACAAAGAGTCCTGTAGTAGCGTGCACAACCCACTAGAGCTGTCGAGTTAGCTGCTGATTACTGTTTATTCTGAGTGAACTTACATCGGTTTAATATTAATATTAATGTATGATTTGGCTTTTGTCCAAGGCTGCCACTCACTGTACAAACCTAATCAGCAGCACACCAGGCAGCCCTCTGCAACTTGCATGTGCAGAAACAGTTTGCAGCAGCAAATATTTGCATCAACAGAGATGGTTTATCCACAGAAAAACACATTTTAAGTTTTCGTTACACAGCATTTATGCTGTTATGAATTAATTCCTGTCTTGTGCAGGACGGATGGCAGCAGGGAATTGATCCCCCTCACTGTGTGCCTGTGCTGGTGCTCGGGGTCCTGCAGAGTGCTAAGCCACTGCTGTAAGGAATGATAATAAGTTTGATTTCTGCTTCACTTAAAAGGAGGTGAAAACGCCCAGACCCTTCCAGAATTTTTACCAGTTCTGTATGACCAAGTGTAATGAATGTTATTTCAGCAGTCCCAGCAGAAATAATGTCATTGCCTGGCACAAGACTGCAGATGAAGAGAGCTCTGTGCACATCCACAAGAGTTCCGGGTACCCCCCTGCCCTGCCTTCCCCAGGGCTGTTGTTTGTAACCTGTTTAATCCACTTCGCTGCAGTCTACATGTATCAAATGGCAATCCTTTATAAAATGAGTTAGAAATGATTATCTACTCAGTTTAATTATGTAATAAAATATTTGTCATAGAGTCCAATTAATTTCTAACTGAAATGAATGGGAGCCTTCTCACTGGGATGAAGTCAGTGCTGGTGTTCTAAATGTCTGATGCAGGTGAAGAAAATAAGTAATAAAAAAAACCCAAACACTAGAAGAACAACTGATTAGCACAGATACATATTTCAAGTCAGTACATCCCCTTATTTACAGGATATGTCCTTGATGTTGTTAATACACTGGCATTTTTTACAGCAAATAGCTCACATCAAGTTATCGCAGACTCACAGAATGGCTTAGGTTGGAAGGAACCTCTAAGCCCACCCATCTGCCACCCATGCCATGGGTAGGGCTGCCCCCACCCAGGGCGCATCCGACCCAACCTGGAGCACCTCCAGGGATGGGGAAGCACAGCTCTGCGTGTCTCGGCCAGGTACCGACACAAGCCCGTTCTGGCCATGCGGAACTGCATCCTCATTTCTTGCATTTCTAGTCTTCTAGCAACTGATTTGAAAGCCTAAATACGTCGTGTTCCAACCCCCAGGGAGACATGTGACGTGCGAGGAAATCCACCCCGGTCCCGAAAGCCGCCGTGGGCAGGACACAGTGTGACGACGGGCTGACGGCAAGCCACGCTTTCGGTGACCCGCTTTAACGGCGCCCTTAAGCAGCAGCGACAGCTCCCACCCTATCCCCTATCTGCGGAATGAACTGACGCCGCATCCCGCCCCGCTCGCTGCGGCCCGCCTCCCTCTCTCTCTCCCTCCCTCCTCCGCCGGGCCGACGGGGTTTGTAGTTTGAGGGCGCCCGGCCGCCCCAGGACTACGGCTCCCAGGGATCCGCGGGCGGGCGCGGTCAGGTGGCGTCCAACATGGCTTCCCCGTGCCGGCCCCGGCCGTAGCGCTGCCGCGGGGTCTGCGGGGCGCCTCGGGGCCGCCATGCAGAAGATCAAGTCGCTGATGACCCGGCAGGTGAGCGGTGCGGGGCCGGGCGCGGCGGAGAGCCGCGTTGGTACGGCTGTCCCTTTCTCGAAGCGTGATTTTGGGGGCGCCGGGCCGCGGCGCTGCGACGTGGCTTTGTCTGTCAGTCGGCGTGTCCGGTGGGAAGGGAGGCGAGGGTTTGGAGCTGCTGGGAGAGCTGTGCGGCGGCACGGGGCGGCTGCGCTGTCCGTCGTGCTCCTGTCAGACCGCCTGGTGCGTAGCCGTGCGTCCGCTTTGCTCTGGGCCTGGGGGCTCCGCCTGAGCTCGCTCTGGGCCCTTTGGCTGCCGAGGGAACTCACCGTGACGCTGCTCCGGGAGCGATGCGCTCACTTCAGCCTTCCCTGGCAGATCTCTGCCCTGAGGGCTTAGTTTGGTTTTGGTTTGGTTGGTTTGTTTTCATTCGGGAGCCATTTAGAGCCCTTTTCTATGTCCAGGTCCTGTCTGCATTCTGTAGTGCTGTGTCCATGGGAGCACTTGTGGGAAGGCTGCCCAACATGGGAATGTTGTGGGCTGAAAATGGTACAGTTTCGGCAATTCTCAGCCTTTGGGAAAGGGTTGAATCCTGTGCAGCATTCAGTGAGGGCAGGTGGAGATGATCTGCCTTTACTGCCTATTTTGGGGGTGTTTGTGGGAGGTTTTGGGTGAAGTATGAGAAGCTGCAACAGATGCTTTGTGCTGCCTGCTACCTGCCTTGAGCTCCAGCTCCGTGGTGATCATCTGCCCTTGCTGGTGGTAACCGGTGGTAACGGTTGGGAGGATGTTGTCAAATGAAGCCCAAGAAAATCTGAAACTCAAAACCAGAATGAGGAGGTTTTGCATACTAGTGGGATGAAACTGTGAAATGTGGTAGCTACCACTAGTGATGGACTTGTAAAGTACACTGTCAGTTTTGGAGAATAAATAAAGACTTTTCTCACTGTAAGCTCGTGTATTGATGTCACAGATCCTTTGCCTTCAGAGAAAGCATTGGTACCCCGGGTGTGAAAGGGACTTATGAGCAATATGCTTAGTATCATAGGGGGAGGATATAGGGAAGCCTGCCTGAATCTCAGGGCTCACGTGAACTGCCTGGGGTCTCAAAGGAAGGCTAGAGTCAGAAACATTTCTGGAACTTGAATGTTCAAGTTCACTTCTGCCTCGAAAGCTTGCAAAAAGTGTGCTAAGAAACTTACTCCGTGTTATTGCCTCATAAAGTTATAAATGTATTGGATGTTCAGCAAAGACATACTTGGCTGGATACAGATGCTTCCTGTAGCTTCTGTTCTACTAGTGCGTATTCTGTCCATGTGATTATGTGGTTTTGAAAGAGTAATAATTTAAAAGAGTTAATGTGGATTATGCATCTTTTTCAGTTTAGTTATACGTATATAAAATGTGTCCTAATAGTTTTACATGGTAAATTGAGAAATATACCATCATACAAAAATAATATAATTATGCCACAGAGTAGGTAGCACTTACCTTGAATTTGATTATTTGATTCCATTAAATCATTAAGCTAGGGAAACAAATTACATTATAGTTTTTGAACGTTTGCATTTTTTAAACATCTGGAAGTTGATAGGAGTAAGTGGATTTAGCTACGGGGATGTTACTGAACAGAATTGTTGCAACATAAAACTGGAAATGCTTAGTTGTTTGAGGAACGTAATTTATACACCAGTGATCTCATTTGAGTTTTTATAGAATAAGCCTTTTGCAATTTATTAAAGGACTTCTAGGTTTATAATCATCATCATACGGCGAGAGTTGTGCAGATTGATTGCAAGATACGTAATCAACATTAACGGACAATTAAAATTCTTTTAAAGGGTCTGAGAAGTCCACAGGAGAGTGTTCATGACCTAAGTCCTATTGAAAACCTCCGGTTTCCTACTAAGGTATGATCCCATCCGCTTCAGTTTTCATTTTTCGTTTTATAATTGTAATAATTTCGTTATATAATTTAAATTATACTGTGGTTTTTTTTTTTTTTTTTTTTTTTGTCCCTGCATCTGCTTTGCTGCTGTCCTTTTTGACGCTTTTTTTCATTCTAAATATCTTTTGAAATATTTTTATGAAAGAATTGAATTGCAAAGTAAAGCAGTGCACCAAATCAAAATGGAGATGTTGTAAAATTTCTTTCTTGGTACTTCGGAGTTGTCCCTCATATAGTTCTAATCTTCATTTTCAGTCTCTTCATGGGTTTGCTGCCATTAAGTTTGTTTCAGAATTTTGTGATTTCCATCTTCAGTATACATCATTAACTTTATATTCTACTGTATTTGTTATAACTTTATAATAATAATGACTTTGTTTTCATTTGTCTCGCTGCTTGAAAGATATCAGCTCTCTGTTATCCCACATCATACTGAACAATCTGTGCGTGGGGGGGCAGTTGCTATAATTTTTGGCCACTCCTTATACCCTATTGGTCTGACCAGATGATTCACAAAACTTGCTGTGGATGATGCTTATTGTTTTCCCCTAATATGGACTTTGCCTTTAACCACAGAGTTATTTAAGTTACTCAGTTGATGTCTTATTTTAGCATTAAAATCCTATATTTCTGTTTCTGTGTAGGTACTTTGTAATATGATGCTTGTGCTGAGGCAGACCAGAAAATCAATGTTATTCTATGTTTAAAAAATCTAATAACTGTCTCTAAATTGGTACATAATATTCTATTAAACAGTGGTCAATGTATTGATTTCAAAGACTCGAGGTATTCAATTGCATTGATGCTGAAAGAACTGCCTCATCTCTGTGGCTCAGATTTCAAAATTCCAGATTCCTACCAGCTACTGAGCATTGAATTTCAGACTGTCTTTCTAGCCAAGTTGACTCTGCAGGTAAAAATAGATGTAGGGTATCTTGGCTGGGTTTCTGTTCTATTACGGTTCGATGTTTTGTGTCTGGTAAGCCTACACTTTGTGTTCTTAGCAATGGGAAAACACATCTCAATAATTTGCAAGTTTTTTCATTAATTTCTGTCAGATTTCTGACAGTTGTATACCATCAACCCTTTGTAACGTGACAACACTATCTTCAGCTGTTTTGCAAACACAATCTCATGAAAATTAGGGATTTTGTGCCTAAAAAGACAAGATTGCAGCAACATTAGAACTTGGAAATTTTTAAAAGTTGTTATCTTGTGTGCTGTAGATAAAACTTTTATATTTTTAGTCTTCTATTGTTTTTTTTTGTCTTTTTCCTTCCTAAATGTTTTAGGTGAGAAGTAACTACTATACTCAAAATTTTTTCTGAATATTCAGATTCTGACTATTCTGAGAGATTTAAGTTAACTTTCTCTTTCTCAAAAAGCTGTATTCAGTGGAACACCTTTGCAGATCGCTGTTTATTTGATAAAAAGAAAAGATGGGGTCAGCTGAATGTTGAGTAAAAATACTGAGTTTTGATCAGTTTAACTCCTGGTTTTGGTCCCAAGCTGTTTGTCAGCTTCAGTTCCAGGCCTTGCCTTTTGGGAGGAAGGATCTATACTGGCATGCCTCCTTCACTTTGCTACAACCTTCATTGTATGATTTTACTTTTCAAATGATAAGACATCAGACGAGACACTGTAAGATATCTTCTACACTGTGGACGTAGATACCTGTTCTTGAAAGCAGGAATTTGTGGTTTGTTTGTGTTTGCTGTGTGCATAACAATACATCCAGGAGATTAGGCTTCAGTACTGCGCGGAATTTGAAAGTCATTGAGCCCTTGGATGTAGGTATTTCTTCTGAACTGAACTTGTGTTTGATGCCATAGCAACATACTGATGTCACAAATCAGAATTACATAATAACTACAGGGTAAAGCAGCTTTGCTGGATGTAAGCTAATCCCTCTCAGTAACTCTTTTATAGCAGTCAACAAGTTTGGTAAAGGGAATTGAAAGATAAAGACAAAAATAAATTCAAAATAAAAAAAGCACAGATACAACTCATATGAAGATTAAATGGAAAATACAGAGCACAGGCAAAGGGATACACTGATGTTGCATTCCCTCAGGAGAAAGCCAGCAAAATTCTTTTTGGTCTTAATATATGAAAGCTGCTTCCTAATAAGCATATGAAAGTGGTGAGGGTAATCCTCTATTTTGTTGGTTGTGTGTGGTGGGGTTTTTTTTCCTTTTTTTTTTTTTTTTCCCCCCTTCTTTTCCTAACCAATGAAATGGTTTGCTACCTGGACCTTTTATTGAATACCCTGAGTGTATGAGATCACATTAACCACTACTCCCAATGGCTTCTGCAACTATGCGGAAAGAATTTTGTTCTGCTTGCATCATATGAAGATGAATCACCAGCTGACTTGTTCAGGTTTCTCTTGTCAAACAGAATCATGCTGCCAACTTGTCACACAGAGCAGTGCATGTAAAATAGTTTAAGTCACTGATATGATCTGTAGATCAGGAAAATATGAGCTGAAAAGCAAATTTTCTCTAAGAAAGAAGAGGTATATCATATATTTTTTTTTGGTTGAGGTACCGTATGTCTTCCATGCCCTGATTGCTCAGGGGAACTGTGGTTATTCTTCTGTTTGCTGAAAATGGTGCGTGTTAAGAATGATACAGAACTGCACTACTGACCTTTGAACCCCTCTGCTGTTCTCATTTTGTTATTCTCCAAGCTGCTAACAGGTTTATTTAGTAGATTCTGTTACAGGGTGTTGAGAGGTATTTAGTACATTTGAATTCAAGTGTATTAATAACAAGGTGACTTTGAATTCCATAATTTCTATATTGAAAATAATCAGCTCATATGCAGTATGTAAAAAGTAGTTGACTTTGTCTTACGGTTGTAAATAACACTTGAAGTTTATTTTTAATGCTTTTCCTATAGTGATATGGCTATAATCCCTGTTGTGGGCTTCTGTTTATATGTATAAAAATAACTTTTACATATTGCCTATTTTGATGGATGCTGGCCAACTGTTGAGCTCATGCTGGAGTTTGGGAAGAGCTTTTCTCTTAATGCAGGTGTTATCTGAGTTCAGAACGGAGGGATATAAATTGACAGCACATTCAGTGTTCTTTTGCTCATGAGGAGAGTAGGGAGGCTGTGTCCAAATGAGTACCGAGCAGATTTGGTCCCTGGCTCTCTTGGTACGGATGCGTCAGCTATCACTCACCTTCAGCTTCTAATTAGGTTAGAAGCTTTTTAGATTTTTTTTCTTTGTCTAAATGGTATCTATTAACACTCCTGATCACAAACTTTTCTCAATGGCTGCTTCCCAAATCTTTCGGTTGATTGTGACAAGAATGCAGATGGCGTTTGCTTCAACTCTGTACCGGTGAGGCTTTGTTAGCAATGTTTTTCATGTTGCAAGCAGTGTAGAACAAAAGAGTGGGAGTGTGACACAGGGAAATAGCTAGGCAAGTGATCTGAAACTTCCTGAACTGCCATTCAGATGAGTCTGCCACGGAATGACTCTTCTGAAATACAGGTCAGGTAATTGCTGTGGGCTCCTAGAACCATGAACTTCTGTTTCCATAGAACAAGAAGGCAAAACACTGTGGGAAGTTTGTGGACGTAAACATTTTTTTTGAAGAAGCAAGGTGCCAGACAGACAGTTCTTTGTTTCCACACCCACACCCTGCCCAGAAACTATCTTTCCCTGTTCTGTATAGGTGGCACTGTGTGAGCCAGCAGGCAGTACTTATGTCCTCCAGAGAAGTGTGTTTGACAGGTTAAGCTGTCATTCTCTGAAAGCGTGGTCCAAAGTACTGGCCAAAAAAAAAAAAAAAAAAGAAAATAATAAATCCTATTTGCACATCACCACAAGTGGTGGGTGTTTTGAGTAGGTAAGGTGTATCCCTGAGCAGAACTTCAGAAAAATGAGTAGCCCTTGTAATAGCATCTTAGCTGGCTGTTTGGAGAGCTGCCACTGCTGGATGTGTGGATGTGTGCATTAATCTGGCCAGCTGGACTGTAGTACTTGTGTCCACTGTGCTGATGAGCTGCTCTTTCTGATCTCCAGTGTATCTGATTCAGTTCAGCAGTGGTGAAATTCTCTGCGGATAATCATCACAGGGTTTCTTCCATCCCAATTATATGTATCTGTGTATGTATGTATATATATACATACAATACACATTTGTATATTTTTCTATTCAGATAACGTCTTGGAACTTCTAAATGCACATCAAACTTAAAGAATTCTGTACTGTTGATTTTTTTTTTTTTTAAATTATTTTTAGAAGGCAGATATTTCAATAGCAATAATCAAAAAAAAATGTTTTGAGGTAGAAAACTGCCTTGAGGGATTTAACTGAGCTTTTCTCTGTGCCTCTGCACAGTGTGCAAATACTCGTTCCACAGTGCAAAATCTGTCCTTCCCTGAGGCCCCCTGAAACTGTGGGCTTCATATGTAGATTGGAAACTTTTTTGTGTATCTGGTTGAAGGGATAAGGAGAAATGGATATCACCAAACAAACTAGCCAAGGGTGTTTGCTTCCTTCAGTGGCGAGAGAAAGGTTTGGCTTTGAGCCTTCAGTTGTCTGAAACTAGTGGAGCATGATGGCTGGAAGCAGCAATTTATCACAGCCTAATGTCTGCTGGCAAATATTGTAATGGATATGGGAGCTTAAGCTTATCCTGGGGAGTAGTTTTCTGTACTGTTCCTCTAGAAAGAGTGAATAAGATAAAGAAAAAATCTGTCTATTTAACAGATGTTTTCCTAGTTAGTGTTTTGGGAAAAAAAAAGATCTTTCTGAGAAAGGATAAAATGGATTTTTGGTAACTTTTTTAGCCATGTAAACCTTAGTTTTATTTTTGTAATGACAAATGTGGTATTCTGCAATGATGAAAGGGTCGCTGGCTAGGTTTCATTGAAATGTTTGTATTAATAACAGCCTTCCAACTGATTATCAAATCAAATGGCTCTAAATCCAGAAGAACATGCATCCCCAATAGCTTTCTTAATGTATGGAGAGGGCTGTCAGTCACCACTGATCTACCTATGGCGTTGATATACCCTGTCACCAATGTGACAAGGTGACCACGCTCTGGAAATCCAAGTGGTTCTAAACACTTCTTGGATTTTGTTTTTGCTTCCTTTTCCTTTTAACAAACCACCGTTCTGAAACTTGCAGCCACTCACCCAGGTGATAAATTAGGTGATTCCATTTGCAGGGCATTAGTGAACAAATTAAGCCAACCCTGCTGCCCATCTTGGATAAATTTTAATTTCAGTTGTTATAGATAAAACTCAATGTACTGTAAAATGTTAAGGCAGTTTGTAAGGGAGCTATTGGTACAGCATAAAGCTGCCATCTGTTAGGAAGCCCAGAAGGGAAAAAAATATTTTTATTTTTATTGTTTTTTATTTCCCTGTGAGAAGTACTTCATAGGAGCAGTTGTGATGCTTTAGGAAGCTCTTTGCTACTCACCCCGTGCCTGCCTCTGTTTGTGCAGAAAAGCATCATCTTGCTCTGTGTTTGAAACTGCACTTTTCCTTGTAAAGTGCATGCATTAATGTTAGTGAGTGATGTGCAAAATAAGGATGGTCGTGACTGTTCAGTAAATTAATCTCAAATCTGCTGCCTCTGAATAGTGAAGTCAGCCCTCCAGTTCTTGGTGATGGAAGTACAAGCACCTTGTCCCACTTTAACAGCTTGTATGTTTGGATCTTAATAGGACGCTTCAGTCTGCTGGATCACTTAATCAGGATTAAATTCCCTTGTCAAGCAATGTGATCAGTATTCTGTCTTGAATTTTATGTTTTTTCCCCTTTTGAGTCTCTCATAAAGGTTTTTCAATCCTTCAGTGGGAACAGGCACTGGAAGAGTACAAGTATTATTTAAAACATCCAGTGCCATAAGATTGTTTGAGTTGGAAGAGACCTTTAATGGCCTAACTCCCCTGCAATGAGCAGGAACACCTACAGCTTGATCAGGTTGCTCAGAGCCCGGTCCAGCCTCACCTTGACTGTCTCAGGGTCAGGTGGGGCATCCACCACCTCTCTGGGTAACCTGTGTCCACCACCCTTATTGTAAAAACTTACGGATGCAGCTGGATTCTTGGGAAAACCTTCCACATGAGATTGTGACAAGAGGGAAGAGAATGCTCATCTTGAACGTTAGCTGTCAAAAAGCCCTTAGTGCATATCTGTTTCAGCTACCCCACTAGCTAGAAAAATCTGAAACGTGTTAAGAAGAAGCCATTGACACAAGCTATTCTTGTACTGAAGGTGTTAGTAACTTTCAAAAAAGTCTTGTTTTGGTAAGTATTGTTCTTTCTAGGATGTGATGTTACATCATGGAAGTCATCTTTTTTTGTTTTATGAAGGAGGAGCTCAGAGAATCATGGGAAGAACCAACTGATCCTCAAGCTCAGCAAGAAATAATTAATAGCATTGAAGAAGTTTATTTTTCCAATGATGCCTTTGATATTGTGAAGTATGAATTAGAGGTGAGTTATTTTTGTAAAAGAAAAAGCAATAATGTAACTAAAAATGAGAGTCAAAAGTCAGCTTCTGTCAGTGATGCACTTCCATGCAAAACTGGTTGGTTTTGGTTTTGTTTCCTCTCCCTGCCCCTGAATCTTCTTGCAGTTGTATGGAGCTTCTAGCATATGATATTAGTATAGAGTTTCTTCTTTTAATGTGATACAATTAATATCAAGCTTGTTGTTCTGACTTTTATGCTACTTTAAGCTACTTTGAAGAAGGCCATATAGTTGGAGGAAAAAACATCTGTTCTATTTTTTTTTTTAAGCAGCCTGAATTAACAGACACAAGTCATTTCAATGACTTGAGGCTTGTGTATGTGTATATATGACTTAAAACAGGGTAATTATGATATTATAGTCTTTAAAACTGATTTCAGTATTCCTAATTTGAATACAAATTAGATTGCAGAAGCAGTAAGAAAGTTTCCTAAATAAAATTGTTTGATTAGTTAATGCTGCATGTGTATTTTGTGTACTTTAATTTCTCACTGAATTTTATTTGTTGTTTGTGCACAGAGGCTTCCTCCTGTACTTAGTCTTCAAGAACTGGAAGAATATAGAGACAAACTAAAACAACAGCAAGCTGCTGTAAGTAAAGCTGTTTTGTGTATTGCCAGGCAGATTTTTACATTGTTTATGACTGCAGCTAGAAGTGTAACTGAATGTGTTTTGATTTCTTAAACCTGCTAGATAATGAGTGGTTGTTTTTTTTTTTTTTTTTTTTTTTGAATTTTGTTATGTTCTTTTATAAGCGAAAATCATACCAGTAGATCATATAGTCATAGGAAATAATGTAAGTAAATCATAGTGATAAGTACTGTAATGAGGATCAAACTGTGTAATGATTTCTTTAGAAATTTTGTTTTCAGGGTGTTCAGTTTTGCAGTATATTGGAAGAAATAGCATAGCATTTAATAGTGTTGTATTGTCTCTTTTTGAGGGATATTTGGCAACATAAAATATTGAAAAACATCTATTTTCTTAGACTTTGTATTCTCATTTTTTATTTGCTTTTTTTTTTTTTTTAATTGCCTGTGAGGGTGTCCAGTGAATGCTATATAAACTTACTATGAAATAATGAATTTATGTGGAAGTAAGAGCTGCAGCTTCTGACAGATACTTGTTATATTTCAGGCTTTTATAATTTTATTTTTACTCTCTATTAATAACTGAGTAATTGCTCTGAAAGATTAATAATATCAAATAGGAAATGAATGTACTACCTATGGCATTTGACAAATAAAATAACAGTATTAATCCTGATTTGTGTCTTTAAATGAATGAAATGTACAGAACAAAAATACTGAACCATTTACAACACAGAACAAAAAAATTATTTTATCCTACAACTCTGTACCAGTGTGGCTTTTCCTAGAAAAAAAGGTATGAAATTTTATGAAGTATTAGAAAGAAGTGGGCCAATGAATATTTCATGATCATCTTCACCAAGAGATGTACTCATTTATTTTAGCTGTTTGGGAGTAAAAGTCTAAGAGGACATCTGCTGGTTGACCTAGTTTTGCAAGGAGATACATTCAAGGCTGAGAGGCAACTGCAAAGGAATATGCTGAATAGTCTCAATACTTGATATCAATGTCTTACCATTCTTCACGTACAGTGAGAAGCAGCTAAGAGTATTTTCAGTGCATGTCTGTGTCTGAGAAGCAAACTGGAACATACATGTAGAAGAGAACTGAGCATAAGTTTGGCTCGTGTGGCTCATATGTGTTTTTCTAGCTTATTAGTTACAGGACTCTGTTGACATATCAAACAGTAACTCTGCTTTTGAAAAATAATAAACTCTGTCTTTTTCATTTCAGTGGCTGAATCTGTAGCTGGCATAGGAATTTACTACAGTGATTTAGATTCAAACTTCTACGTTTCTATAACACAAAATATTACTGTTACTTTCTGCTTTAGCACTGTTTATCTTGGTCATGCCTTTGTTTTAGGGGTCACTATAGACTCCAGACTTTCTACTGGAAAGAATTTTCCATTCCACTGAGAAGATACCAAGCCACTCGATTCTTCTGTAATGTGTGTGTTGTGACAGCTTTTATTTGAGCAGCTTTTATTTGGGTACAGATAATTTGAATTAGAAGGCTTTTTTTTCTGCTATGTATCTGTTTGACTTCATTTTAATTAAGTCTGATATCCATAACTTTTTTTTTTTTTTTTTTTTTTAAATTTAGGAGACAAAATATTTAAGCCTGATGAAATCTTTTCTTGCAGTCCTACCCCACAAGGAGCAGTTCTTTTGCTGTTCTGCAAAACAAAGCTATATTTCTTTTATTGAGCAACTGAGTTGAAAACCATTTGCTGATCCTGACCATATTTTAATGTGGAAGAGGGAAAGCATCCTCTTCTCCAGATTGCCAGCTGATGGTATCAGTGTTCTTTGAAAACCCTTTGTATGCAGGTGTTCTTCCAAAAGATGGGAACTGACATGGTGGAGCCACTCTAAGTTTGTTACAGAAATACTATACTGTGAAGATCCCAATCTCACACTGTGCTGGTATAACCAATTTATAATCTCTGCTGCATATGTTTATATTCAAAACCGAAGAACCTCCTATTCTCTTTTTCCCACAAGTTCATTGGGGCTGATAATCAGAGTTGGTTTTATTTTATTTTTGTTTCTGGAAGTATTGGTCCCGGGGAAGAATTAGAGCAATACAGATAATTTATTTTTGTGTTTGAAGCTGTTTAATAATACTATATCTGCCAGAAACAAAAGCATGTTTGTGGCTTTCTTAGATCTCTGTAGTAGAAGTTTAATTTATTTTTTGCTCTAAAAATAGCGTAAACAGAATGGAAGCAGCTGTAGTGTTCCATATAATTTCTCTTTTTTATTTTAGCATGTTAAGAAGCAGAGACCATTTGTTCCTATTACTTTACTGTGGCTACTTTATTGAGATTGTTGTTTATCACAGGTAATATTCTTGTTTTTAAGGTATCTAAGAAAGTTGCAGACTTGATTCTTGAAAAACAACCCGCATACGTTCAGGTAAGGCAACAGCCACTTTTTAACAGTAAACCACACAATTTAGTTACTGTTAGAATACTGCCCTTGTTTCTGTGCAGCTTAAATATAGTACTGGCTTAGAAGAGACTGGGTTAGCTAGTGAAGGGATCAGCCTGGTTGCCTCTTCTGCAGTAGCTGGAGGAAAAATAAGAAAAATTGCAAGGGTAGTATTATTTCACCTTTAGATAAAAAGGTGTGGTGGGATTTTATTGCAGAAAAAAGCTGGGTAGTGCTTTAATGACTGAGTGCTCAGAAAGTAGCGTGGATTTGAGCAGAAAAAGATCATTTTGATTTTAAACTTTGCTGGTAAACTTTGTTGCACACTTTTGGAATCGATAATGTTGTTGAGCCATTGCTATTACTCCTGTAGTTAGCAGCTACTTTTTGACATCTCCTAAGCATAGCAGCAGTGTGGAGGTTCTTGCATTTCACTGTATAATGTTTAAATTCTTATATCAACAACATCTGAGTGAGATGCACAAAGGGATGATTATAAATCCATTGTGCCAATAAAAGTCTTTTAAAAACATTTCTCAAATATTTACCTGATCAAGTCAATATTTACCTGATTAATAATCCTGTGTTATGTGTGGTCACAGGTTTCCACAGAGTTATTCTTGTCAGTAGACTTACCAGAGATTTCTGGTGGGCACTATGAGGTTCTCCCTCACCTTCCTGCTGATTCATAAAGCGGTGCTGCGGGTACTTGGTAATGGCAACACCAATTCCCACTCAAGTGACAGTAATGAGTTCTTAGATAGAGCAAAGGTGTAATTATCAGTCCTGTGGACGTGTTGATTCGACTGTGCAAAGGAAAGTGAGGGGAAGTCATGGTTTGCACCCCTCTTTCCATAGATGTCCTGATCTAGCAGCCACATCTGTGGAGTGTGAGGCGTGGCACAGGCACAAGGCATAATAGTTTAGTTGCTGTCTTGAAAGGAGAGGCTTGCTTTAGGGAAACAGCAGTGTCTCTGAGATAAGGGAAAAAGATGTTGAGCCCTTGCTGCTCAACTGAAGGCTCCTTTTCCATGGACCATTAGGCTGCATTGTTTCCTTGTACCTCTCTAACTATGTTCAGATGAAAAATATTACAGAACCTTGTAGAAGGGAAGACTGGACTTCTGGCATCTTAATGCAAATGAATTCATGTGCTTATCTCCCTGATCACTTTGGTGTGGTGCATTCTATTCATTTTATATAAAGTTTCCTATGCTGAATGTAAAGTATATAAATGTAGAAGTTCTCACTGCAGTGAAAGTATATTTCAAGTATATTTCTTCAAAGAATTGCATTTTAAAAGAATTTGTTCTAATGTTTGTTTGTTTAATATTACATTCTAGCTCTGAGCACATATAACATGATGAAATAAGTAATATATAAACTAAATCTAAATTGTTATTATTACATCTCAAGATAGAATCATGGCATCAGCAAGATTGGAAAAGACCTCCAAGATCATCCAGTCCAACTGTCCACCTACCACCAATATTTCCCCACTAAACTGTGCTCCTCAGCACAACATCTAAGTGTTTCTTGAATACCTGCAGAGACGGTGACTCCACCACCTCCCTAGGCAGCCCATTCCAGCGCCTCACCATTCTTTTGGAGAAGAAATTTTTCCGGATATCTAACCTGAACCTCTCCTGGTGCAGCTTAAGGCCATTCCCTCTAGTTCTGTCAAATGGATAAAGATACTAGTTGCTAATCGTTGCTGGTTTGTAGCACAACTTGTATGTTTGTTTCACCTGTAGTCTCTTTGTCTCTTTGTAGGAACTGGAACGTGTTACATCATTGCAGAATGGCCTTCAGTTAGCAGCTGTTATTTGTGCAGATGGAAGAAGGTATCTTGCTTAATAGCAGAAACTGAGAGGGGAAAAAGGGATTTAAGAAGACATTTATAAATCCAGGAGGTTGCTTACTATTATTATTTGTAGTGTGTGTGCTGGATGGAATTGGCAATAGTAGTTCAAAATACTAAAACAAATACCAGTTGCTTTCTGTCTTGCATCTTTTGCTGTAAGGGGCGTTGTGTTTAAGCAGATATCTTTAGAGATGCACCACTGATTCACACACAAATTCTGCTGAAGAGATAAGGTATCTTCTTACTAGTCTGTTGGTATTATCTCAATTTCAGCGTTTCCCTACCGTACGGTCTGTTACTTTGTACATATTTTGTAGCTCTGACGGTGATATACGTGGGAGCATTTATTTAAAAGAAGCCTTACTTTATGCATCATTGAAGTTTGTCGTTTCATTGTTAATTTACGCAGGCACCTGAATATTGCAAAGGAAGGCTTCACACAAACCAGTTTGGGACTTCTTGCAAACCAGAGGAAAAGGCAGTTGCTTATTGGACTACTGAAGTCTCTGAGGACAATAAAAACACTGGTATGCGCAGGGTTTTTTTTCCCAATTAATAGCAGAACATTTTTTGTACATTCCTTTGTAGTTATCAGTGTTTTCTTTTTCTTTTCAGCAAAGAACTGATGTGCGTTTAAGTGAGATGCTGGAGGTAAGTCTCTGCCAGACTTCTGTATCTTGAAGCTATTCTAAATCATCTTCTCTTAGTCTTCTTAATTTTATCCCTTCTTCCTTCATCTTATGAACAGGATATGATGGGTCTTTGTGGTGGAATAGTGTATTTCTTTTTATTTAGTGGCTTAATGTTTTAATAGTGAGTTATATAAAACGTTTAGTCCATAGGCTGTGGCACTGAAGATTCTACTGATAAAATGTACGTATGCTACCCAAAATGTAGGAGATAATGTGCAGGGTGAAAGTAAGATCTTGTCGTTAGGTTTTTAAGTTGTATGAAAGCTTGACAAGTTTATTGATGGCTATATTTTAATAATGTAATGTAAGAATTTTGACTTGTAGATTGCTGAATATTTATAACTGATGTCAGATCAGATGGAACATCATTGTGATAATCCCTAGTTACTCAATTTAGAGATGTAATCTTACTAGTTTTTAGTCTTTAGATTCTTAAATCCCATCTTGGGTAACATACGTAGTCTCTCACTTTGTTACTCTTTACCAAGCAAGATATATTAATTCTTAGCATTCCTTTTTTTTTTTTTTTTTTAATAGAAAAACTTGATCTACATTGTAATGCTGCTGCTAAAGTAGTGTCATTTCAGAAATTCCTTTATGGTAATAGCTGAATATAAATTGCCCTTGTGCTTTTGATCTTCAATCACTGAATCTGAAAATTCAGTAACAGCTTTGCATTTGAACTCTCTGAAGCACATGATATAATGGATATAATTGGGAAAAAAACAGGAAAGCTCTTAGAAATTGAAGGGGATTTTACTTCCTCCAAGATTCTAATAAAATACAAAACCAGTATTTACGGCCAAGACACTGTTGGCAAGAACTTGTGGTTGTACATTCTTGTGCGTGTAACTTTGTTTTGTGTTATCATATTCTTCTTGCTTGATTTGATTGGATATTTTTGTTATAAATTAGGGCAACTTTTTTTTTCCTTCCCCTAAAGTATGCTTTGTTTGTCCTAGATTTTCTGTTTTGAACCTATTGTCTACAATTCATTTTTCATTACTTATTGAATGTATCAGACTAAATAGAAAGTGTTTATTTTGCATAATACTGGAGTGTCTCCCATATGTCTTTGTTGGTTTTGTAGGCTGCAGCCTAATAGTACTTGAATTTACCTCTTCCCCTGCTCATAAATGGATTGTGTTGTATTAACTAAGGTTTGAAAATTAAATGGAAAATTGTTTGTTGTTTTTTATTGAGAGCTTTCTGATACATTTTCTTGAATCTGTAGGTAAAAAGCAAGTCATTTGCATAAGAACACAAGATGTGCAATATTTTTAAATGTTGCTAACACCTGATGTTGCCTGCTTATAATTCTGAATGGCTTGCATATTAATTTCTACAGTAGACCCTCAATCATTTTCTGTAACTTTATACTATACAAATGCAAGAGGTGAAATATTTTGGTCTTTATGTTTATACATGAGCTTTTAAGGATGTTGTGATGTTTGCTTCCAAAGCCAAATTAGCTTTCTGTTCCATTTTATCCCAAGGAAGAGGACTATCCAGGAGCTATTCAACTGTGTTTGGAATGCCAGAAAGCTGCCAGCACTTTCAAACACTACAGTTGTATAAGGTGAGGTGACACTGCTGATCTCACCTTCTGGATAATATTTGTAAATGATACAAGGGAGTGATGATTATTCCTCATTCTCTAAAGCAATTTTGATTTAAACTTAATTTTCTTCTTAGAAAAGTAAAGTTGAAGGATTTATGAAAGTATGAAGACCCTCAGTGGTGTTGTTCCCTTATACCACTACTAACAAATCTCTACTAACACTATATAACCTCTGCTTGGTCTGTGTCATTGTTTTCTAACTGTTGTAGTATGTTGGCAGGTAAAGTTTTGGCTAAGAGTGAGTTATGACTGTGCCACAGTTTGCAGGATAATTCTTTGTAAGGAAACTTATAGTCTGGAATTAATTAACCTTCAGTAAGATGATTTTGGATGGGCAACTTACCGTGAGTCTTGGTGATGAAATTAGCTAATGTACAACTTTGTGCCATTGAGGAGAAATTGCTTTCAGACCTGAAACTAATCAATATGTCTACAATTTCTAATTTAGAAATACTTCCTTTTTGTTTGTAATGAAACAGAAAAAATGATTGGCTGTTCTATAAATGTATGATTTGTTGCAACTTCAGAGTAATTACCCATAATGACTGATTTTAGTTTAGGTCTGCTTTTGAGGTGTGATGGTTTTTGAGGTGTGGTTGTTCAAAGCCAGGCTGAATGGGGCTTTGAGCAACCTGCTCTAGAGGGAGGTGTCCCTGCCTACAGCTCGGGGCTGGGACTAGATGATCTTAAAGGTCCTTACCAACTCAAACCATTCTACGGTTCTAAGAATTTAGAGATGAAAAAATTGTATGAGGTTGGAAATTCTGCCCAGAAATAAGACTCTCCCTGTTCTTTATTTTGAAAAACTCCTTCTTGTTTAGTTCTATAAAACTTGTGGATGTAAGTTGACTATTCAGTCAACATTTGCTAATGTTACTAGACAAAATTTTTATTTAAAAATATAAGTCAAAGTCTTCTGTTTTCTGCTTGTTGATGAGTTTCAATGGGAGTAGACTCCCTTGAAAAACACTTAGAAAGATGGACTGTCAGACAATAGGGCCACTCTATCTATTGCTTTTGTGTCTAAACATTCCATTATATCACAGTAGATGTACTTTCTAGAAATGTGCTGAATCTGATTTGTATGAATGAGGATGCAAAAAACACTTTTAATACAAGTTCTAATTCAGGATTCATTTCATTCACAAAGTCTTTATTATCATAGTAAGGCTTTCATAATAATCATGTAGCCATTGTATCTGAGGTTAATAATTGTGGCTTAAAATATGTAAGCTTTTAGCTGGACTCTGCATTTGTATATTTTCAGTTCAGTACTTGATCAAAGTTAGATTTCTTCTGGAATCTTGGGATTGCACGTCCTTCTCTAAAATTGCCAACATAAATATTCTTGCAAACACTTGTCTCTATTTTTACTTAGTTGAATAAATAAGCTATGAGCATGTGTATTTAAAGTTAGTGCTTTATAGAGCTTGAATGGAAAGACAGCGCTGTTACAGAGTTTGTACTAAGTGGTATTGGTAAGAAATCAAGAAAACCTTGATTGCATTTCATGCATTCCTCCCCATATTTCTTTCCCAAAAGAAAGGAGACATACATCATTCCAAAATGGTTCAGATCTTTGGATGTTTGCTGAGATTTGTGACATTTAGGCTTCTGATGTGCCCAAACGTCCTGCTTTGGCAGGTGATTGCAAATAGAGGCTTACCTCACATTAGGAGTGTGGCATAGTGGAAATAAGGAATGAGTTTTTATGAGGATCTGTGCTGGTATACAGCTGAAATTAGTCAGATGTGGACAACTGCAACAAGTGGGAATTGGTTTCAGGACAGCCCTATAGTGCAGTAGTGGAACAAGTTCTCTGTGTGTGAGCATGTAAGTTGCCTGGTGGAGGTGGAAAATTATAACTACATCAAAGATGCAGACAGATAAGATAAATGTTGGATTAGCAGCAGCATGCTCATGACATTTATTTGAAAGGAATCAGTGTTGTGTTTATGTGATGCCCTCTACTGTTAGGGGCTTTGTGAATTTTTCGTAGGACTCTAAACCAGTACAGCTGCTTAATTTGTTCTGACTACCTCTGCTTTAAACTGCATTTACTACGTCAGCACTTTCTGCGTTTCAGACATGTTAATGTCAGCATGTAAAGCAATTACATTTTTGTACACTGGGAGGGTTTTGTGCTGTACCTAGTTCTAAAGCAGGAGTGTTTCTGTGCAAAAAGCAGGATTCTTACGCTTGTTCTAATTTCTTTTTGCTAGGTAAAAGAACTAGAGTGTAGTAAGCATTCCTGAACTCCAGCAGAATATGATGTGAAATTGTTGTGAAGGCTTTTCTGTTTGGAAACTTGTTGCTTAAGGATAAACAACAAAGAATGATTGGCTGCTTGATTTTTAGTGTTTAATGCTGACCTTTTCTCACATTTTATTTATTTATTTATTCTTATTTAGACCTTTCTTTGGAAGGTATTCTTTCCAGGTTAGTTAACAACTAAAAATGGAGGGATGATGGGCATATCATGTAAGGGGAGAGAACTAGGGAAGGAAGCTAGAATCTTTTGATAGTTAATGTAGGCCTTTAGGAAAAGATACAGAACATAGAAGTAAGTTGCCTTAAGTTAGGTAAGGTGATTATCCCATCAAAGCTCTGTGCTTTCTGTGCTGGAGAGGATATCCTGCCTATTTCTTCTTGAAGCTCCCAAACAAAAACATGTTCACTACTTTTTGTGTCTTATTTTTTTCAGCTGGTGTTCCAAAATTTTAAAAGTGAATTTTTGGAAGGGAACAGTTTTGCCTTCCTTGTCCAAAATGGATTAACTTATGGTAGCTGTTTTTGTTAATCTTTCTATACCACATTCAGCTCAGACAGGTGAACTGATGGTCTTAAAAAGATTTTCTGACAGTTACGTAAGCTTAGGTTCTGACTTTTTCTTTAAATTTAAATAAACATTTTTGCTTTAATGCCTCTATAAAGGATTCCTGACAGTGAGAGAAATTTATTATACCACAGATTGCAAAGACTTGACAGCCTCGATCTTTTTGCTTATCTTCTGTTAGATACCTGAGTGCTGAATTGAAACGTATAGAGCACAAGTTTCTGTGGGTTTGGAAATATCTTTGAATACTTGGATAAATCCAAGCAGACGATCTTTTAACACTGTTGTGTTATAAACCAAGGAAAATGTGCTTCTATAACAGATAATTTTGTTTGAAGTATTAAGAGTACTGCAGTGTTGGTATGATCAGTAGTTTGATTTCAAACATTATTTTTTCTTTCATTAATAGTGAGCTGAATTCAAAACTGCAAGATACTTTGGAACAAATAGAGGTAAGAATGAATGTGTTGGTTTAGTACGTATTAGTAGTTAACCTCCAAATATTAACTTATTTAGCATTAGATATTTCTAATGCACTGCCTTTAGCAATTACTGAATGTGCATATTTTTTCAAGTGTGGTGATTGGAATGCTATAGTCATTGCTATTCCCATAGCCTTTTCTGCTGAAATATACATAAATGCTTTATAATATGGTATCAAATTTATGAGCCCAGCTTGCTAATTGTGCCAACATTAAGTGGTAAAGCAATCCAATAAAATAGACATGTATATTTGAAGTACTAGAGCAAAGATATGCTCCACGTGTGATAAAGATGCACGGTGGTTTACTGCTGTGAATTTAGTCTTACAAAGTAGTGAAAAGTAACCATGAGCAGCATACCAATAATAGGTTTGGATAAGCTACATGAGAAATGAATTCCACTAGAAACTGCAGAGGTCAGTGAACGGGAAGCTGATGTGTAGGGCTGGTATTAAGCCATAGCAAATATGATTTGAATAGCTGGGAGAGATATGACTAAGATCAGTTGAATGAATAAAAGTATATAGGAAGTAAAGAATCCTGTGGTTTCTCTTTGCAAGAACAAACTACGATGTAATATCCTTAATTGATAAGAACTTTGAAGTCAGAAAATATTAAATCTGTGTAATAGGTTGCAATTTGAGAATAAGAAGTCTATAGTTGTATTGTTTGAGCTGAAATGCTTATAAAATACTTTCTTTTTATATTTTCAGTACTAGGTGTTTCTTAGAAGTGGTAGCTGACCAATTTAAAATCTCAGCTCCCCCATATTGGGTTGCTAAACCTTACAAAGTAATGTACTTCTTGCTGTACTTGTTTTTGGAAATGGTGGAGCCATTTGCCTGGCAGAAATTTCAGACTGAAGTGGTGTGTTTGGCAATAGATAACATTTTAGCACCTGAAAATAGTCCAGTCTTGTCTGTTTTACATAGTTATCAGTAGTTAAATACACTTATTTTCCTCATTTGTTGTTTGATATACTCAGCTTGATGTTTAATACATTGTTTTGCCTTCCTTTACATAGGAACAATTGGACGTAGCACTCTCCAAGATATGTAAGAACTTTGATATCAATCATTATACAAAGGTTCAACAGGCTTACAGGCTGCTTGGGAAAACACAGGTTAGTGTTTGTGTTGTGAGTAAGCTGTAAAAACTGGTGGTGGAAGAGTGTGAAGATTTGAGTACTGTGATGGAAATTTCTTCTAATGTTGATCAGTCTTGCTGTATATATTTACAAAGGCTCAGATATATTAATGGAATTGCTAAAGGTACACCAAGCAACACTGTAACACGTAAGATTTGGGACATGGTATAACTCTAATAAATCAATATTTCACCTCCTTATGTGATGCTTTATGCATTATTAATTATACCTGGACATGTGAGTGCTATTTTCTTTTAATATACTGAGCTTTGTACAGCCTGCACCTTGTTATGTATGCATTCCTGCTTTATATTGTACTTGAATGTGATGGAAATAAAAATGTGAGATTTTTTTTTTTTTTTTTTTGGCAACAAGAAATGAAATAAGGTATGAAAGGAGGAAGCCCTGCAGGCAGTTCTCATCAGTGATCAGTTTTCATAACACAGTGACGTTAAACATGGTGGTGCCAGTGTAGTTTAGAGATTCCCTCAGGAAGCATTAGCTGCTGACAGTCACATCAGAGTGTCTGTCTCCTGCTAAAGTCAGAACAAGAACGCCATTCTGTTATGAGTTGTTGTTTTTTTTTTTTTTTTCCCTTTTTTCCTTTTTTAAAGCTTATTCCCAATATTCAGGACAAGGGCTGGCATTAGGATGCCTTTTTTGGTTTTGTCTTCAAATTTTTTATTCATTTATTTTCCTTTCTAATTAGAAACCTTATAGCAAAGTTGGGTTCCTACTGTGATAAACTACTGTGATAAAGTATAAGATATAAACTATCACTAACTGTGATAACAGTATAGTTTTGCAATAGAATAGAAATAAATTTATTTTCCCCTTCTTTAACAATGTGCAGAATTTTTGGAATGGCTAAAGACTGTAACTTGAAGTCAAGGAGAGAAGATTAATTAGACTTTTCCTTTTTAGTGCTTTGTATTCAATTTCTTTCTTTACACAATGAGAAACATTAAAAGCAGACATTCACTGCTTCAGTCTAGTGCATGGTATGGTGAGAAAGGCAGATTTCTTTTGGAGAGGAATGAAGTTTCTGAGCAAGACGTAGGAGCAAAAGAGTGATTGTTTGTGATCAGATAGAAGCAGAATTGCTTATTAATTTCCTGCGTCACTACAGAACTTCTTGATTCTGGTCAATAGCTAACAATGTCAGATGGCAAGTACCAAAACTGAACATTCTCAGATCCACAGGATCTGATAACTTCCATTCTGGCATGTAAAATAGTTTTTTCCATCAGTTCTCTCATATCATATGTAATTATTATTAGAGTATCTTGAAACAGGAAGAAAATAAATTGTCTGAAATGGACTAATATTGTGTACAGCTTCTTAACATAGGGCAAGTGGGATAATTATGAAACAGCTTGACCTAAAACCCAAGCATGGTTATGGAAAAACATGTTGTACATGTTTTAGTACATGGGCTGATACTTTTTGTTTTCTGGAAAAAGTAAGTTCTTTAAGAGCAAATTTTATTCTTTGCTTATATTACAAGGAAGGATTTGGTAAGGAGAAATGTTTTGATATGACTTACAGGCTTTCTGCCTGTTGCTGTTCTCTACATTGTATTCTAAAAGGAAGAACTCAGTGTACCAAGCAGATAAACGCAGCACTTTGGTTGTGATTTTAGTTTTATTAATTGCAAAGGCATTATTATTCTTGTAGCTGGAAGTGTTTCCAGTGGGGAAAAAAAAACAATCTCAGCCCATTGTTTTTAAACAAATTGGTCAATGATTATTTGATTTTTTTTTTTTTGCTTTTCCTTTTCTTTCAGACAGCAATGGACCAATTGCACATGCACTTCACTCAAGCTATTCACAACACTGTGTTTCAAGTAGTGCTTGGATATGTGGAGCTTTGTGCAGGAAACACAGACACCAAGTTTCAGAAGTTACAATACAAAGACCTCTGTACAGTATGTAGTTCTTGCATAAATATGTACTTTTTAATCTAAAATTTTCCTCTGCTGTAAGTTTCCCATATCTAAGTGAGTACTCAGTTATAATAGCTGTGGGGTTGTTTTAATAATTTCTTTATACGAATCGTAGCCTAACTGAGAGATTGTTTGTTTTGAACTTAATGTTGATTTTGATGGAATTGAATCTTAGTACTTTGGTATTAATGTACACATCACCTGAATAAATGCAAAAAAAGTAAACAACAGGATACAAACAGGAGGCTAACACTTCAAAACTCCTATGTTTTCTTCACAGCAAGCGAGACGATTGTGATTTTTGCATTTCCCACTCAGATGAGCAATTTTACTCTTTTCTTTACGTAGAGCCATTCTTAAATAAATTCCTTTACCTGAAAATCTGATCTTAGAAATTTCTACTACATACTTAACAGTTTCACGGATTTGATGCTCTTCACCTAATGAATATCTTAAATCACAATTGGCTCTTTGGAGCAGAGTGGCTCAGTGATGTAGGTCAGCTGTCACCTGTGTTATCTGTTTTTACCTGCTTGAGTTATACAGTACTGGATCCAATGGACCATCAGCCAGAATGGCTACTGCGTAATGCTGAAGTCTGAATACATTGTTGAACTGAAGCAGTGCCCCTATATTGCAGGGATGGCTGCAGCTATTTTTCATAATGAGACATCCTCATCATTAGATTGTACAGCTTCACTTCTGTATTTACTTTGCTGTTCTATGAATGTGAGAAGGATGATTATCTCAGTCAGTTAAAAAAAAAAAAGGCAGTAAGAAATAAACTTTGCACTTCTAGTCAATGTTTAATCCACTGACTAACGTCAGGCATTTGTCACTCTCCAATACTTTGATATACATCAAGGACTGTATCTGCTTGAATATAGAGGTGTCAGCATGGTTTATTTTGCCTCTGCAAATGATGAATGTGACTGGTAACAGTTTCACAATATTATTTTTTATAGCATATTACATCAGACAGCTACATTCCATGCCTTGCTGATCTCTGCAAAGCCCTTTGGGAAGTCATGCTCAGCTATTACCGAACAATGCAGTGGCATGAGAATCATGATCAAGATGAGGCAGCAACTGCATCTTCTGGTAAGAAATAATTCTGGAAACAACTTCTGATACTTGGAAATAACTTTTCTTGTGCTCAAGTAATTAATTGTTATTCAGGTACCTTTGTAATCTTGGCTTACTGTCCCTCAATGTTATAATTCATAGTGAGCAGAAAGGACTTAAATATTCACTGAATTTTTGTAGTCTTCAGCATAACCTCTTTTAAAATAAATATGTGTATGTTCCATTATGCAGTTATAACAGTTTTATTTTAAGTAGTATTTGTTGTTTGCTCAGAAATCAGCTATGGTAGATGAATATAAAATCTGAGCAGTTTTTCCTTTAATATGAGATGGGCATGTAATTTTAGATTTTTTTTTATCAGTGTTAAAATGTTCTCTGCATATTAAACTTAGTAGACTGGGATATTGCATTAAGTACTAGGAAAGGGGTCTGAATGAATCTATTGAAAGCAGCCGTTGTAATTTTCAGGAAAAATAATTTTTTAAATGTTGCTTGTCATCTCTATTATTGAAACTTATTATAAGGTATAGGCACAGCTGACACTCTTGATACCCTCACAGGAAAAGGCCATAATTTTATCATACAGTATTATTTTGTTTTTGTTTTATTGTTGTTCCAGTTTGTGTTTTTAGGACAGAAACACAAAACCTTAATCTGTCTTTTCAGTCTTTCTGGGTACATTTTGCTGGACATATATTAATATAAAATATCTAAGAACAGACTTTTTCTATTTCTCTACTTGAGTTCAACACACTGCTTTTTTTTGGCAGTGTGACATTTACAGTATTGAGATTTATGCAAAACTGTTATTTATCTGAATGAGGTGTCTTTCTGGTCTGCACATAGAAGAAAACACTTCTGTCAAAGGGCAAGGAGTGTAGATTGCTTCTGCAATTACTCTGCCTTGCCTGATTTACATAAAACTTGTATTGTTTACGTTGGACTGAGTGAAAAGAAAAAAATAAATTAGAACTGGATGTGAAGAATAAGTGTTGGAAGACTGTGCTTCCTAGAGTACGTTTGTAATTCAGTATTTCTTTCAAAAATTGGATTTATTACAGATTTTAAGCCTTAAAAAGAATGAAATTTAACTAATATTGTCTTCTTATTTTAAATGTAGAAAAAGCATAATCTAAATATTTGTAATGTAAATTGCAAGGAGTGTGATATAATGTAAATACAAGACAGTATCGTTCTTGTATGGAATCTGATGTGTATTTTTAAAAACTTTTTTCAAATGAAACTTTTCTATGTATTTCAGAATTAAATTTCAGAATTGAAATGTTTCATTTTGAGATGCACCTTGTGAGGGAAGATTCTGAACTTTTGAATGCATTGCACCTTCTCAATAATCTTTACTTTAAAATAAGTTTTGAAAGACTCATCTCCTTTTGTTTTGATTTTGTCACCTTTGAAGTGCTAAATAAAGCAGATGTTATGAAGAGCTTACTACAAAGAAATGTTCTTGTAGTAGACTACTTTCTCAGCTCCATGTGTAACTTTAAAAATAGTTCCTCTTAGTGTGTTTGCTTTTGGTACTCCAAAAGAAAGAAAATTATTTGTACTACAAAATGTTTTGAAAGCACCGCTAAGCATAATAAAGTTCTGTATTCAATTAGGACTCATTCTAAACACATTGCTTTAAAAAGACACTGTGGTGGATTCTGGTATGTTTACTACTAATTCACTAAATCTTCTGTCACTCAATTTTTGAGTTGCTGGAGACTCTGTGGCTTAGCTGTAACGTACTGTACAGGTGGAATATATTTGAACTACTGAATCACTTTTTCAAGAACCTCAGCAATGAGAAAGCATACAAAAGGAAATTTGATAAGTATCATTTAATTTGAGAGGGATTATAAATATCTACCAAATGTATGCTTTTCTCCCCCCCCCCCCCCTAAAGCTTTTGCTCATGGTGAAGTGATTATTTATTGATTTATTAACTGTAATATGTGCTCAAGCCAGAGAGTTAAATTTCTTTAGGATGTGATGGTGTGTCAGAAGGAACCAAGGAGGCAGTTCACTAAAATTTTGCTGAATATTTTTCCTCAACTAAACCATATAGATTGGAACAGTAGAAGAAGCAGTCTAACTGATGCATATGTATTTGGCATTTTATCATTTTTTTAAATCAACTTTTAACTCAAAACTGTCCCAGTGTATTTCTTGTGTTGTGCTAATGTCAGCAGTCTTCCATAATATTTTAAATGGATCAAGGTGCTGTTGATAGACTTGAGGCACAAACCGAGCTGTAGAACTTAGAAGCTGGACTTAAAGGTATTAATTTCAGAGGTCTTTCTACTTTAATCTTGGAGCTCATTCAAAAGAAGTCCCTCATGGATTAGGGAAATGAGGCTGCACTTCATATAGATAACATGTCACTTATTTGTGATAAGAAATGCCTATTATAGATGCTAAAATGTGCTTTGTTTTCTTAACTTGTAAATGTTTGCCTTCCTGCGTTCCTGAGGAAAGAAGTGCATCTGCTTTGTATTAGTAAATGTTCTGCTTATTTCTGTTATGAAGACTGATGTGAGACTGAAGAGCAAAGTAGAATAGAAAATACTTTCACCATGTCTTTTTTCTATTTGCTTTTTTGGGGCACTTATAAAAGGTTCTTGGAAACTGAGGATTTTGGTTTTTATGGAGTCATATAGAATGGTTTGGATTGGAATGGACCTTAAAGATCACCTACTTCAAATCCCCCTGATGTGGGCCGAATTGTCATCCACTAGATTCGTTGCACCAAGCCCCATCCCAGCCTGGCTTTGAATGCTTCCTGGGATGGAGCACCCACAACTCTGGGCAACATGTTCCAGTTCCTTACCACCCTTGTAGTAACAAGGTACTAGAGACCAGATCAGTTGAGCCAGAAACAAGGGAGTGAATAGTTTTCCCAGGTACTGAAAACTAGCTGGAGGTTGTAGGAGAGATGGAAAGACAGGTCTGATCTGCTTGACAATGCTGAAATATTGCAGGTAGTCTTAATTCTTCTGTTTTCAACCTCCTGAATGATGGAGAGGAAGGAACACTGTATGCTTAGTAATATTCCAGTGAAGTATTTTACATGGATTACATTTTATTTTTCATATCAAATCACTGAATGGTTTGCATCATTTTTCCACTTGTCGGGAACAGCACATGAGGTTTTCTTTGTTTCTTGGTTCTATCATAGAAAAAAGTTGTGTAGTCTCACAAAGTATGAAACAGGCCGTGACACTGTACCATCACAGGCTGCAAGCATAACCACAACTGTATGAAGAAATTACAATTACTTAAATTTAAAAAAGGAGAGGGTATAAATATATCTTTTCTATTGGAGCAAAGAGGATCACACAGGCGGTCTAGAACTATAGAAATGAACGTTTCAGAATTAAATACAATAATTTTAAAGAATGAAAGACATCTAATGAGATGTTTATGAAATTATTTCATGCGTAAGCATGGATTAGCGTGAGAGTGGGGAAAAAAAAAGAGCGTGCTATCTTGTTTACGTAGTTCATGGAAAAAGTTTCGGGATTTCCCCCAGAATTACAGCCAGAATTTACTGAGATAGAAACTTAGAGATCATGTTCATGATATGTTTAATTTTATGGTTCTCATCTGCAAGGCTAGAATAGCTTAGAGAATCTAGAGGATAAGCAGCTGTTAATTTGTCCACTTTGTATTTGAAAGATCAGTTACTCTCTTATTTTGATTTTATTGAATGGGTATCTTGCTTGCATGAAAGTAATCAGAAGCTCTTCTTGTCTGTATTAACATACAGTATTTTTATGTGCTCTATTTCTTTTCAGCAGTGGAGCTCTTCTGGAGTTTGCATACTTGGGGTGATATAATAATGGCTAAGGCAGAAGTTTTGTTATGGCTGGGTACGTTTCAAGGCTTTTGAAAATGTCTTTAATACCTTCTATCTTCAGTTTCAGATGGCAGCAGTGTGGTTGGAACTGAGGAGAACAGTTTTGACCGCAGCTATGTAAAAAAGAAATTGGAACATGGGCTTTCACGAATATGGCAGGTATGTTTTTAATTGTCTTAATGTTTATTGGCCCCAGTAAAAATTAGTTATATTTATACTGATCTTTTTTAAAGAGATTTTTTAAAATAATTTGCTTTGAGCTAAATATTATAAAAAACATGGAAATAAAATTTCCATGATTCTGTTACTACTTGGTCACACTACTTACAAACTCAGTAAAGCTACAAAGCACAGTAACGTGACTATCAGCCAGTACCACCTGCTTGCTGCTTCATAGCACAATCTGTTTTGTTCTCATTTCCTTTTTTTGTTCTGTTAAAGCAGTCATACTACTGTACATTTCCCTGCTTAGATAATCTTGAAATTAGTTTGTGACTCTTCACAAACTAAGTTTTGCACTGGACATAGCTGATGGTGATGGGAGTGCTGCAAGCCATTTAATAAATAGGAGCAGTGGGGAACTACAGTTTCCAAGATGTACAAGGAGCCTTATTGGTCTCTTTTCCAATGCATACTATGGCATTTCTGAACTAATGGTTTGGGATATGTTGTGAGAGATACGGAAATGGAAGAATTGAAAAAAAAACAACCAAACAAAAAGGGATAAACGTGAAATTGAACATGGAAAAACTGAAACTCAGAACTGAAGAATGGTTTTTGATGTCCTTTCTGGTGCAAGCAGAACCGTGGAGAACATGAAATCTTGTAAACCTGCCTGGTTTCATAATATTGTTAGCTGGATCATTTTAATACATCACAAGACCCTGAACATGTGGTTAAAAAGAAATAATCCTTTTATGTTGCAGAACAGCAATAGAAAGCTTGGCTTTCTCAAGTGCTATAAAGTGTACAGCATTATTATTGTATTGTTGAACTGATTATATTATTATTTAAGAAAGTCAACAGGAAGTAATTAGTGTTACAGAAAATGGAGTTGTACACTATTCCTCAAAAAGAAGCTATCAGTGGAAACAAACCAAGAAGTGTGCATTAACATGGCATCCAAGCATTTGTCTTATTGTCTTTAGTGTATTTAGTAAATAGAACCTCATTTTGCTTATAAATTTACTGAGGATTCATTAAATGGTTCTGAAATATTTGTGTTTTTGTAGGATGTTCAACTGAAAGTGAAAACGTACCTTTTGGGAACAGATCTGTCTAACTTCAAATATGATGACTTCATATTTGTACTTGATGTTATCAGCAGGTATACTGACGTGGTCATAAGGCCACTTATTACATGCAGACAAACTTCAACTCTGATACAAAGACAGCACATGGTTAACTAAGGCTGATATTTACATTCTGATGCTAACTTTGATCCTATCTACTAAAGCAGAGTTTAAAGTTAAAATTCTTTATGTAAGAATTTGAGTGCCAGTTTTGCTGCCTGCACCAAGGTTGTATTTGGGAGAGGTAGCATGAATTGCTTTGCTGCTCAAGTAGCCTCTAAGTGTGATAATACTTGACTATTGGCCAGTTTTAAAATTTCAGGAACGTAGACCTGACAGTTCCTATTTTTCTAAAACCTTTTAAAGGGCTTCTTGATCAAGAGCAGCAAAATATTGCAGTACCCTTACTTAGTCTGTACGTTACTGTATCTTTCTGTTTTGGTAATAAAACGATGGATTCGATTCGGTTGTGAGCTGTATAGTGGACATTTTATTTTGATAGTGGCTTGTTGTCAGTGAGTATGGGATATAAAGGTAGGATTTGGAGGGAAATGAGACACGGAGTTTTGTGAAATGAGTGAAGGGTTTACGGTGTAACTTCTCTTGAGATAATGAGTGAAGCTAGAAATTCGGATAGGAACACCAGTACTAATAAATCAATAAATATTTCTAAACTTTGCTTTATAATTACAGGCTGATGCAAGTTGGAGAAGAATTTTGTGGCAGTAAATCTGAAGTTTTGCAAGAATCCATCAGAAAACAAAGCGTTAACTATTTCAAAACATACCACAGGTGAGACTACTCTATGCACAGTGAATGAATGTAATGATATTTATTATCATTGGTTTTAGTTTTAAATGAATTCCAGAGGAATTCCACTGAATAATGTTCCTGCATTGAGATTGATAGGTTTCATTGATAGTGGAATATGTTTTGTGATGAGAATAGGGCTCTGAACCCTGGAGAAGGGAAAAAGGTGGAAAAGCCAGACTGGTTTATATAAAAGCTTTAAATGTCTCAGCTTTTCAGATCAAGCTGATGTGGCTTGCAGTCCCTTTATATACTTTATTGAGGAGAAAAAAAGATAGTGCTTTTAAGAATTCATTAATGCATAAAAGCTACATAGAACTGAAATGCTCTGAGTCCTGGTGTAATCAGTTCTTTGATTTTGTGTTATGGTGTTTTAGAGAACTGGCAATATAAAGTGCTCAAAGGAACTGGTCATGTAAATCATCAAGAGCAGAAAAACAGTATAATTCTAGAGTGCATGAAGCCTTTTATTGAGTAAAAGTTGATTATTTGGAAAAAACTAGAATGGGCTTTCGGCAATGAATATCAGAAAGGGGATTTTAGAATGCAATTGACTTTTCTTTCTGATGCATTTGTTAAAAGGTCCACCAAAGATTTTCAGAGAAAGAATGCATTATGCCTTCTACTTGTACCACTTTCTGGGCTTATTTGCTGGTGAAAAAGCATCTGTTGAAATGCTTTGCCAGTGGCTCTATTCTGTCTCTGAAATGATATGGAATATCTTGCCATGTAGCTTTTAAATGTTTGCTTTTCTATGAATCTTTCTCCTTAGTCTTCCTCTCAAAGAATTTTAGTCTGAAACTAATTCTGAGAATATCCATCTGTTGCTTCTGTTGGCTGTGGGAAGGTCTGCAAGCTATGAGCATTCAGTGCCTCTAAAATCAGAGTTGAAGTCTGTTTGCATTTAACTGATAAATTTAAATAGACACGGGAAAATGCAATCATAATTCAACTGATTTCTCATCTTGTCAAGCAAGAAAATTTTAATTGTAGCAGTGATTACAGTTTGTTATTCAAACAATTATATTCCTAGAATATTTTGCTGCCTAATTAGAAACCTAGTGTATAATTTACCAACTGCTGTTCATTAAGCAAAACACTATTCTTTATATTAGGAAGAGGAAAGATAGCAGTATGAGCTCGATAAACACTCGCTGGTATCTTCCTGCTTATATGGCAGAAAGGTTTTCTTTGTTAAAAGAATTTCTGCTCATTGTTGAATGGAGGCTCTTCAAATGTTCAGAAGTGTAATAGAAACAATGCAGAGACATAATGGCCTGATTGTATTTTCTTAATACTTTTTCTGTGTTAGTACTGAGATTAAGATGTGAAGCAAACTATAGTTTAAATAGTTAATAGCCATTTAATTTTTTCTTTGATGTCTGTAGATCGTCTAGCTCTTTCCACTTCCATTTGTTACATGTTGGCTTCTGTTTGCTCATTGAAAGAAATTACCTGTTTTATGATGGCTCACAAGCTGTTGTACTGGTGGAGTGTTAGTATGCATAGTGCTGCTTTCTATACTCTACATAGAGAAGAAAGGTACTAAGTGACTGGACAGTCAGTTCCTCTATGTTTTATAATGGTCATACTGAGTAATGACAATGAAAAATTGCTTCCGAACTTTGGAGTTTGGCATTCTTTGATTATCTCTTTAGAGGTGCCATAAGGCAAACATTGTGTTAGCAGTAACAGTTTTTATGTGATTTGTCACTTGAACGAATGAGTAAGTACTGTCAAGTATGTGTTTTCAAGTGTGACTTCTTATATAGTTTTTGAAGGCATCTTTTACTGCATAAATTGTCTGTTTTCTGATTTGCTCCTACTGCCAATTAAAAATACTCATCTGTTATATTTCAGAACCCGTCTTGAAGAATTAAGAATGTTTTTGGAGAATGAGACCTGGGAACTTTGCCCCGTTAAATCAAACTTCAGCATTTTACAGCTTCACGTACGTTCTTTGAGTAACACATACAAAAGTGTTGATACTGCAATATCTAAGAGTGAACTGCCATGAAAATGCTAAGTGACTTTTTTAAAAAACATAAATTGCATTTCAGGATTTTGGAAATTATAGAATCCACGGCTATTAAGACAGTGACATTTCTGTTTTAGGCAGGTAGAGCATTACATAACATGCTGGAATTGTAAGCACAATATTAGTCCTTGTTATTTCTTGTGTTTTAATGTGTCATTTATTTGTCAATTTTCCATTTCAAAATCATTATTCTGAGAAGATGACGCTTGCCTAAAAATAGTTATCCTCCTTAGTGCTCACTAGTTTGGACCTGTTTTGGGAAAAGTAGGTCATACTGCCTGATTTGAAGAAAAACAATTTTTCTATGGGGAAGTACCAGCAAAAACATGTAATGGGTGTCCTCACCTGCTGTACTAAAGGGGTTTTGTGTAGTTTAGCATATGTTGGATGAATCTCGCCTGTTTTGCCAAACAAATGTGGATGTCTATGATTGAAACTATTACTAAAGTGCAAAAGGGATATAGCTGAGTGATGCAAAGGAAAAGGTAATCATTAGAAATTTTATATAAAAAATTTGAAAATAACTTATTTTTAAAGATAAAATATTAAAAAAAAAAATCTGCAATAATAAATTGCTAGGTAATGTGTGTGAAACAAAACAAACAAAACCAAAACTTTTTTTTTTTTTTTAAATCAGGTGATTTTTCCCAAAATCAGGTGAAAACTACTTTCAGAACGCAGGAGATGTATCACGTATCATAACCAGCAACTGTTAAAATTAGAAATATGAGCACTGTAAGATTGCCAGTATCAAAGTTAACTTGAGCCAGTATAAAAAGTATGTTATTATGCTCTCTATTTTCATTAATCTGCAGACACTATAATAATATTGAAACTGTCCTGTTGCAAATTAAAACTGTACTTTCTTTCTATTAATAGGAATTTAAATTCATGGTTCAGTCACGTTCCCCATCTGTGTCACCTAGTAAGCAGCCTGCTTCAGCAATTTCAGCGACGGTAACTTTATTTGAGCAGTACTGTAATGGAGGAAACCCATTTGAAATTCAGGCTGACAGCAAAGATGATGAGACAGAGGATGTGTTAGCTTCCAATGGGGTATGGAGCATTTCACAAAAAAGATCAAATCTAGATCTTATTAAATGCTGTTGTTTTCATGTCAGTGATGGCAAAATATCTTAGTGCATGAATTAGTAAACTACAGAACTATTTAAGTTCTCAAGGCGCTTTACTCCTATTAGATGAGTTACTTAGTTTTTTAACAGTGCCAGAAAGCTGGGCAATCCTTTTTTAAAGTTTGGGTTGTTTTTCAGTGGGTCAGTATTTTTCCATTGAAGTCAAATGTTCTGAAAAGCTAGTAAGATGCATCCCACTTCAAATTAGTACTTTTCCAGGGTTTTTTTTACAAAGCAATTAGATACAATGATTTACCTTCCTTGTGGAAGTAGTGTTTATTATTTTGGAAAGACTGGCTTTCTGGCTTCGTAGGAAAGAATCATTACGAATTGCTCCTGTTCTATTTGTTAATGCATGCATGCTTTCCAAGGGTTATCTGATGTTTGTTAAAAGCACATTTTTTATTGTCATTTGAATGCTCAGAACACTCACTTTACTTTGTGATCCACTGCTGCAAAATTGGACAATGACTTCTAACGTATATTTTTTTTCTAGTCAACATCTAGTAGTTGTCAAATATATTATAATTTAAAATGTAGTACCATTCTCTTAAATGCTGTATAAACAATTGTTTATAAACATTTTGTTTAAAACTATGCTTCTTTTTATTCTTTTGATAAATAACTTATTTATTTATTTATTTTTGTGATAAGGCTGTGTAGAGCTTAGTTTATTCAGTGCGCCATTCTAATGGCTGCCTGGTTTGCGTCTTTGCCTTTTGCGTTTGCTCTGTGGGATTTGTTGTGTATCTCCCATGGCTGGGCATGATGCTACTGCCTCTTTCCTGCTGTGTCTCTTGCAAACAACATGCAGTTGACTGGTATGAAATATTATTGCTTTATGCTTTATGCTTAAAGATAGAGAGACAGCTACCTGGTGATAGTAATTCTCCTGTCAAGGAGTGGAGCAGAATGTACATCCTGCCTTTTCATTTCAGTATACTAAGAAGTGGTGTATGGTTATCAATGTTAGATTCCAAATGAGCATGAACAGTAGGGGGAATGGCTGTTTGCAAGTGTGGATAGTGATAGGAGAAGGGGGAATGGTTTTTAAACTGAGACAGGGAAGGTTTAGGTTAGATCTTAAGAGGAAGTTTTTCACACAGAGTGGTGACGCACTGGAACAGGTTGCCCAAGGAGGTTGTGGATGCCCCATCTCTGGAGGCATTCAAGGCCGGGCTGGATGTGGCTCCGGGCAGCCTGGTCTGGTGGTTGGTGACCCTGCACATAGCAGGGGGGTTGAAACTAGATGATCATTGTGGTCCTTTTCAACCTAGGCCATTCTATGAGTCTATGATTCTATACTGAGCAAAGATGCACTCCAGAGAATGCTAAGAATCATAGAATTCTGCAGTGCTGTATAGAAAACAGCTCCAAAACAAAGCTTTTGTGGAATCTGAACAGCCGTTTGGTAGGTATTTGTGAAAGGTCCCTAGTGAAATAATTCTTAACAATAGTACAGTACTTTTGAGGTTTGCAAAAATTAAAGCTGCTGCTACTGGAGAGTTGTTTTCAGACTTCAGTACATTTGTGAGTAGTTGTGCTTTTTAAAAGATTTTTTTTTTCCTGAAGGAAACATAATACAATTTATTATTATTAGAAAATAGTGATATTTTAAAGACAGCTCTCTTGTGAAGATTCACCTTTAACAAGAAAAGCTATCATGACCTGCATTGTGGTTCCAGTGAGAAAATACTCAAATGTTTCAGGATAGGCTTTTTTAGGGAGGGGGCTTGTTTTGGTTTTTGGCCACCACTTGTAGGTAGGTAGGTGGAAATATGTGAAATTATTTTCAAAAATGATAATAACTTAGGTTCTGAGATTGGTTAACTTCTCCAGAACAGCAACAACAAAATAATTGTTGGTTGGAAATTTCTGGAACCTCTGATTCCATGCAGTTCACTGCTAGCAAATGAGTGCGAATGCTGTGTCCAGGCAGTGCCTGTAATTAATGCATTGTCTTGTCAGTAGGATACTGCAGTTCTAGAAGGCTGGGATTGTCTTTATTTCTTAACTTCTAGGTATATTAAGGGATTTTTTCTCTCTGTGGACATGTATGAGAAATCTGTAAGCTTTGCACTCAGATTAGAACTGATCTGCTCTGTTCTTTCCAGTTGCAACATTTTTTGATCCAGATTCTTTCCTCTTTCAGTAAAATTTAAATGATATGAATTTTCCCCATCCTCTAGGCTTATGGTTCTGGTTGTGAAATCACCTGAAGAAAACATTAGATATCAAATACAGATGAACTCTACATGCAGTTATTGTTAGCTGTGCAGGGACTGCCATGTTCTGAGAAACCAGCAGCTCTTTCCCCTCAGCATCCTGCTTCTCGTAGTGGAGGCTTATGAGCTGATTTTTTTCCAGAATTTTCTTGGGGAAAAAAAGAAAAAGCAGCAGACCACCTCCACCATCAAACCATTGTTATTAATTTACAATGTAATGCAATTGTCCATGAAATTTTCCGTTATCTGTTGTGTTATTACTACAGGGAGTTGATGAACTCTGCTGTCCAATCATCCTGAGTGGAAAATTTATTTTTCATTGTGAACTTGTCTCTATCTGCTGAACAAATCTCAGTATTTAAAGGCTGCTATATACTGATTGTTTACTGCTGTCTGTTTTTTGAAGGTGCACGAGGCTTAGTCCTAGCCAGAACTAAAGATCCTTAAACCAGTGATTGTTAGCTTGTCACCAACAGCATTCTCTTTGCTTTGCACACAGATACTGCTGCAAGCACATTGTCCTGTTGGGGTAATCCAGTGCCAGGGAGACGCACCCTGCCCTGCCAGAGCTGGCTGCCTCAGTGGCTCAGTGCAGCAGGCTGTGCTTGTAGTGAGTCAGGCTAGAGGGAGTCGTCAGCACAGGAATTAGCAGTAGGTTAATGTGTCACAAGCACTGCAGAATCTGTTCTGTGGTTTCCCTGTCTTGAATTTGACCCGTGTCCCATTTGGTAGGCTTGAGCATTACTGGGGACTTTCAAAGCTGGCTGCAGTGGCTTCTTTTTTTGAAGCTGTGTGCCAATTTAGTGTTCTTTGCTTGTGAAACATTAATATATTTTAAGTTGATAAAATCTGAATTTGTGTCTGGTGAAGAACTGTAATGAATTTTGGCTCTTCTTTAACACCAGAAGGACAGAACATTCTGCGTGGAAAAAGTAAAATACCAATTAGATGATTTATTATTTATTTTTCTTGTGAGGTCTAGGTTATATTTACAGCCATTCATACAATAATTTTGCTAACCTGAGTGTGATGTTATTGGGAGAACTCTGGAATAGTTTAGGGCTAACATATTTTTGATGTAAAATTTAAAATTATATGCTGTTTGCCTAATGTAATTTATAAGTGGTTAGGGACAATGATGCTTCTGATTTTTCTTCATTTTTTGTGGAAGTCTTTTGTGGTGAGTGTATCCTTTATTTGAGATGTTTTTAGCAACTCAGCATATAAATGGGCTTATTCCTTAAGATAATTTGAGTTTCATGCATTGGAACTGCCTTCAGTATAGAGAAATGTTAAGTAAGGCTTAAGAACTGTACTGAGAGTGCAGATGATAGTGTTTAACAGTACTAAAAAGACACTTACATGATTTCAATCATTGTATTTTACCTCACAGTCATTGAAGGATGAAATCCTTATAATATTTTCGCAAAGGAAGTGTTATTCACATTTAGATAGACAGCTGAGGTGTAGTATAGGTTAGCTGGTACTAGAAACAAGGCTTCTGGTCACCTTGCTAGTGTACTCTTCTGTTTCTCTTTCATTAGCAGTTAAACTAGAAATTATTTCAGGTGGAGATTGCAGAATTTTGTTTCCAGAGAATGCAGATACGTTTCTAGATATCTAGAGAAATGGCATGGCAAGGCTGTGAACAACTGACTGACTTCTCTGGACTGACATCTGCAGGACATTAAGAATTGTCAGTGTCTCATTTGAGAATTTTTATATTTTTTTCTTATCAACTTATTTCCGTTCTGGATGACTGAATGGGCCTCGGGGTCCAGTCACCTCTGTTTTTTTTGTTTTTTTTTTTTTTTTTAACTCATCCTAAGATTCAGTGAGACATTTTATGTCTATTTTCTCTAGCTCCCTAACATATTTTTCTTGTGCTACAGGTATCTTAGTTTTAAAACACTCTTCAGTGTCAGTTAATCTTATTACAGTCCTATGTGTTAGTTTGGATGACTACCTAAACACTATCACTGGATTTTAATTGAATTGGAGCACATTATTTATTAATGCATAGTAAGTGATTGTAATTCCCCAGGTTAATTTTTCAGCCAATTTTGTTAAATTATAACTTTGTCAAGCTTGAAGTCAGTGCCTTTAATTATAGCTTTCATTTATCTGCAGTGTTCATGGGGGAGAAATTTAGCGTATGAATACTGCTGATCAGTCTACTCCTCATACAATATGTTTTTTCTGTCTTAACTATTTTTGCTTTGAATTTGTTTGTCCTGTGGGCTTTCCACTTTTTTAATATACTACTTGCATTGTGCTATGCTTTAAAAACATTCATACCTTGGAGCTGCGGCAAAATTGCCAACCATAACTGAAAAATATATTTTTTAGTGTATTTTAGATGATTGAAAGACTGACATTCCCTTCATGTAACTGTATCAGTTTTCCTTTCTGGAAAGAACCATTTCCTAAAGCTCCCGGAACCAGACAGTCTTTGTTCCGTGGGTCATTTTTTTTTACCTCCCGGACAAAATGGCTTCAGAGCACTGCCTACATTAAGAATAAGTTGAAAGTAAAAGTGTTGTCTGTCTTGAACTGAAAATGCATTTTTGGAGCCTGGTGTGTAGGCTTAATGCCATGTAAGAGTTCAGGAAAATGGGTTACATCCATAGAGCATCAAGTGTTAGTTTTCCTTTAATGTTTTGTGGATTAAGAAATTGACCTAAAAAGAGGTAAATAGATAACTTTACCTTGTTATTTATGAAGTGTTTAAAGCAGCTATACTGTAGAGCAACCAGGAATACTTGAAAACAAAATCAACCTTTAAATATTACTCTGAGTGAAAAAAAGATTGCAAATGTCAGGTGTTTTTACCAAAAATAATCCTAGCTGTATAATACATTTTAATATGTGTGTGTGGTTTCATAACTATAAAAAGCACTTATTGTATGTTTCAATTTCTGGGTAGTATTTGTCCATATAACTTGTAATCAAGCAACAAAGTATATGTGTAGTGTGGAAACCCTTTATTATATTATGTGTGCTGCAGCTTGTGTTGGTCATTTTTTCATCATCAGTTGTTAGGTTCAAACCTTCTGTCCTTACATCGAACAAAAGTTTCTTGTAAGCTTTGAAATGTAATGGAACAACTGAACAGAAGAAAACAATTTCAAAAAATTAAAAATATCTGAGTTTTTAGAGGCAATAGTTGTGTCTGTAACTACTTAAGGTTATTTTTCAGATGTTGCAATTTAATGTTGGTCTTCTGTGAGAGGGGTCAAACGTTAGAACAGGCTTCCTGGTGAGGTGATTGTGCTCCAAGTTTGTCAGTGCTCAAGAGGTATTTGGATAATGCCCACAATAACATGCTGTAATTTTGGTTAGCCCTAGTGTTGTCAGGCGGTTGGACTCAATGATCTTTGAAGGTCTCTTCCAACGGAACTAGTCTTGTTCTGTTCTTTTCTTTCTTCTCTCTCTCTTTCTCTCTCTTCTTCTTTTTCTCTTATCTCTCAAGGCAGTATACAGGGGTAATTTAGTTATGTATTCATGTTTTTCATAAGGTTATTCTGGTCTGTGTTGTGGAATCTGTGTAAAATGATGCGTATGGTGCATGAGGCTGAAAACAACCACTAATCAAGTCCTATAATAAAGGGAGAACAAACCCTTTTACTCTATTCCCCATTGGTTTGTTCCAGTAATACAGCTGAGTTATATCACCGCGGTGTTACTTAGACTATTATACTGTATTGTGGGGTGGTTTTGTTTGTTTAATTTGTTTATTTTGTGTATAAGCTAAGACTTACCAAGCGGGGCTGCAGAAGCCTGTTTCCTGCATGCTCTGCAGTTTTTGCTTGCTTCATGTACGCTGTGAACTTTTTGTGTAGAAAAAGATACTCCTACATACAAAGTTACTGTTCTTGCTGTTGGTGTAAATAGAACAGCATGCAAGTGAAGGAAGTAGGTACAGAAAAGAACAAACAGACAGAAAAATAACATTGTTACTATAGAGTAGCCATGAGAAATACTTGCATTTATGTTTGTTTACAGTATGAATCTGATGAACAAGAAAAAAGTGCCTATCAAGAGTATGATAGTGACAGCGATGTTCCTGAAGAGTTGAAAAGAGACTATGTTGATGAACAGACAGGAGATGCCCCGATGAAGAGGTCAGTATGCTCAGTCTTATTTACATGTGTTTAATCTCAGTACTGTATTTTATTCTTGATTCAATCTCTACAGCAATGGAATGATAATCAAATAATCTTTATGATACCTGCACAGTGAGAAAGGCTCAGCAGTTAGATCTCCAGGATGGGGAGGAACTTTAAACTGTTCATTGCTATTGCAAAAAGAAAATTTGGGAAGCAAGATTTTGAAGGAAGATAAAGACTCTAAGAAGTGGGTTGTGGAAAAGTCATTAGCAAGCATTAGGCGTTCTTCTACAACTGCTGTTATGTACATGTGTAATTTCTGTTGCATCAGTGGGAATTTTTTGCCAACAAATGACTTGAGACTTGTGCTTTTACGAAACAGTAATCTTTTAGAAATTTCAGACAAAGAAACCAAAAAAACAAAACAAAAGCACTGCACCGAGTAGATTTCTATTCAGCCTTTATGAAGCAAGCTCACCTTATTTGTATGGAAAGAGTTTCAGAAGTACTAGAAGGGCACTGCTAGAAGGGTCGAAAGAGAGGAATTTTTTTTTTTTATTACAAAATCATTCTAGAATAAAATATTATCATGGTTTCATCAGACATTGCAAACTACTTCATTTCAGTGAAACTCTAGAGATATTGATAAAGATGAATTTGTGGGGAAAAAATGCAGTCAGTGAAATTGTATTACGTTGCATTACAGCTATGTACTGTGGAATTGTAATATGATGAACTTCTAGATAAATATTATTTGAGGTGTTTTTTCTTTTTCTTTTTTTTTTTTTCCTTCTTAGTGTTTCTCGAGAAACTCTGAGGAGCAAAAAGAAATCGGATTATAGCCTCAATAAAGGGAATGCACCTATCCTGACAAACACTACACTCAATGTAGTAAGGCTTGTTGGTAGGTTGAATAATTGTTGGAATGTATGTTTTTTATTTTAATACAAACCTGTGGATTCTAGCAAATATATTCAATGAATTTTAAGACACTTTAAAAACACTAAGTTGGACACTCTTTCCACTTTCTCAATGTGTGATAGTTTGGATGAGGTCTCAGTGGATTGTCTCACAGTGTACTGCAGTTTCCTACTCTCCAGTGGCATTGCCTCCCTTTGGATTTCTCACATCTTCCTTGTACTGGCAGTTCAGTCATTCTGTAATGCGCCTTATGCAGCCAGCAGGTCCTTCACTTTACCATTTTTTTTCCAGGGGATGAGCCTCTAGTTTACTACAGAAAGATACGTGTTTTTAATTGATCCTTAAATGCGTGGCTTTACATTTTGTACTATTGAATTTCATCAGATTCTTATTACAGCAGTCATCAAGGTCCTCTGGTTCCTCCTGTACATTATGCCAATCCCTTTCTGTTTTGATGGTACCTCCTTATTTTTTTTCCATTATCATACTCTTTATTTTTGTGCCAGAGTCATTCATGAGGATTTGAAAGAAGAGTTGTTGGAAACTCCACTAGTAGCTTTTCCAGATACTTCCCTTTTCATCACACTCTGTTCTGCCTTCTGTTTCACTAAACAGTTGACTAAATCCCAGATGGGTGAAATGTACTGTGTTCTTTGTCTGGAAAATCAAATAACATTTGTATCAAGAATATTCGTCTTAATCTGATATAGTTCACATCTGGTAGATCACGAGTTGTTTTATGAATTTTGCCCCCATATAAAACATAAAGGTAAGCATGATATTGTTCACCTGATTTAGCTGAGCATTTTATGTCTGTTAGTATGAGATCTAGCTTTGATCCAGTCCCCCGGATTCTCCTCTGGCAGGCAGAGATGCCATGGAATGTGCCCGTCTTTTAACACGTGTCTCTGCTAATGCCATTTAAAGTTTCAGTTCATCTCATGCTGTCTCTGGATTTTGGCTAGGAAAATGCCATGGTATGTAACACTGTTCAGTTTCAAGGAGTGTAACTGATGGGTATTTAGGATTCTTTCATTATCAGTTGAGTAGAGTAGACAGATCCAGAAGGTGATACCTGTCCTGAATCTCTTTCCTTGCATGTCATAGTACAGATATCTTAGCACTTGTACTCTGGAGCTGCTTCCCTTCTGCACAGGATAGCTGAACAACCAACATGGGCAGAGGGTTTTTTTTGTTTTTTTTTTTTAAGGTAAGTTTGACAAAGTGAATTGCGTGTGTAATACCAGTGATATAATGCCTTAAAAATTAAGCAGAAACCTAGTAAAGTACAGTATAGGTATGTCATATGCATAAGAAAGCCTGAACTTAAAGTTTTGGTCCTTAAAAACAAGGCTATAATTTCAGAGATACTTGTTTTGGTGGCAGTAAATGCAAGTAGCTTTTGTCCCTGCTATATATTGTCCATGACATGCCTGCCTCCCATATATTTGCATGTATGGCTTTTAGTATATCTGTTTAGATCAGTTTCTCCCTCTTAAAAATAAATCATAAAGGAAAGCAAGTTAATACAGGAGATATGAAGTGAGATTAAGATGGGATTTTAAATTGCCCACTCAAGTAGAAGAAATTGTTTTTTGTTATGCAAACTATGTAGTAGTATTCGCTGAAAGAATATGATGCTGCTTACAATAATTTTGAGCTATTTCTGGGTGCTATGTGCGTTGTAAGGAAGCTAAATGAATAAAAGTGTGATTTACTATATATTTAATAAAAATAGTTTAAATGAGTTACTATGTATAGCTGAAGTGGGAGGTCATATAATTGTTGAATTTGAATTTCAAGTTTACAGTTCAGTTTATTTGTTTTTCCATTAGGTTAATAAATGAGGTAGTTATTTCTAACTTTGTTTCTAGCTTAAAGCAATAATTAGATTAATTTATTGGTTTTTTTTTTCCTATCAAACTCTTGCCTGTTCACTTAAAACTTCAAAGAAGAACGAACCCATGCTAAATTGGTATGGAATATTGAGACCTAGGGTCGATACATCAACAAGAATATTTGCCATTGTGAACACTGTTTTTTTTTTTTTTTTTTTTTTTTTTTTTTAAATTAACGTCATCCATATTTAAGAAATGGGTTGGCTTTGTCTGATGCCTTCTTTTTGCCTCATTTTTACTTCTCCCATGGATATTTTTTTATGAAGTAACTCAGATCTGGCTTGCTTTAAAGCTCGTTATCTTTGGAGAAAATAATAGTGGTGGTGACAAATCTCACAGCTGAAAACTTTTTGCTGAAGAAGTGAATAGACATGTAGCATAGGACTTCGTGAGCCTTCAAAATAAGAAAAAAAAAACAGGAGGAAAACAAAAACATAGAAAACCCCCAATCATACAGTCTTTCAAAATGATATAACGTGCTTTTTGTGGTTTCCTTCAAAGTGGCATTTTAGCCTCTTATGTATGTCATAGCAAGCTGCATGTTTGGAATTCAGAGACTCACTAGAAATTATTTTATAATAACCATAGATATACTAAAACTCTCATAAATATATGGAGGTAGTGTATTTTATTCACTTTTTTGGTTTTAATGATCAGATTTATGTAGATCAGTCCAATAGAAAAAACTGCCGTCTTGTAGGACAGAAGAATTGCTGGAAATACTGAACGCTTCCAGAAAAAAACCAAACAAACAGCAAACTAACATACAACAACAACAACACCAAAAAACAAACAAACAAAAACAAACAAAAAAAAAAACACCCTGGCAAATGTTCAGGAGTTTTGGCCATTACGACTTGTTTATAGAAAGTGTAGCTACTTTGACTTACATAAACTCAAAGTGGTATTTACAGTTATTTTTGGAAATTTCTGGCGTGGCTGTTAGTGCTGTTTGGGAATTTTCTTGTACATGTTTTTCCACCCAAACCATGAACTTTACTGCAAGTAGGTAACAATGTATAGGAGTTAAAATTTGGCATCGTCTTAGAGAAACTAGGAGGAAATGTTCTTGGAACGCTTTTGTGTAAAGATGCTGAGTGATGTAGTAATAGAGAAATGTTCTTGGCTACAGAAGATTTTTATAGGGACAGTGCTTGGGCAGTGCATAGCCCTTTGGAAAAGTGTAGGACACTGCCCAAGAGACTACCGTGCATGTTTATGCCAGCCACACAGATATTTGGAAATCTAACTGTCCAGAATGTGACACATCACCCATTATTATGCATAGGTTGCAGACAAGTTTGAAAACTGTGTTTACCTCAAAATCAGTGGAAAAAATCAGTCTGTAGCAATAAAGAGTATTCAGACACACATGAAGATGGCAGCTACTTTGATAGGGTAGCTATCCAAACATTCATAAATTTCCATGTAGACTGTGCTGAAATTAACTGCATTTGTTGTTCCCTTTTGGAAAACAAATGGAACATCTTAGGACTGCTTTTCAGCTTATTCTTAATGCTGTAGGTTAAAACATTGATAACTAAGCATGGAATTAACACCTAGGTTAACCTGCCAAATTATTAGTTACTTTAACTCTTGTCAAATCTCCAAAAATAATGAAATATATTCTTGAGTGTGTTGGCAAACTGGGGCACAGTTGTGTAATATTCAGACAGGTTGCTAGATAGAGATGTGAAAAGCAGCAAAATCAAGTTTTGCTCAATTCTTGCCATAGTGCTGTATCATCCCATGATAGTTGTGTCATATATTTGTCAAATTAACGTGGTCTTTTATGGTCACAAATAATTTTTTAAAAGATCAAGTTACTATCCCTGGTACTAACAGCTAAATTTGATACTTGATTTCTCTGTGTAAAACAACATTTTCTCAACTAATTAGTAAGTTACTTTGCTGTGCACAGTGTTAACTTTAAAAATGTTGCTGACTACAGGAGAAGTAAATTATTTTGGCACCCTCATGCAGAATTTTATCAACCTGTCACATCAAAACATGTCTGAAATATGGTATTTTGTTAACTGATCTGCTATATCTGACATGCTAGATGAACTGCATTTACATCTTCATTCAAAAGTTGCTGTCTGTACTAACCCAAAGTTTATTATATATATTTATATTATTATATATATTATATATGTTATACTTCTATCTTATATATATTATCTATATTAAAATACAGGTACACTGTTGAGATGCGAATGGGGCAACTAGTATGTCATTTCTGAACTAGCCAGCAGTAAGTCTGGGGTCTCTGAAAAAGCAGTTTTTCTTTAAGTACACTTTTCTTATGACCGTATGGAAAAACATCCATGCCCTATGCTAGAAAACAAAATAACTATAATTAAACCTGTAGGGAAAAATTGCTTTCTGAGTTCAAATCCTATGATCAGTTTGATTCAACTAATGTATAAATGCAGGTCCTGATATTCTTAATTTTTTTTTCCCCTGAAGTCATATGCACAACAGCAGAGAGCAGGATGGAAGAGAAGGAATTATTTTTTTCCCTGGATGTCCCTATTTTAGGACATTCAGTAATACATGCTAACTAGAAAATTAATCCAGTGAAATGAAGTAAACAAATAGTGGTTTAGTTTTTCTTCAAGTCCCGCTTTGATTTGCCTTACAAAATTTCCATTCCTTTTGATTTGCTTTTGCCAGCAATTGTTGTATTCTGTCAGCCTACTCCTTTAGAAACATTTCCAATGTACAGCTGAAAACGATTTGGTTTTCTTGCCCTGTCTTTTTCTGGCCTGATCTGATTCCACCTCACTACAGAAGTTGTCAGTGCTCTTATGTACAACACAGTCCAAAGTTGTAGAGGATTTTTTTTTGCTTGTTTATTTGCCTTTGTTTCTTTTTTTGTGTGTGTCTTTTTGGTGGTTTTTTGAAGGGGAGGGATCCTCTTAGGAGCAGCACAGTCTGGAGTTTATATGTTCTTCATCTCCAGTGCTGATAGAGCAGTCATTTAGCAGATTCTTGAAGTGCCTGCAGTGGAAATCTCTCTCCTTGATCGGAAAAAAAATGTTTAGGCAGTCCTTTATGTGTATATTTTCCTTCACTTTTTACAAAAGATAAAAAGGAAGGTTAACAGGAAATGATAACATGCAGATTTGAAACACATTACTGCTAAACTCCCAGTTTTGGGTATATCGTTTTTATAATGTACTTTCCTATTGCTTGTATGTGCATATGTAAACACTCACTGGTGCATAACATCTTGAATGGCTCTGTGTATTGTTTGCTACAGAGTACTTATTATGATTATTAATTTTGGGCTGTTGTGGAGGAATCAGAAGGTCTTATGTTTTGAACTTGATACCAAAAGGCCAAAAGAATTATTCAAGACATTTTGATAGAGACTGACAACCTCTTTTGGAGAAGTCTTGTCATTTTATGTGTCTTAGTCATCATACTTATTTTTAAACCTCCTTATCTCTAAAACATTGCTAAATCACGTTTCATCAATATCCAAGGTTAATTAATAAGGTTTGTAAAAGCATTTTTGAGTCTGTGAAGCTCACCACTGTCCTTGTTGCACTTGTGCTGAAAAATCTGATCTTCTGTCTTCATTTTCAAGGGAAGTATATGCAGATGATGAACATTCTCAAGCCAATTGCATTTGATGTCATCCACTTCATGTCCCAGCTCTTCGACTACTATCTGTATGCAGTCTATACATTTTTTGGCCGAAATGACACGGTAGGTAGAAAAGATATTTATTTTGGAGTATCAGAGTATACACAGAATGAGAATACTGAGGAGCTCTCTTTACTTAAAACTGTACCAAATATGTGATTCCCCAGAAAATGAGTGTTATCGGAATGGATCTGAATGCAGGATAAGCGAAGGCTGATTATCTAATTATCTAAATGTCTGTCTGATTATCTAATGCACTGAGGAGAGTAAGCATAGGAAGCATCATTGCCATTGGGACATGAAACCAATTGTATTTGAATAGGTACTCAGTATTCAAGTATTTTGAATGGAGAAGAAAGACAAGTACCTGGAAGTAGTGGCAGAAAGTGGGGAATAAAGGAGCAGTCTGCAGTGGCTTGGAGCCCAGAGAGGTTTAGGTGTCTTGGTCTTTCTGTATTTATTTCTCAGACATAAACATGAATAGCTGAAGAGGAGAAGAGTGCCCTGAAGGTTGAGTAGTAACTCAGATTTAAGAGGTTTGAAATAGTTTTTCAGATCTATCATTGCTCTGTCAAGCTAATTGGATTAATAAAAATATTTTTGGGCTTTGAGTGTTCTTGTAGTTGAAATAAATGCTTGTTGGCAATGCCTGTACATAACGTGGATCAATTTTCAGCAGAATTGTCTTAAAGCATTTAAAAGCTGCATTTAAAAACAATTTTATCCTCTTTTGGCCCCTAGATTATTTCACAGCATTAATGTAGTGGGGTTCCAAACTCATCATCATCTTTTGGCAAATCACAGTGGATTTTTGGACTGTCAACATATGGTTCTAAATGGTTTCGAGCTGTTTGGCAGGACAAATGCATTTGCAATTTGTGTTTAGAAGATGACTGTTTTTTTTTTGTTGGTGAGTTTTGTTAGTTTCTGTTAAACTACTTGATTTCCATTGGCTTAATCAGCTACTTTGCTATTCACATTGTGTTCTGTTTGGGTTTTTTGCACCTCCTGTTTTGTGTTTTTAAAGGCTATGCCGAGTTCCTCACTTTCTACTTCTAACAGAGAGCAGCCCAGTGCTAGGCAGGTAAATGTTACAGCAGATGAGTGGTAAAATTGTATTGCTTTCCTAGCGTGCCTAACTGTTGTTTTGACAAATGGTTTTCTATGGGAAACATAACCCTTACCAAGGGTCTGTGAATGAGATAAACCCTCTTGTAATGCTCCTTGAATGTTCTCACTTCTCACTGTGTTTTAAACCTTTAAAAAATAGAGATGGTTGACGGTATGTGATTTAGACCTAGACCACTGTCAGTGTTCCTGTTGTAATTTTTTATTTATATATACATATATATATATGGGATTCTTACAAATATGTTGGTATTACAACCTCCTTAAGCAATTAGAACACTGTGCCCATGTTATTTGTGTGAGATAGCACAAGAGTGATCAATTGTATGTAGTTAATTGCCCGTTCAGTGGAAATCAAGGATTGTGTTGACTGCTCTGTCTGGTCTTGTGTCATTGTCCTTTCCAGAACTCTTTAGAACAATTATCCTATGTACATAGTACTTGGCATTCTTCACTGACAAAATTTGCACACTATTGTAATCAGAATTGTTCTTTTCAAATTCTTTTTAATTCCTGGGGTACATGTTAAGGCTTTCTTCTTTATCTCAAATTTTGGAAAAACATAATACGAAATTAAAAGAAAGAACCTGTATTTAATACCTATTCACTAAAGTCATGATATTGATGAACACATCACAGAATAGTCTTCCTTAGAGAATAAATTTTAAGGTGAGTTTTAATTTTTTTGACAACACATGTAAATATATAAATCTAATGACCATTTTTACAGAAGACACTTGAATTTTTTTCTGTAAGATAAGAAGTCACATAGAACTGGTGATGAGTATAAATTCTCAATGCTAAACTTACAAAGTCATCAGTTTGTGACATTTAAATATCTGCTGTTTTACATGTATAAATAGCAAAAACTTGAAGTAAAAAGCTTTAACTGTGTAGCAAAACAATTATACTGCTGAGTGGTGCATTCTGTTTGAAGCTGTGAGGTTTTGGCCTCCGGGGAAAAAAAGTGCAGTACAACAATTGTTTTTCTGGTTTTTGTTTTACTTTGTTTTGTTTTCCTTATAAATATAAATGCACTGCTTTGGGCTGTGCCTGATGAATCTGGAGCTCTTGAGTTGTAATGTTTTATGGAAATCTAAATGTGTTCTTTCATTCCTTATTATTCTTAAATGTTTCAAGGGTGAAATGTCCAGTTTTAAAAAAAGAAATGTATTATTAAGAAATATTTTATTAAAATACTATTAAAAAATAAAATTAAAAAAAACTTGATTGCGGTGAAAAGTTGGTAACTGAAAGGCAAGACAAGAAAGGGTTAGTGGCAGATTGCGGTGTGTATTTTGATGGTGCAGAAGAGAATTGCTTAAAATGAAGTGTAATGGCTGAAACTTGCAAATATATTTTTAATAGATATTTCTTTTCCTTGCAGTTCTTGTTTTCCTGCTCTTTTTTACCTTGATAGGGAAAATAGTTAGTCTTGAATTTGCAATCATTGTAGCCAATAACTTGAAAAACTGTTATATGATGTTAAGGATGGAGTAAAAGATGATTTGGGAAATGAAAAGTGTTTCTTAGAGTAAGGAAAAAAAAAAAGCAGATTTCCTTTTTTACCCATATACCTGCAAAACTGGAGGCAGCTCAGAACTACTATTTCTACAGTAAAAATGTGAATGAAAACGCACACCAAAAAATACCCCACATTTTTTATCTGGATGTTTTATCAGGCAGGGACATTAGGATACTGATCTATGTCTCCTAGATCATATTCTAGATTTCAGCAGGGGGTACTTCCAGTGGGAATTCTGCTGCAAGGTAATTTCATTGAGTGTATGGGGAAATTAGGATGTGTGGACATCTTAAATGAGAAAGCTTAGATGCAGAAAATAGGGATCTCGATTATTCCCTTTTGTATGTAAAATGAGGGATGGGACTTGACTTTCTTCCCTGATTCTGTGTGTTGAAAAGAAGTCTAATACAATAGACATAATTGCTCCAAATATTGTTTAGTAAATTGCTTTTTTTGGTGTGAATCACATACCAGAACTGTATTCAGATACTTCCAGTTTCTTACTTATCCCATTTCCACTGCCTTTGGTTTGTTTGTTTGTTCTTGTTTCTTTGTAACTGGAAGTAGAAGACAAGTAGCTGTATTAATTATACATCAGATCAGCCCCTCAGCTGGTATAATTCATTGCATCTATCAGGCAATGAATGTTAATTTATCCCAGCTGAACACCTTCCCTGTAATGCTGCTGAGCCATGAACATGAAGATGACTTGTTCTTTAGGTAAATCTTTATAGACATTAACTAATAACAACTATTTTATAAAGATCAATGGCTATAATTATACAGTTGCAAGTTAGACATTCAGTAAAGGATTACAAGCAACTTTATAGTCAAGGCTATTTGGCCTGGGTAGGTATTCATGCAAGTCTCACCGGGGGCACTGTGATGTGCCTTTTGGGGCTGGTCTCCCAAATGAGGTCATACAGTGTTACAACAATAAAGGATGCTGAATGCTCATTGACAGAAATGGTAAGCTGTCATCTTCATGAAATGTGCTCAGGCCATCCTTTACATAAGTGTAGTGCTGAATGCAGTGACCTTGTTGATCTTCATTTTGTAGAGTTACAATTATGTATTAAAACTTTAACGTGAATAAATTGTATCCAGTGTTTACAAACTGAAGTTTTGTTGCATTACCGTAAACCTTAAACCAAGGATTTTTACTTTCCAAGCTTAAGTAGAATATATTTCTTCCAGTTTGAATTGACAGGATTGGGCCTCAGTAGTAGCAGATTACGCACCACACTGAACAGAATCCAGGAGAGCCTCATCGATCTAGTAAGTATCTGGATTTGGAGTGTGAAATGGGGGGCTGTGTCAGCAATTCAGCAATTGTATCTCATCATAACTTACTGGTTTTTATTTTTCCCCTATCTTCTCATATTTGGTGTCTGTAAAGACAAAGACTATTTCTTGGTAGATAGTAATGTAGGTATCATTACTGCGTGAAATTATTTGTTCTCGATGTATACTAGAATTAGTTTAATAGCTTCTACTAGATGTAACAACACAATTAGGCATTTAAATCTTAAATTACTTTATGGTTTATATAATAAAAGCGCAGTGATATTCTAATATCATCCTTATTAAATTAAACCTTCTATTAAAAATACACCCAACAGCAGCACAAGAGACAACACATTTTTCTTCAGTGAAAGAACAGCAAAGCAGTAAGCCATTGATAAACAAATTCAGTGTATAAAATAATTAATATGTTAAGTGCTTTGTTATGTCACTTCTGAATATTGTAGAATTTTACCTGTCGTATTTTATAAATTATATCACATCAGTCACTGCATGAGTTATTTTCAGAAAGTGAAAAGTAAATATGGTGCTCATGTCACACTGGCAGTAGATTACTATTCCTTCACATCACATTACAGCGAATGTACAGGAGTCTTCAGGTAGGTTTTGTAGGTTCAACTGAGGGGCAGTTTATAAAGAAATATAGTTGAACTCTGCAAAAATGGAACTGTGCACTCTTTTTTTAACCTAAATGTAAAACACTCGAAACATTGTGAAGAACTGTATTGAGTATTGTAAATGGGATGTAATGTAATTAATACTGCAGATAATAGAGGAAGGATTCGTTTTTGAAGACAGAACTGGTATGCAAATGCTCTACTTTGACTTTTGTAGGGATTTGGCACTCCACAGAATTGTACTAAGGTGCCTTTTTGAATTCCTTTAAACATTCAGAATAGTCGAATTCTAAATTGTTCTTTAAGAGAAGCATTTTAAAGGAGTTTAAGTCATTTCTTACAAGGTCAGTAGAGGGAGCATAACATAACTAATAACCTCCATAATGTAGAAAAAGGCTAAAGTCATTTTGATATTCATCTCAAAGGCAATGCGTTCAAAAAAGGAAAAAAAATAAAGTTAGGAAGATCTTGCAGACAAATCAGTTAAAGATTTGTCATTATTGCGGAAAAATGTCAGGTTTTGGAATTAATTTTTTAAGCTTACTCTGTAGTCATTGTTCTTGAGAGTGCTTTACGTTATTTTGATTTTTATCATTCAGGATAATTTTTTAAAACTCATTTCTAGGAGTAAACTGAGAAAAATAACTGGATTTTTTTTCTTCATCATTTAACAGTACTGTTACAGATAATGCTAGTGTCCATTGAGATTAATAGTTGTGTCTGTTAACTTTAAGCCATTTAATTAAATTTATTAATCTTATGAATTTATGAATCTCATGATCTTATGCTGGTCTTATGCTGTCAATGGGAATTTACTTTCTGGGTATTTCTGTTGTTATTATAATCAATAAGAACTTAGAAAAATCAAGATTAATCTTCATTTTGTCATTAAAATGGGTATTTCTCATGCTTAAAATTTATTTCTGTAGATGTTCTTCATGTTCATATTCTGAAGTTCAGTCTCCATGGATTGTCAGGAATTTATATTATTTATTTATTTTTGTATCATCTTCTATTCATGGTAACTTTACTCAGGACTCTCATTTCTGCTTTTTTTTTTTCCGGCTAGCAGCATCTTTTGATGTTTTATTTGAATAAAGATATTCTCAACAAGTTTTTATTCTCATTCTATGCCTGGGGTTTTGTCAGAACTTACTTAATAGAGCTCAAACTAGTTCTCAGTAGTTTGTCAGTACCAGTGAAGGTAGAATTCTACTGTCTATATCAAGACTATTCAGAAGTTTAGACTGGGTCATTCTGAGAGGCAAGAGGATGATACGGCTTTCAAAAATTTTTTTTTGATGTATTCTGAATTTCATATCTACATCTGAACTCCTTAGTCAGCTCTTTCTGGAGCAAGTGAAAAATAACTTCAGTACATGTTTCTTCTATGCAAGAATTTCAGAGATAATAATTCTGAATCTCCAGATATAGAAGTTTACAGGTAGCAGGATGTATTAAAAGAAAGAGAGGAGTGATTCACAGTGTTATGGTGCAGCTTTTGTTTGGCCAAACACATTGAAATAAGCACGTTTCCGAACAGTTTGTCTTCTCACTGCCAGTACCCCAAGTGGGAAGCATGGGGAGATCTACAGACATTCCATCCTTGTGTTTGTCATTCCTACCAGGACTGTGTTTTTGCAATAGTAATGATACTTACTAATCATATCAATTCATGGTGACCAGTAAGCACCCAAGTAGATATTTGGCATCAATCAGATAGTGATCTGTAGTAATTGATGATTTGGAAGGGAAACTTCTGTTTCCGATGCCTTGCTTTGTCTGTCTCTAAGCAACTTCTTTATTGCTTAGTCACAGTACTGCCATTACCTAGACACTGTTTATGAATGTCCTCTTCATGCTAATAGCTGCCTTTGTAGCTAGTAGAGATACTGCTGCCTTTGGCAGTGAGGTATTTGGAGCAGATAAACAGAATATTCATAAGTATTTCATTGCAAACTGGCTTGCTCATTTAAAACTGAGATTTAGAACGAAGTTTGTTAGTTAACATGTGTACAATTAATGAATATACCAATGTTATGGTATAGCAGTGTACAATTAACAAATATACAGATGTTAAAGTATAACAGAGAGCTTGGCTATGATATTATTACACCAAAGCAGGAAACAGAAATGATAGGTACACCCACCTGTAACCTGGGCTCACAAGGGAAACTCCAGTAGAGTGGATCTCCAGAAGAGATCCTTCCCCACTGGCAGTCAGCTCTTAAACGGGTCTAGGAGAGATGGAGCCAGGCTCCACCCCTTCTTGCAGCACAGGTAAATTGCCTTCACCTGTGCTCCTGTGGCTGATTCACTGTTCGCCTCAGGTGATCAATCAGAGATTCAGGCTGTGATTCAGCAGCCACATACAACATGCCTTACAGAAGTAGAAAAATAAATCACTGCGGTAAAGTATATAAGCATTGCAATGTAATATATAGAACAGCAGATGGAAAAAATTGCTTGTATAAAGAAGTATTGTTTAATGTATTTTAGATTGTCTTTGCTTTTGGGGTCTTTTCCCATAAAGTATGTATCTTCTACAGATGACAGTAGGTTAGAGACTGATGATGCAGAGATGAAAAATTTAGGTTTTTAGCTGCACAAATACAATAAGGAATATTGCAGGGAACATTTTTTTTCGGCACACCTGACTTTCCAACCCATCTTGCACAGATATTTTTGTGCTTTTTCTTCTTTAAGTAGATTTATACAATATATGTAATGACAAGCACTTCATACAACAGCTTAAACACTGTCAAGAGAAGAAAACTCTATCTGTAAAAAAAAAAAAAGAAAGTTTTGACATGATAGACACTTTGAAAATATGATAGGATAGCTGCTTTGCTTCTTCACATTCATTCAGACCTCTCCACACTTTTTTGTTTGTTCAACAGAATTACCCAACTTGACTGGAATAATCTACTGAAAATGAAAGTTGTCCTGCTAATTTATTTGGATAAATTTTTTGATTGTTGGCAGTTGTTGTGCCCCTCTCTTTGGGCAGTCACTGAGCCGTCTCACATGAGTCACTGCTAGCCTTTTTTGCTGGACAGCAAAAGCTTGGGCTAATTTCTAGTCCCAGAGGAATGCAGGTCACAGCTGAGCACCTGGGAACCAGTAGCAGCTCTTACTGAAACTGTCTTTGGATTTAAAAAAAAAACATTTCAATAAAAGCATGTGATCAAACTTCTTTTGTTAGATAGAGGTTGAGATTCCCAAGGATGCGGCAGTGGAAGTGCTTTCTTGTGGAGGCTTACCTGCTGTGTATTTTTAATTTTTTTTTTTTTTTTTTTTTAGCATTTTACCATTCATTTTCTCAGCACACAGTGATTCCTGACACAAAAGTTTTTGCATTAAGCTAAACAAGGCACTAAGTAAGCTTGATGATTTCTGGTAGTTTTATTCAAAAAGTCAGCTGTTTATTTTGGAACGCTAAGAAATAAATGAAATGCAAAGGTCCTGTAAGTTTCTACTCAAAGTTTTTTGAAGTCTGTTACTGAAATCGGTGAGACTGGCTCAGCTGAGGTGTGGGAAATCTTTGTTTTGTGACAAGGATGGTGAAGGAGCTGTACTGTGGGACTACGTTAGTGCTGCCAGTGGAATTGGAAACTTCATGCACACCGTGAGGCAATGCTGGTGAACTCAACTCTGGGGCCAATGAAAATTACTTGCATTGTAAGGTTGTTTGCATGGCACTTCATAATGCTGTAAAGGTATTACTTGCCTGCAGAGGATTATGAATAAACAGAAAATTAATAGAATAGATTCCCGAGAGAGTATGTTTCATTTTTAATGGTCTTTTCTTTCAAGGCATATTGAATGGTGTTTACCATGGCAGCTACACCTTTTTCATTTGATTTAGTTTCCCAGTGGCTGAGTCAAGATTACCAACTTTGTTATTTTCTTGCTTGGGCACAAAGCTTACAATCTTTTAACATGAAAATAGTAGGAGTATTAAAAAGTATCATTTTTAAACCTTACCATATTAAGACATTCAAATAGCACTGTTATCTTTGAATGCAATGTGCTTTTCACATTTTCAGCATAAAGTTTCAAGAACTATAGGAATTAAGATTAGCAGGGTGCGTGGGTGTGTCAGTGTAAACAACATATTCATTTCTGTATATCTGCTCTAATCAGAAATCTTTTTATAATAAGTGATTACTTTGAGGTGAGCTATTTTTGAACAGCTTTTGCATGCAGTAAGGGCTTATGTTTGGTAAATGTTTACAGTGTTGTATTCTATGCTCAGAATGTTACTGAAACTATCAATTACAATTTAAATGCAGAGCTAGTGGAGTAATTAACCCTGTAAGGTAAATTGTGTTTTAGGTAGGTGTTTGAGATCACTCTGCTTTTTCTTTGCCATCAGTGCACATCCAGTTTAAGAGTGCCCATGTGTCAGGGACACGTGATGTACCTGTAGACTATTTGACTATTAGAATGTTTTCTAATATTCTAATTTTTTGCCATGCCTTTCAAATTCCACTTACTACTTACTACTGACTTCAGGATTTCTTCTGCAAGGTTTAAAAATATTGCCATTTGCTTGTAGCAGAATGAAAACTAAAACTGTTTCTACTGTGTATATGTATGAATTTAAAACATAATTCTAAAGCTAAAGTTCTATACTAGAAGTATGAGGTAAAGAGAGTTTTGAAAGATTATCAATTACTAATGTGGTCTGTTGAGATTTGGGATCCGAGAACACGTGTGTCTTTTGTTCTTTTTAGTTAGCTATAACCATTCATATTAAGTATCTCCACTACAGTAGCAAGTAATCATATTTTTGTGTCATGCTTACCTAGTGTTTAACTTTCTGTTGGGTAACTGAAAAATGATTCTGAGCTTGTGATGAGACTGGGCCCCCTAAAAATGTCTTTCTTACAAATTGCATGTCTGACTTTTAACTCAGATAATAAGTTTAGGTAGCTTATGCTTCTAATTTATGTTATTACCTTAAAGTCACTTCTTCAGATGGAAGGCTTTCCCACTGGGTTTTCCATAGGGCTTTTTGAGTGGGTTCTGCTGAACTATTGAAATGAAAATGCTCTCTTGTTATGGAAGACACTTTTTTAAAGGGACAAGCTGTAAAGGAAGCTTCTTCCTTACACAGATAGATTTGTATTATTAGGTAAAGAATTTCTGCTTGGGAGTAAACAATCAAATGCTGAAGTGTCCAGCCATGAATCAAACAGCAGCACACTTACACATATCTGATACCTGCTATTTACTAATACGTGGCCATCTGTCCTTAAGAGCAACTTCAGAGGAAATTTAATTCAAAGATAGTGTATAATCAATGGATATACAGATATATGTATTGAGTCAATGGATATATAGATGGTATGTATGTATATATGTGTGTGTGTGTGTGTATGTGTGTATATCTATATATCTCTATATATCTATCTATCTATCTATCTATCTCCAGGAGCTTGGCTAATATAATTTATATTGGAGTAATGAGAGAAAGAGAGAAAGTCACTCACCCTGTCCTGGGCTTGCGAGATGAACTCCAATGGAGCGGATCTCCAGAGAGATCCTTCCCCACTGGCAGTCAGCTCTTAAATGGGTCTAGGAGAGGTGGAGCCCCTTCCTGCAGCACAGGTGAATTGCCTTCACCTGTGCTCCGTGGCTGACTCATTTCTTGCCTCAGGTGATCAATCAGAGGTTCAGGTCGTGATTCAGCAGCCCCATACAGATAGGCATTGCGTAATGGGACCTGCTAAAGCACACAGTGAAGCTGATATTATTGTTAGCAAACATTAAACAAAGTGAAGTACTCATAATGCTGCTTTAACACCTCAGTATTCTGATATTTTCAGGCCTTTCTAGCAAAGCAGCTTGTATAAACAATTGCTAGTTGTGTGTGCAAATCATGTAGCATTAGAAAACTCCATTCTTTTCCTATTAAAATATGACAGTTTAAATAGAAATAGCAGAGTAGATAAGATCCACTGTAAGGTGGCTATGAGGAATGCAGGTTAACCCATACTGCTTTACCTGGCACAACTGATTTGATTATTGTTCAGATAAGTTTAGTGTTTTGGATAAAATCTATATTTTAAACTACAAATTTTGTGATCACTGTGGTCTTTTCCTGTTTGACAAAGAAGCAGAAAAATATATTGTAGTTTGCATCAGTTGCATGTGTACCTTGTAATGATTTTATTAGATCCCTATTTTGCCCAGTTTGCTTACAGGAATGTTAAGTTGGCTGCGGTATGTCTGAGATGCATTACAGTTCTGCTCTATCAGCAAGTCTACTGCTAAGCAAGAAAAGCTAAGCAAGTTTATTCTGACTTGCAGCTGTTCTCTGAATGCTTGATGCTAGGTACTACAGTACGTTTTCAGTGTAACTTGACCTTTCTTGAAATGTAAGTTTAGCTGGTTGCTGTTTAATTTCCTGGCTTCTATTCTCATCATCATCACCTTCCTCTATTGATTGGTGCGACTTTTTCCTCTTCCAGTTTTACTGGGGCTTCTTATTCTCTATGAGTAGTCAGAAGTAATCTCTGAGAACAGAGTGTGCCTTGCAGATTTTCTTAAATTACTGGAAAGGTTCCTGTAACAAGTCCAGTCTATTGCAAAACAACTGATTTCTTTAATCTGTTTGTAGAATTTTTTTCTTGTTCCAGCCTGAATGTATGCCTCTATTGCTGCTCTCAGTCATGTCATCATTGCTTTTTACTATTAACACACTTCTGTATCTATTTTAGAACAAGGAGAAGGAAATACTGACAGTGTGTCTGGCCAGTATATCTGAAGCAGAGTTTGACTCCATGGTTAAAAACAGATGTGCCTGTCTTGTATGCATTTTGTGTCTTCAGATGCTTTCTGTGTTAAATAAATAATGTAAGATGTTTATGGGATTGGGCAGATAAAGGAAAAAATTGGTTAATATGTATTTCAATACTGAAGGGATGGGTGACTTTGAATTGAGATAAATACAAAATGGAGTCTCTGTAATATATAATGTTAATATATTTTGTAACTAGTCTTTGGAAAAAAAAAAACACAAAAACAACAAAGATGTAATTGACAGATCTGTGTTATCAAAATGATTTTGTTTTTCTTGTTTAAACAGCAAAGTAATCATTTTAATATTCATAATGATAATTCATAAGTGCTACCGGGCAATCTTCCAGAGTTTCTTCAAATCTTTCTCTAACCCTGTCACTCAGGGTCTCTCCTAAGATTAGAGAATTGATTGGTGGGCTCTGTTTTTTTGTTGTTTTTTTATCATATGTAAATACTTCACAACTTTTCTTTGTTGTGTTTCTGAGGATGATATGAAAGGAAAAGTTAGAAGACAGATAAAGAGTGGATTTTGTTAGTTAATCAATTGTGGCTTTGGCTCAGTTAATGTGAAGAATTAACTGTTATGCCTAGATCATTAAATAGTATTGCCAGTTTTCACTGTGGATGTGCTAGGCAGGTACCTTCAGAGCTTTAGCATGAACTTTAGCAAACATCCAGACTTCTCATTCTGATAGACTTAGCATAATGCTGGTTTCACTGTATTATGAAATGTCTGGCCAGTATAATTGCAAAGTTATCTGGTTGAATGTGAACACAGAATAGAGTAATAAAAATTCATTTCTCAAAGAGCTCAGTGATGTAGCTAGACTTTTTAATCATTGCTGTGCTGGTGCATCTGATCTGGTAACATCTGATTTTCTTTTTGAAGTTTTGCCTTCTGCTTGTTGACCTTCTTCAGCTAGATCTTCTAGTGCTACAAATGACTCATTGATGGTATTGCTCAGTCAGTAGCATTGTCTTGTTCAGGGTTTCTGTGGGATTACTCACAGTTCCCTGCTTTGCCCACTTTCCACTTCTGTTCATTGCATTATTTTACAAGTTTGTAGATACTTTCTTCATACTTAACAGCCAGAATTCTACTGTCCAAGTCTGTCTATACTTGGTTTCATCTGCTGTAGTATGTGCATGCGGTACATTGTCTTTTTTCTTTTCAAGATTTACTGTGCATATTCTTCCTTGTCTCAATCCTGATACTTAAAGTGTATTAGGTCATGACTTAGTTCAGTCAGTATTTCTGATGCTTGCCCTTACTCTTTTCTTCTTAGGAAAAACAGAATGCCACTCCTCCCAATTGTTCTCTTCCTTGAACCTAAAAGAATCTCCTCTTGGTTGCTATGGTCAGCTTGAATCAGTTTTTCCTCCTAGTACTCTTGTTCCTTTAGTTATTTCAGTGCAGTTTTTTCACTGTTTATTTCTATCTCCAGCCAAAAAAAACCCGTGCAGCTGCTTTATGTATTATCATGTTTTTGGCATCATCCTTGTACAGTTCTACAGCAGTGTAAGAATTATGCTATTATGTTTTTGGAGTCCAGCCATAAATGTAATTGTTTAAGCAGTATTGTTGTATTGGTTGTGTTCTTCCCTTTCTTTGCAACAGATATGTTTCACACCTAATCTCACTTCTGAATAAACCGTTGTTACTGCTACTTCGGCACTGCGTTATTGCCCAAATTTATTTTCATATGGCCAGGCTGATGGCTGCTTGTAGTACCTATTTAGCAACAAAATTACTATGCCAGAATCACAAGATAAGAAATGAGTTAAGAAATAAGTATTGTATCTTCTACCTTCTTTATCTGATTTGAGTTCTGGCTACTTTTATTTTGTAGCATTTCTCATATTTTATAGCATGTGTGTAAGCAGTAAGCATATACGAATAATTAATGTAGAGCCAGAACTACTTTTGTTTTCATCTGGTCTGGTTTTGGCAAATAGTTAAATATCAGGGAGTGACCATCTGTGTGTCCATTTCTGCAGTGGCTTAGATGACTATGGTAGCTCTGAAAAATTCTTCTGAATTTCGCCTGAAATCTAGGGGTGTGGGTTTTTTTGTCCCATACTGTGAACATTTCTAAGCTCTCTACAACTGAGCTGTCTGCAGGATAGAAGTTGTCCCGGAATGATAACTTAATGTTTAAAAAACGAGGTTTGTATTTTACTTAAGCTATTCCTGGCTCACAGAAGCAGAAAAGCTCAAGCGTGAATAACATTATTTTGATTTATCTCCTTTTTTGGTTGTTGTCAGGTTGAAGAAACTATATCTAAGAGTGAGAAGTTGGTCTTTCAGTAGGCAGTTGGTCTAAAGGCTCTATGGGTGTTAAGATGCAGTAAGAAACTTGCTCTGTTTCTTTTTTTCTGAGGTAGATAATGATCTACACAATGCGAACTTACACGTTTGTCAATTGTGTTTAGGAGGTCTCCACTGATCCCACAGGAACTCTCACAGCTGCTGAAGAGAGAAAGGAGAAGGTGCCAAGCCCACATCTCAGTCATCTAGTCGTTTTGACATCTGGCAATTCACTCTATGGTTTGGCAGAGAGAGTGGTAGCCACGGAATCCTTGTAGGTTATTTACTGTACACCACTTTGTGTGATCAATGGAATTTTTAAAGAGTTGTGATTACAATCCAAAACCTTTTTAAGAGGTCAAAAATTCCTAGCCTTTAATGTGATTTTAAAAATGAGAAAGAGAGGTAATTTTTAATTAACAGTAGTAGAACATGACTAACCACCTGCAAGCATAAACAATGAAACTTTCCTGCAGCTTCTCCAGTATTTTGTGACAGCACAAAGCCAAATCTAACAGAAAAAAGAGTTTAAAGAGCTCAGTAGGAGTTTTTAATCTGTGTGTGTGTGTGTATGTATATATATATATACACATATACATATATATAATATTTATTTTATTTTTTACATATCTATTTATATATTTATATTAAAATATATATATTATTATATATATTTAAACCAGTACTCAGATACTGATAGCTGAGACCCAGAACTGCTTAGTACATATTGGCTTGGCTGCATTCATGATGTTCTTGGCAACAGGTGGAAGTTTACCTGTGAAGAAGAGATTATAACGAGAGATTAATGGAAAACTCTTATAAAGTATTTTTTCAGTTGGTGATCAGAATAGTAGTAGAGTCATATGGGATTTCATTTTGTTTTCCACACAAGAGGACATTGTTAAAGATTAACAATTCATTTTAAAATGTGTTTACAAAAGAGAATTAAATGATTATTAATGTGATTATTAAAAAAAAAATCATACCTGTAATAAAGAATTTGATCTCATGTGTTTTTAAAAGTTTACTGGCAAACATGTAATCAGTAGTGTTGTTTTTGAATTCTGACGTGATTTCTTTTTGTGCATACTGGCTTGCCATGAAGAAACTGTGGGACAGTTGTCTACTGGCTTTACTAGGCTTTGGATCAGAATTTTGCAGTATATCCTGATTAAAACAGAAAATTGAGTTCTGGCTATTCAAATCTTTTAATTCATTTTGTTCACAATCAGATTTTCAAATTTTTATAATTGAGTATACATGTTGTTATGCTGGCCAAAAAATGATACAATTCTTATCAGTATTAAATTTACCAAAGTTGCATATCACTGTTGCCCAATAAATGTAGATAAAAAGAAGTACAGAGACATTCCAAATGTTTAATTTAGTTCATGGCAAATTTTCTTTATTTTCAAAGGGTATTTCTGGCTGAGCAGTTTGAGTGTCTTCAGCCTCATCTTGATGCAGTGATGCCAGCTGCAAAGAAGCCGTTTCTTCAGCAGTTTTATTCTCAGGTCAGAATTGTGTAATTCAGAGCTTATTTTTTAATGCAATATTTGAAACTTGTACTATATGATGGAAATATTTTAAGCCATAGTTTTGTATTGCTCTTACTAGCCTGAAATTTACTGAATTGGATTTTCTTTTTATTCTATTTCAGACTGTGTCAACTGCCAATGAACTACGCAAACCAGTTTATTGGATTGTTGCTGCTAAAGCTATTGATTATGAACAGATGCTGCTTCTCATGGCTAATGTAAAATGGGATGTGAAGGAAATCATGTCACAACACAATATATATGTAGACTCTCTTTTAAAGGTGAATACTTTTGGAGAAGCAGTGTGCTAGAGCCACATACAAGCTTAAACTACTGCATACATCACTAAAACTGTTAAGGCAGCATGATCAGAGCAATATAACATCCTGAAAAATATTAAGTTGTCATAAGGAAATCTGTCCAGAATTTTCATTGTTCTTGCTACTAGCAGAAAAAATTACAGAGTTTTGTCTTTACTGGAGTGATTATATGTTGGTTAAAGCACAGCATTGTGGTACTCTGCTTCCTCTTGCTCAATTCCTCTTTCAGAAAATTTGTGTTAAATACCAGTTTTTTGGTCAGAAACTAGCTTAAAATGGTCATTGAAATCACCAACTTAGTGGTTATTCTCTTGTTTGTTTGCTAGGAAAAAACAAACAATAACAACAAAAACTATGAGATTCTAGCATTGGAATGAAATCACTTGGTTGGACAAGTGTGGCCTTCATAGTCTGCAGTACAAACTCTGATGGTCACACGGAGTTCATTGTCAAGATCTCCTTTATGGTTGAGTTATTTGATAACTTTTTAAAAGTGATAAAGGCATTAGTTCCTGGCAGCCGACTTCTGTTTCTCTTTATGTAAGTCAAAAAATCATTGTAGTAGTAATTACGTTCAGTTATGGCTAGTTTATCACCTACAGTAACAGCTCAAAATCCATCCAGTTCACTGATGTTTCAGGAGGAAACATGTACCTTTCTTCAACCTAACTTGTAATCTAGCATCGCAGTATACTGCTGAACTGTTTGATATGGTTTGTTTTTTAGTGGGTGCTTTCAGCTCTTACTGAAGCACCAGGGAATTTTTTAATGCAAAAGGCTGAAGAATGAAAAATGATTGCAATATTTTTGAGGTTCTCCCTGAAGGCTGATGGGGCAGGTTTTTAGATGGATAAAGAGCTTATCGCTGGATTTTCTTCATTGTCTGTATATTGGCTTTCAGAAAGTTAAAGATGAGTTTAGGGAGTGAGGCAATGAGAACATTTTTTTTTCTTATTTTAGTGTGTGTATGCAGTTCATTTTTTCCTTATTTATTTATTACTAGGCATTTGTAGAGTATGATGTTTTAAATGCTAATGGAATTATGATCTTACACGTTTTATCAGGAATTTGAAGAATTCAACAGAAGGTTGAATGAGGTATCTAAGAGAGTCCGTATTCCACTAATAGTCTCAAATATACTTTGGGAGCACTGCATGCGCTTGGCCAATAGAACTCTTGTGGAAGGGTAAGAAGTTCATGAAAGTCTTGGTCTTGAGTAAATATGTCTGTAATGATAATGCTTATGTCATGGTATTAAAGTTTCTAATTTTTGTAGTGCATTGGTAAGCTGTTGAGGTTTTGAGGATGAAGTGTAATTGTCGACATCTCAGTGAGATGCTGGTGTTTATCTTTTCCAGGAAGTAAGACAATTGTTAGGAAGAAAAGTTGTTAACTTTAGCAGTTACTTTAGGGTAGCCATGGGGCAGAATTTTTCTAACTTCATTGGGAGCAAAGAGGTGCCCTAGATGACTTGCTAAATACGAACTGAAATACTTAGCCAACAACTTAGCTTAGTTTAGCTTACACCTAACTTGCCACCGATTTCCCAGTCTTTTTAGAGTCGGTGTTGTAGTCTTTTCGTTCACTACTTGTCTGTGCTGTCATCTTCTGCATCATAGAATATGTTCTATATCCACTCTTTTTATTTAATGTTTCCATATTTCTTCCTGTGTACGTGGGGTCCTTAATTACAGGAGAGTATGGAAGAATGAGATGGAAAGAAGTGCAACAAGTAGACACAGGGTAAACAATAACTATATTCCTCCTTGGGGTTTGAAGGACTAAGTTAAACAACTTTAAGAAGTAAGATTCATTTTTATTTATTTATTTATATTTATTGTTCGTTTCTACTGTGTTCCTTTTTTCAGTTATGCTAATGTGAAGAAATGCAGCAATGAAGGACGTGCCTTGATGCAACTGGACTTTCAACAATTCTTAATGAAACTAGAAAAGTTAACAGACATTAGACCTATTCCAGATAAAGAATTTGTGGAGACCTACATTAAAGCCTACTACTTAACAGAAAATGACATGGAGCGCTGGATAAAAGAACACAGGGTAAGAGTTAAATTTTAAATTTTTTGCTGTCTTTTAGGAGGATTCCCAAGAATGGTGGAATCATGCTAACAACTCTAAATGATTAATTCTGTGTGCTAAAAATGATTATACTCATACGTATATATTCATTTGTTATAATAAAATTGTATGGCGTGCAATATAAACATATATATGTGTGTAGATATATGTTTATTATCATATGAAAGTACCTTTATTTGGAAGGAATAATTTTGACAAAAGGAAAATCTAGATTTCTTTACCTTTTCTACCAATTACCATTCCATATCTCTTAAAATGATAGAATTCATCTCAGGAAGATGTGCTATGAATTGTAGTTTCTGGCTTTAGCAAAAGTAGGCCATCTGATACTCCTTACACAAGAAATTCTATGTAGGAATTACTGCTAATCTACCCGGTATTCTGAGATGGGTTGAAGCCAAAGAAAACTTTTTTCTACTCTTTAGGCAGCATCTCTGATCCAATACAGGCAATAGAAACACATGGATCCCAGGCATCTGAAGCCTATACACTCCGTAAAACCTGTTTCATAGTCTCAGCAATGACCCAGACTTTCATGTAAATCAATTCTGAGATTAGAACAGCATTGAGGGAAAAGAAATGCCTGTGTTGGCATGTACATCTGATAAGAATACTGATTTGACAGTCTTTGTTGTCAGGAAAATTATGTGCTGAAAATAAATTTTAGATCTGATAGATCATAGCTATGCAGTGCTGTGGAGAGCACCTGCCCAATCTAATAGTACTGCATTACAGACCAGTGTTGCACTGGAGGGTGGAGAGGCTCAGTAGCCCAATAAATGTTCTGTTTTTTTACTGTGTTGGCTTTTGTTTGTTTGTTTGTTTTTAACCATGAGAACGTAAGATTTCTTCAGAATGCAGCTATCTGTTATTTTCAGACATTGGTTTTGATTCTGAAGATACTTTCATTGTAAGTAGTTGATCATTTACAATTTTGAGAGTTAATTGAAGTAATTTATCAACTTGTTCTTCAGATGCTATCCCTGTAAAAGTTGCTCTTTTGTGCAAGTGAATTAACAAGGCAAAATCACCAGGGAGTAGGCATAATCCCTTTTTGGTTTGAGCTCTAAGTAAGTGTACTGTATTATGGTTGGAAATTATTGGTGCATTATAGATGAAGATAGTACAATGTGATTCGAGTAGGAAGTTTTCATAAGATAATCAAGAATCTTACCATACCTCCACCCTTCTATATAAAGAAGTTTGCCACTTAGGCTGGGCTGTTCTGGTTGATTACTGTAGTTCTGATACCAGGCAGTTTTTAAATGCGTATGAGTGGGACAAGCACAAGTACACCAAATGCTTCTAGGAATGGGTCTAAGAAAATGATCTAATGTATTTGGGCCAAATTTCCTCTGGTTAACTTCCATCCTTTAGTGAAGCTGAGAATACTTGTATTCTGTTCAGAATATATCAAAGTGAACAAATTCATCATCAAGAAGTACAGTTTGAAATTAGGCCTTTAGGAGTGGGCAACTTCAACAAAGTTGTAAGGCAGAATGCATAATAGTCATCGCTTTTTCTTTCTTTGACAAATAAAACTGAATCAGGATCAACTTTGCTATCCGAGATGAGACTTCATTTGTGTTTTCAAAGTACTTGGCATGCTTTCAGGGCAGCATAACCTAACAATTATAGTAAGACTATAAGCAATTGTCATGCTGTTAGAGCTGGCCCACTGTCAAAAAGAAGTCTTTTAAAATGGAGGATTGGGAAATCTGTATTTTGGAATTATTTTAAACCCAGCTAGAAAGGGATGAAAAACATTGTTCTGAAATATGGTTTTCCCTGTTATACCTGGAGCTGTGAGAGAGACTGTGAGCTGTGTTTGGTGATCTATGTGGAATAACTAGTTTAAATTTTTGAAAATGCTAAGGTTGAAGGTAGTACTGGCAAATGTGGGGTTTTGACAGGTGTTAAGAATTCTTGTAATACTCTGTGTCATTCTTTCCTCCTTTGTCATGTACTGAAATTAATGTTGCTTGAAGACCCTGTAGACAGAACTATTTAGAGGCTTATCAGAAATATGATGCCAAAATAAAAAAAGATCAAGTTTTGTCACAGTTGTTAGGAAAATGTGGTGTTTAAAACTTATTTCATTTGCATGTGTATCTCTCACCACACCTCCAAAAGAATGGAAAATGCATTATAAATTGATTTAGATACATGACTATTACTTTCTGTGAACTCGATCCAATGCTACTAAAATTGTAGGCATTTTCCATTATATTCTGCCAGGCAGCAAAATACAGTTTTGTACTTCTCTCTCTCAACTATGAAAACTCTCCAGACCTGACTTAACTAGCACTTTAAGTCTCTCTTGTTTCCTGATTGCTGCTATCATTTGAAAAGCCCACAGAGTGTGCATATCTGGTTTTTAGTTTTCAGTCTTTATCCACTGTTCTTATTCTGCTTGCCATAACATAATCTGCTTTTATTTGCCAGGAGTATTCCACTAAGCACCTGACAAATCTGGTGAATGTTTGTCTGGGGTCTCACATCAACAAGAAGGCGAGACAGAAGCTGCTAGCTGCTATTGATGATATAGACAGGCCTAAAAGATAACTGGAGAGAGTTACTTTCCGTTTACTCTTGTACCTTTTTCTGTTCACGTGAAGCATGCGGACAAATGACAAATGGACTAATGACAGCATTGTCTTAAAAACCATTGTGCATGACTTTTCTTATCAGCATTGGAGACACTCTGAATTGGCATAATGTTCTAAAATATTACTTTTTTAACCTGTAAGAATCCTTTTCTTATGTATTTTTCTGTTTTTTTGTTATTTGCCCTTAGTAAAGGGCCGCTCTTTGTGTATCATTGGTGAAGTGTATATTTTGAAAAACTGTATACTGTAAGTAAAACCAAAATCAGAGAGAAACACATTGGCTTAATATATAGTTGATGCTCTTTTTTAATAAAAGGGCTATTTGAAAATATGACGTTTTCCTCACTGCTTTTCCCCTCAGAATTTGTGCTTTATTATGGACCAGTGTAAAATGAAAGAAAATGTAGATCTTTGAACAACATATCTTGCATGTGGATTAAGAATATAGATAAATTAAAAATTCTCATGTTGATGTCTTTCATCTTTACATGTATTTAAAAACGTTTATTTCAGAATTAATATAGTCATATCAAAATTATTGACTTCAGATCAGTCAAGGTAATAAATACTGTACACTAAAACGAGTTACTTGTGAGACTTCATTTACCTCATTTAACAATGCAAAATGACACGTGTTATAAAAATGAGTGTTGTTCCTCTCATGTCATTTCTCTTTTGTACCCCTGCCACTCTTTCCTGTTCCCAAAGCAGTAATGCCAGAGAATAACGGATTTTTTTGGCTGAATTTTCGGATGGATAATGTTAATATTTTCTGCTCTGCTATAGACTCCTGGAATGATCCTGAGCATGTAAAAATCCCCTGGCTGGGTATTTGTCCTAGAAATTGATTTGTCAGAGCATCACTGACCACTGAGGCTTTCAAATTTGCCTTCAGCAGAAGAACCTGTATTCTGAATACATTTCTACTTTCCTTGCAATGTTCCTTGTAGATGAGATGCTTGGGGACTGCTCAAACTGTCATAGCAAAACAGAAAAACTCTCAAGGTGATCTGAATTAACTTAAATAAAGGCGTTAATATTCATTAAGATTTTTCTTACACTCTCAAGCTCTGTTCCATGTCTTTGTTTTTCAGTATATAATGTTTTAAATATTAAAAAATTATTATGTAATAAACATTTTTCTAATCTGAGGCCTTTTAAAAGGCAATACACTAGCAATGAGCTAACAGTTAAAATAATTTACGTAGGATAAAATCCACTAATGACATGGTAAACTCTCATTTTCAATACTTGCCATTGCACTGTTTTAATTCAAACACAAGAGAACCAGCAAACCAGCACTTACTGAAAGTCAGCAGTACGGATCGACTGGAAATTGCCTCATGGAATCAGATAATTGTTCTTTTCTGTAGGTTAGTTTCATCTTCAGAAGTGATGAATTCTGGCCATCATTGTGCAGTTTCCTTGAAAAGCCTATATATGGTTTTAGAGCAGTAGAATTTACATTTTTAAATATTGACTGTGTGGCATTCATCTCCCTGTACATCTGTACTTTAAAGGAAATAGGATTTAAAACAAGGTTAAGCACCATTCTGTATAGACCATGCTGTCATCCTGAGTTCTTCTGAAAACTTGTTTAGCAGAGTGCCTATGTATACAGTGAAGCTGAATCACTTTTACCTCATTAAAAAGGCGATTCAAAAAAAAAAAAAAACAACAAAAGGAAAAGTGTAGTTCATTTTAAGTGTGGACTTTTGCGTCAGTGTATCTGCCCTGAAGTCAGATCCTGATCTGACTCTTGGAAGGAATAGAAATGTGTCAGAGACTGTTAGTGTAAAATCTGTTTCAATTTCCTTCTCGTGGATGAAAGAAGGAATTTAAATAGCTTTACTGTAATTGTGGTGAACTGAACGTGTGGTTAATTTCTCCTGAACTATTTAGGTTGCTGTAATTTGTCTGCTCACCAAAAGGTAGGAGTGCAAGCTGATTGTAATGTAGGGTCAAGGAAGGAGGTGAGCAATTGCACGAGTCCTAGTAAGGAGCAATTTTTGATAACATATCTATAGATTGACTTATTTTAAGCCCCCAAATAATAGAATGCGCGATGTTAAACTTATGAAAGAAGATCAAAAAATTGTTTCACATGTGCCTCAGAATTTATTATATTCTCTAGAGCAACCTCCACTTGCTGCCCAATATTGATGCTAAGGGATAAGTTACATATAGCTTAATAGCCTTCACATTTCTCAGTCCTGAGTGACTTAACAAATCTGAGTTTGGGCTGAATGTAGAATTATTAATTTGCTATGAGTTTGCTTATAGCTTCCACAATCTAAAACGATGGTTCTTTTTGCAAACCATTGATTTTTTTAGCATCTCTGTGAAATAAGAAGTTTTACTGCTTTTCATGAGAGCATAGTTTAAAACTTTGTACATCGCAGAAGGGCTTTAGAATACTTTAATAATGGAGGATGACTCCTTTCAGTCTCCAGGGAGGCTGACCATCACTGCAGAGGTGGACAATTCATCTGTCAGTCAATGAAAAATTTAAATCCTATTCCTCAGACAATGAGTACTCTGATATTCACCAAGGTCACCTGGAGCAGAGATGAGGAGTTTTCAAGACTCCGGATAGGCAAAGCCTGATAAGTGTAGATGGCTGTAAGCCTGGCATCTCAGTTGCAGTCAGTGGTTATGAAGTTGTCCGATGAGGCAGCAACTGGGATAAAAATAGTGGGAAACTGTCTGGTCCACTTATGTGACCTTGTGGGAAGCTCAAGTTCTTGCTCCAGCGTAGGTTTATTACTCAAAGCAGAATGGCGTTGACAGGAAGAACCATCTTGGACCAGCAGTGCTTCAGCTGGTGTGCTGGTGTGATGAGCAGCACCTGCAATGTGTGAATTCCAGTGAATCTGAGGTAAGGGCTTAATCTCACCTCCTCCTTTTAGACAAGTAGCTAAATTTCCAGGTAATCGACTATTTTGGGGTCCTTTTTTCCCATGTGAGAGGGAATCTTTCCATATGTAAAATCAAAGGCCTGGCTTGTTTCAGATCTGCTTAGTGAAGCCTAAATGTGAGGTGTAAGTCAACTTCTGAATGCTTTCTAACATTTCCCTTTTGTGGAGAAAAAGGGAAGCACAATCAGTGGCTGTCTCAAAGCTTTCTGTGAAAGCTCGGCTTTGCCTTGCAGCTTACACAGATGTGAATGACAAAGGCACATCCCATGATAGCAAAGATGGGGTTTATTTATTGCAGGTCTGTGGATATGAGTTGTGCTTGTCTTACTGCTACGGGGCACAGCTATATATATTCCCTCCTCATCCTGCAAAGGTGCTGTGCTGCGGTCATTCTCCCCTAACCCTCTGCTTGTGGTTAATGTTTATGAAATTTCTGTATTGCAAGCTGTACTTTGATAACAAGAAAATAGAATAAAACCAGTTTAAAAAAACAACAACTCCCCCCCAAAAATAACCAGAAGATTAAAATGATAAATAATGCTGTCCCCAGCTAAATCCTCAAAAAACTGAATGTCAGCAGGCACCTGCTATGTTATAAATGATGCAAACAGAGATGGATAAAAAATGCAGATTTATTGTGTGTGGGTGATAGTATCTGTGTTATTTATAACCACAGCTCGAAACAGCATAGCGTGAAAGCTAAACATTGCACTAGACACTATGATTAGGGTACAAGTATGGAGATAACATAGTTTGCAAACTGTAGAGTTTCCATGCTTACTGGCTATTTAAGGACATTTCTGAATGTCTTGGTTTTGTAGAGCCAGAGCTGCTTTGCATCACGGCAGGGACTCCATTTTTCAATATCTCCTCTTTGAGATCCCAGCGTGAACTGAAGCAGCATCTTTCAACTGAACTGAAGACCTGGAAAATCTATGTGTGTTTTTTTCAGACCTGATGGGTCTGAAGTTTTGGTCTGGTTGCATATATGAAAGGAAGAAGAACATTCAGAGCAGAGAATTACTGATCCATGTCTTATATTTGTAGATGAATTTGCATAGGATTCAATGTTGCTGGATTTAAAGTTGGCAAACTATTATCTAAATGTGAGTTGATCTTTGAAAAGTAAAATGTGTGAGCAAGCTGGAGATCCAGGAGAAAAGATCCAGGAGGCAGTGAAGTGCCTCCTTCAGCTGTGCACAAAACTAATACAAGATCAGATATGCAAAAGGACTGTTGGTATTTCTGAAGATTTTTTTGTAAATAAATCAGAAGTTCACAGTTGTGTGCATCTCTTGCACAGTATAGCTTGGTGGGTGGGTGGTGGTGGGTTGGCAGTTAGACTAGATTATCTTAGAGGTCTTTTCCAACTTTAAACATTCTATGGATATATGATTCTATGATCTCCCGTAGTTTTTATTCATAAGTAGGACTACTCATAACTAAAACTCAATACATTGCTTATGTTTCATTAAAGAATAGAATAAAAATGTCAAGTCAGCCCTAAGTGAAACAAATCCTTGTAAAGGGATCTGATTAATGTTTATAAATATCTGAAGAAAGGTGGGTGGCATTGGATGAGGCCATGCTCTTCTCAGTGATGCATAGTGATAGGACAAGGAGCAATGACCTAAAACTTGAACATAGAGAGTTCTGTACAACAATCTGAAAGAACTTATTTATGTTAAGAGTGATGGAGCACTGGAACAAGCCGCCTAGAGAGGTGGTGGAAGGAATATCTCCTTCTATGGAGATATTCAAGACCTGGCTATATGCCTACCTGTGTGACCTCAGTAGATCATAGAATCACCAAAGTTGGAAAAGACCTCCAAGATCATCTATTCCAACTAATTAGTGGTTTCTCTGCCATCACTTACATTCATAACATCCAGTGAAGCCTGGGCAGCCCTGTCCTTAAGAAGAGATGGTGGGTAGGGAGGCTTGTTGTCCTTGCTGCTGTGGGACATACTGCTCCATATGCACGGAGCCTGTGGCTCACAGAATGGGCTGAAACAGTCCAGAAGGCTGTTGAAAGCATGGTGAGGGCACCATTTCTTCCTGTACAGCTCTCTGTTCTGCAACATAGAACCTCAATAAGTGCAAGAACTGCCCTTGCCTGACAGGGTTATTAGTGCAGTGCTAAGCATCAGTGCATTTTTCATGAGCATATATTTCTTGAAGCTCAGGGAAATGTCACTGATGTAAATGAGTTTGACCAGGAGCTACGTCCTGGCCCTGAGCTGCCAACATCCATCTCTTCCAGAGCTGCTGGAATATTCAAGCAGCCAAATGATCCAACCAGCTGAGCATTTGGGCTGTTCTACTTTTCAGCTAGACTAAATTGTTGCTGTGAATAGCAATACCTCATAGCTACAATGCTGTTAGTCCCTGTTCTCCAATGCACACATGATGTACTGCTGTGTCTATGCAATTCAACAGGGCTATTGTTTCAGGAAGCTTGCCACAGCCTTGTCTTAGGAATGAACGAGATCCATTTGCTTTCACTGAGATACTCACTGCTGCATTGAATTGCTTGGAATATCCTCAGCAAGGTGCAGGGCTCTGGGCAGTTCTGCCAGTTTGCACAAAGGGAACTTCTGCTAATCAGGGGAAGGAGGTCCTCATGGACTGCACACAGAGTGATTCCTGGAGATACTGTGTGCTATAGTGGCTCAGTCATCGACTTATTCGGGCTGGGATTTACTTTCTGCTCTGGCACCAGACATAGGGAAATTTGTTTTGTCTTCCCATGCCTTATTCACCTAGCTATAAAAGGAATGATGCTATCTACTGTTTTTTATGAAGTTATAAGGCTGTGGCTATGTGGGCATGAGCTGTACTTTCTACCAGGAATCAGCGACTTAACCTAAGGGAATCTGAACCATAAATCTTTGTGGGGCAGAAAACACAAAAGCTCTGCCTTCTTTCTGCCTCAGGCTCTTTAGGTGCAGTTTCCTTCATTTTTAGGCAGAAGCCAGCCATCTCCTGAATGTTACTTCTTCTGATTTGGCCTCTGAGTATTGAGGGACCCTGCCATGAACCAAAAAACATTACTGGAACTACAGACAGGACTCTCCTGAGACACTCCTATGCCTTACAGTCATCTGCTACTGCCGGGAGTGATAGCCAGGCAGCCACAGGAGATCACATAGCCACAACTAGGGGTAAAATAAAAGAGATTAATCTTTTTAATGACAGTATGGAAGGATATTAAAAATACATACATGCTTGCATCCTAGTTACTGTCATTCTATACAACATCAGTGAAAGCTCATGCCTTCCATGTGAACTGTGTCAGCAGTGAGACTAAGGAGATAAATGCCCCAGAACATTGCATAGGCATGGGCTGAGAGGGGCTTATTGGGAGAGACAGACACCAACAAACAAGATCTCATCTTTACTGTGATGATCAGCATGATTTCCGGGTAGCAGAAAAAGAATTTGGGAGAGCAAATTAAGGTACTGTTTGCTTAGGGTTCATGGCCTTGTGAGCCAAGCCCTTGCCCCTCTGCCTGCAGAGCCTCTTACCACACAGAAGAAATTCAGGAAACCCTGGGGACCACTGTGATTTCCTTAAAAGAACAAGCTGTTTTTCTTAAGGCACTGAGCTATGATATAAATGCCTGTAAGATCAATAAGTATACAGATGTTGTAAACTATTGGATGATCAATAAGCATACAGAGAAGTTAGGCTTAGAGATATTATCACATTGGAAAAGATAATCAAAGATAAATGAAAAAGCACTCACTAGTGTTGTAGGCTCACAAGGAACTCCATAAAGAGCAATCTCTAGAGAGAGATCCTTCCTCGGTGGCAGTCAGCCCTTAAATGTGGTGTAGGAGAGGTGCAGTCAGGCTCCACCTCTTCCAACCACACAGCTGAATTGCCTTCACCTGTGTTCCCATGGCTGACTCAGTGCTTGCCTCAGGTGATCAATCAGAGGTTCAGGCCGTGATCCAACAGTTCCCCTACAATGCCAAAATCACTGCACAAAGGAATTAGACAAGGAGGAACACGGATAAATAGGTGAGACTTAAGCATTTGTTTGCTCACAGAAAAACTACAAAACAAAGTTACTGAATGCTCATTTTCTTTACAAATATCTCGCTGTTGTTGTTGCAAAGCCTACCTTTGAGACACTTCCTAATAGAATATTCAGGTAGAGAACAGAGATGATTTCTGCCCAGTGCCTGCCCATTCTTTTGAAAATCTACCATAACTAATGATGTTCATTTCCTGGGCATGAGTGCAGGAATTGTCCTGCTCAATCCAGTGATATATCTCATCTAACCTTATTGGAAGCAGTGTCGAGTCTATTGGAAAAAAAAATCAGGGTGCACTGATGGAAAACTACAGAATGATGTCTCTAGCTAGGGGTGATTTCTTTCTCCAGGCACTGAATTCCTTGATGAGCTCCAGCTGCCTGGGTGGATGTTAGGACAACAGACTCATAGGCTCTGCTTGAAATGCTGGATGATTAGCTGCTGTGTGCTCTTATTTTGTGACTTTGGGTTGTGGCTAATTGTTGTATTAAATTTCTGAGTTCTGCATTTGAAAGGAGTGAATTGTATGAATAATTAAAGCCCAGCCTCTAACAACTGGTTGGTAAGGCTGGGAACTGGGCTGAGTGAAGTGCATGCAGGAGGTTATGAAGCCTACTCTTTACAGGAATAAGAGAAAAGTCTTCAAGTTGATGAAATAAATTTTTCTGGACGACTGCATGAGTCTCGATCACTACCTGAGAAGTACAAATGCAATCTTCTCTAGGGTTATCCAGTACTCTGTGGTGAATCTATCTGCTCTCACTCTTCTGTGAGGTCAGTGAATGATTTTCAGAGTCAGTCTCTGCAGGGTACCCCGCATGGTTTCCTGTGAGCAGACTGTGTTCCTGTGTCATACAGTGGCTTTTTTTTTTTTTTTTAAAAAAAAACACTGGCTTCTTAGGAAAAGCAAATTTCACATTTTAAAAATTGCAGAAGAATGGTGGCTTCTCTAAACATTTCATCAGTGTGTTCACCTTGCATTACGGTGGGGAATAGGAGAAGCAGAATAGAATTTGAAGTATTAACAGCTTTTACAGGAAGCTGGCAGGTTATTTCTTTTGCATTTGCTTTTTTTTTTTTTTTTTTTTTTTTTGTATTTTACAGCACAATATAAATAAAACAAACGTCTTAGCCATCAGTGCCAGCTCGTGAAGGGAACTTTCCTCATTGGCACTGCTTCTAACTCATGTATATTGCAACTGTGCCATCCTCTCTAAAAGTAAACAAAAATAATTTGCAGCTCATTCGGATTCAGGAGAGACCCACCTGCTGGAAAAAAGGCATCTCTCAGGTCATTTTCTTCTTTCCCCGCACTTTGAGGCAGAGCCCTGAGGAATGCAGCTGAGGGCTCTTTGGCCGCCATGCTGCTGGCTCAATCACAACCTGCTACAGAGGCTCAGCCCTCCCAAGGAAACCACCAGCTCAACTGCTGCTCTGGTTTTCTATTAGAGTGTAAGCAAGGCTCTGATACACAGCCTCTCCTTGTTAGTGGTAGATGAGGGGATGCAAGCACAACCAAAGGAGTAAATTGATCTAAACTTGGCTATAATGACATGCTCTGAGGAGGCAACTGGGAGCTGCTCTTTCGCACTCCCTGGAGCTTGGGTTGTGAATGCAAAAGCATTTTGGGGAGAGACCTGGGGAAAGGCTGACTGAGGATGCTGGTGGTTTCACCTCTCAGCAAAGAGGAAAAGTTCTCATCTAGACTCAGTTGGTGTGTTGCAATGAGGCTGAGGTCTAGTGCACAGACCTGAGAAAAAGCAAATGATTTGTAGGACCTCTGTGAGCTACACCAACAGAAAGAGAACCAGAGACCAGTGAAGTGAAGTGGCCTCTTGACCAATGACAGCCTTCCTGGCTCCTCCCTTTTGCTCTGGTAAATCAGCTCCTCTCGGGGTTGCCTATCTCAAATTATTCTTTCTTACCTGAGAAATAATTCTGAATTAGGTAGAATGGAGAGACAGCATAGAAAGCATATCAGTGCCACGAAGCGGAAAAGGCTGAATTTCCTCTGGTGGAAGATGTTTGATTTTGTTACCTCCACTGCAAGATAACCTGAAAGGCACTGCTCTAATAAATCGCCTTTATTTTATTTCTTCCAGTAACTCATGAACAACGGAGAGATTTGTTTTTTGATGCTCTGTGTCAGATAATTCCTCCTCTGACTCAGTCTCCCTCCCCCAGCCCTAAATCAACTAACACAGCACTTTGACTGTACACCCATGCAATCAGTAGCCTGCAGATGGGCACAGTTCTGTGCCTCAGGGTTTGTTCCCTATCAACCTCCTGAATGTCTCTCTGTGTACAGGAGAGGTAGGATTGGGCAGATGCCATTACCCTTGCAAACAGCAGCAATAAGGCCATGGGAAATGTCTCCTCATGATCTTATCCCATGACTTTAATTAATGGAGGCTAGGAAGGATTCTAGGCAAGGTCAGACAGGTCTGGAAAGGAGATGCTTTTCTGACCATTGGGACATTTAATCCAAGAGAGGAAGGGGTTTTGCAAATATTGCTATTACTGACAATCTGTGGAAGGTTTAAAAATATTTCTGGGAAGTGAACAGAGAAGAAAATTTGAAGATAATGTTAATTAGCAGGGAGTAGGGTAATACAGCGAAAAATTTAAACATAAGTTTAATGCTGCTATGATATGACTTCATTGTCACTGAGCTGATTTGGGCCAGAAAAGAACGTGACTGAAACCTTCACAGTTTCTCAAAGTTAGCTTTACAGGTATGAAGAGATAAATCCCAAAATATAAAGTAGACCGTCTTGACTGAGATAGATAAAGAAGGCTGAAGTAGTGAAGGTCTGGAGCTGCTTTTCAAAACCATTGACAGACAGGCAGAGCGGGAAGGTAACAAAACCCAGCCTCAGCCAACACAAAAACAGCAAAGAAAGAAATGACTTTAGAGGAAAGGATTTGAAAAGAGAAAGGAAAAAAAAAACAGAGCAAAATATTGACTTCCAAACTTTCCCTCAAAAATTCACCTTGCATATTCTTTCCTTCATGTACCAATAGCAGGATTTTTTTTTCCAATTATGGCTGCTTCCTCTTCTTTTCCTTTTGGAAATGATCTGAAAGATGAGTTCTATTTGTATTCTTTCCTGGTGCTCATTTTGTTTCACAGAGAGAAGGAATGATCAGAACCTTGGAAAAGAAAATATTTTGTGATTTTTTTTTAAATATAAACAATATGCCTAGGACTTCTGCAAGCATCTGTGGATTTCTAATATTCAATACATCTTGTTCATTGTTCTTGTTTCTCTGCTTTGCTATTTGTGAAAGTAGAAGAATACCATATCAACTCTTTTTATTCTTTTTGTTATCAATTATTTTAAAAGCCCGACTGCTTAAATCTTAGAAATGAATCACTCCAAAAATAGCAAGGAAAAAAAAATAGGAACAACCCAAGGGTACATTCCACATTCCCACCCCGCTCTGAAGAGATATCTGAGTTTAAACTGCCCAAGTGCTTGTGTTCATCACCTGCCCCTTGAGTACATTCACCATGATCAGCCATGCTGTTTTCTATGTTGCGAGCAAGAATACTGCAAGTTGGTAAACTGCAAAGCCCCTCTTCACTGTGGTACCTGGCTTCCCTGTAGTGTCTGGCTTCCCTGCTGTGGGCTCCAGTTCAGACCATGAAATACAAGGAGATCTGATGGGAGCTTGACTGCAATACACAGGGGTTCCCCTGCTGCCAAAGTACAGAATGAGGTGAGTGTAAGCAGAAGTTTGTTACTGTGTGAGCAAGCTCTCATGTTGCCACTCTTGTTTCGACTTGGAAAATGAAGGGAAGCATGAGTTAGAGGTCCCGTGCTTCTTGAAGGTGCTGGGCATAGTGCTCACAGTCTCCTACTACATACACATGTCTGCGTGGGATGACTGGCAACAGTCAAAATGATGGGTTCAGCTTCAGTTACTCTCCCAAGGATGTTAGAGACGGCTGACTCAGAGCTGTATCCTTGCACACACTTCTGAAACAATCAGGGAAACTTCTAGCTAATCACTAGTGGGAACTTTTCCCCAAATGGATTTATTTTCTTTCCAGACAACGTTCAAAATGGATCTGACATTTGATTTAGGAGCTTGCAAATACTGCTTCTCAGAAACATATCTTTCTTAGATCCTACAGTGTTGTTCTGTCTGGGAGAGGAAGGATTTCTACCAGTAATATTCCATGGAATTACAGCTATATGACTCCAAACTTACTGTAGGAACCATGGCATGTTAAAAAGATGTTAAAAGAGTTCTGAGTAAAATAGTTTGAAATAAACTATGTTTTTGAAAAGAAGAAAAATATCTGTGCATTTTTCCATACTTCCTATTTATAATTAATCCAACTTTCAGGTAGATCTTTTGCATTTTCATTACTATTATTTCATACTGTTTAATTTTCAGTTGCTTGGTAACTATTAACAAGCTTAAGCTTGTCATATACATAAAGACTCTGGGAGAATATACAACACAAACATAAGTCTGTTGTACAGCTGTCTGCTCTACGTGTGTTATCCAGAGCAATTCTTCAAGGTGTTCTAGAATTTATTTTTCTGTCTTGCTTTATTCTATGCACTTTTCTGGAATATACTTGCATGCTCTGGCTCTTCTCCTCTTTCTCTTTGCTCTCCATTTCTTTCTTCACCAGGAAAATATTTGAAATTTCCAATTTCTATTGTGCTCCAGTCCTATGCACGTAATGATGAACTTGTAAGTCTGCTTTTTATAACAGTGTGTCAAAAGCTCCTTGACAGGCAACAAACACCTTTGGCTTTTACTGAGACATTTGCTACGCAATGCAATGAATCACCCTCTGCAATACAGTGGCATTTGAGAGCCTAAGACAACACAAAATTTATTCAATATAATTACAGTGCAGCTATTCATAAAAGGTATGATAGAACTGATCCAGAAAGGAGATCAGCTGGGAGACAATACCCTTACATGCAGAATCTTTATATTTACATGTGAAAACAACCTTTGATTTTGGACCAGTTGAGTTTTTAGACTATAATATTAAAGCATATTATTAGTCTACTTACAATAGTATATAGTCACAGTGCTCACTGAATTTAAATTTGTACTGGAAATATCCTTGATATTGCATTTAACAATGTTATTAAAAAGTTCAATTCCTGGCATAGTTGGTGTTACTCTCAGCCTTGCTATGCTCCTTCAGGTGTATTATGATTTTGCCTCTTACCTTCTAAATGTATGAAAAAATGTTGTGCTTTTGCTACCTTTTACCAGTATGTAGACAAATGATGCCCTCAATATGTTTTCAATATCCCCAAGGTCATCTGAATTAAATAGCAGCTCTTCCGTATTTTAGGCCATTCTTTTGACATTAACACCAAGTTTAAATAAAGATCTTGCTTAGGATGTAGAATTGATTAGGATGGGATGAAGAAAGTAGTCTTGAAAAATTGTTGATTTTGCAGCACGTGTGGGGATGCAGGGCTGGAGAAATTCTGTTGTTGCAAAAGTGCCATTGGAAACTGGGACATTATCATGGCCTGTTCATTAGGCCTCCATTTCACTCCTAATAGCAGAGGTTGTTCAGGCTTGGAGTAGGTTGATATGAAGCCATTTTCTAGGAGTGACATTCTGTGCAATCTGATTTCTGTACTTAGGGGATAATTGCCTATTTCACACAACATTTTTCCCTCCTTCAGGCACAGGTTGTCAGTAACCACCTTCTTGTAATTTAATTTTAAATCAGTTTGAAATAGGAGAGTGAATTTGAATATATACAGTAGATTGCATAAGACTATCACCCCTGTTTCAAAAATGGGTATTTAGATGTATAAACCAAATGCTAGCTATTTCATAGAATCATAGAATGGTTTGGGTTGAAAGGGGCCTTAAATGTCATATAGTTACAACTCCAGGAAGAAACAACAGACCCAATCCCATAAGTACACAATATGTTTTGCTTCCTGTCTCCTGTGATGCAGTCGTTTGCTGAGTACTTGATCCAAAATACATAGAGCCAACAGAGATCCAAATCAACGATCCACAATCTATGGCAAACATCTGTGTCATTATAGTAAGCTCACTGTTTTACTAATGGAAGAGAACTAGTTATTCATGAGCAAGAGGCCCACTTCAATTTCTTGTGAATACTGCTGTCTTGAAACTGATTCTTATTTCCCTCTCTGCTCTGTAAAGCAGGTTGATTCACTTTGTACATGTAAAGGAATACTTGTGATTTTCTTCCCCTGACGTGTTTTGTTATTTCATGTATGTTCACCAAGAGTAGAGAAGCTGGGTCCTTAATAAGTTTTATTTTCTGCTGTTGATATAACTCTTGATGGGTTTCAGATTGGAGCCCCCTGTGGAGCCCCAGAGAGAAACCAACCCTGAGACCCAAGTATGGCAAGGACATGGAAAAAAAAAAACAAAACACAACAGATTGGTGGGGATATAAAACCCCCCAGGACATCTACCTGCTTATTTCTCATTTTAAAAATAAAATTAAAAAAATAAAAAAAGGATCCTGATAAGATAAATATTCAGATATTTATAATAGTATGAACTATTTCCAAAGTATGTCTTGACACTTCATGTAAAAGTGTTCCCAGCATATATTTTTGTATAATATTTGAATATTTAAAATCATGCTGCTTTCCTCATTATAAGATATTACTACAAGAGTATATTTTCCCTCAGTTTCCCTTTTGTATGAACATAAAAAATCTTTGGTGCAAAAAGCACCAAAGTCCACTGGCAGAGAAGGCGCACTTGTGAAACTCATTTGCACTTAACCACAAAGTGCTGAAGTGTGTGCCTCAAATCTTTTGACTTTGTGCTGAAAGAAATGGAACTGTTCGTGCAATTACCTTCAGATGTTTATTTAGGTACTTTGCTGATCAGGTTTAAGTGCGAAAACATTATCTAATGATTGATCTTCAAAATCTCTCACTGCAAAACATGTTGGCAATATAGAACTCTGTTGTAATAACACAGGCAAAACTGTGAATTAGCATGAGTCAGGAGACAAAACTGAGCAGAAGCTCAGACAGCGACCCAGATCTCAGGCACTGCTGGTCAGAGTGTCTTCCCTAGTTTTGTATTATGAGTTTTATCTATACAACATTTCACAGTGCTTATGGGAGCCCTCATTCCCCAAGAGGTCTAGGACAGGCAGGAGTGAAATGTTCTATAAAAGGATGGTACTCAGATGGCAAACCATGGGGCCAACTTGTACTGCCTTCTGCACTTCCCTGTTGTAGACCTCTCCTGGAGTTTTGTACTAATTCCCACTATTCCCATTCATGAAGAACAAGTGCAAGAGTGTATGCCTGTATCACAGGATTTGGATATGCGTATGCATGATCCACAGAAGCATACAGTTATTTACGACATCACCCCTGCAGAAAAAAAACAGCAGTTCCTTGGTCAGGTGAGAGCAAATCCCCTCGCAGCCTGCTTCAAACCAAGGGCACAAATGTGCAGTTATTGCTGCTGTTGTTTGGCACTCAGGCCATTAGACCTTCTAAAATACTGAGAGAGGAAAGGCCAAGTGGTGTGGAAATACAGACTTGGCAATGTGAGACCCCCATGCAGGCTGAAACGCATCAAGAGTAAGGTAATGCCTATTTCTATATAAGATCCTATCAAGAGTTTGTGGGTTTAGGAAATGTGTAAGAAATGGGCTGAAGAACTTCATTAGTGGCAGGTTTATTTTGTAAGTCTGTTCCCTTAGGACCTAAGCAAAGAGCCACATTTCTGTAAAAATAGGCTCTGCTAGAGCGGTTTTACAAATTTACAAGTCCAATACTAAAAGAGTTTGGCTGTTACTACTTTGCAATATGAATAAAAATGGCAAGAGGGTTCCTAATGTAGGAAAAAGTAGTACACAAGCAAAGATCTGACTGAAATCATTGTGGATAAAAACCAGGTGGAGATTCTATAAAGCCAAAATGAGAGCAAATGATAGAGTCAAGACCTCAGTATTCCCACTGTCCTCTAATAGGAGCTTCCATTAAAGTGCTTACCGTGGGAAATGGAGTCACACACCACATTTTGATTAGAATTTTCTAAGGTCACCTCCCAGATACAGAAATGTAACCTTCTTCAATTTAGCTAGAAGTCAGAGAGCTAATTTCTACAAAACAAAGCTGTGTCTCATCACATACTGCACGCCCAATTCGCCCTTTGCTTTCTGTTGTTCGTCATCATTCATGCTGATCACAGACACAGTTAAAAGCTTTTCATTTCACATCTGAAGCTGAAGAAATCTTAAAAAACTTTCCTCATTTATGTTTTCAGGCAACAATAGAAATGGGCCCAGGCATCTCAGGATGCAACTACAGGTGAGATTAGCAAATAAATTTTTTCTGTGGCAACTTGGATTACAATTTCTGCTGCATAATTTCTTATAGTAATGGTCAGTTTGTTGCTTTGCTCTGAATGCCTCAATCCCTGAAGACATTCTCTCAATCTCTTTGCTCTTGCAGTCATTTGATCCCTTTGACTGACCCTCTTTAGTTGTAAACTGAGCAAATATCCACAGCCTTTCCTTCCAGCAGAAGCTTTGTAAACTAGTTTCTTTCAAAACCATGCTTGCCAGATAGTAAACAAAAAAGAATAGACTTTGAGATGCCTCTTTTTTTAATATTTATTTTAGGAAGGTGCACAGGTATTAGCTTGGTTTTGCATAGAGTTGCAGCTGTTGTTAATTTGAGGAGGGCACAACACCATCCCAATTGGGAATCTGAATGCATATGTGTCTTGTGAGGAATTAAAGTGTGTCACACTGCTGGCAAAGCAGGTGAGGAAAGCAAAAAAGGCGTCTGATGGCCTTTCTAAGACAGCTCTGCACCTGGGTGGTAAAAGTGCATCAAAGAGAAGAGAAGTAATTTCAGGAGAAGTAATTTCAATAATGTGCTGTTGTCTGTCTAACTGGAGTTTGGCTTCTGAGTTGTTCATTCCAAATCTTTCCAAGATGATTCTGGAACACTGACTTGTAGGTGTCCATAACACCAGGTGAAACATTTTGTCATGAGGTTTACTCAAGTAGCAGCTGTCAGATTGCAGACCTAACAAAGAGACATTGACTACATGTAACATAAAACTGAAGGTAAATGACATTACTGAACAATCTGAATACAGCAAAACCCATCTATTTCTGCAGTATGAATTACAGACTCAGTACAAAAGTAAAGCCAGCTTGTCTGAAACAGACATATTTAGCCAATAATTCACATTTTGTAATTACTAAAAGCAAATGAGGACCAGGTCCAAAGCATGAATAAATCTAAAGGACTTTTTCATTTGGCCTTGATGGGCTCAGATTTCTTTTTCTTAGTTTTCTTCTTTCCCTGCTAAAATCAGCATCAGAACTCATCCTGATGTCAGAAATACAGAAGTCCTATTTAAAAGTTAGACACAAAGAATGTGTCATTTCAACTGGAATAAAATATCAGAGCTGGATGGACTATAAAGATATAAGATCACAACCAATGCCTCTAAGTTTTAGATGTCCTGTCCTGTATGATTCATAACCTAAAGGCATGAGAAAATCCAGTTCTAGCTACTGGATTATTGTGCACACAAGACATTTAAGTTCTTAATGTCATTTGCTGCTAAAAATGTAGCACCTAGTCATGGCGTAACTTCAGGTTATCAGGTTCTGCACTTTGAATTCAGATGCTTAAAGTGGAGATGAAAGAACTTGAGCATATTTCAGAATTGATGTTTGCCTTTATTACTTATACTAATAATACTGGTATATGCCTGACTTATGTTATACTTCATTATGCCTGAAGTATTGCCATTTAAAGAAAAACAAGTGTTGCTCACAGTTTTCTAGATACTTTTGCAAATAGAAATACTTCTATAAGTGTATAACTATTACATTTTAAACATATTGTAATAAAAAATGGTAATTTTCATGAGTCATAGCATTCACAGTTCTTATAAATGTTCAGGACAAAATGGATTGAAAAATATGCATAAGTGATAATAGTCATAATTTGTATCAAATTAATTTTTGTATTCACTAAAAACTCAACTTTTGTAGTTCCCCAGGTTTTCCCTGCTCTGTTCCAAAAGGCCTTTGCAAATGTTGGCAATACACAGAAAATAGCACAGAAAAAATCTGAACAGTATTACAGTCATTGTGAAGCCATTCTCTGTGGACATAGATGGTTTTGGCTCAGACAAAATTGTTATGAAGTGATTAAGAAAATTAGAAGCCTGAGAGCTTGAGTTACCATGTCTGAGGCTTTCTTTGGGATGAAAGATACTAGGGAATATAGTTTGCATTTGCAGATTTGCATTTCTTTGAATCCTGTTTAGTGCCATTTTTATGAAAAGTTAACCAGTGAGCAATGGAAGATGGAGAATCTTGACAACACAGCCAAATTTTCAGTCACAGCACTGTCTCAACCTCCTTGAGAGCAGTAATGGGCACTGATATTTCACACTGTGGAACTTGGAGGAACAGAGGAATAAAGAGAGACTTCTTGATGAGATGAGCAAAGGTGTGCCTGCTGTGTTCTGGGACACTTACAGGAATCTTTGCAGTTGTTTTCCATGTCTGGGAGCTGTTAAAAGGAAAAATAATCCTCAACTCAGTAAGAAATGGCACACTGCCTGAAGTAAAATGGAAATGCAGGCACTGTTTTCTTGATGTACAGATTACTGTGGCACAATTCAAATATTCTACTTCTGGGAGATGTGAATGCCGCTAGCTCTGTGGGACAAATGTCCCTAGGTGAATATCAAGTAATGTCCATAGATTTAGTATTTCTTTGAAAATGAATTAAGGTTAACCACCAAAATTCTAGTGACCCATTATCACAACAAATACACAATTCTCTCTCCTCTCCCCTCCCCTCCCTTCCCCTGCTCTCCTCCTCTCTTCTGTGGCTATTGTGGACATTTTAATTCTACCTCTTTAATAGCTTGTCTCATTCAGAACTCTTGGGTCAGTCAGTACTGGTCCCTCTGACAAATGTACAGAGGAGAAGAAGGTCCAGTGGGAATATTATCTGCTAGAAAATCATTTGTCCTCCCATCAATATTACCTGAAACCCCTCACCTCCACGCAGATTTATCCCCAGTTCTGCCTCTAGTAGACATGCATCATTCCCTCAGCGTTCATACTTCCAACTGTTTACTCAACAAAATCTATTTTGGCTACTCCAATTTCCCTTTAACATATTGCTTGTTATAATTTATGTCTCTATTTTGTACAATTTATATGCCTACTTGTTGACAGACAAGCTCAAGACTTCTGAATGTATGAGCAGTCAGACAGTAAAAGAATGTGGCACTTCCCACTGGAAGGCTCTACCGTAAGATTGGCTGCCTGTCTAAAAGCTTTTATAGTTTTGCCTCAGCATTTATTGTCCCAGTGTAGAAAAAGATGAATGTAATTTTGTAGTCTGTGTTGTGTTGAATATTACAGATTAAAAAAAAAAAAAAAAAGTTATGCCCTTGACTCTAAAATGTTTTTTCTCATTGTATTTGGTTGCTATTGTGAACATCAAACACATTCAGTCCATGAACATATTTCTTGCACCTGTAAATAGCAGCTGCTAGCTTTTTATTTAGTAGTTCTTAGGTACTCTCCTAACAAGTTTTGACATTGTTTGTGTGGCTGCTTAAAGAAACAAAAGATCAACCAGATTCTTCTTTCCGTTTCTCCCTCTCCAATGAGCCAGATAACAAGGGAGATGTTTTCCGGCTTTCAATGAAGAACCCACCACTGGAATAGAAGCACTAGTTCAAGGAAAGTGTGGATTTTTGTTGTTGTTGTTGTTACCATTTCAGTCAAACAAGAATTTGATGCCTGAATTATAACTTCTGAGAAGGGTCTAATATTTGAGATCCTGATACGTTAAGAAGCTGTTCTCTGAAGTTATAGGACCATGCACTGAAATGTAAGGCTGGCATGGGACAGCTTGGGTTGAAAATGAATAACTGCTAGCTCAAAAATGGAACCATTCCTAGTTCAAATTCATTTTTGTGTTTTATCAGTATAAACTGATGAGAGCAGAAGTTACTAGTTATTATTGTTAACTGTTAGATCTAACAATTCTACATGACTTTCATGTAACTGCCATTAGGGTACCAGATTAAAAACCCTGAATCTTAGATAAGTATTTTGCTCTATCAAGTAGAATTGCTCAAAGGATATTTATGTCTTTTCCAAGAACTTTGAATGCTTTCGAAACCCCAGGGGTATGATCCAACAAACAATGTTAGCACACTGAAGCAGTGGGTGGTGAAACACTGTAAAACACTATGAAATGCTGTGGGCCAGTGGATCATTTCCTCTGGTGCAGATTTTTATGAGCGTGGCATGCAGGCTCTTGTTAATTGCTAGTGAAAATGCATAGCTAATGGTGGTGACTACGTTGAAGAATAGCGTTCTGTACCTGAGACTCTGCAGTGTTATTCTGCTTGTTGTATCTGTTGTCATTTCCATGGAAATCAATAGGAAGCATTACTTTCAGAGTGACCTACATACTATTCTAAAAGTATTTTACTCTACTGCTGTGTAAGTCACTGCAACTTGAAAACTGGTTAGGATTGCTGGCACTCAGATATTGCGTTAGCTCGTGGTTCCCCACTTTACCCACCACAGTGTTGGATTCTGCTTTTACATATTATTTCTACAGGTTTCGGCTATGCTTCTCTCATTTGAAACATCTGAACAGTGAACACCAATGTAGTGAGAACACTAATGCTTGTAGACACACACAAGGGTATGCTTATCCCAACATGTTGCCTTCAGTTGGGCTGACAGTGCAGTTGGTAACTATGCTAACCTGTATCAAAACTTGTCAGCATTTTCACAAAATCTGTTTCTCCTTTCAAAACAATTCTCCAGGAATCTGCCTGCTTCTTCTATTCTTGCTGCAGCAGGGATCTGCTAGCATATCTGAGTTAGTTCAGGACATGTGTAAAAAAGAGACCCATATAATTCTCCTGAAAAATACTTCTGATACAAAGAATTATATATGCATGAAGGGTCTGAAGTGACCACGCAACTTATTTCTGCATCTCCTGTTGCTCCACGTTACTTCACAGTACTCTGTAATGTACATATGTTGTTCCAAAAGTAATGCCTCAAGTTCTGGTGACACCTACACAGCAGCCTAACAGAGAAACAATATTTTTTCATAAAAGAACAAAAACATCTATTAAGGAGGGGAAAAAATGGAACAGTTCAGCTGTATGGCTTAGGTCAGGAGCAGCACTATGCAGACGACAAGTGTGTACGGAAGGAAGTCTTCATGACGCACACACAAGGGATATGTGCTTTAGGGAGGGAAACAGAGTCCAGTTCAGACCTGCAAGACCCTGGTTGCCTATAATGCCTAAGGCTGCATCTGCAGAAAGCCAATGGAGAAAGCTGCTTCCAAACTGTTTCACGTGACTTTACTCTATTGCTCTGTTGCTAACTGTAAAGTTATTAGTAGGGCTCCTGCTGCTATTGCAAGCATAAGCTCATCCTGCTGATGCTATTGTTTCATTGATTTTGAATATAAATAGCTTTTACTATTGTTGTTCATGTTATCCTATATGCCATATGTACATTCGGCAGGAACAGAAACAGTGATATTAATTATGTCAATGAAGCCTTGGTTATGTGCTTCTGAAATGCGCTCCTGTAATATCTTGTATCTTCTTGAGATGAAGGAGAAATATTCTGCCTTTTCCTTATGCTTTTCAGACTCCAGTGTATTTGCTGTGGGAGTAAACACATTTGCCTTACAAATTGTCCGTGGAAATCTGCAAACTCACTGAGAGTCACTGGGACAAAACCAGCTGCAGTTACCTGAAATAACTGAAACCTTATGTCACCCACCGCCTTACCCACACACATGACCGCAAGGAGGGAAATGGAAAAAGATGGAAAGTGTAGTATCTCAATACCCACGTAGGTTTGGAAGCAATAGGTAGCACAGCTGAGTTCCTGGTGCCCTAGTGGAGAAGCAACTGAAGAAATGGACATATGAAGAGGAAGAAAGGACTCATTCAGGCAGCTTTGATAACATGCATTACACGTATGTTCTATGATCACCAGCACAGCTGAACTAAAAACCTCCCCTTCCTTGGTTCACCACAGTGAATGAGCAGGAAGAGGAAGCCAATCCATTACTCTCACTCATCTCAAGTTTTGAGTCTGAAATACACCCAGAGGTGTATTTCAGCGTGGCAAATCATCAGCCTGAGAATTCCTAAGAATTGGATCAGTGGGAGCATTGTTGAGTGAGTTCAGTCTGTGTATGCAGTCTTCTTGCTACAGCAAGTCTTCACTTCTGCCTACAGAGCTCACAACTGAGCACTTTGTGCAAGCATTTTTGTAAAGCAGGTGCTGCTAAAAGTTGAATCCCACAGTTCTTTAAGCTTTCAGAGGCAAATCATCTTACCAGCTGAATCTCAGTGTGCTATCTCAATATTCTAAATTAAAAGTAGTTTCCTACCTTCCATAAAGTTAAGGTTAGGTATAGGTTTGATCTGAGAAGGCTGTTTTCTTATCATTTAAGATGTAAGATATAAGGCTAGCATCCTGCTTTTGCACCATGACCAGAATTATGACCTGTGGACCCTTTACCATGGGGGTAATATATAGGAAAATGGAGGTACTTTGTGTCAAGCAGTGCAATAGAATGCCAAGGTAAAGCTGTATTAAAAGTCAGAAAATACATGTAGAAGGTTAAAAAAGGATGTATGACTGAAAAGCCATGAGACAGATAATGCATCAGAGGAATCTGTGTTTACCCAGAGGCCCAACATGTCTGAAATGTCTGACTGGGACTGGTGAGGAGACACTGCTTTTTGTGAAATTGCTTTGGCAGTGAGGTTTCTAATCCATCAGCATCTGTAAATTATTGTCATCTTTGACAATTGCTGTTTTCATGAGCCACATTAAGATGTAGCTTTAGGATGTTGTCATTTTTAGCTGAACTAAATGCATATGATACCAAAAATAGCAGCCTATAGATGTACCATATGCTCAGACAAAACATAACATATGCTCAGTATCATTTCTCATATCTCTCTCCTCTTTAGTTTAGAAACTTAAAAAATTCTATATTGCTGTAGGATAACCTTTTAAATCACCTCACTAAATGTGCTGAAAAAGCAAATATTTCCAGAGCAAGTGATGGAACCATTAAATACTTATTGTTTAATGATAGCTGTAAAAAAGGGCAGCCATCATCTAGTGCTTAGTTTCATGAAGATAGTTTCATGAAGATTTAAAGAGATGCTCAGAAAGCAGATCGAACTTTAGGGACCTGATGCTAAGTGTAAAGGTAATTCATATTTTGGCTTGCTTTGCTCTGTGTGTGGATGCATACAAACATGACAGCAGAAACAGAGAAGGGATGAGAGACTCGGGAAGACATCCAAAACTAGTACAAAGACCTGGAAACCTGGAAGCAGATGACAAGAGGGTGATTGTAACGTTTTGGGGTGATACGTGACTGAAGAAAGAGGTAGGAGCTGTGTCCATGGAAAGAAGGATAGGTGCAGAGTCACAAAGCTTTCTTAATTCAAAGAACATCGTTTGAGAAGATAAAGATCTGTGGACTGTAATGAGCTTGAAAAGCCTGCTCTACATTGGCAAACCTTTTGTTTCTGAGAGACAGGAATTAGTACAAAAATGAGCAATGACAGCAAATCGGTAGGCTGTCTTCAACATCTCTGAAAATATGCTCAGGAAAACATTTTAAAGAATTGGTGGCCATTAAACTATGTACATCATAACATGCTAAGGACAAAATTAGGCAAAGACTTGCTCCTGTCTGTGTGTTGCCTGCACTGCTTTGACAGCTGTGGTAAGAGCTACAGAAAAGCATTGTGCTCACCTAGGAACCCCGGGGTATAGGGCCAGGGGAGTGAGTGAGGAGCCTGAGTAGCACCTTTGCTGCCATGAAAGCTGTCATGAAAGACTTGCTCAGATTGCATATTGGTGAAAGCACAGGCCATCTCTAGGGAATTTCCAATTCCTATTTGACTATGCATTAAAATATCGATAAAATACAGTCATATTGCTTCTTGCTGTGAATAAGAGTAAAAGCTTTAATTTTGTAACCAAGGCAGTCATGATGACAGGATATCCCATATCAGCCCTGACAGGTAGGAAATAACATAGATGTCTTCTTAGATGCAAGCGCAGGAATGAGCTTGCTGTGTTAGAGCAGTCCCACCTAGAGTCAGCATCCTGTCAAACAGCTGCACTTGGGAGGAAGCAGTTGTAAGCAAATAAGTCCTATCTTTGTCACATTTCCAGTTTAAGATGAAACTTAAGAGACAAAGGTAGGACTAACAAAAAAAAAAAAGACGGACACCAGTTGGTTCTAAGACACATGAAACAATGAAAAAATCTCTTAAAATGAATTACATCCACTTGAGATAGTTTTTCCCGTTTATAAATGCCTTATTCCTTCCAAGCACTCAAAACATGGTGAGAAACTGAAATTCAGAAATATTGCATTTTACATTAAATTTCAACCTTTCCACCTACTTTTACTAAAAAGTATTTCTAAAGTTTTGGAAGATTCTTGCATATTTTATTTTTCCTTATTGATATACAGAATTTCTGCTCTGCATCAGGTAGATAAAGTTGTCTCTCATTTCACTGATTAGCTTGTGACAACAGGTGGATGAAAAAAATACATCACGGGATTATGACCATTATCAAAAAGCTCTGAGTAAGATGTATTTTTGGAGGACTCCCTCACAACTTCCCAGAGGAATCTTAAGATAATTCCAGAGGCCTCTGCTCTGCCTGCTTTTAAGTACTTTTGTCTGTTAACTTGAGGGAATATTTTGCTTGCCCAAAGGCAACAGGCCTTAGATACAACAGGTCAAATCCTAGAAGTATTGCTGTATATTAGCTGAATTTCATGTCATGCTATGGTCAGGGAGAACCTAGTTCCTCCTTGGACTAAGAAAATATGTTGGGATGTGATCAGTTTCTTTTATTTCACAGAATCATTCAGGTAGGTAAAGACCTTCAAGATCTCCAAGTCCAACCATCAACCAAGTCCAACCAAGTCCCACTACTAAGCCATGTCCCTTAGGGACTATAGGCAGGGAAAATCAGCACATTCTTCAATACAAGAGATGCATTTTGAAAAACAGTCATTAAGGCCTCACTTCAGTAAAACAATTGAGAAAGTACCTAAACTTTAAACAGGAAAAAACAATTAGATGGGTTCTTAATGGCCACTAGACTGCTTATCTGAGCAGAACTACTTTAATACCTTTTAAAAGAGCACTTTCTTTTTATGGCAAGAATGGTTTTCAAACCTGGGACTCCAGGAACACTGAATGAAGATCTGAGTGGGGTGAGTATTAAAGAGAAGAATTCAAGTTCTTGAAATCTCTTTGTTATTTATGCTTTTTTCAGGTGGATATAATAAAAACAATAAGGAAAAGATTTTTTTCTTCCCTTATACTATTTCCCATCTCAGACTCAGATCTCCCTTAGCAAGAAGGTCCCATTGGAGCTGGTGGTTGCTAGTCCTGGTTAGAGCTGACAAATGTGCCAGGCCTTTGTACCACAGCTACAATAATATCCTTTGCTGATGGAGTAACTGCTATTTGGGAAAATTTCTCTGAGAAAAAATCAACAACTTTTCCACTCGCTCCATTAATTAAAATTGCCACATTCTTCATGTCAAGACATTTTTTGAAGGCAGTGGAAAAATGGAGAGCTGACTGTTGCCTAAGGATATATTACATCCAAAAGCAATGCAGTTCTGCACTTGCAGTTATTTCAGTCCTAAAGGTCTGGCCACGTGGCTGGCTGCAGAGTCAGAAATCCAAAACATTTTTCCTACACCTTGTCATCAAGTTTATCTATAAATGATCCAAAGACAGTAAACTTTCCCTAGCCTCACTAACTTCTGTGAAGTGTGTCACATTTACAGAGCTTTAAGGAAAGTTTCATTTTGTCCTTAAAACACCCTTCTGTTTTTATTTATCCTGCTAGTTACAGAATAGTTATTAAAGCTTTCTTCCTGGTGTGGTGTGCTCCTCATAGAAGCACCACAAGATTAGTTACCCTGTGCTGAGAGCTATAAAAGAATATGAACAAGATGTGTGATTGAATATTGTACAATTAATGAATATACCGATGTTATGGTATAGCAGTGTACAATTAACAAATACACAGATGTTAAGGTGTAACAGAGAGCTTGGCTATAATATTATTACACCAAAGCAGGAAACAGAAATGATAGGTATACTCACCCATAACCTGGGCTTGCAAGGGAAACTCTGGTAAAGTATATCTCCAGAAGAGGCCCTTCACCACTGGCAGTCAGCTCTTAAATGGGTCTAGGAGAGATGGAGCTAGGCTCCACCCCTTCCTGCAGCACAGGTGAATTGCCTTCACCTGTGCTCCCATGGCTGACTTACTGCTCACCTCAGGTGATTAATCAGAGGTTCAGGCCATGATTCAGCAGCCCAATAGAAATATGAAACTGAATCGTAGAATCATAGAATGGTTCGGGTTGGAAGGGACCTTTAAAATCATCTAGTTCCAGTCCCCTGCTATAGGTAGGGACACCTCTCTCTAGCCCAGGTTGCCCCATCCAGCCTGGCCTTGAATACTTCCAGGGAGGTGGCAGCCACAGCCTTGCTAAGCAAGCTGTTCCAGTGCATCACCACCCTCACAGTAAAGAATTTCTTCCTAATATTTAGTCTAAATCTATCCTCTTCCAGTTTAAAGCTGTTTCCCTTTGTCCTGTCTCTACATGGGGAGGGACAAAAAGTCCTTCCCCAGCTTTCCTGTAGGCTCCCTTCAGATACTGGAAGGCTGCTATGAGGTCTCCTTGAAGACTTCTCCATGCTGAAGAGTCTCAGCTCTCTCAGCCTGTCCCCCACAGGGGAAGTGCTCCAGCCCTGTGATCATCTTTGTGGTCCTTCTCTGGACATGCTCCAGCAGCTCTGTCATTCTGGGGCCCCAGAACTGAAAGTAAAAGATATTTTACCCTCAGTTGCCAGGTTCTTCTGAATGAATACAAATGTAAATTAATAAGCAAAAGGGAAATTCTTGGTCTTGAAACACAGACAGTGAAACTGGGAGACACTGCCTGCAACTGAACTGTTGTGATGCCATTTGCTGTATATTCTACTTTGGCCTAAAGCATAACCCAGGAGAGGTGTTCTGTCTCCCTCAAACAATTCCCCTGATCTGTTTGAGTTACAGTTTCTGCAGAAGTGCCCCATGCTCTTTGTGAACCTGCAGAGTTCACAAATATACCCTGCCTGAGGGTCCGTTGGAAAAACAGTGTGAAGGTCCTGCTGTGAGCAGGGGCTGTAGCTACACGAGCAGAAGTGGGATCTTGCTGGCACTGAGCCCTGTGCTGTTGGGTGGTGTTGTTAGAGCCACCGCTATAGGAAAAGAGGGACATGGATATGGCAAAGCAGTGTTTGTAAGCCCTCTCAGTGCCTGGTCAAATGAAGGCTCCAACAGAGTGTGTTTCTCTTTCCCTAATCATTTACTTTCATCATGTCCATCACTTTCTCACTTGTCTTAGAGCCAAGGGAAATATAGTCAAGGGTTTACTAAGAATAACTGATATCTTGAAATAATGTTAAATAGCCTCAGGGGAAAAAAAAATAAAAAAATAAAAAAAAAATTATCCTGGTGCAGAGGTACTGCTTCTCTGATAAAAAGAAAATCAGATGGTTATAGAAGCAGATGTAAATAGGTTCTGCTGAAGACAGCGCGATGTATCCTCTGCAGCAGCATCCACCTGTGGGTGTTCTTGTCGTTTTTGAAACAAAGCCATGCTGACAATCTGATCACCTCATCCATCCAACTGCTTTCCCACTCACACTTTTATATCATACTCACTGTCTCTGAGACTGCTGCCAACTTTCTAGGATGTGTTTGTCCTAGATGGACCCGAATCATCCCTGGAGATTCCAAGGAAAAACTGCAGGATCCCATGAGGCCACTGTACCTCACAGATGTCTCCTATCAGGTGTCAGATGACAGATGTTACCTGTTTCTGTCATTAAACAAAGCTGCAACAGCAGCTTGAGATTTGATACATTAAGTATTGTTTAGTTAATCCAGAGATCTCATTGCTTTTATTATCTCCTCCTTCAAGCTTTAGCTTTAAGCACTTTTGGTCAGCTACTGAACCTCCCTGACTTGTCAGGACGGACTCTGTAGCCTCTCCTCTCCTCTCCTCTCCTCTCCTCTCCTCTCCTCTCCTCTCCTCTCCTCTCCTCTCCTCTCCTCGAGCTAGAACCCTAATCTAACCATGTCCAACACGCAGAATTCACTTATCAAGACTTTGTTTATCCATTTCCAAAAACCCAGGTGGGTATGGGCAAAAAGATGACAGCTTGGGAGCAAGGTTCCTGTTCATGTATTTGAAGTGGATTTCTTTGCAATTTATCCCAGATTGTTTTAGAATGTCTGCTTCCTGCTCTGCTGACTTGCCGCTTTGAGGCTGTGCCCATGAAATAAAAGACTTTAATTTTTGTGTGTTTTTATTTCCTTACAAAAGCTGCGATACAGATATTTTTTTCCCCCACAATCTCAGTTGTATTACTGATGCTCCTCCCTGAGAGTGATCAAAAGTGTTGCATAAGGCAGCAAAGCCATTTAGGGTTCAGCAACCAGACCAAAGTGCAGTTCATTCTCTCTGTCTACCTGCTCTGGAACACCAGGGAAACCCTTGCCCTGTTTCCAACAAAGGAAGGATTTAAGTAGAGAGCTGCTACCACCATTGCCAGCTGGATATTTGGGCTGCCTGGGAAGCAGGGCTTAGGGAATTATGGCTGGTTTGGGAGCTCCCAGGCTTCTGATGGAGATTCTGGTGCTGGACTATTTCCAGACAGTGTGGTGGTCACTGCCATTCTCTTGTTTGTCTTGCCCTCACTTCTCTTTGAGTATTCTTCTCCAAAGCAAAATTCTTCCTGGGATTCTGGTGAACTGTTTCCACTCCATTTGCAAAACGTTTGGCCAAAATTATTAAAAAGAGATGGGCAGCCTTGGCAGAGTCCATGAGACAACCTTCAGAGCAGACATACCACACCCAGACTCTCTTGAGGATTTAACCAAGGAAAATGGTAATTCTTTTAATGTAAATCCAAATCTGGGTATCCTAACTGTGGTTATCCAAACTTACTGACAACTTCTCAGGAAAATAGAAAAAAAAAAAATAATAATAATCTTGCTCTTTCCTTTATATGACCTACGCTAATAAATTTTCTATGTTCACACAAGACAATCATACAAGAATTTTAATTTCTTGTTTATTTTCATTTCCATGGTGGATATTGTATGTTTTGGAAACAGATAATATTTATTGGCTTACATTACAAGATCTCTGAATAAAAGTATTTGCTAGTATTTATTTCTCATGAAATTGTAAGATTTTTTTTCCATTGTAATAACTTTGGAGAGATTTGGAGTGTATGCTCAAAATCTCAGAATAGATTTTTACTAGCGTTGCTGCATTGGATGAAGAGAGTTCGAGTTTGGTAAACTGATTAACAGTGTGTCAAGATAACATCATTTTCTGTTACAAATTTTGAATGGAGTTATATAGCAAAGTAGGGTGATTTTTGGTTCCAAAATTAATTCCTTTGTCCAGTGTTATTGGCACACATAGCAAAATATCTCAATGTCTCAAGAAAATGCACTAATATACATAGGTTCAATTTCCTTGAACCTGATTTGACAGAAAATTCATGGAATGCTCTTTAATTCTCAGTATTACTGAGAATCATTTTGGGGGCTAAAGGATACTGTCTTCCCATCAGAGACAGAAGAAGTGCTTGCAGCTTAGCCTGTGACCTGAAATTGATAGTGGTTTGATTTAATACTGACCAAAATAATGGGTATATTGCTGTAGTGGCTGAAAGGGCAGTAACATCTGGCAGAAGAAGGGCTTTGCAACATGGGAATAATAGAAATTGTCAGAGGCCTTCCAACAATATTCTTGGTTTCATTGCTTAGGGGATGAACTAATTTTGGTCTTATCAGTCTATTTGACTCTTCAGTGAACATGCCTGTTACAGGAAGATATGTTTCACTTAACCTCAGAGTGAACTTTGAACTTCCTAGAATTTAATATTGAAGCTCCTGAAAATGAGGGCAGTAACAAACAGCAGAGGCCAATCAATGAACTGGATAATTAAGAGGGTCAATCTATCAGACAGAGTCTCAGCCTCTCAGTTCTGATATTTTTGATAGTTTCAATCACCAGCTTCAGTGACGTAAAATTCCCTTCTGTGCATCAGTGTTACAGAAACCAATGTTTCATTTGTGAATCTTACTTTGCAGAGATTGACACGATTGTTTTGATCCATTGATCTAAAGACATAAACAAAAGATTTGTCATTAGAAGAGATGATGAACTTTCCATGTCACAGTGAAAATTATGGAGATTGCATTTTGCAATAAATGACAACAGATTGTCATTGCAATAAATGACAGCAGATTGGGAGGACTTGTGCTAGGACAAATCTAGACAGGTTCCCCAGATTTCATGGTGCTAAAGTGGAATGTTGGAGTCTTTGGCTGGACCCCCCCCCCAAAAAAAAAGACAAGAGGCTTTGAGAAATGGGAGGAAGTTCTCATTTTATTTTTATGGAGAAAAATAATTACCCAAGTCCCTGCTTCTATCTTCTATCCATAGCCTCCAGATGATCATGTAATGGGCATTCTCTACCACTTTGCTATACGGTATTTCAGTGCTGAGAGCCTGTGAGCTCCCTTTTTACAGTACAACCCATATGCCTACATTATAAAATGTCTTCAAAATCTGAGTCTGAGGATCAGAGTATTAAGCACTAAGCAGAGCACCTCAATGGAAGAAGTTTCAATTTACCCACCACTTTTACTCACTCTCATCTTTTGCCAGTCCATCTCGCTTCCATGGGTGATAATTAGTCCTACTCTTGCTGCCAAGCAAGAGAAGTGTGAAATGTGTTTTCTCTTCCAACACAAAAGTGAAGAGGGATATTTAGGATGAAGGAAATTCAAGCAAAGAAACAAACCTATATTGCATTTTTTCTGGAAGAAAAGCCAACGTCAGGAATTTTCCCTTTCCCTCCCTTCCCATGTTGCAGTTCACCACCTCCTCGCTGCACTGATATAAATTTCCGTTGGGCTGTGCCCAGCCTGCCTATCAAATAGCTGAGACAGATGAAGGGAAAAAACAACACACTTTTGGAGCTATTTGTAGCTATTTATTTATGTTTAGAGAAAATATCAAGATGCTACAACTCAACCTGAGTGTGTGAAAAGGCTACTGAGCTGGGAGAGAAAGTTTAAAGTATTCATAAATTTCATATATTAAGACTAGTCTGATTAGAAGTGCTTGCCATTCCTTCTAGATAATGAGTCTGTCCGAAGAGGAGGATGGCACAGAATAACATACGTCAGAAAGATAGAGTCAATATACTTGCAGCTCTAACACAAAAATACAGTGTGTTTTAATTTATTAAAAATTATACTTGCCTGGCTGAGGCACTGTGGAAAAAAGAGATGACAGAGGATTTAATTAGGAAGCGACAGATTTTAGCAATTGAAAAATGTTTCCTTAAAGAAGTGGAATTTGTTAATGAAGTGTTAACCTCTGCTGGCACTTTCATAAAACAAACCACTTCAGGCAGAAAAGCACCACTCTGCAGGGTGGGGTGGAGAGTGGCTGTGAGCAAGGCTGTAGAGGCTGAAATCTTGCTGCAGACAAGGTGCTAGCTAATTAAGTACAGCCCAAAACAAAACCAGCCAAAGAATCACCTCATCCCTGGCGGATGGCCAGACAGTTATTTTTAATGGAAAAGAGCCTAATTACATCAAAATATAATTTTGGTGAACCACTCCACTCATTCAGAGGGTATTAAGTCATCTGCAGTTCACTTTGCCTGAAAACTGGGACTGTGGGCAGGGTGTGAGCTCTTCAGGGACAAGGCTCTTCTGTTTTACTTTTCTGTCCCCAGGAAGCAGCACTCCCCGTCATTGTGTAGCATCTCTTGACAATGAAAATATCTTAATAAGAAATAACTATAGTGTCACAATTTAGCTTTTCTTAGGGAGGTCGTTGGTGCTCCATGTCTGTCAGTGTTTAAGTGAGATCTGGATAGAACTCTCAGTGATATGCTTTAACTTTTAGTTAGCCCTGAAGGCAGTTAGACTCAATGATCTCTGAAGGTCCCTTCCAACTGAACTATTCTATTCTATTCTAGTCTACTCTGGTCTAGTCTAGTCTAGTTTAATCTACTCTACTCTACTCTGCCCTACCCTACCCTACCTTACCCTGCTCTACTCTGTTCAACACTATAGATCAGATAGAATCTGGAATATAATGATGAACACTGAAGGATGCTGTGATCTTCATGTCTGCCAGGAATACAAAAAAATTCAAAATATCCAGTTCTCACTGACCATCAAAAGAAAGCCCAGATACAGTTGAAGTGAAAGACAACATTAATAATTCTGCTGCAGGAATTTGGGTATGTAGAAGTGTTCTCTTTTCTTCAGAGATACTTCTAACTCCAAGAAAATAAAAACAGATAACTTTTTATTTGTCAACACCACTTTCATGTAGCCAAATTGCTTCTGGATAGTGATGCTAGTGGGTTTGAAAGTTCTCAAATCTGGTTTTTTAAATGGGAAAAAGGCTCCATTTGAGACCACTTATATAGAGAGAGAATTCAAAGTTGCTAACTCCTGCTTGCCTAGTTACACTCCAATATCAGAAGATCAGTGTATGAGTTTCCATAGCCTTTGGATTAGCTCAGTGAGGTTGTCTCAGATTTTAGCAGACTGCTTGTGATGAAGGTGGGTATGTAATTCTCTGCACAGGGTGTGCATCACATCGCAGTGTTGGTGCTCCAGTTCTCAACCTGTGACAAGCCTGAAAAATAAACATCTAGCATACACTATTCTGCCCCATGGACATGTTATATATATAACAGGACTTAAAGAGTGTTTTGTAATAAAAAATTTATTTCTTGTTTTGTGTGTTATAATTAAAGGAGTCAGCACCTTCTCCAGAGAGAAGAACCTGTGCTCACATCAGTCTCTGAGATCTGTAGAGCTAAACATTGGCAGAGAAAACTCTTCATAGCTCCCAAGAATCTGACATTTGGGTTCAGGTTATTGTAGTCACTCTAATCTATATTATTTGAGCTGTGAGGGAACTGTTTGGCTTTTCTTAAGAGGGAAAAAGTAACAACAACAACAAATAAACAACCATGAAACAAAAGCAAAACCACACATCTCCCAGGGCTGTGAGAACCTGATACCAGAGCCAAATCAACAAGAAGAGACAATGGCTTTCAGTGTCAGAGAAAATATGACACTAATAAGAACATGCCATTGGTAAAGAAACCAATAAATGAGATTGATGAACTCCTCCTGTGCAGGGTCTCAGGAAATCCAGGTATTTTGGTGGAGCCAGGTATAGCAGTGAATTTGGAAAACAATGGCTGTTTTCAGAAAGATGAAGGAATGAAAAATTAGATTGTAAGAAAATATGTCCAAAGTCTGATTCCAGTATGACTTTTGCATTTTGAGTTCCTGGTAAAATGCAAAAAGACCATATGTATTCAACCACCATATTCTACCACTATTCCTCTGTAATACTGGCTGCTTCAGTTGTCATGAAGTATTTTTCTTATTGTAGTTTCCATATTGGAAAACAGAGTTTAATATTTCAGCTGCTTCTAATTTGACCACACTGGAAATTGGCTTTATTATTAAGTAAGACAGATATATTTCTCAAGGAGTTCAATGAGCCGTTATTTTTGAAGTATAATAAAAATAGCAAAATTCTGTTGATTTCAGATATATTTTACAAGGTGTTTCATCCAAAGGAACTTGGTTTTGAAAAAATAGAAATGTGTAGGAAAAATGTGCAGGCCCTTGTCTGTTCTGGATAGCAAACAGCTAACACACCAGTGGTAGATAGATTCCAACCCACACAGAAAAAAGATGAGGGAGATTGGCTCAGACTTCTACTTGCCAGTGAAATGATACCGGCACTTTTAATGACAAGCAGAATATCTCTGGTTAAATCAGCCTCAGAAAGGCAAAAAAAAAGAATACTCTCCAGCAGGAAGCAGTGCAAATTTTTGAGGACTTTCCTGACAGGAAAGAGTTTGTATTTGGAGGGGTAATTTGGGGTCAGGAAGAAAAACCTGTAGGCACAAAGAAGTTATGGATCTGTATGAACTCATCCAGCTATGCTGTATTATCTGGTGGGTTATTTTAAGATTAGACTACAAAAACGTTCACTGTTTTGTTTCTGCTTCTTTAAAGTTCAGAGTCTTGGTTTGGAGATAATTACTCCATAATAATGCTGATAAGCACTTCATTCATGGTCCATCAAATTGATTGAGAAAATAAGATACTGTTCGAGAAGGACATTTGACCTAACAGGGCCAGGTGGGATGATTTTCTAAGCTACAGTCAGTCCTCCAATTAAGTTTGGAAATTCGAAGTTCCAAAATAACTTGGAAGAGCTCAGTTTTCTTGGTTGTTGTGTCATGTAAAAGACCTCATGCAAATTTTACATGTTTCTATCAAACAATCTGAACATTAACCACCCCTCACTTGTTACCTTAAAATTCACGAGTAAAAATTTGTAGTGGTCTATGGTTATGAAAAATTCATTCATGCTCAAAAGCTATTTGTGAAAGTCACTAGTGTCTTGCAGGATAGAAGAACCTCAGAAAGATATCTGAAAACAGTAAAAAAAAGAAATAACAAAACTTACAAACAAATCAAAACAAAATTCTAGAGTAGCAGAGTGCATCTCAGTTTGGAAATGGAGCTATCCTCTTTGTTGCTGGCAAATTGTAACCACATTTGGAAGTATTCTGTATTTTAGATAGAACTACTAGTGACATTATGAAAAACATGGGTAGGGATAGGCAATATTACTGGGAGAAACTCAAAGCAAGACTCCAGAAGATGAGTAAATACTTGAGGCTTGGAGAGGAACTCTTCCATTGAAAATGGGATATTGATATCAAGTATTTGTTTGTCATCATAATATTACCAAAGACAACAATTAGGTCCATCTCTAATAGTTCAGATTTCTCTTGTCCAGCCTGTCCTTAAAGCACCTCCCAAGACAGACATCTGTTTCCCACATGACAAAAGACTTTCCAGTTCTGAGGCATTTAATGTGTAACTCTTTGTCGATGCCTGTTCTTCTTGAGATTTTTCCAGAGGATATGAAAAAAAAAGGTTTTTCTCCTCTTTCTTTGCAGATAGTGTTTAGATGCAGAACACCTTATTAAATAAGAGCAAGATATATTTGATGCCAAAAAAGCATTTGTCTGTGAGGTACCTTTGTCAGCTGATGGGTAGCAATGCTGCAGCCTCCCCTGAGCAGCTTGATAATAAGGAGGTGCCACTGAAAGGTTTTGTCCCTTGGCTAGATGCAAATATTTTTAGCATGCATTTGACCACCATTATATCACATGCACATGTTGTTGCCTAATATTATTTGTGTATGTTGCTCACTGGTGATAATTCATTTAATGTGAAACATTTCTTAATAATATACATTGTTCTGGGCCAGGACATATTTTTCTCTTCCAATGTCTTCCTATCCTGGCTGAGTTGTGCAGCTTGGCTGGATTGCTTCAGAAGCAGATCTCCCTTGGCAAACTGACAAACACCTTTGCCAAAAAGAATTCTGCTGAGAAACTGGTGTTTTTGAATGTTCGAGAACCAATCTGGGAAAGGGCTTTCAGGCTTTGCTGTTCTGTGGGCTGCCGACATTCAGACATTGTATAGATATGCATTACCTATTTCTGTTTTGTCCTTGTGACAATAGACACGTGTTCACTAAATTAGTGGGACACTAAGGAGATTTTGATGTTTTTGGTGAGTTCATCACTGACAGTGCCCACAGTGATTTTCAGTGTTGCCTTGTTGCCCAGAAAGAGGCAGTTTCATGAAAGAGATTGAGAAAATTATCATCAAGAGTATACTAGCAAAGCATGCAGATATATGTATTGCAGGCATCTGATATTCCCATTGGTGTATTTTTAAATTTATATATAGCTGTACCTAATAAATGAAGGTTTTAGATCTCTCAACTGCATGAGGCATTCAAAAGGTACGTGTAATTCAGCCAGGCCTCACAGCTGCCTCTCAGTGAACTGTTTGCTGGAGAACTGCATAAAGTGTAAGAGCTGAATGCCCTACCCAGCATAGCTTGAAACTGATCACTAGAACACCAGTTGGGTGATTGGGACTATAGGTGTAAAATCTGTGTAAGTCATGCATATTTAATCATAGAATCGTTTGAATTGGAAGTGACCCTTAAAAGTCATCTGGTCCAACTCCCCTGCAATGAGCAGGGACACCTAAAGCTACATCAGGTTGCTCAGAGCCCCATTCAGCCTGACCTTGAATGTCTCCAGGGATGGGTCATCCACAATCTCTCTGGGTAACCTGTTCCACTGCCTCACCAGCCTTATTGTAAAAACTTCTTTATATTCAATCTAAATCTCCCTTCCTTTAGTTTGAAACCATTCTTCCTTGTTCTATCACCACAGACCCTGCTAAAGAATCTGTCCCCTTCTTTCTTACAGTCTCTCTCTAAAGGAGGATGTGTGTGTGTAAGAATACTGAAAGGCCTCTCTCAGGTCTCCCCACAGCCTTCTCTTCTCCTGATGTTCCATCCCTTGGATCATTTTTGCAGCCCTCCTCTGGACACATTCCAACAGGCCCACACCTCTCCTGTACTGAGGATTCCAGACATAGAAGCAGCACTCAGGTGAGGTCTCACAGTACAGAGCAGAGGGGCAGGAGCACCTCCCTGACCTGTTGGCCACATTTCTTTTGATGCAGCCCAGGATATGGTTGGCTGTCTGGGCTGTGAGGGCGTGCTGCTGGCTCATGTCCAGGTGCCATCCACCAGTACCCCTGAGTCCTTTTTAGTAGGGTGGTGCTCTATAAATGTACATCTGTGTGTAGTCTCTAAATCACAGCACTCCAGAGGGATCACCAAGACAGGGCTATATGTCATAAACAACTGCTGAACATTTTTCCTTTGCATGCCTCAGAATGTTTAAAGTATTTTGTATTATTCATCAGCCAGAGGGAAGAATTTCATTAGCTCTTGGCTGATGAGTACAATTGCAAATAAAGAGACTTTGGCACAAAATTCTGATCAGAGACCAGGAAGCCACTTTGCAATATGAGGTTTGAAGAATGAAGGGACAGATTTTCCTCAGTGGCTTTTGTGGGAACTTTGGCCTGAGCTGTCACATGCATGGCAGTTTGTCTACCCAGGAATACTTAAACAGTGTATTTTTCCAGTGGGACTTAGAGATAATTTTCTATGTGTCGGCAATAAAGTGTTTTCACACACTGAAGTTTTTACCAATGAAAACATGCTTAGAAGAGAACTATAAATTTTGCGTGTAGGAAAACTAAATCTTTCAGATGTAGTTTTAGTGGCCGCAACAATTTTCTCAGGGCCACACAGTAAGTTGTGGCAGGGACGTGAGCCAATCAGGTCTGCTGAGCATGGAGATCAGTGTCTTAACTACAGGTTTTTGCTTAATTTTAATAGATTCTTACATGACTTTTATGCTATTGTGCTACTAAGTCATGTATTTATATCTGCTTACACTGCACTTGCTGGGGTGTTAAGAGGGAAAGACATTCCACCAGCTTTAAAATTAGACTTTTATTGAAAAAATAGAAGCCTCTCACAAAGCCAAAATATCCCGAATGCTCAGTTCTACATCAAAGAAATGACAAGTCAAACACTCTGGTACAACACAAAGTGGACCAAAAGAGAAGAGGTGACACTCAGCTCAGCACAGCCCACCAGGCACCAGCAACTCTTTAATCCAACCATAGCCATTATCCATGATAAAACGGGCTGGAGAGCGTGAAATCTGGGTTTCCATAGAACTCAAGCAGCTGTTGCAGTTGATTTCCATAAGTCTAAGATTTCACTCACATCTTCAGGCAGTATTTCTTCATAAGATTTTCTACATATGAAGGATTATTTACAGGCAGGGTCAGCTTATGTACAGCATACAATACAGTAGAACAATTGGCTTACAATCACAAATAGCTTATGGATTAATGATAGTAGGTGTGAATTTCCTAGTGTATACAAAAACAAAGGCATAATTCAATCAGAACTATTTTTTCATTTGTATCAGTCATGTAGAATGAGCTTGTGGCTTTTAGACTCAGCTTTGCCAACACAGGAATTCTCACTACTTGTTCAAACCTTTTCAGTTTTGTGAACCATGCATTTCAAGCATGAGCTAATAAAAGCTGAAAGCAGAAAACTTTCCTGTCACAGTGATATCTAATCTAGATACAAATCTAAAAAAAAAAAAAGAAAAAAACAGAAAAATTTCATATACACAGGGAATCTCTTAAGATATATCTAGGATTTATATATGTTTTGATATCTGAAGGCTATTGCTGATTTAGTGCTAAAAATAAAACTTCATTTGTTCTGCTGAAGCTCACTGTTAGCAAGTGATGCATTCTTCTTCACTCAAGGATTTTTGTATTTCTGTGATATAATTGGGCTTTGTGGATGAAGAACAGCGACCTTGGTTCACAATATCCTTGTATAAAGAGGAATTGATACCAAAACTGCTGTGGCTAGCAAGGGAAATACAGTCATTTTTCTCTGGTGTTTTCCCAAACCTAACAAGTTGTGACAAACAGTTTCCTGTGGCTTTGTGATGGCAGTCTGGAGGGACCCACCACCCTTCACATCCTTCCTAACTCCGACTTCCCAAGGAGACTTTCATCAGGGAAATTGTACAACAGGGGAAGAAAACAAAAAATCCTTGCAATCTCTCCTTTGGAAAAGTGAAGGCCACAGAATACATTGCACCTAGAGCATGGATTGTTTTGTATGGACATACTCATACTGTGGCTCCCATGACTGCTTGGGGTTGCCGCCAGTTAAAAGCCGCAGGCTCTACCAGGGGCACATCCCTCAGTGGCTGCGGAGCCTGCTGTGACCATGGCAGTCAAGTCCTTGGGAGATAAGTATTTGCCATACATCCAAAGACAATAAAAGAGATCGTAAAATAAAAATGCTTTTAGTAAAATAAAATTCAATGAGCAAAATCTTCTCTTCAGCTATTTCCTGCTCCTTTATTGGCCTCAACTTGCTCAGCCAGCCCACACAGCCAAAAAGGGGCAGCATTTGGTCTTCTTCACTTATTCAGGCTCCCTCAATAAAAACCACACACAGGAGGAAGCTCATCTCTGTGTATACGGGAAGAGGCACACATCTCCTCCCACACTTGCTGTGTGATAGAATGGCCTGGATTGAAAAGGTCCACAATGATCAGAGTTTCAACCCCCCTGCTATGTGCAGGGTCGCCAACCACCAGACCAGGCTACCCAGAGCCACATCCAGCCTGGCCTGGAATGCCTCCAGGGATGGGGCATCCACAATCTCCTTGGGCAGCCTGTTCCAGTGCGTCACAACTCTCTGAGGTCTCAGGGGCACCTCTCAGTGCAGCACCCTGCACTGAGGTATGCTGGCCTTGTGTGCTGAGAATCAATGACATCTCCAGAAGGTGAAGGAGAAGAGTGGGGTATAGGGGGCTTCACCTCACAAGGTTTTCTACATGGCCAGCACGGACTGGGGAGGGCCTCTTTTTTGTTCTTCTTATTTGGATCTTCCAGAAGCTGCTATTTGTTATTTTGATGCAAAACAATTGTTTGTCTCCATAATTATAATGCTGAAAAACATACATTAATAGTCATGTAAGTTGTGCAGTCTGTCAAATACATCTAGCATATAAATACAGTGCAAAAAGAGATGAGATATTTCACTACCAAAAATACAGAAATACAGTGTCTTTTTATCTCAATCAATGTATACGCAACATAGTACTGATGGATTGGGACCTCTTGTGTTTAATATGAAGGCGAGACTGTTGTCAATGTTTGCTAGATATTTAGACAACCTCTAAAATTAAAAAAAAAAAAAAGCTTATCCTCAGCTACACTGCTGAAGTCAGTGAGAACTTCTGTTGCATTATGCAGCACACAGTGAAATAGGAAATCTTCCATGCCAGCGATACTGATCTCAGGTCAGTCTTCTCCACAACAGTGAGTCTTATGCTGGTGCCACTAGTGAGGTTACCTGTGGGTAATATAGCTGGGAAAGATTATTCCTGCTCATTTTTTGAGCAGCCCTTCAGTAGTTTAGCATTGTTTTAGAAAGCTGAGAAACACAGCATGGGCAGCATCTCTGGGCTCAGCCCTCCTGATCATCCACCATCATGGTGCTCCCACAGCCAGAGGCTTGGAGTGCAGGTGGCCAGACTTGATGTAGGATCCCCAGAAAGCATCGAGCTGCTTCAGGAAAGCTGTGCCCCATTTCTGCCCCACAGCCCTCCCCCCATCTCTTCTGCTTTGGGAGGACAATGAGGTTGTACTCTACCCAGATAGAAGTACTTATATAAGTCTATATATGCATACACATCACATATTTTTATATATAATTGGTACAAAAGTTGTTTGCTGTTTTGTTGCTTTCTCCGGTGACATGATTACATTTAGTTAAAAAGAAAAAGGTGATTTTATTCTTCTGATAGAGATACTTGATATTGGTGCACTCAGAATTTTATCCCTAATCTAGTTTTAAATCTGCATACCCCATTTCCATAAATTCTGTTTAGTTTTAAATAAAAAACCAACATGGGACAAGCATCTGAATTATAGGAGCAAGTCTGAATTAAAACACACTCCTTTCAATCTGACATTCTGAATCAACAACAGGTCAATGTGAGGTGCAGACTTCATGGAGAAGTGCTCATCCTTGGGATGCACAGATTGGAGGTTTAGCACTTTTGTGTTGGTGGAGAGAAATGTAGATGAGGGAAAGAGCTGTATCCCCTTGAATGCACTTATGCAAACTAAGATCTCCACACTTAGATATCCTGCATTGGATCTCTAGCACTGCAGGGGCTGCATGTTGGCATCACATGAAGCAACCTCCATCCATCACTGCTCAAAGCCAAGTTTTCTCACAATGAGAGGAAAGGAAAGGAAGCGGATTCTTAAAAGCAGTGTAGACATCTTTTTGGATTTTCCTATCTTTTTTTTTTTTCCCTTTTAAACAATAGGTTTGTGAGATCCTGACATCAGATTATGAAGAAAATCTTGGCATATAATGAGAGCTGAGCACCTTCCCACCCCACTAAGAGCTCGGTGCTTACCTCTGCTGTTAGGAAATCACAGAAAATCAGTCTGGACAGGAGGCTGCCAGGCCACCTGCATGGTCCCTCTGCCTACATCATCTCCACACTATCTGTACCTATCTGTGTTTCAGACAGTCTCATACAGTACCCCAGTTAGTCATCTTATTGCAGTGCTCTCTTTTATGAAGCACTGTGTCAAGCTGAGCAATGATAATGTTCATGCCATTCGATTTTACTGGATAAAGCAGCCATCCTGAGAGGAACTGAGCTGAGAGGAACATAGTGATCTATACTGGAAACTCTGAGAAATACTTTTTTTCTCTTGACGACGCACTGAGCACTCACGGGATGCTTCAACACAAGTTTGTGAATCGTCTGGAAGTACCTGAAAATACTGCACTGCACAGAAGGATTGGCAGCTCATGATAAAGATACTTTGGAATAAGACCCTTAGAGGCACTGTAATTACCACAGGTGCCAAGACTAGGAGTTGTCAGAGCACTATAACTCTGGCACTTTCCTGAGTCTCAGGGCTGCCCGGGGTGTGAATTTCACTAGGTGGTTGCCTGTTGTGCTGACTGTGTGCTTCCTCCTGAGATGATGCGTTCCTTTAACTGGAGGTCTGACATTCCCTCACTGCTGCTTGATGACATATCTTTTTTAGGATGCATACTTTTCTCATGCCAAGTCTCTCTGAAAAGGGTGTTCCTGCAGCAAGCACAACAGCAAAGGCCCAGCTGCCCCAGGAATGCATAATTCTGCTTGCTGCTACCATCAACTGAAAAATCTCCCACTTCCTCCATGTAGCTAAGACTGGTCCAAACAATATGGCCACGAGCTGTGACATTCATGCTGCACAGACTCACTGGCCTGGGACCACCCTGCTGCAATGCAAATGAGTTTGAGGTTACAAACACTTCTATTTTTGAGCAGTAATACAATAACTATGCATATGTAGCTTCAAGAGGACACATCTGACTTTTAAAATTCAAAGCACTGGAAATGCAGCGGCTTCCATGCTGTTAGCATTTAGAATTTGGATCTTTGAAAAATGGTTCCAAATTTGGTATGTTAAGGCTGGCAAAGGATGGAGGAGGATTTGGGAAAAGAGGATGAAATTCACCTGCTTGGTGTGGGTAGTTTCAACCCAAAACAGAGTTATGTTGCTAAGTTATAAATACATCAGCACTTCGCGGTGGAAATACTCTCAGACTTATATACAGAAAATTGTCCTGCCTTTGTTGCTCTTTTATTTCAGCTAAAACACATTTGTTAAGCAAATCAAAGTAGGAAAAAAACAGCAGGGCTCACTTTAAGCATCCCAAAGCCTTTCCTTTGTGCTGATTCTGAACCTAATAAAGAACAAGCAGCATCCTTCTGATAGATTCAGTTGTTCAAACAGAGAAACTGTGCAAACCTTGCTTCCAGAGCAAATGTTCATTCAACTGAGTTTTCACGTCTTGGGTGCAGTGTCAGAGAGAAAATAGACACAGCAGCATTGCCCAGCGTAAAGCTGTTTTCTGCTGAAAATTGCTGAAAATACACCTCAAATTCACTAATCCAAGCACTGCTCCCTTCCAAATTTCTGCTACATTAATACATAACTTACTCATTTCTGCTGTTCTGGTGAAGGTAATAGTGACAGGACTCCCTACTGCCAAGATGCTGTAATTATTCAGGTCATACCAGAGCTCACAACATTATCGCCTGTTTAATCAATGGATATACAGATGGTATAGATATATATCCAGGAGCTTGGCTAATAGAATTTATATTGGAGAAATAAGAGAAAGTCTCTCACCCTGTCCTGGGCTCTCAAGATGAACTCCTGATGGAGTGGATCTCCAGAGAGATCCTTCCCTCCTGGCAGTCAGCTCTTAAATGGGTCTAGGAGAGGTGGAGCCAGGCTCCACCCCTTCCTGCAGCACAGGTGAATTGCCTTCACCTGTGCTCCCATGGCTGACTCATTGCTCGCCTCAGGTGATCAATCAAAGGTTCAGGCTGTGATTCAGCAGCCCCATACACCGCCATTAGTGTATGGTGCTTTTTGTAAAACAAGAAATGAAATTCACCTTACATGTGCAATGATAACATCTCAGGCTATTTCTGAGATGAAGAAAGATAGCATTTTCAGTGGGAAAAAGAAGTTTGGATTTGAAATTAACCCCAGAGTGATTCCAACAAGAAACTCAGTGTGTGTGGAACACTGAATCTTCAGTGGCTGCAAGTCACTGTCACTCCGCTGAAACCAGCACTGTCACAAAGACCCACATAACCATGCAGTGTGTCCACCCCCTGAGACTAAAAAAACAGATCTTAAAACCCAGATCCTAAATTTGGCATTTCAGAGCATTCTACTGAACAGAGCAAGAAAAAAATGACTGGTAAATGAAAAAAAACAACCCAACCAATATAATGGGAAAGCATTTCAATTTTGTACATCCATATGAACAACAGACTGTAAAGCAGCTTTTACTTTTGTGTACATGATCATTATTAACATGTATATGTTAACGTACATTTCTTTCATGACCAGCTCATCTGTGCCTTCAGACACTAACCACTGCCTTCTGGAGCTCTCCTGGGAAACATGGTGTGCCTCAAATGATTCAGAAACACAGCATCCACAGCAGAGCCACTTTGTGACGACATTTTTCTCTTTCCACTGTTCACTGGTATAAACAAAAACAGCAATATGTGGAATACTGCTTGAAAAAATAATTGTCTTTGTGTTCCTGAAGTCTGAAGAATAAGTATAGCTTGAATGAATACACAGGACTCTATTTTCTTGCAGCTGTTCCATTAGATCAACCATGTGATGAATTGCACACACTGCTTGTTCCCAAGCTCTTGTTCTGTAGCTGCAGCATCAAGGAGGAAGTTCTGGTTTTCCTCCCATGTGTATGGGGACATGGTTCCAGTTCGTAGCACTGGCTTGCACATATCCCTCCAACTTATTCCTGGTAGGCTCTGTGCAGCTCATGTAGGTGGACACATTCAGCAGGTCTCCACTTAAAATTTGCAGATGAATATTGAAAGGTCTAGATGTGCCAGTGAGGGAAAGTCTGAGACCTCTAAAACTACAAATGAATTGACATTGAGCTCAGCCACTTCATTGCAGCTTTTCTCCCTTTACTATATCTGACAAGATACGGAATTGGGACTATTCTAACCCATGATATTTTAAGCACCCTAGGCAATGCTAAGCAGAAAGAACATTATGGATTGAATCACAGCAAGAATGTGAAGGAAAAAATAAATTTTACATCAATGAAAGAAATCCTACATGAATACAACTGCAGTTTAAGAGATGGCATGCTGTCTTGTTCTGTTCACCCGCCATACAGGGCAGCATGTTTGCAGCACCTACCTCAGAGTTGACATTCAGACACTTGAGATGCACAAGTGCCTCCTGCATGACTGCATACATCTTCCAGAGTGGGCTGGGCTGGAAGCATCAGACGCAAATGATTAGCAGGGAAAACAAAGGAGTACCAATAACTTCCCAACTTCCTTCAAAGCTAAAGATTGTGATGAGTACCTTGTTAGCCTTTGAAATAAATATCTTATGCACATCTAAACAAAAGGCAAAGGAGTGGGAGATCTTCAGGAGAGTTTGCCAAAGATGCAAGAAGGAATGGTATTGTATTCATTAAACACTGTATGGATAAATGCTGGAGGAGTCATAACCTTGCTAAACTTCCTTGGTACTGTCCTTGCTGCTTGCAGATTCTTTTTGTTCGCTTTCTGTGGGAAATTCACCTACTGTCTTCCTTTTGTGATTTGCAAAATTTTTTAGAGACAGTACAATAACTTCTAACTACAAATAAGCACTCCCTCACCTGATTTCTGCATTAGTGATCACACAGAGACTCTAACAATGCTTTGAATGTGTGATAAAAGGTGCTCGTTAGTCCCCAAACTGCACATTCATCTTGTTTTCCTGGTGACAGACTCACACATGAAATTGTCACTTTCAATGGTAAAGGACTCAAAACAGCAAACAGATTGTAAAAACAGATGTTCTGTGTGCTATGACATTAGTTCCTTATTTCTTACCCGGGATCCTTTACTGCCATGATCATAATTTTATTAGAGGCAACCACTCATTTAGCATTCATCTCAGAGTGGCTATTAAAGAAAATAATAATTTTGAAACAAATTTCCCAGTTTATTCAGGATGAAAGAATCATGCCTTAATGATGAGTTCTGGATTGAGTAATCGGGTGACAATTTTTCCTATAGATGCTTTTGAACTACTTGTATTGCTGAAAAGAAATTATTTTCAGATGCCTTCAGGACTTCTGAGAGAGCTGGTTGGTTTTCTGAGGATGTCTGAGATCTCAATACCTACGGCTTTACCATCATTTGTTTTATGCACCTGCTAATGTGATGATGATATGTTGGGGTATTTGTTGGAGATCATCAAGATGTGAGTACTTTGGAATGAGTTTTTCTGTTTCTCTGCTTGATTTGTCTCACAGTGTGCAAAATCTCTTCAGAAGTCACCAGGTTCCTCAAATGGGTAAAAGTAAAGGACCGCAAGCGAGTTACATCATGTGAAAGTTGATAGTTCAAAATCTGCTGTTAAAGAAAAGTACTGACAGCAAAAAGTGCGGAATGTTTCCAGTTGCCAGGTACCAGTTCCTTCTTTCCTATTTGCTGTGCACTCCTGGCACTGCTGCTGCTGCTGGATCATCACTTGATACGGGAGGTGTGGGAAGGTGTGGGATGGACCTGGCAGGCACATCCATGCTCAGAAGGATAAACTGCGATTCCTACCTCTGTGCCAGATTCCCTGCACCATTGCTGTCAGAGGCTGATGTGGTTTGAATGCCATGTATCCAGTCACCCAGTTTTGCTCTCTTCCACTTGGATTCCCTACTCTTTTCCTCTCTTTGTTCACAAGCAGACATGAAATGGTGTGTTTGCAGTGGCTGCTGCCCAGCTAGGCCGATGTCTCCCCAGACTTCAATGCAACAAGTTCAGAGTCGTCTACGTATCTTCCATTGAGCTGCTCGTTGTTGGAGTCATGATGGTACAGGTAGACAGGGACCTCTGTGATGGACGTTGCTGTGTAGGAGGTGGATCTGGTGGAGCAGTGCTCTCGACGCCTTTGGCCCCACTGGGTTTTGTACTGTGTCCACTGCCTCTTCAAAGCCCCTTGTACCTGTTAAGGTAGGTTAAGTTAGGGTAATGAATGATCAGAACTAGCGAAAATTTTAGCACTTTTAAAACTTGCTGCAGAAAATAGAAAAAAAGACAAAAATAATGAAACAGCTCCAGGTCAAATTCCATGAGGCTCAGTCTGCCTCTCTTCTGCCCTCTCCTCCTAGCTCCAGAAGCAGTCACTTAGGTCCTGGCCTGAGATCCCTTCCTGCCTTCCCTACAGCAGCAATTGTTTTTTTTCAGTGGTCACTGCTTGTGAAGAGAGGGAGAAGCTAGCTGTTCCCATAGAGGTCAGTGTGGAACAGAGTGCTGCATGGGAATGCAGCAGTGCAGTGCAGTGGGAAACGAGGGAAGAGGAGGTAGGGATGAAGATCAGAATATATCTGATGCTGCACCTGGATCCTTGCACCTGGAATGGCAAATACACTATGTTCTTGAAGAAACTTAACCTGGAATAAAGCTGGCCATGAATGGCAAAGTATACTTCAAGAGCTTGACAGGGCTCATCTTATAGAGAGAACCAGTTAATTAATGCAGATAAACAGAGATATTTTTCTGGTAGTTCAAGAGGAGGTTCTGCACTGGCAAAAAATTAGCACTGGCCACAGACCTCTGTGTACCAGAGAATTTCAGCTTTTGGACGTTCATCCTCTAGGAGCAAAACATTATATTATACATTTACATTAAAGGTGATGTTCTATCCTGTGCCAGGATATGACTGAAGCTGCTGAGGCCTGCTAGAGAATAAGAAGCCCATCTCCAGCTGCATGTTTGGGAGTGCTGGCACCCTCCAGTTCCTTCCCAAAGGCTATGCTGAGATGCAAGCAGGCAATGGGCAAAGCTGGGCTTCATCCATTCATTTCAGCTGTCCCATTCCTCATTCCATTCTCAGTGACTTTAGTATTTCCCAGGACTCCACAATCCTAATCACTCCATTGATATGTATATATTAAAATTCAATCTACTCTCCACTCACTGCTGCCTGCAAGAAAGCTATTCCCTGTCTAAGGACAAGGCTTCATAAGGAATTGCTGTGAACCTGAGACGCTCACTGACTGTGCAGCAGGACTACGCAACGTGCCAAAAATGGATTTTTCAATTGCTTTGGATTTTTATTTTTAAGCCAAGGAGTGAGCCACGAGATGAAGACTGATGCTATAAATCCTTACTCATGCAAGTAGTTGCACTGACCCGGGTATGACTCCTTGCTTGAGTAAACAAACATTTGCTGGACTGGTCCATTAAAAATAACTGAAAGCTATCTATCTGCATGCTCAGTTTCCAATACTACCTCTATTTTGCTATCACATAGCTCAAGGCAAAGTAGTTAAGAGTTCTTATCCTCTAGAGAAATAAATTTCTATTTACCTTCTAACACACAAAGAAAAGAAAACTAATGGTCACTGTAGATTAATTAGCTATCAAGCACAGAAAAGACATATGGTCACAATGGGACCGTAATTACCAGGGCTGTGAACAGAGCTCTTATACTTATATATCAAGATATGAAGTGAAATGGCTGCATGCATGGATGTGTGGTATCATATCACCACCAAAGTTTACGAGTGAAAAAAACCTAATTGCATGGAAAAGTACTGCAGCTGTATCACATAATAAGGAAGTGCACAAAGTGAAATCTGTACAGGTTTTAGTCTCTTTAACACTGCCTTTTTAACATTACAGTGCTCCAGATGAATGCTGTAGTCTGGTTACCCTAGAAGCTACATGAAGCACAACAGTTAACCATGGTTACATGAAGCAGGAAGAACAAAGACATTCAATCTTGCAAAGTCTGCCAGGAGACATAGTTTTGTTCTCAGAAGGCAATGGTGCTGAGGTATGTATGGACTGAGAGGAAGCAGGCACATCCCTTCAGTAGCAGTGTCACTGGTCAAGGTTTACAGGCCCTATGGAGCAATGAGAGCACCAGGTCGGAGCAGCTGCTTTCATTCCAAGTGCTGGCATCTAAAAGAGTCTGGCCACACTTGGCTAGTGGGCTACACGAGCTTCTGCTCTTGGGTAAAGCAATGAGTAAACCTAGATTTCTGCCCTGATTCCAAGGATCTCAGATGATCACTGCTCAGTGCCAACTAAAACTGTTCAGGCACAGATTTCAATGTGCAAGCAGCCTTACTGAAAATCACACGCCCAGCCATACTGTGCTAACAACCACAGAGGCTCCTGCCATGTTTTCCTCTGTGACTGCAGATGGAGGAAAGAGAAGCCCAGAGAAACGAGAAGCCTGAATTGGCTTTCTCTACTTTTGAAGACTTTAAAGGTTTTCCTGTTCTCCATTACCCATTCATGCCTCTTTGGCACACGAGATAGTGGCTGTTATTTGATGGTATTTTTTTTCCAGAGACTTTCCATTGTGTTGGCCAGTCTTGCAGTCCAGAGGTAATCTCAGGCCTGGAAATGTGGGCTGGTGAGCAGACTACTGAAGCGTCCTCGTATCATCTGCACAACACTGTTGTTACTGGACAGAGAAACTACAGTGCTGCTGAACACTGAGATTTTGCATAAAAATACATGAGAAGATTAATCATTTAAAAAGTCCTGGAAAATTCCATTGTTTATGTGTTCTTCCACATGAATGCGGGCACTGATGACATTTTAGCATTTTTCCATTTCTTTCTATAGATAGGCTTATGGCAATAAAATGAGGCTGTGAGGTAGCATGCAAACAAATTCAACATAAAATACTGTCAGGTGGTACTGAGTTTAGCACTGTTTGTCCTGGCTAAACTTCATGCATTTTAGCCTTGAGGTTAAATATTCCAGTAGAAAAAAATAAATTCCTGAGTATCTAGTTTTCTTACTAAAATTAATCTGCCTGCCCTGTGCTGAATTTTCTCATGACAAACCACTTTGAATTCTATTCTATGGCATCAGATGTATACAGTGGCCTGGAAACAATCTCCTGCCATGACTGAAAACCAGACTGTGGCCTTGGTCCGTGTCATACTGCACACAATGAGACTGGAGAGGATTATCTTTGCTTAGTTTTCTTAGGCAGCCAAACTCAGAGCTCTTCTCCCTTTGTAAGTGCATAATGCCATCTTGGTGTTAGCCTGTTTAGGGCAATAGGTAAGGTTTAGGCTAGGTTTAGGCCCTAAGTAGCAACAGGGTGAGCTTAAGTTAGATATTAGGAAAAATTTCTTCTCAGAAAGAGTGGTGAGGTATTGGAACAGGCTGCCCAGGCAGGTAGTGAAGGTTTTCAGGAAGCACGTAGATGTGGCACTGAGGGACTTAGTGGGCATGGTGGTGATGGGCTGATGGGCTGATGGCTGGACTAAATTATCTTAGTGGTCTTTTCCAACCTTCATCATTCTATGGTTCCATGATTCTGCTGCTGCTACTCTGCAGATTCTGCATATTCCATTACATTTTGTTGCTGTGTGACAAATGGCAGCAGAGGGGCACTCTTACAAAATGGCGTCTGACATGGCTATGTGCATGAAGCAAAGGTGTGGAACTGTATTCCTCCATGCAGGAAAAATGGCACTCACTGACATTTATTGCTGCCTACTGAATGTCTGTGGATGTGAGCACAGTGAGGCAATGGGTGGTATATTTCAGTGGTGGCAATGGGCTGCCAGCTGTGCCAAAAAGGCTTTTGGATGTGACTGAGGGTTTGTATGTTTTCAGTGCAATTTATTGTTGCTTTTCTTCATTTTAGCACTGCTACAACCTTTAATCTAGGCGCAAATGTTCTCATTAGATTTGGAGAATTACAGAGTAATTGGCCTTTTGCCCTAAAGCTATAAAATATAAAGCAAATATGTTTTGCAAAATCTAATCAGAAAAACTTGAAGGTGAACCTGGGGGGAAGGGAGGATGAAGAAAGCAATCCTGAAGACAAGGATTTGGGTGTAATACATTGTCTGGAGGCAAGCGAGGACATACTGGCACACTGCCTGTACGTAGCTGTGCAATCAGTCCTATAGGGATATGCTGTTTCAAGAACTGCCTGGCTTGTCTCTTCATTTTTCATGCCATGTTCTCCATACCAGAAGGAACTAGAAGTAATGCTGCATGTGCAGAACATGGAGACTGAACTGTGCCAGAAGGTGATAACATTAGAGGAGAAATATGGTGGTAGCCTGCAGGTCCTAGGGGTGGACATGATACCAGAAAAGAATAGCACTTCTGCCAACTTTGCTTAAATGGTCTGAACTCTGAAATGAAAGTGTGACTTTCTGTAATATGATCTTTATGACTGTTATTTAAGTTCAAGTGTTCTTAAGTACTTATGTTCTGCCATTTCCCTCTTATGTCTCCCATAAGCTGTGGGAGGCCTCTTCTCTTTTACTATTGCATTTATCTGTACCTTTACCATGTACAGACAGAAGCAAGTGTACAGTGATGTCAACAAGAGATGGTAGTATTTAATACTCTCTGCCATCCTGAAAGATAGAAAACCAGCCAGTAGCACCTTATCAGTTGGATAACTTGCTTCAAGTCACTATCAAAAAAAACAGCATGGTCACATCATTACTACTTGAGAATAACATACAGATAAACAAAAGCAAGAATGTCCCTGTAGGGTGACATACGGAGTGTTAGCACTGCAAATTTTGTTCTGTATCTAGTCTATCTGCTCTGGATTCAAAGCTAACTTTTTAAAGGGATTTCCAGCTTTTTTGAGATAATGCTGTGGTTTATTTCACTACAGTTAAATGCTCCCAGTGTATCACAACAACTTACCATCTTTGGGAAGTGGCTTACTGTAGGAATTTAAATGGCTCTTGACATGTTACAAACAGCTATTTTTATAAAAACAACTTAGTGAAGTGGACCTAGACACACTTGTAAGTATAAACATTTGATCAAGTTATAAGAGAAGGGGAGACATCCTTAACTCAAGCCTTAATTACAGCTTGATAATTATTGACCTTAAAAAGGCCAGCACTAATCCTCAAAGAAGGGAAAGTAGCTGCAGCCCTACAGGTTCCTCTGCATGTGTGGTAGCTCTGTCAACTATTTGAGTCTTTTACTAGTGTTTTAATCCTTGACTTTGACCTCTAACTTGTGATATTGTGGGTGAAAGGGGGAGAGACACATGTCTGTGGTGCACTTGGTGCTGCTGACTTTCCTGACTCAATGAGGTATTCACATAGAGATTTCAGAAATGCACAGTGCTGCTTGTATATAGATCTTGAAAAATATCTTTCTCTGCCTTCGAATTTTGTAATTCGAGATGCTTCATCTTTGTACCAATCAACATCTAAGTGACTATTTTTCTTTTCTCTCGCTGTGTTGTAGATACGTACCTCACCATTGAAGAAGCAGAATATAGTTGCCACAAGCAAGCCCTAAGAGGAAGAAAATGAAAAGCACTTAAGGATCAGAATATATACATAGATTTTTTTTTTGCATTGTTTGGAAGGTGAGGCTTGAGGCATGCAAGACAAACTTTGATCCACTTCCTTTCCATCGCAGACATTTCACCTAATATCCTCCTAATTCTCAGTTACATTTCTACACCAGTTTTTGTCTTTTCAATATATTTTCTTTCATATTACTGGCATTTCTAGATCTATTCTGCCTATAAAGTTATTTTTGTTTGAGAGGGCAGGAGAAGGATAACTAAGTGTTACTGGCTTTATGAAGTAAAGGTAGAGGAACTGCCCAACATGCTGCTGTGCATTTGTCAGAGTTACCCAGTTAAGACTGTCACACAAGGGAAGACAGCTGTGCCAGAAAGGCTTTCAACTGAAGTGTATGATGGGTAAGTGGACCTGTATGTGCAGTATCAGTATGGATGGGAAGGTGTGAAAACAGATATTAGAGGTCAGAAAAAGGGAAAATAAACCAACACAAAACACAGGTGAAATGGAAGGTACGGAAGAGACTGAAGATCATAGCTTGGTCCTAAACCTCTTGAAATTAATTTCATTATTGCCACATTTGTTCAGATATTTCCTTACCTCTGCAGGATTAAACAGGGTCAAGCCTAGAACATGAGGTGAGGAAGTGTGAAACAGGTAAGAGAGAAAATTCTTGTGCATAGAGCCTGCTGTTCAAAACCACATAATTACACTGCTCTGTGTTCTAAAGAGCATTAACGCTTATTAAAATATCATTACATAACAACACTGGGAGCCAGATGCCCTCATTTTAGATTACTTAAAGCTGTTATTAGAAACTAAATTTATGGCAGTTTGTGAAATTGAGGGGAAAACCGCACTGCAATACTCTGTGTTCCCAGGGGCTGCTCTGAGGTACTTTACAGCTGCATCTTCTTTATAAGCTCTCATTTTACTGATTACCAGTTAAATTATAGCTGACGCTATGTAAAACATCTTGGACCCTCAAATGCATGTTTTGGACTACAAAGATAAGGTAAAATGTTGTAGCAGAATGCTGATGTATCAAGCTGATTTGAAGAGGTGCTATCACCTGAATTTTAGCAATGATTTTGCGCCAACAGAATTTCTTTAGTTGCAATATGTAATTGCAAATAACTTCAAATGTGAAGACAGAGGAGGCGGAAGGGCAATCGGAGTGAGCAAAAGAAATCTTTTTATGTTTTGGGAAAACAGTACCCTCTGAAAACTCCAACTCCAGACCACAGTATGTAATGCATAATAGTTTTCCCTATGCTCTGATTTGGGAAAAACCATGAAGTGAACCAAAAACTAATGCCTTAACAGCAGACCTCTGACAGATCACAGGTGCCTAAATCTGAAACTTATGCAAACATTGCACTTCCCTGTGGCCTATAATGATTATTCTCCTGCACTGTGGATGCTATGTCAATTTCTGCTGTCTTGAAAAACATGCTGTGGTACTGTATGGTATGTGGTCACATATTAACAGTAGTTAGCCACAATGGGAAATGAGATGGATTTTGATCTCCTCTGGGATTAGAGATGTTCAGTGAGGCACAGAAGATAAGATTCCAGGAGGAGAGAAAGAAGCTAAGTCTGTTCTCCACCGAGAGTGTTTTAGGGGAAATCGGGAACTGCAGTTCACCTTAAGGCAGACTATTGATGTCATTTTCCATTTTATTTCATAGAATCATAGAATAGTTTGAGTTGGAAGGGACCTTTAAGATCACCTAGTTCCAACCCCCCTGCTATAGGCAGAGACACCTCCCACTAGACCAGATTTCTTACAGCCCCATCCAGCCTGGCCTTGAATGCTTCCAAATAAATAATATCCTGTACAGTGTTCAAATTCTTGTTAAAACCTACAGTTAATCTACTTCTGTTCCCTTCGCTATTGCTTTCTTTAGACCTTCTCTGTTAGAAAAGCTACAGAGGAAGCAGTGTTGATGCCATATATCTCCAGTTGCTCTTCTGGTCTGGAATAAGCTGAGAACAGATGTGACTGTTCACCTTCTTGAAATCATAGAAGTTGTACATCTCTGCTGACTGAAGAAATTATTTCCTTTGCCCCATGTATGTCTCAGTGTTCTTCTTTCAACAGCAATAGTCTTCTGGGCTCTGCCATCCAAAACGTGTACTGCTCCTGAATCTACTTGAAAATAAGTCAGAAACCTCTGTAACAACCATACATAGATGTGGAGGTTCCCAGCAGACTTCTAGCACTGGGGAGTAAAGGCTGCTATGAACTCAGCCAAATTAGGGACATTTACCTATCACCTTACTCATTTCTTGCCTATCTATTATATTTCTGCTGCTCTACTACCTTTCTCTCTTTTCTGAGTTTCTTAAGTGGATCTGAATTGTCCTTATACTCCTGAATCTATCACAGGAAGAAGGAAAGGAAGTCCAACAGAACAAAATTCTTTCTACAGATGATGAATAGGACAGCGTTCACCCACAGTTTGGGAGTGAAGCTCACATTTCAAGAACAACTTTTCCAACATTAAAATATATGTATTTGCTTTTTCCTTTTAGATGTTAACCCACTATGTAAGAAAAAACATCAGAAAATACTACAAAGGACACAGTAAACAACTGTGTTCACTAAGAGGCTCAAAAGATGATAGTGGAAATACACAGATGGAAGATCTCCATAATGACATGTTGCAAGTCTCATGAGCCCCCCTTACAGCTGTAGGGAAACCAGGATGAAACACACACAGAGCTGGGTCTAGCACTGAGCCTGGGGCCCTTGGGCTCATCTACAAGTAGGAATGAATGATCATTTTTCATCTTTTTAAATGTCATATAAGCACTTCTTGCTCTTCCCTGTGCTGAAGAAATCTGAGGACATGTGTTGAGAAGACAAGTGGACAGAATAAAATTTATTGTGCTTCCCTAGATAATTGCTTTCACTGACATTTGCATGAATTTGGGCAATTTATATTTGAAATTAAACCACTCTGTTTAGCAATAGCATCTGTGAGATGCCATCTGGAATAAAGTTAGAGGTTAATTTTCTGTTAGGGTCCCCACATCATACGCTCAAAGGTTTCCCCTTCACCCACACAGTAAAAACACCAACCCAAATAAATACTGAGAGGAATAGAAACAGAATGTTTGCCATGCAGGGGAGTAAGGTAACATTTCTTGAAGCTTGATGAGGTCTCATGACAGATGGGAGTCTAATGAATCTGAAGGAGAACAATAGATAACTGGTATGGCATCTGCCCACTTACAGATAGCAAACTATGAGATGTGTCAGCCTTCTGTGCAAACACAGAAATGACATTCATACACAACTGGTGAACAATATTAGGATAAGATCAAGAGAAAACATGCAGCAAAGATCTGGAAGATTAAGTGCACAAGTAAACTGCTTGTTGCTTTTAATTAGAGAAAATACTAAAGTGGTTCTGTGCCTTTATTGAATTTTAAGCCATGTCTCATGGCAGTAAAATACCAATCCTCACTAAAATTGCCATCTCACCTGGTTTTGTGAAATACAAATATCACAGCTATAACACGTACCTCTGGCACTAACAGACTTTTCATGCCTGCTCATCTCTATCAGGCCTTTTTTATAACATCCAACATATTTTCAACCACAGTCCACTACACGAACAATTACTTCTAGTTCTATTAGTTCTGTTTCTGCTTCTTCTGATTTCTATATATTTTTTTTTTCATAGTTCAGTGTACTGTGGATGTCTTCAGCTGTAAAGCTACAGAGATAACAGTAGCAAATATAAACTGTGTGTCTATGGAGCGAGGAAGGTTTGGGATGTTGATAATTTTATGAGGGATACACACACTATTATAACATGTGAGAGGCTGGATGTATATTATCATATCATGTAGGGCCCATGGGTTAATTCTGGTATTTCTTTGACATAAGCCTTCCATATTCTCTTTAACTGCTACTGTTTTGTTTTTTTCTTTTTTTTTTTTTTGCTCAGGGTGCAATCCCTGCTGAGGATGAGCCCTCTAGATCAATTATCCCTGTCTTCCATTGTGTGTAGTTGTAAAACTGACCTATAATACCTTATCAGTTGACAGAGGGTAACAGTGACTATGGGATTGATAGCAGAGATGGGGACTATGTTTATTTTAAGGCCTTTATAGATTGCTTCTGAAATACATTATTTCTGGAATCATATGAAACCTAAAAGCACATAGCTCTCTGATGAATCATGCCTAAGGGACTGTCTAGAGTCAGAAGCTCTCAGACCTTTGTGAACTTGACTGATCCCACAGTAATTTTTTCTTTGTGCTTAATACCAGTCCAAGGACATTTATGCTTCATTTATATTTCACTCTCCTACAGGATATAATTTGCTCAGGTTAAAAACAAACAAAACCCTATCCAGATGCTTCAAATTTATGTGGGTTTCTGATACTTCAATTGTATTTCTTCTAGCTTATGGCTCCCTAAAAACAATACAGCATATGTAGATGTGCTTATTTCTGTTATTCCTGAGCATCTCCACTACAAAACCAGTCAGACTTACCACTTCAGTTTTTCTATGCATGTGGTATCACGCACACACGATTTTGAACTGATAAGGGTGATATAAGCAGGAAACCTCAGATGGTAGGATACATAGATTTTGGTAGCATTACTTATCACCTCATTAAAGGATTTTTTTTTTTTTTTTTTTTTTGTTAAGAGTTATTTACTTATTACAACATTAAAATAACTTCTGCCTTTACCTTCAGCATAAAAGAAAAGCAGAAATGGGTCAGTGTGCTTGCCCGTGTTGCCCTCTACTCACAAATGCATCAGCAATTTACCTTTCCTCAGCAGTAAGGGACTGGATATGTTAAGAGAGTAAACCAGACCACCAAGCATTTGAAGTCACATCATTTTTTGTTTAAAAAATAAAATAAAATCCTATTGAACAATGACATATTTTCAAAGTATTTTTGAAATAAAGATGTCAGTGTTATAAGTGTTATACTTTAATTTCAATTATTTAATAACGGAATTTTAACTCCTAAATCAAGCTTCATTGTCACAATTTTTCTTTTGTGTATTGGAATTCCCTCTCTACAATACTTTGCATGCAGCTAATTTTATTATTAACCTCACAGCAGCAGTTTCAGCGAATTTCAGCACTTAGCAGAAATAGCACTTTCAAGATAGGAGACCTTTATGATCTCGGTTCTCTCTGCTTAGTTCAGAAGTAGTGCCATTTGATCTTTTTCCCCTCATTTTTCTGTTTCCTTTATCTCATGCTTTTTCTTGATACATTGATGCTACTTGTGCTGAGGTAGATAATTCAGCAATGTAAAGGCAATTGAAAAGTATAAAACCACAATCGTGCTCAATTTGAGTGCAAAACAACTGACAGCAATATCTTTGACTAAATAAGCTTAACAGCAAGCACCTCACTTAAGCTGAAGTTGCTACTATATAGCATACCTGGTAATGCATTAATATATGCATGATGTAATCATATATTTCTCCAGCAAGTCGGTTTTCTGGTCTCCAGGGAATAATGACAAACTGAATTCCTAGTAAGGGAACCAGGATTAACGTGGCTCTGACAGCTTTCATATACATGTTGGACTCAGCACGGTGGGTATCTCTTAGCTTTGTCACCAAAACTCGGACAATGTTAAGCAAAAAGAAAAAATTGACCTGTAAAGCAAAGCCATTATAGGTAAAAGCAACCAAATTAAACAGGCATTCAAACCAAAACCACAGAACACATAAATGGCTTTAAAATGCAGTTTCCTAGCTTCACTGTAGCTCCCAGTGTGCACCTCCCGGGAGACAGACCTTGGAGAGTACCTTGAACACCTTCAGAAAAGAGACATTAAGATGCTATATGTGCTTCCCTGAGGAACCTGAATGGATGTTTGAGATAGGCAGGGATCAGTTCTGAGTGTTTTGACACTGGCGTGGTCAAACTGGGGATCTCCAAGGAACAAAATATCTCATAGAGTTTAAGCACAGCGGATGAATTGTCCCCTAGGAAATGGCTGCTCTGGAGGTCACCAAGGTGTCATACTTTATGCTGCAGCCAGGTGAGAAACCCACAGGTGTTCCTGAGCATACGGAGCCTACAGGTACACACATTCTCTGAGGGACCTGCTCTGGCTCACGTGTGCTGTCACTTCAGGATTGTGTGAGCAAAGGGCCAAGTCTGTCCCTGAGAAAACCTAGGCTCAACTTTGCCTCCACGGGACTGTAGGGTCCTATGTATGCTGCCCATAGGTAACAAAACAAGCTGGAACAGGGCAGAAAGGCCAAAGAGTTGAGAAAGTTTTGCATCTTACTCTTTTGATCAGCTCTTCCAAGTAGCCATGTATCTGAGTTCCAGAGTCATTTCTAAAAACCTGACTTCAGCTATGGGTGCTCAGCACAGGGCCACATTGCCCTGACTTCACAGAGCTCCTGGCAGGATGTGCTTGGAAGCATATGGGCTGGTAATGAGCCCTGAGGACATCATAAGTATCACAGATTTCCTTTCTCCCCAGCATGTAACCTTTCCTACTCCATTACAATACCAGCAGGCATCCGTGCTTATGAACTTCAACAGACTTCCATAGCAACCATTTTTAAAATAAGTATCCTCTTATTTAATAACTAAAATAGATATTTTAATAGTCCTAAATCCATGCATATGTGAGAAATCTCACTTGGATCTTTCAAAACAATAAACCATGAATCAGTAAGCTTTCACAAAGCACTTTGTAACTTCTTAGCTACTGAGAGACCTTTCAGCTATTTTACATTCATGCTCTACTGGAAAAAAAAAAAAAAAAAAAAAAAAGGAATAATAAATGACTTCTGAGATCCCATTTAGCATTAAATCTAAATCTTACTCTCCATCCTCCTCTGACTTCACTCCCTCTACTTAACCTTCACTTTTAGAACTTTTTGAAGTTACAGTGGAAGGTGAAAAAAAGACTCTGCAAAGGTAAAAACCCTCAGCTCCTCTGAGTCAGGCTACCACTATGAGATTGCTGTAGCAAATCACGAAGGACACTGTATAAACAGTGACAACTTCAAGAGAAAAATAAAAGTGGAAACAGCATAAGAACAAGACAGAAAATATAACAGCTTATTTTAAAAACAGGTACAAATTGCTCTGCTTCCATAAAACCAGCCTCTCCTCTTTTCTTTGCAGTTAAAATGTGCAGACTTGGGGCTTGGTGATCAAAATAAAGGCTGACTGGCATCTCCTAGAAGCTGGCTTTATGAAAGCAGCAGTCAAGATCAAGCCAATAGACCCGCAGCAGATGTGATCCTGCAGACATGGCAGGCTGAACATGGCAGGGATGAACTGTCTTCTCTGTATTCCTGATGGGCAAAGTTACTTCTCAAGAATGGGACGAAAGATCTGTTTTTTTTTAGCTAGTAGACAGAGGGTTGTTTCTTTATTCAGAGGTATTCTCAGCATTCACCACCATAGTCTTTGGTCTGCTACGCCATTTCTGCAGGTATATCCATGCAGAAGTTTGCAAGCAAGTGGAAGCCTGAAAGCTGAAAGCGCATCTTGGATGGCACGCTGAGATGTGTTTGGGACTTGGGCTGAATAAAACTCAGTTACACAGTTTAGTTGGATCAAAATCTGATTATATTTCAAGTGGTTCCTTGGACTGATTTATGAAAAGTATTCAGAGCCTTTCTTTAAAAGAGAAAAATCACAAACTGCTTTCAAATATTTACCAGAAGACTTGAAGTACAGAAACATATATTCTCTACACATTAGCAGCATTTCTAAAATAATTATTAAATGGTTGATAGCAAATATTCTTACCAATAAAGCTGCCATTACAGGTCCATGAACAATATAAAGCAAGTGAGTGTCAACACTCATCCAGCAGCTGGAGGGGAAATATACCACATAATTTATTATTTACTCAAAATGTGTAACACAATTAAATAGTGCTAAATTCCTTCAAAAAAAGACATGCTACTCACTTGTCATTGAAGTATTTGGCTCTTGCAACTGCATGAATTGAAGCTGGCACTAAAGGAAACCCTGAAATGATTAAAGGTATAGGTCAGCCTTGGTGTTTTTGGCCTGAACATCATTGATCATAAAACAAATATAAGTATAGTCCCAGCTTTCACCCAGCACCTCAAGGGAAGCCACTGCTCTGACAGGTAGCAGAATTGAGCAAATGTGCACTGAACCAGGGGGAACATCCCATTCTTAACATACCTCAGTTGTGTACATCCTGACTTTAAGTAGCAATCTGCCCTCCTGCCCCCCACATCTATCTTCCTTCAGTTTCTGTGTATGTAGTCTCCCTTTCCAACAGGCTAGAAACCTGAGAGCCTGTGCTTCAACACTGACCCCACCTTGGACAACCTTGCACATACAGACAGCTGGGGATCACCTACTGCTGTCTGTCCTTTGCAAAGAGCTCTGTGTACACTTGGACACAAACACTTTTAGAAGAGGCAGAGAATACTCAGATTAATTCTTGAGTGCTCTTGCCAGAGAACACAGGTCAGCCAATGCTGGAGTGAGATTATGGTTAAAAAAAAAAAAAAAAAGTATGTAAATAGGACATTCTGCACTCTCCAGGCATCTCTAAGCAATAGCTACTTGCTTTACTGCTAAAATAAGTTCTTACAGCAGTTTAACTTCAGAGAACAATGCAGCTGTGGGAGAATAAAACGATGGATTGTCTTCTCTTTTATACTGTTAGAAAATGATTACTTGGCTTCTTGCTGCAGAATGCTTTTTTAGAGAAACAAAAATATCTGAACAGAAAGAAAAGAGCTTCCATCCTCAGGGTGACCTTATGGGACTAGCAGCTTCAGAAAGTCCTTTTGTTTTGGAAATGGAGCAAGTTTGATCCAGTTTTGTTGACAGACTGCGTAGACTGAAATGCGTTTTTAAGGAACGGCTCTTTAACAGTAAAAAGCATTGCAAGTAGATTGCTCCACATGATGCCTTGGGACCTTTTTATTCTGCTAAATGCATTAACCTAAAATATTTGGCTCAACAAATTCTCATGCAAATCTGAAGAACACAACGGAAAGTTTTCATTAATAAGGTAAGAAACTCTTGACCATCTATGACTCAGATTTCCAGCCGCAGGCTGGTCCATGCAGCTAGATGTTGCTTTTGCCTTGGAAAGGGCCAGTAGCAGTGAGAAGGGGAACAGCAAGAAGGCCTATCGTGTCCTCATGACCTCACTGTTTCACTCCAGAGGTTCCATATATGTGTTACGAGAGCTGAGCAACTCAGAAAAGGTCCTACTCCAGCCATCCCAAGAGAAGGTATGCCATACCCCTGAAGGTCATGCCAGGTCCTCTTTGAAAAAATCTGGCAATCATGCTTAATTGTATTTCCAGTTGGATTCAGAAGATAGTCTGCTTCAGCACTGCCCAAATAAATGATTCCCTTTTCAATTTTATGTGGATGAAGCAGCCTGAAGCAGCCTGATGGAGCAGAACGCAGTTGGATGCACCTACCTGATGCTGTTATCATGCCCTGCATAAAGGTGATTTTCTGAGCCACTGAGACAATAGCACACGAAAAAGGACACTCTCAGCAGCAGGTGCCAAAGAAGGTATCACCTGAGGGCATCCATCTTCAAATACATGTGCCTGTGTCAGATTCTGTTCAATCATCTGCAACCTTTCGTGGAAGTGTTTTTGTATTTGCTCAGATTTTTATTTTTTTTAAACTGTTATTTTACAAACATCAATAAATATTTTTCCAAATAAAATAATCTAGATTGTCTTGCATAGCGATTAGTTATAACAAGGAATAATGAGTATATTTATCTTGTGTTGTACATTTACCTTGATTTTTTGAATTATAATTCAGAGCATGAACTGCTGTTGTTGCTCTGCATTGCTCTTTGGAGAAACATCTCTCTCTTCATTAACATAGCTGGACATTTGAAGACAGACTGTGTGAGTACTGATTTTGGAAGCAGTGGACTTATACTGATTTATGCAAACTTTAGGGGTGGCCAGGTAGTCCTAATTATTAGCAATAGGATCTAATGACTTCTACTTCAGTTAAAAGGTGCAAATGACTACTCTGTGTGGTAGTATCCATCTAGTTTCATTACTAAGGATGCAGACTTCACGGTCAGAGTTGTGTTGCTTTCTATTAACCTTTTCTCTCTCAGTATATCATCACACCATTCCCACAGACATTGCTTAGTTCTGGGACAATGCTGTAGATACTGATGAGCATCCTTTCAGTTATCTTCACCGAATTACCCATCAAGATACCAGTAATGCCTTCAACCATATTTCAGCTAGCTCATAAGCTTTCACACCAAGCCAGCTGTCCTGGTTACACAAGATGCATTACAAAGTGAACAACACTTAGAAAAATATGTTAATGTCCACTTTTCTCCTGCGTAACGTGATACAGAATGACAGTACTTCAGGAAGTCTTCTGCTACATAAAGACAGCAAATGTTTTAACTGGAAGGAAAGGTATAAAATTACTCTTCATATAGGTCTTCCATTTTCAAAAGCAGAGGGCTACCAAACTTTGCACATTCAAGTATTCTGAACTGTGAAAACTGTGATAGCAGCTATTTGAAAGCAAATAACTCCCCCCAAATAAAACAACAACAAAACAACCAACAAAACAACTTTCTGCTTCGCTGTTATAATCCCATTAGCACCTGCTACCGGATGTCCAACTAGCAGATGGAGTCAGTGTTTTAAAGTTCTTCAGAACGTTCAGGTTCATTTTCCTCCCATCTAACCAATTCCCATTTTTTCCTCTATTAAAGCAGGAGAGCTGTTTTTCACTTTCCTACTGTAAATGAAATAATGAAAAATGAAATGATGTTGATCAGGCATTACATTTGCTAAAAGGATGAAAAATAGAAAGTACATTCTTTATGCTTCAGTTTGGGATTGCAAGAGATGGTGCCAGCAAACCATAACGCAGGGAGATGATGAACAAAGTTCTGTCATTTACTGCTTAGTGCACCACTGGGTTTTGAAATACAAGACCTGGCTCACCAGAAATTGGAATGAGGCCAGAAACTCATAGCTCCCAATCTGGAAAAAAGCTATTGCTAATGATTTTCTGTCAACACTGATTCAGACTGAATTTACAATAGAGATTTAAATGTGAAAGAAATAGTACTTCACTCCAATATATTGGTTGTATTCACGTGGCCTTTCATTGAACCAGGCAGTACAAAGAATAAATTCCTGTTGTTGCTAATAATTAAATGGCAACAACTCCCTCAGTGAAAACAGAAGAGATCTGCGTATTTGGAGCTGAAGGAGGAGACTTAGACATGATTTCTTGGTCAATTCACATGCTACTAGAGAGACTTTGTATAGCATTTGTAACCTCTCCCATAGTATATCACTGAGATTTGCTAATTGACACCTGAAATGCCTTAGAGATCACTGCTGTTAGACAAAATAAGAACAGAGACATTATCTACTCCTCTGTAAAATGGTATCTTCTCCCTTAAAGTAACATCTGCCGAAGTATACCCAATATTGGATTCAGTTTCAGAAAAGCTCTGGTTTTTCTTTGTTTGTGCTGCATTTTTACAAACTGGGAGACACAGATATTGATTTTCCTCCTTTTAATTCCAGAATAAATATTCTTTTATAGCAGATTAATATTTTTGCATGCAAAATGACAAAACTAAACATGTTCTGTTCAGATGAGAGATATACTTGGATAACAATCTATTTCACTCTCAAAGCTTTGCTTAAAAAGGCTTAAACATTTCTTTCAGCAAATCCCAAAGTGCAGCAAGTAACAGATAATGACAGCTGTTGACATTTTTGTGACTCTCTAGACTCATACAAACAAATACACTCAAATTTAGGACCCACAAACTCGGTCCTAGGCTATGACTTAGTAGCATGAATACAATGCAAACATCTGAAGCATCCACCAACTTGCTAGAAAGCACACCATACATACCCCAGCCCAAGAGGTAATACCAGTGCAAGCGCTGCTCCTCTGCAAAGACAGCCACCACAATCAGTGTGTGCAGGTAAATGCCTTCACACAGCATCCAGAAGTAGTTGCAGCCCAGCATGTACTGGTGGAAGAATTGCAGCACTTTGCAGCTTACCTGCCAGGCAAATGAGATAATGTCACACACCTGACTAGCATTCTACATCTAAGCAGGCAAAGGTAAATTATAATTCTATGCTATAAGAAAGCAAAGAGAAACAGATGCCCAGATCTTGCTGGGTTTGTTTGGCACATATCAGCGACAGGGATTTTAAACTTTATAAATGAGATGAATTAAGCAAAAAGCCTTCACAAAAGAGTAAAACATGGTATTATAACAGCACTCCAGAAAGTACTCTGCAAAAAAATTCCCTTCAAAAGTCCTTAGTTCCATGTTTTTTAGAACTGCACTTGTTTTTTAGAACAAGCAGCCTGTTCTAGAAGAAGGCTGTGAGAAAGACATAACTTGGAGCTCTAGTTTGGTGATTTCTTTCACTTTACTCAGAATTTTCAAAGACTTGCTCAGCTCTCTTGTGAGTCAGTCACTCCTTTATAAGCAACACCCAGTTCTGAACTCCCTCCTTTGAGAACAAGTGCTGCAGGCAGTGGAGATGAAAAGACATGGAGATAAGTGAGGCTGTGAAGCTGGACAGTGGTTCTTGCCTGTGGCTCAGATGAGAAATTCAGACTTCAAGCCGCTGGGTGATCAGATGGTGGAGAGAAACACGTTGTGTCCATTCACCAGGTGCTGTGGGAGGAGACCAGTCCTCCTCTGAGAGGCTCTGATGTCCATCCGCTTCCACCATGTCCCAGTGCCCAGGAGGCCTATGGAGCAGGAGGGTGATGCAGGGATCTCTTCAGGAAGCACCAGCGGTTACATGGACATCTGAGGTGCCCTCAGTGATGGCAAAATGCCAGTTGCCACCTTAGCCACAAGAAAATATTCCTTCCCCTTCACTTCTCCAGATGGTTTCCAAGCTAAATTACCTGGACTAGAAGCAACGTTTTTGCTAGGACTGACTTGTCTCTGTAGCGTGACATTTCAACCATTCAGCAGAGGACTGTGTGCCCCGTGTCTGTCTGGAGGACTCACAATGCCCCTCTGGGACAGAGAAGCAGGTTCGATAGTGATTCTGTTGTTGAACAGTGTTCCCAAAGCAATTCACAGAACACGGGCATTTAGCTCTGTTTCAATATTTGCAATGCAGCTTGTTGCTCTGAAAATAGAAGATCATTGACAGTGCAGATAAAAGAATTCAGATAGGAATGGCTGTTTTTTTTTGGTTTGGTTTGGTTTTTGGTTTTTTTTTTTCATTTCTTCTGCTTGCCACACAGAGCAAAGCAGTCACATAATTTTTCTACACTGTGTCTGAACAGTTCCTACAAAGTATGCTGACAAACGATAAAAAAAAAAAGAAAAAAGAAAAAAAGAAGGATTTGCTGTTTTCAGTGAACTTTCTGAGTGAGGGAGTAACTAACTACATGAACAAAGCCAGCCCTTCTGCAATTTTTATCTGTAGCTGAATACTTGAAATACAGAAAGCATGCTGCCTGAAGACGAACTATCTTTGTTTCCTGAAGAACAATACATCTAAACTTAATTTGCTTCATTTCCTCAGCATTTCCTTCTTTCCTGTGCCCTCCACATGAACTGTCACTCATGGCTTTAAAAATAAAATTAAGCACCTATGTTTTAGAGTAATGGCTATGCAGACAGCTCATGACTTTTGAGTAATGTAATCACTTGCTATGTAGTAAGTTACGGACTGCCATTGGCAAGACATGAAGGATGCGTGTGATTAGTACTTGGATCCACATCACATTAATTTGAGAACTAATCTGAAAAAGTTACCGTGAACAGTTTAAGCACAACAATGCACTGCGATGAATTATGCTGAATTCCTATCAATCAAACTACAGTGAAAATCAATCTTCACTTTGGATGAGCTAAAAAAATGCAGCAGGCTTCAGCTGTGGTTGAGTGCTGCCATGGAAATATTTTCCTCCCATGAAAAGCGAGTGTTTTTCTTAGATCAGAGCAACCTGTTGCTGATGAGAACTGGATTCATGTGCGGTGTGAGTAAAACATGGCAAATGTAGCCACATCTCAGTGTACATTAGTCTTAGCTGGGAAAACTACAGAACTCTGAAGTTTTGTGAAGTGCTTATTCTTATAGAAACAAGTGAAAATGAAATTGCAAGATAATACTGGAGAAAATCTTTGATCACTTCCATGCTTGATAACTTAGATATTAAAAAAAAAAAAAAAAAAGGTTAGATGTTTTGTCTTCAGTTGAAGTTAAATATATTAAGCTCTTTCTGTCATTGTATCTCACACAGTATGCAGCATGGTCAAATCCAGGATTCAAAGGATTATCACAGCACCAATACTGCTGCTACTACCACTGGGACTCATGATAGAGAGTAAAATGTCAGCAGCTCTTGGTCTGTGGGTGTGGACTTAAGCTGCAGGGGAAATAAGGGGTCAAATAATAGAACATGGTCAGGCAAGAACAGGTCCTACCTAGCAAATCTTGCAGAGTTTTGTAACTCATGTGAACATCTCAGCTGCGGTATGAAATGAAAAGTTTTAAAAGGATGCTGGAACCACTTTGTGGATAAGAAAGAAAAAAATCAATCTCCTTTCAGGAGCTAGAACGGGCCTTTGAGATTTTTTTCAGGATTTACTAGTGCATTTTAAATATTGCTAACATTCCAGGCCTATCAGGAGGGTCCCAAAGTTCCACCTGTCTACGCAGGATCGTGCAGTTGCATGGCCATGCTGCTGTCATGCTGCTCTCTTTGGCTAGGGCACAGCCCCTCCTCACAGATCACAGGATCGCAGACTCATGCAATATCTCGAGTTGGAAGGGATCTGTTAGAATCACTGAGTCCAACTCCTGGCTCCACACAGGACCACCCAAAAATCAGAGCATATGACTGAGAGCACTGTCCAAATGCTTACTGAACTGTGGCAGCCTGGGGCCGTGACCACTGCCCTGGAGAGCCTGTTCCAGTGCCTGACCACCCGTTGGTGCAGAACCTTTTCCCAATCCCCAGCCTGATCCTCCCTACTGTTCCCTTTTATTTTGTCCTTTAACTGTGGCGCCCAAAACTGTACACAGTACTCAAGGTCCTTACATGCCATTTCCCTGCTAAACTCTCCCTTATTGTCTGACAGAGAGAAAGCATCAGTGATAATTAATGCAGAATTAAATAAAAACCAGAATACTGCCTTCATCAAAGTAACAAAACATAACATCCACTTCTAATTGATTTTGAGCAGGTCTTTCTAGTAATTCAGTCAGAATAAGGCAAGCAGAGGGAGGGCAACTCGCCCAGATCCCTGTATCCGTGTTCCCGTGATGCTTCCCTGGCTGAGGGGCCACAGGCTGGAACTGGGAGCCCTGAGTTTCACAGCCTGCCTTGCCAACTCCACAGCGCAGGGCCCATCACCACGGGGACAGGATGCCTGGCAGTGTACTAAGTGAAGCCTCTCCTCAATTGTTCTCCATGCACTGAAGTGCCCCAGGCTGACATTTGCAAGAAATAAATTGCTAAGAATAGGCCAAACAAGGTTATTAGTTTTCAGCCAAGCCACCTACATGGGACATTACTTTAGCTATACATTTCTCTGTTTAAAGGGAAATAAGGGTGTTTGCCCTCACTGAAGATCAGTCAGAGTGAGCTCTCTTCATGTCTGCAGAACCCCCCTGTGCACACAGCTCTTCTCAAGAAGAGGTTGTGCTGCTCCCCACAAAGACCAGACAGGATTTATTCCAATTCAGTTTGAAGGCAATAAAATGCATTCTCAGACATTCTTAGGATGTTTAAGGAGTAACTTGAAGTTTGGTTATTGACCTGCCTTATGCATTTTTTTCTGGTTATTAGAATGCTTTTCTGTGGAAATATTCTTAAATTCCCAGTATCCATATGTTACACAAATAAGCAATAAAAGGACTTTCCAAAGCAGGACAGTGCTAAGCGCTGTAGATGTAAATTATGGTCTATCAGAATGTCATACCATTATACAATATATCTACTGTGAGTCATCCATTAAACTGTGTTCCAGTCAGAAAGCTGGCACGCAGGGACTCAGGCTAAGATTAATGTTTTAATATACTTTTAAACCATTTACAGAACAAAATGTACACAGTTGCTTAGAGGGTTCCTAGGTTTTGTGTTACGAGAAAACAAAATATGAAATTAAGCATCGAAGGATATTTTTAACAGCATCCCTATCCATGCCTACACTGTGAGAAGAAGCCATCCTGGAATTAGGCATCATGGGCAGTGATTAACACAGCCACATCCATATACCCCAAGCTCCCAGCTGCAGTCACTGTCCTGGGACTGCAGCCCGGAACCCAGAAGGATAGGGCTGGGGTCCTATGGGGTCCATATGGTGAACCCAGCACTGCAGTAAGCAGGGAGCAAGGCAGAGCAAGGTACAATCTCCTTGTGCTTAACTGGTTTCCCCAGCTGAGGCAAATCTCTAGTGGATTCACACACCTTGCACACACAGCCAGCAAGTGCTTTGCTATGACAGTCTCCTGTGAAAGCCCTAATGGCTTCTCGTGGTCACTGTGGCCAGGTAGGAGGACTGCTGGGTTAGATGGTATCAGCAAGGTGAGTTATTGAACAGCAAGATTTCCCTTCTGGATGCTAGCTGGTCCCATGAGCTTAATGGAGCGGCTAAACACACTGTATGTTAAGAAGGATGTCCAAGGAAACAAAAGCAGGAAATCTGAAGAAAGGTGTTAAATGGGACTGGAGATGCAGAGATTTTGCTGATTTTGGTATCAGCTGTTCTGGGTGCTCACTTCTCACTGCCACTGTGGCAGGACCTTCAGGGTCCACAGACAGTGAAGGTATGTAAAAATGTAGAAGCATGACAGACTTTTCACAGGGACAGTTGAATCTGCAGTTTGGTCTCCATCAATGCTAAGACTGTAGGTCTTCCTGGCCTTTCTTGCAGAAAAGATGCAGGCCCCAAACCTAAGAACAAACCCCAGGGTCTGAGGCCTTCAGCTGCAGGACAATGATGCATTTTGCAGTACAATATCCTTTCTGAGGGAAACAACACTCATCCTCCCAAGTAAGAGGTCACATGTTGGGAAAACACTGCAGAAATAATATCTGAAGAATCTGATGGAGCCTGGGTTGTTTTGACATGGAAATTCCTTGAGTCTAGGCTACATGAAAGCTATTGTCCCCCCCTTTGAGACTCTGCTTTGAGATACTTGAACCTACTAAGAGATACTACTTTAAAAGAAGAGAAAGCAACTTCAATGTATAATTTCTGAATTATTCCTAAGGAAAGAAAAATGAGGAAATTTGTCCCAAAATAAATATTTAGTCTCTTAAATTGTTTTTCCTTCCCCCCGAAGCCAGCTGTTAATTTGATGGTGTCTTACAATTGAGAAAATAACCAGAATAACTTTGTTGTGGAAGCTCAGATCTTTCTCAGAGGCGGTGGCTGTCTGACTTCAGTCCAGATATAGCTGTTCCATAAAAAACACAAATGTTCTTCACAGGAGTGTAATTTCTGAATGCTGTGAACATCCTTTAATCATCAATACTTCATCTTCTGGGCATGGCATGGCACATCACATTAGTGAATCTGACACCACCAGGATTACACAGTGCTTTGTTTTCTCCATTACTCTGAGAGTTTTGAGGATATAAACAAGAATATAAAGACCTTGGGAAAAAATGATGGGAATTACTGCTCTGTTTCATGCCATTTAGACACTGACAGCTCTGTCTTAAAATGAATGCAGATATTATTCCAGCCTGAAAATTTGTCAGAGTTCTGCATTAATCTCTCTGAATTTCATTGTGGGGAGAAGACTTGATTGTTCTGAGGAGTTTTGAATTCGTATTATACTTCAGAATAGCTTTCAGTCATCTCTTTGGGCTTACACTGGTCGCAGAGATCCCTGTAAGTATTCTACCTGGAAACAGTAGGAAGAAAAAGATGTACTAAGATGAAAAGCTCCAGAGATTCGTTAAGAGAGACAGGAAAGTTCTGGAAATAGTTTAATGAAGAATCAATTTAATTTGACAAGAACGGAGCCTCCTGAAGCTCAACCCTGAGCATAACACAGGAAACAACGCTAAGGATCAAAGCACACTTATCCTTTGTGAAGCTCCATCCTGCAGCTTCCCAAGGGGACTGTTGACAACCGTAGGCCACACAGACTAGTATTTTTGCCACTTATCTTCCCTGGTGTAAGTCATGGATCTCTCGTTTGAAAATGTATATTTTAAAAGCCCTAAGGCTCTCTTAGCCTACATCACAAAGAACAGAAAATAGCAAGAGACAAAAATTGGTGCAATAGTGAGAAGTTAACACTGTTACTGAAATGCTGTGAATCTCCTCTGTATTCTTGGCTCTCACACCCTGTTTATTCATTTGAGAATAGGGGAAGCCAACAGTGCTGTAACCCCACAAATCACAGTAACTACTTCACAGACTTATCTTCCTACACAACTCCTTTTTATTTCCACTATTCTACCATAATAGGGAGGAATGCCTAATGTGCTTGGGCAGTCAAGATTTTCACTTGAACTAGTGAATGGTGAGACTTTTTATAGTGCTCTAGTCTCCATGATAGTACTAATTTTTTTTAATATTACTACTACTATGACCTTGCTTTACTCATTGTAATGCTAATTTGAAATGCTTGGGAATGGGAGGGGGCTACATGCTGCTGGCCCTGTTAGATGGAGGAAGAACAAACTGAACCAGCAGGAAGAGTGGCAAACTAGTTCAAAATCTTTGATATTTATCTACAAAAGGAGGCAAGAATGGTTTTCAGCATTCCATATCCCATGTCTATCTCAGCAAGAGCTAAGCCCACACAAGGCTTCCAGTGGAGGACTGCTCCTTGCTACAGGCTCCATACAACTGCAGTTGAAGTTGAACCTTTCACACCACACAATGTCAGAAGTAAGGGAAAAACTGCTACATGGAAGATGAAGGGGCTAGAAAATGCCTGGAGAAAGAAAGTAGGTATTCTCTCCACTAGAACAACAAAGAGATAAAAATACAATAAGATCTCTTGAAGCTTTTCCAGAAGCTTCAAGATTTCTATCTAATTACTGAAAATTTCTATCTAATTACTGAATCATTACTGACTTGTGTTTCATTTGCAAACACTCTGGTGCCCACAGAGTAGATCAATTATTCAGTTTCAATTATCAGTTTCTCATTAGCAGAGTTATCCCTCCAGTCATTAGCTGTATCTTTCTTTATCTCAATTTCTTTATCTCAAGTATTTGGTATTAAAATTACTAGTCTTGTGAAATAAGAAAAAATGAAAAATACAGATTTGATATGCAAGGCTATATTAAAAGATTAGGCAGCAAGAGTTTTATTTTATTTCTAGGCTTTTTAACAGAGAATAGAATGTGTTGTTCACAGACAACTCTTCTTCTGCAGGTTGTTCTCAAAACAGGAGACACACCTTCCTACAAAACCCGTTTCTGTAACAGTATAATTAATGCAGTTGCTACTTCATATACAAGATGCAAATAATTGCCTTACACAACAGTTTTCAATACATATACACAAGTACTCGTGCATGTGTTCCTGCTCTTTTTGTTCAAGTGCCCCAAGCCTTTTTTTTTTTTTTTTTTTTTTTTTTTGCTTCTTATATGGCCATCTAGGTTCACATCTTCCGTAATTTCAATTCCAGATAAATCTTATAGACAACGAGAGAGATGGAGAAAGAGAGAGAGACACAGAGAGAATTAAATAACCAGAAAACAGGAAAAAAAAAAAAGGAAAAATTAGAATTAAGATGTGAAAGGGTTTGAGTTATCAATTTACACGAGTAGAACAATCAAATCTTTGCAGAAAAATATATGTGAGTAAAGATGCCTTATGATATCTCATGGAAATGATACTTTGGATTTTCTCACACATTGTATTCAGATTCAGGGAAAATGTGGGTGTCTTGATGCTGGGGATGAAATTCCTCTTTTGCTCCTCTTGTCTTTTCTCTTGGCTATTTAACAGAACCTTCTTTCTTCTTTGTAAATGATATGGATTTGTTGATATTCTCATAAATATGTATTCATTGTAAGTACTTTTCCCATGACACTGCATATTTAAGATCTGCTGTGAAACTTTAGGCAGAAAAAAAAAGCAGGAGGTTCTGGGGTGGAAACACATTTATTATTTTGCAGATTAAATACCATCAACTTCACCTCTGAGTGTGGCCATAAACATGAGGTATCTGTGACTCCAAAATTCCTTTCACGCTCTTCAGTATTTCTGTATATATATTTGAGGAAGGACCCACACACACAAGACTGTCAAGATCAGAAGACGCACAAGAAGAAAGTGGATAAATGCAGCACATTAGAGGAAATCACAAGTAGCCATATCAAAATGGATTAAATAAAGCAGAGGATGGAGCAGGTGTAGAAAAATACGAACTATAAAGCCTTCATTTGCTCTGTTACTCAGCAGCAAAATCAGAATACACTTTCTAACGATGTTGGCAGACACGTTGGTTTGGTATGAACACATTATCTTGCTACCTCCTTTGAGTGTACTCTCACTCCATACTTGACTGCAGACCAAAAAGAGATCCCAGCTCCTCTTCTCCCCAGATTTTTATCGCAATTCTAGACAGCAGTTCACTGCTGAATCAAACACATGCATTGTTTTTGGAAGAAGAAAGTGCAAAATAAAGCCTTTGTTCATCAAAGCAATTAAGTCAGTATGTAGCTGAAGAGGTGAGGCCAGGCCAACTAATTCAGCTATACTCAGCTGTGCCTACCAGTGAAGGGCAGTGTCCTGGCCAACTTCCACGTGCTGATTTCTTTGAGATCAGAGTGTATTCATCCACCCAGGCCCTCTCTAGGGGGCCTGGAAGTTGCCTGCAGCTGTGAAGATCTGAGCCACAGGTGACTGCTTATGGCAATTCCATAGTGCCCACTGCCATCGCAACCTAGGTGGGGGCTTTGTGAGCTGATGCTCAGCACCCTGCTGTCTGTCCTGTGGCTATGTGGCTCTAATGAAGCCTCTGAGAGCTTTGTCATTGACTTCACTGGGGTCAAGATTTCACTCCAAAGATGGATCTAGCCCCAAGGCACTGGATAAAGATTTTTAATGAAATTTTACAGGACAAGAGTTCTTGCTGCGGCTCAAATTTTAATTTAAACCACTCCAGATAATTTACTTCTGCTGTCAGGAAGTATCATTCTTAACCCCAAGATAAAGATCTTACTTCCATTTAGGTGCTATACTATGTGCCAGCATTGTATTTTCAAATATCAAGTGCATTTTCACTGCTTCTCTTGCACAGGATATGTACTATGCAGTAAGGAGCAACAAAGTATGATGTTTTAATTACTCTTTTGCTGTTCGATTTTTTTAACCTCCAGATGGTCTCTGTGACCAGTGATCTTTTCTTTAGTCTATATATTTCCTGCTTTAATTAGCTGACTTAACTGGGAGCACATCTGAGAGACATGTGATCGTATAAAATAAGTGCTAATGTTTAATTGCTTTCACAAAATTAGAAGCAGATAGACAGTCGGGTCCATAATTGAAAGACCTTACTAGAAGACAAGCTGATTGGTGTTGTGACAAAACCTGAGAGATTCCCAGGCTTGAGCTAATTTTGCATCAGCCAGGGCTGCAGGAGCAAGGCAATGACTCTATTAGCATGGTCAGAGCTAGGTAACAGATCTGCCATGCATATTTATCAGCTGAGGGCTGGCTCAGGTTGTGCCACTTTCTGAAAGGACTGAACCAAGATATTGTTCTGATTTACCACTTCCTAAGAAAGAACACAGTGAACAGATTTTTGCAGATATCCCTTTTCATCCTTGCCCCTTTCCATCATGCATGCTTGTGAGAAATGGCAGTTGGGTGGCCCAAACATCTGTCCTTGAGGGGCTTTGCCGGGAAATGCCAAGCAGTTGCTGACAAGAGCAGTGGGGATCTGACACAAATTTGTACAGAAAGGCAGTCTGGAGCAAGTCTGATCTTTTCCCTCTTGTACCAAATTCAAAGCTTTTTACTGCTGGATGAAAGGTCTGAGCAAGGTCAATTCTGAGAATATGAATGCTTTGTGCCTGGCTATCATTAACTGGTGAATGGGCATGCCTCGTTTTGATGCAGCCATAATAATTTTATTTGAGTGTAAAGATAGAAAGAAGGATACTTACGGGATCCCTTTTCACAAGGCCTGGGTTAGGCACAACGATGATGAGGTGGGCAATCGTAAACATGGAGTTCAGCACGTAAGAAAAAAACAAATTCTTATGCAATGTTATCCTTTGACAGCTGAGACTCCTGAAAAATATGGAGCACATGTTGTAAATTATTATTTTTCTTCTGAAGTCACTTTAACAAGCTCTTTCTGGCAATAATTTCTCAAGAATGCCTTTTGGCAAGGCGTAATCGGAAAACACATGCCTTGCATTGCAGCCTTAACCTCTGACCAATTTTTTTGTTTTGTTTTTACACCTGTTTAGTACCACATGCTTTTTAGCCATGTTGCAAAGAGCCATCCAGATACATTCTCATCTTTTGATGCTTTTCTTTATTTCATGGTAATTGATATATTAAGTGCTGAAGCAGAACCCTGAGAATGGTTAGATGCACATGTAGCAAAAATTAGGACCATTGCTTGATAAGAAACTGTTCCCAGGAAACTCAAATTCTCAAATATTCTGATGAATATTATTTCCTGTTTTAGGAATTGGCGGTGAGAACATTGTGTAGGAATCCCCTTAAATTTCAGGGGGATTAGGGTTGGTATCCTGCATGCCTCTGACACCAGCTGAAGAGGTTGTTTTCCTGCCCAGAGGGAGCAGCAGCATGGGGGGGTGGAGGGATATCTGCTATTGAGGGTAGCAGAATTTCCCAAGGTTACAAAATTCTTGCACAGCTAAATCATGACTTCAGTTTCCATCTTGAACCATCTGCTCTTTCCAATTCCTACCAAAAATTTCAGGCCACCCCCTTGGCTACCCCTGAGCAGAGAACACCTCCGAAGCTGATTACAGAAAAGTGGTCCTGAAGCTGATAGATAATGATGTCTGCCCTCACTGATCACTGAAAGAAAGCTGGTGAAACCTGCAGGTAAAGGAACAGCTAAGACAAGCAAATATTTCTTCCTGCTGAGTCATGTAAGTCTTTCACAGTCTGGAGCTGTGCGCTGGCTGTGATTTTCAGCTGCTCTTTACATGGAGTTTAATGCAGAATGCAATTTTTTTAAAAACAGAGAACTCCTTTCTGCTTATCTGTTTGTTTGCCTCCTTATTTAAGTATGTATGTATGTATGTATATATGTATTTATTTATTTTCCTCCTTGGTGACCTGCCACATATCTTTAAACTGTTCTTACAGCTTTTCTGTGAGTCACTGGATGGAATTCTTCCTTTATCTTAGATTGTCTTGCTGGCTATGGTCATCATCATTCTGCAGTTCTCACTACTTTTGTTGATCTACTTTACCCACAAAGTCATCCTCTTTGTTTCAGGATGTCCATGAGATGGAGGCCTTTGGAGCTAGAATGAAGAGTATCTCTTTACCCTAGTCTAGATTTTATATTATTTTAGCATTAGCTATTGGCAGCTGTTGAACACCAGATATGGGGCTAGGTGCACCTACTGTAATCATATCCTACTTCCTGTAGGATAGAATACTGGGGAAAACAGACAGTTCTTTGGACTGACCTATCTTACACTGTGCTCTTGTGCTTATTTTACTTGTATTTGCCCCCATCACAAATCGAGCCTAATGTTCCTCTTCTGCTTCTCTGCACTAGAAGTGTTTGTCTGATCCTGATTCTTTCCTTCTCCCCATTCTCCATCATTACACTTTGTCTATATTACTGGCATCACTTGTCTTGGGACACTACCATGTACACTTCACCCTCTGTCGTCTTCTTACAGTCCTGATAACATGCATCCCATCCTCAATAAATCAAAATTTGACCATCACTTAGAGCAGTCTCTTTGGTCATGGCCACAGAGACGCAGGCCCTTGTCTCTGCAGCTGCCTCTCTATGTGGCTACAACTACAGATAGTCAGTTTTTTGTGATAGTCCCTGCCATATATGTGAACTTCCACTTTCATTCATGTCATTCCTCACTGCTTTACTACTTTTCTTGGCTTTTCCAGTCTTCTCTATAAAATTGGACTACCCTTCCAAATATTTTGCTCCATCTGCTGTCCAAGCTCTTTGCCATGCTTGTCATCATCCTTCCTTCAGCCTCTTAAACTTCTCTTCCTTGATTACAGCTTTCATGTTAATGATCCAACAGCATCATGAAGTGTATATTTCTCTATCCTCACTTAATTACCTGACCCTTTGTATTTCCATCAAAATGGCAACGGAACCTTCCTGATTTGGTCTGTGTTGAGAGGAAAACTCCTTTTGCCCAATCTTCTCTTCTTTCTCTCTTTCTCAGCATCTCCCCTTATAATGGAAAGTTTGGCTTCACTAATTTTCAGCTGTACACATAGTCCAACTTGTTATCTTCTATACCTCCACCTCCCTTCTCCTATTTATCTCTTATCTCATTGAAAATTTGCCAGCAATTCTGCCTGGAAGCCCTCTTTTTCAATTCCAATCTTATCCATCTACCCATCTTGCCCTGCACATGGACCTGTGCTCAGCAGTTTGTGATATTCTCCTCCTAGCAAAACCCAAGCTCGTTCTCCCTGCTGGTTTTGACAGTCACCACTGGTACACTCCTCTTCTGACTTTCTTTCTGGCTCTTCTCCAGATTCCCTAATCATTCCTTAAAAGTGTCTTTGAAAGATGCTCTTCATCCTCCACTCAACTTTCTGTATGTTCCCTATTCAGCTTTATTAATCATATGCAAAAAGGCACTAAGCTAATCATTCAGGCCTAAAATTCCATCTCTTTCTATGTCACCATGATTCTATCAGTTGTGTCTCTGACTATCTCCTATGATTTGCATGTTTGTCTCTTATTTTACTTTTCTTCCTATGCTTCCTTACTTCCTTTAACAGAGATAGGACATCCTATTCACACACAAGCACCCTTATTTTTGAGTTCCTACCCCCAATTTTCTATTGCCTTTATGATACTGATTCCCAAGGTATTTTTTTGCATTATTTTCTTTGCAGATCTATTCTGTGAATCTGTCACTGTTCTTCAATCACGGATATTGAGAACACTGCTTTTCACATCCAGTCAGTTATTTTCCATCTCCTGGAGACTTGTTTAGTTTTCAAACAATTATTTTCATGCTTTCTACTACATCCTCCTTGGAGAAAACTCTCAATGAAGTTCACAACTGATCCTTCCATTCATTATCCTTCTATTTCCTGTAAAAGCTTTGCCAACAATGGTACTGGCAGGTACATTCACAACACAACATCTATTGTTCTCACAGACTTGAACTTACTGTACTTCTCAGTTATATTTACAAAAATATCTTTGTTTTAATAATTAAATGGGAAGTGATTTGGAGTCAGGTGTCCCTTTTTTCCTTTTTACCATGTAAGACAATGGGGTCTCAGACTGTAACTATAAAAATACTGGAGTAGTGTTAAGATGCATGTAATTGTTGGGCACATCACTTTATGAATATTCTGTTTCCTATAATAAATTAATATTGCTTATCAATGCTCACCAATACCGACTCAATATTTCCTTTCAGTACTTTTTTTTTAATAAACGCCAGATAATTATGAATTTAGATACTTCAAATTCAAAGGAGAATAACCTCTGGCAGGAAAGACTGCTTATATATGGGAAGAATTTTTCCTCACATTCTGAAACAGAAACCTCTGCAACCTATTAACTGACATGTCTACGATCAAAGGCTACTGTACAGCTCTGAAACCATCTCTTACATTTGATTGACTGTTTGATTGATAGCTTGCCTTCTATTGAAGGTCAAATAATCTATCACTGCCATATCCAGATGGGAGAAGACAGCTGAAGGTAACAAGAAGACTGCTCCCATACAGCTTTACTCTTACTTCCTTATTATTTTAGTTTGGTTTCTTCTTTGTCCTCTCATCTTGTAGCACTTTGTTTTGATCCCTTTTTCTACTTCTTCCTGTAATATTTGTGTTACAAGTTAGTAATTGAAAGGAAAGGATAAGCATGGAGGAGGAAAGAGGGAGGTGTACTGCTGTCAGGAAGGCTGTTGTCAGATGCGTCTTTCAGCGTGGCCTGGGAATGTCAGGATTGAGCTGTCAGTGATTCAGAACTAACAATGAGTCAATCTGAGCTTGCCTTCCTCACTGCAAGGTCCCAGAAGTATGGAATTACCTTTTTAGACCATTTGATGTAGACATTTTAACCAAATCCTGTCCAAACAGCCATAAAGAGCTCTGGAGCCTGGCTAGAAGATTTCAGATTCCAAGTTTCTCAATGCACTACTGTAGCTGTGGTTTTGTGCTCTATTTCTTAGAAGAGATGGGAACTCAGCAGTTCATTAGGCAATCTGTAGCTATCTCTATACCCCTTTAACATGATAGCACAGCCACTCATCAAACTGATCCTCTGGAAATTACCAGGATTAAGAACCCATATTTTTTGTTCACCTATTTTGAGTCTATAATCTTACAGATTCCTATTACAGCTTATGCAAAGTCCAACCATTGCACTTCCTGTTTCATAGGTTTCACACATTACTAAGCATACTCTTTTCCAGATTGTATGGACACCCTAATCTCATCCATGATGAACTTGTTCAGGGACCAGCAGCAGCTGAAGTAACTGGGCAGAAGATTTACATAACACTACTGAGACAATGTTTACTAGAAAGCACACAGTCTGAATATATCCATAGGTCTATGAATCCAACCAAAATATAAAAGTCAGTCCTACTACATTTCTACTGTGCTCCAGCCAGTAAAAATTATTTGGAGTCTGACTGAATTCATTCAGAATATCCAGGCCCCCTTGTTCTCTGACTCATGGCTTCTCACCTGAGTTACAGAGTCTCTCTTCTGAAACTACATTCCTTCAGTATTGATTACTTTATTTTACTCCCATTAAAAATAACTTCATTCTTCTGTTCTGCCTTAGAAACACTGTTTTCAGTTTCTCTGCATTTTCATGTGGAGATACCATTTCTTTACCATCTCCAAGAGGAATTGAGTCCTCTGCCAAAAAGATGCAAAAAGCTCAGCTATTCTCTTGTTTTTATTGACTGGAATGTATTTGGAATAATTCACCCATAATATTTGACCTGTAAACAGATATATTTCTCAGATTTGTACATGGATTTATCATAAGACATAAGGACTGCATTTCAGAAAAGACTGCAAAGGTAATATAAATCAAAGTTGAGGCCAGAAATAGGCTGAGGTCCCTCATGTAAAATTTGAGTTAAATAATACAGAAATAATACAGGGTCTTTGAGACTGCAATTGCTTTAAGCACTGGAACAAGTATTTGTGGTTTCGTGGAGCAACTCTCACTGCAGATTGTTAAAGTCAGACAAAATCAAACTACCCCTTGCTCTCTAGAGGCAGAGGTTCAGCAAGAGCATCTTTTTAACCCCAATTTTCTACAATTATTATATACATTTAAGCAGGAATTTTGTGTTTGCTATGTAATGACAGGTTCTATAAATCTTCATATTTGTATTTGCGGCTAAAACACACATCTTAGAAGTTCAGTTAATGAAGTTGATGGTATCTTACTATCCAGCATGTAAAGCACTTCACGTTGTACTGAAGTTACTCAGTTATGATGCAGCACATTAAATCTACCAAGTCTGAGATACTTAAAAAATGCCATTTAGTCTAGACATATAAAACCTTTGCACTACAAGAGTCACACGAAATGTTTATAATTAAATGGTTGTGACAGAATATGTACTAGGTGTACTTCATTCTGATTACTTGGACTTAATGGTGACAAAATTTCAATGATTACAGAAATACCCTTTGTTTTATGTTACCACTACAAGATTAAAGAATAGAAAAAATACCAATTTGTCCCCTTACAGACTTTGAAATTCCAATGTGTGAAAAACTGTGTTCAAAAATAGTTTCCATGGAGAATGAATCCTGCTTTTTTTGAAAACAAAGCACATATAAATTCATGATTTGGCATGAGCGGGAAGGTGTTAATTTAGAAACTGCTCATAATTCACAGTTACTATCTTGGTCACTAAGATCTGGAAAAAAATGTATTTGGTGTATTTGTTATCTTTGACTACCAATTTGATAGATTCGAAGGGTGGGGGTTTTTTGGTTTTCAGTTTTATAGAAATGTCAACCAAATAAAAAGAAATAATAAATTGTGACCTATCTACTCTTCTGTCTGTCTACTGGGAAGGTAATTAAGTATGTCTGGAAGTATTCTACGCTTTTGGATTACATATATGCTTTTGAGCTTCTGAAATAGATTGATGGCTACACAAAAGAATATCACATAACTTTCTATGAGAATAGTGATAAAGAAATGAAAAATTGTATTTTGAATGCTCATCAATGACTTGAAAAAAGATTAGTGCAACTCTAACACAGGTCTATTTGTGTTCTGACATAATCAACAACTTCAGTTTCAAATATTTTCTTGCAGGCTTCAAAAAATACTCTTTATAATAACAACAGAGATGGACTTCAATTGCTATGGGTTACCATTATTGCATAACTATTCTTTCTTCACCCCTGCATAGAAGATTGTTAAAAAAAAAGTTTGTATCCAATCAACTCAGAAAACTTCTCTAGTCCTTTGAGACTACCTTACAGCTATCTTCAGATATATTCTGCAGCTGGTGAGCACTTCATCTCAGGTCATGAAGTAATGGCCTCGCCCTCTGACTGCAAATAATGGATGCACCTTTGCTGAAATCAGTAAGATAATACAATCCCATCCGGGTCATTTTTCCGAAGTATCTGAATGGACATCATAACCCCAGTTTCTAAAGTCGCAGAGGCTTGCAGTTTACAGTAACCTTAAATTGACACACCTTAAGAAGATTGCTTAAAAGCTTGGAGAAGAACATATCTTATGCAAGTCAACATAGCTCTGGATGTACAGTAGCTCAGGGTCCTATCCAGCAGTTATTCTCTAATATTTTCTCCACAGTAATCTCCCTGTATCATGTTTACACTGCTACTGAGAAATCCTCTTTGAATAGAGTGTGGTTTAGATATGTCTAGATACTTCAGCTTTTCATGTGATTTGAAAATAAAGAAACAAATGGAGCCCTTTATCTGCTAGAAATGTACTGGCATTGGTGTCTTCTAGTTATCAGCAGTTCCCTGAAGTGAAACCAGAAAGTTGTTCCCAGACAGCCCCTCACTACTGATAGTGTCTGAAACCCTGACTAAATGTCTGAGGGCAAATCTGAGCTCCTACTGCTCCTTTGCTGCCGTAATAAACAGTGTGCAGACAGGTTCACTAAAGTACAAGACTGAAATGCATAGCTGAACTCCCATAGCGCAGTTGCAACACTTTCAGTGAATATCAATTTTGTCTCCTTGAAAGTTCTGATATAAACCATTACTGTTTTTTCTTTTAATGAAAATGACAGGCTGCACACTAGTGTTAGATGCATCCCTAGTTATGAGTTCTGTAAGCACCTACACATGTCATGTCAACAGATCAGTCCCTAAGCAACTGATGAGGGTATTCCTGTCCTTTGGGAGCTGGGAGGCTTCAAATCACCGCCACGTGAAGTCACTGCTACTTCTCTGGGCTGGACATGCCCTTTAAGGAATAACAGGCAACTGGTAAATGAAAGGCCTTAACCAGATTTCCAGTTACATTATTTCCCTATGGATGGCACTTTTACACCACTTTTGAATAATCTAACATCATAATTTTGGCTGCACACCATTGAAAGATGCCCTAGTGGCGAGAGAACCCTGTGCTGATGCTTTTTATCCAATCAGTATCATATAAAAAGGCACTCGGAAGAGCTGGCCATGTTCCCTTCCAAGCTTTTCTTTAGTTACAACGTGAGATCCCTCATGGAAAGAAGAGAGACTGATTGTAAGAAACACTTACTTGAAATAGAAGAAAATTGCCAAGGAAATCAACAGGGATGTTATAGACAAAGCATGGCCAACGATCGCCATATAATAAAGTATGAACGCCATCTGAAATTTAACAAAAAGAAAAGGCAAATATGAACAATTTGCAGGCATCCATTATTTTTTCTCAATTAGGAAGAATCTACAAAATCAATCTATATTGTATTTCTTTTCTTTCACAGTTTCTTCTGCAATATTCTTTTAATAGCAGCATTACATTAAATAGCATAACACAAGGTCTACAGACAAGATAAGTGTTTCTTACATAAGTTGATCTTTTTTCTGCTGCACTGAACTGACTGCTAAAATCTTTGCCTAAACTATGCATAACTAAGTTTCCCAAGCTCTAAGAGAGCACAGCAGACATAATACATATAGATTTTCAAAAAGACCATGGCAAGTTTCTACTCTAAAAAAATACTGAACAGGATTGGAAGAAAGGTTTTACAGTCCAAAAGACATTTAAGCAGCAGGGAGTAAAAGCTTAATGGTCACTTTTGGATGGAGACAAGCCAGTCAGTCCTGGGTGACCCCAAGAAAGGTATTGGGGCTGGTTTTTTGTTCAGTGTATTCATTAATGACGTGAGAACTGTTTCCAGATCATACTTTGCTCTTCTAGAGAATAGTAACAGACTCTTCACATAACTAATAGAGAGGACAAGAAGATATCATGCGAACTTCAACAAAGACAAAAGCAGGGACAAGTGATATAAGCCCTGCCTACAAAATGCTAAACTTCAAACTGGCAACTAAATTCAGGACCAAGATCTTGGAGTAATCATGGACAGGTCTCTGAATGCTGGCTCAATCTGTAGTGTTAGCCAAAGAGTCAAGAAAACATCAGAGATAACAGGAACAGTCCTGGAGGTAGAACATCCTTTTGTCTCTGTTTAAAACTTACAACAGACATCTTTCTGGCCTCCTCACCTCAAGAAAGACACAGTAGAGCTGGAAAAGGTGAAAAAAAGACAACTAAAATAACTGAGGAGGTAGAATGGCTGTGCTATGACACGTGGGTGCAAATTCCAGGATTCTCCAAATGGAGAGGACAAGTCATTGATGGCTTATGACTAAGGCTCAAGAAGTCATGAAAGCAGTAGATGAGGTGAAAAGTATTCAGAAGCTCCAACCACATTGCAACACGACACCCCATGGCAATTCTGGTAGCGACACTAAAGTGAACCTCCCTGTTGGGCAGCTAGCTAGTCTTGTTATCACTGTAAAAACAGTGTGTATGAACAGATGACCAGGAGTTCACTTTACTAATATCATCAAAATTTACAATAGGCCTATCCATATTTCGTGTGCCAACAGTGAAGCAAAATCATGGGACAGCACCTTGTCATCAGAATGCTGCAGTATTTAAATGCCATACAGTGGTCTCAGCCAAGCCCTTAAGCATCATGTAGCTGTCAGAATACTGTGGGAGGCTAACGGCATGCCAACCTCCAGTGTTCCATTTTTTCTGAAAGCACTAATACAATATCAGCCTGTCCTGAAAAATGACTAGATAACAGGTTCTTCTGCTGGGTTTATTTTCACCTCTATTTCATTTTTCTTTTGTTATGCATGGGCAATTTTCCTTTTTCAATGATTAGATGCATTTTTTATGACCATTCTCCTCTATGAAAAGCTCGTAAGTACCTGTGCAGCATTTTGAGTGTGGTTTCTTTATTACTTCCTCTTAGCATCTTTTGTGTGCTTTAGGCAAAGAAAAAAGAATAAAGGGAGAAGACATGTTTCATGCAACTCTTTCATTTCAGGTACATTCAGCTAATATCTGGCATGTTTCTAATTGATTTCTGTAGTCCTGAGTTTTGCCAATCACATTTTTTTTGGCATTTCCAAGCCAACAGAAAATTGCTGTTGAAAACAGATAGGAGTAAAATTTAGAAAACAAAGCTATTGTTAGCACAGGCGCGTATCTTTCCATCTAGTTTATTCGTCAGAGATTGTATGACTTCAGAGTCAGATCCTGCTTTCATTTACCTAAGAGGTGTGGTGGCCTGCTTTGTATTTACAACAAAATCACATTTACACCATTCTGGCTATGTGGACATGATACAAGTATCACTCAGTATGCACATAAACTGGAAAAATTCTGTATCTCCTGCTTTCCTTCCACAATGACCAACCACAGTATTCTAGTGACTGTAAATGTTTCAAAAGTTTTTTGTTTTTTTTTTTTCCGGAGAGCTCCTGCAACCCCAGAAAACGCAGATCAGAGTGTAGAGAAGATAGATTTCTGAATATAGAGAAGCAGGAGGGCTTTTTATCTATGTGCATATGTCATTTCTTTCACTGCATCATAAGCGGTGGCTATATGATACTAGACTGATACAGTTTTAAAGCCTGAATTTAATTTAGAGATGAATTTTCATAGTTGTTTTGTTTGTCTGCCTCTGCTGTATACAATCCTTAGCAAATAACATCTGTAAGTAGCAAAAGGTTCCAGGTAGCTGCATGCAAATCTGTGTGCATCCCTAAGGACTCTGATGACACAAACTCTCTACCTTTTAGCATACAACTGCTAAACCAGTTCAAAGGTATATCTGGGACTCAGCATAGCTTTTGTGTTTATTCCATGAAAACTTACTATGGTAACTGTTCAAAAAAGCTTTCCACGTATAACACTGAATAGGGATCAGAGAGGACTGACCTCTCAGGTAATAAAGCTTATGGTCTATTACTGTATTTTTAAGAATCAGATGCAATTTGTTTTTTAAGTGATTCATCTCCAAAATACAACAAGTTATTATTTCCAATTAACTTCAACGAGCAATTAACTATTTTATTAACCTCTGCACTCCTTGAAATGGCAGTCTCTGATGGCCCTTCTAATACACAGGGCTTGTAATGACTCACCAAATTTTTATTTTACGCACTTTTGTGGGTTTAGAATACTTGAAATAGAAACACTCACATGGCCCTCTAAAGGTCTTCTCTTGAGGAAAGAATTCTCAAATAGAAATATCTTCTACTCAGTTAATTAAATTCTATATAGGTACATGAAAATACTCTAGAAACAGAGCACACTCCTGGTTTTTGATGACTTGGACTACAGGTCATAATCCAACTTGGTATTTCTGTAAAGATAGATTCTTTCTGCATTTTCCATTATTTTTTGTTTCAGAACAATCTCAAGGGATGTATAATTTTCCGTTGTGTTCTATCTGCACTTCGCTTGAATGATATTCAAAATTCTTCTTCTGGAAGGCACGAGTAATAGGCAACAGAACTACATTTTTTGCCTCTCTACATGGGCCAACATCTGGAAAAATGGTATTTTTATGGTGCTTGCATTTAATGCCTCTGTGAGCTGAGATTCTTACTACTACTCTCTCTTTATTGCATAGGTGAGCTCCACTTTAACATGATGATTCCTCACGTTGCAAAAACTTTTAGAATTCACCTCCTGCCTAGTCCAGTAGACTTTTCCAAGGTTCTTTATGCTGGGTCATTACTAAGTATAACCACATATGAGTTTTTGGCTGTATTATAAAAGATCCTCCAAGACAAACCCCAAATCAAATCACTTTCTGACTTTCCCTGCCATAATTCCAAAGAGTCACAAATTATTCTGTCACAAATCTGTATTCAGATTTTCCTGGAGCTCCATTCACATTTGAGAAATATGTTTATTTTCATGAGCTCACCTAAATTCTTTTTTAAAAGCTCTTCTCAGATTTCCTTCTCCTTTCTTTTGCTTTCTGATTTTGATCTCCTTTTTCAGTTTAGAAACTCAATTTTGGAAATATTGATTCGAATTTTTAATTTATTAGTGTAAATAGTCACACTGACTTCAGTAAAACTATTAAATATAAATGTGTTCAGGTTTGTAGAATTTTCTGGCGTAATGGTATCTTCATAAATGTTTCTATTCAAAAGCAGTGAGTAAAGAGTGATATTCTTTGCTTATGAAAATAATCTTAACCTATTCTAGGATTTCCAGCCCTGCTAAGAAGTTATCAACAGCTTGGAAGATTCTCATTACAGAAAACGAAACTGAAGTTCTAAAGGATCCTTTTATAACCATTGGACAGTCAGGAGAAAAAAACAGGAATTAAAAAATGCATTTGAAAAATACAGCGAAGTTGGTGAGCTACTGTTGAATGTTGACTAAATCATCCAGCCTGTAGCAAACATGTATTAAATCTAATTTAGATCTAAGAATTCATGAAATAATTTTAACAAGTTAAAATTAGGAAGCCAATGCTATTCAACTCCTGTGCAACAAATAAAACTAAAAGATGGAGACAATTCTGACCATTTTCATGTGTCCAGCCAAAAACCGTTCCAAGACAGTTGCTGTCTTTTTAACTGTAGCATACCTTCAATTTTTCAGACGTGAATGAGTTGCACAGAGTGTAGTTGGACCAAGTTCGATTGCTCTCAGGATGGCGGAACCAGTTTCCAGTTTCATCACAGTATTTTGAAGCTCTTTCTGATGGTAAAGTGCAATAATAATTATTATGTTAGCTTATTATACATTAAACATCCTTTAAAGAGAATTGCTGTTTAGAAATAGAACTCCTGTGTAACAAAATCCAAAGGACTTTCAACTTGTGTGAATAATATACAGTTTCCTTTTTTTTTTTTAATTAGAGATTTATCTGACACCACACTTGTTATTTATCTGTCTCCTGCTGGTCTTGAATGAATGCAATAGAGTATATATACCCAACCTTCACTCAGATGCAATTATTTCCATGTTAATAATTCACTTAAAGAGGCTGTTGAAACTCACTCAACCTGGCACTCCCAGTGAGGTGCCAGTATCCCTCCACAGACACTAATAAATTAAGTCTTGCGGTAGGGCTCCATGTTTTACAGGGAATAATTGAATTATTAGTTAAAAGTGATGTGTAATGAAAGGACAGTAAGCAGTACATGAACTGAAGCTCAGGTACTGGTGATAGCAATAGTCCCAACATCAGCGATGCATCTGTGCAGACAGCTGGAAGAGTCTGCCCAAACTCTATGCCAGCGGTGGGGAGGATCACTGTTGATTTGCCCCTGAGGTTGCAAACATAGAGATAAGCAGGCTCTATGCTTAAATAATCTGATGTGTGTTTGGCTTCTCTATGCAACTCTGTCACAGGTGATTCCGGCACTGTCTGCAGTGCTCACCAGGTCCGTGCTTTGTTGCACGTGTCTTTCTCTTGCAGTAGCAGCACCATTAGGATATCTCAGGGGGGTGTCTGGAAGCACAAATGTGTGCCATGCAGGCATCCTCCTGGCTGCATCTGCATTTCTGATTCAGAAATCCTAGATGCAGGGGTGCAGACAGTCACTTCTAATCACCTGTGAAGTCTTGGACTAATTCCTTTGGCTTTCCCCCAAGCATTAGCCATAGGGGAATCAGTGGAAAACTTGCCCGTGTTACAAAAGTGGCTACAATCAGAAGCTTAAATTATTTGACGTTTTCTTAGATAGTGACACAACTGTTTATTTATGAATTTATGCAGCAGTTCAAGTCTGACTTATTTTGGCAGACTAAGAAGTCTGTCTTGACATCTCTTTTTCTATTGTAGCTTTATGATTTTATTGACTCTTTGCATAGGTTATCAGCACTTCCAATCAATTTACTTCTAAAGAGCCAATTACCATTTGAACAGACACAATTCATTTCTTGCGTTCAACATCTGCGTTTCTTTTTCTTAGTCAGATCTGATGATTAATGGCTCTAGTAACTTGGAAGATTCATATTCCCTCTTTACATGCTGAGAAAAGCAGTTGATTATACTGGCAAGGTAAGCGTTATGTGAACTGAGTTATCTTCCTCTGACTAGACATGCACTTTGTATAGGACTACTGCACAAAGAAGATGATTCTCCAGAATGCAGCATACTTTTGAAATTACCGAGAGCTTCAAATCATTGTTTTGAGGGACTTGCTGAAAATCAATACGTGCATTAGCAATACAAAGAGGAACAGTACATGCTATCTTAGCCTTCCATCACTGCAGCTTACAGATAATCTCAGTCTGCCTGTGTAGCAATGTTCTCGTTGTACTCTTTGCCAGATATTATCTAAAGCTGGAAAAAGTGTTCAGTCATAGATAAAAGATTAATGGTTACTTTACCATGGAACACAGTGTACAAACATTGTACCTGCTATCCCATACACTGTGCAAAACGAGTGGCTTTTGTTAATATACTATAGAGCATGATGGTAATACCATCTATCATCTTTGCTTTTTAATGCCTAGGTAGGCACGCTGCCTAAGTTTAATGTGACCTTTGTAAGTCAGAGATGAATCTGAAGCTTTGTAGTTTTCCTTGAAGCCAGATAAACGCAACTGATCCTACTTTGCAAGTTGCCACAGCCCACTGATTTCCTGCTGTAATGCTATCAGAAGATGGAACTAGATTAGAATTCCATATGGGTTGTGTTATCGAAAAGTACAACTGTGATACACCCACTATATATGATACGTGTCTTTTCAAAATATTTAATTAAAAAATATTAGTTAGATTGATAAAATGTGTGGGCTAAAGTTTATGATAAAAGGGACAGTTTTTCACATTTCTGCTCACTGCTTTTGGTAGATCATAAACAAAGAGGATCAGGTCAGGAACTTAGATGTCCCTCACTTAGGTGCCCGTGAGATGCAATGCGTTTAGTCAGTGAGACTGGCTGTTGAAGAATTTTCACAGTGTTTGTCTTAATTTGAAATTCGAAGCTTGATATGGGGGCAATTACACTACCTTCATACTGTCCATACCAGTAACTTAAACTGGTAGAACATATATTCTGAAACTCTGATTTTACAAAGAAATGAAGCTTTGAGTATGTAATCCAACCACTGCTCTCTACTGCAAGTTCTTCTGTGATAGCCTAGTATTAGGTACATGATTGGGAACCTGGGAACATGTCGCATTTCATACTAACCAGAACAATCCATAGTAAGCCCTGAAAAAGTACTCAAGTGTATAAGGATAAAAACAAGGAGTAAAACAATATTAGCAAGGGAAAGTGGAAATGTATGCTTTAAGATGATTGAAATACTCCTAAACACAAATTTTTAGGCTCTATCCACATGTTGTCAGCTTGGATAGGGTACCACTTGAGTATCACACTATTCAGAATGGAAGAATGGTGACACTGAGTGGAATTATCTCATCTGACTTTGGCTACCTTAAAATTAGGCATCTTCTCAAAGGCAGTTGTGCAGGCTCTTTGTAATCAGCTAAAAAGGACAGAAGTCCTTCAACAGCTGTCTGAGAAAACTGGGTGAGAGAATCCACGCTACAGTGGCAGCTTCACTGGAGTAATGAGGTGTCTAAAAAGATTAACCAATAATAATAGTTTTGCATATGTTACTGCTTGTGCTAGCAATTATGCTTTAATGAATCAAATTCTCATAAAAAGCAACTCAGCCATTTATATGTAACAAATATCTTAACCAATAACAGTGCAATAAACATGAATACTGTATCAAACAGTCCTTTTACAATTAGTTCAACTCTATGGCTAGCAGATGTTAAAAGAGTCTACTCTGATTTTTTTTTATTTATTGTGGAGTTATACGCTGGAAGTAAAAAAAAGTTTCCCTCTGTTGCAATGCATGCTCAGCACATACCAAACACTGGATTCTTTGCCACTATTTGGACTGACCTGTATAGTAGTTAGTTTTGCAGATGAGGGAATAGCTGATACTTCTGTAACACGTCTGATTTACTTACCTCCTTAGTAAAATATTCTAGAAGAAAATTTTTCAAAAATGAAAAAATCATCTGAAAAAATACAATGGAAATCCCAGAAAATTCCAGTTCCAATGTCCTAGTAAGTGGAGAGTTCTCACTCTCATCAAAACGCCTTTTTCTGCAAAATTGGAGTTTTTATAATAAAGTCAAGTTATGCACAATGGGAATAATAAATGTTTACAATGCAGCTGCTGAAATGCTAAGCCAAATGACAGAAATACACAGAAGAGCTGGGGACACCTGCCATGGGCTCCAGCATGTTGCCACACCAAGGCGCTCTGCTGAGTTGCCAGGAGCCTAGGATGGAGTGGGCAATGAGGAGAGGAAGCTGGGATTGGGAAGCTTAGATTAGGGACACCTGAGGAATGGCATCCCTGCCTGCATGGAGCCACAGCTGCTCACTCACTGCTTTGTGGCAGTGGTTGCTCATCTGCAATGACTAAACCTCTCAGCTTAGCATCCTGCTCTACTGGATGCTTTCAGCATTTTGCCAGCTGTGAGAAGGGTGTGCCTGTGGCCATCAGCCCCATTCCCTGTGGTCAAAAGTGTCATAGTAGCTAAATCCAAAAGGATCAGCAAGAACAAATTGATCTGCTCGCCCTTCCCCTGCATGGGGGACTTGTCCTGATTTCCTTATTTTTTCATAAGTATGTTGTAAGAAAAACAAAATCTTTCACAAACTGTGCTGACAGTTTGTGAAGGACACTAGAAGGGCACTAGGAGAGAGCAAGGGAACTCACTCCTAGATATTCCTTCCCTCAGAGCCACACGAAGAGTTACAAGTAATGGGTCTATAAAATGGATCCAAAGTGCAGAACTGAGAGGAGCTTTGCTAAAAGCAGCCTCAGATCATGGACTCAGCTGGGTTAGGAGCTTCTTCTCCTAACCACTGTATGTTGCCAAGGAGAAAAGAGAGTGAAAGCAAAACCAGAAGAGAAGGTAATGCTCTCACAATGTAAGTCATCCATCCAGCTGTGCTGCTGTACATGGCTGCACCAGTAATTCATCCTGATTGCAGGCACAGTGCGGAGGCAGGGAGCTGGGCAAAACACAGTGCCCTGCCTCAGACCCAACAGGCTGTGTTCAGCACAGTGCCTCACACCCTCTGATATGGACTGCCATTGCATCCACAATATATTTCCTTTCTGTTTTATTAGCAAGAGTATTACCTGAATGAGTTACATACTATATATTCCCATCAAATTCTATTCTTTCGATTCTTATAAATTTCAGTGTGACTTGAAGACTTTTAATAGGGATTATACCAGAGATTAACCTGTGTAAAATATGAGTATAGAGTACCATTCAGGGGAAAATGTGCATGATGACTGGCTCAGGAATACAAAATCCAGCACTGTTCAGGGCTTCAGTCAGGAGCAGATGAGACAATGAATGTCCTGCTGAACCAGTAGGTCTCTGTACCTTGAAACGACTTGTTTTTATGCATTACCACACTGCATGTGCTGGTCAGTGTGAGAAAGACAGCTGTAAAAGGCAAATTATTTACTGAAGAAATAAATAGCTTGTAGAGAGGAATTTATATTCATTAGCTTTAAGATACACCCTTCTTTTCGCAGGACAGAGCTTTGTCAGGTGGGAAAAGAAAGGAAGCCCTAGTTACTGGAGCAAGCTGGATTATCACTGTGGTGCTTTGTCTTCTTAAAACACAGATTTCTATCTAGTATGAGCTGACATATTGAGTGAAATAAGTGGAATTACATTTGGTTAGTATTAGTGGTGAAGTTGTCAGACAAAATGAACTGAGCACTGAGCATGTTGAAGCTCTCTTTCCTTGTCATTCTGCTTCTGTGCCATTTTTTCCAGATTATTATTTCTCCTGTTTTATACCCTCTAACAACTTCTTGGCTCCAATACTGAATGCTGTTGGGGTTCAGGTACAACGAGCTGTTATGCAGCACTCAGGTGCAGGAAGATGTGATCCTAGGTAACAGATAATTAACTTTTTTAGTTACAAATGACATGCATCAAAGCACGAAAAGAAAGCTGAATGCTACCATTTTATTCCAGGACTCAAGGCTACGCATGGCCCCATACAGAAGTCATGTAGACACTGGGGAGTTAATAGACAGCAGTTCTGTGGATATCAGGACATCGCTAAGTGACACAATGGGAAATATTTCTTTCAGAATCCCATGAGCTTACTACTTGCATGCCTCAAATATATGCTGAGATGGTCTGATGTCACAGAGCCTTAATGAGAAGGAAGTCTGACAGGCACTGTGGTTTTCATCTTATAAAATCACTGCTCTTTGGGATGAATTTTCTGTTTCCAGCAGAAAATTTAGCTATACCCAACGGCATAAGGTTACTGAACACAGTAATGACTTGTGACATGAACTTGGTAGGCTTTTCTCAGGACAGCTGAACCTGTGGTTTTTGGCCACCTCTGAGTGGCAGCCAGTTCCATTAGCAACTGAAAAATTTCCTCTCCCTCCCGCAGCTTCTTGTCTTCCTCCTACTTTGTTAAGGTCCTGCATGACAGTCAAGCACCTGTATAGGCAGGCTTCGTGCTGGCTTTACACTGCAGCTGTAGTACACATGGGGTACCCGTCACACATTATAGGAAAGCAGCTCTGGCTGCACCAGGACATGCAGAGATGCTTCAGAGGCACAGAAATGCTGCCAAGCAGCGGGGACATCAGACTAGAGGCAGGTGGATGTGCCACGTGGGAGCAGAGGGACGTACCAAGGGAAAACGCTGACTCTGGGGGACTGTATGTATTGCTCCTTCACAGGAATGCAGATAGATCAGCAGGAAATTGCTGAAGGAGGATTTTTGTCCCCTGTGGCTTTGTACAGATAACAGATACATAAAAAATCTCAAACCTGAAAGCTTTTAAGCACAGAGGAAGGAAAAACTGGAGTACACACACAGCGTGGGCCAGGCTCTGCAGCACACATTGGTACCTTAAGGAGCCCTTTGCAATCAGTCCGAGTCACAGTCCTCAACTTTAATAGACATTAATAAGAAGAGAGAGGTGCTTCAAAGATGGCTTGAAGTGTTACTCTGAAGAGTGCCGCTGGAATTGAGTGATTAGTGCAGAACAAGTTGCTGGAGACAGGCAGGCAAAAATCTGGGAAAAGGTGATTTGTGCAGCAGCTGGAGGGTTGGGTTCATAACCAGCCCTGCTCATGATGGGGTGGGGACTGGGGGCAGTGGGAGGCTGTTGCGTTGCCCTCCACCTGCTTTTATAGGAACACATGGAGTATTCATAAATCAGGACGGTTAATGTCTTTTTTTTCCCCCATGAAAAATACAGAATTGGGGAAAGCAGAGGACTTGTGGTAAATTGTTCTATTCATCAGAGGGACTGGTAGCCATTTGGGGATGATGCCATGAACAAAATGCAGGCAGAAACAGATTTCTTGGCATTTCTGCAATGAATGTAGAAAAAAGCACATGCAACCTCAGGATCCTGAGCCTTCAGCTCACCTGAGCACAAACACTTTTGGGACTTGTAGTTACAGCTGACTGAGGATACTGGGGCATCAAGCTGCCAATAAGCAGTAAGTCCTGAAAGCTGAACACACAGCTCTGTCTTCCCTCAAACAATACCCTTTGTGGAGTTTTATTTGCATCTAATATTTCTTCATAACTATTCAGCAAAATCTCTGTCCTTGATTTTTTCCCTTTTATTTATCTTTTTAAGCATTATTGATTTACTTCTCTTTGCCCACAGAGGTGCTAGCATTTCTATGAAGAATTCAGTGAACAATTGGAACTTTGAAAGAGTATCACTTCTGCTCATCTTCTTCCAAGAAATATTTTCCAGTAAAACCAGAAGATTTTGATAGATATTTCATGCATATAAGAGTACTTTTATAATTTTCCCCTTGATAGAAAAGTCTAGAATAAGGTATTAAAATCTGTTGATATCATAACTAAATTGTTAATATTTCCATATTTTCATAGAAAAGGTCCCATAAATCCAGCACGTATGTTTATGTCAATATAGCACATAAAATATTATACGAATGAAAATACATAGGTTAGGCAACTCGAAGACTTTACATATTTTCATTTCAGCCAAACTCTGAGATTTCATACTTCCATTCAAGGACATCAATATTCCTTTGAAAGATACGACGATAAAATTAAGTACCGTACCAGTTGGGTCAAAGTCTGGAAAATAATCTGGGCAGTTCTGAGCAGTGATTCTGCCAGCAGGCGTGTCATCCCAGCACAGCCAGCCATCCCACGTTCGGTTGCAGAACAGACCTGGATGTTGAAGAGGAATTCAGTAGTCAATTCAGCAGTCACTCCTGAGCCCATTCTGTTCTGGCCTCCCAAGGAATATTGCTATCTGCAGACAATAAAGTGGTTTTGCAACATAAGCCCTTGTTATTGCTACACTTGGAGTGGCATTTAGGTAGTAGAAAGTACTTGGTTTTGCCAACCAGATGATAGTGGATGTGCCAACAGATGTTACTGGAAACTAATGTTTTAAAGCCTACTGAATGGAGCTTTGAGTGTAGGGACTGAACCTACACATTCATATTCTTGACCCTCAACAGTTGTAGCAGACAGGACCCTGTAAGTTCCCTTCTGCAGAGGTAGCGCTCCTGGGGCTGTGTGCCCTACAAGGATTGTTCCCAAACACACAAAAGGCAAAGTGGATGAGAGAGGGAGGCAGAATGCTGCTCTTTTTTGTTCCCCATTAGAGAGATGTTAATCGTGCGAATAACACATCAGGACCAAAAAAAAGATATTTCTTGGTTATTTTTTATGTAAAATCAGTTTTTGTCGGGGAAAACGCATTAACTAACATGAGTGACAGGTTAAAGGGACATACAGTGAGAAGATGTACTTTGCCATTTTTTGCTCTGGTCCCCAGGAATTTTCAGAATAACTGTTATCACCACGTAGGTTGCTTCTGACAGACTTACATAGAAGGCATTTAATAGCCTTTGACAGTTAATAAGTTATGGGCAACTAATTGCTTCTGATACCTTTAAAGTTATCATCTGATAAGCTTTTTTTTATTTAAACTTTTGCAAAGAAACATACTATTTGCAATAGAGTTACAAAGCTTTAAAATAAGTTTTAAGTGTTGAAATTTGCACTGATGACTGTTAATTTAAGTTGAAATAGCTTTGAACTAAAATGGAAAGCATTAAACTTTAGAAATTTTTTTTTTTTTCCAGATTAGATGCATAGGGAAAAGGATATTTTTATGAAAACTTTTATTCATTAGGTTATATTTAATGCACAGATAAATATGATGTAATGCTGCTTGTTCACTTTATTAGCAAGCCATAGTATCAGCTGTTTGCTATCTTTCAGACATTCTCTTGTTCTCTGTCTTTGAGATACATTTGAAAGACTTTTAGAAATTGTTTTGTAATACCAAAGAAGAGCAAAAAATGTTTGCAACTTAAGTTTGTATCTGAAAGACACGACAGAATGAAGCTGGTAGGGATTTCAGGCTTTAATTTTAAATCCTTTGCCTTGCCTTATAAAGCAAGATTCATACAATGTGGAATGTGTCTTTCAAGGTCAGGGACAGGATATATACATACATATGCCCATAAGTATATATACACATACACCAACATACACACATATATATATATGTTTTTGAACTCCTGTAACAATTTGCACAGTCTAAGTAATAAAGCATAAAAGGCAGATGTGAACAACATGTTGCTGAATCACTGACCCGAACAATTACGTTTTTGGGGGGAGTGTGGGAACACTGTGCAGGACTGTCAGGCACTCCCATGTGCTTGAACTGTACATTTCACTACTCCACTGTGGTTTAAACTAATCAATTCTACCTTGAAACAGGCAGGTATGCCCAGTAGATGCCTTCAGATTATATCTTGGGCTTTTCTTCTCAGGAGACACTCCAACAGTTGTCCTTTGCACTAAGGGAATTAACCATCTCATACCATCCTCCCTTTCAAATTAGCAGCTAAGAGATCAAGGCACTTGCTCACTTCCATCTGTTTATGAAATATATTTAATATTTATGAGATATACATGTTGGAGGTAGATCTGTAATTGAGTTACGACTCAGAGAAACAAGTCCACAGTGAAAAACACAACTTCAGTAGTGTTGGCCTTTTTCCCTGTTCACTTATTATCTTCAGTCTGAGTTACAAATGCATTAAATGCACGTTGCTATGAACACAACACTCCCCAACGGCTCCACTGAAACCCAGCTGTCAGCTGAAGGAGAGCAGGAACTGCTGAGCTGTGTCAGATGGCTGCTGGTCTGCTGCTGCTGTCCTCCTGGAACAGCCTTGCCCTGGAGAAACCACCAGGATGACATCATATGAAACAAGAATCACTTCATGCTGGGCAAAACTTCAGCCCTTTGCAATAAATGCAATGTGCAAGGGGTAAAAAATCAAAAAAAAAAAAAGAAAAAAAGAAAAAAGAAAGAAAGGGAATAGATTAGAACTATCAATTAATGCAAAAATTATATTTTTAAAGAGCTGGTGACTAAACGAGTAATGTGTGCAGAGAATAGCACAGCAGCTAAAGGCTTGTTTATGTCTGAAACACGACAGTTTTTACTGCTCTGTTTAAATACTTGCACGTTGATTTTTTGTTTGTTTGTTTATTTCTCCTGTTATTGGCCTAAGCGAAAACTCATTTGAATCAAAGGTCCTACATTGTACATTTCTACATTCATTCGAAAACAATTCTGCATCGAGGCCTGAGTATCTTAACATTTAGTCACTGATTTTTACAGACATCAATAAAATCTGATAAAGAGTTACAGAAATGCTTTTGTTCATATACTGAAGAAAACCTCACCAACATATTATCTCCACCTCATGTACTGTGTTGTTTGATTTTTCTTTCTAATATAACTTCTCTTAAACAGTGCCCTCAGTCCCTGTGTTCTTAGGGACATGGCTAGTGGGCAGTGTGGTAATGGGTCAACAGTCGATTTCAGAGGTTTTTTCCAACCTTAATGATTCTATGATTCTATGACTTTATGATTCTTTACTTGCACAAACTGCCACTATGTCTCAAGTATTTTTTCTTTAGCTTCCTCATAGCTTCTTCCTTATTTTCTATTTAAAAAATGACCAGAAGAGAACCCTCAGTCCCAGCCTGAAAGTCTTTTTCATTCACTGTGTGCCATTGTTGCATCACTACTATCTGTCATTTTTTTTTTTCTTTTTATTAATCTTAACATGTGCTTCCTATTCAGTAATGATCTGTCCTCAGTGCTTTATAAATCTCTTTTTACTAGTGATACTGTTGAATACGGAAGACCAGGAACACTTGTGTTGATACAGAGCATGACAGTTCTCAGTTAATTCAGGACAGACAGAAAAGGAAAACAAATGAGCAAAGCAAGACTGGCACCTATATTTAAGAGATTACTGTTCACAATCACGTCTTTGTGTAATAGTACCAAAAAGTACTGCACTGACAGTCCTGGAAAACTTAACTACTTAAGGAAGAGAACAGAAATTCAAGCAGCAAAGCCCTGAGCCAGCAATGCACTTCACCTACATGACGCAGGTACCATCTGCATGGGAAGGGAGGAAGAGCTGCTCATTCCCTGGGCTCGCTCTAGCCTTTCTTCTTTTTTAGCATCTCAGAGGACAGTAAGTTAGTGTGAATCTGACTGCTGCTTACCGGAAGGCAGCTGCATCCCGAGAAAAATATAGGTTAGTATAGAGAACAAAATGCTTCTTTGCAGTGACATACACAAACATGGTAATATACAAACAGAACTTTTTTATCTTCTTTACCTTTTTTCCTATATGGAGGAGCTCTGTTCATCCTCTCATAGCATTTGAACTGTGAATCTATTATCTTCTGTCGTATGACTGAATTTTCAGTTACTACAGGCTCTAATGTAGGATCAGTATAATTTACAGTAGCAGTAAAACTTGGAACCATTCTCTGTACAGAAAGGAAAAACTGTTAGTAACACTGAATAAACCAGTAAGATAAAAAAAAATTACAAAAGGTAAGAAATCTTCATTACACATTCCTCAAAGGCCTTTTATTTGCATATTTTGCATTATGATAGACCTTCTAGTACTTTCAAAGTAAATGCTGAATTTCAACTAAGTTTATTTCACTATAAACTAAGGATTTTAACCAAGCCCTTTTTCCTGGCAAAAGAAAGAACCATTAAATACTTGATAAAGTCTTTAAAATCTTTCCATTTAGATTAGTGATATGCAAAAAAAAATTGTATGTATCTGCAAAATGTTACTTCATTTTTTCATGTTTTCTGCTTTCTGCTTTGAGCTCCTTCAACTTTTAGGGTAAAGGGCTTAAACTTCACAACCTAAGCTTAGTTCTTAATTAAGTGCCTAAGCAAAGTACCCCCAAATCTGAGAGTCTGAATGAAAAGTCGTCTCTGATCAAGTGGCCTCTTCTGAAGGATTCCACTCTGAGCTGCCTGAAGGGCACACAGAAGGACCACTGCCTATGGAAGGCCAAGAGCTCAGGCAGAAAGGTCAGTTGCTCTCTTTCCATCCACCCCTCTGTTGCACAGCCTAGGTCTGCGAGTCAGGGTGGAAATGAGTGTGTGAAGCTCTAGTTAAAGCTCTTTTGCCTTAATTCTGTATCAGGACACTTCTCTGTGGGAAGGTGATAGGAAACGGTTATTTCTTCTGATTCCCCAAGCAAAAGCAATGTGGCTGTGGCACTTTCTTTGCATGACTCTCTACTTTTTTTTACCTGCAAAGCTATACTTAAGCCATTGCTACATACAGAGTTATTTAAAGTCTCCTTCAAAACTGAGAACTCCCATAAGCCCACAGCCTTGAAGTTCTTGAGGATCTTTCTTATTCAAAGCCTATACTTCTCTAGACAAGCCATACAGGTAATGTTACTAACATCAGTACTTTTAACAGTATTTTCTCCATAGTAAAGAGTAAGTTTAGGACTTTTAGGAGTATGCTTCAGATTATATTGACCACCTCTCATGCACATTTTAGCCTATGAGATTCACATTAACACCAAATGCTAGTACACAGATTGTTAAGCAAGCATTTAGAGCTGTACAATCAAAAACCATGACAGGTTTGAAAGTTCAAATATGAAGTGAATTCTTAAATTACTCTTTCCCTTTTTTCTTACTGGACACTGCAAACAGCTGTATCTCATTAACACTTTGCTTTCTTTTCCATTTGCACAGACAAAGCAGCTCATTAAAATACATAGCAAAACAGAGTATGTTTGACTCCGGTGAAAATATGTCATTACTTTATGTAGATATGTCTGTGCTGAAACATCCGTTTCATCTTTTTATATCATCTTCTTCTACCTAACCAATTTTTTCTAATTTAATTGCTTTTTCCCAATTTAATCTAAGCCTTCTTCGTGCTGATATTTTATTTTTGAACTTCATATAGCTACTATCTGAAGACTGGAATACGCTGAAGGCACTTAATCTCACTGCATGTAACATGAAGCTTGAACTTGAAATAAAATGACAGAAAGAAGATGGAAGATATTTTTGGTAGATATAACTATATAAATTTTGTGCGTAAATATAGATATATACTTGCACTAATAGATATGCTTGGACAGTGAGGCATTTGGAACATTTCATCTGGACACTTAAGCGAAAAAATTAATCTTCTAAAAGGCCAGAATAGAAAATACAGAAGCAAAGCCCAATATATTTGGGTTCCCTTCTTTATGAAAAGATTAAAGGAGAAGAGTAGATGGTGTCCAAGGGGATCATTTAAAAAGCAAACAAGCAATGTTGCAGATCCAACAAGTATCACAGGAAAAAAAAAAAGATGAAGCTTTCCAGCAGTCTTCAGTTCTGTTTTTGCCCTTCCTGCCTATGTATCACCATAGGCTTCAGTGCTTCCCTGTGTTTGCATTTGAGAGAGGAACAGCAGAGTCAAAGACAAGCTGTGGGTTCCCATATCACTGCCTCTGCTCCCAACAATTCCTCCGTCACTGGGGGCCAATCTGAGAAGGCACTCATGTCTTGAAAGCATAACCATCTGATAATGCTTGGAAACCATCACCAATTTTCTTTCACTTGAAACAATGTTTTTATTTGACTTTCATTTTCTTTTTGGAAGGAGATGGTCTGTTCTTCAGCTCGTTTGACCAAACAAGACAAATTCAGACTAACAATGCAACCAGAAAGACTGAAGTTTCTGGTCATAAATTGCAGTTCCTTTTGCTTTATCTGTACAGAGTAAAGCACAACACAACTGTACGATAATTGGCAAATGCCAGCTACACAGATAGAAACTGTAAATACTTTTTAAGTGCACTGAAACATCTTTCCCTTCTTTTAAGTTATTTTGGTTCATTATTATCCACCATTCTTGAAAGACTTTTCCCAAGATTGCACAGTACAAAAACATATAAACTGAAATCAAAAGTAAGAAATGCCGTCAGAAAAGAAATGCTCCATTACTGTCTTTTAACTGGTGAAGATGTAACAGTTTGTAACCGGGGTGGAAATTTTTGGGGATGAGATACAAGAGAGCAAAAACATCTTTCTCTTCAAAGTCAGTTTCATAATTTGCTGCATGTAAGGGACGAATCTACTTCTTGAAGTAGACAGCTCTTATTAGGTATAGATTAATGAGAATAATATTTGGAAGCAGAGAGTTCCTATTCCTATCCTATGTGGTAGATAGGATGAATGTTTTGGATTGTGCGCTAAATTATTTAAAGTGCTCAAACATGTAAATGTTCTGCTATCTTTGAGCAAGGCAATCATGTTACAGTTGAAATTGTAAGAAAAATTCCTATTACCCACATTTGGTCCAGGAATTCACTTAGAGAGATTAAAAAGATAGATGAGAATGTGTCAAAAAAGCTCAATGAAAATAATTACTTCATCAGAGGAAATAATTTAATGGCCAACAGTAAAAATAAAGCAACTTTGGATAAAGACTGGAATATTAATATTAGGTTACATCAGTCTCTTACATTTATCTCATTTTTTACTTATGAAATCTGAAGAATTAGATTTTGAGTTAGTCACACACACATTTCCAGGCACCTTTGATGTAATTGTAAAAGCTTGAGTGTGAAATCAAATTACAGGGTTATGCGTAGGTGTGTTACTGGTATTGTTCATCTGGGGTGTGCCTAAAATATACTCTTCCATTTGATTACTCATTTCTTTTTGCCTGGATTTGAAAAGCCAGCCGTGGAATTTTGAACAATATTTTATTCTGCCTTGAAACAAATGATCATTTCAGCTGACTAACAACAAATAAATCTGATGGCTTGAAAGAGGGTGAGCAATTAAACCTCTGTTTACTACCACACACAAAAGAATTGTGCATCCACCAACATTCTGGTGCGTGGAGCCTAGTGCCTGCTCACTCCAAAGCCATGGGCAGAACTCCCACTCAGTTCAGTGGTATGGTGATCCGGCCACGTACTGGGCATCAATCGTACAAAGATCTTACCACAGTTCTGATGTTGGATATTATTATTAATTTATTCTTTCTGCGCTCCTTATCTTTAGGATGAGGAAAAGGCAAATGAGCAGAAAGAAATCTCTGGGTCGCTATGCTGTTGTCAAAGGTGGAAGAGGCCTGGGCATGGCTACATGTGGGGAAAGCTTCACCTGAATAGTGCCTATGGTATGGAAAAAATGTTGAATGTTTGGAGTCCATTACTGCAAGTTAAAAACCCTTCTCGTCTATCCATCAGTTACTTCAAATGGAAGTATAAATGATATTGATACAATAAAGGAATGGCTCATCCATTTACAAATATTCTTTATTAAAGAGAAATCAGTATTTCACAACTTAATAAGCAAGATGTGTTGACAGCCTGAAAATGAATGTTTATGATTTCTTCAGAAGAAAAATGCTTAAGTGATGTCCCATGCAGCAGTTTAGCAGCCGTACATATGATGTCACTCCTAAAAGTCCAAGTAAATGACGTCATACATACGACCACCAAGCCACCACGTGACAAATGACTGTTACAAGAAAATGAATTATCATAACAAAAAAAAAGGAACAGGCTGCTGGGAATGCTGAAGTTCTTAAACCTAGAATGGACAAAGCAATCTAGAGAAACAACTTGGATTCGTTATTAAACTATATAAAGATAAGTAAATAGTGCATCAGTTTCTGTAAGACAGACACCTCCTATTAACCTGTGCAAGATCGTGCCTATTTCTGAAAGACAAAATCCAGATAAAACAATCATAAAATTCACCTTTTTTCCACAAAATATTGGATGCAATGAACAGGCATTCCCAAATATTTTTCTTCCACCATCAAGGAGCTAAACTAAACATGACATTTGAAAATAAAGTATTTGCAGCTTTCTTTCCTTTTGATTTTCCCCCTTCCATTAAATACAGCAATTCTGCAAATTTACCGTTGAGCTCAGTCAAAATGTATTTCAGAATCTGGATGCTACAAGTGCTTATTATTGATTTTGATAGCTCAAAAATACACTTGATGCATTTCTTTTAAATCTGCTCAGTTTAGTCACCACTTAGTGGGTGACTTAACTCTTGTTCTTTGATACACCACATCTTCAAGCAAGAGCTCAGCATGACTCAGCCTCCTTGCAGAGCCCCTGCTGCACCTTGATTGTGTTTGAAAGACTTTTCACAGCTACCAGTGTCAGAACAGAGAAGAAAACCACTGTGATGCCTTAGGAAGGTCATTAACAGAAGGTACTCAGTAAACATAACAATGATTTCTTATTCATTACAAAGGTAATTAGAAACAGCAGACAGCAACTTTGGGGGAAATACCTCAACATGACATGTTTTACTGAACCATCGAATGTTAAAAATTTCTTGTATTCAATTGCTGTTGAAGCAGGATGAAAACATCTCATAGTTATATCCCATATAACTTACATTGCAGATTTTGGAGGCTATGTAGACGAGCAAAAGATTAGCACCCACAGTAGATGAAGACAAGGCACTTTTAACGGAAAGCAACTTGTAACCCTCTCTTACAGTTCTTTTCCACTGCTGCAGTCAGTACTTGCTCACATGAGGAGGCTTTACTCTCAGGACAGCCTGATGCAAACTGTGAGCATAGAGGAAGGCTGCAGAATGCTTCAAGGATTTTGAATGCAGCTCTAATTAATCATCTTGCAAGAGACCTCTTTAGGGCAATCAGCTGCATAGCAACAATCTTATTTTGTTAAAAAGCAAAAATGGAGACAAAAATGTCCGGCTCACCCTGAAACCTTTGGTGAATGCAATCCCTCTCCTTCCTGAAAAGTTGCATGCAGGTAGTGCCTGAAATGCTCAAAATAACCTACAGTGCGTCTTTATCATCAGCAATGCACCTCCCCAAATATTCATTACATGAGAAGAGCTCTGGAATTTGCGAGTCCTTACAGCTTAAAGCAACTCACAGCTACAAAGGAAAATACGCCCTTCCCACCCACCTCCCCCGGTCCTCCAAAGGCCGGTACACGCTCTACACCAGATGTTGGAGGAACCACTATTTAAGCAGGAAAAGCTTTATGCAGAGCAGGAGCAGGCTATGGCCCTCCAGTGCAGTGTATCACAGCTGTAGCTGTGGGGGACAGCAGGCTGTGGCACCTCACTGCTGTGTATCACTGTGGCAAGGGTGCGACGCCTGCACCGTGAGCCAGGCACTCCTCACAGTGGTAAACATATTTCTAAGTGGCTTCTGGAGACACAAACCTATCACAGTTGTGTTCCAAAATATGCCAGTATTTGTACTTACCTAAATCACACTCAGGTTTTCACATGGTTAATTTTCCATGTTTTATGAACTGAAATTATTCACAAGCCTTTCAGGATCTGATACAGTATACCAGACTGTGTATAGCTCAGTGACTGAAGTTTGGTAACAATTTGACAGGTCTGGACTTAATAAACTGTACAATTTAGTTTTTTTACTTAAAATGAAATTGTTTTAAAATATAGTCTTGGTCAAAGGGATTTAATTTAATAATGGTGTGGTCTGAAGCTGCAGCATTTATTTTGTCCTTACTGAGCACTCTGTGCAATATATGAGGAAAAACTACTCCATCCATCCTCATTTACAGGGCAAGAGCAAATTACCATCTGCAGCACAAAAGGAGAATTTTTACTTGACAAAATGAGGTAGAAAATACAATTCTCTTATCTCAATGTCCTGCAAAATTGATCAGTCACACAGGAAAAAGACCCAAGCTTGTTTCCTCCTCCCTCTCATTTTCAGCAGTCTGATCTTCCTGGACACACTGCTCCAATGCTCACCCTTCTTGTGGAGAGAAGTATGCATGTAGGATATGGTCTAATTCTGCCAGCACATGATGACTGAGGAACTTGAAAAAAATTTCACTTATATTCTGGGGCTCTCAGTAATTACTGAAAAATAGACGGTATCAGGAATAAAGTGAAGTAAGAAACATTCCCTGAGAAGAACAGTTAGAATTTCTAAAGGAATTCCCTCCAAATTGCAAAGGATTATCTGGTGATGGTGGAAGAATGGCTATTATTCTGCATCCGAAAGCACGGAGAGCAGTCAGAGAGACAATAAGAAATGAGCTTCACTTCTAATAATTGAGTCTTGGAGCAACAGGTGCTTTAAACAGTTTGTGTTTGGCAAAGAATAATTACTATGGATCTATACACAAAGGAGTAGAGTGCTGTCTAGTCTATGTAGAAATGACACAGGTAAGAGAGACAGTTTCTATCAGAAGGTACCAAAACCACTTGGGACAGGTCTAGAGGCTGGAGACTGTGGGGAGGAGGACCTATGGAGTACTTGTAATTGGAGTCTAGGACCAAGCATGCAAGGAGGGATATGGGACTGACTCTGGGAACCCAGGAGCAATTAGAAAATCCTGCAGAATGGGAATGGCCTTTCTGGAAGAGAAAGAAGGATACCCTTTCCTTATGACAGACCACAAATAAAATGTAAAAATTGTATTTTTCCACCAACTTCAGATGGAAAAATTTTTGGAAAGATGACCCTTGCCAAATATTTTTCATATTTGATTTAACAGCAGTGTTCTGGCAAGTACTATCAAGAAAATAGAGCTTGTTCACAGTCCCCTTCTACGACTGTGGCTTCTCCCTTACCAGAAGATAAATTGATCTAAGAGGTGTCTAACAAGATCACAGTATGGCTACCATAGTGGAAAAGGATGGAATACTGAGATTGGAGCAGTGAAAATGTAAGTAAATTTGTGCTTAAGTTACACATACAGGCCAGAAGTTAAAGAGACCTCTAGTGTGAAGATATCTAAAAGGAAGGAGATACAGATTTTACTGCAGAGCTTCAAATAAGTCCTAGCCCTGGGTTACTGCTGTAAGGAGGACAGAGCCAACGCTGCACATGTGATACCATAGGTGAGAGATCTAATTTAGAGAGAGGACCAGCCAAATCTTTCAACATTGTCCTCCAAATATATGCTGTAGGAGAGAAACTCCAAACACTCAGTAAGGGCTGTTGACAATTTTAGTTAACAGAATATTTACAGTCCTGTCATTTTATCATGGAAGAAAAATAATCTGGAACTGTTCTTTCACTTGGCTTTGATTTCTTACAGGAAGACTTGCTGTTCTTTGCCAAGGCTCCTGTTATGTTATGCAGGTCAGTTGGGATTATTCAAGCACAGAAGATATCTGGTCTCTGATGGGTCCTTTGGCTTTGAGAGATCTCTAAACATGCACGATGTTCCAGCCAGCACAGTACTACGTGCACCACTTGCAGGGCTATGTGTAACAGACACATAATGCCACAAAACCCAGTATACTCTGATACATATCAAGGCAGATTTTTGAAAAGCATGGGGATAATCATTCAAATCATTAACTAATTCTGGATTAATTATTTTTGAAACCAAGCTAGCAGGAAAATGTTAAGTCTCCTCTGTTCATACTCTTGCTCTCCAGCTCATCTTTGTTTGAAGTCCCTGATCCTGAAATACGAATTCAGTATTTTACCCAAGTAAGGCATTCTTTGCCATTCTTCTGCATTCTTCATGATCTCATTTCATTGTTTTATTCCACTATTCTTTTACTGTTCTTGGCTTCCCTACCCTACTTTTTCTCCATGTTAATTTAAGTGGCAAGCAGCACAGTGGACAAGTTATGCTAGGTTGAAACTAATAAAACAGGGAGAGACGTCTCTGCCATTCCCCTGAGCATCCTATAGTCCCATTTCCACAATTTATAACCAAAAAGGGTGTGAGCTGATGGGGACACATACAGCTTCCATATTCATTCCACATGAATGGCAGAAAAGCTGAGAAGCAGCAGGGTCTGAGAAGCTAACCAACAAGATACAATCAAGAGTAATAAGAATCAAAGGTTTCATCAGGAATACAGAGACAAATATATCTTTGAGGAATAAGGTAGCATCAGGCATACAAGTTAGCAGAGAGATGCTCATTTCCAACAGCATCATTCAGACATGTGAGTGCTGTGTTACTGAGGATTTGAATAGTGTCCACATTTCTGAGTATCTGCAATGTCTTTGATTTTAATCATCTAATCATTTGAGGTTCCACAAGTAAACCTCAAAGAAACCATTCAACTTACATGAGAGGTATTTAGTCAAGTAGAAATTAATTTGCTACATAGTCAGAACAATAGTTACCCAGCCATGCTGCTGTAGAATATATTGGAGTAACAGAAATATTGAGATCAAACAGTTGGAAGTAGTGTTTGAACTTAACAACTAATCTTTATAGTGATATTTGCCATTTCTGTTGCTTTCCTAAGACCAGAGCCAACATAAACAGTGAAAATTCACTATCACTTAAGTCAAAGTCTCACACAACGTTTAGGAAGTTTTCAACTAGTAAGTTTCCAAATCCAGTCAAAAAAACACAGGCATTACCATCTTCAGACTTGCAGTTTTGTCTCACTGGGGAACGGTGGTTTCAAGTTCAAACTTTTATAAGATATCTTATTCAGAAACTTTATTAACCTTATTTCAAAGTTTATCAGTAAGGCAACTCATTACTTCACCTGTGCTGTATAACAAATATAACTCAGTACTCCTTATTTTTCTGAACATCACCACAAGTTTGAATCTGGCAGGTGTCATTCATTTGTCTTATACTTACAGTAAGAAGGATAATCAGTAAGAAGCAACTGTGGGTAGTTTTTTTCATTGTGAAATCTTCCTGCAGAAACACGTTGTAGCTGATCCTTCTGGGAATTAAACAGCAAAAACAAAACCAGGATTAGATTTTGTTACAATAAATTCCTATCTTTGTGTATGGGCATCTTTTTAGACTTCAAGTGCATTCTGCACGTGTGTGTGCCTCCAATCTTATGTGTGCTGATGTTTGAATTCACTGGAGACAGGTATGCTTTTATTTCAGCCTCTCCTACAGATGCTAAGGTCAGCGGGCATGAATTACTGCTCCATGTTACTACATGACCAGCTGTGTATCTACATCAAACTGCCTCTCTGCCTGCAGAGCTGACTTTGGTTGTGTAACCACTAGGTAGGTTACCACAGAACTCAGTGTGGCAGGAAAAGAGACAAATTGGAAACACTTTAAGTTAGACTTCCTGGCAAAGAAGCAAGACTGTGGGATTTCACAATCCAAAATTCAGCTAGTTTGCCCGGTCTGTGCAACTGCAGGCAGACACGTGGCAGTGACCCTCCACCATTGAGAATGACCACTGCAGCTGCACAAAGTGATAGAGAAGCACAGCATGGCCATGACTCCACAGGCTTGAAGGGAACTGGACCAGAAGCTTTCTGCTTTTCTTTGACTCTTTTAAGTCATCACCCATCCAGCCTTTGACCACACCTTCATTTCTGAGGCATCTAAAAAATGGAGTGAGCACACTACCTGAGCAGCAGACATGCCCAAACCCCAAGAATTTAATGGGAGAAGGGCACACAGACTTTGAGGCTTAGTTTACAGTATGTGTAGTGAGCAAAACAATCCTTTGTGCAACTTGTTTCTGCCTCAGCACTGTAGCAGCTCTTCTCAACTTGAAGTGGCGTGGAATGCCACCCATTACAGAGAGGAAAAAAATCAGTTGTAATTGTCCTCATCTAAAGAAGAAATAATCTCAAAATGTAAGAAAGGTGTGGCCTTCTACTGCAATCTAATGCACCTGCATGTAATATCCCATAAATCGGAGTGTTTCATGTGCCACTGAGGTTACATAAAACATGGAATGATGAAGAAGAGGACTCAGAAAATCTGCCTCTGTTAAGAAGTAGCCTTATTACCGTCAGAGCCTTTCCAGAAGCATTCTGGCATGCCAGAAGTAATGGGACAGGCAAATGACACAGAAATAATACATAATTATGCTGTCAGCCACATATTTGTATTTGATCAGCAATGACAGATAACTCAATTGAAGCAAAAATTGGTCAGCTAGATCTGAGGAAAATGTCTGGAATTGTTTCCATCTTCTGTATACTATTCCCCGCAGTGTATATTGGTTCAAAACTGCCAAAAAATATATGAGCAAATAAATAATGGGTCTTGATCAGCTGCCCAATGAGCAGATATATATATACATAAATGTGTCTGTACAATTATGCACAGTACTGTGAAGTGTTCCGTAGTGTGATGTAAAGCCAGTTGTCTTCTGCATTCCCTCTGCTAGCCTCTTCTGCTGCATCTACAGGGATGTGCTAAAAAATAGGCAAAATAACTTTGCCCTACAAGCTGTTGACAGTCTTGCAACACACTACTTGCCACAAATGGCAGAGCAATGAATGCAATATTGTGATCTAGAAAGAGCAGGCAAAATCAATAGCAAACCCGCAATGCAGCTAATTTCCTGCACTTAGTGCTAAAAGTGTTTACAGCATTATGTTGGATTAAAGCTGCAACTGCAGGTAAATTTTAGTCAAGTGAGATTTTGTGAATGTTTGTTAGTATGTACTGAGGAAGCTATTTAAAATACTTCTTGCTCCCATATCTCCCAGTTAAAAAAATCATCTGTAAAGTACTGAAGACATTATTTTTTTCCCTCTGTTAACTGTGATGTCTGTGCTGTATGATAGTACATACGAGTAAATGAATAAGAATTACTCTGCATACTAAATCTTGCATAATTTCGATATTTCTAGTGTTTCTTCTTCTAGCCAGCTCTAACCACAGGAATGGCTGACATGCTACTTGAAGTCCAGTACCTGTTTTTTTCTACCTCTTTCACCAGAGTCTTTTCCAGAGCCAACAATTTTAACAGGCTTTAACAATGCTACTATAAAGTCCCTGACTGAGAAGTAGCTTTTCTCTAACCTCAAGAATGACCTACAGCACTACGTACATGGGTTACTGGATCAAGGACAACGAGCATCTTGAAGTGAAAAGACACGTGCAGGTAAAAAGCGTTCATCAAGGGACAGATCAGGAGTAATGTGGAGGGAGAAAGATTCTCAGGAAGGGGAGCCCCAAAGGATGGATCGTCAGCCTCTGGACAGAGGTTTGGACCTACATCACCACAGCTCTGTCCCATTGCCAGCAATCTTGGTTTAGGGGTGATACAACAGGTAAACTGGGATGTGCAAAGTGGCACGTTCAAGTTTGGGACTGTTGTGCTAAAAACACTACTTGCACTTCTGCCATGGACAGCTTCACTGAAAAGGAGGCTAGAAAGCCCCAAGCAGCCAGAAATAGGGCATAGCTGGATCTGGAGCTGTGCTATCATTAGCACAGAAAGGAGCTTGGTCCATAGCATATATTAATGTCAAGACTCAATCACACACAGGCTTTGGTGACAATACCTGCAGAAGGAATCCTTCCTTTGCCTTATTCTGGCTCCTTATTGCCACCTGACTTGTGCTACTGTCATAGCCACTTTAATCTTTCAAAATGATTGGGGCATAGGCACTTCAGATGGTTCTTCAATACAGATATTTCAAGGTATATGAGGTTTTCCTCAGATCATGCATATTGCAGTGAACACAAGCAATTATAGACAATGTACTGATAACTATTTGGATCACTGGAGCTAATATAAGAATGATTATTATGGAGATTTAATACTGCAGATTTTGTTTCATTTGCTGAAGTTCTCAAGCAGATTTTAGGTTCTATCTTGATTCATGTTCTTCTACAGTTTATCATTTTTTTTTTGTAAAGTTCAGCAATGTCCTTGCTTGATGTTAAGATAACATAATGTGCTTCATACATTTAAGTTTTAAAACATTCATATTTAGTCATATTTAATCATATGCACATGGTTAGAGCCCAGTATTTTTCCACAATTGTTCTAATTCTCCATCATCTGTTGCTTATAATAGTTCTGTACGAAATCCCAGTCTGGTTTTTAAACTAGCATATTGTTCTTTATTTCTCTGTTAATGTAGCATAGCTTATTATGTACTAAGATATTCCTCTTGCTTCAGCTATTACGTAATACCATGGGTACCTTGGGATTAGTCCTAAAGCTCATCTGAGGAACAGTACAACATTCTATTGGTACTGTCATCTCTTTTGGTTCTGACTATTACAGTTCTAATACTAAACCGAACAGGTCTATAATTACAATTACCATTGGGTTATCCAAAGGTGGGACAACCTTATCCACTCAGTCATTTGCACAAGTGGCCTAACATTGACAACAAGGAGGGCCAGAAAAAGGTGTAAGAGTGAAGATTTAAGAGAGGGCAGTAGATCAGCATTGACTTGCTGCAGTTCAAAGAAACAATAAGAAAGAAAGGCTTTTAGGAGGAATAATGAGATAAACTTCTCATTTAATTATTCTGCTCTGATTACTCCACAATGTCATATTTCACAATAGTGCTCACATATCTTTGGAGGAAGACTTTAACAACACAGTATGAGACTAGTAGGATTTGTGACCAAATATAAGAGAGTGATGCAATAATATATCTTTCTTTGTGCTTGTCTTACCCTTTCAAACTTTGAAAATTCACTCTCCACCTCTTCATTTATCCAGCACATTCTTTAGATAGATCTGTTACCCCCTTTGTGCATTTTTCTCAGGGTGTACACTCGCCTTCAACCCCAATGTCTCCAGGGTTTCTTAACATGACTTGTAGGTCCTCTCAGGGATGCCAAGGATGGAGCAGGAAACACAGGGAGAGGCACGTGGGTAAGAAACATGCAAACTGGAACAGGCTGCCCAGAGAGGTTGTGGATGCCCCATCCCTGGAGGTGTTCAAGGCCAGATTGGATGGGGCCCTGGGCAGCCTGGTCTTGTATTAAATGGGGAGGTTGGTGGTCCTGCAAGTGGCAGGGGGGTTGGAGATTCATGATCCTTGAGGTCCCTTCCAACCCTGTCCATTCTGTGATTCTGTGAAACACAGCCCCTGTTGCTGAGTGCTTAGGGAATTTGGATCCAAGGAGGACGTTGCAGAAAATCGTAGAAAGATTTGGTTTGAAAGGAATGTTTAAAGATCACTCAGTTCCAACTCTTTTCTAAGGCCAAGGACTTCTTTCCCTAGATCAGGTTGCTCAAAGCCCTATCCAGCCTTGCCTTGAACACCTCTAGATATGAGGCATACACATCACCTCTGAGCTACCTGCTTCAGTGCCTTAACACCTCATCACGAAGAACTTAATTCTTACATCTCATCTAAATCTACTCTCTTTTAGTTTAAAACCATAAACCCTTGTCCTATCACTATGGGCCTTTGTAAAAAGTCCCTTTCCAGCTTTCTTGTAGGACCCCTTTAAGTACTGAAAGGCTCATAAGGTCTCATAAGGTCTCCCCAGAACCTTCTTTCTCCAGGATGAATAAGATCAGTTCCCTCAGCTTGTCTTTATAGGAGAAATGCTCCAGCCTTCTCATCATCCTCATGGCCAACTATGTACCTGCTCCAAAAGGTCTGTCTGCTGTGGGACTCAGAGCTGAATGCAGTACTGCAGGGGAGGTCTCACAAGAGTGGAAAGCAGAAAGGGACACCCACCTCTCTAGACCTACCAGTCATACTCCTTTCGATGCTACCCAGGATACAGTTGCCTTTCTGGGTTGTAAGAGCACATTGTTGGTTCATACTCAATTTTTCATCCACTAGAACTCCCATGTTGTCCTTAGGGTTACTCTCAATCTACTCGTAACCTAGCCTGTACTCAAGTTTGGGATTGACACAACCCAGGTGTGGGTTACTACATTTGGCTTTACTGAACTTCATGAAGTTCACATGAGCCCACCCCTCAAGCTTATCCAGGTGCCTCTGGATGGCATCCCTTCCCTCCAGAGTGTTGAATGCACCACACAGCTTGGTATCATCTGCAAACTTGCTGATCCACTGACCTTGTTACTGACAAAAGATGTTAAATAATACTGACTCCTAGAGGATATCACTCATCACCGGTCTCCACATGGACACTGATCAGTTGACTGTAACTCTTTGAATGCAACCGATCAGCTAATTCTTTACCTATCAAGTGGTCCATCTACCTGATCTATGTCTCTCCAATCTAGAAAAAAGGATGCTGTGTGCGACAGTATCAAATGCTTTGCACAAGTCCAAGTAGATGTCAGCAGTTGCTCTTCTCTTATCCACCAGTGATGTACTCCATCATAGAAGACTGCCAAATTTGTCAGTCATGATTTGCCCTCAGTGAAGCAATGCTGGCTATCACCAGTCACCTCTTTGTTTTCCATGTGCCTTCACATAGTTTCCAGCTTGCATTTGTTTTGCCAAATGTGTCTGGGGGAAAATATTAAAATTATTTTCTCATTCCCATCTGGACATTTTACCTCTGCTTTCATAATTTAGGATACTGCTTTGGGCCAGGAGTCAGCTTTTCAGTCACATTACTATAATCTCAGGTCCTGTGCAGACCAGCACTGCAGCACAGCAATAACAGCCCCTTTAGACAAAAGAAATGCCATGGTTGTGATCTCGGCTGCAAGAAGGAAACCGAGCCAGTCCCTCTTATTTCCCGTACACATACTCTAACTAGTAGCCAACACTGGTCTGCCAGTAGATTAACTGGAACCATCATCTTCTCACAGAGATATTTCTGAGGGAAATGGTGAGCTCTATTCAGTGTTTACTATGCCAGAAAGCTGGTGATCATCAGTGCCGGATGGGGAAATGTGCCTCCTTACAGTCTCTAGTCAAACATCTAGGATGATAAAGCAAGGCTGAAGATGTGATGGTTACCTTTACGCAGCTCCCTGAGCCGCGTCTGAGCTTTTGTGTAATCATCCTGAAGTTTTCATATGAAAACCTTCTGAAAAATACAGGTTCCAAATTCTCAATTTTACGTGTCGGGCAGCAAAAGGCATTGCAACATGGTAACTGCAGGCATCTATGTAATTTATTGGATCTTCTCTCATTCCTTTTAGTAGTCTTGGAGATAATTTCACTATCAGGGAACCAAATGCCCATCTGCTAGATGATTACCCAACTGCTACTCAAGAAGATCACTATTAATTTCTATTATCCTTCCTGGCAGAGTGAGCGAACTGCATCTGTAGAGCTGAGTAGGTACTATGTAAACAAACAGAAACTATTAGCTATGGCAAATAGGCAATTTCAGATCTATACAGATCAAGTGATCAAATATATCTACTTTATTGGTTCACTTGAATTACATGGGACCTGCAATACTTGAAGCTTCATTTTCCTACTGAAACTTAGTCAACAAGAATGGGCTATTTAACTCTAGGCTTGCCTTTAACCAAATCCTTGCTAAGAAACTGAACAAAAACAGAATAAAAAGAGAAAATAGCTGCTGCCTTGGCTGAATTTTTTTTTTGGATAATCACAAGTTTTGAAAAGCCAACACAATATACATGTTGATGATCAAGGTGATTGTATACGCTAAAGAGAAAGTAGAAGATAGCTATTCTTTGACAATAAGTATATTTTGAAAGAAATGTAGCACAGTTTGAATATTAATCATATGCAATGCTTCTGCATCCTCCAATTGCTAATGCAAAAGGAGGTGATTCCCATCACAAAGCAGTAGCCAAGAAACTATGTTTTTAGTACTTAGGAAGCCATGCCTCATCTCTCTCTACTTGTTGGCCAAGAGGTTTTAGGAGACTTAAAATAAAGTGGAAACAAATAAAATTTCAGGAAGGGACTAGTAAAATACTTAAATGGAGTTGGTACCCAAGGTCTGCATTACTCACAAAGACTGGATGGTGTCATTTTAAATGTACTCTGGGAAGCAGTAAAACATAACATATTCCAGCTCAAAAGTATTAACGGGAGTATCTAAAGCACTTCTGGAAGTTCAGTGAAATAAGAACATAATGACAAGGCAGTCCTAGATGCACTTGGGATGCACATATAAGGAGTTAAACAGAAGCAAGAAAATCCAGATGCTAAGTGTTGAACTTATGGGTATTTCTTTTTCCATTTCCCAATTTCTTTCTGCACGACACTGGCAGAATCTTTATTTATTTAGATGAATGCAACCACATTTGTGACATTCTTCCCTCTAGGATCAATACTTTTTTGATTCCATATATTGAAAACTTTGTTAAAAGTTTTCCTTCAGCTGGAGCATAAATTGGAAAGAAAAACCGTTATTTGATATTTCCTTATGGCCAACTCCTTCTCAGTTTTCCATTCAGTCCTTCCCCAGGCAAACTCCCACTGGTCCTTTTTTGTAACTATGCATTGCTATAGATTATTCGAGGTAAGTGAATATTTTATGGGATGGGCAAAGTAACAAGAAAAAATATTATACTTTTTTATTATGTCACTGTTTTTATATAAATCACATAAAGTGTGAAAAATCATGCAAGTGGATTGCTATAAATCAAATGCACATGACACACATTTACAGCATTTTGTTCTCACTTGGCAGCAGAATAGCCTATGTTAGAGCTGGATGTAGGATGTAGGTTTCACTTCTACTCTGACAAAAATGAGCCTTTTTTTTTTTCCCCTGAGGTCTGGCTCTCATTTTATAGCAGCTCTGCTAATAATGAATAGAAATCCTGATTAAGATTTGAAGTCAGAAGATGTTACATTGATCTCACAGGGCTGTACCTAACAGGGCTCCTAAATGAGCTAGTAGAGACAAAGAAGCTTTAGAGCATGCAAGCCATCCTGTGACAGTCTCTAAAGAAAGCTGTGTGTGTCTGAGCTCTCAGCCAGCTTTCACAGATACAACAGCTGGTTGTATCACCAGAGTGATTACCTCTGGTGGTAAATCTTGCCTTAGCTATGCTCTTAAAATATTACACCTAATGGAGCACTGATTTTTTTTGTTACAAATCTAAACTACAATAAATGGAAGTGAACTGAAGCTGTTATTACCTTTTACACTGTTTTTACAACTGATGTGACAGCCAAAGATACAAAGCTGTAATGAATGCTGCAGATATAAAGAAACGTGTAAATCAGCTAAAAAAAAATATAATCTCACTTAGTTACTACAGAATAATCAAATATCACTGCTGTAGTGCTTGCTGTGTTGCTCCTGTCAGGAATTACAGCAAAGGATTAGATTGAATATTAGCACTCATTTCAATTAGGGCAAAATTCGCACATTGTTCACTATGGCATTATGCACGCGTTACAAAAGTCTAACAATGAAATTTACATATGATAAATTACTGTCAACTGCTACTTTGCCAAGAGGCAGCTATTAGCCACTGAAATTAAAATTTTGAGGACTACAGAGTAACATACATGAAGAGTCTTATTTTCAGTGATAATCATGGTAACAATGCAGGCAAGGTTCATAGTGGACACGTATGTGTGGATGAGAATAAAGGACTGAAGGGGTTTTTTCAGGGACTTGCAGAGAGATTAATGTTTTCCTTATTTCCTCCTCTTTTCTTTTGTCAATTAGCAAGGAAAAGAAATGAGGAAACATGTACACTGTGCTCTTGCTGCCCACTGTGCTGAGGCAATCTCAGCACTGGCTCCAACAAAGTGCAAATGTTCTCATTCTTCAACAGAAGCTGCAGGGCAGACACTTTTCTGCCAGCCCAGGATTTTCCTTCTTCCACAGTATTGTTAAGTGGAGCTGTGGGACAGCCTTGGGAAGCTAACCTACACACTTTTAAAAGGAAAATGGCAGAGCTTGGAACTAATTCTCCAATATTGGCAGAAATGGCTCCTCAGACCTTGCTACATGTAATGCAGATTTTCATTTTCATTGGCCTCTTGGCATTGTCACCATGTCTCTGGCTATTACTCTGATTACTTCACATTCATTCTCTGGCTTTACTCTCCTTTCATGCATCAGTTCTGTATGTGAGATTCTAGTCACAAAGATAACGCACAGTTTTCTTTTGTCTTAGGGCTTTGGTGGGTTGTGGAGGAGGCTCTGAACCAGCTCGTTAGCCACAACTATTACACAGTGGGTAAAGCAACATCTGGCGTGTACCTGCTCTACTGGTAAGGCTGAAAGCCTGCGGGGCCATTGCAATTCTCAAGCAAATCAGTCAAGTCCAATTTATGATCACTTCCAACACAAGTGTGTTTTTTAAGGCTGCCAAAACCAACTCTGAACGCTTCTTTATGCCAACGTTTCCTTTTGGTAAAATCTTGATACACTTTAGCTAAAGCCTGTGTTGGGCAGGGATTTGTTCTGCTGGAGCTATTAAGCTGAATTTCTGGCTCCACTAGGCAAGAAATTCAGAAGCAAATCCAAAATGTCAGCTGAAGTCACTAATGAGGATTAGCCTACAAATTTTGAGTCAGCTGAAAACAGGGAGTCAGTTTTGCATTTCTCAGCATAGCCAGGACCCATGCCCCAGGTGCCAAGGGGCTATTCTTCAGTTTAGCCTATAGACTTGGATAATTCTGAACAGCAAGGCTTAGGGTTTTCCCTGATCTTCCTGTCAAATTCAGCTGCAGAGACAATCTTGACTACAAATGATACAATCAAATAGGAAAAGAAATGGCTCCAGTATAGCAGCATTTTTGTAAAGCTTTTCAAAATAAAAACCTGGAAATACTCAGCAAAATTCTCAGCAAGATTTTTCTTGTTAAACCATAGGTTGCCAATGCTAGCATTTATTTCACTGGCAGAGAGTGAAAAGACCTGAAACCTTAGCTTCTAAGTGCTGTTAATAACTTCAAATATCCAAATATCCATCCACGATCAAGAGCTTCATGTGGAAAAATAATAGATAGTCTCTTCCATAAATTACATTGACAGTACTTCATATAGCAGACAGGGGACCAAAAGGAAGCCTACTTGGATAAGCACTGAGATTCATAAAAGATTTCTAATAGCTTTGGAAATAAGTCAGCACAGCCTATTCAGCAGCACGAGAGCTGACCTTGCTTGACACTCTGACTGCCTCACTGAATCCACATTGTACGTGTGCTCTCACAGGGCTGACAAAATCTCAAGGTGCAGGAACTTAAGACAACCTAGCTTTTATGGGCTCAGCAAAATTTGTGTCCTGGGGACTTTTGCCCTCCTTCCAGTGTTGATTTTGCCTGCTGGTGGTGCACAGTTTGGGCTTTTATTTGTTGATCTGCAGCTTTTCTCTAAATGCCATGTATTCATCCAGATGAAGTACTTGATCTTCCTATGGAGCATATTTTCCAGACAGCAGTAGCTCAAAAAGCATGTAAAGGGTATTTTTTTCAAACAATATCAATATTTCTATCTAAAGCTCTATGACGAATCTTCTGCACCATACTGAGATAGTCACCAACACTAAGGTAGTGAAAGGCCCAACTCTCATTGGTGCTCTTCTTCCAGTTTGATTCTTTCCAAAAGATGCCATTCCCATCTTCTTTAAATATATTGATAGCTCAGGTGTATACTAACAGCACAGAGCATATACAAGGCTAGAAAGTCTTGTTCAATATTATATTGATTTAGCTTGTTATAAGCGAATATTGTGCTAGTTGCTTGCCATAGTGAGTTGGTAAAACACCAGTGTGAAATTTGTCTCAGTTTAACAGCAAATACAGCTGGTAGTACTACATGTCTACAAAATCCTTAGCACTTTTCTACAAAATTCATCTAGGCTCACTGAGCTCTTGCTATAGATTTCTACACTACTCTGTGCCTACAATGCATTTCAACAAAGCTCATAAGCATTTTTGTCTCTTTGACAGTGCACAACAGTCAATCCCTGTTTAGTGTAATAGCCATGTGGAAGCTTAGCTTTAAGTACCATTTAAAATGCTCTTTAACTAATGTGCTGACATGAGGCCCTGGTGTTCCATAGCTGAAGTCATCTAGGTGATGCAGTGGGCTTGCCTGCTGGATGCTGTGCTGCTGACCATGTAAGTAGCACGAGGGAGCGTCCGATGGACTCCATGTTTAAAAGGATCCACTGCAGAATGAGATTCTTTCCAGATAGGAATTTTGGTGATCTCCTTGGCAAATGCCCACAAGATTGCAGGCAGACAACAATGACTATACTGTAACATTTGATAAGGAACAGTGAGTCTTTTTGCAGAAGAAGAGATGATAGTTCAGTTTCCTCCAATTTTATCAAGTCCCAGGCAAACAGACCAGCCAATTTATACCTACAGGAAGTACAGTGAAATTTATATGCCGTAAGAATAATTTATTAAGAAATAAATTTTGCTGATTGAATGTGTAAATAGAATAAAATGTACTGCTTAACAAAAACTCAATTCACTGGTGATCTAGTAGAACCAGACTAGTATATGGTCTCCAGCCCAGAAGTATTGTGTCCTAGAGTTCTCAAAAACTACTTTTCCATGATACAGCTGAGAAAACCTTCAGTTGATTCCTCATTCAGAATGAAATTCCATCCTGCCAGGTACTGGAGAGCCAAACAAAGGGTCCAGTAGATGGGTAGTCAATCACAATCAAGATTTTAGGATATGTTTTGTTAATCAGTCTTTTGTCTCCCTGTTAAAGTGGCAGCTAGCTCATGGTCAGTAGCTGGAATAAGAGGAAAGGAATGAAAAGAGGTATAGGCAGGAAGCAAATGCTCAGTGTTTTTTATTAGTAAATATAGGTTTTTATTGGGATTTCTAATCAGTGGATATGTACAGAACATGCAACCATCAAAAAAATAAAATGATCACTTGAATATATAGTTGTACATATAAATATGATATAAATAACTACTGTAGTGGCTCAATCTTTTAACTGTCTTCTGGCAATGTTTCTGGAGAGGCCACTCAACCATGTCTGTTCCCTTTTTCTGATATAAATCTGGAAACTTATTTAAATGCAAGAAGCTCTATTAATTGAAACAAAACTCTTTCATGACAAATAAGAGGTGTAATTTGAGCTCTTTGGAAAGCGGGAGAATATGTTTTAATTGGAGTTTTAATTGAATGAGATAAATAGCATGTGTCACTTCATCATGAACAGGCTCTGTAAGCATCACAACAGATCAAAATACACATAAGTTGAAGCAAAGGGCTTCTTTCTTTCTTTCCATCTTTCTTCCTTTCCTCCTTTCTCTGTCTCTCTTTTCTCTCTTTTTGTCTCTTCTTCTCTTTCATCAATCATTCACCCAAACATTTGTCTCTAACAGCAACTGTTACGATACTTCATAGGTCTACACCACTGATCCTGGCAACTGGTTACCTCCAGTCCTGAATAAGTTTCAGTGTGCAACCTACTCAGTGGATAGCAATTTCTAGCAGAGTAGACACACACCTCTAGCAGCCACACAGCACAGACAGACCATTACTTGTCTCATACCTGTTTCTTCTCTGTCCTCATCTTCAGATCATAAAGCCAGAAAGGAGAATCTGACTCTGAAGGCACTATCCTTTCTCCTGGCTACCTTGACAGTTATTCCTACCTGCCATTCTATCCAGAAATCTCTAAATGAGGCAGCACAAGGATCTAGATGCAAAATTCTGAACTATGGCCTTGAGATACAGATCCACCATTAAGTTAAGTGTGTGATAGTTCACAGCAATGTGCACCTGAAACACTAGTCAACAGAGGTTGGCTTTTTTCCCCTTTACAAACATCTGATAGGGAAACACCGAGTTACACCTCTGTGAAGATGCCTCTCCCACATTTGTATTCTACACTGATTCTGGCTGACAAACTGAGAAAGAAAGAAGAGGATTTTCAGACATAAATGAAAATCCTTAGAAAGAGCTATTTTCACATAATCAGAATGATTGGGTTGAAACCAAGTAACAATACACCAAACTCCCATTGGATAATCCAGGTGCATAAATCATGGAAACTGATGAAAGAAAGACAGATGCTTGGAGCACTCACATGAGGCCCTAGACACTGCCAGGGCTTCTGGTAACATGTACAGAATCAGCTCCTCAGGCTGATGGCCAAAAGAATGCAGTACAGGTTGGCTTCCTGCACTGCCAGGGTCCCTGTCTTTGAGAGGAATGTATAGCACTAATTCAGTTTGCAATGGTCACATCATTCTGAAGTAGATTTGTTTCTGAGTGCTGTTTCAGGACTTAATTCCAGATCTCAGTCATTAATTATATACTGCTGATTAAGTAGCAATAAGCACCTGGTCCATAAAATGTAAATGAAATGAAATGCCTTTTAAATTGCTATCAATTTTGAAGTTGTAAGAAATAGTTTTTTTTATTTAATTTTTGCATTACTTTAGAAGCAGTGATGCCATTCAAACAAAGTGAACATTTGAGATTGATTTCAATAAAAAGCAGTTTAGAGCAGACAGAGAAAAGGAACACCACAAAAAAAAGGCCAGTCTCCCACAGTGAGAAAAGCAAACAAAAGGCAAACACTTCTACTCATGATGGATTTCTTACCAAAACATTCTCCCTGATAATAAGTATTTCCAAGCTGGGGTACACAACACTGTTCACACAACCAGCCATGCCTTGCTTAAACCACAGCTGATAATGAGGACTTGGGAGAAAGAGAAATAGTCAGTTCTATTGACTTACAAAATTTAACAAAGTGTATGTACAGACTTTCTACCAGGAAATTGGTCTGCAAGAAGTTTGTTTTCCCCCTCCAAACTCAATCTGTACACTGCACAAGCTGAAGTTCCATTAAAGACCAAGAGAGGTTCCAGTGCCAAAACAGTGCTTAGTTCCCCCAGATTGCTAAAATCACAGCACAAGCTATTTCTGGGGATACAATTTTCTTATACAAACAGATCAGTCTATGTGAATCCATATTTTAGTTTTTTTTCTTGAAATTTGTTTTCAGAAGCCAAATTCATACACTGGCAGCTTGTCAAAACTTGACGTCAGACACAGAAATAACCTTTTACATTCAGAAGAGCCAGAAAAGCCTGTGGTTTGTGACAGTGTTGTATCAAGAACAGTTATGATTTCTAATCCTCCCTGAGAAGGTAAGCTGTTTCTTTTTATCTTCCAAGGTCAAAATTAAGAACTCAGTTGAGTTTATGACTTAAGCCTGACTTAATGATAAATCAGTAAAAAACAATGGAAAAAAAATCCTCAAAGAGCTTTGAGATTGAAAAGAAAATCTACAATGGTGATGAGGTACTACTGTGAAAATTAATGTGATTCTCCATTGATACTATAAAGATAAGACTAATTTCTCTTTCAATGCACAGAGAACTGAAGCAAGATAAAATTTTGAAAGCCTTCCTTCTCCCAACACACACCAATATACTGCAAAAACCTGAACTGCAGCTTTTTGTGCTACATAGAGAGGTGTTAATTCATTTTTCATACAAAAACAAGACCAGTATCTCCTTCATTACTTACAGCCACACAGAAAGAAGAGAGCAATTTGCAGGATTGGAACTGAGAATGCAAATCATGTGTCACCTTCATATTCCAACAGCCTTAACGTTTCCACAATTCCCCCTGCCCAAGGAAAGCAAAAAGCTGCTTCAGGACAGGGGTGACAGTGGGGCATGGTGCTAGCTACAGTTTTTGACTGAGGAGGGAAAGATGATGGGAAAGGTGGTACTTCTCTGGTCCAATTTTTGTACATTTACAAAGAAATCTGTTAAGAAAGAAAGGGGAAAATAGAGGACATGATGCAGAGTTATGAGTTTTAACGAGAAATCTAAAACGAAAATCAAATTATATTGAAATTATCATTAAAAATTCTGCTTTTCCTCAATTAAATTAATAAGTTTCCCATAGCATTGCTATGTTTTAGGTAATATAATAAATTCTTTTAAAATCTGATTTTAATCCATCCTTGGAGAAAACATTTCAGCATATTCTTTAGAGAACGCACTTGGCAGTTTTCTTTGCAGTCAAGACACATACAAAACATCCATACTGAGTTTGTGTCATCCATCCACCCATGTATCTTCATAAAACTTGTAAGAAAATCTTTTGAACCTTGAGAAATGACCTGTTTGGAAAAATGGACAAATGGATACAAAAGTTATCAGCAGATGACAGGCTGATCCATACGCGTACAGCCAGGCAATGCCACCAGGGAGCCTTGATTCCCAAAAAAGAAATAAAATTGTTTTCTCTATTTATTGTTGTAGCTTTCTTTTGTACATATTACTTTTCACTTTTGGGGGTCAGTTTTTCAATGGCTTGAAAAAAATACACACTGCATGCAGAAGTTGAGGTACAAAGCACAGATGTCAGCAAGACTCCTGTCTTTTGAATACAAGATGAACAAAACCAGTACAAGTACTTCCTAAATATCTCTCATCTACATTTAACTGTTTTCCTGCTGAACAGCAACCACTGCTTGCACTGAAATGTCTACTGCTCAGAAAAGCTGCAGACAAGCCACCAAATGAGAGGCAATATGAAACTAGTGCAGCAGATTCTAAATTGTGAATCTTGACTAAAAATTGCTTTGCTTCCTATGGGTGGAGTATATGAAAATGACTTAGTTTCTAATGTGCAGTTATTTCTGCTGCACATAGAAAATAACAGTCCAGATCAACAATTTTGCTCTATAGACAGATAAGAAAGAGATGTGTATCATGAAGGGCCTCACAGACAAAATGATAATCCAGCTCTTTCATCATCTAGAAAATTTGCCTCCTGCTCTGTTTCCTTTCTGCACCATGCAGTGGAGAAGACCAGGACTCATATGTGGAGACTGCACATCTCTATATGTATAGATAGCTTCATGCCTGTATGGAGGCAGCTGAGCAGTGCTTCAACACATATCATACAGTCCCAGGAGACTGCTGTGTAAAAGAAGCAAAGACACAACCCATGGCAGTAAGTGCAGGGAGACCACTGCCCACCCATAAGGTCCCAGAGCAAGGAAAGGATTTTCTTCCAGCAGAAAATCAAAGAACTGAAAAAAGACCCACAACACTTTCATTTCTTACCATTAAACAAATTTATTCTCTTTCTCACTAATATTTCTTTCTAATTCATCTGTTTGAGCTCTCAAGATCAATTTGTCTATAAATGTAGTTACGCTGTTATAAATCAGATAAATATTTTTTTGTACATCCAGGCCAACATAAACCACAATAACAGAAAGCTTGCTTCAGTGGTTTATGTAATACATAGTTATGCTTTATTCAATTTTCTGTCAGTGTATCTGTCCACCCAAATTGCACTGTTTGGAAGCTCTCACAGTTCAATGTCAAAGCCTTTTAAAAAAACCCTCAATGTTACAAGTTTTAAAGCAGCAGCAGTCTTGCAGTCCCACACAGAACCTTTGTCTTGGAGACACAGGAGACGAGCAGACTGAAATACAACAGGACAGGTGCTCATCCTTTATCTTAGGCACCTGAGAGTGAGAGTTAAGCACCTGCATGGCAGTACTAGTACTGCATGGAGGGATACACGTTTTAATCTGAAGAGAAAAACAGCAACGCTAAGGCACACAATCTAGAATGCTTGATCCCTTAATTAAACCCTAGCTATATCTAAGAAGATCACGTCCATATTAGTGAAAACATGATGAGTAGTTCTCAAAAATCTTCCTTGGGGTTTAATTACAAGCCTGAAATGGACCTCTACATGGGGACTGTTGTTTCATAGCCTAATTTCTTCATTCTCCCTGAAATGTTAAGCATGTTATAATCCATCCTTTATACATTGGAGGATTTTCCCAGCCAAGAGAATAAAATAGCTTAAATATTTAATTTTTTTCCAGAATAAAATAACATCTTGGTTACTCTACCATAGCCACAGTATGTACTCATCCTAAATTCTTTTCATGCCAAATCCCTTGGAAATAACCTGATTGTAAAATAATGCTGACTTCACATTATCCATCCCTTATTATTGTGTTGCATGGGAGACAGATAAATTGACACAGGAGGTCAGTGCACTGGTTTCATAGCAAGCAAAATCTTGGCAAATAGAATAGCCTATGAATGTATGATAGCAATTAATGCTATCGCAGTGGGCACCATTATCTGAGTGGAAGGAAAACCTCTGGGACAGAAATTAATTGTAGCAGAAACATGAGATTCTATCCCTCCCTTTAATTTTTTTGTTTGTTTGTTTGTTTGTTTTGCTTACATTTTTAATGCTATCTCTGAATAACAACACCTCTGTCTTCAGCACTGCTCCTACTGCTGGTACAGACGTAAGCAAAACTCTTCCTTCTGTAAGGTGCTGAATGTGGAAGATGATTAATAGATAATAGAACGGATCCACACTTTGAATTGTGACACAGTGACTCAAGCTGAAGAGCCTTTTACTTCCCAAGCAGACACATTGATTTCTGCATCACCATTAAAGACATGAAGATCATCTCAGCACGAGCAAAGGCAGTGGGATCTGGCCCATGTTTCTCTTGCTGTGGTACTTCAGATCTACCCACAGCCATCAGATATTAGAAGAAGCACAATCTTATTCAACAAAACAACTGCCCAGAACTGACCTGACATCACTACTGATACAAATTACCGCAGTAACTAAATAAGCAAAGCTGAACTGTGTTGCTTTATATTTAACCAAAAAGTGCAATTGGGAAAATATCCATTTCTCTCTGAGGAAAAGTAGAATACTGTACAAAAAAGAATTGATACTTCTCTTCTTGTAGCTCTTATTTTCTGGAAAGTAACATTACTGAGCAATTTGAAACTGAAGAGAGTAAAGTGATTGTGTTTTCATGATAATGCTAGTAAGTTTGGGCAGATCTTGTAGGAATATTGTAAGAGCACGTTCTGTTCCCTTCCCTTCTCTCTGCAGACACACCCAAAGAATATCTGAAGATAAGGGATGGAGCCAGGAATAGTAAATGCACTTCTCTAAATGATGCTTGTAAAATCAAGTCCTTTGGGATGTATTTTTCTTTCTTTTTCAAAGGGGAATATTAGAAACACTAACTTCTCACAGAGATGGCTGCATCTAAACTATGCATCCATCTTTCCATTCACACTCAGTTGAGACAAACAGGCACTTGCAGGGCATCATTCACTCACATCCTATTTTAAATGGTTATTTTACATTATATAAATTAGTACCTTTACAAGCCTATTTCTACATCATCTTGGAACTTCTACATTGGTCACATGAACAAGATCTTGTATCTGTGCTAAAGCTGCAAGAGAACATCTACTCAGAGATGCTGGGAACATGTGTGCAAGCACTGCCCTTGTTTGATACTTCAGGGTGCTTTAATACATGCCAAATTAGTACATGTAATCAAATTAACCTGAAGACATTGAACTCGAGTTTACACAAGTCAAAGACACTGTCCAAGAGATTAGTCCGAACAACAGTGTCAGCTCTATGGTTAGAAATGCAGTCATGTGAGGTTGTACGCAATTCCCCTATTAAGGCAACGGTTACCACAATGCTTCAATGCTATTTAACTCCTCCTACGGAGGTCTCCCATTGAGCTTTGCTACAACATTACATCCTACAATCATGAGAATCAATCTCTCTCAATTGGCTCAGTGAAAGTTTCAGCAAAAACTACTAGCTAAGATCTACATGTTTAGTATATGCAAGTAAGACATAGATTATATATTTCTACATCCTGTCCTGTCTGAGTATATCCTTACAATGTCACGAATCCTAGTCTCAGCAAAGACTTTTCTGTTTGTTTGTAAATGATCCATCCTGAACCCGATAAACTTTTCTGTATAAAAAAACTATTGGAACATTTATGCTCTAAAGGGTTTTTATTTCAACAAATTGGCATTACCCACCAAAATAATGAGGCAGAAAATATGTTTTGTTAAAAATCCCCAAGCAACTTTAGAAATAACAGAATGGCCCATTATGTGTTAAGTCTGACTCAGATTAGAAACATGTTTACATTCTCATAGTTATTCAGAAGACCACAAATAAATAATAGCAATTTACTCTAATGCACTTTTATAAGATTAAATCCTTCAAATAAGCTTCCTGTAGATCACACATGAAAGAAATGATTGCATTGCATCATCAAACTCTACTGCCAAAGGGTCCAGCAATAATTTGTTTGCTGGTTACAGTAAAAATGCCCATTTTCTCTAAAAAATGCTGCTGTATTGAAGCCAGATTTCCATCAAAGATTTCCAATACCTTTTTGAGCAGTTTTGAACAGAACTTTTAGTCATTCATTTCACCTGGCTTATTAGGCTCCTATTGGAAACAATTTTCATTATGATTACATTTTTGTGAGTGCTGCTGGAAAGAAACTCTAATAAGCAGCCCAGATTTCTCAGGGTATATTATTTTAAGATGCTACAAATAATTCAAATACATATGACGAAATGAATGACTTGCAACATTCTTATACTTTGCTATTTAACAGAGATATTCAAAGCACTGCAATTATTCATTACACACTGACACTGTTCACCCTCATGTTTCATCAATAAATCTAGTTTCAGCTACAGTGCATCAATGGTCACAATGCAACACTGAAAACCAGGGCATGATGGTAATGATAGCACTGTATTTTTCAGGGAGACCAAAATGTGCAAAAAGGTGAAAACGACAGGATCAAAGATAACTTCAAAGGCATATTTTCATTCCTCTGGGTAAGTGCAGCTGGATATTGCACTGGTATAGAAAACAGCTTGCAGATTTCCATTTACAAGGCTCTTCTGGGGCCATTTGGGGTATCTCTACTCTCTCCTGTGGTTGAAATGGTAGCTAAAGCTGCTCCATCATGGAGCACTAGCTTTTCCAGAACATGTAGAAGTTGTGACAGTAACGCGTGGCCAAAGCTTAGTCCTCCCTGTCTAGGTGTGGCTCACACTTCAGTTCATTATTCTCATTAAACATTTTAGAAGGTGCTGCAAAACTTACCAATTTTTTTCAGGTGTAGAATCTGAAGTCCAACAAAACAGCAGTATTATTTACTAAACTGGTTTCATATTCAAGACAGAGCTGGTGGAAGGACTTACTCCACCACTGATGTTTGGTTCTCATATACTCAAATCCTTCTCACAGGGCAGACAGAATTTGTAAAGGTTTGCTAGCAACTGCTAAAGGCACAATTAATTACAGAGAGGCCTACTTATAGAAGCGTGGGCTTAAGATGTGAGTGTGTTTGGAACACACCACTTGAATTTTAGAAATTTGCTGGTGAACAGATTTTCAAGGACTGAAAAGTAAAGTATGACAGTCATGCTCTCAAAAATCATAACCTCTTCTGTAACCTCTTCATTGTTGCTGTTCCCTACTTGAAGAAGTGGCCCCATCTCAGAACAGATCCAGTGAAAACGATAACAGTAGAAGTGAACTCAGACTGTTTGTAAACATGTGAATAAATAAATTGGTTTTGCCTCCAGTTGGTTTTCAACTGAGATTTCATTCGGTGAAACAAAAAATGAGCAAGATATTTCTCTCTGTTTATATTTCATGAAATATTTGGAAACCAAAACATCAAAGAAAAAAATTCTGAGTCATAAATCACCTCTAAATACTGCTATTTTTACTTGAGATTCATGTGGTCCCTCCCCATGCTCCACAAAAGCTGTGGACAAGAAATTCAGACTGCAGCCAACCTGCATGAGTAGGCAGCCCTTTCTGGATGCTCTGCTTTTAGGAAAATAATGTTTTCAAGGTCTATTTGTTGTAGATGAGGAAGATATAAGAAAGCAGAACAACACATCACAGGGAATAGGCAAATAGTTGTACATAAAAATATTGGCATCTTTCACGTTTGCTTTCATCTCCTGGCTGACAGGTGCAAGTGCATGGTGTTGAGTATAGCACATCCTTTCAAGTACACTTGTGAGGCATCTATGAATATCTGAATGGTCTGTGAACAGCTCTTTTCACTCTGTCAGATCAGATCAAGAACGGAAGACTGTGCTGCTAACTTGTGGTAAAAGAGCAGTGGAATAAAGCTGTCATATCTATGTACTGTTTCCCATGTATTTATATTACTTTGTGGAACACTGCTTACCTCTATAGTTTTGTACCTGTAAAATATGAGTCACAGGTAGAACTCTACAGATACCTAAGTGTATAGATAAACAGCATGCCACATACTAAAGAAAATGCGTGGGAAACCTCGCATTCTGGCTTTATATGTTTCTAACTGATGCTTGTCCAAATATGCCAAAAATGCCTGAAGAATGGCAGAAGTTTGGGTTTTGAGAATGCTGTCTATATTCAAATATTACTCGTAATCCCAAGAGGAGAGCTGCCTGTTTTCTGAAGGCATCTGTGTATGGACATGCTGCAGTCAGAGAAAGGCATTGAAGAGCAGGACACTGAGAGAGGTGCGCCTGTGCTAGCAGAGAAGTGTTCAGGACTGACTCCAGTTCAGCCAACAGTATTAGATCCTATTGTGCCACTGAGCTGGGTTTTTATACCTGGAACTCCCCTCAAGACACTTAACTCAGTATTCTTCATCAGAATCTGGTTCTGCGTTCCCAGTTCTTCCCACAGATGCCTGGGGGCCATGCATGAAAGTACATTAAGTCCCTTAGGAGATTCTGCTGTAATATCTCAAGAGACGCCTTGAGAGAATGTCCAAAGCCTTACGGTTAATGCCTTTCTTCTGCTACCTGTAATATTTGCTCTGTACAGGCTGCTGACTTAACTCAAAAGCATATCTAATTCCTTTACTCAGAACCTATGTTTGTCTTTCACTGAGACTGGCACCAGGGCTCACATGTGCTGGCTGTAAGTAGGATTGTGGTGGTATTTATGTCAAGAGAGATGAGACAATTATTTGACCACAAAGGAAAGGGTGCTTGAATATCCAGGTAGAAGTCAGCTTTATCAGAACTTCTACCTAGTTGCTTCAAGCTTTGTCTTGAAGTCAGTGGTGCATTGTATACATGAATATTTGAAACATGCACCCTCCTGTATCTCCAGGGAGCAGTGCTTTCCTTTTATCCTGCTAGAATTTAATTAGGTGAAACATTAGATTAGAATCCAATAGCATATAAACTCAGCAATACAGTTCATAATTAGCTCCATCTCAGGAGAATTACAGGAGCCAGATAAGACAAAGTAATTCTTTTTCTGCTTGCTAATAAGCATGTTAAGCTGAACCAACATACCAAGAATTAGCACGCCCTTCCTAATCTTCTTCCATCTTTCTTAGTCTTTATTTTTGTCTTGGAGGCCAACCTCTGTCTTTCAGAGAAAGAAGTTGCAAAGAATGAAAGGCAAACACGGCTAAGTGACAGCTCTTCTCCAGAGAAAAGTAACATTCATCTGGGAGCTAGCCATTGCATTTCAGGAAGCAGTCAAGTGTTCTAGGAGCCACCAGTTCAGTCAAGCTCTGGGTATATTTATTTGAAGTAAACAAGAGAACATATGTTGTGACATCTAATAGCAACGCTTGCTAGTTAAATAGACTGTAATAGAAAAGTGGTACTTTTCTTCAAGGGGACGAGCAGTGGTGCGAAGCCTGCAGTCTCTGCTAGGGGTCCTGCACAACCAGGCTGCATCAGCACACATCAGCAGAGACCAAGAGCAGCAGGCTTCAGGTTCTACCACCAGGAAAAATGGAAAATCAGACACAAGAGTCTGTTTTACTCATGTTTGATAAAACAATAAGAAGTCCCAAGAAGTATATTTACAGAAAGGCCTCAAATAGAAAAGCATTTAATGTTTATTGCTGTGCATACGAACATTTGTCAAGATTGCAAAAAGTAGGGTTTTGCGGTTTTTAAGATTGTGAGATTTTATTCTTTTTGCCTTGCCTCCTTAGCAGCCAGGAGTGTGGAGCTGCTAAGAGAGAAAAAGAGAAAGCTGCAGAGTGTGATTACATCAATTTAGAACAAGCCAGAAGCAGCAAAGAGGCGTTCTTTGATGACTTCGCTAACACAGTACACAGATTATGTTACCTTGTTACAGAACGTTTTCAGAACTTCCTCTTGGTTACAAAAGAATTGGAATGCTTTCAAAAGTCCAGTGTTCCACATAGTAAGAAAAATATTCTGCACACCTCCGTTCCTACATGTACTTTTAAAAGTTGATGTGAGTGGTTAAACCTCTATTCAGAAATTAATTTTCTTCTTGCTAACATTAAGGCACTTGAACCGTGTTTTCTGACTCATCTGAACAATTCTTCATGTAGTTCCCAGAGAAGAATCGATTTAGCAAAACTAATTCATGTTTCCCTGAAAGAAACAATGCAAATGACTGCACAAGAGAATTGGAATAGTCCTCCCACAGCAAGTGTTTATCACAAATCAGATTTTATAACTTTGAGAAATAACTGCTTAGCTTTAATTAAACCAAAAGATGCGACCAGTGGTCTTTGTTTTTAGTTTACTAAATATATGTATAATAAATGCAAATACTTTTAAGCACTGGTTAATAGCATTGTTAGTATGAATCTTTGCTACTGGTGAACTTAATTAAGAAGAAAGATGTTTTCATTTCTCTTTTCACCAGGTTTTCATCCTCTCTATATAATCAGCAACTTTTTCTGCTAGTGTAAATCCCTGTGCTTTCCCACTAATCTACGCTAGCTTGAACCACAAATCAATTCAAATTATTACTTACCAAATTATATCTCTGTAAGAACAGATACACAACAGAAATCGCAGTACTACTTGGATTTTTTATAACCATACGTAGGTTTATTATTAATGCTACTTTGCTATTTAAACATGGCTTTTTTAATACAGTACTCTGATTTAATCATCACTGATTTAATCAGTATTTAATTACTGACCCTTTCCAATTGACTAGAAGCACTCAAAAAATGAATTAAAAAATCAGTAAATTAATCTTCATTGTATGAAGCCAATCAAATACATAACTCAAAGCTAATGTGCTGCTAGCTTGTTGGTGTCAATTTTAATTGTCAAATTCAAAAGCAAAATATAAAAATGGAAAAATATGAGAAATAAGGGGTCCAAAAGAAGTACAAGCTCTTGCAAATTCATGTCTAAAATATCCTTATGAATATCAATGTAGTATTTTGGTCTTCTTTCAGTGCAGAATAATTAATCTTTTGTTGGACTGGTCATGTGAGGATGATAAGCACTAGCAATCCCATGGAAAGTGGAAAAGAAAGAAAAGGCCTAAGCATTTCCAGAAAACCTGATGTTATATTGTTGTGCACAATCACACTCATTTGCATGTTTCGTGCACTGTTGGCTATTAATCACAGATTTCTCTAATTTCTGGGCTTGTGCATAATGTCAAGGCTATGCCTACATCCATCTGCCCACCCCACTCAGCTCCAAATTCCCGGGGCTGCTGTGTAATTCCTCCCCAGGGAAGAGCTGGGCAGTGGATAAAGCAGATCAGAGAAGGAGGTTCAAATATTTGCCTGCTTCTAAGGCTTACTTTGCTTCCCTAATGCTCTTATTTTACAGTTGGACAAATACATAATATGAACCAATAATCCTTAGAAAACCTCTGAATATTTGAAAATAAAAGAAAATGAAACAAAGACTCTGTTTATCCCCAAAAACAGACTTCGCCATCCAGCTTCACTTTCTGATTTCACTAGCCCAGTGTGCTTGTAGACTAGAAAAATAATCACAGAGCATAAATTAAATGAATTGTTTTATTTCTGGAAATAGCTTCTCATTCTATTAATTTGCCAGTTTGCTATCTGTCCAAATGATAAAGACATTTAGCTCATGAGTGCTTCTGCTTCAGGGAGGGAAGTGATGTGAATACGACCAGGATATGAGTGCTACTGAGCTATTCATTTCCACTACTGCAATGATACAGGGCTTCAAAATTAGGACCACAGCCTTCCCATGATAATTGTGGTACAATCTGGTGCAGAACCCTGTTTCAGAGAGTGCCATATATAGGACAACCACAGCTCACATCCCACTAGATGCTTGTAACTACACAACTTCGTTAGCAGTAGCATACGGTTCTGTTTGTTCCCACTGTTTAGTATTATGCACAGTGGAATCATTTCATCACTGTTTGAAACACAGTGTTATCCACAATGCCTTTGTACTTACTATGCTGCCTCAGCGGGCCTGAAGAATGCAGAAGATCCACTGAGTTAAATGCATAGTTATTCGCTATCTTGATATGTGTTGAGTTGCTTCAAGGTACAAAATCTGCGGTTGCTAACAGCATTTTACTGAACTTCCTCTAATTTGTAATCAACATATGCATATAAAAGGGAAGTGTGGCAGATCTTATTTTGAAAAAAAACCATAACCTTAATGAACAATTTCAAAGTGAGATGCGCTCCCAACATGAAGATATTATATACCTTTGTTACATGTAATGCAGGAAAAGTACATCCGTCCCTCCAAAACCTCAGAGAAAGGCAGAAAGGTAACAGGCAGAGTAAGCCCTCCCTAGTGGACTCTGTGGGGCACAAAGCCTGGGTGAACATAATTACCATGACAGGAAGACCAGTACTGGAGCATGTGCATGCTGCCCTAACAGACAGAACTTTTTCCCAGTCATGAATTCAGGTTAGCTCAAAAATTAGAACTCATATCTTGCTCCAGAACTACCACCAAATTAAAGTGTGAATCACCTACTCCAGAGAATAAATTCTTAAGAAACAACAGCATTACAAACATTTCCTTGTGCTAGCCCTTCAATCCTTTTCCCTGAGGTTGGTTTCCAAAAACTTCCAGGCTATAGCTCACTTAACTCACTCCGTAGAAGAGTACTGAAGCAGACGAGAGAATGAGGTGAAAGAACTAAAATTATATTTGTTTAGTACACTATCCTCCTTTTGACACTTCTGCGAACTTTGTGAGAACCTGTGGAGAAGGATCACATTAGCAAAATATCACAGCACGCTGAGTTTTCAACAGCTATTGATCTGTGCCTCATCATTCAGCACTTAGGTTCCTGTTTTGAAAACATCCTGCTTCTTAAGGCCTTTCTCCCTACTCCTAATGAACCTTGCAAAAAGGACGAGAACGTGTCTCAGCTCAGGTTAGGTGTAAGGTGAGGTTTCAAGGGAAAAAGTGGGTTGAGAGCCTTCTGAGCGGGCATAAACAGGTGAAACAGGAGCAATGTAGCTGGCTGCCCATGCTTAAAATGTCTAAATCCTTTTTCCAGAACTAGCCCTTACAACTTAGCCCAGTGAAGTCAACTGCATTTCACGACGATTTGTCCGAGTTCATACTTGTAATCTGTAGCACAGCAAGAATGCAAATCTTTATCTATATACGTCCAACCAAGCCCTCAGTTACATGACTATCTTTCACCATACACTGGTATTACCTCCATTCTGTCCCTGGAAGAACCACAGCCTGAATTCAATCCTAGTGCACATCTTAAGAACAGAATCACTGCAATATATTTCAGCACAGAATACTTAGATTGATATCTTGTAAGTCTGGCACTCATTTATTTTTGAATGTTGTAAAAATATATCGCTCTACCATTTAGCATGCAATTTTAGTACTAAATATGACAGCAATAATTCTAGGAATGAGAGAGGTATTTACTATAAACAAATCCAAAGAATAATATGACATATCTCCCTCCAGAATCTTTTTTTCAACAGTTATGTGTTGCTGAGAGAGCATACTAAGGAGCTATGAAATGCGTACCATTTAAAGAGATGGAAATGACAGAAATGACATCTCTGGGAAGTCAGAATCCTAGGCCAGGATGCCAATAGCCTGACACTGGGCATACTGCCATTACTCAGGTACAACTAAAACATCAGCATGCTATTAACAGTGTTTCAGCTGAGACCAGGACACTCTCAACTCACATGTTCGTGTCATAGAAAAACAAGATTGGGAAAGACATCTAAGATCATCCAGTCCAGCCTGCAATTAGTGGCTGTAAACCTCAGGTTTCATGCTCAGTATGAATGTTCTTTTTGAAGCTAGCATCTACTCATGCATCACTAACTCAAATTGTCTATGCCAAAGCAAAAACCAGTTTGGCAAAATGGACTGGTCTTCACAGTGTGACAATGGCTACGAGTACAGATATAACCCCTTGTTGACAAACACTGTAATCAGTACACTTAATGTACAAGCAGATCTTGTTAGTCATTTGCATGTCACAGCAGCCAAACTGCTCTCAAAGACAAAAGAGGAGTCCAGCTCTTCTCATTGCCCTGAAGATTTACAGTTCAGTGGCTGCACACAAAAACCCACATGCAGACATCCCTCACCCCAGGGTTAAGTCTTTTTAAATCAGTGTAACTTGCATTAAAATATGGATCAGGAATATGGATTCTGGTACCACAAATCCAGTTATTGTACATTCTGACCAATAACCTCATTCAGGAGAATCTTATCCCAAAGAAGATATAAATGCCTATTTAAATAGAAACGCGCTAAAGCCTCATTGCAATTAACAAAGCCAGAAATAATTTCAGAGGTACAGATTTAGGTCTGCATTTTTGTGCTTTTCTAAATTGAAACCAACGAGAGACAAATTTAATAGGATCATTGGCCATGAATTGGGCTATTACTCCACGTTTTTGTACTCAGCATTGTTTACCATGTTCTTCATGTTCTTATCTCATTACATTTATCCTAGAGATCTTCCCTTGAACATGCAGTGTGAGGGTGATAAGCATCAATTAATAGATAAGTAGAGGAAATGACAGATGGCTTAATTTTGAAATAGGAAATATTTAACATTCACACACAGCAGTACTGAGGCTCTGTTCAGCTCTCTCTCTTCACTATTATTCCTTTCTGCAAGCATGATAAGTCTCCAAGTTAAATAAATACACCCGCTTAATTGTGAGACATATTATTCCTACTTGTTTAACTTATGCCAACTTTTAAACGAGTGGCAACTCATGATTCTAATCATGAATCAAACTTCCATATTCTCTCATAGACACCTGAATCTCTGGCAGAGCTCTGCAATTCAAGGCAGGATTTCACAGAATCACAGAATCGAAGAGGTTGGAAAAGACCTCCAGAGATCATCGAGTCCAGCACCCCTGCCAAAGCAGGTTCCCTACACCAGGTCGCACAAGTAGGTGTCCAGGCAGGTCTTGAATATCTCCAGAGAAGGAAACTCCACAACCTCCCTGGGCAGCCTGTTCCAATGCTCCGTCACCCTCACCGTGAAGAAGTTCTTGCACACATTTGTGCGGAACTTCCTATGCTGCAGTTTCTGGCCGTTTCCCCTTGTCCTATCTCCACACACTGCTGAAAAGAGTCTGACCTTGCCACTCTGCCCCCACACCTTAGATATTTATGGACCTGGATCAGGTCCCCTCTCAGTCTTCTTTTCTAAGGCTAAACAGACCCAGTTCACTCAGCCTTTCTTCATAGCGGAGATGCTCCAGGCCCTTCACCACCTTTGTGGCCCTCCACTGGACTCTTTCCAAGAGATCCCTGTCCTTTTTTTGTACTGGGGAGCCCAGAACTGGACACACTATTCCAGATGAGGCCTTACCAGGGCAGAGTAGACGGGGAGGATCACCTCCCTCGACCTGCTGGCTAAACTCTTTTTAATGCACCCCAAAATGCCATTGGCCTTATTGGCCACAGGGGCACACTGCTGGCTCATGGCCAACCTGTCGTCCACCCAGGTCCCTCTCTGCTCTCTGCAGAGCTCCTCTCCAGCAGGTCATCCCCCAACCTGTAAATACCGGTGCATGCAATTATTCCTCCCTAGATGTAAGACTCTACACTTGCTTTTGTTGAACCTCATCCGGTTTCTTACTGCCCAGCTCTCCAGCCTGTCCAGGTCTCGCTGAATGGCAGCACAGCCTTCAGGCGTGTCAGCCAATCCTCCCAACTTCGTATCATCAGCAAACTTGCTGAGGGTGGCCACTATCCCCTCATCAAAGTCATTGATGAAGATGTTGAACAAGACCAGACCCAGCACAGACCCCTGGGGGACACCACTGGTTACAGGTCTCCAACCAGACTCTGCACCGCCAATGACAATCCTCTGTGCTCTGTCAGTCAGCCAGTTCTCAACCCACCTCACCGTCAACTCATCTATCTCACACTTCCTCAGCTTTGTTATAAGGATGTCGTGGGAGACAGTATCAAATGCCTTCTCTGGGTTAAACTGTAACTCAAGATCAGTTAATATTGAGAAGCAACAGCAAACACATTTTCAAAATACTGTTTTTATATTGATTTTTAATCACTTCATTAGAAGAATACAGACAACCATTTTGCTCCCACGGTTTCATGTCACTGGGAATCCTTATTTGTCAGACAGATGTGCTTTGTGCACCAAAGCAACAGTTAGCCTGTGAAGATGCTCAGTGAAGATTTGGGAATGCAGATGTGCATGGGTGGAGCACAGTTCTCAACATGCCTCTCTCTAGTCATTAGGAACAGTTCACAATGTCTTCCACAAAGCATTTGTGGAAAACAGCTAAATGACCCCAGATAAAAAGAATTATGTGCAAAACTTAGCATATGACCATTCACTTAATATCAAAAAAGTACTCAAAGTGAGAGTGTTGTTTGCTTTCACACATACATAATGGCATCTGATGGGCACTTCACTTTTCCATGTGTGAAGTCTCTAAATAAAGATTTGCATTTTCAAATTGTGATAAATATATATTAAACAAACAAACAAACAAACAAACAAACAAAAAAAAACCCTCTAGGCACAATATTTAAGGGTAGATCTCAATCCAGGTTCTTTATATTCCCACATTATGTAGAGGTAAGATTTGGAATTCATTTTGTAGTGCATTTAATTTCAACAGCAGCAGCTAGTACTACTCCTTACAAAAAAAGAAGGCCAGTAGTTTTCAAATAGAGTCTTTCTGGTCTTCCACACGCTATTTCACCCTTGATAGAGAGCTGGTTACTGAAAAGAACAGTGAGCTAAGAACTGTCTTCTGTAAATGCCACATCCCATAAGGCAGGTTTCAATTTTTGTTTTCATATTGCTTTTCAAAATTTATTTCTATTCACAAATGGTGAATTTGTGCACAGAGGCCTAACTTGATAGACTTGCATTTGCAGATAAACATTTACACCCGAAGGAATAATAATATTATGGAAGTGATAAACACAATTTCAGGTCACTTCAGCTTGGATGCTCTTTTGAGCATTTCTTTTTACAAGTGCTAAAGCTGAGGAAGATGTCTTCCTTTTTGCTTCTCCACTTGGGAGATGGGATGAAAATGAAGGACATGAATTTGATATCCTCTACTTACTGTCACCTTGCACATAAGAATGGTGAATAAATTCTTAAGGAAAATTGTCAGTTTCATCATGTAGAGTTCTAGGAAAAGCACAGATGAGTACCTCTGTGCCAACTATTCCCAGCTCTTTTCAGCCAACCTACCCCCCTTGTCTGCATTATGGTCACCCTATGCATGACACCTGCATGGCAGCTCTGGGAGTAGTAGTCTGTGACTGCTCATATAGTCCAACAGAATGGCAAACCTGCTCCAGATGCTCACTTTTTACACATTCTGTTATTACACATTCTGTTATTTTTTTTTAATTGATTAAATGGATTATTCTTATACATTTTATTGCTTCCAAAATAAAATCATCATTTTAGTATTGTTCTGAGAGAATGCTGGAGATGCTGGGACCTTGTAATTATTCACTAGGTAATCCAAAGCGCATCCTGAACATTCTCTCTGTTTTCACTAGCATAGCATGGAAAAAAAAATTTCATTTTATCCTGGCAACCTGAATCCAGAATGGTGCTCAACAGTGGAGTGGTTGTGAAAACAAAGGAATGCTGCTGAAGGCACTGGCCATAGAAACTGCCAAAACAAAGTATCATGAACCTTTTGTCTTTCTGAAGCTGAGCAATGATTTGAAATTTCCTCTTGAACAATGAGCAGAAAATATCAACTTCTCCTGGGATGAATATTGAGTTTTGTTAACCAAAGACCTTAAGTGGAGAAAAGAAAGTCAACTGTATCTGAAAATAAATTCAATGCAATTGCCTAAAATTCATTAAAAAAATCACTAATTCACCAATTTTTAGTTCAGTGAAATTATTTGCAAAACCAAGTTCACTATGTTGTATAGTCTTAGCTGAAAAAAAAAATAGGCAAATGTATGGATGTTGATCTTTTGTTTTAAAAATATTTTTTTCTTCAACATTTGCTTAAAGGTGTTTAATAAGCCCCATTATTCCACCCCTAGTGGAACTGTCTTGCAAACTGGATCTTCTCCTCTGTACGAGGGAACAAATAACAAAGTGTTTGGAGAAAGATCCACCCTGTGCCCTTTCTGGCTGGCCTGCAGGTGCAGCTCTCCTTCTGTAACAGTTTGCTCCCTGTTGGTGTCTGTATCAGAAGAAAGACAGAACAGACTGGCTCATGAAGGGAGCAGCAGACACAACTCAGCCTTCCTTACAACTGCCTTGTGACAAGCAGAGCATCACTGCCTGGAAGAGATATGCTGGCAGTGGGCTGTGGGGGCAGGTCACAGGGCAAATGGCATGTGAATAGGTAGGCTACCGCTGCTATGGAAAGAAGTGGTCTATACACAGCCTGACACAAAAGAAAACTCTTCCCACATTTCCAGTTGTCACTTTCAGCAAAAGCCTCATCTTTCAGCACACACCATGCAATTTTCTGTAGTTCCATATTTCAGCACCTCTACTGGAGAGACGTCACAACCAAAGACACAGACTACAGCAGCATTTCATCAGGAAGCCTGTCATGAGACAGAGGAGGTAAGAGACCAGGCATGACACAACAAGGATGCAAACACATCCTGATGTACTGCTCCTTTCAGCAGTTTCTGGTAGTCACACAGACCAGTGACTCATTTTAGCCATCCTTGTGCCTTCCATGGAGTCCTACCATCTCCTGGCAGGCACCGTCAGGGATGCAACAGTGAAAATTCCTGAGTCTTTCCGTGCAAAGAATTAAAACTCTGATCAGGGCTTTTCAAAAGTCATTTCTGATCTGGAGTGACTCAGTCTTTGGACAACGAACATAGGCAACTGACTAACAATAACGTATGTAAAGCACACATTGAACTTAAAAAAGAACTTAGATTAAAGCACTGTCCTAAATCCAGCAAACAACTGTCCTAAGTAGTTTTGAGAAATTCCCCCACTGCTGAATCACATTCTATTCTTTTTCTCTTTAATTTCTTGGGGAAATTGAAAGAAGTCCTCTTAGTACTTCCATGACAGTGCATTCAAATTGCTTGTCACCAATGCCACTTTCGTTCTGAAACAAGTTTGCATGCTATTTGTAGTTCCTCTACACATAGCAATTTTAAATCTCTAATCTGTGTTTCTATTCACAGGAAAAAAAAGAACTTATTTCTCAGATAAAAACAAAGCAAGCAAACAAAACACTTTGGCAATATATTTGCTTTTGAAATGTAAATCTGTGAAATGGATAGTAAATTCAAGCTTTTAAGGACAATTTCAGCTGAGTACTTGTTAATTACACAAATAATATTCTTCACAATCTCCATCCAGAGAGAGGTTATATTTCACAAAGGATAATCAGAAAACTTGTTGTGGATTGGCTGATCCAAATGAGTTGTTTTTCACACACCCGCACGAATTTACAGAATGAGAATGATTTACACATTGGGCATGTGTGGCAATTCCCAATTCAGTCTTTCAAGAGAACACATTTCCATGAAGTATTTTGATCTTGATGCGGTAAGATTTTCTTAACAGAAAAGTGCTTTATCAAAAATGATTAAAACAGTCCTACAAAGACGTTTCATCCAACTGTTTCTTAGAATCACAGGAATAATAATATTTTCTTAAACCAAACCAAATCTTTACTATAGGCTTTTTAATCTCTCAAAGAACTTATTAGGGAATTAAATCAGAAATTTCAAAAGCGTAACTTCCTAACAGAAGATGAGGTTTAAAAAGCAGCAGAGAGGATGTTGAAGAAAAAGCAAGCAGAAAACATAAAGAGAATAAACACACAACAGAACAGAAATTGTTCAAGCTGCCATCATAGATTTGCTGTGCTTTTAACAGAAAATAAATGAATTTAGAGTAATCTACGGTTGTAAACAACTTAATTGAAACATCATTTCATAGTTGGCTGACTGTTAGAGAGATACAGCTGAGTATGATAAATGTCTCATTTCTCTTTCTGGGGAGATGGACTTGTGGTTTTTTAAAAAGGGAGAAAAAACATTTTACTTAGAATGGTGGAACTCAGTATTTTTATGCCATCTGTAAAATCCAGCGCAGGATGAAAAAGTTTTTGTTTCTTAGCAGTGAGAACTGTCATAAAAAAAAAATCCCAGGAACGTTAATAGATTAGTTTATTTAGTGAAATACTTTAATACCCATTTTAACGTAAATTACATAAAATCATTGAAATGTCTCATCATAGCTGATTTAACTGGTTTGCAGAGCTAAAGTCTTATGCTAGAAGAACAGTCTGAATTTATCTAGATCAGCCAAGCATTACTGGGATCTATGAGAATTCTGAAAGAACTCAAGAGTACACTTTTTCAGGAATGACAAATGTATTACAGTCAGCAGCATACTTCGAGTCCACAATGAAGTTAATAAAATTCTGTTTTCATTCACATTATATATATATGTTTTGCTCTTTGTTTTACTGTGAAACCATGAGACCTAACAATACTAAGGAATTACCAGAACTGTATGTCGTTTCCACCTCATAGACTGATTCTTCAGCTCCTGTGATATAAACCATTGGTTGCATTATTGTAATATCCAGGAGACTTAGTCGTATACTAAGTGTTTAGCAGTGTTAAAATGTACAAAGAAAAACCTGTCTGTGCAACCGAAGAACTGAAGTGTGTCACAAGAGATACAGTATGGTAGACAGAGACCATGCAGTATGTGGAAGACGATCTCTAGCATAAAAGCCAGTGATCTCAGCAGCCTGGCCTCTGCCAACTTCAATACAAATCAAAGGAGAGGAGAAGTTAGAGAACAGTAAAGCAGATATTAATTTCCTCCAAAGAAGTAGAGGCAGCATAAAGAGTTTCACCCAACATTCTACCATTTGGTGCACTATTCAAATACACTGGGACTATCTAGAAGTAGGAGAGGCACCTGAGAATTGCCATAAGATGGTTAGCACAGTGCAGGCTAGAAAAGCCATAAACACGAAGAAGAAGAAGTGGAGAACCTCAGCAGACTGAATTCCTGAAGGTTTATTGGGCAGGGCTGATGTCCCTAGGGGGATGAAAGATGACCTATTCATAAAAAGACGAAACATGACAACATTTAGGAGGTTATACAAATCAGCCTAACTTCCTAAATTCCTAACTTCCAAAATGATACTAGACTGTGATACTAGACAAACAACTTATAACTACTTAAGAGTAAATACACTGGTAAGGAGCAATCAGTGAGAGGACCTATTCTCATGAATTGCTCTTCTATACAAAAAGCTTGACAGTACAGAGAGATATCCTTACAATAAGATAACATTGTTCACCCCTGAGTAGAAACAAACCCATAAAATACCAGTCCTTAAAGTCTACTAAGAAAAAGGTAAACAGTGGGAGGACTTGTATCCCTATGTGATGGAGAATCCCATCAAAGCACAGCTCTGTATGGACATCTGGCCTAGAGGATTGACGCAGCTCTGGCCTTCCTGATTAGCATCATCATCAGCTCTGTATCACACTGTGCGAGAAGACTGCACGGCTGTGCAAGTCTCCATCAGCATCAGGAGTACAGCCTACATGTGGTGGTGCTGTATTCTGCTTTCTGTCTCATATTGCCATGACAGTGGTAGCAGAGCAGCTTTGTGATGGCTGAATGCACAGCCATGGTACTATCATTTGTTTATCTTTGCTGGTTTGATGAACGACAGATGAATTCAACAGAATGTGAGAGTGTCCCTTAGCAGCAGTAGCAGCTTATAAATGACATTAAAAATCTACCACAATAACAAGTTTCCATCTCTCGAAATCATTAAACTTGAATGCAGTGAACGAGCTCCATTGTTCATTGAGCATTTATGCATGTCATCAGTTTGCTTCTACTTTACAAGACTGTGTCTTAAAAAGTATCTGAAATAAGAACTACAGAAATTCCCAGTGACACAAGTGTGCCACAATATTCAGTGATTTTTTGTTCCTACGGGTGGAAAGAGTCCCATCCTCATGGTGAAACACTTCCATCCCTGAGGAACAGTGAGCAAGAAAATGACTCAAAAGGACTGACAGGGATTAAACTATCACAACTTACACAGCTCTAAAACAAATGGGAAATAACTCTCTGTCTGCAGAGATAGCAAGTAACTATTAAGTTAATCGACTGTGTGGATGCTTCAGAAGCGTACACATTATACACGGATATCTAGGCTAAAATAAACCAAGTGCATAATTCACCATTATTACTGGTTAGTATACAAAAGCAGATTTTATTTAATGTTAAAAAATGCCAGTGATCAGGCATTAAGGAATGTCTAACACTGCAAGAATATAGAGGGAATCAATACAATGTTCTTCATTCTGCAATTAATCTAAAGAATGAAAAATATTATTCCTCCTAACATAAGATACTTAACTGTGGATGTTTTAGAAGGCAGGAGGCAAGCAGGCATAAGGATACACAAGTAAAATGTTGCATAGCAGTTTTTAAGTGTCATGCAGCCACAGCTAGAAGCTTAAAAATCATTAATTGCAGCAACCTTAAACTACCAGTTGTGTCCATAAAGACAGAAGCTGTGACAATGTATTAGCCATGATTTCATCCAACAACACTTAGGAGGGATGGTATAAATGAAACCAATCTGCTGTCCTAATGTTCTGTGTATATTATTTTTACTGACAATGTTTTATGGAACTTCATAGTTACAAAGTGTTTGGCTTTGCAAACACACAAAAGTATTACAAAACAATTTTTGCTTTAGCTTCCGACTTAGCACTTTACATCTTTAATCAATCTTTAGATTTTAGCCATTATTCATACATTTTGTCCCCTAAGTTATCTGAATCTGTAACCTACGTTCTGTAGGTTGATGGGAAGGCACACTGTTGAAAAATTAAACACATAAAAAAGTTTTTTTAAAAATACATTTTCAAAGACGGGTGAACATTTCTCAAATTTCATGGTTTCCAGAGAGCTGTCTGATGGAGGATTCTGTTCTGTGGGACTTGGTCTGAACCCTTCCCTAATAATTTATTTCCCAGTAAACACTGTCATATACACAGCATCTTGTCACCTTTTCTGTCATCAACAAGGACAAACAACTTAGAGATACATCTGTCACTTGCTGAGACCTATAAATGCATTTTCATGCTCAAGTCCACAGAGATGCACTGACAGGAGAAAACACAGAAACAGTTAAGGAAAGTGAACTATGAGCTGATTTCTGCCAATTGGGTCCTCAACCAGAGCCGGAAAACTTGTTCTGACTTCAACTTTGGTGTGGTTTACAAGCACACACTTGTTTAGACATTGTGTTGAGGGACATGGTTTAGTGAGAACTACTGGTGATAGGTGGACTGTTGGACTGAATGATCTTGTAGGTCTTTTCCAACCTTGGTAATTCTATGATTCTATGATTCTATGAATGGACATCTATGTATAATTAAACCATCTCAGCTGCAGATCTGTCATGGTTTTATATTTTTTGTTTTGGTTTGGTTCTCAGTATTCCGCATCAATACATCATGTAGTGTACTGGGAGTTAAAGTGTTAATGCTCCAATTCCAGGCACCTATCCCTATACGTTACAGAAGTCATGGGATCTGGCCCTTCCGGGTGGGGCGGTCTCTTACTGCCTGGCAGTGGGTGCTGGAGGGTGCTTTCCTGGCCGTTCCAAGCTTTTCAGGTTTGAATCGGTATCGGGAACTCTCTCTCTCTCTCTCTCCTGTTTTATTTTTTTATTTTTTTTATTACTCAATTTCAATCAGATTGTATTATATTGTGTTATCTTGCATTCCGATATCATAATTAGTAAAATAAGTTTTCCTCCATAGATTGTTGCCGCTGTTTTTTTTGTTTTCCTCCCTTCCTTCCCATTTTGTGGGCTGGGGAGGGGAGGGCAGGGGCCTACCGCCCCCCTGTCACGGGTGTAGATTGATCTCGTTAACTCCGTGACAAGATCTCAACAGAGAAGTGATGCCTGTTCTCTGTTCTCTGACTGAAAGTAACCATAATTTTGAGCATCACATCATTATCAAGGTTTTCCACACTGTAGCATCCAAACTAGGACTCTACTGCCTGAATGACAAGAGTTAGACTGGTCAAACACTCTTTGGATGGTCTGGTCAGCTGTCATTGGGTCTTGCCCCACTTGCACACCTGTAACAAGCAGACTGCTATATGGTTCTGTCTCAGGACCTGTCCTGTTCAACATCTTTATCAGTGACCCAGTGTACATGAGGCAGTGCATATCTACCAGATCTGCAGGTGATACCAAACTGGGAGGCAGAGCTGATACTTGCAAGGACATTCAGAGGGAACTAGTCAGGCCAGAGAAACAGCCTGTAAGGAACATTTTGCAATTCAACACCCCTGGGGGTCCTAGCAGACAGCAAGCCGAACAGGAGCCAGCAGTGTGCTCTGGGAATGATGGCAGCCAGTGGGCTGCTTTACGCAAATCCAGGAAAGTGATTATCACTCCTTACTTGGCACTTTTCAGACACATCTGCAATACTGCATCCAGTTTTAGAGCCCCAACTTTAAAAAAAAGTGTTAATGAATTGAAGTGAGCACAGTGGAGAGCCATCGTTATGGACAGGGGTAAGAGCACTTGACCTGGGAGGAGAGGCTGAGGGCATGGGGCTTGAAAGCCTACAGAGAAGGTTTTGTTGGAACTAAATAGCAGCTTTCCTCTTTAATGAGAAGATGGAGCCAGGCTCTTTGGAGTGGTACTTGGTGAAAGGACAAGTTAATGAACATAAACTGAAACAACAGTTTCTGGCAGGATATAAAAAGAACTTTTTCACTATGAGGACTGTTAAACATCTCAGCAGACTGTACAGCTTCCATCCTCACAGATTTTCAAGATGTGATTGAATGAACTCCTGAGCAACCTGGTCTGATCTAGCTGTACCATACCTTCCTGCAAGTAAGATATTGGACCAGAGGTCTCCTGAGGTCTCCAACCTCAACTAAGCTGTAATTCTGTGGTTTTATGACTCCTGATTGCATTAATGCTAACGTTTCAGTATATAATTGTCTAAGCTTTACTGAAATAATTTAGTTCTCTTTTGGTTTCCTTTGGGTCATGAAGTTTCAATTAGAATCACCTCATTGTTCCAAGACTCAGCTGAATTGTTCATTTTCACAAAGAGGACTGGAATTGCTAATTAAGTATGTTATGAATAGCCAGTTTTGGATACTTTGGCTATCACAGTCATGTTAAAATAAATTATATGCATTATTAAAGAGTGAGTATCATCATACCCACATTATAGCTAAGGAATTCTCCAAAGAGAAGACTTAATTTTCTCATTTTCCTGAAGAAAATGAGATATATTCCCATACCACCAAACATGAATTTTAAAACACTAACACAATTTCTCAAACTTAAATACTTAAAGGGTAGTTTGAAAGAACATAAAAACGTGTTCTTCAGAATTCTGGCAAATCTTTAAGGTAATAAAACCCACTAATATTAGTAGATGTAGTACAATTTATTTCACCTGAAAATCAGCATCTGGGGAATAAAAAGACAAGTCTTTTCCAAATGAAAATCTGACAGACATCATAACATTTAGGTCATAAAAAGAGTTTAAGTGCACTTACTGAATTCCAGAGTGAGAAAACCTATCATTGGCCATATGAGCAGAATTGTTTACAAGGTTATCACTTTCTTAACTGTGATACTATATATATAACTCACCATTGAGAAAAGCAGCAGGTCCAGCAATACTAAATGGCTTCTCCACAACGGCAATGAGTCAGCTCATTCAATCTGTATGAAAACTACACAAGAACTCAGTAACTGGTAGAAACCAATAAAAAGGTGTCAGCATGAAAGTCTGCACCAGACCTGCTTGTTGTGAAAAAAATAACTGCCCTTAGGGTTTGTTCAGCTGCAGATTGTAGGACACACGCTCTGGATCTAGTTTGCAGGGTGCACTGTGGGCTGTGAGGGCAAGCAGAATCTAACCTTATGGGTAAAAGATTAAAAAAGTCATGCAGTTTGACCTCAGCAGCCAGAAGTCAATTGTCTGCTCTAAATGAAGGAACTGGACTGTCCTATGCAACGTGTTTAAACCAGCAAGCACACACTGAACACAGGAAACCTTTAAAGAGAGGACAATAAAGAGATGTGTTTCATATTTGCTTTTTCTTTCAAAAATGGAGGCAGTCAAGAAAAGATAATGTCAGGTAAGGTTGCAGTAGATGAAACCAAATAATTGCAGATGACTGAATGCAGAAGCTACAGGATGTACTTTACCATCAAGTGGGTACTTGATAGGAGCTATTTATATTTGAAGCGTTCCCTGAGAGAAGCCACAGGAAAAAAAAAAAAAAAGTGCCTGAGCACTAGAGATGCAGCTGGAAATCACAATGGAATTCAGGCATGGTCTGAGGGCAGAATGGTGGGACGGAAAATGGCTCAACAAAGAATAGCACTTGGAGAGTACAGCTGAACACTGTTGTGACAGAGATAGGCATTGAGGAAGGATGAAAAATAATGAAACTTCCAGAATGGCTTTGTTGCTCTAGAAGACAAACATAAGAAAAAGGAACAAAGACAAAATGGAAGACAAGAGGGGGGGATAGCTAGTGCACTGAGAGTGGGGACCTATAAAAGTAGTTGGGAAAAGGATAATACACTGAAGACTGTGCAGGAGAACTTGAAAAAAAAAAAAGGGGCACTTTAAAGACTTACTGGCCATATCTGCAGTAGTACATCAGCTTAGGGCTATAAAACAGTTTTGAAACAAATTCAGTTTTGACCACAGTATGGAAGGAATCAACAGGAGATATCACAGTGTTATTTGGAAATGATATGGGCAGGAATAGAATAAAGGTGTGGTTCAATGTGTAACATCTCTCTGAGCAACAGTGAGGCCTTGATTAATTATCTCCCACTGCCATTCACCTGCCAGTATAAAACTGAAAAGACAGAGTACAAAGCCACATAAACGGGCCTGCAGTCAAAGAAGGAAAGGTTTACAAAAACCTGTGTGCTAACAAGTTTTGGTTAAAGGACTAGAGTAATCCCAGGCTGGAGCAAAATCCCAAAACATGCATAAACATGAAGAATCCCAAAACATGAAGATGTGATGAGCATAAGCACCAACCACTCTGATCTACTGGTTTGCTCCTGTTGTACTAAATTACTTGCTAAAATAGATAAAAGACATCGTTACAAGACTGGCGGGTCTCTCACTGCAGCAGACAAGGGAAATGGAGGGATAGGTTTGTTGTGTGTCATGAGCAAAGGTAAAATTGGGGGCTTTTAAGAGCAATGAATAATTCCTACAGCTGCAAAATGTAGTCAGTGGGAAAAACAGCTGTAACAGCTTTTCTTCACAAGATATTAAAAGAAGACTATACTTGTCTGTTTGTACAGAAAGGAAGCACAGATCCACACCTGTATCTCTGCGAACATCAACCAGAATGAAAGTCAACAGTGTTATATGGACATACATCAGTCATCTCATTTCAGCAGTCCTGTCAGGACTAGCTATAAATTATGAGAGATCTTTTCTATGACCTTCTGGGAAGTGATCAAATCAATTTTCATGCCAGTATCAGGAAGAAATAAAAGAGTATGTGGATGAAGGAAAATGAGGGCTGGCAGAGAGAAGCAAAACACCAGCTGTAATTATAAAAAGAAAAATGATTTTCACATGCATTTCAGAGTTTAGTCATAGAGCTATGTGCATCTTCATTTTATGAGCTTTCCTATTATCAGGCTGTGCAAAACAGTGCTATGAAATTAACAGCCAAATACAGGCCTTAATCCTGACATAAATAACATTCCCACAGACAGTACTGGGAGATTTGTCTGAAAAGTGTATCCAGAACTTGACCTCTCAAAATGAATACAGTTTTGGTGGGTCCCTAATTATAATATCTCATTTAGCTACCACAATAAAGGAACCAAGCAGTAAGAAGCAAAGGGAAGTCAAGCACTGCCAGATGGCTCAGGCTTTGCAGCCATTACTCACAGAAATAATATTTGCTCACACAAGAAGCCCTGCAGCATTCTCTGGAGTGCAACACGAGTATTAGAGGAATTTAGGTTTCATGCTAAATCTTTCTAAAAGCAAGTTTTTGCAGGGAATCGATCTATTTTTTCAAACATACACTGTCTAGCGGAGAAATTCACTTCTTTTCGCTAACAACACCAAGGACAAATTACTTGTTTCAGTGATCTTACAAGTTTGCAATTAACGCATCATTATGGCCTTTTAGGCTAAATAGCCAGCCTGCAATCTGTGTTTGCTGTAGAATTAGAATATACCTTTTCAGCTCATCAACAGTGGAAGTTCACTAAAACATGGGTGTTTGATCAAGTAATATTTTAACTACTGTTAAATTAAATTCTATACTTAGTAAGCAGTTTCCTGGAATAAGTGAAAGTTACTTGGCTTTATGCTGCAAGTGCTAAAGCCTGATTTGAAGCTCACTGCAGTCATCAGGAATCTTTCCTCTGGCTTGATAGCTTCTAGGTTACTCCTGCAAAGGATTGGGACCAGCCAGTATTTCTGCAGGATTAAGAAGAGCAGTCAACCTCCAAAACAATGAGAAAACTCTTGTTGACTTCACTGACGTGATGAATCCCATAGCTCTGGACAGTAAACAAATTCTGCTACTGAAAGCACAGCTGTAAGAATGAGAATTTTAGCTGATGGCATTTCCCAGGAAAGTTGGATTGCTGAAACTTTGCTGATTGATACAAGTCTTTGGTTAGAGCTGTATGTGCTATTTGGTCAGTTACATCCTTAATATTTGCAGAGTTTCATAATTTCAAAGCTATTTTCTCCTAAAGCATTGTATACTAGAAAGGAAGGAAAGTTTCAATGAAAATTACAATCTCATAAGCACATATTTAGAACATGAAAAGGAAAGAACAAAGGGATTTGAGCTCCTGTTCTCCTCAACAGCGAGATCAGACAGATCCTGCACTTTCTTCCATCTTCTGCAGAAACTGGGAACATGACAATCCGCAGGAAACGGAACAAAGTCTGGGTACCTGCTTCTCAGTTGCCAAACAAAGGAAACAGCAGAGGAATGCATCCTGTTGCCCTCTGATACAGAGGTCCAGACATGGATTAATACATACTGCTTTCCAGGTGAGAAGACAGTAGGAGGTCCTACTCTACTATTTCCAGAAGTCCGGGAGAGAAGAGACACATTTCAGCCCAGTTTCTGCTTCTCTCTCCAATTTGTTCTGATCTATGTCAAGTACAACAGCCAGCTTTTGCAGAACAAGGCTCTGGAGTCCAACTAATACTGTCCAGGAGTACAATACAGATCCAGTGATCTGTAAGCCCATGCTCATCCCTGGAGGGAAAAAACAGGTGATAGATTTGATGCTAGGCAGTGAATCTTCTTCATAACATACGGGTAAGAATTTCTCAGTTAAAAAAATGTTTTATAAACTGCATGAGATTCTTAAGAAGGTTATCTCAGAATAACAGCGGTATAAATAGCTGGACTATTTTACAGGAATAGAATTTTGGGATGAAAAGCACTACTGAAGACATTTGTCTTGTGTTCTCGCTACTTCCATGTACAGATAGCAGCTGTTGATGTGTCTTTTGGCCAGGATTGCTTCAGGTTCATCAGTTAAACTACGTCTGATAGCAAACAAAGGAATTCATTGCCATGAACATTTGAATTTCAGTCTCCTTGTAAAAATGTAAGGCATAACTAATCCAGCTATTGTGCAGAGCACGTATTGAACAGACTGACAAAACATCTATGTGAGGGGCTTATCTCATTTTCTACGCACAGTCCAAAATGCTGAAGAATGGGACTCTTCTTGGCACAATTTTCACTACTGTTTGCTGTGTCTTACACATCATTTTCAAAAGAAAACTATCAGAGACTTCTGATACAGAACATACAGAAACCTGTGGGACATTTTATGAGGTTCTGTTGTTACTGATATCTAAGAAATTAAAGCCAGCTAGTCAGAAGGAATTGTAATTAATTAAGAAAGCATACACTCACAAGAAGCCTTTATTATCTTGTTTGTCCTAAGAAATAAATTATGTATATTCAGTGGAACTATAACCACAGTGCTGCCACAAAAGAACAAACAGCAACTCACAAGTGCAGCAGCTTTATTAAATAGAAATTCTAGGCACATTTCTTTCTTATTATCTTTGAATATATCAACTACTGTGCAGTAAACTTTGGTTTTAGGCATGATGTCACATTCTTGCTTCTCCTTTAGAGAAAACCAATAGATCTAGCAGCAGCAAAGGTGAGAACAAATCCCATTCTCTTCAGTGAGATACAAACATCAAAATGTAACTGAAATATTACCTGATGAATTCATTCAAAGGAAATGCAATTCAGTAGACACAAGAATCTCTTGCAGTGCTGCACACTTTAAATAGGACTAAAAAGGAAATGCATAAATGCATTTGCAAATCTTGTTCAGCTCCACAGCACGTCAGGTTTGTTTGGTTTTTGGTGTGTTTTTTTTTTAAGTCAAACTTAGAGCACAGCATTCCAGTCAGTTTGCAAATACACTACACAGAGAGCAGTCTGCAATAGTACAGTCAGTTCAGCAACACTGCACCTTGTTCTCGTGCCTATACAATCACTAGATGAAAGTAGTTCATTCACACAGCTGTCATGTGTTTTATAAACAGGCTGATACTGACTGAAGAAGCCTGGCCAGCAGGTTGAGAGATGTCATCCTACCCCTCTGCCCTGCATGGCCAGAATTCATCTTAGTACTGCATCCACAAGTGGAGTCCTCAGTACAGGAGAGATGTAGACCTGCTGGAGTGTGTCCAGAGGAGAGCTGCAAAAATGATCCGAGGGATGGAAGGTTTAGGTTAGATACAAGGAAAAAATTTTTTACAGTAAGGGTGGTGAGGCACTGGCACAGGTTGCCCAGATTGGTGGTGGATGCCCTGACCCAGGAGACTTTTAAGATCAGGCTGGACAGGGCTCTGGGCCACATCTAGCTGTGCATGTCCCTGTTCATTGCAGAGGAGTTGGACTACATGACCTTTAAAGATCCCTCCCAAATCTAAGGATTCTATGATTCTATGACTTCCTGAAAGTTCATGGAAAATTACTGTAAAGGGAAAAAGAAAAAAAAACACACAAAAAAGCAGCAGATAAAAGTTCTCATATGTTTGACTTCTTGTCCTGTTACAGATAGAAACCTAACCCTTGCCTTTGTCTAGTTGCTCTGGAAAGCGGACAAAGCTTTTTTAAGAACAAGTAGTCCAACAGGTCCCTGTGTGAGCAAGCCTCCACCTACCACTGCTTTACAGTCCCGAGGAAACATGATCAGTGCCAGATAATATGGCTCTTCTGTTAAACATCACCTTGTACTTAAAAAAAAAAAAATAAAAAAATCAGCAAGCTTCATTTGCAAAGCAGAGGCAGCTTCTCCATCACTTTTGTAATGACACTGATATGACAAATAACTGCCGTCATCTTTTGCTGTCAACATGGGTCCCAAGTGGAAATGCAGGATTTAATCTTAAGCAACATTTGTTTTCTTCAGATAACTACGTTCTTTATCAGAAATGCTTTCTCCTCATCATGCCTTATCAATAATGTTACATTAGACTTACCTCACAACAGTTTATGCACAAAAGATGATCTGATCTAGCAAAATCCCCAGTTGTGTTTGTTTAGCATTTGTTTAGCACTTTGCATTAATGCAAAGTTTTAACTCAGTCTGAAGCTGAAGGTCCTATGGACTGCTGAGTCACACATGATTAATTCTAACAGTATTTTAATTTCCTTCATGATTAGGTAACTAATGATTTGAGATGAGATTGGATGTTCTAAACGCAATCTGTGTGTTTTTTTCCTTTGATGAATTAATTGCAATTGATATATGAAGAGGCACTCTCTCGGGGCCTGACTTCACAGCGCTTACTGATGAGGCTAAATTCCCATTGAAACTACCGAGCAATTTTCTTCAATAAGCACTGAAGGATCTGCCCTTAATACTTGGAAAGTATAACTAGCACTGGCTTTTGAGCTCTTAGGACTGCAATTATAAACACTTCAGAGCTGTAATCCTAAAAATATATTTTGCTAAGAACTACAGCAGAATTTCCAAGTAATGTGTACGTGGAGTTATCCCAAGAGTTTAATGTCTTTTCATGAATATAAAATTTTACCACCAAAATAAGCTCAGAAAACTTGATTTCAAAGTAGCAGAACAGTATACTTGTAAACTTTTCTCCACCAAGGCAACTAGACATGCCTTATGATTCATAAGCAAAAAAAATACTGCTAAAGAATACCTGTTAGTATGTCCTCTTAGTCCTTTTCTCATGAGTTCAAGAAGCACTCTTACAATCAAGGTTAAGAAGCTGAATGTCTTTGATGAGATAGATAGAGATTCAAAGTCACACCAGTGCAGTGCTTTGGTGTCTTAATTGATTTCTTCCCATTATTAGATAGGGCTATTTGCATTTTCTAGATAAAATGGATACATTTTTTCAATAATATCATTAAATAATCTTCAGTTTTGCATTTACAATGAAATCCATTGATTTTTTTTGTGCTTTCTTAATAAAGTTGTTGTCCTTCTAGTATCCTCTTCTTTATAGTTATTTGTCAAGAAGCAGGTCTATGATGGTTTTAGAACCATTTTGCTGAAATAATTTCATATTGTTTTAGCAATTTATGAAAAATTTTTCACAAAAAAAAACAACAAAAAACAAACCCAGCCCCAAAAAGTTCCGTAACAAAAGTTGCTGCTGTTATAACTCCTCAAAATGAAAACAACTTTAAAAGGCAGTTTACCAGATATTAGTTTGTTTCCATTTTCTAACCAGCTGTTGTACTAAATCTGCACAAGTTATAGCACCTGTCATCTTCTGATATCATTAGGTTGCTATGCAAGAGTTTGGATGGACTTTTCTCCATTGACATCAGTGAGTGTTGAATCATCCGTGAAGCCTGAGTTCTATGAGAGCTGTACTTGAGTAGACTAAGAATGATCCCTAAAGAATGATCAAACTTTGGTTTCAGTTTCAAAGCTTTAAGAAATTTCAGCTTTTATAGGATTTTTTCCTCATGGGCAGAAACAAGGTTTGCACAGGCATTTCATAAAGGTATCTCAAATAGTTCTAGGAAAAAATGGAGCATTTGCTAATTCTCTGCAAAAATAATTACTTCAGTTGTGTCTTTGAAAACAAAAACAGAAAACAGAGGAATCTTTCTATTGAGCTGTAGTGGGAAAGTGCCTGAAACTGGAAAAGACTTATTTCTTGAACCAATAATTTTTTTTTTAAATTCAGCATCTTCTAAAAGTTTCCATGACTAGTGAACACAATTCCTTCTGTTCATTATGTAGACAAATAATTCTCCATGTTTTTCAGAAAAATATAATTATTATAGCTCATTACTACATAATAAAAACTTATATATTGCATAGTAAGTAGTACACAGCTCTGCCATCACTGCTGTCATGTCAAACCTAGCACTCTGCTTAGAAGATATATTTTTACATTCTGTGACAAAAATAGTCTGGTATTATCATATCAAGAATATAGTTTTTAAAAGCCTCTGGAATGTATCAGGAAACTGCAAAGATGAGTCCACATAGAACTCAGTTTTCTTATATTACCTCCCTATTGTTTGGAACAGCAAGACTTCACCCCTCTCTGGAATGACTGTTTCCTTGGCCAACAGATCAGGTATTGAACCAGGAATTATGAAGACCAAGAATATAAATGCTGCAGTTCAAGTTTAAAAATGAATCCTGAGTAGCAAGTGTAAAAATTAATCTCCTCTATTAGCTGGCATAGAGCGAGCCCTGCAAACACACTTGCCAGAAAGGGATTTAAGAAACTCTGAAGATGGTCCTCATGCTGTACAGACTGAGGAAGCATGTCCCATACCTATGATTTCCCTCTAAAAAACATTACTGAGCTCCCTGTCAGAAGAAGAAAGCAGCCCTTCATCATCTGTGTGTCTACTCTGCTTTTTCCCATGGTTTCACAGATGTGATTTTAAACAGTTTCACCATGTGATTTTAAATCATATGGTTTTGTGTGATTTAGATATTATTCTTAAAACTGACATTTAGAACACACTTACAGGGTGAATTATGTTTTAGTATTCTAAACATTCCAGGAATAGACATCAAGCTCTTGAATTCAACTGTTCGTTTGGTTTCCTGAAGAGGATCAGGATGAATTCTGATCATTTCTGCATTAGTTTCTGAGCTGAGTTTTAATATCATATGTGAAGATGAAAGATCTGATCTAATGCAGAAATACCAGCTGATTTAGAAGGTCACCATTGCAGTGGATAAGTTATCTAAGATCCAATTTCCATTTTCAGCCTTGCACTGGTCTGCAAAATCAAGAATGAGTAGTGCACATTCTCCCAGAAGACTCCAATCTGTTTGTGGAGTGAAGCTGGCTGCACAGCAGGGCTTCTGACTTGTGAAAAAGTTTGAGGGGAAAACAGGGAGGGTTATTTGGTTTTAGCCTGAACCAGAACAATTTCCTTTTTTTTTTCTTAATTTCCCACAAACTGGAAACTCAGAGTATTTCATTTTGACACTACCAGTACATGCAGTACATACATCCTACAGGAAACAATCTAGCTGCAGCAGCAGCTGCTGGTTGAAATCAGCATGTCTCACAAACATCCCCCCGCCTCCGGCAGCTGCTCAGAATGCCCCCCTGGCCAGAGGGACCACCCCCAGAGCCTTGCAGCTTGCTCCAGCCCCAGCAGCTACACTCCAGTGCCTGATTTCATAGCAGTTATCCCAAATCCCTCAATTCTACAGGTACACCACAGGATCTAGTCTACATCCTGTTGAACTTCTCTGCGGCAGAAGAGAAGATGGGGAGCCCTGAAGCATATGGTTTTTTTCTCCAACTCTTTGGAACCCTGATCTGCCAGTGCAGGGTCAGGCTCTCCAGAGCACCATGGTGGGAGCTCGTTTAATACAACATTTGCAGAGATGCATTTTTGATGCGGTGAAAAAGCATCATTTCCCAGGTCTCTGGCATGCAGAGATCATTCCTATTGAGAATATATAGGAAGAGAAGGAAGAAGAGAAGCTGGAGTGGTAGGTAGACCTCTTGCGTGGTCTTTCTACCTTTTACTCTCTGTCTCACTATGGTCCCTGAAGGCAGATATTCATGTGGGTAAGGAATAGAGAAATGGGTCCTTCTTGCTATTTTTGCCTTAGTGGTTAAATGCATTTCCAATAAGGGCAACACATTTTCTGTGCAGGATTCCAGGTCCTTCCTGGAAAGGATTCTGCCTTTCATAGGTCACAATAAAAGTCTTGCCAGTGTAGTCCTTGATTTAGAGTTGTAGAATGTGGTATTTCATGGGGTGTTGCTAAGTTTTTCAGTTTGGATTAATATTTGCAAGATGTACTTAGGAATATAGATTTACATACTGTCTTAGTTTCAGCTGGGATGGAATTATTTTCTTCAGAGTGTCCAGTATGATGCTGTTTTGGTACTAGGAGAAAAACAATATTGGTAACACAGTGATGTTTATAGTTGCAGCTAAGCAGTGTTGTAAAGAGCCAAGGCCATTCTTAGTGAGGTGCCCAAGGAGCATGGAGGGAACAGAACTAGGACAGCTGACTTAAACTGGCCAAAAGGATATTCCATATCATGTGACATCATGCAGAAGGAGTTCTGAAGGGAATGGGAGTTCATCTCGCTCTCTTCTGCTCACTGAGAGGCAAGTTGATCATCAGTTGAGGGCTGGTAGGCAATTGCTTAAGAATCATTTGTTACATTCGTATATAAATATATAGTCATAACTGTTATCCTTTTCTCTATCTTAGTAAATAGTTTTATCTCAACCCACAAGTTCTGCTTTCTTTTTTTTCTGATTCTCTCTCCCACCTCGTTGAGAAGAATGGGGGGAGGGGTGAGCAAATGGCTTTGTGATGCTGAGCCACCTATCAGGTTAAATCACAACATATATAGACATAAAACAGTAACTAAAGTTGTTCTCTTCAAAGCCTATTTAAATAGAAAATTATTAACAAAACTTCTGAATGAGTACAAAGCAGAGTGAACGCATTCAAAACACTAAGATTATGTTTACACCTGCAAATTAAACACATCCAAAACAGTACCCTTGTGCTAAGGTGCACAATAACCAGCAAACATTATTAAATTGTCTTCTCTTTGAAAACAGGGTGTCCACATCCCAGCCACCTACTGTGAATAACCCTGCTTCACACAGTTCCCAAACTGCACCCATATACATCTGGGAATGTTCAAGAAGGCCAAAAGTGAGCTAGAGGCTGTGCTAGCAGATTTGCAGTGACGCCTCAGTCCCAGGAGCCTTGGCTGAGTTGTAACCACATTTTAAAAAGCTTTGAAGCTTAGAGCTATTTAATTGCCAGACCTGTGTAACTACAAATCAAGCATGCCATTTTTTTATCAAATCAAGAAGTCACTGGAGTGTGGGATGTGCAGTCTGGGTGATTTACTAATGATGATGAACCAAAATGAAGCCATGTTTAACTACAGCATGCCAACTAGGCACCTTAATTCCATTCTTTCAAAGTCCTCTAAGGGTAATTACCCCCAAAATATTAGATGCACTTCAGAATGACAATGGGTCATGAATGCATCTTCATATCTTGCAAGGGAAAATCATTATTTCGCCAAAGAGTTTTGATGCCACATGGGATAAAGAAATATATAAATGAAGTAACTTTGTAGTAACATTGATAGAAAACAGTTCTCTCAAAATTGGTAAGAATGATCACCAAAGCTATGTCTTTACAGGTGTGAGGGGTCACAGGTTCTGCAGCTGCAAAAAAAACACTGACAAGTTCCAAGGATATTTTTAAAATTTTGATTACAACTTACCCTAAGGAGTCAATGTGATTCTGCTGTGTAATTAGATTACTGTAACCAAAAAAACAGACATTTTTTATACCAGAAGAACATAATGCAGTACAGATGCAATCTAATGCTTTAAAATGCGGCTAACAAACTAAAGAATAAAGGGGAAATAGACTAAAAGAGAGACTGAAGTGAATAGAAGCCACTTTGGGAGACTAGGAATCCCTGGAGTAAAGAGGAATTCATACAGGCAGACACATGAACAGAGCATACAGGCAGATCTGACAACTGGAAAGACTGCTTTACACAGACAGTACAGTTAGGGACACTTCACTCACGTGCTCTTAAGAAAGGGAACTGTTTGCATACATCCTTCAGTTCTGAATAGCAAAAGATTTTCTAAGCCAGAAGAATGCCAGTAGTGTTAGAATTACACCAGCATCCTTTGCTGAAAGGATTTGGTGCAAACCTTGACAGATTGTGGTTTGCTCTTCTGAGGAGGTTTGCACTCCTGGCCAGCAATGGACCACAAGAGTTCAGCTTCCCAGCGACATCAGCCTGAGGACACCTTTGTAACAAGAGACAGAAAGGCTTCTGCTTCTTCTGGCAGATAAGACATTGTAGCCCCTTGCATGTATCAGGGAGTCCCGAAAATACACTGACAGAAGATTTCAGAAAGGCTGACTTCAAGAGGCTAATTATAATTCCTACAAGTTTTACGGAAATGAAATTCAGAAAGTACTTTTTGTACAGCTGTGTTTCATTTGAACACAACTGCAAGTGATCCAGCAATGCTCATGCTGTTTCTAAGTGACATTTTGATGTGAATAGCCTCATTAATTAAGACTCAATTACAAGCAAACACCCAAAGCAGCTATCAGAAATACCCACAACTTGTCTTCTGAGCATGAGCCTGACAAGCCAGGATCAAGGTGCAGTGAGGTGCTTGCAGAACAGTAGAGCAGAGCTCAAATCTGAGATGGAGCAGGGGAACCATCCCTCTTGGACCACAGTCCAACCACGACAGCAGATGCCCAGGGCTGAACAAGGCCTTTCTTTCAGCAGGTGAACTACATAGGCACTTCTGATTTCATGCTACTAAACCCCAATATTTTTTCTTCTTCCCAGAACATATTTGAATAAAAAGAGAATTTGCGCAAATTCTCCTTTCCATCTGGGACCTGAAATACAAAATTCCCTCCTATTCAGGACTTCAGAGACCTCACCTTCCTTCATTTCTGAAAGCCAATAGCCACATCCTTACCCCAGCTGCAGTCTCAAAAATCAGTTCTGTTCCTCCTCAGAATCCTATTTTACCCCACATCGCATGGAAAGAACTAATACCGGGAAATTGGTGCATTTTTAGCTGACTTTAATGTGGCTTAGCTGGAAACAAGAACAGCTTGTTCCATGAGGACACCACCCAATTCTCCATATGGACACCAGTTAGGAAAGTATTGGTGCAACCTTAAATAACTTTCTCCAGCTGGACACACTTTCCAGGAACTTCTGCCATCTCCACAGCTCCAAGCAAGCTCCAGATGCCATGCAATTCTGACTGCAGCAGCCTCCTCTCACACAGCTGTTGATAGGACAGAGCTCCCACGCCACAAGGGGAGCCATCCCAGGCACTGAAGGTACCACATCACTCACATGGATACAAGGAGATGCAGAAAATTAAGAAAATGTGACAGCAGAGGCACTCAATTTGTTTCTAGAGAGGACAAAAAAATCTGCTCACAATTTAAAAGTGATAATAAGCAGAATCAGAGACTTGTATGCCTTCTTTTATTTACGTCCTACATATAAGGATACCGTATGCTTTTTGTAATTGCCATTAGACAGCAATGAAGGCATTCGTAGGGCTCTTTGGATGTAAGAATAAAACTAATTTTACTTAGTACATTTAGTACAGTTTTTTAAGTACTTCACCTTAAGTTATTGGAAACTAAAATGAGCTGTTAGTTTCATTGGGATTTTGCACCTGACTGCCTCATCATGGGCACTAAGACTCACTTCATATTGTGGCCCCAAAGCCTCCTTGCTGAGGAGGATCAGAGCTGGTCATTGAGCCTGGAGCACAGTAGGGATGTGGCTCTCTGATTTCAGAAACCAAAGATGAGGTTTGTGAAAACTTGAAGAGAAAGGAAGATCACACATGGAAAGGGAAGATCTGTGCTGACTGTCGTTGTGTTAAAATTTTTTCTGGGGAAAAAAAAATAAAAAAATTGAGGCTTAATAGTGTGAAAACAACCTGAAATTAACTGAATGCTGGCCTAAGTATCATTGCCATCATGAAATTAGTCATCCTGGTTACAATTAATTTCCTTGTCCTTACTTTTGATAATGTCTGCAAGTATAATTGTGTTTTCCAGCAAGTCAGATATAGCAATTAGGTTTTAATTAGCTCTTAACTAATTTGATATGCTGGAAATAATTTCAAATGCTGTGCTTTCATTAGCATGAGCAAAGAATAATACAGCTCTTTCCTAAATTGGAAAAACAGAAAACAAATAGCATTAAAGTTGTATGCACTTTATTTCAACATAAAGTAAGCTCATTATATTGGTCAGATAACCTAAGAAGCAGAATGTTTTACAATAACTAAAATTGTGTATTGGCAAAAACCTTTGAAAAATACAGTCTCTGTGAGATAGCCAAACCACTTCACAGTGCAGTTTGCCTGGAAGTTATGCAAATTTTCATCGAATCTTTCTTTTATATATCATTACATATTATGCTATTTTTTGTTTATATATTCAGATACTCCAGCAGCTCTGTGCCATGACACAGCCCTGAGGAGCCTTCTCAGTGCCCCACCAGAGACAAGATCTGAGGGAACGGCATGGAGCTGTGTCAGGGCAGGGTCAGGTGGGATGTTAGGAAAAGGTTCTTCACCAGAGGGTGGTGGTCATGGCCCCAGGCTGCTGGAGTTCAAAAAGCATTTGAACAACACTCTCAGATGTAGGGTTTGGAATTTAAGTGGTGCTTTGTGGATCCAGGGGTTGGACTCGATAATCCTTGTGGGGCCATTCCAACTTGGAGATATTTTCTGATTCTGTCACTGTAGTATGGCTTTGGATTTTTGAAAAAATTGCCATTTTCACATATCACCGCCTACAGTCTCACAGGGTGGGCTGTAAGTCCCAAATAATTTAGCAAACACAAAAATAGTTGTAACTTCATGTAATGACTTTTATAATGTCCTATAAAAGAATACAATATCCAAAAATCTCCTGAGTCAAGCTAGTTACACTGTTCATGAGACGTATTTTTAGATGACTCCTGATGCCAAATTGAGAGGCACAATAGCCAAAGCATCTTCAAAGAACTGGGTAGGAAGGTTTGTTTCTGTTCTTTTTGTGTTACTACTACAGAAAAGTTTTCATATTAGTAATAGTTTGAAAGTGACAACTTCTTCAGCTCCTAAAAATGTTGACATTTACTCTCCATGTTTTTCCACAGATCATTTTTATTAATACTGTAACTTTTAAACTACTTGCTGGCTGCTACAAATGAGCACAATAGAGAAGTCATTCAAGTCTACTACTATTTTGAAATAATTCATTTTCCTTCCAAGACAGGTCAGTCAGATGGCAGCCAGCACTCCCTTTCCATACCCTGGAGAAAGATCGACTTGAGGCCCAAGAAATACCTTCGGTGAGATTTGTCTTTCCATCATACAAGCAGACTCCATTACTCAGCTGGCTAAGGCACATGGTGAGTACAAAGCTGAGCAGGAGCCAGCAGCTTGGAAGAGTGAGAAGTATGCTATTTTGCAGATCTTTGAACAGCCTGTCAGGTTAAAATGAAACACGCAGCCTCCTTACACTTGTTTATTTGTATACTAGCAATATAGTAAAGTTCATTGGTAGCTCCCATGCAACAAACCTGAAACTAGAGATTAAGGAAGGATTGGCACTAGTAACTGCTCCCTGACAGACACGCATAGCCTAAACCCGTGACAGTTTCAAGACACAAGCTAAAGACAACATAAATCTCAGTGCACAGAGCTAACAATATAATCCCATTTAAGGAGAATATGGAGTCATTTTTCAAACTCATATTATTGTACAATGAAGTTAAAAAGCATGTTGACTTCTCTACAGTGATTTCAATTTATTTTCAACTGAAATTTGCAATTCAATGCAATCAATTTCACTTTGGTTAAACACTTTAATGTGCTCTGATAAAAACAGGCAATTGATATTCTAATTCTGTTGTATTGAAACTAGGACTGTGTTATGAACACACAACAAAAAATAGTGAGCCCCATGACAGTTTCTTCCCCATGACAGCTGTTAGTATGAGATAGCTTTTAACTTCAAAGGGATATGATGCACTTTACACATTACACCTTTAAATAGAAAAAAAAAAAATCACCTTAATTTCAATGCACTGTTTTCAAGATACATCTGTGTATCTTCACAGCAGTACCCCATCATAATTTACAGACCGCTGTTGCAAGTATTTTTGCATATACTTCAACTGGGAACACTCAAGTACAAGAAATATTTCATGTTATAGAGGAGGATCAAGGGCAGCAGAGAAAGAAGACCGCAATTCACATTTTCTTGGAACTGCCTGGAGAAAGAACATATAGAGGTGCCATGTAATTACAGGAGATGGATTCTGCAGCTTTTATAACATGTTTTCTGATAACGTTTGACTGGATCAGAGGATGGCACTGAAGAAATGAAACATTTTGCAGGTTTTTCATGTTTGTTCCCTTGCTGGGAATTATTCTTAGACAAGAGAGTTACCATCAATAATCTCATACGAAAATAAACAGAAAAACATAGCATCCTTAACTACCATTGTCAAATGATCAGAATCTCATTTTTTTCCTCCGTCTGCATTTACTAACCAACATCCCTAGCAGTACTGATTCAGTATTGATTCCAGACAAATACTACTATCTAATGAGCCACCTACTATACTCTTGTATTCTTCACAGATTTTCCAGAGTGATTTCAACAAGTTTGAACCCATTGTTGGGTTTATAGCCATGAAATCTGACAAAATCACTGCCTGACACATCAGACTTGCTTCTCAGACTTGACCAGAAACACAGCTTTCATTACTGACAGGTGCATTCCTGCTGGTAAGAAAGGTTAAAGAAACGCTTGACTGCACAGTGCCCAAAGGGAAACTGCAGCAGTGTATACACGAGCCCCTTTGTTTGTTGTTTCATGACTACCTTTCTGACTCCTACTCACATGTTCCAAACAAATTTTCTGATGCATGCCTTTCCAACAAGAAACAATGAAAGATTATGTCAAATTCAAATAGGAATAGATTAACAATTGGTTTTGCTTTCATTCATTTGTTGTTGTGTTTTTGTTTTTTTTTTTTGTTACTGTTTTTTGTTTAGTTTTTCAGGCAAATTGTCCTTTTTAAGTCAAAAGTATTTTGCATTATGTTATCAATCATATATTCCATCAGAACTGAGTGGGATCACCTTCAGTAAGATTAACAAATTCACACTGATGAAATATGGCAATGTGACAACTGGCCTTACAGTTGAAAGCTCTTTTACACGTTCTCCCACAGGAAGTGATTTCATCAGTTTTTCTTCTCAATTAAGGTCAGATCAAGTATATTCCAAACTATAATTTTATTTGTGAATCAATTATCTCCTATATGTTTTCATGCTATTACTTATTCGATCTTCTTTGCTAAATGAGAAGCTATTAAATTTGGACGAATATTTCTATAACTCAGTTAGTAAGTAGGCAATAATAATAATATTGAACAGATTCCCATAGAAATTAGCTCATTATCTCTGCTTGTTTGTGGTGAAATAGTTTTCAGTGTTTTGCATGTGTTCCCAATCCGCTAGGCAGAGATAAGTGCTGAAAATGTAGAGAATAGACGAACCTGTCGTAAAGTATGAGAGGCTGCATTCTGAGCTGCTCACTGTGCAATTCCTGATCAGTAAGCCAATAATAAATCATTCATTTCTGCTGACAATTATACATTCTGGAAGTCTTGAGCAGCTATTAAAGACTTGCCTGATCTACTCTGAGTTGATCGCAGTACTGATTCCATGGAGAACCATGGCATGACCAAGTATCAAGTCAGATATGTAATCAGGAACCAGATACAGCATATCTAAAACAGAAGTCATCACATATTTAATTAAGTCTAGACGGTTTAAATTATTAAATGACCAGAGTGCTCCATATGATAAAAACAAGCATACACTAGCTTAAGTAAATATTTGCATCTCTGAACCATGCTCTGCTTTACAGCTGAACCATCAGTAGTTGCTAATTGCAGGTCAAGACCACACCATTTTCTGTAACAGGATAAAATAATTAAAAGGTGCTTTATATTTCTAAGTTTAAAAGCAAGCTATAGGAGCAAATATAGATTGTGATGCTGATGCTACAACACTTGTATACACATGCATTCTTTTACAAAATTCATATTTTCAGGGATATAAAGCATGAGGCATATTGGGGAACATTTACCAAAAAAAGCAAATTTGAAATAAAACCAGTAACCTCCTGTGTAACCAATCCAGTAATCCAACAGCCACAGGTCTATCAAGGGGATCACCAAATACAGCTGTATTTTAAAAGCAATATTACAGTCAAGCACAAAAGAGGAAAAAAAAAAAAAAAAGAGAGAAAATAAATATTGAATTACAGTCAGAAAGTCACTATTGCAGGCACAGGTCTCTCATTTTCTGTCAATTTATCCAGTGCAGCTATTTACTGCAATCCCTTTCAAGGCTTACTCTCCACAACTCAGCTGCAACCTCTTTCAAGGCTCACTCTCTGCAGTTGAACAGTCTAGACAGATTTTTTCCTGTGACACATCATAAAGACCAATATCCATTCTATCCTATCCTCCTTTAACTTCATTGTCTCATGATTCATTTCTGGATCCTTATCAAAATTACTCTTCTTATTTCAAAATTTTCCATGTATTTGCTCCAATCCATCTTCTGGATTTCTTCTGTATTTTCTCTTTTAACACCAGGATTCCTTTAGCAGTCATATTGGCTAGCACCTAGCACTAGCTTTCTGCTACATCTGCTCTAGTCATAGCACCTATGTTGTGTCAAAAGCCTACTCAGTATCTCCTACTGCCTTCTTTCCTCCTCTCCTCTCTTCACTTTGCTCACACACTTGTTTTCAAAGCTGCTCTATAAAACCCTTTTCCCTCCTGATTACAGTTCCTAATTTCACTTGGTGGTTGCTATAATTTCTTAATTAACTCTGTAACTATATAATTAAACTTTATCACATTTTCTGAAACATCTGGCAAGAAAGAAGCACTCCAAAATAAACTTGTAGGACTGCTGAATAGGTTGCTATTAACTACTGCCTATCATCCTAACTAGCTCTATTTCAGTCAACACTGACTACATCTTTCTCTTGGCTCAACTGGTAAATCCTCTGGGACAGGAACAGCATTTTGCTTTGGTCTTTGAAAAGCACTGAAAAACAGTAATTTAAACAGACTGTATGCAAAGGAGTAAAGCTTTCCTATAGAATTCAACATGTACTGGTCACTGGGGTGCTTCAAAAACTGTTTCTTCAAACTAGGCTTCAGACTGCCTTAATGTGTGGGATTTCAGCCCTGCACAATACCTTACGCAGTAACCATGATGGACATGCTGACAAGCCTGCTGGACTCATAAGCAATCGCAGCAGAGCTTGGGTGAGGACTGCAGGCAGCAGTCCTTGTTAACAGACTCCCACTGCCTGAACACCAACACAGATGAGTCATTAAAGCACTATCAGTCAGCAAGTGGCGAGGCAGATGTGTCTGTCTGCTGTGACAATACTGCTGTGACAGCCACCAAAGCAGTGCCCAGTGCTGCATTATGGCCTCTCCCTCCTCAGCACAAGCACTGAAACTCAGCTGAAGGCTGGCATTAAGGAGGCATTCTGGCTTTCTGCTTTCTTCCAGCACCTTGTTTATTTTAGGGACTTCTCTCAGTCTATCCAAGCCTGCCTTTGTTTACAGGGTCTCTTCCTCTGACCCCAGGCATACAGCTCTTTCAAGTGCCTTCCAAACAGTAGCACAAGTTTTCTAAGTCAGCATGGTTCATGTATGGCCACTCATTCTGAAGCTGTTATAAATGTCAGTTTGATACAACCTGAGAAAGCTATGGTTGGTAGCAGCTGGACGGCAATGCTCTGCAGGTTCAGGAAGACTGCTGCAGTTTACACCTGGCTAGAAGATTATCCTTGTAATCTTTAGGTATATTTACTTAACACACTACTGCTTTTCAGCACTTCCACCAGAAAAAGCTTCCCCATAATCTTGCTGTAGATTTTCCTAGCCAGGGAAATATTCTTTCACTCTCTACTCACCAGCAATAATCCACCATCATTTTGTACTTTTGTCTCTTGGGGATTTTTGTCTCCACACAGGCAAACTGTCTTACACTGAACAGACAAGGATGGGAAAAGACATAGAGATGGATTTCTTAGATGGGAGAAGCACAATACTAAGTAAGCACCCATAAAGAATACTGGAAAAGCTGTATGTCCTCAACACAATTTAGGGTGAAATATACAGTCAGAATAATTTTTGTCTTAAATAAAAGAAGGTTATTTCCAACCACTATGAAGTGGAGCAGGGTATTGACACTTTCCTTTCCAGGGGAAGGTGACCAGGAGGTGGCTGTCCATTGTAAAGAACACATATCCAGAAACACTTTCTCAGGCAGAGAAGAGGCATCTCAGGCTACTCAGTATTCTGATTCAAGCACATTCCCAACACTTTGAGCAAATTTGTTGTCCACCTGCAGTCAGTCTGTGAATCATCTGTGTGGTCTCAGATGGAGTACTGGCTAATTGAAGGAACAGCTGGTACCTGACACTGATGTCCTGTGCTCAATGCTAGCAGCCTAAAGCACGTGCCTTTCCAGGATTTCATTCCTTTGTAGAATTGTGTGCAGACACACAATGCAGAGATGGTTTTGCAACAGCATCTGCCTTCCCGGCTATCAACATCAATATCATAGGAAGAAAAAAAAAAATGGAGACATTTCAGAAGTGAACAAGATGTAACAGAGGTAAATTAAATGCAAGAGGAAGATGTCACAATCTCTATCACCTGTTGCTCAAATGCGAACAGGATGTCCTAAACATCAAATTCCAAAAATGAGTCCTTAAATTAGACCAGAGTCCTTAAATCAGAAACCACAAGAATGGTTCCAGCAGGAGCTGTGAAGATGCACAGCTTGTTGTAAACTTCCTCAGAACCTTGCTCTAAACCATTGAGGGAAAATACATTCTCTGTCTCCCTCTCTTATTCAGATTCCCAAATACTTATTTTTGGCAGCTAGGGTATTCCACATCTGGGGGTTTTGACTTAAAGCCCTCAATTAACATAACTTCTGCATGTGCTGATTCTGTGAAAATCAATTTAAATTCTGCAGAAAAATGCTTTTAAGAAAAAAAAAAAAAAAAAAGAAAGAAAAACAGAGGAAGATTAGCACTGTGTTAAAAGGATGCCACCTACTGGGCAGCTCATCCACCTCCAGTAAAAGACTGGAGAGGTAAATCAGTTAGCTCTGAGGACCTGAAAAAGCCTGCTTTCCAGAAAAACTCCTTAAAATTGCAAAAATAAATTAATAGCTCTCTGTTCTCCTTAAGCTCAGGGTTTCCCAAAAGTCTGTGGTTTTCTCTTCCTGCTAGCTCACGCATTCATTCTTTTTTCTCCTGTAGGAGCATCAATAGCCATGTTCCATGAGAATTTATCTCCATATCCTTTTCTTAACTCTTTCCCTTCTGGTGCCTGTATTCCTACTGAGAAGGATGCTTCTAACAATCTGCACATCACTTTTTTTTCCCATTCTCTGCTTTAGGCTGAGAGGCACTAAGCAATGTCAAGGCTTCCCAATGCAAACAATTAGAAGATGCGACACGTGCAGACATGCAGAGACATGCACAAGCAAACACAATGGGATTAGTATCACCCCATGGGGGAAAATCAGATGGTGCTTCAGGCCTTCCTTGCTAGGTGGTCAAAAAGAAACATTTAAATAGTTTCTGCTCTGCGTTTATATTTCCCTTTTGTGTGTGTGAGAAAGAGTGTCTCAGCCCTCTTATTTATTTGTTCTGCAACTACATTTCTGTTTCTATTACTGGTTTTACTTTTTATTTAAAATACTGTTAGAATAGAATAGAACAAAACACTTGGAAGAGACCTTCAAAGATCAGCGAGTCCAACTGCCTGACTTCTTAGGGGTAACCAGTTACAGCATGTATTGAGGGCACTGTCCAAATGCCTTGTGAGCACTGACAGGCCTGCGGCATCAACAACCTCACCAGAAAGCCTGTTCTAATGGAATTTTTCCTCATGTCCAGTCTGAAACAGTTGCAGCAAGCAGTAAGGCCACCTCCTGCCTCCTCTCCTCTCCTCCAGCCTGGACAACCCAGGCACACTCAGCCTTGCCTCACAGGCCATGCCTTCAAGCCTGCTATGGTTAGCCTGCTATGCTTCTCCTCCAGATGCTTTCAAGGTTCTTAAAACCCTTTTTATGCTGTGGAGCCCAGAACTGCACACAGTACTCAAAGATGAAGCTGCACGAATGCTACACACAGCAGGAGAATCACCTTGTTTGACTGACTGCGTATGCTGGGCTTAATGCATCCCAAGATGCCAAGGCACGCTGCTGGCTTGTGCTGAGCTGTTCTCACCAACCTCCCCAGGTCCCTTTTGCTTCACTGCTCCCCAGCCACCTATCTCCCAGTCCATGCCTGTGTCTGGCATTGCACCATCCTTGCTCTTTCAGCAGACAGGAAACTACTATGCTCTACCTAACATCCCTTGCAACTGTGGAGTGCAAAATAGAAAACAAAAAAAAGTGCAAAATTGGCATAGGTTTATAAGGTTTCCATGATTAAATACAAACCTCCAGAGAAGAGTGTGGTTCTCGGCCACATTCTCATTTACCCTCGGGACCAATTATACTTCTCCAACAAAGATAAAAGGCTTTGAAGCAATCAAGGATCGTATTTATATCTAACATTTCCAGTCTCTCTACCAGATTAATGCAAAGGGACCTCAATCACATAAGCAGCCTGCAATTCCTCACATTAGGTACTGTGATCATTTTCATTACAGTCACTCCTCATTCCTCTTTACTTCACTGACAGTACAAAGAGGGCTCCACACAAATCAAACCTATGCATGTTTGAGAGCAGTGCCAGGCAGGGTGCAGTATTTTGGGTTCAGTGTTGCAGTAGGAACACAGCTCCCAGGCTCAAGAGGCACCAGAGCAACCCAGTTCAGAGCTGGCACAGACACATGCCCACCCCACAGGCCTGCCCAGCCATGCAGCGCAGAGGGTTGCTGGCACCCGGCTCGCCTTGCTCACAGCTTCTGAGGTCACCTCACAGCCTCTGTGCTGGCAGCGCCATGCACCAGTCCATCTCCTCATTAGGCACTGAGGAGATTAATCTTGTGTCATGCATTTTTATTGTGTTTTACCATTCTACTTTCAGGCATAAAAGGACAGATGGTCTTACTCCAGTCGACATACGCATTGATTTCCAACTATACATTTTGGGCAGTGATTTAAGTTATTATGACTTGTTTATGGAAATGCCCATCGTGCACTCATTGTTTCTCAGTTGCTGAAAAAAACAGAGTTCTGCCCAAGGGTGGCAGACATTATGGAAAGAAAAATGCAAATTTTGTTTTTTTAATTACTAGCCAAGAAAATTGGTTGTAAGCAGGACAGAAAATAAGATTTGTAAGTGAATGAGATAGGGACCTTATTCCAGAAGGAGGGAATTTTGCATTGTGCATGTAAGCCATGCTGTAAAGTTTTTCTTCTGGCTGCAGAAAACTCTAATTCTACCTTATCCCAGTAGTCCTGGAAAAAGTCTTGGTGGAAATTAGCTTGTACAGTGCTGTTAAAGTACTGCATCCCTCCTGTCTGTATGGCAGCACCTCTGCCTTGCCATTTTCTTGAAGAGTTGTGCCAGAGGATACTTTGGAAAACAAGGGGCTGCTCCAAAAGTACTGCTTCCCATTTTATTATACTGGCCCACGATGTCAGAAGCGGATATTGGTGGTATGACAGTAATGGTTGAAACTTCCTACCAGTGTTCCATTATATAAGATGAGGACTAAGGAGAATCTCCACCCTTTACTGGCTGCAGCAGGGAATGTGATCATGAGGAAAAAGAAAAGACTGAGTTTCTCAATGGCTTCTTTACACTTGTTTTTAGAAGTCTGACTAATTATCCTGGAGGTCCGGGATGGGAAGCAGAATATACTTTCCATGATCCAAGTGGAAACAGAGACCTACTACTCCATCTGGACAATCACAAGTTCATGGGACCAGATGGGATTCACCCATCACATACCTGCTCAGCACATCATATGTACAAAGGATGAATAAATAAGACCTAAGATATAGAAGGAGAAATGTTTAAAAATGGCTAACATTGTTATCTTGCATCATTATAAATGCAGGCGTGTACATCTCTATGTCCGCAGCTCAAACAGTGCTTTCTATAGAGGTACCTCCACACTCAACATTTCACTTCAAGGTAAACTGTGCCCATATTTTTAAAAAAACATCCTAGGTCATTACTGGCCCATAAAATATAATATCTTTCCCCTTCAAGTGCTTACAAAGATCCCACCATTTCTGCTTTGCAAAGACCATGCTACCCTTCCTCTGGAGAATTAGTGCATTCAGCCCTTTCCCTTTTCCTCTTCCTTTAGATTTGCCTGGATGCCTTCTTTCCAGACCAAAGTATCTTCCTGATCTTGTTGAGTCACAGAAAAAACAAACAAACAAAACAACAATAAAAACTCAGCTGGTATGGAGCTACAGTATAGAACCCCCTGCTCTAGGCAGAGAGAACTTCAAAGTCAGACCTGGTTATTCAGGGCTATATTCAGGCTGGTTTCAAAACTCTCCAGGGATGGAAATTCCGCAGCCTACCAGGGCAATCTGTTCCAATGCTCAGCTGTTCTCATCCATCTGCTCTCTAGTGATTTGGATCTGACTGTGATTTAGAAATACACCCAGCATCATGTGATTAACACCATCAGTTTTAGTGGCATTTGCTCTGGCCAGAGATGAGGATATTCTACTATTTCAAGGCTCCTCTTCTTTGGTATATCTTGTGCAGATAATATGTAAGCAGGCATTTTTGAAATGCTGCTCTCTGGATAGAGTGTTGGAAAGCATTAATTAGTTATCCTCCTTGTCTTATCTGACCTTCCACTACCAAATTGTGCACCTAGCATAATGAAAATGCTTGTTAGAGAGGACTTGGAAGTGATGCCATCTAGAACGAGCAGGTTGTTTTGTTCCTGTATCATTTCATGACTGTTCTTGTGTTGATTTGTTCTCGATTCATTGCCTTAAAGACCTTTGTAAGCATGCACACATGGAATACCCTATCACTTTCCTTTTCTATTGTCATTGTCAAGTACACCTTTTGCCATGTCTTCTTCATTTTTTTAATTAATGTCTTAATTGCCAAGGGACTCAAAGTAGAGATAATCATTATCACTATGTATTATGCACTTCTGGTACTGCCTTATAGATACATTTTGCAGCAGTCAATGGACATGCTCTGTCTTCAAACACTTGGACACCTAGTAACCTATGGGCCTGCCAGGCAACATCCTTTTCCAGTTTTCACTGTTTTTAATGTTTTTATTAAATGTAACAAATAGCCAAGCTTTACATCCAAACATTAATTATGCATAAGTATCAACAATAGAGTGTATAGATCCTTCCTCTTGGACTTTTATCTACATAGATGTTCTTGTGTCCTGCTAGTCTTGCTATGTTTTGTTCCCTAAGTTCAACCTTTTCTGTAATCAGTTCCCAAAACTGTACCCCAATATTGATGATATTTTTTAATGACTATTTCTTCTGATTTTACTTAAAAAGTTGCATGTCTCATCACTATTAGTCTCTCTTTTTACAGCAATTTTGCCAATGGCTGCTTTCCTCAGAGACATTCTTCAGCTGCACGCTTTGAAGGCTTCATTCTCATTTTACTTTGCAGTATTTAATATTCACCTCCTCAAACACCCAATTTCCATTTTTGATTGCATGATACTCCCATGTGCACTGGCAGTTTGCTGGGTCTGTGCCTCTATTGTACGTTTCTCTTCTAATATGGTTGATGCTTCTCTCAGGAACTGCACATATGAGTGATTGTTGACCTCCCACATTTTGTCATCCATGTGTAATCACCGTTACTGAGGTGTCCTCTCATCTGCACTGCATCTCTTACACTCCAGCCATTTGTGATACTGAAGGACACTCAAGTGTCCTCCATTAACTCGACCTTCCTACAGTTTTTTTGAATGCAGAACTTCTCTCTTTGAAACATTGTTCTTCAAACCACTCAACAGTCCATCCACATTTCTTCACTTTGCTTCAGTAAACTTTTCCCTTATATATGTCATAAATGAATATGAGAAACAGAGAATCTTTCTCATTTGACTGAGGTTCAGCAAAAAAAATCAACTAAACTCAAGCACAGCATGAAACATTCTGGAGGTTCAGAAGAAGTACACTTCTTCTCTGCAGGAAGAACATAGAATTTTCTCCAGATTCTGTCCATGAACTTGGTTTAGATTATTCTCAGAAAACAGTGGGATCTCGCTCATACTCAGCAAGTCCTGCTTATATGCTGAATGTGATAAACTGAACAGAGTTGCTAACATTAGCTAGGTTTTCAGATAGCTCCTATCTGCACCCTACTATTCAAAGCTGGGCATAATAGTCACATACAGCACAAATATCATTGTCTTAAGAACATACATCAGTATTTTAACACTGCTTAGTGAAAACATTTCATGAAAAGAACAGAACTCTTAATGCCCACTGCAAAGTAGTTGGCATAATTAACTTTCAATATTACACCCAGATGATTTCTCCATGCGGAATTACATGAGATGAATGCTACAGTTTATTACTTCAATAAATCTTGTATCAACAATATTATTTGATGTGATATAGCACTAACATTTTTTTATTACTTGCTTTACAATAAAAAAGATACTGGCAACATGTTGCCACCTTATTTAAGTTAAGTGGAGAAATGATAGGCTTTGATACTAATAAAACACAGTCCCAATATTTTGTGAGGGTAAGAAGATACCTCTAGCAAGCAGTCAGGGTTCTAATAGGATCCTTTCTGTGTACAGTGCATACAGAACTTTTTCTGGCTTAATCATTCTAATTTCTCACACTCTACAGGCCATGAAGCCCTGATTTTTGCTTCTTCATAAAAGGTAGACTGCAACATATTTCACCATGGATTAGTATAAAGTACTGAGATTTGTGTAATTACTACATCTTTGCAGACAAAAAGGTATAGCAATGGCAAATGCTGGAGTGGGCATGTCTTAAGTTTTTAGTTTGCTCATAAAGCAAATTATTTTGGATGCTAGGTAAAAGAGAATGGGGCGATGTGAAACACAGTGAGGCAGAGGAGATACAGTTATATAGGGACAACCCAGAGCTTTTCCAGTGATGACCTCCAATGACATGAGGCATTTGATGGGATGAACATTCCATTCAATACTCTGCAGATCTCATTGTCAAAGAAGTGAGCAAGAGTTTAAATACTTATAAAACCAAACACACATGTTTTCTTTTCGGTGCTGAACTGATCTTTAGGAAGCACGTACCATCAAACATCATAAGATGGCAGAAACTGTAAATACAATAAAAAACAGCAGAGTAGAAAGTACTGGGGCTGTTTTATCTGTAAAAGCATATATTAACAATGATTATTATTTATTATTGATGCTGTTTCAACTCAAAATATACTTGGCAGCATCCAAACACAGAGGAAAATATCCTTTTATAACACAAAGAGCTTACGTGCTGAAACAAGCCAAGCCCTTGAGCAGCCTGTAATGAGGAAAGTGGCACTCAGGACACCCAATGAAGTCTACTCGCACCCATTTGTTCTCCATCGCTGAGCTTTTCTCAAGACCAGGACTTAAGAGAGATTCTAAGCTCCAAGCAGCCAATCTCCGCACAGCCAAGAGCGTGTGATGAGATATCTGTGGGCTACTCTCTCCATTTCTCAACAAATGTTCTCTAACAGCCTGACGCAAAGCCACAGGATTTACCAGAGATGCTCTATATTGGTCAGAACTTGAACTGCCCCTTGAGTCAGCCTCACACTAATCCTGTTTACGTTTTCCTTTGCTAGAAATACAATTCCTGGAAGAGTTACAGTATAAAAATTTAAGATTCAGTAATTCACTCCAACAGTTAAGTAGTTAAACCAGTATCAATAATCTGTTGTTACCAATACAACCCGTATGTAAAATGAAGAACTGGAGCACAAATTAAAATTCCCATTATTGCATATGTAAATAGAAGACAGTAACATCTATCAGTTTATTAGATATTTTGTAATTTCAATTTCCAGAAAACCATCTCTACCACTAAATGCACAGATGCACACATCATTTAAAGCGTCACTTTCTTCTGAGTGTTCTGCCTTTTCTGCAAAACCCTTCCTTCTTCACATTTCCTGTTGATTCTTTTTCAGTATTTCACCTCTTTTTTCTACTCTACTTCACTGTATCCCATGCCCTTCCATCTTCAGAGCGTTTCCACTCCAGCAGCACAGCTAAAGGTAGCAGTAGTGAACCCTTCCCTTTCACTTGTACCTTTGTACTGTTTGGAGAGAAGAGACTGGAGACAAAAAGGAACGAGAACAGGAGTTCTTACTTCTAGTTGCATGACAGAAGTCAGCAATGGTGGGTAGCTTTGTCAGTACTGAAGCCCAAAAAAAAAAAAAAAAAAGGTTTTCTAAGCAGTCAGGCAAAGTAGTGAACATCTAAGCATCTTATCTCTGTCCTTGAGTATTTCTGTTTGGAAGAGATTGCATTCAGCTTGTTTAAGAGTTAGAAATTCTCACATTCACAGGGTATTTCAGGCTCTAAGAGTAGTTTGGAGGACTTTCATAACAACCTGAAGAGCATCAAGCATCTTTTGTTCACTGTATTCCAACAGAGGAGATATGACAGTCCTTAACATATCAACTGCTGTAGCTTTATGGAATGACATTTATTCTTCTTCTGTGAGTAATTATACTCACAAATGCAGATGCTATCATCTTGCTAGCTGATACATGATAAATTACACCAAGTTTCAGTAATGAAAAGGGAGAGCAATGTATAAGAAGAGCCTAGCGAGGGAGCAGCTACTCAGCCACAGGTAACTAAGCCAGAAGAATCTGGTCTGTGCAACAGAAAGTGAGACCCAATCAGGTTCTGTACTGAAGACAGCATAGATGGATACATATTTACTACTCCTTCATAACAGAAGTAAATTTCAAATGGAAAATCCTTTTGGGGACATAGATAGCTGCTACAGTACACACATCCTGCACAGAGGATCCAGATACAAACAAGAGCAACCAAATATAACTGCAGAAATATCTGTGATTTGTCTAAGCAGTTAACACTCGTTATTGATACCAGCTGGAGAGAAACCAACAGAAATGTAGTCGTCCACCTGCATACATCTCAGCTGAAATGCTGCCTCATAACAGATATCTCATACTAGAGCATGTGCAAGAGAAACCGAAGTGGCTAATCCACCCTGTGAAGTTATCCAGGATTTCATTTTTTCTTTCTCATTTTTTCTATCGAGCTCTAAGCAGTGCCATGGATTATAGCACTTCTCGTTATGCAAGCACCAAAAACTGAGGAAATATTTCTCCATAAAAATGCACATAAAGAAAGTTCAGGTGGCATTTGGAGAGATACTGCCAAATGTGGAGTGTCATTCCAGCCACTAATAAAAAAAATTAAAATAGAAGTTCAGTTTCTTTTCCTCTTGCAAATAGATGTCAGCACATTCTTAGTGGTAGAGCCTTGACATCTTTGTAAAAAGCAGCATTGTATTTTCAGAAGCATTTCATACTATTTAACAAAGGTGTGTTTTTATTGTCAGCTTAGTTGTGAGATGACAACTCTAATGACAAGACAACTCATCTTGACTCAAGGAACCTCTAATGCCTGTGAACTCACTTGGCATTGCCTGCAGAAGTGTCCAATTTCTAGGACAAAACAAGAGAATAAAAATCTGTTTTTCCAATTGTGAAGGGGTAGCTCAGCACTTAGAAGCAATTTAGGAGGAGAAAGGCATTTCAAACACAGGCTTTTGAGTAACAGCAATTTTCTAACTTGTGATTCTGTCCAAGCTAATGAAGACATCACAAACTAAAGTTAGCATGTCAAAGCTGCCAACAAGCATACGTCATATCTTTTTTGTACTGCTAGAGCTACTATAAATAAAACCTAGTGAAACTATGGATTCAAACGTATTGCAAAACTTATCAAATGTATTATTCATCTGACTTCTGGTAACAGTAAACATCATTCATAAAAAGCCGTGGACAGACATATGGCTCCTGTATGCATTGCTGGATACGACCCTGCAGGAAATGATTTGCTAAACAGTGCTACGTGAAACTATGACACGTGAAGCTGAAACGGATGCATATTCCCACAAATGCTACTAAGAGTGTGGTGTAAAACATCAATCCTGCCAAGCCTGTGCCAGGTGTTTTAACAAGTATAATCAAAATATGTAAATGATCAAAAAGCCATGGTCCAGAAGCTTATTTTAAAATAAGCTTCCGTTTGCTACCAGTTTTACTGAACAACATACAACTACTGTTAAAAACCAGGAGCAGTGCAATCATGTCAAAGAACAGTGGACATTTGCATGAATTTTATTTTTCACAGAGCTCTTTTGTACGGTTCAGGTAAGAACAGCAGTACAGTATCATTTTTCTATCTCTCCCTGGACCCACTGAGCTGTTCCCTGTAGGCTCCCAGGGCTGTGGTGCTCATATTTAGCTGCTCCTCTTTCAGGACTCACCTTGCAGGACTACAGCACTGAAGCACGCAGGTTGCTAAAACCTTGCGCTCTCTACAGGATGATCCTCATTCTGAAAGCATTTGGAGAACCATGGAGAAACCTACGGCTGCATTGCTCTTGTGTTTTATATCTACAGTGCTATCTATATCACCTCTGTTAAATGACTCTACTTTCACCTTAAGGCTGAATTCCAAAACTTCTCACTCTTCCTTGGTTGAATTACATCCATAAGCGTCAGCAAAGACAGTCAAATGGAGCTCTCCATCAGAGAGTCACAAGTCCCTGTCACCCTGGTGACCCAGTCCTAAGCCAAGCATCACCCCAAACACAGGGAGTGGCTCAGGAGCTCACTGATGAGGCAAAAGCCTGCATCAAACCAAGCCCAGCATTGTTACTAGTGCTGTCAATGAACTGAGGTATGGCCAGCCTCGCTGCTCTCAGCATGCTGCATCACTTCTGTGCAAGAAATCAGAATCTCTGCTATCCACGGGTAATCCAGTTCAAATTTTACCCAATATGAGAGGCAACTTTAAGAAGCTTTGTGTACAGGCTCTCCAGCCTTCCCACCTGCCAAATTCTAACATCGAAAACCATGACTGGAGCTGTAACAGTATCAATAACAAAAAGCTTCAGCACATAACATCTATAGTATACCTGCTATTGATCTTCAAGCTTCTCTCTTAAAATTAACACTGCTATTTAGCCATGTCATCCTTCACAGCTGCTTCTCCTGATTCAGACGAATGAGAGCTACCCTACAAGGAGATTTCTAGGCAGGTTTTCCCTGCATCTGTATTGCAGCAAGTGTTCTCTGGACAAAACAGCACCACACAGAGATTGCATGGCTCTCGTGCAGCAGCACTGCCCCACAGCCACCAGGGCTCTGCTTCTTGACTCAGCCACTTGTTCCTGGAACCTGTGCTCCTGTCAGAGCACAAAATCAGAGCACAAGTGTTATTGGAAGTCGGACCCACTCCCTACAAAGTGAAGTGATCAAAAGCAGTGTCCAATGGGAAGTGGGAGTGTGATCAAAAAGCAGCACAGAACAAACAATATGCATTTTTGTGCTGTTTGTTGGCAGGCTATTGCTAGTAAACATTAAGCTTAAGACAGAAGTAAACAAGATCAGAGGGAAATAACACCTAACCTTAAGGCACTGGCCACTCATTTGAGGCTACCTTCATCAAAAGCATCAATTAAAGCTCAATCCTGTTAAGGCTGCTCAGTGTAGTCTTGTTAAGCACTGAGTACTGACATTCCAGACCTACAGCGGGGCCTTCAGCAAGGTGCCTCTGGCTCTGCTACCTACACTGCAAATTTCTGAAGGGAGTGAATTTTTCTCTGCCTGGATGCCCCTTTGACACAAGCAGCACGAATTGGAAGTACTCGACATGTCCTAGAATGGGTCCTAGAAGGCCCAGGTTTGACCTATATGAGCATTAATAGGAGATTTAATATTGACTACAATGGCAGCAATTAGACCTGAACATCAATTATCAGAAAAACAAAACAAAACAAAAAAAAGAGCTTACTAATATGTAGAACTGATAAGCATTTGCAAAACCGAAACTCAAGGCACTTGCTATCACAGCTTCCAGGTAAGTGTAGCTCCATTATTTCGTTGCTCATTTTTTCCAAAAACTGTATTTGTATGTATCATTTTAAAAGTAAATATAGAAGTGTTTCTTCTGGGCAATGACTTTTTAGGAACTCTAAGTCATGATATGCTTTTCCTTCTTCCATTTTTGCTTACACAAAATTGATGGAAATTATTGGCAGCTATTTTGGTCAAGACCATATTATTAAACTGACAGGACTAGCATACAACCAAGTGCTCATTTTGCTTTTTACTGGTCTATAGATAACAGCTTTTAGTTAACATTCAATACTAACTGGCTAACTTTCAGCAGTGTCCCATTCTACTTTGATACGGGAGGCAGGTTAAGCCAAACATTCTACAGAACACTGTTCTCATCTTTAATGAAAATTCTCTACTTTTTCAAGAGGTTCTTCTACTGTATATCTGAAAGTAAAAAGTTTGATAAACTGGATTTGGTGAGCTTAATAAGCCAATTCTTGTACATATTTTATGCAGTAGTATTTCAACAAGCCTTTTAGAAAGGATGCTTCTGTTCCTTCACCTCCCCTTAAAGCTCATAAGCTATAAAGAACTAGACCATAACACAGAACTCTATTATTAGCCGATAATTCTACAGTAAATCCAACATTAGCTGTTTATTTGTAAATGCCTTTGCCGTAAGCAACATAATGCCCCCATCCTGTCTGAATACGTGTGTTATAATACAGTACATATGCAAGCAGCAGTATATATTGCTTATAAGCCATTCTGATGAAATTGCCCATGAAAATATGAGTGTAAGGCAGGTCTGAATGGCCTGTTTCTCATGAACGTACAAAACAGCTTGTTATACATAGCCATTTTTAAACATTAAGATCTCTGTGCCCATCACCCACGATTTCAAAACACTGCTGTGGAGAGTTAGAGATATCACTGCCCAAATTTAAACACTTCCACTTGAATTTCTAACCAAAGTTGACTGACAGTAACTTTTCAAATGATAATAAAAACTTATGGCAAAACCTACTCTAGGAGTGGGTCTGAACAGTGACGCAATTTACCCAAGATTAACACAGTTAGCATACAGTAGCACTGTCAGGTAGGTTTTAGTTCATCCAGCACGATTTCATATCTGCCACTGTATGTAAGTTACTACAGAGGCAACTTAGCAAAGGTTACCTAATAGCAAAGGCTGACAGATGTCTGGAAACGTTCAAAGGAAGCACTTGCTCTCCTGTATTTAATTTCCCTAATTCACAATTATTGCATGAGAGGTGAATTAAATTCCCTCATCAACCTCGGCTGCTGAGAGCAGAGACGCAGTGCTGGGACCTTTCTGGGAGCAGGCACGCGGCCTCCTGCTGAACACTGCCCTGCCAGCACCGGGGGAAAAGAGCAGGAACTCAGTTTGAATCTGAGCTGACGGAAAGACAAAGCATGCAGTAATTAATGCAATGGCTGACTTCATTCATTCTCAACTATGTAACTACTGTAAAGGGGAGGCATGTAGTCTTGGGGATAATACTGTGTTACCCTGAAGTTCAGGTGGGCACAGCAGCATGGCAGGAGAGCATCTGTTAGGTATTGATGATACTGACTGCAGGAGGTCTGGGGATCACATCTTCTTATCGGAGGTCTGGGGATTGCCTCGTCCTATTTGCTCTTTTTATGAATGATTTTTTCGTGCACCGTTTCAGCTACAAACGACATTCAGTAACTAGAATAAACCAGAAGTTTTTCTCTTGCCTTTACAAACTGTCAACTACCTTAACCTTGTCAAGAAGCCCGTAAGAATGAAATCAATGCAGCAATTTGAAGACAAAATTGGCAGGCGTTTATATTGTGCTTGGACACACAGAGTAAATAGCCTCATACATCAACCTACCGTCATCAGCGGCACCGCTCCGAGACGGACCAGTGCCGCTTTTACACCGCGCTGTCACCGCAGCGGGAGCCCGGCGGTACGGAGGGAGCGCGGAAACAGCGCCGGGCAGAGCGGGGAGCGCTGGTGCGGGCTCAGGTGCCCCCCAGCCACCGCGCCGGCAGCGCCGGGCCCCGCTCGAACCCCCGCAGCCCGCTCCTTTTTCATCGTTAGCCTTACTGTCCCTTCCCGGCTCGCTGCCCGACCCTCTCCCACTCCCTCGCCCACTCGGATCGGCGAAGTTGTCGGGACTTACTGCGGCCGCGCACCCGGCGCTCTCCACTCGCTTCGCGGCTGCCGGCTCCCGGACGGCCCTCGGTGCTCGGACAGCCCGGCACTCCGCGTCCCGCTGCGGCTCAGCCCAGAGCCGTGCCCCTCCGGCGGAGCCGTACCTTTGCGAGCATCCACCTCCTCTCGCCCGCGACGCGCTCTCCTTTCCCCCCCGCCCCGGGCACCGGGAGGACTTCGCGCCGACGTCGGTGCGGGGCGGATGGAAAGCGCCCGGCGGCAGCAGCGCCTCCCCCGCGCCCGCCTCCCCGCGGCTCCCGGCCGCCTGCTGCCGGCGGGGCTGCCGCGCCGAGCGGGCGGGGCGGGGGCGGCCCCGCGGAGGGGGCGGGGGCGGCAGAGCGGAGTCCCGTCACCCGCGTGGTGTTGGTGGTGGGGGGGGGAGGCGCGGTGCCCGAGCCACCGCTCCTGGGCGCTGCGTGCCGTGAAGGCGCGGCGCTTCAAGGCTCCCATCAACGGAGCGTGGCCCTGCGCTCTCCCGTCCCTTCCTTCTCCTCGTCCCGGAGAAGTTCCTCCGAGCTCAGCCCGCGTTTCGGGAGAGAAAAGCCACGGGGACGCAGGGAGGGAGGCTGCCGGTCGAGGGGAGCGGAGTGCGGGCTGAGGGAGCGGGGTCCCGGCTGCCTCTGTTCGGAAAGAAACTGCAATCGATGCGGCGGCCGGCAGTCATCTAAACCCCTGTTCCAAAAGTTAAGCGGGCCTTTTAAGCACGTGGAGATCCCGGAAAAATGTTTACCCCTCAGCCCCACGCTGCTCCGGAAGGACGGAGCCCTACTCGCGAGGGAGCAGCGGCTGTCGGGGCGTGAGGTGCGGCACCGCGCTGTGCCGGCTCCCGCTGCTCTAACGTCCCCGGCTGACACATCCTCGAGCCGGGGAGAGGGGGCTCACCCAGCGCTGCCTCCGAGCGCGCAGCGGGCAGCTCCCAGCAGGTGGAGCCGGGGGACAGCGAGAGTCGCCCTCTTCAACCGTCGTCCCCTTCAGATTTCAGCCTTCGCTGTAGGCTTTGCTCTTTCTTAGAAACAGCGAGGAGAGTCTGTGGGACACGAGCTCTCATAGTGCCGTGCTTACTTTGCTGTTTGCAGATCTTTGTCAGAAGCAGGGACCCTGTGAAGATTTCCATGGGCTGCACCAGAGCCCAGAGCCCCCACGCGCAGCACTGCTGTGAGCCCACCGCCACACAGGGAGATCAGCTCCATGCTAAGTGTAGGAGATCACAGAATCATAGAGTAGAATAGTAGAATCATTAAGGCTGGAAAAGACCACTAAGTTCACCTAGTCCAACCACTAAGCCATCCTCACCACGCCCACTGACCATGGCCCTCAGTCCCACATCCACAAGTTTCTTCATCACCTCCAGGGACGGTAACTCCACCACCTCTCTGGACAGCCTGTGCCAATGCCTCAAAGCTCTTTCGAAGAACTTTTTCCTCATATCCAGCCTGCATCTCCCCTGGTGCAACTTAAGGCCATTACCTCTTGTCCTGTCACTGTTACCTGGGAGAGGAGGCTGAACCTCACCTCGCCACAGCCTGCAAGATGTCTGTGGAAGAATGGTTGATAGGCACACCCATAGCCCAAAGATTTGAGAGAGTTCTTCCCTTTGCTCTGACAGTAAGTCATGTGAGGAAAAGTAGATTCTTAAAGATATGGAAGCTTGGAATGTTTTCTTTACCAAGCGTTTCAGAAGCAGCTGAGAGGGTAGATCACCTACTAAGTGATTGTTTTAGGACTGAACTACATATGTCACTCCAAAAGTAATGCCTCCTATTTATTTCCATGGAAAAGACAGTAGACACAAAGAGCACAATTACATATTTGATAGAGCACATTTTCAGCTACAAAACACTGTTTTTCAGCACAGTTACCACATTTAGCTCTGCATTTTCACCAGCAGTGAACAAGAACTTGCATGCTGTGCTCATAAAAATATGCACCAGTGGAGGTGCTCCACTGTTACTGTCACCACGGCTGAAATGCACCACCCGCCACCTCACTGTACTCATATCCACTGTCTTGTACCCCTAAGCATTCAACAAGCATCAACAGATGTCAGTGGATGCCATTTCTTCTGCTTGGAGGAATTCAGTTCCACGTCTTTGCTGTATACAGGCTTCTATGTCAGAAGCCTTTCTGTCAGACTGCCCCTCTGCTGCCATCCATCACACAGGAAGAAGATGTGATGGAATACTGTTGGAATATTCAACCTTTACTGCCATACTACCAACAAGCGCCTCTTACATTGTGGGCCAACATAATAACATAGCAGGCATTACATTCACAGCAGCCTTCATACAAGCAGGCAGTTGAGAGCTCTTTCCTGGTGGTTTCTGCCTGGATGTTTCTGGCTAATTGCATTCATTCTATGATTGGAATTGTCACATTCTCAATGATTGTTTTTGTACTTCTTTTAAAACAGATTTTTTGTTGCTCTGTTTTCTTAGTGATGTTCATCTGCTGAGGTACAACTCTGTCATTCCGTAGTATAAAAAGTTTTTTTCTTTCTTTCTTTCGTTTTTTAGATAAACACCTTTTGTTAGCCATTACCTTGCGCATGAAAGCAACACTTCCTGATTTGTTCTTCTCTAAGCAATTCCATCATACCCGTGGGACTGCAAGCATGAATAGTTACTATTTGGCATGCATGTGCAGTGCTGATCAGGCCCATAAATAACCAGTGGAAAGTTACTATTAATGGTACCTTGATGGTTTTATTTCTGTTCATGCTCAGGAGTCATTACAACACATTGATTTCTGTGTGGAAGAGGTGGCTGAGCTACTGCTGTGTGCTGTGAGATGGTTGTTTTTCCTACTTGAAAAGATAAGAAAGTAAAAACTTGGTTCTAAGATTTCAGTAATTTCTTTCTGTTATCAAGAAAAATGTATTTTCCATGTAGCCATGTAGGGAGTTGCACATTTCTATAGTTTGGCTTTGCAAAGGTAGGAATTTGCCCCCTTTTTTGCAGCATTTTTTGAATATATTTTGTCTACCTTTAATTGTTCTCCAGGTAAGGATGCCACTTGTGAAACATGCGCTGTCCTCATTTTGTTTCTCAGGTGCAGAGTATGAAATGAGAATCTAAGATTACAGCTGGACCTATGAACTGTTTGTAATTTGGGCAGAGATGTTTCCACCATCTGTTGAGGATGCCTGCACTGCAAACTATTTGGAAGTGAACAGTTTCCCTTCACAGTTTGTGTACCTTTCCTAAGAGGCATGGTACATCCCATGCTACATCCCATCGAGACAGCCTGGAGCACAGTGTCTTCAGATAGGGTTTGTTCATGCTCTGCCCAGTGATAAGCAGTTTATAAACAATGCATTGGGGTAAGTGCCACATGCTTAATCTGGATGAGAAAATGGGAGGAGTGAAAGACTACATTTAAACAAAAATGGTAATAAATATGGCCTGATCCATTTCAGGGAGTAGAGAATCAGAGTTTGCCATTACCTTCAGCACAATTTGCATCAACCCCTTCAGTGAGAATATTTAAGTCTCCTGTGTACGACTTTGTAATCATGACTCTGCACTCCTAGGATTGACTTGATTAAGAACTGTGAGCACAGTTACAGCACTATCAGCAGCTGTGCAGACTTCCTAACTCTGCTGCCTGTAAACATGTCAGCTCAGTGAGAGGGAAATTCATGGAGCCAGCATAGCTGCCATTCAGGCCATGTGTTCCCAACCAGAAAGTTTCTAATTTTCAGAGAAAGATGTCACTCTGGAATTAGGGATTTGAAGAATGACATATAAAGAGCTTTCTGAATCTACTGCTTGAAGAAATCCATTCAAAATTTGAAAGGTGAGGAGAGGTATAGTAATGCTCAAGAGGCTGAAAGCTATACGAACAAATTAGACTGGGATTATTAGGGGAACAGAACACTGCTGTGCAATAAAAGACAAGCGCAAATTAGGAAAGTTGTTGCAGAAAAGTACGTGAACACAGCTGATGATCAAGGAGCAGAGCAGAGATGTTCAAAGTAAGGCCTGAAGTGCCAGTTTTTCAGGAATCTGGGGCTCTGATGCACTGCACCACTTCAAGTTTCAGTTTTCACATGTTAGCAGAGCATAAAATGCATTACTGTGTAATGTAATGGAAGACATCTTAAAAATACATTTCCCTCCATTTTCCTTCTCTCAGCAAATGTAGAGACAACAGCAATCATCAGTCTTACCTGTGTTTGAAATTCTGTACTAGGTGAAGCAACTTCCCCCAGGGCAATACTGCAAATTTCTCATATTCGTGACATTGTTATTTTGACCTATGTCCTTTCTTGAAATACAAATACAGGGTAGGGATTAATGTTGATTATGCAGTGGTGTAGACATTTATTTCTACTGCCCTCTTAGCCCCTGTGAAACCTCCTCAGACTTGAAGCTCCCATTCTCCCCAAAAAAATTAATAGAGATGGAGAAAGAACTCTTCAGGAACAGCATTTTTTGGCAATGTGATAAAATTAATTTATGTTAGAAAGACCAAAAGATGAATTTAAAATAAAAGATGTAAAAAATGAAAAAGAACACCTGTCTGAACAATTTCTCTAATGATTTGGACACAAAAGCACTGAATTTTGGAAATAGACTGAGAGAATGGCACAAATGGGAAACAGCTTGGTGGAGGTGTCAGGAGGACACCTTTCCTGGGTGATGGACACTTTGTGTAACCTTTATTGCCAATTCCAGAAGCCATTGTGACATACAGGTGGTGGTGTTTTGTTTGTTTTAACTTTATGTTGTTTGTTTTTAGAAACTTGAAAATCAAGATTTATGTGTTTGTCCAGCCTCAAGCATCTAATTATGTATGCAATTATCTTATGTTACAATAAATTTACTTCAGTCAGTTTCTTAATCTACAGTAAAACATGGGTAACGGCACTCACTTCCTTGCTTAACTTTCTGTTTTTAATTTATGTTACTTAATCTATCCAGGCACTGGTTATTTAGTTCAGCACAGAACATTCTTAAGGGGATCTCCAAAATACTTTGGAATAATGGAAAAAATGGGACATATGTCTCTAAAATGGGACATATGTCTCTAAAAGGAAAATATCTTTCTTTTTTTTTAATAAAATCAATAATCAGGAAACAAAAGTTGTAAATAAAAAATGAAAGAAAAAAAGAAAGAAAGAAAAATACAGGAACACTAGTTATAATCACTTTTCCAAAGAACAAGGAAAAATGAGCAGGCTCCCTAGTGTAGAAATTTATATTGTATTCAATATAAATGTAGTACTTATACTGTATTCAATTTTCTATGTAGAAGAGACTTAATTTAGAAGACAGCAGTATGTGCTTTCATTAGTAGAACACTCAGTAATTATGAATGTTGGTGGTAGAAACAAAGTGTGCTTTGCTTGCTCTGTAAAGGGAAAAGAAGGCAAACAGGATAATGAAAATCTAGGCAACGGGAAGGCTGCCAGAGCCTGAGTATGTGATTCTTTCTGAATCAGCAGGTGCTTCCAGCTCTGCTCAGAAGCTGCTACCCTGGGCCTCCCTCAACCAATGAGTGGGTGTGCATGACCTGAGAGAGAATCTCAGCCAGGCATCGTGAGGAGGAGCCCTTCTGGAGAACTAAATACACCAACAACTGCTAGAAATGCCTTCCTTACTGTACTGTTTGTACAGTATATAAATCATTACATATCGAAGATTATGCAAAACTTCTCCAGAAACCATTTCAAGAGCCGTATGATATTTCTGCAAACCGCTGGCAGGCATATTACATTCCTCAAACTTACTGGTAAGCTCCCATCAACATTACCTTCACATTAGCTGATTCATTAATGTGTTTTTAATGCGAGAAACCTTGTTATTCAGAGTTACAGACAATGCCAGTATCTGCTGATACTCAAGACTCATTTATGTACTTCTGTATCTTTTTCATATCTCTGTAAGAATGTGTATCATTTAGGCTTTCTTTACTTACATTTCAGGTAGGACAAACGCAGTGCTTCAGCTCATATTGGTTGTATGAGCACAGGTGATTTTTACCTCACATCGTTATTTTGCTGCCTTGCTAATGGACAGGTTTATTTTTTTTACATCTGTAAATCTGACCTGCATGTTATTTTAAAAAGTCACATCATCTTGAAAATGGAGCTGTAATGGACACATACCTGACTAAACCCAAGCTCTTGACAGTAAGTATAGTTTTAATCACTCACATTATCATCATGTGTTTGTCGCTCAGTTTGACATGTCTAAAGCAAAGTTCTGTCCCTCTAGATGCTTCATCTTCCTGTTTGCTGTGTGGAAGACCCCATGGCAACGCCAGGAGTGTCTCATGATACAGAGAGATTTGGAGGATGCAGGTGTTAACCACAGTCTCTGGGAGGAGACACTACTGTCTTTGATCAATTTAATGCACAGCACAGTTTTGGAACTATAAATGCAATGACACACGTAAGTAATGTGAAGGGAGATGCCTTACATATGACTTCTCAGCATATAGTGTAGGAAAGCTGGGAAATGTTTCAGCTGCTGTTTATTATCAGTATCACAACAACACATTAGAGAAGAAATCTTGATTTTTTTTCTTATGTCTGAACAATAATTTTCATAATTTCATAGGTTGGTCACTTACAGATGCTATTGATCATATTGCTGAAATGCTCAGAGATTTTTCTTTTTTTCTTTTTTGGAATTTTTAAGTAAAGGTTAAATTGACAAGATTCATTTCAAATTGTTAACTTCTCTCTCTGGCTTTGCATTTTAATATGAGAAATAGAAACAAATAAGCATCTCTTACAGCTCGATATAAGTTTCAGGGCTATTTGAGCATAAGTGTAAATTAGGTTGGAGCTGACTGTATCATTTGTAGCTGGAGAGCATCTTCTGGGCTGCTTAATTTGTGAACTGGTCTCTGATAACTGCCTGACTGGAAATGCAGCCATTTTTATAGCATTGATTCTGGATTACTTTTTTTCTTGTTGCTTTAAAATGGAAATGCACTTCTGCTCCAAAAGCACATCTGTACAATATTGATGGTCAGTGCAACTGAGTTGAAGAAGCAAATGTTCAGATGAGCAGATACCTTTGATTCCTCGAGACTTTGATTCTTGACTGTAAATAATCTGTGAAATAATTTTCAGCTTTTCATCCAAGATAAGAGTCATAACTGGTGTTAGCCTTGAGAGTTTGATTAGCATTAGAAGACCAGTAACTATTTTTCTATTTAATCTTACTATAGGGAATGTGGAGCGTGATTCTGAGTAAATCTATAAAAACAGAGCACACAGTAAACACAGTAGAAAATGTTTGCAACTCAAAGAACTTAAATTGATGACCAGACAAACAAGGGGTTGTATGTGGACATAAGGGATGTTGTGGACAAATGCTAGCCTGAAAATGGGAACTGACAGGAAAGCATCAGAGAAGAAAGCTGTGTGCCTACCATGTCGATTCAGATAACTCAAACTTTCACCTTCTCTTCCTCAGTGTTACTCTCCTCTCATTTCTCTTCATCCGTGCTTGCATGCACTAAATATATTTTTGTTCCAGCTATTCACCATCTTTGACACTGGTTTTCTAGTAACCACTGCCCATTTACATCTCACCAGACAAACTGTTAACAGGAACTACGTACAGTCAGTGAGGGTCAGATGCTGAGTGAACTCCAAATCACAGAACCCATGCCTTGGAGGATATGTCTGTGGACAAAATTTCTGCACTCCTCCATCTTAACCAAATGATTCATTTTGTACGACGGTCCAACTGTGCCTCTGAGGTCTTTATTAGTTGCAGCTCCTTTTCTCTGGATACATAGGTGATATCAGAGTCCCGTATTTCTTAAAAACCACTGTAAGGTTGGGCCTTCTTCAGCCAGTTAAGACAGAGGGATGCAGTATACAGAGGTATCTGGCTCCAGAGCTTCTTCACATTAAAATGCAGCAAGATCTTCCAGAGGAACCTCATTTTATCTAGCACCATTTCTATCTCCATTCTCATTATATTCTATGGCTTTAAGCCACAATCTTCTGCTTATTTCCTCTTATCACCATAAAGCCATCACTTTTAATCCTCTATCTCAGGTTTTTGAACACACTGTAATTCCAAAGAGGAAAGGAAAAGAAAAAAAAAAAATGGAAAGAGAGAAGATGCAGGAGCTTTCACACTTATGGGTTCCAAAACAGTCATTTTTTCTACTGAAATACACTGAAGAGCAGGAATATTGGAAGTTTTCAGGGTTTTGCCAATGCATTTCAGTCTTGGCTCACATCTCTTCTGTTATAGTTCTGGACTGTGGCTCTAGAAGAAATTGACAAAATGAGTCAGGTTTTTTTTCAGATACTAGTAAGTGAAAAAAACTGATTTTTTTTTACACATATAACAGATGTCTCAGCCAGTAAATCACAATTGGAAAATAAATCTTCTACCATAACTTCCTGTAAGATGTGTTTTTAATGCACTTTTAAAAATCGAAATCTGTTTTAAACTGTTACTTTTTGCAGCCATTTACTAAAAATGAAAATATGGCATCGTTTTCAGTACTGTAACATTCTGAATTGTGCTTCACCTCATCAGGGTTTAACAAGGTTCATCTTTTTGAATTTGTCAAGGCTTGATTTCTATCACTTGACTTGCAGTTTTACAAAGGAGTGTGAAAATCATTCAGCTTCACGCAGCAAGTATTCCAGGGGCTCTCACTTCTTGGCACCACTCAGGGACACATATGTACGCTACTGCATCTCTGTTCTAGTGGTATTATTGATCCATAATTATCTATTTGCTGTTTACTTATATCTCACCAACTGAACTGTGAACGCACACAATGTGTGATCAGTGATGGCAGGGTATTCCAAGCAGGCTGCAAATCACAGGAGAAAAGCATGGGAGAGGTTCTCAATGTTTCTGGTACCAGTTTGAGGATCCAGTACTAATTCAATAGTTACAATTTTAATAAAATCTTTATAAAGAGGGTGAATTCCAAGGACAGCATTTGGGATGAGATATATCTTTTTGGAAAGCGTATCAACCCAATGCAAATGCTGATCGTTTTTGCAGGTCAACATCACCAAATTTTCTTACTTGTGTTTGATGGCAGGATCAAAGATTATTTTTCCTAGTTATTTACATATCAAAATTTTAACACTGGGTAATCATTTCGAATCTTGTTGAGGCATGCAAATGGGCAAACACGTGTCTCTACAAGATCTGCTCTTTAGAAACTTGCAGCATCTGATCAACGGACTCAGGTTTGAATGATCCAAATTGTTTATTACAAGTTCTCACATCACATATACCTTCACAAGTTTTCTTTTTCTAGCTTTCCCATCCACCCCTACAACTCTCCCATCCACCTTTACATGTCAACAGAGCATTCTAAAAAACACTCTTCAACCGTTCACACAGGCGCTTATCCAGTCAGAGCCATGAGGCTTTCTTTCTGCTTCTAGAGGTGTCCTTGGTTCTCATGCTGTTTATCTTTCTCCACAGCTTCTGCTCTGAACAGTTTTTCTTGTATTCCCACAGAAACTGAGGCGGAAACTGATGCACATTAGTTTTTAATACTGAAGTTGTGTTTAACATTAATATTCTTTCCATATTTATCGAACTATAATGAAAACTGAAGCATCTGTGATCTTCATTCCTCCTAACGGTGCAGCTATTTACAGCATTCTACAAGAGTATCAGATGGTGTGTGGTATGAAATATGTTTCAGAGGTCCCAGTTCTTGTTAAATTAAGGTCTAGCGTGTGAATGTTGAAGTGCTTCCAATTCTTTCCAAGGAAAGTCAGACCAAATATAATTGTCCTCTTCATGAAATAGCTTTAGTCAGAAGTCAGCAGTGCCATATATATCACTTATAATGATTTTGGTTCATGACTTTTTGTGGCTGAATTGTTGCTGTAAGTTCTTTCAACTTTCCAGTATCACCCCTAGGTCATTCCTGAGATATGCTTACACTGCTCACAAGGAAGCTGTTTTCTGAAATAAAGTGAAGGACTCTGCTCTTTTTTACTGCTGTTGCTTTGGATTCTGATTTCCTCAGAGGGTGAAATTTAGAATAAGGAAATGGTTAAGAGAAGTGACTATGGGAGAGGAGGCAACACAGTTAGTTTGACTTAGCTTTTGGTTTTTAGTAGCTATTACAATGACGTTAGGAATCTGTGCCCAGAGGAATGCCACTGTATCATATCTTATATGCTTAGTTCAGATGAAACAGACATACAAATACTGTAGGTTTGTATACCGTGATCACGTCTATGTTCTGTTAGAAAGGATTTTTTTTATTACATTTACAACATTCTGAACAGGAGACTATCTTTTGATTCACCAACCATTACAGGGAGGGTATTCTGCAAATGAAAAATGCCCCTGCATGGTACAACCATCAATCTAGTGGAGCAAAATGGAAGGAGTCCAACTGGGATGCCTAGTTGAAGATGGTTGTGAAACCTTCATTGGTGAGTTCTAGACATCTTCTGAAAAGCAGGACGCTTTTGTTTATTTGCCTACATTTCTAGAATTTATTTGCCTGGAAATGTAGGCAAATAAACAGCATAAATTTGGGACATACCAAATATTTCAGGTATAGCTATTTGTGGGGGGAAGCAAAACAACAATAAAAATAAAAAAAACAGTTCCCAGACACCATTCTTCAAATATTTCAATGGCATTATTTGCATGACAACATTACTTTAGAAGAGTATTCTCCTAAATGATTGAGCGTTTTTGAAACTAGATACAGAGCTACTGCAGAATAAAAATTCATTTGATTGAATTAAAATATAATTCTTTTAATCTTCAAATAGTAGGACTGGGGTTCATTTCTGTTGTAACATCCTACCAGATCTCACAGCAGTGTCATTCAGCCACTCTCCTGTCCTGATCCCAATGAAGCCCATGCCCGGTCTCACACTGACTTCACAGGGAGCAAAACCAATCCACCGAAACACCTCTGTTGCTTCATTACTTCGGGATGAAATCAAAATATCTTTTTTCATTATTTCAGAGACATGATGATGTGTGGCAGTGCCAGTATTGTTGCTGTTTGGGCCTGTCATGCAGGAAAGCTGTTGTGCTGAATGTTCTCTTCTTTAGATGCAGTGATTCCCTCCAAGACTCGTTTAGATCATGTAAAAGGTGAGATTGTTCTTTCCTTTTCCATGGCCCCTTAAGTCATCTGGCACAAAGGCATTCTCTGCACTCACTAAAACTGTCCCTAAGACACTCTCTTGGAGGAGTGATTGCATGGTAAATTTTTGCTTTAGCTTCCTTTTTGTGACATGTCCTGTTTGCTTCAGTGACAAGGCACTTCTATTCAGTGTTTGTCTGCAAATTAACTCTCAACTACAGCTGGGTAAGAGCTGTGTAAATTAGAGCAGTTTCAGAATATATGAACAATTTGGTGGTGTATTTTTCTTTTTTTTTTTTTTTTCTTTTTTATTGGTGCAACTTCTTTTTTTTTCTTTAATACTTATGCTAGGAAATTGTCTAGCCATATGTTGTTATTCTTTGCTATTTATAGTGTTTCTTCCTTCTGCTCAGTATTTCTCCCTACTTGTCTCAGCTCTGATGGCAGATACTATACTTCCAAATTTCCTCCTGTGCAGCAGGGTCAAATTCTGAACAACTCTCCCAGCATTCTTTTAGTGTGTTCTTCCTGCAAGCCACACTACCTGATAGATTTTTAAAGGGAAGAGTGAAGTTTTGCTTCTAAAAAGCAAGTTACAAACTTTTAGTTTTGGCAACTAAAAAGCACTTACAAATAGAGCTAACAGCTCACTCTGTATTCAGGCCGTGCTTTCAGATCCCAGCTTCTTTGCCATTCCTTTATTTTTTCTGCTAAAGTTCTCCTTGGTAGATAAACCCCTCTTCACCTGTGCTGAGTTTTGTAGGGAGTTCTGGAAGAGTTTTTTTGTTTAAAGTTTGTGACTGGGAAGGGCGTATTGACTAGGTAGTGTTCAGCTGCCATGACTGTTTCAATGTTTTCTGTCTTTAAAATTTGGATAGGAGTTGAAAGTTAGTATATAGTCTGAACAATTGCCAGGGAGTTACTTATCCTTCTGAAAAAAGAATCAAGTTGGAATAAACGTGTTTATTTCACAGACAAAAGGAAGGAATCTCCCTTCTCTCATGCTACAGAGAGGATTTTGATAAGTTATCAACAAATTCATTAAATATACCATTTGATTCAAGTGTATTCTACTCTTTCTTTCTGCCTATGTGCTATCCAAACCAGCCATACATGTAAGCTTTCTCTTCTCTCTCTTTTTTGTACCACACCCTCACCCTTTGTCTTCTGATGGTCATGGGCACGGTGATGCTGAAACTGACACCAGCAAGACAGCCTTCCATGTCTCGTCGTTATTGTCTTACCCAGAAGTTCTGTAAAGTTCCAGGTAATATTGTGTCTGATTTATTTTCTCGATTTCCCATCGGCAGGAGATGTCTTTCACCTGTGACTCACAAGTATCAGAAAATGGCTGGACACGACTCTCTCATCACCTTGGGATAGAACAGTCCCCTGAGTTACAGATGTCCAAATGAACCCAGCAGGATTCCAGTCCCTACAGTTCTGTTTTATATATCACAAGATATGAGCAGAGTAAGTAGGCAAAGTTTCCTTGTCAAGTAGGGTAAAAATCGATGTGCTGGATGAGATAAATTAAACAAAAGGAAGGTTGAAAATAATTCTTCCCACTGCCTCTTGTGTCTGCACGGACAGGTCCTTTCTTCTTTGTAGTTCATAGGCTCAGCAAACTGCACCCTATCATTTCTGAAGCCAGAGGAAATCTCCTTTTTGCCACAGTAGCATCTTCATGCAGATCTGCCTCAGACCTTCTGCTACAGTCCTTCTTACCCTGCTCAGCCTGCATGGTCACATCTGGGGACTTCTCTGCTCTCCAGCAGTTGCGCTGGGCTCAGGACTGCAAGTCTTCCTCCTGAAGCATTACTGTCGCTCTAGCAGGATGTAAGATGTAGATCTGTATGGCAAAATGGAATCAAATATTATAACACTGTTGCATATGTTCATGTACTTCAAAGTTTAGAAGTGTTTATAATTCTCCACATAGCTTGAATTTTGGACTACTGGATGTACTTTTATAGTTGAATTAACTTCTTGCAATGATTTAGTTTTTTTTCCCTTTTTCCCTGAAATGATTTTTACCTCATTTATTGCCAGCCTTGGAAGAACATCCATTTTCTGTTTATAAAGCAGTCTCTTCAACTACATAATACCAAATATGTGAAGCACTTAAAGATGCCTCTGCTACCTCTGGAGAATGACTTATTCTCTTTGCTGCTCTCAGGGAATTTCTAGATAATGCTCAGCAACCCACTTGGGCAATGTTCTGGTCATGTTGGTCACTAATGGTCTGTTCCATGTTTTCATGAAACATCTGGGATCTGAGCCGAAGAAAGACTGAGCATTAATTGCACCATTGTCTGCAATTACAGCAGGCTGTAGCTGGATGGTGAATGCATCAAGTACTCTAAAAAAAACCACACAAATTACTTGAAAAATCAGGTTCTTTCTAGGTTCTGCTTCCTGCATTCATTATTACTTGGAAGTTAGGTAAATTGCCGCTATGTTGAAAATTACCACCTATTCCATGCAGCATTGATGGCAGTGAATATTTTCTCCTCCACTGCCTCATGTTCTAGAAATTGGGTTGCTTCCCGATTTAATGATTTCTGACTGGAGAATAAAAGTGAAAATGAATACGGGTTTTTAAGTCCAGAAGGTGTACAAACTAACCTAGAAACCTGACGAAGCAGCTCCTTCCTCCAGAGTGTTTCATGGTCTTGGAAGTAAAGGCAGCACCACTCCTTTCAGTCCTTTCAGGACTATGGGATCTGAATACTTGGGTGGATGTCCCTGTGACTCTTAAAATGATGCCTGTCAGGAAATGGCTTAGAAATCATTCCAGTCTTCTGTACTTTCTTATCAGCTGGTTACAGGCTGTTTCACACTGAAGACCAGTAAGACATCCTGTGCTAGAAGTGTAGGAGAAGCTCTTCGAACACTTAGGAATTAAGAGGGAAGCTTGTTCATTCCTGGTCCAAATCTTTATTTTCCTGTCTCAGAGTCACTCGAGATTACTGACCGACGGCCACTCTGTGTCTTGCTATAGGCAAAGTCGCTGAGGAAACCACAAAGAGCATCAACTGAGGACAGCCCGCGGGCTGCTTCAATCCGCCAGGCAGGCCTTAGCCTCTAGAGGTCTCCCAACTCTTCGTGCATCTGAAAACCTAAATGCAGCGCTAGGTACCTCTGTCAGCTCTTCTCAGCATGTCTCTCCCCTTTCTTTGACTGCCCGTTACCCAATCCTTCAGAATTAGCTCTTGTATGTGTTTTGAAATTCACAAATACAGTTCTGTCTTGTCTCAATCTGACATTATCAGAACTCATTAGCTGACCTTATAGGATATTTTCTAATAGGAGTTGGGGAAACATGGGGCAGTGCAGCCAAGTTGTGTCATAATGTGTAAATCTGCTGGTTGGAAATAAGCATTTAATTGATGTGCTCCATAAGCATGCATCCAAGAAACTGAAGGAATTTGAATTATTTTTATTTTTTATTTTATTTTTATTTTTGACTGCAAAGAGAGAAAAAGCTGGCAAACATTTGTATAATATTGTCATGGTATCTCTGCCAGGCTCCTTTCTCTCCCAGTGCGCTGGGTGCTGGCCCATCCCAGCCATTGAGGGTGGGATTAATGAGTTTCCCACTGGGATTGGTCAGCCTGCTTCATATCACTGTGTTATATAGGCATCGTGCCTTCACAGGAGTTTTGTCCGATCTGCATCAGTACAGTGAGAAATCACAGCCACCCAGCATGGCCCAGCACTTCCTCGTCAGCTGGATCCACAGGCAGACTGCCCAGGAATGGATGACATGCTATCCTCCTACCTATTTGCAGTTAGACCTGTTTTCCCACTCAGAGGGGGAAAGCGACTGCATTCAAGATGCCAGCAGGAGTGTAACAGGAGCTGCAGCCTCTCAGACACACAGTCAGCTGCTTCTTCCTGCAGGTGCTGTGGAGTTGCTCAGCCGGGACTGCTGCCCCGGCCCCAGCAGGATGCTGGCTGCCATGACCCAAAGAGGCAGTGAGTCCTACAGCTGGCACCCCTCTGCCTTGGGGAGAGGGGTGGGGAATCACTCTCTGTATTAAACACCCCATATAAAGGCTTAAAATAGCCACCTTTGTTTAAACTGAGCAGACCCAGAGGCATTCAGGACATGCACAAACGTGAAAGTATTCATCTACAGAGCAGTTAGCTATAGAAGAAATGTTAATAGCAAAAGCTTTTGTGAAAATTGGAGGAAAATGGGAATGTGCAGTACCTCAGACATAAAGTAATGCTATGTGCCAGCTGATAGCTGATGTCTGCAGTTCAGAGAGATCGGCTAAGTCATAATAACACAGGAGAATGGGAAGATGTTGCTGCTAAATGTACATTCTGATTCAATGTAAAACAACCAGAGATTTAGAGGCAGAAATTTTTTTCATAAGCGTGGCATGCTAAGAAGAAAATTAATTCCCAAGTCATTAGCAAAGGTGCATAATTTGTATGATAAATCTTTAAAATAATACATTATTCTGGAATGTATGTATTCAAGTTTTAAAGAATAAAATTTGAAATGTGTTTGAGAGCCAACTGTGCTAGGAATCACCTGGATTGTTAAAAATTTCTATTAAAACATTCAGAGGCATATGGACATTTTTTACCTTACTGAACAATAAATCAAAAGATTTTATAGCTTGCAGTTTTGGTCAGTGATTGCGTTTTATGGTAAAGGTTTTTGCTAGTGAATGGGCATCTTGAATGAGATCTCTAGATTTGTAGTATTTTCTGTTTCATCTTAAAGCAAGTTTCATTAAGAAAAAAAAGGATTCAAATCTTTCTGCAAACAAGAAGAGCCAGCTTAATCCCCTTTAGGAAGCTGATAACAGGGAGGAATTACCTCCTTTCCATGGTTGCTTGGCTTTCAAGGTAAACTGAAAGCAAGGAGGGCCTCGGCTGCAGCTGTAATGAGGCTGCTGCTGCTTTTCGAAGAGCTGCACGCAGCCGTCAGACAGCACTTGGATGCATGCAGACCTGTAAGGAGCCGTGAGAGTGATCAGCAGCCACAGACATGGGTTAAGAAGATTTGAGGAAATTTGTTCAGTCTGAAAAAACCCTGAGAGAAGACTTAAGAGGACAGTGAAAAGTGAAGGAGATCATGATCTCTTACTTGCTGCAGGTGAGAAGTAAGATGTCATGGTTTTAAATTTAAGTGACAAAGATTTAAGGAAGCAAATCCATTTTGCTGATCAGCAGGTGAAACAGAGGAACAGACTGCCTGTGGTAGTGTCACCTCCTGCTCACTGGAAGATCTGAGGAATTGGTTATAGTGTCTAAAATCATCTGCACTGCAGGACCCTTATCTCCCAGGGCTGGTGCAGCCCTTGCTGTGCACCAACTCCATCTCAGAACAAAATGTCCATCGTCTCCTTCCTTCTCTGGCCCTGTTTTCAAAGCAAAGTAAAACAAGGCATGCAGGCCACAGAGGAGGCAGAAGGACTGCCAGCATATCCGTGTTGGATGATTCAGGGGCAGGAGTAAGAATGCTTACTGTGTGCTTGGCAGACCCCAGACTGGACCAGGTTGAGATGAGCAGAGGGACTCCTTCATATCTCTTTTGGGTTTATTTTTTGGTGAACTGCTGTGAAAAATAAGTAGAGACAGGTGTCAGCTGGCACCTGAGCTCGTTGTCATCTGAGAAACCCCACTCACTAGGACAATATTTGTGTCCCATGCAGAGGTGACAGCTCATTGTCAGTTGAGGAATCAGAGACACGATGCCAGAGGGACAGCATACTATTCTGACTGGTCCACAAAACACTGTATTATCTGGGGCTGTGACAACCCCAAGGATGCAGCTTTAGGGACAGCAAGCTGGGATTAATGTCAACTTTGAAAGGGTTGATAACAGCAGGACAAGGGGAAATGGTTTTGAGCTCAAGGAGGGAAGATTTAGGTTGGATGTCAGGGGTTGTGGATGCCCCCGTCCCTGGAGGTGTTCAAGGCCAGGCTGGATGGGGCCCTGGGCAGCCTGGTCTAGTATTAAATGTGGAGATTGGTGGACCTGCATGTGGTGGTGGGTTGGAGATTCATGATCCTTAAGGTCCCTTCCAACCCGGGCCATTTTGTGATTCTGTGATTCTGTGGTGTGTGCTCTCACAGGGACTTCTTCATCTAAGGAACACTCTGTGAAAATTATTTAACATTCTCCTGCTCGATTCTGCCTCTCAAGTGCGAAATGAACCCATTTTGACTCATTGGGGATAAGAAGAGATGCATTATGTTTCTTAACTCTTCTCTCTCTGCTCCTTATGTTAGGCAAAGGAAAAAATAGTCCCAGCTGCCAGCACAGCTCAAAAAAGCAGACAGCTTTAAAGATCTTCCACACAGAGAGAACTGCCACTGGGAGAAACTTGCTGCAACTCAGCTGTGCTTTGTGTGGGAGCAAGTCCTTTCACTGGTCACTGTTGTCACTGAATGTGAAATCCTGTGATGTCTTCCTGGTCTAAGAGTTTGGCAGAAGTGAATGCTAAGGAGGAGATCTCTTACAAGCAAGAGTGATTTTGAAGGAAAGATTGATAATTCTAAAACAAAATTAAAGAGGCTTAGATCCACATACGTTTTTCAGTTATTCTACTGTAAAGCACAACACCACAGCAGAGAAATGGACAAACTGGGGAGCACAGCAGAGGACTACTGAGATGTTCCCGGGACTGGAGCCTATGATTTCCAAGGGCAAACTGAGGGATCAGGCTTTGCTCACCCTGAAGAAGAGATGAAGTTGGAGAGACCTAATATCTGTCTTCAACTAGTTCTAACTACCATGAAGGTGAATTACAGAGCAGACATAAAACAGACTTTTCTCAGATCAGCCAACCAGGAGGGCGAGAGGCACAGCTACAAGCTGCAAAAAGTCATGGCACTGCATAATGTAAGGCAGGGGTCAGCTGTCCATTTCTTGTAAACACCTTTGGCCTCCCTTATAGTAAAATTTTCCAGTATTAATGCTGATAATAATGATATAGGTAAGAAAGATATGAGATGATTTTATGTCCATAGTTCTCTAGTTTTGTATGAGAGGTAAAAATATGTATTGAATATTACAGAATACCTGACTGGTCTCTGACAAGATCTTGCTTGACAATGAATGGGGCCCATCCACTCCAATGAACTGAGATCTAGTAGAGCCCCTTGGACAGCAGGCTCACTTTGCTTTATGGTCTTTTTCGCAAAACTGATTTAAGCGCTGAGCTGTTGCTCAGGGTTTCTTCCTTTATTTTGTGCCTTCTATCTCTCCTCAACTTTCTGCACTGATTCACCTCTCAGCATCTGCTGCCCAGACAGCAGACTACAAGGCTTAACTGAGAGATTTTGATTGATTTCAGCTTCAGTAAGGAAGCAGCAGCTCTTGAGCTCTTGAGCTGCTGCCCAGTATTGAAAGCATCTGTGGAACTACACAACACAACCACAGTTTTACAGAACCTGTCTTTTTGATAAAACACCAGAATGTATCGATGAGGATGAAACTGCTCTGGCAGCAAAAGTCCTCTTATCCCAGCAGAAGAGTCCCCTTTTGTGCAGGATAGGAATTTGTATGGAAGTAAAAGCAGTAAAATAGACACCTGATGACAGAGTGCTGTGTAGAAATCCCATTACCATTTATCGCCAGCAGTATAAAGCACAGAGCCTGGCTCCCTGATCCTTGTGATGCTGAGTGAAACATTCAGAGAAAATAGCTTGGCATTCAGGTGCTCTGCCTGAGTGCTCTCAGTCACCTTCTGTTCATTCTTTATTGTTTCATTTCATACATTTTCACATCCTTTTCCCATGAGTACTTCTGAGCTTTTCTCCATGCTATTGTCTTCTAAGGAGCCCTCTGCCATTATGGTTTCCATTCTATCCTTCCAAATGCTGTCAACAATTCCCATTTATCACTTGTTTGTCAGTTCAAGACACGCTGCTATCTCAGGTCGATAGGAAAAAAATAACAGGAAAATATTAAGAAATCTATACAGATCTGTAAGTGTTGCTGTATTTTCTTCTGTTTTTGAAGTTTTGCCTCAAGTTGGTTCTTTCTCTTCACTGTCACTATTAGAGGGTGCCTTGAGAGACCAGAACCCGTCTTTGCTCTGTCAGCAAAAAGCTTTGTATGTCTGAATCTTGATCTCAGAAGGTGCTTAAGACTTTGGCCCTCAACCAGATTTGAGATTTATCACGTGTCTTAGATGTTCAGTCAGGTATGAAGTGCTTTGTTAGATCAGAAGTAAGTATGTAACAACTGACACTATCCAGGTCTCAGCCTCTGTTGTGCCTTAGCAATGAAAATTTATGTGGTCTGAGAAGTGCTGCACATGGAATGGGAACTGTCCAGGAGACTTCTACCTTGCTAAGTGTCTTCTGTTCCGATAAGAGCTGCAGTGGCAGGCAGAGGAAGAGAATTATAACATGAAAAATTACTTTATGCCATAGAATATGTTGCATAACTTCCCTTTCTTGTTCCCTAAGGAAAAAAAAAAACACCTTTGGTTATTGTGATCTCACTTTGTTGGCCTGTTTATCCACCTTATATTACATTTAAAATAATTACTTGCATTCAGTGAAAACTGCCAGAGGATAGGACACGCCAAAATGTTAAATTCTAAAAACAATGAAGATCAGTGACTAGGTAGAGACGCAAGATTTAAACTGGTCATACACAACTGTGCTTAGTTTTAGCAGTGTTACTACTGCTTTTGTTGTGGTAACACTAAGCAGCCTTCTTGGTATTGTTTCAAATACCTTTGAAAACGAGATCTGGAAGTCAACCAACTAGTGGCACTGAATTCCGTCCATACAAATCTTGATGTGGAAACAAATCCTATTCAGATTTGTAAGTCAAGCAGATCTACTTTTATGGTATCAAATATTAAAGATTTATAGTAAATGTATCATGAAGTGCTTTGTTCCAGGATGTTTGATATGATATGTACACAATAGCATATACGCATCCAAAAGGGGTTTGAAAATTTGCAACTCAGTTTTTGTCCATTTAGTTCTGTGATATGTATATATTTATATTTATATATTTATATATTTATATATTTATATATTTATATATTTTATATTTATATTTTATATATTTATTTATTTATTTATTTATTTATTTATTTATTTATTATTTTCCCCAAGGTGAATTTAGAGCTGTGGTTGAGAGTTTTGCTTTCATACAACTCAGTGAAATTGCATCTTTTTCAACAAGGATGATTTCACAAACTTCAGGCAAGTGAGGTCATATAATCTTTCTCAATGTCTTTATTGTCTTAGGATAATTATTCCCATTGCATGTTTTTGTGGAATATGCCATTATAAATATGCAGAGGTGAATTTTGGCAGAGATTTATGCTTTGGGAGCTCAGTTCTGGATAAAAAATATCCAAAATGGCTGGATGCAACTGGGTATAACTACTGAATATATCTGCTTTATATTCTCACTCATTGTCTCACTCATCTTTCTCCATAGCAGCTACAAATTAGGTCTTCCACTCTGATTTTTTTCTGTAAACAATATCCACTTCTCTATGAACGTGAGCTATACCTGTCTCTCAAACAGTCTGCTTTGATTAACATCATTCCCTGAGCTCAAAACAATCTGTACTTTGCTTGAAATGTGTTGCTTCTCTTTCAGATTTGACGGAGGCACGTGATTGTCTGAACACAGAAAAGTGTTCTTCCTTTTTTCACCTGTATCAGTACATGTGCTACAAAATAGTCTTACTGTCTTACAAAGGTTGTCCACTCAGGTGTGTAAAAAACGATTATCAACTTCTGCTTTAAAACTGTTTATTTCACAATGTCATTTTCACTATATATTTATAAACTTTAAAATTCCTGAACCATTAGAAATGCTTTAGTTAGCCCTCATCCTCTCTAAGTAAGTGCATTTTCTAACAAAATAGTATGAGATACAGCCAAAATAGTACGAGATACTGTCATTCCTATTTTTTCTCTGGTCATAGATGTTGGATATAGTCCATACTGATATTACATACCTCTCTTCACATATTCAGTATATTAATTACAATGTACCTTCTCAAGTGTGCAAACTTGTCTGCAGTATCTTGTATGGGTTTCCACTGTCAGGAAACAGCTGGGAACTTAGAGAAGGAATATTGGGATAACAGCACTAACAACTTTTTGTTATTCTTTTTTCCTCAGTATTTTTTAAAAAACCAGTTAGTTTTACAACTATCTAGTCATACAATCTCAGATTTCAATCATAGTTGAACATCGCTGTCAGCCTTCAAAAGTAGACTTTCTAACAGCATTTAGAAAAGATGCAAAATATTTATCTTGATGTACATTTTACTTACCCAGCCTTTTTCTCAAAGCTAATTGAACCACCATGTTCAAAATCCCACTTTGTTGTGAAATCTAACGCTATGATAGCATCATATGGCTTTTGTTATGGTGTTTGATGTGGGGAAAAAAGGTGATGAGCTGACAAAAAGGCTTGCCTTTGAAGAGCCCTATTTCTCATGTTATGTTCATTTTAACCACTGACCATTTTTCAGCTTCCATTTGCTGTATTCACTTACTGTGTGTCACTTCCCATAGAGGCATCCCTCTGCCTTCCGGTCCTACTAACTAGGTGCAGATTTGATGGCATTCACAGAAAGACCACATACAGATTCTGTTTCTGCAGATCAGGTCATATTTTATCAGCAGGTGGAAATGGCTGAAAGCGTGCTGTAAGGCACCACAAAATTTATTCACATTCTTCTGCTTCTCAGTGTTTAAGTATTTCCTTTTGGCTTTCACGATCAGATCATCACACAGCACTAAACGGCCACATCAGCTGCAGCGAATAAAGATTGATCTCTCAATCTTCTGTTTAAAGCAGAATGAAGAATACAACTTTTCAGAGCTACTGCCCTCTGCTTATTCACTTGACATACTTGAATCAATAAAGGGACAAATCTTACTCCCTAATGTAAACAGTATTTGACCATAAAGGAACTGACCTTAAATTATATAAATTGGAAAGGCTATCCCCCTTGAATCATTACAAAGAGAGATTGGCTTCTTTTTAGTTGACCGTTTTTGTTGCTATCGTCTTCAAATAGCTCTTGCTGTGTTGGATAGCAATATTGTCTGAAAGTGAATTGCCCACTTTTCCTCTGCTGAGGTTCAGCCATAGCCAGAGCTATGCTCTGCTTTCTGTCTGTTCCTGTTGCAGTTTTCTAAGCTTCTTATTTAACGACATGCAAATGCCTGAGCAGTTATTGTGGAGGAAGGAAGTATTTTATTTCAGGGGTCAGAGGATTTTATTATTTTGTTTTGATGACTCAGAAGTTTAAATAAATGCATTAGCTAGGAGCCAGTACTTTATTACCTGGCTGTTCCTGACATGCTTTATTCATTTGCAATTGATTTCATATTTCAGCAGTATTTGCTTTGTTTTAATAAAAAAAATACAGTGAAGCAATTTTCCCATCACATGAAGTAGTCTATTTTTGAAAAAATCAATAAAAGGAGGTGAAAATATAGTCTGCAGCTCACTGAAATGGGCATCATGGAAGACTATCACACTGCAGTGATTTCTTTTTAAGCTGACTACCTATAATGCCATATGGCTTGATCTTCCCGCAGTTCACGCTTGGTGACCATGGAGTTTGTCACAGGCAAATTCCATGCAAACAACTGGACCACAGTATTGCTGGACCATAATATCACTGACTTTCTGCTCAGATTTTGACTGTGTTTTGTGGAAGGAGCCTTCTGATATTGCAGCTTGATGGGAATACATGGGAAGCATGAGCCTCTCTACTCCCTGGAAGCTCTGTCTCCTCCAGCAGGTTTCTGGCTTCCCACCAAAGGGATGGATATTTGTTTTGTTGTTTTTTTCTTTACGATTAGGCTGTGGAATATTACAAAATCATTATTTTTTCCCAAAGACCATTTAGATGTACATTGCTCCCAATAAAACATTGACACTTTGCCCACCTCAGTATTGGCAGTATTCAAAAGAAGACCACTTGTCTCTTGGCCTCTCTTTAGCACAGCACAAACTGTCCTTTGGTTGTTTTTCTGTATATTGGTATTATTATTTAACATGATTGTTGCTGCTCAGAGTTGAGACTGACCAGATACCAACCTGCTGTATTTAGAACATATATAGCAATATAAGTTCTCTGCCTCCAAAGGTTCTGCAGTAATTAGACATTTTAACCAGTTTTTGGTTTACTTAAAGAAGATTTTAGGCTCCAATATTAATAATGAAACAGATATTTTAATTCCTGCTTTGACGTTTTACTAATATTTTCCTTCTATTTTCTTGATCTAATATCTGGTCTCAAAACAACCATTTTCTATTGAGGGCAAATTACTCCTTTGTGTGTCTTTCTTGTCCTCCAGGCTCTTCCACTCATGAGGAGTTCAGTGCTTTTGCATCTCTTCTTCTTGATCCAACAACTAACTTTCCTATAATTTCTCAGATTTGACTTTAACAAAGTCAGTTATCAGTTAAGAATACGAGGAGTATAGGGTGTAATCAGGCGTATGGAGATCAGACCCACAGAAATACAAGGGTGCTTTCTCTATACTTCTACAATCAAGACACTGCCATTATTGGTGAGAAGCATTACATACACTACTAAAAATGCTACAAAGAAAGTTCTGATATAATGCAGAAGCTGCTCCATTCGTGCTGCAATTTTAAAAGAGATTGTTACAATGAGGAAATAGAGCAAGAAACAAAAATTAAGTGCTATATATAAATAAGATACTAGCTAAGACTCTCTGTATACCATTAAGATCAGCACAACTGATTGTGGACACATTTCTATCTGTTTGTCCCAGCATAATTCTTTAGCATCTATGAGAGTCACTTTTACTCAGAATCCAGGTGGGATAGATTTTGTTTGCATTTTCTTCCACAGTTTCAAAAACATTCTAAATCATTGCTCAGATTCCATAGAAAATGATCATTTTATACTCAGAGTACAGACAACTTCCAAAAGAGACAGGTACATAATTGCACATGCATAAATATATGATCTATTATGTTGAGGTATATCCTTTAATTGCAAAGGAACTGGGGTATATGGGTACAAAACTGCTATTTATATGTCTCAGGCTATCTAAAAAGGCTGTATTACTGCTTTGTTATTCAGGTATTTATTATAGTATATGCGTTAAGTGTAGAAATCATAGAAAGTGTTTTAAAGTTAGCAACCCATCAATTTCCACAAACAACCATTAATTTAAAAAAAATCTGCTTGAAAAAAATTATGATGCAAGACTGTATATAGTATCAACACTGCCATGCATCAGTGCTACCATTATTTTCGGGGCCAATACAAGTTCAGAGTTAAAACAGTATGGAAAATAAATGCAAACTGCTGGGAAAGACGTCTTACAGAGCTTTACTGTGTCACTCCTCCAGACTGCAAGGCTGGGACTCGGTCAGTCAGATGCACCTCCCTTGTCATTGTGAGCTTGCAAGCAAGTCATGTAGGAGGAAACGGGGGAGGGGGGGGGAGGAGGGGGGAATTTAGTCAATAGTTCTCATTAAGGAGGGAATAAATTAGTTCAAATTGCCCCAGGGAAAACAGTTGTTAGAAATCTGAGAGACCTAGGTTTATTTGCTTATGTGAAAGCAAGGTAACATATATTGCACCAGTAATTGCCTCAGTCATATCCTTATGGGAACTACCAAAGTATGAACAAAGGCACTGAAATAAGTAAAGAGAGGAGCTTTCCTGTGCTGTCTGAATTTGTCATGGCAGACAAATATCTGTGTTCAAAGAAGGGATCCAAGTATTCATGGAGGACCAGGAAAAGAAGGCAATGGAAATGAGGAATTCTGGAAATATGTGGTCTTCGAGCCCTATATTTTTGAGTGGTGTCTTAACTTCCTCATCGTTCATGTTTCTATTTCACAATAACTAGGTATCCCAACTAAGAAAAGGAGGACTGGTATTGTATGTTTGAATCCCATTGCTGTGATGCATGTTGGTGCTCTCTGCTGTATCTCTGATTTTAGCACAATGCAGCCTTATTTCTGGCTTGCTTGTTTTGTGATAGACTGAGCTGCAAGGAGTGTGTTAATGTCTTTAGTCTTTTTTTATAATGAGGGAGCCTACTATGCATGATCTTTTGTTAGGAGTTGAGGATTTTGATATCTCAGCAAGTGTTTCTGTCTCCTACTTTTACTGCGGAGGAAATAATGCAAGTGAACTGCAGGTTTCCATTATAATTGGAGTATGTCTGAAGAAGATACAGTTTGTGCCCAAGGCAATACTGAAGTTATTTGTATGGGAGAAATATTCAAGCACTGATTGTTATTTTTGTGTTCCAGTTTGCTGTGCGGTTGTGTGCTGTGTCACTTGCTGATTAAACTGCTGTTAATGTTAAGTCCTGAGGTCTGAGCCTTTTTTTCAGTGAGTTATGGGGATGTGCACACACATCACAGTGAATATGGAAATTCAGTATAGAAGAGATTATAGATAAGCATGTCTGCCCTGCTTCTGCTTGTGAGCTGTAGATAGCTGATCAGAGAGCTATTTCTCTGAGTGACTATAGAGTGACTCACATACTTTGTTTATAGTTATTGAGTTTATATAGTATTTTTTATATTATACTTCTGAAATGGAGTGAGAGAATTGGTCTGTTTTGATAAGGCCTCCTGCCTCAGCCTACTATTTCCAGTCTTATTACAGAAAACGTTATTGCAAAGGCTTAATTATTCTTTAGCAGGTTTAGCAGATACCACTTTGTGCTCTGTACTCCATTTCAACTAAAGAAAATCCTGAGAACCATCCATGTACAGTGTTATCAGCTAGGACAAACTTTTAAGACTTTTGGAACCAGTTTCAGCATCTGAAAAGAGCCTCCAAAGCACCTCCTTTTGAGTTGCAAGCTGCTTTCCAAAATGCCACTCATGTTCTTTTCCCTGTAGAGTCCAGTGTCAGGAAACTTAGTTTGGGATTTCCAGTCCATGTTTTCTAGTGCATGACAGTATATAACCGTACCAATAAGTTAGAGCCCTGTATTAAGGGCATTTAGGGCATCTATCAGTTTCATTGTTTTTTAGAAATTCTTAACTTCCAGACACCACATTTTTCCCTCCTTGTATTGCTATTGCTCATTGTTTGCTCTTTTCACAGTCAGTAGTGAGGATAGTCAGTCCTATCCAATGTCTCAAATGTGAAGGAACATATGGAAGGTAAATCTGAAAATACCCATGTGCTTTACGACTTTAGGCTGAGAAGTGAAACTCAAACTAGTATTAATTGGTTGACCTTTTACTCTACCCAATTATAAGGCATGAAGTTATATTCCTGAGTAAAGATTTGATTAGCAATGATCAAATTCATACTGAGTTCACTAGAAGTGCATAAAACATTTTTAATCTGGAAACATTTTGTCTTCATCTCAGATGTTTGTGGCAGGTTGCCTACAGCTAGAGGAAATATTTTTCCTTTTGAGCTTTTATTAAGTTTGGCAGCAAAAGAAACTTCACAGATTAACCATAAAAATTTATCTTATTTATCAAAGAAGGCAACAGTCATCTCCTATTGTTTCTGATTGGGGCACTAAGAGTCACTGACTGATTTATGGTCAGGTCCTAGGAAAACCCTGGGTAAGGCAGAAGCATGACATTTTTTTTGCTGTAATTCACAGCAAAAACATCTGGAAGTATCAGATAAGAAACTCCTTTTTACCTTCTAAAATGATTTAGTCTACAGTCATGGTCCAGTTCTGGCAGAAGGTAATTTTGCATGGACCATTATGATGCTATGTTTAAAAGGATTTTTCCACATCAACAGCAGTACCAAATTATGTTCCCTACATCTCTAGAGGGCACCAAACGTTCTCTTATGCCAGCCTCACCTCCTGGTTCTAGATTTTGAGAATAAATTGTACCTAAATCCCTCATGCAGAGCTAGTGAGGAGGTTGGCAGAACCAACTTCTGTTTTTTCAGATACTTAAAGTCCTTACTTCCTGTTCTTCAGATTTGTAGCCTCCTTCCAATCACTTCCAACATATATGCATGTATTCATTAATTCTAAGCAAAAATAGATATATTTATCCCACAGATTTGCTGCTTGGTTTTGCAGACAGATAATAAGATTGGAGGATAAATTTTGGACAGCTATGCACTTTCCATTTAAGAAAGACTGCTGAACAGAAAAAAAGACAGAGAGAAAGAGACCTAATCAGAAGATGAATGCAGAAATTTGGGAATGGACGTGACAGAGGACAAACAGGACTGAAGGAATAGGATACAGTAGGCTGTGGGAGAGGATCTCAAAAGGAAAGATCAAACTGGCACTGGTTGCCAAGTTAAGCCATCCATACATATATATGAGTATGAATACATATACATCCAGTTTCTGATAGACTACAGATATATAAGACATGGATTCTCACTCTGTCAGATAAAAAAACTTCTATTTCAGTTTGTCAATGTCAGCAAGGCAATGCCTTCCTTTTTCTTCTTTCAGAAATTGTTGATTTTCAGGTTTTGGCTAATGAAAACAAAAATGTATTTGTATTTCAGATTTTTGACAGAAAATCCAGAGGAAAAAGCCTGTTTTCTGCCTGACCAATTGTTAATTTTTGAATAAGTGTCACAGTTCTCAGGAATATACAAAAGCTCTCGAGATGCTACCAGTACTGTTCTTTTGATGGTGATTGTCTCTAACTTGAGCTGGTCTTTCTATTCTGTGGCCAAATTCTACAGATTCCTGAGGAAAATGAGCAGGATAATTATAAGATAACTGCTCTGCATCACTGTAAATATTTTTTCTGTGTGCACAAACATCATTCACTTTCAAAACTTGTTCTTGTTCTGCAGACAGGAGTTTTACTACAAGAAATCTTCCAGAAAGAAGACTCCAAATGGGAGAAAGATGTCAAAGACCAAACACTATAGTGAAGCAGAGCTATCTTCACTCTGGGTCTCCTGAGATTCTTATGTCTTCTTGTGATACCAAATTTGGAACTTGTTTTGTAGACTACCTCACTCGGAGTTACCTTTTACTGCATTCTCATCCACTCTATTCAATAAATAATAACAATAGTAAAATGTATCTTGCTGTTTTAACCTTTACAACCACATTAATAACGTTTTCCTTCTTTGCTACAGCAGGGATAGTGACTTTTGTGGTTATGACCGTTCAGACCATGGTAGAGGTACAACAACATCTTCTCCAAGCTGTCCACAGTCACCGGGCAGTTCCAAAAGCAGCTTCACCCCTTAGTTACTTCAAATGCCTGGAAGCCACTATAGTGCAACAGGATAATAACATCCTGCAAAACTAAGACCTTCCCTGGAGCTCTGAGTTGTAGATGTGAATACTCATACCAGTCAGAAACTGCGGGGTGAGGACAGAGAAAAGTTCTGTGAAACTTTTCACTGAACATACTAGTGCTTTGACTTTCTTGAAGTGGTAGCAAAGCTAAAATCTGTCCTCAATGACAGAAGAGAAAAATTTGGACTTCCTAGAGAGCAGCATATGATGTACATTCCTTTTTCTTTCGTGATGGGAGTTGACAGAGTGTATTGTATTTTCAAATAGTAATTTCCTGAAAGTAATAGCAGAAATGGGAAAAAGAAATGAATTTTCCTATACTGAAAGAAAGTTGAAGCTGAGATCCATATGCAGTTGTTAAATGGCATAATGTTAACAGTAAATAAGCTCTATTCAGAATTCTTAATAAAATTTCAGTCGTTTATAAATCCGATTTGAAATACAGTGAAGCTTTAAGCCTTTGGGACATTTTCTGTTGCTCCTATTTAAATTAGGAGAAGGCAATTAAATAGTTATACATGTTTATTATATATGTGTATATAGCTATTATATAACCCAGCCTTTCAACAACTGCCTATTTTCCATTTATTATCCATGAAAACACTCTCACAGATCTATGAATGCAGATTTGAAAATCAACTTGAAAGGAAACAAAAATGAAGTGCTCTTTTTAATGTTAATCTTTCCAGATACCTTTGGACAGGTTTTGAAGTGGAAAAATCATCTTCACAGGTTCTCCTTTTTTCCTTCTTGTTAAAAAATGTCTCAAAACTTTTTTAAAATTTGCTTTATTTGAAAAAAAATAAAAATAAAAAATCAAAGAGTGCAATATTCATTCATTCATGGATATTAAAATTACTGACATTCATAGAGCAACACTTTTGTCAATAAAATAATTAGACAAGGAAGTTTGGACATCTCCAGTCCTCAGACACCATCATGATTTCAGCTACACCCAGCAGGGGTCCAGAGAGGAGAGAAGAGCAGTGATACAAGTGCAGGTCATTCAGCTCTACAAGCATATTGGTGACAGCAACACCATCAAATCAGTGCCAGATGCTAAGACTGGAGCTTGGAAAGAAAATGTCTGATTCAAGGTCTATTTAGGAAATGAGCTTTTTCCTTAAGGGTGAATTTCTAGTGCTTATAACAGTGAACTACCTATGCTTTAAGGACATCCTCTAACAACGAGGTTAAACTGATACTTAAAAGGCTCCAGGTGTTCTAGAAACATTTGCTTGGGTGAAGAGGTGAGAGCAGCTCATGAGGGAGCTTGATATAGATATTTTTGCAATGTCACCTCATTGTATGGAGCAGTTCCCAAAACCAGGAGACTGTAATCAGTGTAATCACTGCTGCCCAGGATTCCCATCTGAGGTGTGCTGATTGACTGTACTTTCTTTCTGATGAAGTGGTTTTGAAATTAAAGCTTGGATCTTGAAAAGCTTTATGTACTTTGCCACTGATATCGGTACTGTTGTTCCTCAGCTGGAGTGAGAGATCACAGTGTTCTGAACTGATGTCAAACAGATTGGATGACAAGGTGCAGCTGCAGCCATCAAATAGCCCAGCTAAGCTTGTTCTTTTCATTCCTGAGAAGTGACTGCTGATCACTTTGTCTTCAGGCACATTTTGTTCATTGGGTACAATTTTACTAACAGAGTTATCTATAAACAGCTTTTCAATTGGTGTATTTCAGAGTTGTGACAGTTCTTTGCAGGTAAATAATAACAAGCATAGGTCAGATTTACTGGAGGATTTGGATGAAATACAGAGTCTTGGAAGAAGCACTGTGGCTCTATGTAAAATACATAGGGAAGCACCAAAACTTATGAATGAAAGCAGAGAATCCAGGCAGTGAAAGGGCCTCTCATAAATACAGAGAATGTCAAGGCAGATGATTTAAGGATCATTAGGTCAACATGAAAATGCACAGAAGGGAACATAACTCTGGAGAATGATGATTAGGAAGAGAATCATGAGCCTAATTTTGAAAAGAAAATTTATAAGATGGGTCCTTATGTAAGATAAACTGAGAGAAAGGATCTCCATTTTCACGAGTTATATATCTCCTCAGCCACAATACCTTTCAGCGAATAAAATACTGCAGATTCAGAGGAGCCTGATCTGATGGCTGGGTGCAAGGTGCAGCCTAGCAATGCCTTCTAGCTGTGATCCCACAGGGGGGTTAGTACAATGTCAGCACTACTGAGTTGTTGGAAAGTTATGTGACGTGGTCTTGCTTGGGGAATTTTGAGTGCATGAAGAGTGAATGTGGGAACCTGGAGGACATTGGTCAGGCAGGTGTCCAGAGGGTTTCTTTCTTAACTGAGAAGTGTCTGTTTCAGATGACAATTCAGTACTTAGGTGCCTTAAATTCCTATAATACCCTATTCAAGGCAGTGGTATGGAATCTAAACATAAGGATTATATGTCTTAAGGTTTCTGCATCATATCCTGCAAGCCAAGACTGACAAGTACCTACCACTATCATCCAGAAGCATTAGCTTAATATTTCTGATTGCATTGCCAACTGTGCAGTGATGAGATGCAGCCGGGAATTCAGATGTGCTCTTCAGCCACCAGAGACACACTTGAGAGAATCACTAATCTCCCTGGGCACCTGGAATGTAGATTATGACTTTTGCAGGTACAGCCTGATCATCCACCTGGGTAAATGTCCCTTTCTCTCTCTTCTGTGGCAGGAGGACTTTAAAGCTACTGTTTGAAACTCTTCTCTCAGAGTTGGCATGGCTGGGTCCTCCAGAGTACACACAGCTGGGCTGCTTTTAACAGCCCTTCCTTCTGAGAGGCAGAAATGATGAGTTCAGCAGCACTAGGTTAAGCTTACAAAATGCAGAAGCATAATTAGCAGTCTGGAATGATCCTTCAAGGCATCATCTAAGTTACAATTTATTATACAAAGCTTGGTGGCTTGGCTGCATGAAACTTCTGACTGTTGTGGCTTTGGCCTGCTCTTCCAGCCACGAGCCAGCAGTGCTGCAAGGTGGGATACTAAGCTCTAAGGAAAAGGCAGCATCAGCATATACAACAGATAATAAAGATCATGTTCTAGGGATCCCTTCTCCATGGGAACTATGTCTGTCCATGCTAGCATCTCCTCCTGGCTCCAGCAGCAGTCCTGCACATCACTGTATTTGCTCAGCATTCCCGAAGTACATCTCTCTTGTGAAATTGCAGCTGGTTGCTCCATAGCTGTCCTCTGACAGCACCAAGTCCTGAGAATGTCATATAGTTGTGTTAGTAGAAAGGTAAACTTTATGGATGTCTACAACCATCTCCAGTCAGCACACATCCTAGAAAGGTCTGTCCTAAAGGTTCCATTCTCTGTGTGTGGCTATAAGCCTGGATGAATGAAGGCCCACCAGAAAACACTTATAAAAATGCAGCTGAAGTTCATCTCCCAGCTCTTGCTGCACAATTGTGACCATGAGAGATGCATGAGAAAATAAGGTCCCTCTATCTCCTGTCACTGAAAAGGGCACTTTCAACATAGAGAATAAATTGTCCAGCCTTCCTCGTGTCTGCTTAGAAAACAGAGTGGTGACACCTAGCCACAGTCCTTATAGCTCCTCTCATTACTCTATTTACCAATCTATAAATACGGTAAAATATCGTATTCGGTCCCAATCTTTACTCTTTGCCATTCAGACAAGGCTGGCATCCTGTAGCATTAGTGTTGCATCAGAAATGAAAGATCATGCAGCTGAGACTGTGGAAAGACTCTTCTGCTTTCAAGAGATAAATGTTACAGCTTTAGATTTCTTGTGTAAGCTTTACCTTTTTTTGTTGTGCATGTGAGTTTGACAGAGTGAGAGTACGTAGCTTTACAAGTCACATTAAGAGGGTCACAAAAGGGAGATGAAATCAGTAGATTACCTTTCTGGTTATCATTAAAATAAGTCACATAGGAGGGTCCATTAAGCTTAAAATGCCCCCTTTCTCCTCCTCGGCCTACCCCTAGCCCTGGTCTGTCCCTGTGGTTTTAAAGGACTTTTGTTACTTTTTGTGCAAGGAAGAAAAGTGGGCCATTCAACTGCCTTTGCTTTTTCTAAGCAAAGTTTTGTTTTTGTCAAGTATTGAGAAAGGTGCAAAATCCATTTGTCTTCTACTTCGTATAAACCTTTTGGAACTGCAGAGTGTTTTGTTTGATGTCCTACATTTTATTTTATTTTTAAGACCTTCTGCTAGCTTTTCTTTTTGAGTGCATTTGAAGAGGAGTTTGTCTCCTGGGAAATCTGTATAAGCTCATTTTATGTTTGTTTATCAGATGTTTTCTGTAAGAAACTGCTAATTAATCGCTAATTGATAAAAATGAAATAGGCTGCCAGAATTCCCCAAAGCAGCAAGCAGCAGCTGAAGCCAGCACTTTGGAAAAGCTTTTCCAGAGACAGTTGGTCTAACAAATACATTGACCCAAAGATTCAATTGCCTCTTCTCATTTCTGGTTTTGTACCTCCTTCTTTGTACCTTATGCCGCTCCACATGTTATTAACCCCTGACATTATTGTTGTAAACAATGAGAAAAATAAACCACTCATGTTGTGTGCTTCGAATGAGCTCAGACTTGTGTCTGAAAGGTAAGATTTTGATGTTCTCTCGTGTGTTGGTACCATTTTGATTACTTGGCCCCACTGATCAAATGGGATGTGTGTGGCTGCCAGCCAAATATTTGAATTGCTGATACCTACCCTATGGCAATAGATAAAGCTCGAGAACCTTCCAAAGTTCACCTACTAGTAACAGTGTGTTTCTATTTTACTGTTTTCCTTCTCCAGTAGAATTAAATGACATGAAGCCAAATAAGTCAGACTTCAGAGCGTCAAAATCCTTTTCAAGAACAGCTGTGCCTCCAGTACAGGTACATCTATCAAATAACATCATGGACTCAGACTTTTTATTTTTGATTTAATAAGAATGAAACCACGTCAGTACCAAATTTTCTCAGGTTTATCAGCACTCCCAGAAATAAATCCTGCCTCTAACGAAGTTTGTTTTCTCTCCAATGGAGTGTTTTGATTTTTAGAATAACAGAAGGTCATTGCTTTGAGATAAAGTTTTATTGCACTTAACCTGTCTCATCAAAACTCAGATTCAAATCAAAAAGAGATTTTAGTTACGTGATAAAACCATGTAAGTACTGTGTGAATAAAGTTGTATGTATCTATATTTAAGAATTCTTTACATCTGGGCCAAAGCGTAAATCTATTTGGTTCCATATTTTTAAGTAATAGAAGAGATTTGAGGGAGTGATCATTTACATCACTTACACAGAGGTGTGTGAATGAATTTTTTCTGATTTGCTAACTAGGAAAAAATGAATTCCTGAAGCTATGACCTGAAGATTAACTTCTAAAGTTTTACTCCTGCAAAGGAAAAGTGAATATTCTCCCAAACATTTGTGCTTCACTTTTTTAACATTTCAAAGTCCGGTAAATTTTTTGTCAAAATGTCGCTTCAAGATACAGCTTTAAAATCTACTCAATATTTTTCACTATTGGTGCGAAAAGCCCTATCTTGACTACTCCAAAAATTTTGACATTGTGTGTTGGAGACAGTTTCTGTTTACTTTCCTTGTTTTGGAGTGGAGATTCACAGCATGGAAGAGACCCTGGGACATGAGTTTTGTTATCACTGCTCACTTGTTGCACATGGAAGAGTTACGTGCTAAAGATTCTCAGATAGATTTCCTTAAATAAAAAAAAGAATGAGTAAATGAAGGCAAGGGGAAAGTTCCTGGGAGGAGCATGCCACTAGCTGTGCCTCAGTTAGATGCAGAAATACGAACAAGTCTTCTTGACCTGTCAATCTCAGAACCCAAGGCTCAGTTAATGCATAAGGACTGCCTAACACAGAGGTTCAACAGACAGACCTGGAAAGGGGTCAGGAAAGGGAAGAGATGTGGCTCCATAGTGCCAGCAAGTTTGCTTTTCCATGAAGTGGAATCCGAAATGTCCCAAACTCCTAATTTCTTCCTGCTGGCAAACATCTATGTAGCTCATTTACAGAGTGCCTCTTTCTCTCTGTAGGGCTGGTCCTTGGGGAAGATGATAATGTGTTTCTGAGCATTCATCAGCTCAAGAAGCAGTGAATAAGAAGCTCTAGCTGGGGGCCAGTATTAATCAATATGAGGAAATTTGGGATTTTTTCACTCTTCTCTGGCAAATGAGCAAAAGATGACGTGCCTCCATCTTTCAACTCCTTTATCTTTAACAGACATTGAGATTTTTTTATAGTGAGAAAACATTCAAAAGCAAGCAAACAAAAAAAAATGAACAACATAGAGAAATAAGGAGAAAAATTGAAATTTTGTAAACTGCATAACGCAAGGTCATTATGGTTTTTAACTTGAGATCTTCTGCCTTATATGATGCCCGGTGTGTAGCTGATTTGGGAATGAATCAAGGTCTTTTCAAAGGCATCCTGCTGAGATTATTCAAGAAAATGGCAACTGAGACTAGCATTAAAGGAAAAGGTGTTCCTGTATGACAGTGGATTGCATCTCAGAGAACTGGGGTCCGTTTCTAATTTTTCCGCAGACGTTTTGTGTGGCCCTAGACAAACTGGTAGACCGAAGTTTTCTCAGGCAGTCTCTGTGTTACCCATTTTCCATTTGTCTGACTTCAGAGCTCAGATTTATAAGAGCACAGAGATATCACAGCTGCAGCTGGAGACTTGGCAATTTGTCATTTGAACACAAGTTTAGATATTTATAATATCAAAAAAAGCACTCTGGAAATTCAGATACTAGTGCTTCAAACAGGATATTCAGACTGATAAATATTTATCTTTAATCTCCTTGTGCTGAAATTCTCCCTCTTTACTTTGGGAATGATAGCATGTGTCCCAGTTCTCCCTGCACACACAGAAGGAGGTGAATTATCCCGTGATTAGAATGGGGGTCAAATTGCACCAATAAGATGTGAAACATTTGTTTCACAAGTAAAAAAACTCCTAATCTTTCCTAAACAGATAAAAGTGCAGCTGTTGTCGGGGACAAAAGTTTGGAGAAGTTAAAGATAAAAGCTAGTTCTTTGGGGCCTGGAGATGATATTCCTGGCGGGAATACTGCTTGACCAACTGGGTCTATTGAAATCATTGCAAATCTATTGACTTAATTGAATTGGGCCTCAGAGGGAGGAAAACTCTGTCTGAGGCTCCAGATCCTGAATTCTCATTTACTGACATAGGTTCAGTAGGTTTGTTTTGGATATATCCTTCTAATCATGTTTAATTCTGAATGATGTATCTGAACCAGGATGCAGGGGTGCAGGTAGAAGGCTTAAGCTGCCTTTTGAGAAGATTTGATCTAATCTCTTGTTTTATTATGCGCAACTACTAACCTACCTCATGTTGCAATGCTCACAAAACCAACCAGAAAAATACTTGTCCTGCTGTCCTTAGCAAAGCTGTGTGGCACTACACTCTGAGGATATACTTTCGGAAGAAAAATGGTACCGTATAAGAGTCTAGAGATACAATTTGTCTGTTTTAGGTGAAGATGGATTGTCTGTCCTTTTTGTATATTGAGCATTCTTTACAAAGACAGGTTTGAAATGCTTTATTGGTTATGCAGGAGGTCTAGATAGCTGAGTAACAAACAGCGCAAACATTTGGGTGACAGCTGTATGATGAGCAGCATTTGTTTCCAGATAGCTGAAGCTCATCAAGAGGATTAAAATTTTACTGAAGTTGCCTTCTTTCTTTTGTGATAGCTCTCTGGTACAGACTCCTTGCAGGCCAGAGAACATATGATTTGTTTTAGTTCTTTTTATGTTTCTATTTTGTAATATCACCACTGATTCAGTCAGCAAGTTCAGTTAATACTGAATGGCACATCCTACCCTTTACTAGCACACAGCAGCGTTCAAGCAGCACTGAGTACAAAGAGTGGCACAATGCCACTTCCAGCATAGGGAGGGAAAAGAGACTTTTATTGCCAAGCCCTAGAAGAACAGAAGAATTACTGATATAGCTAAAGCAAAAAAGAGAGAAAAAGGTATGTTCCATTTCATTGTAGGCTCCAGCATTAGGAATGAGGAAGCAATATTTCTACTCTGAAGCAGAATGGTTGACTCTGCGTATTAGATTCATCTTCACAAAGACCTTGCAAAGCTTTGTAGGCTTTTTGCAAAACCCACATGATAATGATGCAGACCTAGGATCATTTGAGCTTCATTATTAAAGCTTGGGTATTTTTGTCTGGCTCAAAGCATGGATTTTTTGTCTTAATTCTGTAATAAACAAAACCCAAGCTTTGTAAGTTCAGTTTTACTTGGTGAGTTCTATTTTTATCTGAATTACACAATACAGAAAGGATTCAAACTTAACTTGGTTTGCCAACCCTCCGGTATATATCTGTTTGTGGGAAAGATATCATGATGCTCTGATACAATGGGTTTGACAAACTGGAGACAAACAGATGTGTCTGTATGCGCATATTCATATGCCTCTTGTTTTGTGCCTGGATCTTAATCCCCAGTTGCCCATGTTACCCATGTGGTAGGACTTTTTTTATGTTTCCTTGGAGTGGTATTAGAGTGAGTGGGCTGCTACCCTTTGTCTTCCAGGTGCTGATTTATAACAGGCTCTTTTCTGCTGTGAATAGAGGCAGAGAAGTAGATACAGCTGTAGAAGGTTGCTCTCCTACAGCATCTTGTTTTCCCAAGAAGTAATTGCAGTGATGCAGGTTTATAGTCATTCCCCAGCTCTGATTGCTTTGATCCAGGTAGCTAGATGGATGCATGTAAAAGGTTGCAAAATCACAGAAAGAGCAGATTTGCAGAAGTGATTTCGCAGGATGCAGGAATTTCACTCAGCTTTGCTCGTGTTTCCCACAGTAAATAATTACAGTGTTGATGTTAACTTCTGGACCAGATATCATGCTTGCCTCCACTGTTCTGGACCAGGACTATCTGCTGTTTCATAGACCTACCCGGGACAAATTTCCTCTGGGATATGTAATAGGCTATACGTTACTTCCTGAAGGTTGATGTTTGGTTTACAATCAATTTGTGGCTACCAAAGCATTTAATGAAAGCATATTGTGATTTTCTGCCTTTATAATCTGCACCACGGTTTCCCATATGCTCATACTGTAGTGCATCTGTTCCGTTTCTCGTGTGAGTGGCAGTTTTACAGTGCACAGAGCTGCTAATAAAAAGTTACTTTTGACAGTTCAGCTGCAATACGAAGTTCTTACAGCTTCCAAACATGTAAAGATGCTTAATTTGTCTTTCATTAATGTTTAGGTGTTTATTCATAATAGAATTAAAAAATATATATTATCTTGTAAAGCAAGCTGGAGTAATGGCCCATTATTTTCTAGTGGAAGGTATTTCTTTGTCATAAATCACCACACGAACATTTCCTATCTAACCTAGACATACACAAATAGGCATTGTTAGTGGCGTATTAGATAAGTACGTATTTGAAGAGAGACAGATGCTTTGAGAAATAGATGAGGGACAAGCTTAAAGGAGGCTAGTATTTAAAAGCAGAGATCTCAGATATCACTAAATCAAAAAACAAAATGGAAAAGAGCAAGACAGATGTAAGCCGATCAATGGCTGTTTCATCAGAGAGAGAAAGTTTTTCCATAGGTAAATTTTTGTCACCCAATCCTGACAGCATGCCATGGGGCAATGTCTTTGTGTAAGAATAATGATGTAAAAAATCTCGTATAGTAATGGAAAATAGCAAGACAGATGTAAGCCGATCAATGGCTGTTTCATCAGAGAGAGAAAGTTTTTCCATAGGTAAATTTTTGTCACCCAATCCTGACAGCATGCCATGGGGCAATGTCTTTGTGTAAGAATAATGATGTAAAAAACCTCGTATAGTAATGGAAATCAGAACCATTTTCCTAAAAAAAAAAAAAAAAAGGAAAGAAAAAGAAAAGAAAAAAGAAAAAAAGACTGTCTACAACAGAACTTTTGAAGTTCCAAATTTTGCTTATTTTTTAAACAAATTTTTTGACTGCTTTCTCCTTGGACTTCTGAACAGTTTTGACTGCAGCTAGAACAATAATTTTTTTGTTTGTTTGTTATTTTTAAAATAAGCAGAAATAATGATCTTATTTGTAGACCTAACTATATGGAAATTCTCAAAGATCTATGTATATACTGTCATATATTTTATAATGCTACAGATTTACATAAAGTTGAGGATTACTGGAGGAGGACAAAAGCAATTCAGTGGACTCTTATGCCAACAGTAGGCTTCGTAGTAGAAGAAATAGCAACACAAGGACTGTAGAATGAGGGTAGAAATTTAGTGCCCATTTTTTCCTTCATGAAAACACACACTATGCCTTCTGTAAGAAAGGCATGACTTTGGGTGTTTCTCAGAATCAATCTCTCAGCAAAAATCCTTTATTTCCATTAGAATTTTCAGTGCAAAAATAATTAAATTTCGTATTAGTCCTATTAGATAAAACAAAATCTGTAATACTTCAAAAAATAAATTCTGAAATGAGTTTACATATCTCTAATCAATGTCCACCTACATTACTTTAAATGCTGTTTGGACCTCCTTTTGTTGGTATTGCTTACATAGATTGTGCTCTGCTACCATGGTGGGGGGCAGAGAGCAGGTGGAGGAGAAATAGATATTTTAAGCCCTCTTATTTTTATTCACCATCTGTTATACTGCTTCATAGCCAATATATAGTGGTGGCTTTTGTAAGTTCTCTGGGATTAATGGAGTATTGAAGAAACAATGAAAATTTCACATTTTCATTTAACTTGTGGCTTTATTTCTTCTCCTGCATTGGTAATATAATCCTGCAGCATCTGTTCTTGATGATAGCCATAATAAGCATGTTGGATGCAGCACACATCACCATTAATAATAATAATAAGGTAGCGCATCATAGATTTCTGAAAGAAGGAGACACAGTTTGTTTGGCAAAAACTTTAGATAGTTTCAGCCGTGCTGCTGCTCTCAGAGAGCAGTTTGGCTCTTGGGAACCGAAGGAAGCCAGGAAGGCCTCTCCTGCAAACACTTCATGGCAGGTCTATTCCGTGCCCATCACCAGCCACAGCCAGCAGCTGCCCAGCTGTTGTTGCCCAACAAATTTTCCCAAAACTGAGCACCTTTATCAGGTGAAGCTCTTCCACTCAGCAGGAATCTGCTGCTCATTAGTAGTATTCTGGATTTGTTTATTGATAACACGGAAACACACAACAATGGTTGATGATCCATGCAGAATAAGTACAACAACAAATAATGATGCAGCAGTTATTTGAAGCCTTTGATGAAAGATGGCCTGTGCACACTAGAACTTCACGTTCTGCACCTATAAATAGAGTTAGTTCAGGATTCTTTTTTTTTATCATCCTAGAAAGGCTCTGCTCTATAAGAATAATTGTCTGGACTCCAAAATACATCCAGAAGTTGCCAGACTTCTGTCTTTCACTGTTATGTACCCAAAGGCAAACAAAGGGCACTATTGCCTGCAGTTAGTGGAAACAGTCATGGCCCTCTGTCATGTTTATGAACTGTCCAAATACTTTGCAACTGCCGAGTCCTGGATTTCCCTCTGCTGGTTTTAACACAGAAATCAAATAACAGATTTTCTTTCTAACTTCCTTTCATTTGTTGTCCTTGTTGTTGTGCTTTTGTGCAGTTCACATGAAGCTAAATAAATATAAAGGGCTGATACTCAGAGAAAAATGTCCTCATAAGACTGTGCTGATTACAATCTTTTAAATCATGATTGAGAATTAGAAGTTTGCTTCTTGCAAATTTCTGTAGAACAGAAATTTCTATTCTGTATTCCAAAAATCACAGAAGCCACTCTGGGCTCATCAGTCCTCAGACTCATTGCTGTGCTGGGTGCACTCAGCACACTCAGGTGCTTGCCTCTGTACTCTCTTTCAGTCACTCAGAACACAATCTGAGAGTGAATATTGATCCGTATGGACCTGCTGCTGCTGTTGCTATTCATTCTTATCTTCCTTCTATCATTTCCAAATTGCAGTGAAAAGGCTGACATTGCAAAACTTCTAGTGACATAAACTATGATACGATATCTCTGACACAAAGAAATCTTATTTTTATCATATTATCATATCATAATAATATATTATCACAATCATATTATATATGTAGAGAGTCATCTTTTTAGGTAATTTACATCTATGCAGGTAATAATCATAATTTCTAAAATTGCTATAGGAACACATAAGCTTTTTATTTTGTTAGTTTCAAGGAGTCTCAATTATTTTGACTTAGACATTCAAATGTGAAATGCATTAAATGGTATGCTTATAATTGTAGGTGTCAAGTTAAAATCAGCGTATAACATAGTATTAAACTTCTAAAAAATACATCAAGATGATAAAGAAGATGTGAAAACTTTCAGCTTTTCTGACTTACATCTTACTCACGCAGCACTGCGCAGTTTGGATAAAATTTCATCAGAATGATTTAGTGTTAATGTGCTTTGACTTTGTATAGGGGTTTACCTTTAGAGAACTTGCACTTTTGGGAGGTGTTTATTCCACCTATGCTTGGCACCCAACATTTGCATTCAGCTTGGAAGTGCCCTTTCTCTCAGGAGGTTGGGCAGGAGCCTTTTCAGGTTGTGATTTAGTGCAGGAGCCTAATGTGAGTGCTCTCAACTGCCTCCTGTCCTTTGGCTATAAAGTGAGATTAATTTCCTCAAACTTGGCACATGGATTGAACATTTCATGTGAATATCCCTTTGTGCCATTTTCTTATGATGCTCCACAGGCAGTTGCCACTGGCTCTGCTAGCCTAAATCTGTAAACGATCACAATCAGGATCACTGCTACAAGGGGTCATAAATCCACCACAACAGGACTCTCCAGCTGTGCTTATTCAACTCCTGTTGCAATCAGGCCTGACTCTTGAATTTTTAGGCACTGTAACAGCACAGGAAATAGCCCTTGGCCACTGCCTGCTGGTGCTGAGCCCAGGAGACATGGCTCTGCAGCTAGAAAGTGCTGGAGCACCCCTTCTCCCATGACAGCTGTGATGGGCTCATGTTCCCAGCCCACAAAGACACTGAAAAACTGTACAGATATGAGAGCAGCAATCAGAAACCTAGGTGGCTGAAAGACCTTAACCAGGTTATGTTTTCCACCAGGCTGCCAAAGCTGACATGGTGAACACTTTTCTCACCCCAGGACTTAGGCAGCTGAACAGCATGATGTTGAGTGAAAATCATTCACACATTTTTACTATATAACTTGGAAATGTCTTTAGTACTGAGTAAGGCCTTTTAGGGCCATTACAGCATCTGCTTGCAACTGTGCATTTAAACGTAGCCAGCAGGTAACAGAAGAACCATTTATCGTCCTCTGTCTTTCTTCCTTGTGTACGAAACCAATTGCTACTGACAGGTACAATGGCACTTCCAGGCAGATTAACCAGAACAACCTACTTCTGTGTCAGACAAGGAAATCTGTGGCCTTGCAACTCTTTCTAGATCAGCAGACAAAGCTGACCAGCAAGGCTGAGAATGCCAGCCGCACAGCTGAACCAAAACCAGTCTGAATATTTCGCACATATTTTAAGAGGACCCTGAACATAAGCAGTGGGACTGAAAAGGGCTCATTTTTTTCTGCAGGTTGTAGCCCACCTGCGCCTGTTGAAGTATTTTCCTTCTCTTGCAGAAAGGAAGGATTTCTCTTAATTTTCACAGCCCCAAGCAGAGCTTAGCAGTTTAGTACTGCTGGCTAAGAGTGGCTGCACAAAGCAGAAAACTTGCAGAATCATCTCTGGAGCACAAAGTGCAACTCTGAGAGCAAATAAATAATTCCATGTCTGAATCGCAGCAGTAATCCTGGCATCTTGGATTGACTGTTGCATTTATGAAAGAAAGCACTCATCTCCAGCTCATGATTATTATAGAAGACAGCATAGCTCACTTTCTTGAGGTTCACACAAATCTGTTTTTTCTGTTTTCCACATTAATTTCCATCATCTGACAGTGGCTCTATATCCCTACATCCTAAACCCTAACCCTATATCCCCGCCTTAAAACAGGTTAAAGCCTCTCAATAGACGTTTGACACTACTGAGATGTCTTAGTTTGAGAGAGACACTGGGAGGTCCCCCTTTATGGTGTTATTTGTTCAGCATGGAGGATGATGCCAACAGTGCTTGCCAGAAATTGAAATGTGTGGATCATTACCATTTTGATAAAGTTTTCGCAGGAGTGAATATCACTTCATGCTCATTTTGCAAGGGTAATGGATTTGGCGTGCTGCTGTTGACATGATGGCTGCAGAGAGGGAGGTGTGTTCTGCCTTGCTGTGAGGAGATTCCTCATAGGCATTTGTCAGTTGACAAGACTTCCCACAGCCCTCACTTTCCCTTTCATCTCTCTGCATGTTACATGGCAGTTTATCTTTGTGCCTCTGGCAATGGTAATTATTGGCTGTGCTAGCAAAAAGGTCAAGCTCTGCATGGATTTATTTTGTCCTGAATATCAAGACTTTGTACGAACAATTCATATTTTGCCCTTCTTTCCTAGGCTCTCTGTTTCATGTAGTAAGACAAGACAGGAACACCATGTCTAGGGAGCTCAAAATTAGGCAGATGATTTCTGTGGGAGCCTCCAGGCCTGCATGCAGAGAGGGGCATGAGCACCAGCTGCAGCATGGACATGAAAAGACATTCTGCCTGATATCATGCAGAAAATTCCTCAAAACAGACTGGTTACTGGCCGCACGAGGCTACTACACTGATGGTGCTGATGATGCCTAAATACTTCCTATTCCCCCAGCTGATGGCAAAAACTGAGCTGGATAAACTCTTTCTGATGAAACCTTTGCTAAGATCCAGGTTTTGGGGGTTTTGTTTGTTTGTTTGTTTTTGTTTTGTTTTGTTTTGTTTTTTTTGTTTGTTTTGTTTTTTTTTTTTGTTAAAGAGAAACTTTATTTCATCTCGAAAAGGAGATCTTGGAGATCAAGCATCAGGTCAGATTAGTCAAGACACTTACAAGCACTGTTGTACAAAACTGTGATGAGTTAGTATAAATGTCTCTCAGGATTTTCCCTCTTTTTCTCAGTTTGAAGGGGACAATGAAAAACTAAATACTGTTCCAAATGAGAGAGACTGAAATACCATTTCAAAACGTTCTGTGCTTCTTCAAATAAAGCTTTCCTCTTCATATAAACTTGTTCTGAAAACTTTATATTTCCAGAATAAAGTTTTCACCAAGTTTATATGTTCCATCAAGTTTCAACGTTCTACTGAAAAACTTCCAACTGCCTTTGTTCTCCTTCTCACTTTTGTTGGACCATCCCTAAAGTACCTATCCAACTCACCAACCAAAACCATCCTCAGTTACAACAGTGTAATGAAGACACAACTTCTCTAAGTGTTGTATTTCAGCCAGTGGGCAGAGAAAGCAAAGTGGTAAAGTTGATTAATGGCATAATCTGATGTTGATTTCATTATAGTGAATAGTGAGTAGTAGTTACAGCTGAGCCAAGTAATGGTCTGTTGAGAGGATGTTTTTCTATAGTGCCCCACAGTTTCCTGCCACAGGTTAGATTGTCTTAACAGAAGTATGTTCTTCAATTAACATCTCAGTGCATAGAGCAGATTGTTTCAGCTTAGCTGTTGATTTAAAAACTGTTTTGTCTTAAGGTTTGGGAGACAAATTCCCTTCAAATATATTAAAGTGATTTATCAAATAGAGTATCTCCTTTTCATCCCTGCTTTATCCCCCTTTTCTCCCCCATATAAGTTGTAATGTCAGAATCCTGGGTTTTTCAGGACTTCAGATTCTACATGGCTGATCAGAGTGCTTCATGTGTATACACAAGCTAAAATCAGAACTGTTTCATTCCGTGTGATGTGTTTTGGCAATGACATGTTATCTGAGGTTGTTCACAGTCTGTAGATGTCAATATGCTTGTGAAATATTAGTACAGATGGAAAGTCCTGCCAGACATTTTCTTGATGTGTGTACTTAAGAGTGTGAACTCATTTACACAATGAATCAAGAGCAAATCGTAGCAGATGGTATAATTGCAGATCTTGATTTGCACTCCCATGTTCAAACCACTGGATGTTTCTCTTCTGCAAGGACAGAAGTGTGTTTCTCAACCAGGGACTAACAAGGAGTGATTAAAAAAAACCACAACTATATTGTATATTACAAATATACATAAGATTGATATGGAAACATCTTTGCAACTAAATAGCACTTGAATAGAAGTATTTTGTTCTTACAAACAGATCATCGTAGAACCAGACCCCAAGTAAACATAACAAAACGTATCTTCAAACAGTGTTTTCTTCCAAGTACAAATTCTCCCATTTTCTTTCATTTTAAGTAGTTCTCACCTGTTATAGACAAAAAGAACTGGAAGAATTTCTGCTTTGAAGCAACATCCATTTTGCTTGCATGTACATTTGGAACTCATCAAGGCAACATCAAAGAGTTTTATCATGTCTGTGCATCAAACAGGTAGTGACAGAGCAGCACCTTTAAGAGCAAAGCATGGAGCTTCATCTTCACTTTTTTATTTGAATAAGGCTTTCAGAAGGAGAAAAAAAAACAGGTAAATGCAGTATTTTCTTCAAAATGAGAGGATTGGTCTTTAAAATAACTTTTAATTCAACAATTAAAAATTATCCAATCAGATATGAGAAGAAATGCTCAACTTTCTAGAATTAAAAGAAGTGTTGAAGAATGATGAAATAACGTTTCTTTAGTGAAACATGAAAGTATGTTCAATCTTTCCGTTTAAATGCACCATTTAATTGTCTCCTAGTGCAATCTATAGCCTACATGGTCCATGTGGATGCAATCTGATGGTACCCTGCAGCACCAACCTCATCAGAATTATCCCTATGTGACAGCTCACTGCCTTGTAAAGGAAAGATCCTTTCTTTTGGATTCTTGCACTTGAGGCAACTACAGTCAACAAGCTCCAAAGCCTTTTCTTCCCCCTGAGATATATATGGGATAAAATTTAAATGAACATCTGAAGAGTATTTTTTCATCATTTCCTGTTGTGAGAACAGGACATCACAGCATTTTAAAGTCATGTCGGTATCACTGACCCAAAGTTTTTTGGTGGCTTAGTTAGTTGGTTCAAGCACTTTTAAAACACCTATTGGTATTCATAAGAAAGCATTTTGCAAATCCTCTCTATTGTCTTCTGGATGCTGAGTGCACAGGAGACCTGTTGGGCACTTATCTTTAAACCTTAACATCAACTGAGAACTCATGATCTACGCAGCAAGGTGATTGTGAATAAATTCTGGCAAGATCTTCAAAGTCAGAAGGAAAAACAGGAACCTCATACAGCTGCTGAAAATGCTTTTTCATTTAAAATTCTACTGTTAAAAATCTTGAATTAGTTTTTGGGGTGGATTGTTGAGTTTCTTACTCCTTTTCACATTCTATTCTACAGTATTTTAATCAGAGACAAATTCAGAGGCTTTCTGAAGTACTCATTTTGTCTCTTTCTTTTTCTTTTAGTTTTGCAATAAAATATTAAATAGATCGCAGTTCTTCCATTTGGAAAAGAGAATGCAATGAATGTTACAATACTGAGCTGTAAGACCATGATTAGTAAAGTGAAGGATTATTTCTTGTAGTATGAGATGTACTCAGTAAAATTAATAGCAGATTTAAAACTGATAAAAGGAATTACTTTCCTGTAAAATTTACAATTAAATTCTGAGGCTCATTTTTGCAGAAGTGTATTAATATACAGCTCCTTTGGCATTTACAAAACCCATTGAATCAAATTCAACTCTTGGTTTAGAAACTTGTAAGCTGCTGGTTGGGCATGCCTCTATACAGTGTGCATGAGTTCCCACTGCAGCTCGCTGATAGGATGACCTTAGGCACGGTGCTGGTGAAGTTCCTATATTCTTATGTTTGTGACTCCTAATATCATGATGTCAATTTATATCATATTTATCTTTTCCTTCAGTGCAAGGAACCAAAATAATGCTACAGTTATCTTCAGATCTACTCTAACATCTATTCACAAAAAATTCAGTTATAAAGATTAATTTAATATAAATTTATTTAAAATAATAAAATCATTGAATTACTCTGTTAGATATGAAAGTCTATTGCCAACCTGAGTTTAAACTCTCCAGAAAAGTGACACCACCAAGTCACAATTCATGCTTTAATTTTTCTCATTTTCTGTGTGATTGGGCATGGATCTTGTCACTAATTATTGCAGACATATAGCATGGTGTTAAGTAGAGTCAATGCATAATTTTCATCTTGCTTCACACTTTCTGCTTTCAATCAATCCCACTTGACTCCTATGCAAAATCTAGATTGAGAAATCTTCTAGTACTGATAATCACATGCCTACTAAGACGCTGTGAATGAACCTTATAAAATGCTATTCATAGAATAGAATCATAGAATCCTTAGAGTTGTAAGGGACTTTTAAAGGTCAACTAGTCCAACTCCCCTGCAGTGAATAGGGACACCACAGCTAGATCAGGTTGCCCAGGGCCTTATCCAGCCTAGCCTTGAAAGTCTCCAGGGATGGGGCATCAATCACACACCTGTTCCAGTGCCTCACCAACCCCACTGTAAAAGACTTTTTCCTTATATCTAACCTGAATCTATCCTCTTTAAGCTTGAAGCCATTTCCCTTGTTCTATCACAACTGACTCTGCTAAAGAATCTGTCTCCTCTTTCCTGTAGCTTCCCTTTAGATATTAAAAGGCCTTTATGTATATATACTCAGCGTATATGCCCCAGCAGCCCCACTGAGTTCCCTCCAAAGGGAAGGAAAACACGTGTTTGGCAGCCTTAAGCAGTGGTCACCTGGAGCCACCAGGTCACCTCGTTTTCCTCCTCACTTTGACTGGAGTGCCACAATTCCTTTTCACGCACAGTCTGAGGCCCCTGAAGGTAAAACCACAGACTATTTTTCCGTTGTATAAAGGAAAAGCTACTTAATGTTTTCTGCTTCACTGAAGCATAATTTCTAGCAGGGGAAATTGGTACTTCAGCTGGAGCAGTTCTTGGATCTTTTCTACTGTCATTTAATGAATGAGAGTTCTTAAGCTGGTAATCAGTCATAACCTCTGTAGTTTTGCACAGAGATCTTCATCCACAAGGTCAACTAAAGTGATTGTTTCATATAAGAAGCTATTTTTAAGTATGCACTGGATATTCAGCAGAAGTTAAATCTTATAATGAGAGGTTAATGACTCTGCACGAAGAGTTGGATTTGTGTCACATCATTTCTTCATACAATATTCCAGGTTGCCACATTTCTGCTACACAGATATCGGCTTCTCTCAAATGATATACAAGTTTATTTAGGAAATAAAATCATTAACAAGATAAGAACTTTTGTAAATATAAAAAAGAAAATCTTAAGGATGTATTGTGCGTGTTCCAAGACGGTAAACTCAATAGTTGCCAGTTAGGTTTAAGTGTACCCAAGATAAGACAGAAGAATCCGCTTCCATCTCCATCTGCTTCATTTGCCTTAGAATTCCACAAAGTCTAATTTGAATCTGGCATATGGGACTGAGAGGAGAATACATTCACTCCAAGTCACTGCCTGATGAATGTTTCTCCATCACTCATTGTAACCTCAGCCACACCATCCTTTAGCAAGACACATTACTAGAACATATTAGTCTTGTTAGTCTGGCAAGAACTGCATGAGCTTTAGAAACAGCTGAAGACAGTGGTAAAAAAATATACAGCAAGATATTTGGTGTGAAAGAGCTGCCCAGCAGTTCTAAGTTCAATTTAGCTATAAGTAGCAAAGGTCTTTTATGTTTTTGGTACAAATACAACATTTTTTTTGTATGGACTTGATGCAGTTCTGACTTCAACGAAATTGCACCTTCCACAAAAAACTATGTTTGAGGGGAAGAGTACCAACCAGATTTGGCACCTTTACTCAGGTTGAATGCCACATTGTCCCACTGGTTTCCTCATCAGTGTTGATAAATCTGTGCAAGAAGTGAATGAGGAAAAAAACATTCTGTTAAGGATGAGGCTCTAAGTCCAGTGTAGGTTTATAGCCATAGTTTTTATGCAAGCTTGTTATTTATTTCCAAAGTAAGACTACTAAGATTTTTAAGTGATTGGAATTGGCATATTACATGAAGTTTAATCCTGTCCTCCTCCTTAAAAATAGATTATTAAGATATTAATTGAAGAAGAAAAAAAGTAAAAACTTACTTTTCATGCTCACTTGCTTGCTCTGCTTAATACAGACAGATACCACTGCTCCTGTTTAGCTGTATTTGTGCAGCAAAGGATGATAATGCCATCAGATGCCCATACCTGTTTGCTCATCCAAGAGGTGATTGCAAGTATTTGAATTCTTTATAGAGCGCACTACTAGAAACATTTCTTTTTTACCTTCTCACTACTGCTCTCTAAAAAAGAAGATGAATTCTGAGCAAAGATAAAAATAAAACTAGTTTTAAAATTTTAGGAAATTAATACCTTGCATTATGTAGTTACCCTAACTCCTTAGCTTACCATGTGTGCATTTGCAAAGCATCACCAAAGGGAGGAATTTTCAGGCTCCATTCCTCCGTGTGTTAGAAACATGCAGAAGCCTTCCCTCAGAGTCCCAAGCTTTTCAAACCGTATTGTCAAGCCAGAAAATTGCTGTAGATTGTATATACAGATTTATGAATAAAAAGCTTGCACAGTCACATCACTGGTAATGCATCTTTTTTGTTTCTCACTTAGGCAAACCTTAAAAATTCCAGTTGTCCAGGAATAGAAGCTTATCTTATGTCTGTACATACAATGTCAGAAAGATCAATCATTGGGAGGTTTCACAAGCTTGTATAAATGCACGGAAACCAAGAATCTTCCTGTTAAATTATCTCTTATTTAGAAACAGGTACCCAAGACAGTAAATCAACCTTTTTGTATGCCACAGGTTTATGGGTGATTTGATTTTGAACACTACATTGTCTTCCATTACTATAGGTGCATGAACAGGGATGGCTGAGCAGCACACCACTTCTCTGAAGGCAGTCACTCCAATTCATATCCTTTCCTTGGGCATTTGTTGTGACAATTCACTCACTGTTGCCAGCAGGCAGATGCATCTACTTTAAAATAGCAAATCTTGAAGAGCTGTTACAAATAGCTGTGGTAGGAGATGCTAATTCAATGCTTTTTATGAAATAAAAAAAATATATATATTTATTTTAGCGTGAATGTAGTTTTTGAGCTCAGTAGTACTGAGTGGATCCTTCAGGCCCTCGTCTCACAGCAGCAAGTATATGGTCAGGTACCACAGCCAGCCCAGGGCATGGGTGTTGGTACAGGGAAGGTTTGAAGGGAATCGCAGGGCAGAGTATGTTGGTGAGCCCTTGGATCCTTACCTATAGACTTGGGTCTGCTTTTCCATCAGCAGCACCATGAGATTTTTGACCTGCAGAAATATCATTTGTTTTGGGAACCTCAGATCTGAATCTCAAAATTCAACATTCTGTTCTCTAGCACTGGTTATCTGCTCTACCAAGAATGCCAATTTTGCTGATCACACATTTTTTTCTTAATTTTCAGACTTTATAGCAGTTAGAAACACTGTCTGGCACAAACAATCTGTGATTTAGTTGTGCATCAATGGCTCTGAGAGAGAGAATCAAAAACTGAGTATGGAAGAGACCCAAAGCCCAGAGTCCCCTGGGCATGTTGCTGGAGCTGTTTCCATCTGAGCTTTGGACATCTCCAGGGATGGGCATTCCTGGTCCTACTATTGCAGCTGTTATTTATGTTCATTTCACAGATGGTTTGCTGTTGCTGGGACCATGTTTGGTGGAGGAAGAAACAGTAAGAACAGTAAGAATGGAATAACAATTCAACTTTTTTTTTTTTTTTTTTTTTTTTTTTTTACTACAATACATGGTATAGCATAAACCAACAAATGAGAGGATTTTGAGTGGTCTCTGATTCTTCTATATTGTCAACATTTCCTGCCAGCTTCTCTCTGAACTGATCTGAGACTGAGTTTCCAGCATACTCCCTATAATATTCTCTTGAAGCACTGGCTAAAATGCAGGTGCATTTGACATTGGTTGCATTTCACTTTCCATGTCAGACCTCAAACCCTCTTTATACCTGATCCCCAGAAGTGTTTTTTGCTGTTGCAAAAGAAACAGAACTTTTGAAATAAATTGGTGACCTCTGGCATTTGAACATCAATAAGAAGATCTTTTAGGGCTCATCCTCTTCAATAAGTCAATGCAATAAATGCACAATTGGATCATGCATTACCGAGAGAAAAGTCAAGGGAAAAGAAAATTGTAGAAAATTTTCCATATTCTATTTACCATCTGATAATAAATAATTGTTTTTCTAAGGCTTGTCTTACTTTCAATGTGCCTCAGTCTATATTCTGTACTTTCAGTGTACACTTTCATTTGGAACCTTAAAAACAACTTGAATGTAATATTTTTTGTGTTGGTTCTCAATAAAGATGGAGGTCTGTTTTAGAAAAGCATTGGGTCTTTACCAACCCTTGTCTTGCTCTGCCAAAGCCCAATCCAGTCTCACGCCTATGAAACAATCTTGCAACTTGCCCATGAGGCCATAAACCTCTGAGAAGCACTCACTTCTGAGTCACTGAGAAGCAGAGGGAAATCTTTCCAGTTTGTGAAGCAGAGCCCAAGGAACTGCAGTGATCTGATTCATTTTGGTGGCTGTTTATTTAAAACTTATTGCAGTGTGCCCAAAGCAATCCTTCCTACACAATAGTTGCTGTTCAGCACAGAGAACTGAAAGGAAAGCACAAGCTTCCAAATAAACAGGTTTCCTATGAAATTTCCTGATGGGGGATGACACAGACAGATCTTTCCTTCAACAGTAACCTCTGACAGACACTGAAACAATATTTCCCATGAAATCCACCAGAAACCTGTGAAGGATTTTCCAAGCCAATGCACAGATATAAATCTTGTTTTGTAATGTAAATGACTGCAAATATATATATATTTTTGTGAGGGAAAAAAAAAAAGGAGCTGGACTTTTATTTGTGCATTTAGGAGGTTAGATTTAGTTTCTTTTCCATTCTTTTTCTCACCTCAGGTTGACTGATGCCTGCTTGGGATCCTGAAGTAGAATCCCAGTGCAAAGAAAGACATAAGAAAGGGAAAGTCAGATGTGGGCATAGGAAAAGACTCTGACTTCCCAGATATCTCTTCTGCTGTGCCCATTGGTCACACATAAAAGTGAGACTCCTAGACTGCCAGCAAAAATTCCCATCACCAGCCAGTCTAGACATATTGCTTAGCCATCTTACAAATTTCTTAAGTGGCTTCTGAAACTTTATAATGTTATTTCTCTATTGGAAGTGGGTAATCACAAAAGTCAGACTTCTAGACCAAAACAGAATGAAATGACTGGGAGGGGGAGAATCTCTAGGACTGATTCCTTCCAGTGCTTGGTAATGAGAGAAGAGCTATAAGGATGTGACTTACTGCAGTTGGTGCTTGAACAACAACGTTCAGCAGAAAAAATAGTGGAGTGCTACTGAGGAACATGCAGTGCTCAGCCACCTGCAGTCTTCGTGCAGAGAAGGATTAAAGGTATAATTTATCTTATATATAGCTATTTTGAGAAGACTTAACCTCTGGGAACACCCTTCTGCAAATCTCACACTATTAGTAAATAGTCCGAAGCTGTTCTCTACATCTTCCACATCAGTCTGCAACTGTATGGGAAATTTACTGGGAAAACTCTCAAGCCAGAAAAGCAGCAGGGACCCTGAGGGGGTGACTGGTGTATGGGACATCTTAGTAGTTACCTCCTCTCAGAATTGATTTTGATGTGAAACAGTAAGTATCATAGAATTATAGAACCGTAGAATGGCTTGGGCTGGAAGGGATCTTAAAGGCTGGGTCTTTAAAATCCAGGTCTTTAACATCCCTTCCCTTTCATGCCACCCACAGAACTGGGCTGCCCAGGGCCCCGTCCAAAACAGCCTTGAGTGTCTCCAGAGATGGGGGATCCATAACCTCTCTGGGCAGCAGTGCCAGGGCCTGACAGTTCTCTGAATAAAAATATTCCTCACAATATCTAATCTAAATTTCCCCTCTTTTAGTTTAAAACCATTCCCCTTGTCCTATCACTATCATACTGCATGAAAAGTCAGTTTCTCTCTCTTGTTTATAAGCTCTTTTTATGTATGGAAGACCACAGTGAGGACTCCCTGGAGTCTTTTCTTGTCTAGACTAACAAGCCTAGCTCCTTCAACCTTTCCTTGCAGGAGAAGTGCACCAGTCCTTTGATAACCTTTATGGTCCTCCTCTGGACCTGCTCCAATAGTTTCACATCCTTCTTGGGATGGGGGCCGCCAGCTTGGATGCAGTACTCCAAATAAAGCCTCATGAGGGCAGAGTAGATGAGGACAATCACCTTCCTTTCCCTGCTGTTACCCCTATTTTGATGCTGTTGGCCTTTTGGGCTGCAAGTGCCTACTGTTGGCTCACATTAAGCTTTTCATTCACCCAAGCCCCAAAGTTCTTCTCCATAGGTCTGCCCTCAAGGAGTTATCTCAGTCTGTACACCTGCTTATCCTGTTTGTGTCTTAGCATCTCTTCCAGGAAGATCCGCTCTATGATCTTTTCAGGCACGGATATGAGGTCACCAGTCTGTAGTGTCCCTGATGTTCCTTTTTCCCTTTCTTAAAAATAAAAGTGATGTTTCCCTTTCTCCAGTCACCAGAGACTTCATCTGACAGCCATGACTTCTCAAATACAATGCAGAAAAGCTTGGCAGCTGCATCAGCCATTATTGCTCACATTCTGCAGGTAAGTCTGGTTTCTTTATTCCTCAAAACAAAACTTAGAGACTCTAGTTTTCATCCAAAAATATGTCTAGAATCTTACTTTCTAGGATTTTTTTTAAATGTAAAAGTGAATTTTCCACTGAGAAAAAAAAAAAAAAGACTCATTTCTTATTTTTTTTCTGCTATCAGAATTCTATTTTGTGCAAGAAAAGCAGTACTTATTTTTGCTTTTCAACATGAGTATAACCAAAGCTAAAGTTAACACAAAACAGCAGTAATTCTGCAAGGAAATGCTTTTCCTTAGATTCTGCTAAATGCCATGGTATTGCCAGCCACTGTGTTACCACTGGAGTTCTGGATCACTTTTTTCAGTACTGCACTTTACATTTCTCCTTAACCTTTAGGCAACTGGATTAATCTGTCTTTTTTCAGAAGAAGCAGTTTAACTTTTGAATGGAATGATCACAACTTTCTCTTCTAAACTCTTCTATATGTAGAAAATGAATCCATCAGGTTTTGGTCTGCTTTCTCTCACTATATAAATATATATAATTTTTTAGTTTGTGACGTTTTTACTATCAGGAAATGCAGGATTCCTGAAGCCCTTTACCCACAAACCAGGGTTGTCATTACCTGATCAGCCAGGTGCACAGATGCTTCTGGCTGAGGTCTCTGCCTAGGTGTCATCAAGGCTCTTTGGGTGCCACAGTGGTTTTGACCTTCAGTAATGAGTCTTTCACACTTTGAAAGAACTTTACTCATTTTTTCCATGCTTCCTGTTTTTCCTTACATTTCCCCACTCCCACTTCACCTCTGCCCTTCGATAGCCCTACTTTTCCACTCACTCATAGCATCATAAAATGGTTTGAGTTGGAAGGGACTTTAATCACCATCAGTTCCTCACAGTCTACTCCCTCTCTTACTGCTGTGGGCTGCAGGGAGATGCAGGTCCATGACTACATGGCAAAGAAGAAACTTCTTTCTATTTTTCCATGTAGGAAATGAGACTGAAATACAATGTCTCACCCAGCCGCATCCTCCCCAGCCCTGCTCCCCCAGAAGTCTAAAATCCTACCGTCTGTTCTGCCCAGGCAGTCCTTTTGGTGCGGCTCTTACCTGCACCAGTCCTGAGGTGCTGCAACAGCTCTGCTCCCTGCACAGGAACACTTTCTCCCCAGGTTGATAATGTAAACTACATTAGCCTCCAGGCTCCCATGGCATTTATCTCTGCTGAGTCACTTTTGATGGTAGTTCTCTTCCCTTCCTATTTCCATTCCTTCTTGTCAGATTGTGCTGGGAGGGCTCTGAACTCGAGAGGAAAAAGCTTTCTTTTCCCTCAGTGCCACTCCTACATAATCACTGTGATTATCAGCAGAGAACAGCCAGCATCCCACCACAGCCACCGTTCAGGCACATTACCCTTAAAAGAGGGAAAGGTCCTCAGAGGAGAGACTTGCAGCACACACTCTCCGTCATACTGTGAGACCCTGCTTGCCCCACTTTCCGATTCTGAGGGCCAGCAACGTTTATCCCTCCTACTGATGATGGAAGACATTACAGAAATATAATTATTATTGTTTATTGTTACAATTATTTCAATTATTATTTATTTATAACTTCAAAACCCTCTTCTGGGATTTTTTTTCCTATTGCATGAGTACATATTGTGAGAATAAAACACCAGCTTCACTGGGAAAAAGGAGGGCTCACAACATACAAATCCAATTTCACAACCTTTTTGAGAAATTGTTTGTTTGTTGTTTTTGTTTGTTTTGAAAAAGAAGCTCATCATCAAAGAGTCTTCTCCACATCTTCTCTGTTGTCTTCCCTCATTTCTTCTAATGGAACCTTTAAATTAAAGAGAAAACCCAACCCTCTACAGTAAAATCAGAACATTAAAGGCTGTAGGGATTCTTGACACGTCCCACAAATTCTGTGTTTTCTTTTCTGTTGAAGACATACTTCTCCTTGTCCTGTTTGTTTAAACAAAATGTCCCTATGCATTTGACTTGATTTTTCATTGTCCTTTGGTCCCAATTTTAACATCATGTTCTTCAAGTCTTCATTTCCCCCTCAATGAATTATCAAAGCATAACTATATTTACAAACAATGGGTTTTCGAGAGCTGTGCTGTGACTGCACCACCCTCTTCCAGAAACACATAAAACATCAGCTCTGTCACTTTATTGCCCCATCTAGATTTCCAAAATGGGAGAGATGAAATTCCATATTTTAGACACTGTATGCTGCACACCAAGCAGTTACACTGCTGTAATTAATTGCACCATGTTTTCCATGTACTTCCACTTCAGCCCAGGCACTACTTTAAAAATGTAAGAAAATTATACAGGTGTTATAATCATTTTCATGTTTTTTATTCTCCCTTAAATTAAAAAATGAAAGCAGTTAATTCTCAAGAAGACATGTTTTTCCAAAACATATACCGATACTTCTCAGTAAAATGTATGTGATAAAAAAAAAAATAGATCAGCATCAGGACACTGTAGACAGACGAGATGAGAAGTCCTCTCTGACTTCTTCCCTTAACAGCAGTCTGACCGCCTGCTTCTGCACCGTTGGAATTCTTTTTCAAACCTCTACATCATGAAAAGGAGATGGTATATTCTTTCTGTTTCTGACAATTCAGTGGCAACATTATCAGCACCTGGTGCTTTGTTGTTCCTGAGCTCCTGATTGCCTCTCAAATCACTTCAAAATTTAATTCTTTCACAAATAGCAAGTGTGTCTGGAAAATAGCTTTGTATTCACTTTCAGCCATCTCCTTGCAGTGGAGACATAAAAGTATTCGTCCTGCTCTTCTATAGCTAAGTTTTTTCAAATGAAAAGGTTCCTTTAGTTGTTCTTTATCAGATATAGATTTGGTTAATATCCTTTCCCTATGCATTGATATTCTTATAAGATGTGTTTATTTTACTAATTTTGCTATCTTGCTTCATCTTCTCCCCAAGTCATGAGAGTATTGCCTTTCTCCTTATATGGTTGACCTCACGGTTTTCCCTTTGAATTCAAACTGTTTCTTATCCAGATTTCAATTCTGATTCTGAAGGCTACAGTCTTGCTCTATACCAATCTCAGATATTTTCCTGCAATCTATTTCAAACCATTCTTTTTCCTTTGTTTTTTTTTTTTTTTTTATTATATTCCTACAATCAATTCTAATGCTTTTTTTATCACTGCTCCACAGGGATCCCAGCTGGTATCAATCACACAATCCTTTGAAGACTCCAAGCCCTTTTAACTACCACCCAGTATTCCTGTCCATGGCCCAGATCTCTCAAGGATTCTGTGTTATGTCTATGCCTCATCTGCCTCTTTTCATTTTGCACAGTTCTCTGTTGTAGCAAATCATATTCTTACAGTGAAGAGAGCTCACTTGCAGCCAGCTCCCCTTTTTTTTCTGCTGTCCTGTGTCACTTCTATGTCTTGAACAAACAAATGTATTGTGCAACCTGATTGATACCAACCTGTTTTGAGGCACTCATAGAATCATAGAAAGGCTGGGGCTGGAAGGAACTTTACACATCATCCAGTTCCAACTCCCTGCCATGAGTATGGTTGCCAACCATTCACATAAGCTTTTGAATGTTCTCACAAGGAAGTAACATGATCTTCCTAACCATGTTTTGTACCAGATAAATGGCATTGCCACACTGTTATTTTTGTCTTGAATGATCTCATTTTGTGCATCTGGATCCCATGCACTTTCCTTCCTTTCCTTAGGATATCACTCAACCAGGAAAATATCGGCAATTGAGAATATCTTACCTTTAGTTCTTCAGAGAACTCACCTTTTGTTTTATGAGCAGTGAACTTCAGCAGGATGAGAAAAGTCCCACCAGTGAGACAGATTCTGCGTCATACTTCATGATTTCTGTTCCACTGCAGAATACTGCCCGACTCCTAAGTAACAAGGAGTTGTTTCTTAGGCCACCTGCTTATGTATGGCTGTGATAAAGACTTTATAGGGTTCCTGGTTACTGTCAAGTGAAAACCCTAGGTGTTCCCACTCCCCATTACTATTTCAGGCTATTTGGTACAGAACATAATGTGGATATCTGCAGCTTCCAGTTTTTTCAGTTTCAGTTTTTAGTGGGGAAGGGATCAACAATGCCCACAACAGCTAATTTGTAGGAATTATTTCTTTCATTGTTGGGCCCCATAGGGAGTAGTGCATTCAGGCCTGGGGCCCCCAGCAAAAGAAAGAGGGAGAGCTCTTGGAATGGGTCTAGAGAGGGCCACTAACGTGATCAGAGGGCTGGAGCACCTCTCCTATGAAGAAAGGTTGAGGAAACTGGGCTTGGAGAAGAGAAGGCTCCGGGGAGACCTCATTGTGGCCTTCCAGTACTTGAAGGGAGCATATAAACAGGAGGGGGAATGACTGTTTACACGAGTTAATAGTGGTAGGACAAGGGGGAGTGATTTTAAACCAAGACAGGGTAAATTTACATTAGGTATTAAGGGGAAGTTTTTCACTCAGAGGGTGGTGACACACTGGAATAGGTTGCCCAAGGAGGAATGCCTCAGTCCCTGGAGGCATTCAAGGCCAGGCAGGATGCGGCTATGGGCAGTCTGGTCTAGTGGTTGGCAATCCTGCACATAGCAGGGGGGTCTAAACTAGATGATATTTGAGACCCTTTTCAACCCAAGCCATTCTATGATTCTATGATTCTATTCTTCCACTTGTCTGACCTGGCTATCTTAGGGTACACCCTCTATGCATTATGAAGAATAAAGAATAGTAATATATGGGTAACCAAACTTCTAAGGATTCTTTCAAACATACACCAGTTCATGCTTTTGTGCCATTTACTAACTAAAGAACTAACTCACACTATAACTCAATTGGTGTTGATAGTCTAAACAATTCAGCAAAATATAAATACAAAAACTACCAAGGTAGAAGAGAAAAAGCAAGTAAATTTAAAGCAAATAATAAGCAAATCTGACAATTATTCTGTGGAATATGACTATTAATCTGTGGAAGCAGATTTAATTGAAATTTATTCACTTGGAACCACAAATAAAGTCAGATTTTACATAAAGAGTATGAGGTTCCAGAAGGAATGGTGAGGCATTGGCACAGGCTGCCTGGGAAGGCGGTGGAGTCCCCGAGGTGATTAAGAAATACGTATAAATGGCACTGAGGGACATGGTCAGTGGGCATGGTCAGAGTGATTTGGTGGTTGGGCTAGTGATCTTAGTGGTCTTTCCCAACCATAATGATTCTATGATTCTATGATGCCCAGTTCCCTTTGACTGAGGGAGGAGCACTGAGCAATGTCCACCTAGGAAGCCAAACCTAGAGCTTGGTTTTCTTGAAGGTAATAGAAGTTTCCATTCTCTGTTTATTAGAACTGCTGCTGAACACTAACGGAGGGATGAGCTGAGCACCATCCTGCACACTGGCACAGAGCCGGGCTTCAGTGGGCGACTCTGTTGAAAGCGGAATTGGTGGGATGCGACAGGGGGGGACTGGGTGCCCTCCGTAGGGACACCTGGTGGCGGCTCGAGGCGGTCAGAAGGAGCGCTTACAGCAGAAGCACACGCTCTACACACCAGCTGCGGATCAGCAGAGCCAGGCTTCTTTCCGGAGGACTTCCCTCAGTGAGCTGAGCGTTAGGCTTGGCAGGTGAGACATCCTGGGAACGCTTTATTTGGGAAACTACTGACTGTGGTTAAGCTATACAGTTATTTTATTCCATCACACTTGGAGGGCTGCCTGTCAAGCTGAGAATTGGAAAGCATGTTTAGGAAAGGAAAATTAAGGAGGAAAAAAAAAAAAAAAAAAAAAAGCTTTTTTTTCTCTCTCATGGCACCAATACAGCTTTTTTTTAGAGGATTTCCCCAGAAAAGCAGAGTCTTGCCCATGCCCTCTGACAGCAGAGGATGACTATCAGCCCAAAGGGTCAAAGAAGACTCTGCTCTTCATTATTTTTTAATTTTGCACTACTTTGGGAGATGAACAGAGAAGTGTTCATGGATTTATGTATTTTCAATAAGGTTTGTATTTTGTTGTGTAGCACTTCTAGCCACGCACAGGCACTGAAGTATAAACACAGTAAACACTTTCTTTTGATATTATTATTATTTTATTTAAAAAGGAGAAAAAAGTTTCAACTATTTTTCCTAGAAACACTGATTCCTGAAAGTGTTGTCAGCTAGACAGAGGATATGCTCATTTTCCATTAAGTCCCATTATGTTCCCAACTCAAATAAAGCCATACCCACAGAAATTGGAGAATAATCTTTCCAATGAGCACTGATAAACCCTAAGCCAAATGCTCTTCTTCACCTTTCTTTAAATTCCCACAGAGCTGTATTCTTGGTGGTAGGATACACAACTTAATTTTCAAGAATTGAGCATAAGATCAGAACTGAAATAAAGCCAGTACTTCACTGGATGTCTATAATTAAGCTTCCAATTTTATGTTTAGTTTTCTAGACATGAGGATTTAGCACGCTAGCATTGAAAATAACTTAAAGCAAACACAGCCTGTGTCTTTATCATGTATCAAAATGCCTCCATATAAGATAGAGCATTATTTGGGTTTTCTGCCTATCTCTTTAATTAAGCTAAGATGAAACATTCTGATGAACATCTGTTCCTTCCAGGCAACAGGCAGAAAGAGTGACTGATCACTACAGTAGCTTGGATAAAACCCAGGAGGGCAGGTTTCCAGAGTGCTCTACCATCACACAGAAAGTCCAGCTGATTTCAGTCAACACTGGTAACTTAATACTTACTTACCGTAAGTCCTCAGCTGTTGCTTTTTCAATGATCAGATTATTTCAACGAGCCAGAAGTTTGTTGTTTCAATGAAGAGATACTGAGGATTATAGTTACGTTATAACTCCCCCCTCTACTACTAATGAGTAGGAGCAAATTCTAATAGCTTCACTGACAAGTTAAGCCCCATGTAATCCAGTATATGAAACCCGAGTGTAAAACACTGCCAGCCAGCACAGCCCACCCACCAGGAGGCTGCAGGTCCCCTGTGTTTAGGTGACATTAACTCCAGCTCAGGCTGTCTCCCAGCAGCTCCATTTGCTCCTCATCTGTGTGCCCCTCCAGAATATATCCTCCATTTAGACTCCATCCACTGCAACAAAGGACTCTCTTTATTCCCCTTTGCGTACTTTCAGGGCAGAAGATCACCAGTCCCAGGATGGATCTCTAGGTGCTGCTATAACACCAATAATAGTAAATACTGTTACAACTATTTTTCCAGTTATTAAATTGGTCCCAGGACTCCGTGGTGTCTGCAGCTCCACTGAGAGGAATGGGCAGGAATGTGACAGTTTGGATGGTTCTGATGCTGCAGGGCAAGCTCCGAAACTTGGTCATATCTCATCAGTGTGACCAGCCCCACTACCTGCAGTGGGGCAAGTGGATGGTTTGTTTGGTTGGGACTTGCAGTCAATCTATCAGGTATCTGAAAGCCATGGAGGAGTATATCTCTTTCAGACTAATGCACATTCCCTAGAACTTCCTATCTCAGGAAGGAAAGTGTTATCTCTTGGCTTTTCAGGAGTTTGTATCCTCAGCAGTATCAGCATGAGCACTGAGTTGTGACCTCAAAAGACCAGAGTGTGATACACAAACCAGCCATTCCATCCTAGTGAGATCAGGTAGGCCAAATGTCCCCAGAACTGATTTTGCCTTTGTACAATCTGTGTAAACGTAACATCCTTAGCTCTAGGGCACTCAACATAAATGATAGGAAAACAGTCAATACAGATCAACCCTGCTGTGAAATCTTCATATCCATGACTTACAGGTTTAAGCGGCTACAAATTTTATATGGCACCCCTACCACCTCCTTTTTGTTAATGCTACCTGTACTGTGGGACTGGAATGTGCTTTGCCAGTACATACAATGCATTATGAGTGTGAATTTTCAGAGTATGCCCCTACCTTTTTCAGACAGGAGGAGACAAAAGCAACAGATACCCAAATACAATGAGAGAGAAATACATGTATTGTGACCCCGGCTAGATAGGGAAAAGTGGATGTTCTGCTGCCAATTATGAACTCCCTACCTTGCGCTAGAGCTGAAACATTTTACCAGCCTTTGTAAAACTACTCGGAGGCTGCTGGGGAAAAACAGCATACACAGCCTTTTATTATTATCAGTGTAGTTATTATTACAATTATTAACTCCAGTAACAAATCAACATTTTGTTTTTTCATCTCACCATATGCAGAAGAATGTCCCCTGTAGATTTATTACCATAGTATTAAAAACAAACTTCTGAATCCACTATGCTTTAAAGACCAGCCTCAAAATAGCGGTGTGCAGAATAATGATATAAAATGGCAGCAGATGTTCTGCTAGGGAGACACCTGAGAATATATAACCACAATACCTCAGAGTGACTGCGGCTAACAATACGCTTATTTACAGCCAATCTGGTTTCCACTCATAAAACATGGAGCTTCTAGTTCACATAATTAAAGCTAAATCAGATTATGAAGACTGTCAGTTTAGAGGGAAAATATAACCAGTGTCATGCCAGCTGTGACCTGTAGAAATCAATGAGAACTAGGGGTGCTCATTACCTCTTGCTCCTTAGAGATGACTGCTCCCCAGGTTCTGCTGGAGGAACTCCAGAGGTGTTCAGATGCTCACATGTCCAATGAGTTTATAGGAACAGCACTGAGGTCAGAAGTCACTGCAAGAATTTTTGTTACTCTGGATGGAGCACAGAACACAAGGAAGCCAGTATGCTCATTAGACAGCAAATAACAATAAAAAATGTGCCACGTAGGAAAGTAAATAAGTTTCTTTTAAACTCCTTTGTCCTGACATGAAAAAATGGTGACAACACAGCCAGAAATCTACTTTTATTGTCTACTTTCCCAGTAAAGTTTAGGTATTGTTGATGCATTTAAAACCCAATTGGAAAACTTAGAAAATTTAAGAGAAACATTGGTAGATTTCAGTTTTGGTACTATCCTTCATAATACTGGGGACGTGTAGAAGAAAGAAAATTTGCTTACTGAAACACTTTAGTATTCAGTGCATGTTCCCATCTTGTTACCAAAGAGGACTAACTCCTTTCTGAAGGGAAGCACAGAGCCCTCATATCTTACATCAACAAATGCAGGTGTTTTAAAAAACATCATACACATTTCCATACGTGTGAATTTTGTATATTCTTCCTTACTGAATGGCTTCTCACTCCTCTGTTGAGCAAGGCAGGAGGTGACCCTTTCCTCTGTTCTCCCCAAACTGTGGACAGACATGGAAGCATCTGAGCCATTTTGGGGGCAAGGCCAGGGAGCATGGTAGTTTTTCCCATATGCTCTTATCCCACTGTGGGTGTCCACAACACTGGAAGATGGGACATCCATGGTACATAAAAGCTCAAGCTGCCTCAAAGCCTTGGTTGCTCATCACTAGGTTAAATCTGCCATCAGCTTCCCTGTTTAATGCTGGCCATGGGTCACATGCATGGATGTTGTTCTCCTGTGAAGCTGAGCGCTTATATCTCCAAACTCTGAAGCTATTTTGTTTCTTTCACTTCTTCCATGAAAATATTATCTTTTCTGCCTCCGGGTATCTCACTTCTTACTATTTGCTTAGTGTTCAATGAGGTTATAATCCTAGAAGAGTAAAATCCTCATTAGCTGTAAGGAATTCTTCAGGGAAACCAGCAAAGTGCTCTAGAAAGAAGGCACAAAATAAATGTAAAAGGTGTCATTGTGATAAGCAGTGGCTTTGCTTTTAATAACTATTGATTTATTTTTTGCTTTCTGTAACTGAAGATGACTCACTGCTGTTTCTCATTTTTAATTAATAGAACAATATAAAATCATAATATTTATTCTCTCTGTGAGTAGTTCTGATTATAAGCAGCTGTAGAAGACAACAAATCAGACCTGTTCATTCCCACCTGTGAGCTTGAAATGCATGTTTATCAGGATGCCTGTGATAAATACAAGGGATGCAGTCGGGTCTCATGTGAGGGTTAGTGGGAGGTAAGGCTATCTTGCTAGAGATCTCTGCATGTCTGAAGCCTTCTGAAGGTAAGCAGCTTCTTTATTTCTGTGCCCACAGTTGTTGCATCCGAGTGTATTCTCACTTGCTGCAGCCTAGAACCTTGCTACTATGCTGTCATTGCTGCAGTTTCCTTCACGTTACAAGCTCTGTAGTCAATATTTTGGAAGGGGAAACTCATAAAAGTCATCATCCTAAGGTCTGAGCCATGTTCAGAGCTGTACCTGTTCATGCAATATCTGCATTATCTTTGAACTCTGTGCCTTTGGCTTTTAGATCCATCTGCAAAATACTAGCACAGAGTAGCTAGCAACACAGACATGGCACAGGTGCAGAGTTGATGACAACAAAGAGTGAAGCCACTCCAATGGTGAGCTGCATAATTTCAGCCCCTCGCCTACTCATGATAGTGGGGCTTATTTATTTGGATTTCTTACCTACTAATTTTCCTGCCATAGTTAATTGTTTATTAAGTGATAAGAGGATTTTGTAATGTTGTGCACATAAAAAAGTATCACGGCACTGGACTGATAACTCATGGGTTCTTTAACCTTAATTTTCTTCGTTGGCTTTTCATAAGTGTGAATTCATTTCATAAGTCTACTGAGAATAGCGTAGCAGAGTAAGGAAACAGAGAAGCAGAACTTTTGTTCTAAAAAGGTTGATGTTGAGGAAAACATTACCAAGCAGAGCATGAGCTGATACCTTCCATTTGCTAAGGCCACGATAACTTTGAATTAATTGAAGGCAGATCTGTCCTATCTGGGCCATGCTGATGAACCTGCTGTCCTTTGTTACCTGTTCTGGGTTATTTTAGCAGATTGCCCAAGACTTTGGCATTTTGTCTTTTCTCCATTTAAAATTCTTTTTCTTGGTCGTTAGGAGCCACAGAGCTCAATTATAGTACCAGTTGCAGCTGTGCTACCCAGTGTGTTCCAGGTAATTGCTTTCACTCCTTTTTACCCTTGTGCCTTTACTCTCTCAGTGATTTTGGGATAGGAGGGCTTCTATGACTGATAAATAATGGAGTAATAAGCAGCAAGGGACTCTGCAATCTCTGTAGCCTCAGAGCTGTGAGATGCTGCAGGAGAGTGGGCTCACCTTGGTGCCTGAGATGCTGAGATCCTCCACAGAGGCACTGAATGTGATATGAGACTTCACTGTGTGCCAGTAAGGAAAAGGGCATTTTTATGAGAAGAAGCAAATGTGAAAACATTTGTTATAATCATGTTATTTCATTCCATTGTTTTCTAGGACAAAAGCAGACTGTGTATTTGTAGTCTTGCTCTACCCTTGCTATGTGACATACCTTGTATCACACACAACTTAACCAGTTTCTGCTGCTCATGTTTTGGTCCCATTCAGTTATAATGAAATACAGCTGATAGAAGGTAGCAGCAACGTTTAAAACCAGGGATATTAAATTTTTATACACCAAAGAAAGCCTTACTCTTGATAAGGCATGAAAAAAAAAGAGAGTCTGCAGAAGACTCAAAATTCTTGTCCCATCTTTTCACCTAAAGAAACAGATGATACATAGTGTATAAAGGAAGGAGGAGCTGAAAAGTGGAGAGGGTGGATTTCCCCATGTATATGCTATGGAAAATGTTAGTTTAATGTAGCTCCTATAATTCGGACATAGTGTCTTGAAAGGATCACAGCTGGTAGAAAGCTACACTGGTGAACTTGGCTGGAGGACATGTTGTACATAGAGGTCTCCGTATGTGGGTCTGCACAGGCAAGTTCCGGGGCCAGTATTTAAATGGGAAAACTGAAGAGGCTCTCCCCACCTCCAGCCCTACTCCTGCTGCAGGATTTCACATGGGAGGAGATGACCAAGTCCTTGTGGCTTTTCCTGCTGTAGCATGAACATCCTCTAGGAAAGGAAGTGGTTGGCTTGTCTAGACAAAACTCATGTGCATAGCATAGATATGGTCTAGGCTTTTAACTCTTTCAGGGGACTGTATCAAGCACCAAGTTAGAAGGTTTTATTAGAAAAAAGATTGGAAACCTTTGACTATTTTTTATTCATTTATTCACATTATTATAATAATGTTTCCTCTGATTATCCTTCTTTATCATTATTATTACAGTGGAAATACAGTGCATTTAACTACTTTCCTGTGCTGTGAGTCTTTCAGCATTGTGTACTTGTGAGGAGATACTTTCTCAGCACTGCACCCTTCATAGAACTGCTTGGGACAGCAGTGAAGATGTCTTCCTTTCCATAATTTTCTGTTAATTATGAACAGTAACAGCACCTGTGGCCATAGATCTCAACTTTCTCTATTTGAAACAAATATGATTTACATATATTACTATATGCATATATGTGTGCATACATATATTCTTCATGAGTATGTGAAAAACAAAACTCAGTTTGCTTTTTCTGCTGTCATCATGTGATCTGCAACATTGCTGTCTCAATTAACATCTAATTCTTCATAACAGTTGAGAAAATCTTTTCTAAGAGTTTGGGGATTTTTTTCCTGCCCATTTTTTTTTAGTTCTAGAAATACTCAGAACACATTAACACAATGTAATGAAGGCTGAAGGAAAAATCCACAAGGTTATTTAAATAAACAGACTTCTAACATTATTCAGAAAACTGGAAAAGATTCTTTTATACAATCTTCTCACCTTGTATACTGTGCTTTAGTGTTTCAGTTCTTTTTATAACAAAGCCAGGCTAATATCTCAATACTTACAAGTTATTAAAACTGAGAATGAATGTGCTTTGCATTCAGGCATGCTTCCTTTGGCATGAACAAAATGTTTTTATCAGATCTGTGACTTCAAAGCGGCACCAGTTAGCTCTTTTCATGGGCTTGTAGTTCTCACCGTTGTATCTGTTTTTCATGAGCTTCTCAGCAGCTACCACTCTGTCTGAAACAGGCAGCAAAGTGATGAAACCAGTTGAGAACTGTACCTGCATCCTAGAGGATAAACCCAGTGTTCCCACAAGCCTGGGAGATCCCATGTGGCAAGAATGTACCTGAAAAGCACCTTTGGTGTTGTGCTCTTCCAGGGCAGAGCTGTTGATGGAACATTCCTGTTGAAGTGTTTGCAAACATCTCTCCTATGTCTCACCCAGTGTCTCCTGCACAAAGGTGCTAGGTCAGGTCCTGGAGCAGAGATGAGCTCTGCTCGGCCAGCGAAGCGGTGCTGAAACCAAACAAGTCACTCACTCATCTGCAAAAACAAGATGTTCCAGATGTGCACTAGTCAGTCTCAGGCAGAATATTGGATCACAACCCATGGCAGCAAATGTGTAACCATGAGGTCTTGGGGCAACAAGCGTGCTTTCTTGTTATTTGAGAGTGTCCAAAGGAGGGCTACGAAGATGGTGAAGAGTCTAGAGGGAAAAGTGCGTGAGGGAGAGGTGTATAAAAGTGGTTGAGGTCCCTCAGTTTGTTTCTCCCAGAATAGAGGAGCTGAGGAGGGGCCTGATGGCGGCTGCAGCTGCTCACAGGGAGCGGAGGGGCAGCGCTGAGCGCTGCTCTGTGTCACAGCGACAGGCCCGAGGGAACGGCATGGAGCTGCGTCGGGGGAGGGGTGGGTGAGGGTCAGGGAAAGAGTCTGCACCAGGGGGCGGTGGGCATGGAACTGGCTGCCCAGGGCAGTGGGCATGGCCCCAAGTGCCGGAGTTCAAGGAACATTTGGCTGATGCTTTCAGACACAGGGTTTGCATTGTGAGTGGTGCTGTGTGAGCCAGGAGTTGGACTAGATGGTCCCTATAGGTCTCTTCCAACTCAAAATATTCTATGAATTTATTAACGGTGACAACTGTGTGACTGATGAAGTGGAATAGGAGCACTTGCAGTGGAATGTGGTCTTCAGGCACAGCCCCATCTATCCCTGCATCAGAAAGTCCTTTCTGGCATGAAGGAAGTCATTAGCTTTTGACTCCTGCTCATCAGCAGACTTTCTAACCATTTCCACTTTGACTTCAACCATTAGTAACTCCTAGAGATTCTTCTTCAATACTGATATATACTGACCATGCTTTCAAAGAAAACCAGTGGATTTTCTATACCTATCCAGACAGCATCAGCAGGGGATTGCTTAAGTTTGCCTTTTCCTGCTCAAATCTGTGCTGAGTAGTACTATTTCTTGGAGAGACAGAAGGGCATCTGAGGAAATAATTCTCTGGATGAAACTTGAATATAATCTATTTTACTTAAAAGGTCCCATAGCAATTTATTCATTAAAAAAAGTAAAATAAAATCTGAGAGTTAGAGCTAATAGCCTTTTTTCCTTATAACTCCACTGCTCCTGCTGTGCAGTGATGTATGGGGAAGAGAATGAACACTATTATTCTCTATTTGAATGATGCAGGATATATTGAAGGCACAGAAAAGCCTTGGGAATGTGCTAATCAGTCATGTGATAAAGCAGTGACTCACATAAAGCTATACTTAGAATATGCCTCCCATCTAATTCATTTTATGTGCTGAGCATTTACAAGAATACACGAGGTCTAATTTACCTATATTCCTTTGTAGTGTCTTTCACTGCACTCAGGTGAGCCTGGCTGCTCAGCAAGTGCTTTTTGCTCTGCCTCCTGAATCAAATTAAAGATATCCCCAGCAGGTACTGCTGAGCCAACTAGTGAGTAAAGTCAATTTACATAGCAAAGCTGTTATAAAGCTCTGAAACTTGTTACGCTGCAGGTCATCATCCCTGTACCTGGAGAACGGGAGGAAGAATTTTCCATCTTACCCAAAATCTGAATATGGAAAGAAAATGTGAAATCATTTATTGGGAAGATTGTAATGGAAATTCAGCCATGATTTGTAGTCTCTGGTATTCAAGTGGCATTCAAGTAATCATACTATTATTTTAGCAATGCTGCACTTTGGCACATTCCTGTTTAAGAAGTACATTATTTTAAATAGACAGGTGTCAGAAACAGTTCCCATGGTACAATAAAGAAGAAGCACAGCAAAAGACAATTTTAACACTTGACAAATCTGTTTCCTTGAATATAACTGTGGGCACCTACTTTGTAAACCAAAATCATATCCTGCCTTGGTTTCCTGATGTCTTTCCACCCACTGCCAGAGGCCATCCAGCACTCTGGCTTTCAGCCTCGCAGACACCTTCAAGATTTCTTCTCACATCGGCCCTTTATTGCTGGAAGTGGTCCTTGTAACTCTTTTCACTGGTGGCCCTGCCAGGAAGCAGATGAGGGGTTGGTATGTGTTAAAATATCCAATGAGCTTTATTTTTTCATAGCTCAACAGCCAGATTAATTCCCCAGCACCCCTCCTTCCAGCAGTGCTAGTGATACAGATGAAGGTACAGGGTCGTGCAACAGCACCTGTGAAATACCCAGGGAAGAAATGGGAGCACCTTGGGCCAAAAACTTCTTAAACCAACTTTGCTAGAGAGTACAAAAATCAAAGAAGAAAATCTGGGTTTTGTGCATAGATTAGCATGAAACAATTAGTTTTTGCTGTCAGGAATGCAAGAACCTGGAGCTGCCTGTGTAACGAACAACTTCTAAACTTCAGAGATGTGTCAGATATTTCTAATGTGAGGATAGATGGGGAAAGAAATTTTATATTAGTTTTAAGCAAGTCTTGTTCAGGATGAAGAACTAATGTAACTTTTTTTTTTTTCTGGGAAGATTTCCAGAGCTGCTGGTGAAGAATTATTTCCTTCTGTCCAAGAGAAGCAGTGTTTTATATAGATTTTCTTAGAATGACTTTCTTTTAACAGAGATGATGATTGTCTGTGAGGTTGTACTAATGATAATGAAAAGTAGAAACCCTGCAAAATGAATGTATTATGTCATTTTATCTTTCTCGGAAGTCAGAATGAATCATACGTATATATAGCATACGTGTATATATATATATATATATATATATCACACACACACACGTACCTTATGCTATTTGCAGAGAAATTCTTTGTCTGCTTAGGGGGTTTCACAGAGCTCCTTTGTTTTCACTCTGAACAATAAATCCAGTTTAGATTATGGCAGTCAGTGCCCAATTTCCCACAAAAATCATATTGTTTGCATATGTGAAGTGCAAAACTCAAAATGTGACAGCCTCCCCGCCCACACAAAACTTGAAGCAATATCTTTCTACTGTTATTTTTCTCTGCAGAGGAAAAAGTGCTAAACTATGCTGAAGTCCAGAAAAAATACTTTTAAAAATAAATACATTTCTGAAATACATTCTCAAATATTGAATGGATTCTGAACTGAATCAGGAGTATTTTACCTTAAAGATAGAGTATGTTTCTTTTAGCTTTCTTTTCCTAAAAGGCTCTATACTACTGCACTGTTTAGAGCAACATTGCAGGAAAGTGAGAGCTGCCTTTACATAGGAGTATTAATTTTTTATTGGTGTACCCAGTCTGATGGTACAAGGAAATAAGTATCAACTTGCATTTATCATATCTGTAGGTTTCATTATTAGCTCTGTTTCCTTTACCTTGGGGATCATCTTCCTTACAATGAGGCAATTTGTTCATTTTATCAGATGATCATATATACATTGATTATATATATATGTGTGTGTGTGTGTGTGTTTTACTTAAAAATGAGGTTTATTGATGGAAGATAAAGCAATCACAATGAGTTCAGAAATGAGAACATGAATATATATGGTCTCTGTAGTGAATACAAGTTAATGCAGCGAGGAAGGAAAGTTGAGTTGCATAGAGGGAGACATCTGATGTTTCTGCAGTATTTAAAGCAGCTCATAGACCACGATGCTGCTAACTTCTCAGTGCCTAGAGCAGATATATACATGCTCTGGCCAACACAAAGTATTTAACGGGACACAAGGTGGCCTTGCAGGTCTGGAGAAAATCTGCAGTTGAGTTGGGTAAAATGCCAGATTTGTTACAAAACTTTAAGTGGATGGAGGTTTGTAGTTGGGTTTTTGGTTTTTTTTCCTGATATTAAAATGATTAGAGTGAACAAAAATAGGTGAAAAAATCACTTCCTTTTTTTTTTTTTTTTTTTGTATGTGTCATTGGGAGATAAAATTGCACTTGTACAGTTCACTCCAAGCAGCTTAGAATGTGAATGATCTTTAGAAAGAATAATGTATTTTAATGCAATGTCTTACAAATAAGACTAGCAGAAGTCATTGATCTGGTGAATTATGCAAGTTACTTCAAACATCTTCTATAGGTGAGAATAAAGATCAAAATAAATTCTGAATGTGGAGTCTAGACTCCGCTGCATGTCAAGCAGAAGTGCTTTTTTGACACCAGGTCTTAATTCTGCTCTTTCTCTGGGCTGAAACAGATATACTTCTGAAACCAACTTTCTGCTGTCACGGGTTGTCACATAAATGAATGAAGGACCTGAGCTGAAGACTTCATGTCTCATCTCACAGTGTACATCATGCACAGTTACGCTTCAGGCTTTTCATTTTTTGACATGCAGGAATAACAGCTGCCTTTTGGTTGGCTTTTTATTATTTTCCCCACATGACTGAGTCATTCTCCAAGGGCCGGAATCTCGGCCATAACCTGAGGGCCTGAGAGGCATGAGGCACCCTGAGTCAAAGCTTTGGAGTTTATGTTGCAGAGCTGTGGGGAGGAAGTGGCAGGCAGCATGTGAATGGTGCATAGTTCATGAAATAAAGGAAACAGTATTTTCCCAGATCTCCCATTTTTCAAAAATAGGAATCTTTTGTCTTCCCAAACACACATAAATAACCTCCTTCTCTATGTTTTGCACAAATTCATGTAGAAAGCTAAAGATTAAAGATTACTTGCTTATTTTCCTCATTCAGTGTATGTTACACATTCAAAGGATAATTTGCATTCAGGTGTGAGTTAGTATCAGCACCAGTAATTTATATTTGTAAAACAGATGACTTATGCAGCAAAGGATGTGTGGGGAAAAAAAAAAGTGTATATGAATGGCCCTGCTGAAAGGGGAAAGCAGGAGATTGCATAAAATGTGACAGGGCCAGTGCAAATACTGATACTGGGAGCGTCAAGGCTCTCGTTTTGGGAATGTCACACTCTGGAAGGACTTACCAAGCATGGTATTGCTTGGTGGGAGAATTCAGTGATTTGAATAGATCTCTGCCCATACAGTCCTGAAAATACCACCACGCAGATGCCCCTTGTGTGGCAGGAGCCTGAAGTGGACACCAGTGAGAGCATCCTATGTCTCTTCAGGGTTCATGGAGGTGCAGATGGCCACGACTTTAAAATTCACTCTTTTCCTTTTGAAACTTGTGAGAGTTTTGTTACTTGTTTCCATCTGGAAAATATTAAGTTCTATATCTTGTCTTCTGGATGTGAGTTCTTTTCTGTGGCATTCCTGATACTGTTGCAATATCCTGTTCTCTTCATAACTGTACACGTTCTTGCTGTCTTTACTTAGGGGGGATTTGGGGAACAAAAAGGAACATGCATTTCAAGTTGTGAAGTTATTTTAAACATAAGGATTATAAACAGTGCTCAAGACCCAGTTGGGAGCTAGTCACTCAGTGTCAAAATCAATAGCCTAGTGCAGAATAAAGGCAGACATGACATTAGAACCTATTGTCTAAAAGCAATCATGTAAAAAAGAACTAATTCCCACCTTTTCTCTTTAAATCAACTGCTCATCTTCCTTTTAAATTTTTTCAACTTTCTCTGAGGTCTGTAATGACATATTCACAGGCATGCTTTTCTTCTGGATGTCAGGGTGTTTATTCTAATAGAGTTGGAGGTGAAGATTGTAATGGGTATAGGATACTTCCTTATGACAAAGTTTTAATAATATTTAGCAGAACTAATACCAGCAGCAACCACTCCAATAAGTGTATTGTGCATATGTATATGTGCATGGTTGCACAAGCTATTGGACCAAAGAAAAATACCTGAGGTGCACTCATGTTGAGAAGCTATGTGTCAGTTGCAGGGTTCACTGGGACAGAAATAAAAGCTGGGAGATGTGTGGACAGCATCCTGTCTCAGTAAGGTGTGGCACGTATCCAACCGCTATCTCTCTCTTCATAAATGGCTAAATAGAGCTACCTCTCAGATTTCTAGAGCTGTGTTAAAAATATAAAATTATCTGAGGTTGCTTGCCAGCAAAGTAGCAGAGATAAATGCAGGGGTTTGGGGCACTTTGGATCATAGGCAGGTGGGAAGGACATGTCCCAGTTCTTGTCACCATGAACGGACTAGCACTGGAAAAAAACCCAGCTGAGGCTTTCAAAGGAGCCCTGGTTTGCTCTCACTGTCCTTTGGGGTGATCTGAGTGAGGTTTTCAATAAACTCTGATCAGCTGTATCTGCCTCTAGTGCCAGGGAACTGACTGCTGGCACTTCTGCAAACAGATGCAGTTCAGTCAGAGACTTACTGGCTTCTCAAAAGCAAGTGGTGAGGGCCTGTTTGCATGGCCCTGTGTGAGAATGCTGTGAGAACAGCGTTTGTCTGAGACAGCTTTTACAACTGAAAACAGAAAATAACAATTTGTTTAATGTCTACATATTCATGTCAGTGGCTGAATTGCTGCCTGGGAGCACAAAACATGTAATGCCCAGCTGGTAAGGTGTGGTGGTGGAAGAGCAGAAAGGTACAGACATCTGGGGAAGAGGAAATTTGCATATCATTTGTTACTGTTTATTCCACATTTATCTTGTGGCTGTTTGCCATACTTTCTGAATGAAGTTTTTCCTTATATTCTTGCAGTTGTTTAAAGGCAGCAGGGAAATAAGCAATCCCTTACTTTAAGAGGGTGGATGTATAAAAAAGGGGACCGGAGGAAGAAGAAAAAGGGCAACAATACTGAGCACTGTTCATTTACATGTGTGCTGCCGTGGAAAATCTGCCTGCCTTGCCAGATGTGGCAGGGAGGTCAGTGAGGAAGGGAGATGCTGCTGCTGCTGAAGTCATGGTGCCATCCCTCCATCTGCACAAATGCCTGCATTTCACAGTCCATCCAAGAGTTGGGCTCATGTTTGTGAATGTCCTCCCCATAGGCAGCACGTGTGCTATGTGTTCTCTTTGTCACATTTACAGCTGTAAGAAAGAGCACCTACTGTAGCTTTCATGGCACGTTTCCTCTTCTTGATAGTCATTGTAAAAGCAAAATGGCACAACACAGATGGCACAACAGTGCCTTGGATTGCCCGAGGGATGATCTCTGTCTTGGCACTTGGAGGCTCTGACAGGTCTGTGGCTGGTTGGGTTTCCACTTTGACTGATTGGGACTTTGGACAAAATGGACAAAAAGATATCAGAGTGAAAATGATCTTGTGCTGATGGAGCTCATGATTCAAACAGATCTGAATGGATGAGCTACCTCTAATAGGCTTCAGCAGGGCAAAAGCAACAGACTCCAGAAGCAGGAGTGGTGCCATGGGGAGGCATCCCAGGGGAAAAAACAGTTCAGGGAAAATAGCAGTGCCTACATGAAGTGGCATTAAAGACACAAAGCCATTCTGCCCTTCTTTGGGACAAAGATAGGACAATGCCTTAGTGGCTCATCAGGCTGTATGAGGAGTGTACCTGAAAAATAAAAAAAATCAAAGAGTAATAAAAATGAAGACGGAGCTGGTAATTAACAGAAGATGTCTACAGTTGATTCCTGCAAGGAGAGGGGTAAAATTCTTCTCAAAGAGAAAGGAGAAAAAATTGCAACTGAAAACTATGTTGGCCAGAGACAGGGGGGGTTGAGCAATAACACATATTTGCACCCATACATCTTATGAGGAAAAGAGGCCAAAATACCAGTCAGAAAATTGATGAAGCTTTTTAGAACATCTCTGGTGTAGCTTTTACAAAAATATTAATAGCAATCACTGTTTAAGCAGTTAATGAATACTGAGAAGGCAAATCCACACTAGGAGAGGGAAATAGCAGTTAAAGACTGCCTGGGTCAGTGGGATATACGTGGACCTAAAGCACAAGGTGCACATATCCTCTATTTTTTACAGAAACAGTGAAAATGTATCTGCTTGAATAATTACTATTTTTAACAAAAATTGCAGTTACAAAAAATAATGAATTCATAGAAGACTGGAGGAGAAAAAATATTATAAAGAGAAATATTTTTTTTAAATGTGGAAGAAATTGTAGTCTAAATAATTGCAGCTTAGGCAGCTTAGTTCCAGTACCCAGAAAGATTATGGAGAAAATTGCATTCAAAAAACAGCAGAAATTATTTGAAGTTCAGAAAATATAAACCTAGAAAAAAAGAAGAAAATTATATTAATTTTGTGTAGAAATGAGACTTCTTTGAGGACATAATTGAACAATATAAATAGAGTTTGGGGTGGTTTTCTAAGCCACCTGTGGGGGTAGAGCAAGACAAAAAAAAAATCAGTCTAAAGGGGAGCAGACAGTATTTTAGATATTAGGAGAAACTTGCAAATGATAAATATACCTAAGTACTGTCATTTTCAAAATAGAGTGCAATTGGAAGGTCCCCAAGGAACATAATGAAATTTCCTTAATCTCACTTCCCAGCAACAAACTTCATGGGACTGAGTGCCCACTAGGAGTGGACAGAGGTGAGAAGGAACAGTGCTTGTACATCTTGCATCAGAAGGCTGAGACAGCCTCATGCTGTGTGGCACTACTAATGCCAGACTTGATCCTAGGGGAAGTCCCTAGTTTCTGAAGGAGGGAACTGGGGGAGCAATGCCCCCCTTTAGTTAGGCCTGTTATAAAAGGGCTGTAGTCCCTCTCAATACTCATATGGGCATTTTAACTTTTTTTTTTTCCTGAGCAGCTATTCCTAAACCTCACTGCTTTTATGGACAGTACTTTTTTTTTATGGTCAGCACTATTTTTGAATCTATGTTCTGAATTGCTGATTTATTCCATTTGTTCTTAGGCCAATGTTGCCTTTACATTTTCATGGCCTGGGAGAAATCACATTCTGTCTCAGGTTTTATTTTGCTTTTAATTGGAGTAAGGCAAGCTTCCGTCATTTGAGAGCTATCCACAGACACACAATCCCCATCCTAACACTTAAAGCTGTGAAACATGGTAGGAAGGCACTGAGCTAAAGAGCCCTGCTAAAGCATTAGTGCAATAACAGTGCTTACAGGAACATTCAGTCTTTCTTGGAGGTTGTTGTGAAATAAATCAAGAAAAAAATTTGGGCTGAGGTTATTCTGGGCCTTCCCCAGACCCAGGAAGGGTGGTAGCAGCAGACCCTGTGTTGCAGCTGAAGACCAGAAGAGGATGTGTTTAGCTTAGATTCGATCCAGTGTGCACACTGGGAGCAGCGTGTAATTCTGGGAGGGATGGAGGGTGCTGTCCCCTCAAACTGACAAAACGAAATGAGAACAGAGGAAAAAAGCTGTTCTGGTCTGTCTCTGAGTCTGCTTCCTAGCCTCTCTTGGACAGCTGGCACCCAGGAAAATCAGTGAGGAGGAAGCATGATGTCCTCCTCTGGCCCTTGGCTTTATCCTACGGACAGGACATTTCTGTCACACTGTGTGTATCACTAAAAGATTTAGGCAGAATCAGTCCTTTCCTACACAGTTTTCCATGAAATAATAAGGTCATTCTGCCAATTACATCTCTCTGACTTCAGCAAAACTCATATTTTCTCCTTGTCTTTATCTCTTGCCAGCAGCATTTTTTACATTTCCAGAATGTTCACACTTGTCTGCTAAAAATGTATTCCTAAGTCTAGCGATATGCATCCAGGTAGAGTTAGGTTCAGTCACAAACCTCTCACTTCTAGAGAAGGAGCTGCACTGTATTGATGTGTCTGAAACCCAAAGGTACTTTTAATTAGTGAACTCACACAAAGCCATCTGATTACATGCATCAACCTCTGAAACTGGTACACTACAGAAATACGACCATTGCAAATGCAGTGAAATTATTTTTCCAAAGACTCAAGATAAATGTTATAAATCCTGGATTTTTAAAGCCTTCCTCTGAATTGAAACTTAACCTTTAACTTAATAAGTAAGAAAAAAAAAAAGACATGATCATGTGTGCTTGGTCTAGAGTATCTAACAATGATTTTCTTATAAGTCGCCTAAAAGGAGAGTGTATCTGTGTTTTTGTTCTTTTGTTTAAAGCTTGGGGAAAGAAGACACAACATACATATGCGGAGATAAACCAGCAAGCTTTGCAGAGCCATTGCATATTTTCTGTTCTACGCACTAGCTGATTGCTTTTGGTGATGTCTTAATCCAGTGGCAGAAAGCACTGATGACAGCCAGCAAACGGTGTAGAGACTGACAGCTGTCTGCGTGAAACGGTCCAAACTTTGTGCATGCCATTTCAACTCATTTCTCAAATCATTCTTCAAGAAATGTCACAAACTTTGCCTGTGACAGGTAGGATGTGCGCAGACCACTGCCAGAAACCAAAGGCCAGGACTGTGAATCAGCTAGGTTCAGGATGGCAAGACTGGAAACTCAATTTCTGTTTCCTTATTGCTTGTTCTTACCCTTTCTGTGCACTTTCAGTTCCTTGTAAATGAGAGGGGAATGCTTTAATTCTTTAGTACATCATGAGTTAAACAGAGTTACAATTGCAAAGCCGTATTCTTTCCTGCTCTGAAATATTACAGCTTTTTCTTTATTCCACCACTAGATATAACTTTCAGTGGAGGTTAGATGCAATTGGTTTTTAATGTAACCATTTGGAAAACTAGAAAGACGGAGGAGTTAGGCTGACCTACATAATCATAGCGTCTCATCATGCTTCCAAGATAAAATATGGATAATGCAACTCCTCTGAAATGCAGCTGGAGAATCTGTTCCCACATTTGAGTTCATGATGTTCCAAGAAAGCACTCAGAAATCCAGATAACTACTCAACAAGTCAAAGCAAGAACATATCTGTGTTTCAGGCATAGGCTGGCCTTGCTTGGATTCAAATACAATCTGAACTGGACCCCTGCCTGCAAGGCTGGATGTTGGCAAAGCACTGAACCTGAAAGGAAAAATAAATGTAAATCATCCCATCCTTTAAGTAAAGATGTTCAGGTGAAAACTCCGCAAGGCAACAGAGCCAACCTTCCTTGTAGCCCACAGCATCACATCATGCAAGGAACTCTATGCCGCAAGGCATCAGGTTGCTAAAGTGCACATTCCTGTGCTCAGAGTGCTGTGGACATTCTCAGGCTTTCAGAGCACTCTAGGCTGAGCCAGCAGGGCTTGATGCCATGCTCAATATGAATCTCCATATTCAATGTAGAATTATTTCCCAAGTACAGAGTACTTCTGAAGATTTTTACAGAGATGCCAGGACAAATCAAGTGTCTCAGTACTCAACAGTTTGAGTAGCTGTATTTTTGGATTCTTCTCCTTTAAGCCAGTTGCAGAGTGAAACGTGAATGCAGGCTGGGTTGAAGTATTTCATCCCCACTGCACAGTGGTAAAAGATTGTGGTCCAAGAACAGCAGCATTCTGAAGCTTTGTCCCAGAGCTGCTCAGTATCATTGAAGAGGTGGTGACACTACAATTCTGCTTTCCCACTAGTGTTTGCAGTGAGCAGCAAGATCCAAAAAAAATGCATCAAAAGCAAACACGAATGACTTGTTCCTAATAACTGGAACTAGAAGGCAGAGCACAGAAGGAAGATCTTTCCCAGCTGAAGGGCAGATCAGATGCATCATAAATTGCTTCTCAGTGTAGACTGTTTCTTCCTCGGCCACAAGAAGTTCCCAGCAGTAGAATTCAACTCAGAATGTCAAGGTTCAGTCTCCAATAGGGAACACATTAGGTACCATGATCTTTATTTGATGTGATGAGCTAATTTCTTCTTGTGTTTTTGTGCATCTGATAAAAAAGCAGCGCATGCCAAATAGTGAACTCCAGGGAGGGTGGGAACTCTATTCCAGTGAACCTCACTGGCACTGAGGTTTTCCTGAAGGATGAAGAAACTGAGGCCAGCTCTCACACTGCCCTTCTAGCAGAATAAAAATAAACAAATCAACCTCTTTGGAAGCTTGTAGCATTGCATACAGCATTGGAAACCGAGTCCCTGTGGCTTCACACTATTCCCAGCACTGGCCAGGACATGACTAACACTGGTGGTTTGTGCTACAAGAAAGCTGTGGGCTCTCAAGGAACTTCTCATCTGCTAGGTCTGGGTACACAGCCTCACTGAGCTTTGACATGCACCCTCTTTTCTTTCTCCATCCTCAGATATCATGAGTCTACTGCACAGTGGGAGCTGTGGGGTGTTTGGCAGCCTCCGTGCAGGGCAGTCATTGTTGGACATGAAGCACTACCCCAGCACAGCGCTGCATGAAGATGATCTTTCCCAGAGACTGTGACCCTCTTCTCCAAATAGCACAGCAAAGCCACAGCCCAGTAAAATTACTTTCCTTTGATAGCAGACTCACAATTCATTTATAGACCTTCCTCCTCTTCTGCTGAAATCACTAATATAATAAAAACCTGCTCACATGAATGTTGTGCACACAGTGGAACAGCTCTGAATTTCTCATTTCCTTTCTGCTCCTGCTATAATTAAAATAAAATGTTTGATCTTCTTTTGGATAACATTTGGAGCAGGTTTTCTGCAATGGTTTGATTAGATTCTTGAAAACATTTTATCCTACCATTGTACAGATGAAAAACTATCTGGGACAATCTTTCAAATTAACAGTAGTATAGTGCTCTATGTTTGCAGTGGGAAGTGCCTTTCTTATAGTTGAAACCGCATGAAAAATATATGCGGAAAATGAAAACCGTGTGCTGTCTGTCATCTGCTAAGCAGAGAAAGCCCTGCAAACCCGCTAGGCATGGATAATACTGTGCACAGAATGAAAAATCAATTTTTGAGGTGAGAATGAAGAGCACGTTATATTTTATTTATGCATTTTCAGGCACTGAGTGATAACTACTAAGCTTAAGTTCATAAACATTACAGGCACAGGAAATAACATCTAGAACAACCCTATGTGGCTTCTGGCACTCTGTTTCCTCCAAGCCATCAAATCTGTGATTGCCTCCTGCCATGTGGAGCAAGTTTGTCTTCCAACCCCTCTGGCAGCCACAGCTTCGCAGGGGCCGACAGGCCATGGTGCGCAGGCACACACTGGCTCTGCTCAGTGCTACTGGTAAATACCAGACTATGTTACTGGTTTGGTTCAAATATTTTGCTCTTATTGAAATAGATACTTTTTAAAAAATTGCACCTGCGCTGTAATGCATAAGACTTGCATTACATTATTCTGTGTCCTCTCTGTATCACCTGGGCTTGTCCTTCAGCAGATCTATGGCAGCGGGCTCAGCTGCATCCAGGTAGGGGAACAAATCTTCCCACTCATTCCTGTGCCCAGCCTTGCTGCAGCTTTTTTGTAACATGGCAGAATTTCTCCAGTTTTTCCACTGTCTCCAAGAGGTTTTCTTGTTTTCAGAGTGCTTTTTCCAGGGAGCACTCACTCTCCACTTACAAAACTTTTGTTCTTCACCTATGAGTGAATTTCAGTGGCCAAAACAAATCCATACGAATTAGTTCATTGGAAGAACCATTCGTAACTGATTAGCGGGGCTGATGACACAATTCATGCTGCTGGTGTAAAACGCTCGTGCAGTCCAGTGTTCTCACTCTTTAATTAATGAAAACCAGTGGTTCCTTACAGATTGCAGTTAATGGCAAAGACTCGAACTAGGAAAGCTGTGTTGGAATCAGCCCTATGAATTTCTGGATATGATATTTCAGAAGGCTCTGTCTAGGGAGAATCAAATGAGCAGGAGTGGAAGGTCAGGCAATGATCTCCTCTCACTGGTGACCAATGATAGAACCCAAGGGAGCAGCATGGAGCTACAGCAGAAGAGGTTCAGGATGGTAATCAGGAAATGGTTCCTCACTAGTGGGCAGTGGGCATGGCTCTGAGCTGCAGGAGTTCAAGGAGCATTTGGATAGTACTCTCAGGCATAAGATTTAGATTTTGGGTGGTCCTACTTGGCGCTAGGATTTGGATTCGATGATAGTTATGGGTCCCTTCCAACACAGGATATTCTATGACTCATAGCAGCAAGATCACACAAGCCCCACCCTCCCACTCCCTCTGACACCCATATTTCCATGCTGAGGAGCCAACTTAGCCCTGTAGTCCCAGGGCAGCTGCACTCTGTAGCTGTACCTCTCTCTATCAGCAAATTATTTACCCCTAAAGATGATGCCCATCACTGGCTCATAGCCGATTTAAAAGATGAGGCTTTTCTGACTCTGCTCCCCTCTGTGAAAACCTGAAATGTTAGCATGAGTGGAGCAGTGATGGCATCGCGTACAATCAATGAATGTACAGATGATGTAGTATATCCAAGAGCTTGGCTATGTAGTTATTATACTAGAACAGAAAAGAAGGACACTCACCCTATCCTAGGCTCACAAGGGAAACTCCAGTAGAGTGGATCTCCAGAGAGATCCTTCCCCACTGGCAGTCAGCTCTTAAATGGGTCTAGGAGAGGTGCAGCCAGGCTCCACCCCTTCCTGCAGCACAGGTGATTTGCCTTCACCTGTGCTCCTGTGGCTGACTCATTGCTCGCCTCAGGTGATCAATCAGAGGTTCAGGCTGTGATTCAGCAGTCCGCATACACATCGCTACATCTGAGGATCAAAATTAAAGTTAAGGAGTGCAGATCCCAGCTGGAGTGCAGATCCCAGCTGTTACAGACAGCTCTGTCATACCACTCGCTTTGTGAACTTATTTTTGTTTTCTTTTGAAACTAATACAGCTTCTGGACCTCACACTGACCTACTACTTCCCAGAAGGAGGTTGTTAAGAGCAATATTTATGCAATGGGAAGGAATCTTTTATTCTCTGATTTGTCATTTCTAGAACAAATTGAAATTAACACTGAAAAACCCCATCTTGTCTTGATGAGACATTTACAAAGATGGACAGATAACACATTAACCTATAACTATGGGGAAAAAAGTTGCTTAATAAACTCTGATTTTTCTCAATTCTGCTGCAGCACCCAAGCCAACAACCATTTTGTCTGATTGAAAACATTCTGTACAATGAAAAGGCTTGATTTCCAAAAGGGCTGGAATTTAGAATGTTCTAGAAACCAGGTGCTTTTAAAGTGCCTCACATTTTCTTACTCAATAACTTTGTCATGTGATCCTACCTAAATCTCCTTTCCACCTGTTGTTAAGTGGTCTTTTTCTGAGACTCCCTGTAAATCTGTAAAATGTGTTCTGAGATACAGCCCCTCTCCTATTAGGAGCTTACCATTGGAAGCTGCACAGCTTACAGTTCTTGACCTGTAGGGCCTTTTTGTCTGCACCACTTGCTCATAGCCCTCTACTTAGAAATACATGGGAACAGCATGGGAATGCAATACCCACATCCCTCTCTCCAAGAGATTCTGGTAAATGCATTCAGGGACAGGACCATGAGGCCTCTTTTCCACGGTCCATAAAAGAGCATCCTCTGCTCCCAAAGGCAGATCTGTTCAGCAGGTTGTTGGTATCTCATCCAGGAGGGCAACACTGCTTCCTCTGCATGCAGAGATGGGAACAGAATATGGACTCAGAAGCCAAAGGGCTCCCTGGGTGAAATAGATGCCAAGGCCTTCCTGCTGGGCACAGCTGCACTGACCGCTGCCCCCGGAACTCCCAGCTCTCCTTTCCCTCTCACTTATTTTCAGAGCATGCCTGAAGGTTCACTCCTGCCTCGTTCAATCTCATTTAATGCAGAAGGTCATTTAATTAACACCATTCACAGTCTCGATAACCTGACTGTAGTAATAAAGATGGAACTGGTTGATCTTTGTATTAAATTTCCAGCATAGATTTTATGTTACTTTAATCACTTCCAATCTTTTTAAGGTATCAGAAGGGCCACTTTTTTTCCCAGCTTGGAAAAATAAACATCTTTGGACATATCAGAAAACATCTGGATGTTTTCAGGTTGAAATGGACAAATAAAAACTGTTCTGAGATTTCCTTTAAGCAAATGCATCAAAATACGGTCATCTTCACTCTTAGCTTTTCCTGAAATAGTGTCAGCACCCTCCGGCTCAGCCTTCAGCAGCTCCCACCACCTCTCCTTCCTTTCCCAGCTGCCTCCTTCCCTTGTGCTGGAATTTCTCTTATCTCCAGAGCTGCTCCCTACCTCTGAGCACGTACTTCTCCCTCACAACTCCCCCAGCTGCTGGATCCTGGTGTGCTCGACAGATCATAACTCTTGTTGCCATTAGCAAACTACGTTGCTTTTCTGGCTTTTGTGGATGCTGTCCAAGTGATGTGACTGATAAACGTGCTTCTACAAAACTGCTGGGCTCACAAAAGCACCGCTGTACACTCTTTTCTGTGCTGGGTATTGACGTACTATCCACTTAGTCTGCAAAATGCCATCATTCTCCACTATTTCAATAGTGACCATGAGTTTTACTCAGTTTTACTCAGTAGAAGGAAGCAAATTTGTTGCATCTACCATGATGAAGTTAATGATTTCTTTCTTTTTCTTTTGCAAAGTTATTCCATTTCACCACAGTTTCCCTCTTATTGATTCCTTGCACTGTTAGGACAGCATCAAACAGCTCACCAAACATCCTTCATGTTAGCTCAGTTTGCTGGGATTTTTTCAGGAGATGAATCCAAGTAGAAAAATGATCCCAGGTCTATGAAGTGTAAAGAATTGGCTAAGGAAGCCACTTGAGAATCAATCCAAGATCCAATATTGCTGTGAACATTTTTGTTTGCCAGGACCCTGGGATGCCTAGGAGTGCAGGGCACTGCTGTGAGAGGCACTGTGAAAGCAACAGGCCAAATAAAACAGGCACACACACACACACACACCACACACACACACACACACACACACAACAAAAAGCAAAAAGCAAAGTCAAGTCTCACAGTAAGCCATTAGCAGTTGGCACAGATATAACTGCTGGGGTAACAACTCTCTCAACTTGTTTTGGCTGTCTGTGGAGAGTTCCTGCTTATCACACACTCACAATAAAAGACAAACCAATACACCGGTCCCACATGAGGCAACAAAGTCTCTCATGATGCTAAGTATGAACTTGTTCGACAAAATATCTGGCTCCTCAAATTCCAGCCTGAAATCCAAGCACTTCTGTTTGCATTTGTGCAACTGCTATCAAGATGACATTGCGAAAGAAATTTTAAGGACATAAGTGGGATAGAAAGGCAGCACTGTTGTGGTAATAAGCCTTGGACTGACAATAAGAATTACCTCTCCTTACACGTGGGCACGGCCGGACTCCTTGCAGGACAAATGTGATGCCCAGAGTAGTAGTTATGACTGTTGGAAGCTGCAGTATCCTATCTACACAGCGATAATAAAGGGGGAGAAATTAATTCCAATTGTATTTTGCATGCAATATTAGGAGCAGCAGGTGAGGTGCGATGACAAGTATTTGAATAGTTCTGTCAGGTTGGTGTGGAGTGCCACTTACTTATTTGAGCTCCAGAACAAAACAGAGCAGACGCTGTAGGCCAAGAATGTCCCTATGGCCATGATTATCAAGATATCATAGAATCATAGAAAGTTTGGGGTTGGAAAGGACCTCGATGATTATCTATTTGCAACTCCCCGCTGCCATATGCAGAGCTGCCAACAATTAGATAAGGCTGCCCAGGGATGGCCTTGAATGCCTCCAAAGATGGGGAATCCACAGCTTCTCTAGGCAGCCTGTGCCAGCACCTCACCATTCTTTGAGTAAAAAATTTCCTCCTCATATTAAATCTAAATCTCCTATTTTTTAGTTTAAATCCATTCCTCTTTCTCCTATTACTATCAGACCATGCAAAAATCAAACCCCCTCCTGCTTGTAATCTCTCTTCAAGTACTGGAAGGCTGTAATGAGGTCTTCCTGGAGCCTTCTTTCTCCAAGCTAAACAAGCCCAAATTCCTATATCTTTCTTCATAGGAGAGCCCTCTGATCATCTTTATGACCCTCCTCTGGACTGAACAGCTATGCATCCTTCCTGTACTGGGGTCCCCAGGCTTGGATGCAGTACTCCAGATGAGGCCTTACAAGGGCAAAGTAGATGAGGACAGTTCCCTCCCTCTCCTGGCTGCCACCCATCTTTTGATGGAACCCAGATTGCTGTTGGCCTTTCAGGCTGCAAGCACACACTTCTGGCTCACGTCCAGCTGTCAGGACCCCAAAGTCCTTCTCTGTGGAGCTGTTCTCTATGAGTTCTTCTCTCAGTCTGTACTTCTATTTGAGCCATGCACCAGGTGCAACACCTTGCACTTGGCCTTATTAAACCTCATTGAATTCTCATGTTCCCACTTTTTGAGTGTGTCCAGGTCCCTCTTGATGACATCCCTTCCTTCTATTGTGTCAACTGCGTCACTCAACTTAGTGTCCCCAGCAAACTCGCTGAGGGTACACTCAATCCCACTGTCTGTGTCATTGATAAAGATGTTGAAGAGAACTGGTCCCAAGACAGACACCACTCATGATTGACTTCCACCTGGACATGGAGACATTGACAACAACCTTCTGGCTCTGATCATTCAACCAATTCTTTTCCACCAAGTATTCTAGCCTTTGTATTAATACCTCTCTAGAGATAAGGATGTGGTGTGATACCATGTCAAAGGCCTTGCACAGTTCCAAGTAGATGACATCAATTGCCCTTCTTTCGTCCATTGATGCCATGGATATTTTAGCTTCTAACCCTCCTCTGATTCTGAGATAAGCACTGAAAAAACTGCTGTCTGTCGGTCACAGCCACTTTACATGCATTTATGGTCATCTGCTTTCAAAAATTACTGTAGGAATCAATCAGTCTTCTAATTTAGACCAATCATTCCTATGGATTTAATTCATGCTGTGCTCCTTCAATCATTTAGTATGAAAATTAATTTAGTCTATAAGATATTTGGAGATTTCTCAGGCAGATAAGGTACTCAGCTTTTCTAGAAGTCTAAATAAATGAGATGAAATACAAGACCCAGGTTTACAAATTCCATCCATCCACTGATTTTCACAAGAGCAAGATCTCATATATGACTGTAGCAATAAATGTATTCATTTATTTATTAAGCTTTATTTGAAAACTAATCTAAGGACAAGCTAACCAGGACATAATCTGTGCTATATTCAGGAATGAACTCATCATGTTGGTATTTTGTTCACCAGAATTTGTTTCTTAAGTATTTTGTAATTTCTCTGTCTAGCTCAAAAATTATTTGTCCAGGGAATACAGCTGGGACTTAAGGATCATCTAGGAAATGACAGAAAAAAAGCAGTATTTTATATGCACCCCCCCACAAAAAACAACAACAACAACAACAACAACAACAAAAGAACATTTTTTTAAAAAGACATTGCCTTCTATGTTAAATAAGTATCTCCATACAGGAATCTGCACTGATCCAACCCAAATGACATTGGAGCTGTTATCGCTTCTTAAAGCAGGCAGAGGCACAGTTGAAGGTGGGGTTCGGTGTGACAGCCTAGGGCAATTTAAATGGCAGGACAGTGTGACACTTCCCATGGGACAGGGAATAGGTCTAGCAACTTATCTGGAAATATTGCTATCAAAACAGATCTTTAAAGCAAAATAAGGAGTCCTCAGGTTAGCATAGCTGTTCTTACCACTGGGAACTGTTCAGGAGCTGTACAGCTTCCCTGGCTATTTGTCTGTGTTGTGCAATGTTTTCTTACAACAGATAAAACAGCATTACTTAGCAGCTGCAATTATCTCACCTAACAGATTTATTGCGCTTGAAAACTGCCATCACTCAGATACTCTCTGGAGAGAACATGCAGTTACTTAGAAATATGTGTGAAATATTTAGGGTGAAGTAATTCTGGCACAAGGAACATTGCATCTCTATAATTTAGTCCATTCTCTATAAAACCTCTTTGTTTCACAGGCACTTTTAGGGCTTATTTGACTTGATTACCAATAACGAATAAAGGCTGAAAATGTAAGAAAGAGTTTGATGCAGCAGGTGCTCAATGAAGAAGTACATTTGAAACAGGCGAGCAGTGTGACAGATACTTCTAGCAGAGCATATCACTGTAACAATGCTGAATTTGGGAAAGAATCCTGGGAAACTGTTATTAAGGACAAAGTTAAAGCACACATACATTAAACTTTCTGTATTTATCAGTCATTGCTCTCCAGCTGCCTGCATTCAAAATTTAAGTCGTCAGATGTCCAGCTAGCTTTAAAGATTCTAATTTTTTTTTTTTCCCTCCAAAGACTTAAAGTGAAAAAAAGTCTTTCAGCGGTGGTCAGAATTAAATCAACATCTCACCCACTGCTACTCTAATGAGATTTACCCAGTAGTTATTCTTTCATGTCTCATAATCACCTCACCATTGTCATTCCGAGAGCATGGAATGACAAAAGCCTCACACATGCAGGGACTGCTGCGATGGGAGGTGATCTTAGAACTGTAAAGATGTTTTTTTCAGAGTGGTGGAGATTCAGATGGCAGATACTTAACTTTCTAATACAAAATTCTCCTTAAAGCAGGTTTCTGTCATCCAGGTCTTTCTTTTTTTTTGTGTGTATTCTATTGAAATTTAATTGCATTACCGACATCTTTCACTTTCAATGAATATTGAATAATTCTAGAGGTAGAGATTTGGAGGAGCTCAGCTAAAAATATTCTGTATTGTGAAACTGGAATGTTTAAGAAGGATGTGTGGATTTATAATCTCTTAACAGAGGGAGGAACTGATGATGGGGTGTTCACATCTCGGTAAGGGCAGTAACCACTGAGCTAACCGATGAAACAGAATGATTAATAATATTTATGATTATTGATGTCCCTCCAAGGAAGGGCTCAGAGTTGGAGTTCAGACTCCAAAATGGAATTATAGAATCATAGAATGGCTTGGGTTGGAAGTGGCCTCAAAGATAACTAGTTCCAACTCCCTGCTGTGGGCAGGATTGCCAACCACTAAATCATGCACTAGATCGGGCTGCCCAGAGCCCCATCCAACCTAGCCTTGAATGCCTCCAAGTATGGGGCAACCCAGCTTTTCTGGGCAGAAATGCCAATGCCATACCATCTTCTCAGTGAAAAACTTCCCCAGTATCTAATCCAAATCTCCCCACTGATAGGCCAATATTCTGATGAGACTTGGCTGAGTCCCACTGGCTCACTGGCAGTCCACACAAGAAGGAGACTAAACTAACTCGCAGAAGTGCAGCCAACAACTCTGAGTAAATGCCATGCCCATGTAGCTCTCTCTGGGTGAAATGGCACTGATCTGGAGAGTGTCATTTCTCTTCCCAGTCAGTCACTGCCCTTTCTAACCTAATATTCTCCAGTACTTTCCCTCGCTCTTAGCATTCTGCAGGTAGGCACAGGCTTTTCGCTACGCAGGCAGAATTTCTTCAGGTAGGCTATTTACAGGTGGAATTAGATAAAAGAGCAATTCTAGCCCAGTTTACTGAAGTGCTTCCCTCCCTCTCCTTGTAACTCATCTCAAACAAGCACGTGAGAAGCTGAAGTTTAGGAGGAGAAAGGAGAAATCCTGTTACCTGTCTATCCTCATGGTATTTCTCAAGATAGTAGATGCAGTTACTCAGAAAATAGGCAGTTCATGAATCAAAAGCAAATGTTGCTCGCATCTGGGAAAAGGCTGAGACAGGAGCTCAGCTGCTATTCCAGATATTTAAGCCATCCAATTCAGAAGAGATCAAAATGATTTAAAAGGGTTCATTGCCTTATTAAATAGTTCCTTCTGTTACTAAGCCACCAAGTCATTCATTTCCTCATCAGCTCCTATATGAAAGATGGCAATGAACTCAGAAAATTTGCTAAATGATGGATCAGTATTACTAATTCACTCAGGGCATTGTACAGGTTTTCAGCTGACTCAACTAACTGGCTGGTCTGTAGCAGGTAAGGGTCCTTTCATGGCAGTAACATTAGCAGGGGTGAAAGGTCACAAATACTTAGCTGTAATTTTTAAGCAGATGAGCTTTGTTAGGTGCATTCACTCTAGTCTAACAGGGGTTTGTCCCAGTAATTGTTAGGTAGCCATCCACTATCTGGCATTAAGGGGGCATAAATATGACTTATGGTAAATTTTAATGAATATGAAATATTCATTTATTCAGAGCTAAATATCCCTCACATGAAAAAGAGGTTATTCCATTAGCTGTGTAGAAATAGCCCCAAAGTATCTGGGAGCTCTGAAGATGAGCTCCTTGGTATTTTTAAAAAGCAGAAAGGGAAAGAGAAAAAACATTTCTACCTTGGTATAATTTCAGTCTAATGCTTTTGAATCCCCTTATCAATCTGCTCTACCAGAAGCGACCCACTAGATGTGGTCCTCAGTGGCATGGCACACATACCTTCATGTAGGGAAGCAGACACACACACACACAGAGGCTGGAGCACCTCTCCTGTGAAGAAATGCTGAGGGAGTTGGGATTGTTCAGCCTGGAGAAAAGAGGTCTCCAGAGAGCCTTTGTTACAGTCTTCCAGTACCTGAAGGGAGTTTATAAGCAGGAGTGGGACTGAATTTTTACACAGTAGTTAGTGATAGGACAAGGGGGAATGACGTTAAAGTAAAAGAGGGGAAATTTAGATTAGATGTTAGGAAGAAATTCCTTATCCAGAGGGTAGTGGAGCACTGGAACAGCTTGCCTAGAGAAGGTACGAGAAGAAAGAACTTGTGCTTTGTGGAAATACTTCAGCCTCAAAGGACAATCATCTCTGATTGCACTGAGCAAAGTAAATCTGATCTTCCAATAATTTTTCAGATTGGGGTCGATTTTGTATTTGTAAAGCCTTCTTCATCAAGACTATTGAGCATAATGTCCAGTTCTGCTTTCCAGTAATTAGTGAAGTTGTATCTCATTTCATGGTGGGCTATGTCATCTCCATGTGACACTGGATCTAGAAGGAAATAATAGAAGGGATTATATCAGGAATGTGATAAGGTCTGCTCCACAGTGGAAATTCAAATTGTGTGGTTGTCCCACAGTGCCATGTGATCGCCTGCCAAGTGCAGCCTGGCATTATTCAGACCTGGTTTCCCATAACACAGAAGGTGATCACTTTTTCTGTGCTCTCCTCTGCCAAACCACAGAGGAACAAAAGCCTCAACACAAGAGCTGAGCTTCACTGCATTGTGTCAGCAGGACCTGGGAAATCTGACCAAAATATCTCAGAAAATGATTTTATTCTCCTTCTGAGCAATAAAAATGGTTTCTCAAAAATTTTAATGAAACAGAACGATTTCACACAAGGAAAAATTATATTTCAAAGACCACTCATTTCCTCTCTTTGAGCCATAAAAGATTAAAGGAAAAAAGAAAATGAGTAGACCTCAGAAAGTTCGAAGGACTCTTTAGGCTTGGAAAAAAATCTTGTTGCAATACCAAAGGAGTTGTTCTAGCATTTCTTCTGATTGTTACTATGTAAGAACATTTCCTGATTTAATTGGATTTCTTAGCCAATTTTCATTTTTTACCAAGAATATGCAGGCAGAGATGTTAAGGAGTGCCTATCAGTAGTAAAATGCAGTAAAGAGAAGACTGAGTTAAAAGGGGGTACAAGGATTTAGGGAAGCAAATGAATGGAGAGCAAAGCCAGTACGCTTTTCTGAAAGATGTTGTCATCATATTTGGCTGTGGTAGGGCATGCTTGAAATTAAAACTGCTGAAGCAAATGGAAAAGTCAAATTAGCTAAGAAGGTTCTAATGACAAATCCTATGGTATGAGGCTAGTCTGTGCTCAACTGAAATTCCCAAGAATTTCACTAGAAGTATTGCCTGGAAAAAGACTGGAGGGTTAGACATTTGGATTCAAAGAAAATGGTGGGATGCTTCTGGGTTAGTTTTATGGAACATCATAAAATAGTGGGCTATGAAACCAGAGGTATATAATAAAACCAAACTGCAAACACTCTATAAAGCCAATCTTTGTATTTTAACTATGGGGGAAAATGTGACTTAGGAAATGAAGGAACAGTCTATATTTTGTGCACATCCCTCTAACTGGCTAGTATTTAATGTAGGAAACCGAATGGGAGACAATAGCTTCTTTCACACTTCAACATATTAATAACCTTTAGTTTGGAAAAACGAATGCTTGCTCCTAAGATGTTGAGTTTACAGGAATAGCCTATTACCCACACTTAGCTTTCTGGACTTTTTTTTATGAGGTCTGCTCCAAAAATACTGCATCTTATCTCATCATGTTGGCCTACAATGTCAGAAACAGATGGTGGTGATATGGTTAAGGTTGAACCTTCCCACCAGTATTCTATTACATGTTGTTGCCATATGATAGATGGCAGCAGAGGGGCAGTCTGACAGAATGGCATCTGACATGGAAATGCGTATGAAGTAAATGTGTGGAATTGTATTCTTCCATGCAGAAAAAAATAGCACCCACTGACATTGAACTTTTTGTAGCTGAGAATTTGTTCGATCAAACATTGTTATTAAGCTCTTTGTGCCTGTTGTAGTTTCCCTGGAAATAAACAAGAGACATTACTTCAGAGCAACTTATATATGATTAGAAAGAGGAATTAAAGTGAGCTCATTAAATGTATATATTACTCCATATAACTTGTGTTCTGTATATCTATTTTTTAGTTGACAAACTTTTAGGGGCCATAAACTTTTAGGGGCTAACCACAAGGTTAGCCTTGTGCAATACAAACTGCCAAGCACATTTGGCAAAATGCTTATGGCTATATCTGCAGCTTGTAAATGGTGGCAGGATTTTATTTTTTGAAACACTTACGAGGTATGAGAATGGGTCCAAGATACCTGAGGAGACTTCCACCTGTGTCTACCTATGCCAAATATTGCTACAATACTTTCTCTTTCCTTTATGGCAGGTACTGAAACTTATGAGTTTAAGGAAAAGAATATAAATACCCAACATAGAGCATAAAAAATGTGTGTGAGGACATTGAGTATCAAATAAAACCGTATTAACATCGAAGATGGAAATAGAAAACACATGACAAAATAAAGTAAAAGTATATCCATCTTGATTTCTGCAGATCATCTTTGTCTGGCCTGTGCTGTGATTTTTTTGGATGTGACTCATCTCTCACACATGAGCACACCACCACCTAATGCCAAAAAACAGTGTCTCAAATTAGTTATTGGTTTTAGCACTAATACAGTTCTTCCTATGCTGAGCTGCCATTTGTTGAGTTTGCTTAGTGCATGGGCAAAGTGTGCCCAAAACAGTAAGCAAGGTAGAGAGCTGTGCCTTGAGGCAGCCAAGACACCAAAGGACTTGTACAGCAGTTATAGCTGCTGTTACAACTGCTGTGATTCTTTTTTTGTGTTACTTGAGGCATTTGCTGTATTTGTGCTAGACTTCTCACTGATGCTTGGGCAGTGCACTTACTGGAGGATGATATGGCTCTCTTAAAGAAGAGAGCTTCTTGTTTAGTTTGTTTTCCAAAGGTCACTGGCTGAAAACACCTGAGGTAGAGGTGACATTGGCTAGGAGGAGGGGGCAAATAAAGCTTTGTATGTATTACTAGATCCTCTAGAAGACTGGAATCAAATTATTTGGCTAGCTGAGTCTGCCAGTAGGAAGGCAGATACAGCTAATGCTGTTTGACAGTGAACAGACACCATGTATATCTAAAGTAGTGGCAGGTCTTCCCTCCGTCTTCAAGAGAGGAACTTAGTCCTAGATGGGCTTTGAGGCCACCTGCTTAAGCCATAGTCCCGACTTGCCAATAATGATTCCCAAAAGCAGTTGATAACAACACAGAGTATAATCTCTGGGCAAGATGTTGCTATGCACCTGTAGACATGAGGATTACATCAGCGGGGATACAGCCCTTCCAGAATGAGATCACATGGTGGTCAGCACTTCAGAGAGAACCCACTCCATATCACTGCCCTATCTGGGATTTGATTACTGCCTTGTCCATATGAAGCATGGAGAGGTCTGTTTCACAGGATTTTCTAGGATTTCAGTCATCCAAAATGAAGTTTGCCTGCTATGGCCATTTTTTTGTGCTGTTTTAGGCAAATTAGTCAAGTCTTCTAAGATGTAAGTAACTTCTTTTTAACTTCATGAGGGCTGTGCATCTAGCTGGCCTGCAGGAAATGACTCCTTTCTGCTCTGCAAAGTGGTCATGAAAGAATCTCTCTCATTCATAGAGGAGCATAATAAGATTCAACAACCCTCATCTGAAAGACAGTGCCTTCAGGTAGTTGATAAGATTTCTTAGCTCAGGTACAGTGTCAAGCAAATGCAGCTTTATAGTTGTTTCAAAGTCATTTCAGGCCAGAAGTAGCCTTGGTGCATTTGTGCAGAGCTGTTTGAGCTGATATTTGGTTGTAAGACATTCTTTGTCTGTCCTGCTCCATTATCCACTGAACCTCTGCCTCAAAATGGAAAACTCATTTGAAGATTAAGCATCACAAACTACTACACCGAATTTACATCCTGAAAGGACTCCTAGGTTTTGAAGAACTTCAAATGATGTAAGATGTTTTCGTCTGTATTTTTCATGGTCTTCTCAGTCAAATACTCATACTGATTTTTCATCTGCCAGGATTCCAGTATTTCTCATTGCTGTGATAAGTACAGATGAACAAGATATACATGAAGTGCCTGACTAGGATTGGCCACACAATTACAAAAGGAAAAACCTTTCTGTTGAGGAATCTGACTGAGACTGTTTTGTGAGAACAGTCAACAAAACAGCTGTTTTGTGTTTCTGTCAAGAGCATTAGAGGAGAAAAGAGGAAAGCATTTTTCTTACATTCATCATATTTTGTTTTGACTTGACTACTCTTATACTTCTTTTGGTAAAAATGATACATTTGAAATGTAATTAAATCTTACAAAAGTAGTTTTTCATTATAAGAAGTCTGATATTTCTACTTTTTTTTCTTTTTCTTTTGCTCCAGAACAACAGTGGAGGAAAATATTTGAAATTCAAAAGAACTTCAAACTTCACAGAGGATAGAAATTCTGTTTTTGACTGACAGTGCTACTTATTAGGCCTACACTTCACATTTTCTGAGTGCACTGGTTGATTTCAGACTGAATTCTTGGAAGTTCTTAAGTGTGGCATTTTTAGGATGGCATTCATAGGATGAATTCTGCCAGTCTGTGGTTTACCCTTAGGTTGATCACTGGCAAATGTGAGTGTACTCATTAACCTTCCTGCTCCTTTATTTGCATGACTGGATCCACATGAACCCAAATCTCTGGCCTTTCCCGCAATCTGCTACAAAGCCACCCCAAAAAGACCTTCTGATTCAGCTCATACAAAAGGAACTAGTGCAAGAACCATTACACAACATGTAAGGTATATATGTATTTTCCCATGTCAATCTCCACCCATCTAAGCCACTGACCAAGTATTAGGTGTACCAAAAGACATCTTGTTAGACTCAGGTCAGTGTGGTAGTCATTCACCTTCCTTGTGTTCATCTTAACATTTACAACTTCCTCCTTTTTTTCAGCAGTCAATTAATTGAATTCTCAGAAACTGGCTGGGTTCCCTAGAGATTTCTAAGATAAAGATGGTAATGAACAGTATAGCTAGCATTTAATTCTCTTTTGGGTTGAACTTTGAAAGATAATTGAGAAATATTTTCCAGTTATATTACAATTTGTCCCCAAAAAAATGTTTGTAAAAAATCAGGAAGTCAGTACTAGAAAATAAAGTCTTCCTTGTTGGATGACATCAAGGATGAATTAGGTGCTGTATCAACTCCATTAGCCGAAAGGACGGAGACCTTGACGGTTACCACATCCTCACAAAAGTCTCATTTTATGATATGACAACACAGACATAAACAAACAAACAAAAAAAATATATATATAAAAATGATAGGCTAAAAGCAGCCTGTTTATTGTGGTTGCATTTCCTGAAATATTTAAAGCTAATTGTATCATTAAGAATAAAAGAGCAATTTTTTGTCGGGTACATTTTTCTGGATTGGCTTCTAATTGGATGATAGGTATACATGACTTTCAGCTTCAGTCCACTACAAACCACCACCCTTTCGTTATACTTTGTGACCTCTTGCCACAGTATAGCATTTATAAATTTATAACAGAGCTAACAGACTTCTCTTTGCGTTCTTCACTGGTCAGTCTACTTCTTCAGACCTTCTCTTTACTGTATAAAGATGTATCTATATGCATGAGCTGTTGAAGTTTTGGTTGACTTTTAGTGCTTATGAAAAGGCCAAAATATAACTCCCAGGTCTTTTAAAATCTTCCTGTTTCCTAACAGCTTAGGATTGCTGGTTAGAAGCACTTGTAATTTCAGTTTTCTTCAAATGATGAGACCTATTCTATGTGACCTGGCATTGGAGATGAGTGCATTCCATGTCCTGCATCCAGTAGTGTTTGAGTGGAGAAGCATTTTGGCCAGGGTCTTGCAGGAACTGGAAGCATCAAGTGAAAGGCCGTGTATCTCAGGAATCTGAGCTATTCAGTATGTCAACACCATTTGAAGAGCCACGTGTGCGTCATGTTCTTGTTTGCAAGCTAATTAGATTACTTGTTTTGAAAGATGGATTAATGAATTAATCACAGGGTGCGGTGGATGTTTTTTTCTTAATGTTCTGAAACCAATTTAATATGAGCACTTTTTTTTTTTTTTTTTTTTTTCTATGTATGATTCATCTCTGGACTGGGAAACACAGAAAGTGGAAATGTGAAAATGATAACCATGTTAGAAAATTACAGTGGAAACCACAGCCATCTTTGGCAGAGCAAATTTTCTTTCATGTTATCTGGAACTGTAGTTAGTACCAGCAGCCATGGAGGGAAGGAATGATATGAGAGCTTTTTAGTCAATAAATCAGAGCCAAATGGAATAGGGTGTGGTTTTGATTGCTCAAAATGTCAGACAGGTTTCTGATTTGCAAAACTGAGACCACAGGTTGTTCGTGTCTTGATATCTTCTCATACTGCACCATTTAAGGAAATTTAAGGATATATTTTTGTCTTTATTTAAATCAGTTATGTTTTGGAGAAAATGTTAATAGCAGAAAATTCACCAAACTCAGTTCATTCACTCAAAGGCAGAAGAAACCAGCAGGGAGTAGGGTCTGGTCCAAGACTCTGCTTGTCGCCTAAGCAGCTACACTAAGTCAGTCATGTATATGTCCATGTATATTTTCACCTATTTTCTTGGTTTTCATTTTTCTAATTCCAGGCAGTTGCCCATCAGTGGGTCGAATTGTGCATGTCTTTGGTCCTCTAACCCACTCAGCCAAGTGTTGTGGGATCCCGGCAGTTGGCACACAAATAGGGAAGGAGTATGAATGCTGGGCCACAACAACGTGTGCAGTTCTGAGCAGGACAATTGAATGAGCCACAAACAACCCGGTATTCAGAAAATGAAAGGTGTAGCCAGATTTTTGAAGCTATTTGCCTCAATAAATAGAGATAGAAATATATGTCTAGGGGCAGAGATAAGGTGCCCTAGACGCTTTTTGAAGTGTCTGGGAAATTCCCACTCTATCAATTGGAGTTGGGTAGCTACATACCAATAACCAAACACTTCTGTAAATGTGGTCTTTGTTTCCCAATCCTTTCTAGTTCCAATTTTTCCAACTTCAGTGTGGCTAGCACTCTGTGCAGATATAGTGTGCGCAGCTGCTTTCCTTGTGACCTTCATTTGGTTCTCCTTTATCACTAAAACCAAGGAAATGACAACTTTACTGGTGAAGGGGACATTGTAGAGACTAAATATGTTCCATTAAGGTCTCTCTGAGACAAAACAGTTTCCAGAGTTGTTGAGCTGTTGGTTATGAAAATAACCTTTTTTTTTTCCCTGCAAATAGAATGACTGCTAAATGGAAACTTAATGACCAAAGAAAACAGAAAAAATGAGTCCAAATCATCTTTTGGAGCATGACTATCCAAGGGTCTGAAAGAAAATATGAGCAGGATTTAAAACAGCAAATGGACGCTAGTCGCAATGCATCCTATTTCTGGGTATTACATATATTTACTTTGCTTTATAACTTCTCTTTACATGTGCTTAGTTCAAATGCCATGTAATGGAGGAAGAGCTGTCACAATCATTCAGCAGTAGAGAAAGTATGGAAGTTGTGCTTTTCTGTGCTTTATGGGCATTCGCTCCAGCGCTACTGAAATCTGTGATTCTGTGAATCTGTGAGACATTTCATCACCTAGAAAACAAAATATTCTTTATTTCTAATGATTTTGGATTAAAAAAGAGAAAATTTGGAGAAAAGTGTTACCTTTAGGCTGCTGCTGACAACAGTGATGTTTGAAGATCTATTAATAGTATGTGATCCACCTGAGAGGACAGAGAGCTGCTTCCATTTCCTATTTCTTTTTGCTGTATATGAGCTGATGCATGATAGTGCTGTAATACTGCTGTGTGGCCAAAAAGGTCATTTTGTAGTGCTGAAGGATGGCAGTCCATCCTGATCCTCAGGCTCTCTCTCTGCCCACAGTCATTTCCCTATCCCTGCCTGGAGCGATTACACCAGCACTGTCTCTGCCTGGCTGGGATTTTCCACCCAGCCGTGCCCAGCACTGGCTCTAGCATCGTCACCAAACCCAGCAAGGGCTGTGGCTCATGTGGGAATGAGGATTTCCCCCAGCAGTGGTGATGGGAAGAACCTTGGGTGCCTAGACTCAGCTTGGTCCCTAGTTTCTTGGCTGTGTCCTCAGATATTTGATTTGCATTTCTGGTACTATGTTACTCTTCACTTAAGATAAATTCAAACTCCACATATCATCTGCTTCAACCCAGCTAATTCCCACAGAGCAAGATGCCAGGTGCTGCATTCCCTGGCTTTACAGGAGTACTGCAGCAGGAATTGCCATTGTACAGCAGGAGAAGCCCGCTGAGCCACTCCAGTCCCTCCCTCCTCCTTCCCAGATGAAGATTTCCCAGCAAAGGCACCAGCATCAGCATACAACACACCTCTAGACATCTCTTGAGCCTGTAAGAATCGTGATAGTTTTATATTCTGCTCATTTACCTTTTACAAGTGTTGGAGACATGCCCTGCCTCTCTTTTGGAGCCCTCTAAGCTGCTTTCCATGGGGTTCTGCAATTTGCCATGGATAAAATCTCAATTCTGACTGCTGTTAGGTGTTTAAAGGCACAATTCTGTCTGCTGGCAATAGGACCATTAAGTACAGGTGTCTGCACGAACACAAGGCAGTAAGAGTTTGACAGTGCTCTGCCGGCTCCATTTCAATAGGTTGACAAAGATCTCCTTTGTTGTGTGTCTGGAAATGAGAGCAGCTTTCCATCAGCATAATCACAGAGTGCAGTCTGTAATTTTTTCCCAGTCTCAGTTTGAAAAAGAAGATTCAAAATTGACCAAAAAAAAAAACAAAAAAAAAACAAACAGGTTTTACTTCACCGCCACTTTTACATTTTCCAGGTGTTGCAACTTCAAATAGTTTTGTGGAAATTAGAATTTATTCTAATTCACACTGTACAGTTTTCTTTCATCACATCTTAGACTAGTTAACAATAAAATGATGCAAAAATGCCATGAAAAGATCAGTTAAGGAGTCCAGTTTAATTGCCAGTACAAAAGTGACAAGTGGATTAGGTTTACAGTAGCACTTAATACATCAGAAGAAAGAACATGCAAGCTATCCAATGACTTTAAATCAAACTAAGAAGATTTTAAAATTCCTTCTTCAAGATAAATCAGTCTCACTTTACCTCATTATAGCTTTATATTTTGACAGAAGAGGGTCTTGAAAATGATACTAAAGTCCAGTTCTTTCAAAGTTGCAAAGAACAACTAATAAAACCTAGTCAAATTAATGCCTTTAATATTAAGACAGATATTTTTCAATGTTTTCCTATAATAGGCTTCAGAGTAGTTTCAATGCCTATCTTATGTGGAGACACACTGGAGTAAAGCAATGAATTAGTGAGTACTTTCCCAGAGGAGAGAGACCGATTGCTTCACCAGTCACTGATATTGAGCATCCAACAGTAGTGTGGGCACTGAAATAAAAGTAGGGAACATTTTTGCTGGGATTTTTGCTCATTGGCTTGCACCAAGGGATAAGAATTGAAGAACACAGGTAAAGATCCTCACACTGGTCCCACACCACATCCTTATCTCAATAGGAGAGACATGAGTTTGAAGGGTGGACTATTTGGTGGGTAAGGAATTGGTTGGACGGCCACAGCCAGAGTGTTGTTTCCAAAAGCTCTGTGTCTAGGTGGAGGCTGGTGATGTGTGGTGCACCCCAATGGTCTGTCTTGGCACTGTTACTCTTTTACATCTTTATCAATGACATAGGCAATGGGATCAGATGCATTCTCAGCAAGTTTACAGATGACACCAAGCTGAGTTGTGCAGCTGATAAAATTGCTGATAAAACTGATAAAAAGAGGGAAGGGATACCATCCACAGGGACCTAGACATGCTTGAAAAGTGGGTCCATGTGAATTTAATGAGGTTGAACAAGGCCAAGTGTGAGGTTTTGCACTTGGGTTAAGGCAGTCCCAGATATGTATACAGAATGGGAGAAGAACTCAAAGAGAGCAGCCCTGCCAAGAAGGACTTGGGGAAATTTAGGTTGGATAATAGGAAGAAATTCTTTACTCAGAGAGTGATGAGGCACTGGCACTGCTGTCCAGAGAGACTGTGGATTCCCCATCCTTGGCTGTGCTGAAGGACAGGTTGGATGGGGCCCTGGGCAGCCTGATTTTGTGAGTGGCAACACTGCCCACAGCAAGGGGTTGGAACTGGATGATCTTTGAGGTCCCTTCAAACCCAAGCCATTCTGTGATTTTATGATTCTAAAGGAGGTACACCTGCTGCTGCAGTCAGGGAACACTGCTCAGTGCCAGACCACTGTCCTGAAGCTGAAGGAGGTTGTTGCAATGCTTGGACTCTCTTCAGGTCCTGTTGAAATCATGGGAGTGTCCCTCTGACTGGCACAGTGGGAGCTGTGCAGACTCCTTGTACTCCAGCATGGCAGCTCACGTCCCTGGGAGAGCAATAAATACCATTTGTCATCACTGTTTTTCTCATCTGACTTCTTCCTGCTTTTACAGAGAAAAAATTGAGTAAATGTCTTGCTAGGAAAAAAAGAAAAAACTCAAAAGCTCTTGCTAGTCTTGCTGCTTTCTTCTGGATGCATTTTTATACAGTACGTTTTTTTAATACTGCCAAAAAAATCAAGATTTCTGCTTGTTGAAAACTACTACAATGATAGGAAGCTTTATAATGAGGTATATTTTTCACACTTGCTCTCTTGACTATTTAAGTAGCTTTTATTAGTATAATTTATCCTCTTTATCTGGCTTCCCACACTCAGAGAAAAATATGCCGTAGAGAATAGCACTCATAAGCATTTATAAGTTACTGTGAGTTTTAGTACTATACTTCGTATTAAGCTTTTAAAAATCTAAATTGGGCACTGGCCTCATAGAAAAGCTGCTGCACTTCGCTAAGCAAGCAATACCTCACCACTCAGAAAGCTCACCAAGCAAAAAAGTTGTAACTCTACTGCTAGATCTGTGAGAGAACTTCACCCATAGTTAATGTAGTAAGGCCTTCATTGAGGACTGAGCATGAGAAAAAATAAGGGTTAATATTGCTGTATACTCACAAGCTTGACGACCACAGCTTATGATCACATCAGTTGCCTAATATCACAAGAAACACACTTCCAGACTTCTTTTTTACTTGGATTTTTTAATATCACTGCTGTTCATTAGGCTTTATATATTATGATTAATACATCTCAGCAATTAAGTAATTTATTAGATGACAGATGTTACTATACAGGACCTCCATAAAAAATGAGGCTTGCTTCAACAGAAGCAAGTATCTCTGAGCTAATTACCAACAGTAATAGTTACGCATAATAATACAAAGCTTTCTAGAAAGATAATGAGGTAGATTTTGCTTTCAGTAACACTAATGTAAATACCCAATAATTCTGGGACATTCGCGTTGCGGTTCTTGCAGTTTTGCACAACCACAGCAGCAGTACATTTATGTAGTGCAGCAGATTTCTGGTCACTGCCTGGATAACAGAGAGCTGCCCTCAGCATATGGCTGACCTTAAACTTAGGGATCAAATCTGTCACCTGTGATTGAGATGCAAGTTCACAGATTTATTTTTTTTAATGTGGCCCATTGTGTCTAGTGAACAACTGTTTGTTAAAACATTCCAAGTTTTCCACCTCCTCAGCTGCAGGATCAATAGAGGAATGGAGACATTTCTGGCAGTAGGAGATCCAACTCCAGCAACACAATGCCAACTGACTGCCATTTTGATGTTGATGTATGTAATTGTGAGAAAATCATTTATTAGGGCTGTCACTGTTAGAATGAGACATACTGAAATTTAGCCTGCCATCATTCAGCCTATCAGTTAAAAAAACTATTTCCACATGGATTTTTTTTCTCTTCTTGACGTTTAAAGTTCCACTGACATACAAAGATGAAGACACTCTCCTCCTCCTGGAATACTTTACAAAGCCATTCCCTGAGTGTTGCCACAGACTAAGGATAAAGAATCAATGCAAATTTTCCTTTTTATGGAATTTTGATGCACTTCTTCACAAGATACCACTAAGAAAAGAACCAGAATTGTGGATTGCAAAGGAAAGTTAAAGATCAGTGATCATATTTGCAATGGTATTTAGTCAAATCAGCTTATTTCAGCAGCTGCTATTAAGCAGCAGGTATGACTGTTCCAGGTAAATCATTAGTCATGAGCTTCTGTGGAAGTCTACCTGCGCAAGACAAGATGAACCCAACTGATTATAACAACTGCTTCCCTCCTCTGCAGCAGAAATTTGCGCTGTGACACACTATAGCAGTTGCTGGACACTGGCTACTATAATAAAAGTTAATTTGCAGGATGGTGTGAGCAGCATTAATTTTCAACGTGGCAAAATGCTAACAGTTGACCCAACCTTGGGCCATTGTTGTTTCATCAGCAAGCTGAAAAAGGAAGTAAATCATGAGTCATATAAAATGCTGTAGATAATAAGGAATTATTTAGGTTAGTCAAAGCCACAGCAGGAGGCTGGCAGGATACCAGAGTAACTTAAGCACATCAAGCAGGGGAGCACATTGGCAGCTGAAATTCTTGAAATTCTTAAAAAAAAAAGAGAGAGAGAGAGAGAGAGTTTAAGGCATTTACCTGAAAAGAAAGTACAATTTTTATTAGATAGAATAGTAGAAGAGAGGCTAAAAGAAATCTTCACAGTCGTTACTTACTCTATTAGGGAACTCTGCAAGAACAAAAAATGTTTTAGATTAAAATATTTGGTGCTAGGTAGGTAGGAGATTCAAACCTAAGCCTCTGATATTTCATGGAGTAGCCTAGAAACAGGCCCTTGGACTTTGAATGTTTCCAGCATGGAAAGAAAGAACACAGGGAGATCTATACTGCAGAGGCAGTTAAACTGAGTTACAACTTCTGAAATGAGCTTCTCTTTCCAACTCAGTCTGCAAGCCATAACAAATGCAGCTGGAGCCTCACAAACCATAGTACCGGGCATTCAGAGGGATACTCTGAGCTGCCTGTCCCAGAAGCAGCCAAAATTCACAATCTGAGGAAAGGGATGGGGGCAGTGTCCATTGGACAGTGTGTTTCATCTCGCCTCGGGAGCTGTAACCGCTCCCTAGGCCAGAGCAGCCCCAGCTGAAATCCTGGCACTGCCAGGCCGGCACACTCCAGACTGACATCTGCTCAGGTTGGAGTCACAGGAGAGAACTAGGATGAAAGATCCTCTGAAATAAGGTGGCTTCTTTTGAGAGTAGGTAGCAGAAATGGTGTGGTAGGAAGACTACAGCAAGCAGTTTACTGCTTCAGTTGCAAGCACAGGGATGAGAGAAAAATCAGAACGAAAAAAATCTTGGCTAGTTTTCCTACCACATCCCTTCACTGAATTGGAGATAAAGCAAGCACCTGAAAGCTTCTAGTTGGAAGAAAAAGGAATTTCACATGTCAGCCCACCATCCTTACAAACACTAGTCAGGCAGCACAGCATCACACAGGACAGCCAGCAGCAGTCAGCTGAGCCAAGCAGCCCTTCCTTCCACAGCAGCTCCTAATGGAGCCAACTGAGCCATAAAAGCTGCCACAATTGAATGACATCAACAAAGTTTGATGGCTTTCTTCACATGAAGACTTCAGCATAAGGAAATAATTTAAGAGACAACTAAACTCTACTAGTCATAATTAGTAGATAATAGGTTCCATAACACATATTGGTGCATGCAAGTCATTCAGGGTAATTAACAGAATCATATGAAAGAAAACAAGCTGTTCTTCAAAAAAATTTATTAATATTACGTATCAATCCACATTAGAAAACATTGTAGGTGAAATGAATTGAAATTCAGACATGGCTCAAACACAAAACATAAAAGTGCAATAATATTGCCAAAGGCATAATCTAACAGTGCCTCAGATTATGTGAGATTTACAGAAGCTTCTGGTTGTTTTTTTTTTTTTTTAAGCACATCCCACAAACATCACTATCAAGACCCTCAACAGATACATCCAGTGTGTTTAATTAAAAAAAAAAAAAAAAAAAGAAATGCTGACTTATGTCACAAGAGGATTTAGAGCATGACTTTGTCATGATGTTTGACATTTCAACTAAGTAACATCTACATTTTCCGTTTAATACTCAGGCAGGTTACTCATTGTCTTTGTTGGAGTATTTGGCAAAATATCCCTAATCTCAATTCTCTTTTGTGGGATGAACCATTTATGTTTATATTTCTTGTTACAAAGGCTGAAAGGTTTTGACTATCAATGCAACTGTAAAGGGTAAAGACTGTAAAGACAGCGTAAAGTGTGAAATGGCAGGGCTATGAACCTCTGAACACACTTCTGAAAGGTTCCTTCTCTTTAACAAGCAGAAGATGTATAAAAAGAAAATTCCATCGCAGAGACTTTGCTTTGTATTCTCCTTAGTGTAATTAAGAGAACTTTTTTCAAATCTTAACTGATTTTAACAGCTGAAGTATTCTCCCAAGGCAGTAGTAATATTCCCCCATAAAAACATGGAAATCTAAGTATCTGGCGAAGTATTACTGTGAATACAACAGAGTAGAAGAACCATAATTAGGTTCATTCTGCTTCTATTAAATGCAGTCCTTTATAAAAAGTAAGTTGGAAAACAAGCAGTTCTGAAAGACAGAACTATATGTCAATGTATAAATCTGTGGAAACTAGAATACAAAAAAAAAAAGTCAAAGTGTTTAAAACACTCAAGGGCACAATAGATTTAAGACTTCGGGTTACGTGTCTGAGGCTTTTTGATCAGTTTTCTCATCATTTTTCTGCGGAGTAGATTTCTTGGCTTGCTGATGGTTGGTTTCTGACTCCCTGCTAAGAAAATAAAGGAAGTAGTCAGCAAAACAGAATGACAAAGTTATTATTACTCTTCACTGTTTGAACTTCTTTTTTATTATTTATTATGCTGTTAAACCAGTTGAACCCAATAATAACAGCCATGTCAAAAACTGTAAAATGAGTTCTGGACACTCTATTTTCACACACAGTAAGGTTTCTAGTGCATCCACTATAGCACTGTTCTCTGCTTTTGCTGTTTGTTCTTTTCCTGCGAAAGAATGCAAGTCCATTCTAGCTGCCCCACAGGAACACCAGAATGGAAGTACACCCTACACTACTTGCAAAAGAAAAAAGAAAACTATTGCTTCATTTCTTAGATCAACAAAAGGGCAAAGTCTAATTATAACCAGTGCCTGTGGGAGATGGAAAAAAGGTAAAATTATCCGAGTTCCTGCACACAACAGGCTTTCACACAGATATTGCAGAATGCTCCAAGGCAGCAGTCAGGGTTATTTCCAAAAGAGCTTAAAAAAAGCAACAAGAAACATGTGAGTATAGTCCTGAAAGCCAGTACTTGACAATGCCGACTGAAAAATCTTTGCCACCGCATTGCCTGTTTATCTGCACAAAGAGCCCTGCATCCAGTTTCCTGTTCATTTGCTTTGACTGCAACTGTTTTCTACTCTAGTCTTTTAAAATGAAATTATTCAGGTACCTTGTCATTTCAAGAGCTACAGATCAAGTTAAACAGCAGTTGCATATATACATATGAGAGGTTAACTGATTACAACTTCAGACTCCAAAAGGTTACAAGAAAGATACTAGGGAGGGGAACTTGGGAAGGGGAGAAGAGTAGATTAAGTTGCCTTAAAGATTTACTTAATGTTGCTGTACACTCCCAAGCTATAGAAATGTATATGTACATTAATTAACACTAATTATGCCCTTAACTATGAGCTTCAGTTGACCACACCTTACTGAATTTTGAAATGCACAAGTTATAACCAATCTTTTGAGTTTCCCTATTTGTTGCACTAATAACAAGACATAACTTTTCTTCATGCCTTTCTTCCCTGTGAAGGGAATAGAGGAGAGCCCCCAGAGTGGATGTGGCTGAGTGTATGCAGGGGCAGAAGGCAAGATGTTGAAGAGGTGATTTCCTTCCTCCTCTCTTTTTGCATGGTTAGGCTGGAGCCTGGCCCTACCACTTCCAGAGAGTAATAGACGCAAATTAGGTAATCATAGGCATCTCTGATAGACTTGCACACCATTTGTATCTCCCTTATAATGCCAGAATGGCAGAGACACAGTCAGAGTGGTACGCCACAGAAATAGTACTGCCATGAGTAACTGGCAGGCAATATTTTTACTTCCAAGGTCAGTACTCACAGCTCTTCAACTACCAGCTTCAACAGCCATGGACTTCAAGCCCAGAACTGGATAATCCTCTACTGACTTAAGCCTTCCACACACCTTAAATATAGCTGTACTTGGGTACTATAAATGTTTCATGTTTAAAACAGAGATGGGCTTTGTTGTTGTTTTGTTGTTGTTTTTGTTGTTGTTGTTGTTGTTGGTTTTTTTCCAAAGGTGAAGTATATGTTAGATACAGCCCTAATTTTTCCCCCTTAGTATAATTTTTTGTTTATTATTATTATTTTATTTTTATTTTTTTTTAAGTTTTGTGCTATGTCTGCTTCCTGACTGTTCTGGGGATTTACATTAATTATGCTTCTCTCCTCATAGATTTACATATCAAATCAATCAGAGTATTAGATCTGCAATAGTGGGTATGAACATATTACTGCAGCTAACAGCACAAGTTTTGAATTACAAGCACAAGAAGCTGGTTTGAATAAAATCATTGAGAAAAAAAAAAATTCATCCCAACCGTTCCCACCATGGCCTCATGTTCAACACAAGTGATGAGACAAATCTTTAACAATGGGAATGGGAAATGGGAACAGGAAGCAGAGAATCAAGAGAGGATGTTAGCTGCTAAAAATGCTAAAGAAAAAAGTAAATTGATTTCACAACTTGCTTTAATCCCACTTTAAAGTATCTGGAAGAAAGTAAAACCTTAATTAGTGTTTCGAACCGTTTAAATACTGATTCCTTGTGGGCCCTACAAAATTAAAGTCTTTTCAAATGCCTTTCTCCACATTTCATTTAAAAATTAAAAATTGTATAACCTCCACACATTACTCTTTTCTTGTATGAACAATTTAGCATTGCATCTCAGTTTTCCCTTTCTTTGAGAATACTGAGTCCATACTGTAAAAAGCATATATTTATTTAAAAAAAAAAAGTGAGTAAAAGAACACAATGGACACCTAATACTGGTATACGGATTGGTTTATCTGCTTTTGACTGACAAAATACCAAGAAATCTTACCTTTTTTACAGACACTGTAGCAATCTACTTCTGTAACGAAGTTGTTGGCATTTCCACCACAGCCAGTGTACTTGAACTCCTTGCACAATTTACTCGTGCTGTCATAGTAATAACGGGGCACAGAAGAGGAGCACAATCCTTCATCTTTTGGGCTATAGCATAACAACGGGCCAGCTTGAAAAAGAAAAAGGAGATGATTTATATAATCTCTATGCCTACCATATTAAGACTCTGCAATCAGTTTGACTGCTAAATACCTATTACTCCCATTGAACTGACATGAATGCTACCAATGACTTCAGAGAGTTACTGCATTCTATTCCTATGAGTTATACATTGGGGAAAGCATCAGGTAGTCCCAGAAAACAAGCTTAGTAGTCCACAAGTGAAATTCATCCGCTTTTCCCAAATGCAGTGCTGTATTTGGAAGAGCAGAAATGTTCATGGGAGATAGACAGCAGTCTGATTCCATATTTATAGGAACAACAGCGATTCCAGTGGAATTACCTCTGTAGGTGAGAAAAGTACTATTTACTCTGTCCTTGCTACAATTTTGCTAGTAAATCCTACCTACTTGCTGCAAGAAGTACAAAACCTCATTTCTTACTAGAACGTTTAACAAAATCTTACTTCTGTTGCTATAGACTTTTTACTAACAGAAATTAAAAATAATTTTGTTTGCTTAAGGAAATGATGACAACCTCTCATCAACCAAAAACAACTCTCATTGAGCGCAATAAAGCACAGGCAGCAACACTATTCTAGCATCTCTCTGTTCTTCAAAGGCACTGTCCTGCAACAGGTATTAACCAGATGGTGTTTATGAAAACATTAATCTACAGTCACGTCCTCATAATTACCCTCTCTCCTCTTAAAAGTTGGTAAGGAGAGGCAGGGAAGAGCCAACCAGATGAGGCAAAAAGTCTTCCATCGATAGTTGAATTAGGTGGTGTGGAGTTTTCAGCACTCCCAACAGCATCCCTCAGGCTTGAATTCATGAAGGGACCTCTGCATATATCAGGACATCACCTTCCTGACCATGACAGCCACAGCACCTTAGGCATCTGCCTCAGCACAGATATCTACCTCACTGCCCTTCAGCTTACAGGTGCACAGTTCCCTAGAAGGCAAGAGGCTGGCTGGGTGTAGCTGTGCTCAAATTTGAAGTCACTATATCAGAGTAATAGAGTGCACTTGGTAAAAGGCAGGTGAGAGCAGCCACATATCATAACCTGAAGACAATAATAAGCATCTGTGCTACCAAAACATACTGTGCGTTAAAAAACACCACCGTGCAGGTATCTAGAGCAAAATACCAAAAAAAGTATCATCTTCATATCGCTTTCAAACCATCTAGTTTATTAAGGATTTGGAACAACCGTTACTTTTCTCTGGCAGACAGTGATCCACACAGGACTGCAGGTCCTTGAAGTTGTTGCCATTCCCGTAGCAGCCCCCGTAGACAAACTCCTCACACCTCATTGAACTCAAGTTGAAAGGCATATCTTCTTATGTGTCCTCGGCAGGGCCCTGTGTCAGCCTCCATCCGGCACAGTTTAGGCACCTCTGCAACAAAAACAGTTTGCAGTCAGTAAAACCACCCCTACATGCCCTCATTCCAACAGCACAGCATTGCATCCTCAGTAAAAACCAACCCTTCGTGCCCCTGTCCCAAGAGCATGGCGCTGCACACTGAGTGCCGGTTGTAGCAAGACCCAGCTTGTCCCAGCACCTGCACTCCACAGTAACTTGGGGTAAGCTTTACAGGAGGAATCCGATGCATTAATTAGATGCTTGTTATAATGCTAAGATTTTAAGGAAGGTGGTACATCCCGTGCACTCCAATCTGACACAGCTCCCTGCATACAGGCTGGTCCAGTCCCCCAGGCACAACACCCCCCACACCCCGGGGCTCTCGGTGCTCCGGACTCACTTTTGATGGTCCAGCAGTTCTTCTCGCAGTCGTCGTAGCTGAGGAAGTTGTTGGCGTTGCCGTGGCAGCCGCCGTAGCTGAACTCCTGGCAGCTCTGCGTGTACCTGTCGTAGTACCAGCGCGGCACCAGGGCGCGGCACGGCCCGTCGTCGGGGGGCAGCAGGCAGGCGCGCTGCTTCTCTGCAGAGACACAAGGCCGGGGCTGAGGGCACCCTCGCAGCGGCGGCGGCGGCCCCGGCCCCGAGCGCCGCCCGCGCCCCGCTCCTACCTGTGAGGCCGCGCGGCGCCAGGGCGGCACAGGCCAGCGGCAGCAGCAGCGCGGGCAGCGGGAGGCGGCGGCCGGTGGCCATGTCGCGGCGGCGGGCGGGAGGGACGGCTGGCAGCAAGGTCCCGGGAGCGGTCAGCGCTGCCCAGCCCGACGGCAGCGCTTTATATGCGCCGACACGGCTTCCCTGGGCCGCCTCCCTCCTTGCGCATGTGGTGGGAGGGGAAGGGGTGATTCATGGGGCAGCAGGTCGGCGGCGGGGCGCGCGCCTGCGTGAGCCCCGGTGACGGGGGGGGGCTTCGCCGGGGCTGCGGGGGGCTGGCGGGGCTCCACGGCCGTGTTACGGAACGGTGCCCGAAGAGAATTTCCTGTTAATGACGGATCCGGGACGCTTACGGCGGTGCCCGAGGCGGGCGCGGGGCGGCAGCAGCCAGCGGGACTCCGCCACACCACCCTGCAGCCGGCCGCCTTCAGCTGCCCCGGCACTAGGGGCACCAGGGGCACTAGGGAACGAGCCGGCGTCGGGAGCCTGGAAGCGCTGAGCGATGAAGGGATGAAACCGCTGGATGGGTCTCAGGAGGCATCACGGCTTGGTTTTATCCTGAAGATAACCCCAGCATGCATGCAGGCCCCGAGAGAAACTGTTCCATGTACCGTGCACAATTGCTGCCTGCTTCTGACAGGATTTCGCTTTCTACAAAGGCGAGAAAGAGGAGCAAATTCAACTCCCTAAAACCTAGATGGCTTCTCTTGTTTTTCTTCAAAAATCTCCCAGTTGCTCAAAAATAAGAAGCTGCTTTAGTTAAAACACAGAAACATACAAAAACACACACAAAACTACACCGACAACCAAACAGAATCCTGGTCCAATGTGAGGCATTGCCATGGGACACATCTGCTGTATTTCAGGATCTTATTGCTATGGCCATTAACAGCATGCCCTCGTTTTTGGGTAAACTTATTAAGTGCAATGATGGTAATAAAGCTTCAGTTCCTCCAGTAGGAAAAAAAACAACCACCAGATTTTCTATTTCCAGGAAAAAAAAAAAAAAAAGCATTCTTTTTCACAGGTGATTTTTATACAATCAGACTGATGTCCTTTAGCTTTCATTGGATTTTGTTGGAATTGAACAGGAAGTCATTGAAATGCCACTTCAAACAATAGCAGCAAAATGAGTGCTGTCACACTAATACCATTTTCCATTTCCTCTGTGCATGCACACACACAAAACAAAGTTTGGATTAAACGCGTCTATCCATCAACCCTGCAGCACAGTGTGGCATTTACTCAGCTGCTCCTATGCTGTAACAGCAACAAAGTTCACTTAGATTAGGTAGGTAGTTGTAAAAACATACGAACCTGAGGACCAACTAACAGTGAATGGTGAGAGCCTTCATTAGCTACAGTCAGCAAAAGTAGTCATATCTGCAGGTGACTGCTGCAGGTTTTCCATTGCTGGGCTATGATGCCCTGCTCCCACTGGCAGCCCTCAGCTCCGGCCCCCCTGTGCCCACCATTCTCTGTACCCACTTTATGCTCCCGACAAGGGCTGTGCAGCTCCTTGGCACTGCTCTGGGCAGCACTGTGGCCAACAGGGGCATAGGGATGACAGCAAAGGTTGTAGGGATTAGGAACTGCACATACATAACAGCCAAAGGGATGGAGGGGAAGAGGATCTGATTTTAGTGAACTGAAATAAATCTGATGTATACCCTGTGAATACTTACTGGAGCAGTGGCAGAGGAAGGAGGTGTAAATCGTGGCATCCTGCTGTACTGCTTATATCCGGTGGGTGGGAGAGGGGCAGGTAGTGTCCTTGTGGTTATAGCCAGAGATGGAAGGAGGAAAGGAGATGACTGCCTACAAGGGCGTTTCAGGTTCTGAAAACCAAATGGGTTCGCACACACCCACTCAAAGGGTTGCATCTAGGCCTGCAGCTTTGCTTGATGTGAAGGGCTGTAGCCGTGCTGATTCCATATCCGCTAGCATCATATGAAAGCAGCTGCCAAGAGCAGAGATGCCAGGGCACAAACAGAGTGAAGGGACACGCTGCAAAGAGTGAGTCCTCTGCTCAGGGTCTGGACCTCAGCAGTATATGCAAGCACAGAGGGCTTTCTTAAGTCCTTCTTGTGCTTCCTGAACCCACCACTCCGAATGTACCCCATCCCCAGCACTCAGTGCAGCTGCAGGACCCCACATGCTCTGTGCAGCGCTGTGGCATGCAGAGCTCTGTGTCCCACTGAAAACCTGACCTGGCAGCTGTTCCTTCTCCTCTCTGCCTTTCAGTCTGATCTGCCTGTAGTTTTTACACAGAACTTTAGGGGAATGAGCCCAAGAAAAACACCTGCTGTGACCAGCTCACCTCTCTCAGTACGCCAGCGGCACACGACCACCCAGCACTGAGGTACAGGAGGAGCAGAGGAGAGGGCTGAGCGCTGGGCAGCCCCGGGCCGCCTCTGCCCCATGGGGCGAGGAGGTGAGAGGGTCCCGGCAGCCCGCCGGGTGCGGGGCGCTAAAGGCCCCGCAGTGTGAACGTCCCGAGCGCGGAGCCAGGCGGGCAGTAATCCGATTAGGGGGGATTAGACCGGAGTTTAAAGGCCGGGCGGCGCGGGGCACGGTGCCCGGCGCGGTAGGGAGGAAGCGGTCGCCGCGGAGCAGCCCGGCGGCACCGGGTGAGTGAGGCCGGGGGCGGGCCGGGGGCGGCCGCCCTGCCGTCCCACCGCCCTACCGGGGGCTCCGGGCCCGACGGCCTCGCTGCCCAGCGGTAACCCTTTGTCCTCCCTCCCTCCTCCCCTCCCTCTCTCCGCGCTCTGGCAGCGCACACCATGCCGGCGATCAACATCGAGGATCTGAGCGAGAAGGACAAACTGAAAATGGAAGTGGAGCAGCTCCGGAAAGAAGTGAAGCTGGAGAGGCAGCCGGTGAGCGAGGGGCCGCCGGGCGGGCCGGGGGCTTGGGGCGGAGGCGGAGGGCGGCCGGGCAGCCCCGGCGCGGTGCCGTCGGGTGGCAGCGGGGCCGGGCGGGCAGCCCCGTGCGGAGCCCGGCGGGGCGGAGCGGGAGGGCCCCGTCCCGGCGCGGCGCGGGGGTGCTGAGGGCCCCGCCGCGAGGAGTGCTGTGCTCTCCCCGACGGCTCTAGCCCAGACCCCCCTCTGAGCGGCCGTGCCGGGAGAGGCAGAATTCCCCTGCTATGTAAAAGCCACCGGGGCGTGGGGGGTGCCGTGGCCGGCGGGACGCCCTCGGGAGAAGGGTAGAAGCTGAGGGGCTGGTGCTCTAGAGCTGAGCTCCGTTCTGCTGTGTTCGATGGGAGTACTATACTTTCTGTCACACTGGTAATTTCTTTTCACAGGTGAATGGTTTCCGTTGCTTTTTATTGCTGTTGTATTATTGCACATTTTCTGTAAATGGAAGAACACAATTGATCTTGCTCCATGATAAAATTTGTTTGTTTGTTTTAGTTCTATATGCCAGCAGGAAAAAATATACATCTAGATAAACTATTTATTTCAGACAAAAAGTGAGTTTATATTAGGGGATCAGTGGAATTGTTTCTGTGTACTAGACCTAGGTACATAGCCAACAAAATAAGAAAGCCACAATTATAACAGACTCACAGAATGAATCACGGAAGGACTTGGCTTGTAAGGGACCTTAAAGTCCACACAGTTCCAACCCCCTGCTGAGGGTTTGTGTCCACCCACCACATCAGGGTCCCATCCAGCTCTGCCTTGCATGCCTCCAGGGATGGGTCACCCACAGCTTCTCTGAGCAGCAGTGCCAGTGCCTCATTGCATTTTAGGTGTCAGTTAAATGTCAGTGATTATAGATGTTATGGTCTGTGGATCCAGAAGTATTAAGGGCTGCACATCTGAGTACTACAGACACCTGGATCATCCCTCAGAGCATTCCCAAGCTCCTGAAGTACTCTCTAGAATGCATAGATTTTTATTTTCTTAAAAAGAGTTTAAAACTCCTTATGTAAATAAATATATATTTAAATATTCTGAATAGTCTAAATATTCTAATATTTAGTCAATATATTCTAATACTGTAATAGACTTTGGGGAAATGGGTATTTTGAAACCATCTGCAGTAAAGCACAGTTGACATCCTCAATTTCACCTCTGCACTATACAAAAGTTTCACAGTGAGAATGAAGTCTGTGTTATAGGCATCACAGCTGTACCACAGCTAGAGGTAGTTAGGCCTTATTCTGTATGCTCTGTGGTTGAGGATTAACCCTGAGCTACTTCTGATGGCTCTGAGGCTGTGACACAGCGGGTAAATTCACCATCTCACTTGGCATAACTTTACCTATGGAGTAAGATATAATTATGGGGGAAAGCAACGAGCCTTAAATTAGAAATAATGGCCCCTGTCGGCCTGGCAGCAGCTGGATGCTGTTGCTGACTGCGCTGTTGTGTCTGTGGGTTGGCAGGCACAGAGCAGGGAGCTGTGCTTAGAGGCGTCCCTTATCCAGACACCTGAGGACAGTGTCTGTTCCATAGGAAGAGAAGTGAGAGGTGTGTGTGGTCAAGGCACAGAGCAGCCCCGGTCCTCCTCCAGGGCAGGTTCCTTTGGGGGCCCTCTGTGTGGGGCTGTCATGCAAGGAGGCCTGTGGGTTGTGCTCCTGCTTCATGCAGTATTTTATTAGCTGTTGTTTGACATAATGCCACGTGCCTGTAAGTAAATGATTTCCTAGGTGACTGTCATTGAAGACGTGTGGCTTCTGCTGTAGAACTTGGGATGGGGATTTATATCATCTCTGAAAAACCATTATGGAGTGTTTTGTTTGGGAAAAACATGTGAAATGACTGATGCGTTGTAGACAGATAGCATGTTGTGGAGCTGAAATGTTGATCCTGAGGGTGTTGACGGTAAGTCATGTCGGGGAAGATGTGCTTAATACAACTAGATGGACTGATTTAAAAAATGGAAGTTTAACAGCATAGCAGCTGAGTGCTGGCCTGTGGTACCCAATAGGCAGGCAAACAGGGAAAGATGTGAGCTCAGCACCTCGCTGCTGAGGAGTGCGTGAGCTCTGGCAACGTGTGTGTCCTCCCCACAGGTGTCCAAGTGCTCCGAGGAGATCAAGAACTACATCGAGGAGCGCTCGGGAGAGGACCCGCTGGTGAAAGGTGTCCCGGAGGACAAGAACCCCTTCAAGGAGAAGGGCGGCTGTGTCATCGCCTAAGGGAAACCCCACTCCGCTGGGCCTGCTCCGGCAGTGCAGGAGCGGATTTTGTCTGTTGTTCTTTTTTTTTTTTTTTCTTAAATAAATAGATTAATCTGAAAGCAGGGTCTCATCGCTTCACCGCTCTCGCCACCTGTTCGCCGCTCGCTCCGGCCGGTAACCCGAGAAGGCACGGCGGCCCGGAACGGAGGGCGGAGCGGAGCGGCCGACGGCGGCCATGGCGCTGCGGAGCGGCGGGCGCTGGGCGCTGCGGGCCTCGGCACTGCGCGGTGGCGGCGGGCGGAGGGACGGAGGGCGCGTAGCCGACTCGCCGCAGCACGGCGCATTGCGGGCGGCCCTCAGGAAGGTACCGCGGGGACGACCCGGCAGCCTGCGTGGCCTGCCCGCTGCGCTGCCCCGGCTGTTGCGTGCGGCGTGTTGGCACTCCATGGCTCCTCTTTTCGCTTTAAAAGTCGAGTGGTGGGACTGTGGGGACTTCTGCGAGTGGGGCCGGGCTGTTGTGCTGCCTGTGTGTGGAGAGGGAGCACAAGCGGTGTGTTGGTGGAACTTGGGTTGCCCGAATGGGACGTGAAGGACCGGGGCACAGAGCAGGAGAGCGCTCAGTTCCGTCCCAGCTCCTGCAGGGTAAGGGTTGGCTGTGGACACAGAGCATAAGGGCAGGCAGAACAGAGTCCATTTGTGGTGGTGTTTCTAGTAGGGCCGTAACAGGAGGTTCCTTTGAAACAGAATGATAAACCGAGAGAAAGAGACACTTTGGGTAAGGTCAAATGGAAGTTGAATGCCACTCTGAACAATGATGGCAGTGGGGAATTCTCTGTGTTCCCAGCAATGAGATCAGTGTCACCTGCAGAAAGCTGTGGTATACTTAAGCAACACCTGTCAAAATTGGAGAATTAGGTTTTTTTTAAAATTAGAAAACTCTGGTGTGGAACCCACTGGCAAGGATGGTCTGGGGGCAGTGGGTGGAATAGGACAGGGTGGAGTGGAGTGGATGGGATGAGATGAAACAGAACAGAACCAGGCGAGATGGGATAGGATAAGGCAAGATGAGACAAGCTGCACGTGTGAGAAGTCTGTCTCTAAACTGTGATGTGCTCAAGTTCATCTTCAAGCAGGGTGTGCATTCCAAGATGGGCATGATGGAGTGTGAGGTGCTGCCCCTGATTTGCCTGTAAGTGAATGCTCAGCTCCTGGCTGGTGCTGCACTGTAGTTTTTTAAAAGCAGTGCACACTGGGTGTCCTAATGTTAGATCATTTATGTGACTTTGGAGCTGTACTGTCAAGAATTTGATAGAAGCTTTTAAAAATGACTGGAAGAATCTTACACTTTTATGGATAATTACCCTTTTTCCAAATTTCTCCTCTTTCCATGTTTAATGTGGAGAAAGGATGTTGGGGCTACTTCTGATTCGGACAGGTTTGGTTTTTTGTTTTTTGTTTTTTTTGAATTAGCTTTCATACTTCCAGGGTTAAAGCAGGATATTGCAAAGGCCATTTAATTCATCAAGTTCTCTATGGCTAAAGTTAGGCCTCTTATCCTTAAACTTTTGCAGTAGTGTGTTCATTTTCTTTGTTATACAAAGAAACATGGTGCTAGACCAACTTCCTTATAAGTTAGTTTCATTCATCTAAATTCCTGGATGTTCTTCAAAGCAGGAATGAGCTGGCAGGGAAAGGATCAGTAAAAGAGTTGAAGATGAATCCTCTTCTGTCACTTGGGTGAATAATACAGGATTGTTTTGCTTGTATTGCAGTAACAAGCCTGCATGTCTGCAGAGTCACCTGCCTTGCTCTGTCCTCTACACCTGGGCTGTCCGTTACTCCTAGAATTTACAAAATGCTTATGTAACTCTTATTTCAGTTTCTGTCTGATCATATAGAAAAAACCAGTTTACATCGGATCCAGTCTAATGTTGTTTACTCCAAAGCTTCCGTCAATCAGTTTATTTTGGCCTAAGTTAAAACTGACCCCAGTGAATTCAAGACAAACTGAAAAGTAAACACTGTGACAGAGAATGACCACTGAGAATCTGAAATGAATTTTAAATGGAACGATTATTTAATTTGGGGCACTTTTTTCACTAGGCTAATCCAGATGCAGCTGCCAGGGAAATCAGAGAAGCAATCAATGTAATTCCATTAGTGAGAACTGTTATATTTTTGTCTCCATTCCTTTTATTTTTTAATCTGTTAAATTAATATATTTTAAATGATCTGTACTTCTCCAATTGTTCTGAGCAGGATGAGGAAGAGACTCCTGTAATTCCAGGAGCTGTTTTTAGCAAGGGCATTCAAATAACCTTGTGAGTGGTTTCCTTTACTACTTCATAGGTCACCACCCTTCCTCTTGGAAATCGAAAAACATAACTTTTCTTTACCTTCTTAACAATACTTACAGTGCACTGATATCCTACAGTTTGATGCAATAATTATAGTATAGGCTTGAAGGAAAAGAGGGTTTAAGCTACTTTGTGTGCATGCGTAACAATGCATATACATATGTGATGTGTATTTTAGCATGTCCCTATTTGTATACCTCAGGCAGTAGTAGTAGGAAGCTTTGGGAAATACATTTGAAAAAGATTGGCATATATTTTGATGGAATTGCATCTAATGTAAAAAAGATTTCATTTTACACACAGTGATGGCTTGGACTGATTACACAGTGTTACATCTCTGCAGAATAAGGGGGATTCCTGTAAAAATGGACTCCACAAAAGAACACCACTGTTTATTTGCCACTCCTGGCTTGTATGTCTGGCTCCAGTTATTAACAGTGTCACAAATTTCTGTTCATTAATATATATGTATTCATGGAGGAATTAGAGCCTCTTTGTATTAGAGCATAAAAGAGCTGGATTAAATACTAATTTTCACTATAAATATCCATTAAAATTGCTGTAAGCTCTCTGTCAAAATAGTGCAGCTATTTTGGATAGTCTGCAGATTATTACTGAAATGTAACTACTGTTACTGCTGGAGCACAGTAGTTGGAGTTGTTTTGTCCATCTTTTATAGCAAATCACTAAAAACAGTATTAAAACAGCGAAGTCGTTGGCTGTTGGTGCTACAAATTAATAACTTAAAATACTTTCTTACTAAATTGAAAGAGAAAATGAAAAAGGAAAGACACAGCAGAAGTTGCAAAAGACGTGACTTGGATCTCTAAAACAATATTTGTCATGCATTTGAGGTAGAAGTTTGAGAAGGGAGACAGTTAAAAACATGACATTAGTAAACCTCACAGCTTTTGTACAGATCTTTGTAAGGCAAACAAAATTCCCACATTCTGGGATATTTGCAGTAGCCTTTGTCATCTTGTGTCTAACAGAAACATTTTATAACATTTTGAGGCCAGATCACTTTCTGGTGTAGACAAACACAGAAATATCCTTTTCTACTGCATAGAATTCTGGGCAATAATTTAACAGAGGGAAAATGTTCACAGTTGATTTTTGTTGTTATCAGGGCAGCTGGGATATACTACTGTAATAAGAAATACCACCTAAGACATTCAGTAGTACTTTATCATTGTCACACCTAATTTCAGTAGGCAGTGCAGCTATGAACTTCTGACAATTTAAATCGTATCTTAATAAGCAGTTTGTGACTGAGCAAACGCCTGTGATTTACACAGGTTGTGCCATGACCATTCAGGAAATGTAGCTTTCTTTAAATCATTTTAAGTCCTGTTAGTGTAAAAATGTGTGAGTAAATCTTTACTTCTGCCCCATGGGCACACTGATGAACATGGCAGCTCCCAGCTAGGTGTCATTGTACTTTCAACTTGCCTTGTTCTGGACATTTTTTTTTCTTTTTTCTTTTTTTTTTTTTTTCTTATTAAGCCTCAAAGGGAGCAAGAAAGTCTACATCAGGTTTGATAGATGAGCGCTGATGAATTGCTGCAAGGAGACTTCTGAGATTCTTGGCGTACTACTTAAAATTATTTTCTGTCCTACAGCCAGGCTTGTGTGCCTAGTCAACAGCTGTTGAATTATCAGCATGGTTTAGGAACAGAAGGTACCAGGTCACTAGCCCTGATAGCACCACCAGAAGTGTGTCTTTCCTCAGGTGGGTTTCAGTGGTTAGTTTATAGCTTGTCATAAAAAATTAGAGCCTTGGTTTGTCTGTAGCAGTAAGGCCGGCCTAAGCTTATCTGCGATCTGCCATTTTATGTGCTTTAGCCTTCAAAATATGCCGTGTTAACTTGAGACAGGGAAAAGTATGGGTGTCCTACTACACTGTTTGAGAATGAAGCTGCTCCTCAGGCAGACTTGGGAGGGTCACAAGTATTGCAGTTAGAAATTTGCAGTGGGATAAGCAGAAGAATGTGTGTCATAATTGCATTTTCAAAGACCGAAGTGGAGACTAGGAATGTCTCCTTTCTTCTGGAGAAGAAACCAGCTCTTTCCCGGGGGAAGCTGATAAAATACTGTTGATCACCTCATCCAAAGAGAAATGTGGAACATTTTATTTCAGCTTAGCTTTATCCCAGCCACAAGGAAAACGAAAAAAATGGAAAATAGATGCAACAAGATCATGCTGAATAAAAATGTTTCCCATGATGCTGGAGCAATGTGGTAAGTAGATTCTGTGTAAGCTTCTTGTGGTTGAGATGATAGTCCAAATCTGTAGTTGCTGATTCAGCACTCAGGACTAGCAGTCCTTCAGTGAGGTCAGCTATTTGAATCCGTGAGGATACCCCAGGCTTACTAGGCACTCAGCTGATATGGAGATGAGCATAGTTTAAGTGCCAGGACATACATAAAAGTTGTGATTCTCTGGTGGGTTTCCATCATTTGCCTTACTGTTTGGCATGTAAAGAGCCATTCTTTTAGTAGCTCCAGAGAATTACTTATCCTCTTTCTGTGACACAAGATAAAAAAAAGATGAAGGCACCAGTGAGGTTAAAGCCATTCCTAGGACTGAATATTTTCCATTTCATCTGAAGGATTCAGCCACGATGTGGGCTACAGTGTCTGAACATGGCCCCTTGGTGCTCTGTGAAGTCCTAGAGTACTACAGTAGATGCTTGTTGCCACTTGTTGACTGTTAAAAAGGCACCATGTACATCTGGAAGCTCTGCTAATTGAAATCTCTTGAAGAAGGATTGTCTGTCAGCCTGGACAAACCAGCCCAGGCACTGCTTCATACCACGTTGCCAATATCTTCAACAGTACTCGGATTTCAGGCTGCAGTTCAACCTAGTAACAGCATGAAATGCTGAGCCATGTCATGGGTAACAGTGTGTGGGTGGCAAAGATGGGCAAAATCCAGGGGCATTTGCCTTTTGCATTGGATCCCATCATATTATTTCATGACGTCCTAATGACTTGCAGTGGAAAGGTGGCCTGGAATGGCCACAGTGAGATAAATTGCTTTGTTCGCGCAGGGATATAATCCAGAACCAAATATGAATAATCACAGTTCCTAAGAATATAATTTGTGGTCACTGTGGCCAAGTCTGAACTTAGTAAAGTTGTTAGGAGGTGGAAAAGGGAGTTTTTTTAATCTAGTTTTTTGCCATAATGATACCATGTGTGCACGAAATGTCCTACTGACTAACAGAGGGAAAGAAAACAAGTTTTGTGCATTAGCAGCTTTATAAGTCACAGGGATGGGCCATTTTTTGAATGAGTAGCTAGATAGATCAAAGTTCTGATATTTTAAGCATTATCCCCAAATCTCTTTGTGTTTCCTGACCCATTCTGTTTCTATTAAATGCTGTTTTCTTTCCTAAAGTTAAGAGATTCAGGGGAGCCTGACATGTGCAGAAGCATTGGGGGAATACTGTCAGTAATGAGGAAAAAAAATTATTTTCTGCCCCAATATAAATCATATTTTTAATATGTCTCTCCTTGGATAGTATCCATTAGTTATATTTTTGTGTTTGAGGTATATATATCCGTGAGTACCATGGAACCATATGCGTGAATGTATTTTCTATATCCCCAAGAGAGTAGTTCACAGTTTTTGCAAAAATATCATGGTAAAAGGAACAGAATTTCTTGTCCAAGAAGGACATGGAGCCCAACATGGCTTAAACCCTGTTGTGTTGAGTATCAAGGGTGAGAAATGCTCATTTTATAGCATATTGCTTTGCCCACTGTGGTGTGGTTGAATGGAGGATGCAGCAGATGCCATCAATGAGACGGAGGAATAAATACAGTTTGTGGTCAAAGGAAAGAAATTGCGAAATTCCCTGGAACCAAACATAAACACTTAAATGATTGCCTGATCCTGGGGGGCTTTGCAAACATATTCCTTTCCTGCTCTCGCTGGAGAAATGGTTTTGGAATGGTATTTGCAATTCTTGGAGTCCAGAGTGAGAAGCAATTTTGAGATCCTCCCATTTTCACCCATGTTCTTAGATACGGCTGTTGAAGGAGTGGCTGGGAGTGAGCAGGGACTACAAAAGCTCCCAAGTGTGCAAGGGGTTTGTCTGTGTTTGTGTCCCTTTGGGCAGGGAGTAGAATGCCAGGAAGGAGGAGGGTCAGTTGGGATCACGTGCCTCCCCAACCAGAGCTGGTCTTTCAGCATCTTGTTCCTCAGGAAAGGTTAAGCTGGGCTCAGCTCCCACATCCTGGTCTGGACCTTTTGTTTTCTTCATTGGGTGACGATACATGCCAGAGTGACAAAAGCCACCTTCTGCTCCACACAGGCGGAGGGACAGCACGTGCTTCTGCCCAGCCCTGCACTCCCTACAGGACTTGTAGGTTTTTAAGTTTTAGGCAAGCAGTGACAAAAGCTTTGTGGTTGATTCAGATATATATTTTTTTCCTCCAAAGTAAAAATTGTAGCCAGATGTATGGGACTAAAGGATTTGCAGTATTTAAATTTCTGAAGCAATAATCAGCTCTGCTTTATGTATTATGTATATGGCAGAGAACTGTGTCTCTGACAGGAAACAAACGCAATGATTTGAACAGAAGCATGTCCAATTGCGGCCAAATGTATAGAGAGAAGAAATGGCATTATACTTATAATGTGTGTGCTTTTTGGCTGAAAAGAAAATAGATGAGGACAGGTATGTAATCTTACTTCATTGCCTTTTTTCCCTGTGCTTTTTTTTTTTTTTTTTTTTTTTTTTCCCTTTAGGAAAGGGAAAATTTAATTTAGTAACGATTTGTTCTTGTGTTTGCTGATCTCGCAGTCTTTGGTACCCAGTGCTGTAGCACACTGCATGAGTCCTTTGTTGCCTGTGGCACAGCATAATTGAAGGTACAAAAAGGAATTGTGGCATTATAATTAATCAATTTTAAACACATCTTCCCATTTTGGGCATTTATTTTTGAGCATTCAGGGAATTTTTCCATTTTCACCTTCTATAAACCTAATGAGTATTGGTTTTAAATCCACTGTCAGCTTCTCTGGAAGCTCAGCTCTGGACACAGCTATGTCTAAAGGCAGTGGAGAAAGGCAGACGTGAGCTGGGTCTGTTCACTCTCACTGTGCAGTAATGGACAAAAAAATAGAAATAGTATCCTAACATCTTGAGGTGCTAGCAATGATGTGTTATCTGCCTCCTTTCAACCACCTTCACAGCACTAAACTGGATTGGATTTTTCTCCCAAAATTTTAACATACTGCCTATTGGGAGAGGGAAAAGGGGAAAGCTGAATGACCTCAAATCTTCATGTTTTATGTCTAAGTTTGCCCACACGCACAAGGAGGGGGTGTATATAGCATACCTGATGAACGTGGGTGATGTGACACTATTTATTCTGTCAAGCACTTGGTGCATTTACAAGCAAAATAAATGATAATCAGTGCAGGCCACAGACAGTACAGTGAGCTGAAGTGTGAAACCTAGAGCCTGTGCTCAGCAAGGGGCTTAAGTGTGGGCCTAACTTTATGTCATTTTATCCAGCTTTTTTTTTTTTTTTCTCTTTTTGCTCACCTGGCTGGGCTGCATCAAAAGAAGGGCGGCCAGTAGATTGAGGGAGGTGCTCCTGCCCGTCTGCTCTGCACTGTGAGGCCTCACCTGCAGTACTGAATCCAGATGTGGAGTCTTCAGTACAGGAGAGATGTGGACCTGTTGGAGTGCATCCAAAGAAGGGCCACAAAATGGATCCAAGGAGTGGAACACCTTAAGTGTCCCTTCCAACTCTGATTCTCTGATTGCATTCTTCAGATGTTGTGCAGAGTGGTTGGTTCTGCATGAAGTGTGTGGAGAGCTGGAGAGACCAAAATGGACTGAAGGGCCAGGATAGCACGTTGTGGTCCTTTAGACATTCCCAGGTCTGGACGTTTTCAAGGGCAAAGTTTTGGAGGCATCCTGCTTGGTACACGAACATTTCAAATTTACTAAGTGAAGTACAAAGCTTGTGAACCTTTAGGTGAGTGTTTAAACCACACCCTCTAGATGCATTACTAGTAGTTGTAAAATTTGAAGTTAAATGGATACTTAATTACTGTGGGTTTTTCTTTTTCCTGCTGTTTCCCCCATGCTCTGTGCTACACTTAGGTCACTATTTAATATCTTGATGACATAAAAGTATTGAGACTTTAAAAGGAACTGCTTTCTAAATTATAATTTTAAAACTTGTTGGTTCGAGGCTTTTAAAATGAATCACACTGCTTTAAAAAACTGATGTCATAATTACTTCATTTTTGTTCTATATTTTAATTATTGAGATATTCTGATTTTAGGGCTTTTTTTGCCTGCTAAGTGATTTTCACAGGGTCATGAAATGGATGTCTATGCATAGATTGAACTTCTTCAGTTCAAACTTGCATTATTGTGGAAAATATTCTCAGTTTGTTCCCAGCAGTCTGATGACCGCTCAGAGCAAAGTTTCCAAATTGTGTACTCAAGTAGGACAAACTCTTCTGCAGGTTCACATGTTACAATGTACATTTTGCTGCCAAAGTGAATACAGAGTAAATTCTGTAGATTGAATTTGAATACCAAATCTTCCACTCTGTGAACAGAAGAGAATCTTGCCTTCCTGGACATGTAAGGAGACGGAAGTATTAGAGCAACCTCTAGGATATGTCCCAAGTCGATAGGACCCTTGTGTAGTGGTGAGTTGTTTTACATAGGTTTCCTATGTGAGTCCTGAGATATGTCAATAAAAACATCTATGTTTTAAAAGAGAGTGAGAGAAGGATCCAATAGTTTTGGGCTGCTAGCACCTTTACAGCAATTAGTATTAAAAGAAACAATACTCAGATAAAGGGCATGCAAAACTGCTTGAAAAATCTTTGGTGAATCACTCTGTACTGCTTGTGTAACCTGAAAGAGGAAGCAGAGGGTTGCAGCCTTGCTGTCAAGATCATTTCAGAATGCTGGATTTTGTTTGCCAGAAGAAAGCTCGCTAGGTAACTTGGTGGCATAAGCAGACAAGGTTTACACTCAGGGAATCATTTCTGTGGCTGTGCAGTTAAGTCATCTTTGTGTGATGGGATTATTTGTAACTCTTGTGGTCTATGATGTCCTACACTGCCTCTGCTTCTGCTCGTGATCTCATCAGACCCAAGCCATGGCCTCTTCCTTCTGGGTGCCAACCACTGCAGACCTGGGCTCATCACTGCCGTGCTCATCAGGGCCAGGCTGAGTTAGGTGATGTAGCCCCCAACAGCTCATGGCTCCTGCTGCATTCAGAAAGAAGGCTAACAGGATATTCAGATGGAAAGCATGTTCTGGTGCTGTTGGTGCATCCTATGGTGATTTTTATGGGCTTGTTTTGGTAGTACATATGGGCAGGGCAATGGATTTGGCCACCTTGACTCTTTCAGTTCTTAGCCTTGGGAAAACACTGCCTGTCCTCAGCACCAGTGCTGCACTGTGCAATGTTGTGTGCACTCATTGCTGCCAGAGGTTATGAATTCAATTACAAGGAGAGATGTAGTATGAGCTGTTCATTATTCTCTTTAATTATCGCTGGTGTCAAAAGCAAAGAGCTCTACAGTCTGTTACCTCCTTTCTTTCAAGTCAGCGTTTTGCTAATTGTCATGATATAATCAAGGAAGAAATGTTGTTAGTGGTTTGTTGCTTATTTAGTTGTTCCTTATATTACTTTAAAGATTTAAAGATTTAATCATTATCTCAGCTTGATTTAAAAGCAAAAATACTCCTCTTACCCTGGTATGATATGGCACCTCTAAATCATAGAATTGCAGGAGTTGGAAGGGACCTCTGGAGAACATCTAGTCCTGCCCTCTGCTAAAGCAATTTCATGACAGTAGTTGCACAGAAAAGTGTCCACATGGGTCTGGAATATCTCCAGAAAAGGAAACTCCACAACCTTTCTGAGAAGCCTGTTCCAGTGCTCTGTCACTCTCAAAGTAAATAAGTTTTTCCTCATATTTGTATGGAATTTTCTATGTTTCACTTTGCGCCCATTGTCCTTTGTTCTGTGGCTGGGCACTGCTGAAAAGACTATTGCCATTTTGTACCCTGCTCCCAACTTCAATTTAAAGCCTACCTCAGTAGGTTGGCCGGCCTGCTGCCGAAGATTGCCCTGTCTCTTCTAGACAGGTGAATCTCATCCCTCCCTAATGTAATAATCTTCATAGAAAGTGCCATTGTCATAAAAACCAAACTCAAAATCCATCTAATTTTCTAAATACAAAGGTATGTTTTTTGTCAGACATTTTATCTTGCTTTTCTAGTAAGTCAGTCTAATCTTAACTTCGGTGTAACTCACAAGACACTTTACTAAAAGTTTCTGTCTTTTTGTAGGAATGCATATTAATGTAGTCTTCATTTTTTTTGTTGTTGTTGTTTTTTGTAAGACTCAAGGTTATATGTTGTCCTACTTATTGTGTGCTGAAATACTGTACTACCACTGTACAATATTGTAGGAGACAGATATGAGATATTGTGTATTGAAGTGTTATTTTTAATTTCTGATCTGAATTGTTTGCTAAAAGGTAAAGTTGATGGTGAATAATGGAAAGAAATCTTTAGTGGTTGTAAAGAATATCTTTAGACTCTCAGTACCCAAAATGATTTAATTACAGTTACCATTAGGAATAGGATATTTGTTTTAGATTACAGTAAGAAATAAATGACGGTCTCTAATGCTTCTGCTGGTACAATATCAGCAGAAAATACTGAGCACCATGCGAAGGAAAATCCCATGTGTGTGGTTTTGTTTTACTCATTTAAATAGTACAGTAACTTTCCAGGGGAAAATAAGAAAAGCATGCAACTATCTGGCAATGTTCTGGAGAGATAATCTCCATCTAGAAGAGAAATAAAATAATCCGTAACAACAACAACAAAAAACCTGTATTTCATTCTTTCTCCTCCCCTTACTCCCCCACTCAATTTCCTCTTTCCTGAGCAGAAAGTTACAGGTTCTGTTTTCACAAACTTTGTAAAGACTACTTGAAATATAAAACACTTTTATTTTTCTTAGTACCATTCAACATGAAATGAGTTTCTTGTCTTGATCAGTTTCTGACTGGACGTGCGCACATGGTGTTTTTAAAAATAATTCATGGCTGATACCAACCATGACTGTCTGCATCACTGAGATGTAGACTGAGCCAAGTCTGTCTCCAGAGTTCAGTCCTTTTGTTTTATGTCTTTATGGGCTATTGAAGCAGCCTGAAAAACCTCTGTTCCTGTACACAAGACTTAACCATGTCCTCACTGTCAGGACAAGAGCAGAATTCTGCTGTGGCTTACTCTATCAGTAGGCAGAAAAGATACAGGGCTCCTAAATAGGCATTAGATCCCAAATACCTGCTGAGAGGTGTTTTAGTTCTTACTATAGTCACTATCCTAGTGATGTATGTCTGAATGTTACCAGCTATGATTTCCACATTTTTTTCATGATAAAGCCTATAAAAATAAACAGAATTGCTTCTTGGCTACTGCTAAAAGCTTTTTTTCTGTGTAATTACCATATGTGGCAGGTATCCCTTATGATTTAGCTCAAGGTGCCTGCAGCACTTAGTTTTTGCTTCTGAAAGCTGTGTGCACTATGAAAATGTAAGTTAATTCAAAATTAATTACTTACCATATAAATTGATTGAAGCTCGATGTAATTCTCTGGGAGCACACATTACATTTTGGCAAAAGCCAAAGGAAAGGGCAAATGAAACATACAGCATACTTGATCTGCTTCCAAATACATCTGTCTTTAGCAACGTTTAAAGCACAAGTTCTGTACATGTGCAAATTCCTTTGGTAATTGATGATTTGGTCCTTTGAAAATGTCTCTTTTTGTAAGCTTTTGCATGAAAGGGTGATAATATCCAATGATCAGTATTAAAGCAAATTATTTAAAGCCTTATTTTCATGAATAATACTTCTGAAGGAATTACTTCTCTCTTCTGAAAGTAGGTTAAATTTGTTTAGAGTCTTATTTACGACTGCGAACCATAAACACAGTTTAAAGTGGATGGTCCAGGAGCTAAGAAATAATTGGATATTGATATCTGGACTGTGATGTTCATTTTTTCTTGACTGGAAACACAAAAAAAGTGCAGTTTGTGCAGCGAGGCTGTCCCTGTTTTTTTGTTGTGTCATGCCAGGTAGATCTTGCTTTACTAGACGTGAACAAACTTCACCTGCTAATATTTAAACTTTGGCTCTGTCAAGCAGCTTGAGCTCTGCTCAAAGATGCAGAAGGGAGCAGGTTATAATATGCAGGAATTATGTAAAGAACTTCTTGAATGCTTTCGTCATTCTTCTGACTTGGTTGAACTTCAAAGGTAGTTTCTTGTGTGAAACACTTGGCTCAGTACCTGCCATAACAAATACAGAATTGTGTTAGTATGTTCACATCAAACTTTTGCCAAGATCTGTCAAAACACCGGGTTAGCCTTCTGTATAGGCTTCATAATTGCTTTCAGGCACTTCCCTGGGTGTTTTCAGATCAGCATTACCACATGTTACAAAAAGTGCAATCCAGGGGGTGCTTCATGTCCTGTTACTCAGCACGAAAGGTCTACGTGCTGCTGTCTGAGTATCAAGGATACGGCAATACAGATAGTTAAATGTAGGCTGTCCTTGTGTCCTGGTGAGTATTCAGTTAGTGTTGGTCATAAGGCCTATGTCAGGTAGTATAAGAGAAGGAGAGAGAGATGGTAATTACTGAGTGAGTTGAACATTGAGCTTGTATATTTCTCAGAATTTAGTAGGAGAATAGAAAAAGTAATTTTGTGTAGCCAACAGTGAAGTATCTGTATTTCTGTGGCCAACGGGGAAGCAGAAAGCAGCCGTATATGGTCTGAAATTCTCTGAAGAATGTGCAATAAATAGACGGCTGAGAAGAACACTCTACAGGGTCTCATGAGCACGGCACTTCAAGAGCAAAAGAGATCTATTTCCAGCTTAAGGAAGACTTAGCACTACAGGACTTGTTTGTTTAGTGTGGAGAAAAGACTAAGAGAAGTTCTTAAAATAATAAATTCTCTCTTTGTAGAACGGTGTAACAGTAAAATTGTGGTCATGAACTAGGGACATTAGATTGAGAAATGGTACTTGTTCTGGTGTGGTTTGGTGGCTTTTTTGCTTTACTATTGAATGCTCTTGTGTGTGCTGACCCAATTGCACAAGACACTTGGAGGCCCAGCAGAAGCATATGCCAGCCCCCAGCTTGGCTTGTGGAGGTAGAAAGGGGTGGACACCATTACACAGACACCTTTTGAAAGCTATTTGAAACCATCTGCCTCATGAAAGGTCAGTGGGCGTGGGGAGCAACACCACAGTGCAGGGGACTGAGGCATGGGACTGTTGAGTAGTTCCTCAGAACTCAGCTGTGGAACTGCAGATTGCCCATCTGCTCCCTTTTTATGGCCATGAAAATCTGAGGCTTTGTAGGATGAGCATTTCAGGCAAAGAGAAGGGAGCTGAATCCCTTTGTACTTGCTTGTCTTATGTGCTGTATGTGGTCATCATGAACAGGCCATCAGCCATCCTTGGCTGTGTCCCTCTGAGGACCATCCAGATTTCTCTTCCTGTTGCTTTCTAGAAATAGTACCCAAAGAGATAATAAATGATGATGGGGAATTGCTATTTTCCTGGTCTTAAACCAGTCCTCATGAATTCCTGTTGCATTAGTTGCAATTGCTAAAAGAATTATTTATATTTACCACATTGCAGCTGTTGTAGTAGTTGTTAATGGGTGTTTTCAAAATTTTCCCTGTGTATTTCTTTTCGTTTTTTAATTATTTAGACAAAAATAGTCAATTTGTTGTATCAGTAAGAATGTCTGTCAATAACTTTACATTTATTTTTCAAATCTAGATCATTGACAAAGAGATTAACCCCTTTGTGGACAAATGGGAAGAAGAAGGACAGTTCCCAGCACACAAAGTGTTTAAAACCCTGGGCCAAGCTGGATTCCTTGGTGTGGATAAGCCAACAGGTAGGAGAATGTGCAGCTCCTGATTATTGATGCAGACAGTGAACCATACCATTTCAGATGGCTTTTGCCCCAGATCAAAACCTAGTTCTGAATTCAGTGGGAAGATAACTTTTATTCCCAAGTCATGGGAATGCTGCCTACCAACTGTGCAGATACAGAAGATGATGGTGTTTCTAAGTGATCACGTTGATGTTCTCCTAAATATAAATGTTAAAAAAAATTAGTGATTGTCATTTTAAAGCCAGTGAAATAAATGTCACTTCAATTCTCAATGTACAGGCCATCTAGTGACTTTTCTTTCTTCTGGATCTTGGCACCATTAAGGAAATCACAGTTTGAATGCAGTGAAAGCACTGTAAGATTTGGCCTATTATATGTATTTAACCTGTAACCTCTGCAGCACTGTAATGCATTGTGTCACATCATTTGGAGGGGATGCTTGTGTGGGCTTTGGGCCATTGTATTCTAGACTGTCCTTGACATGCACTATTCCAGCCAGAAGCATGTGCAGAACAAATCAAGGTTCATGTTTGTTTTCTTGTATTTGTGAGAAGAAGTCTAGAACCCCGAGGTGTAGGAGGTATTTCAACGCTTCAGCTAAAATGCGTGTTCCAAGTTTTTTTCATTTGCATTCAATGTAATAGATACTTCTTTTTAAGTACTACTGTTACATATTTCTGTCAGAATTCTGTTTTTTTCTCCCATTTCTGTTCTCCTATTTTCTTATTTGTGGTTTAAAAGTGTAAGACAAAAGCAAGTTTGCATAGGCAAACGTTGAGCAATCTTACCAAATTCAAAGCAACCTGAAGTGACAATGTTTGAACAGTTAACTGCAAATAATCATCTATATAGAGCAGCTCACACAACCTTAGCTATGCCACACCACATCATTATGTTGCTAAGGGACAGGGTTTGAACTATATCTTTTTACCAGTTATTTTCAGAGGAAAGTTTTCTTCTTGAAATGAACTTTTGTATTTTTCTACATTCCAACTTGGAAGATTTTCCTCTAGCTGTTCAGCTGCTAGGGCTTGCAGAACTGGTTAGCTGTCATTTTCTGACAAATCCAATTAGGTCTGAGCTGGTATTTCTTTACAGAACTGCTGACGGATTGAGATTACACTTAAGATTTGCTTAAAGGACAAAAAGGATTATTGGAGGAAAGAGGAAAAAAAACAACGCCTCCTCCTCCTGCCATAACTGTTTGATAGGCAGATCTGAAGTATGCCACAGCGGGGTCTACTTCGGACTGCTAATGCTCGTCTTGGTTGTAGTAATGGTGCCTTTCACTGCTTCCATATTATAGCTCTGACTTTCTTGTATACGTTTTAGGATGTGCAGAGGCCTCCACTGGGGTAAGGAACCTCGGTGCCAAGCATGCCATGCATGAGTATTGTGGAGGTGGGAACTTTGTATAATACTCACAAAGTAGTTAGAAAAAGAGATGAATGAAATCTAGTGAAGAATGGGCTTGCAGAGGGAAAGATGGGTACAGAGGGCTGCGTGCACTGACTGCACTTGTTGTACTTGTAGTTAAGAGTATTTTATCCTTGGCTTTGACACTTGTATCTACCTAACTGTTAGTCTAATTTGTAGGAGCTCTGCAGTTGCATTTTACAAAAGCTTTAAAAAACTGGAAAAATTCCTCAGTGCTACTTTGTCGTTCTCATCTGATCTTCTGGAGCAAGATGTTATTAGCTGCAGAAAAAGAAACAGCTTCTGCAAGATTCAACTGAGCAGTAGGAGCCCGGACCCAGCTTTTCTTTACCATTGTAATGATGCAGTAACATCAGGCACATCTTGAAATTCTTGAATGGGATGATCAGTGAAACAGTCAGATGGGTAACATCACCCTCTCAACAGAACTTATTTTGGCAAAGCATGAAATTCTTCATCTTTTTTTTTTTTCAGAGTGCTTATGCTTACTGTGTAACCAGTGTGTGTACTGGTAGCAGTAATTAAAAAAAAAAAAAAAAAAAAAAAAAGGAAAAAGAAAAGTGAAGAAAAAGGTAAGAGCTGTACCTTTTATACTCTGCCCAGCCACTTCTATTATTTAATTGCTGTGTACCGAGGAAGAGGTACTTGAAGATCTGAAGAGAAATGAGGAAGTCAAGAGCAGCCAGAAGTTTTGGGGATGTTGGGAGAAGTCTAGAGAGGAGAGGTTAATTGGTTTGAGGAGAGCATTTGAGACGTGGAGCCGTGTGAGTAGCAGTCTGCCCTACTTTCCCTTTCCAGAACAGACCAAAATTACAATTTTCCTTTTATTCCTCCAAACCTGGATCATAAAGCATTTGTAAAAAAGACCAATTTTTTTTTTCAAAAGAATTCATTCTAGCAGCTGCAGTTTTGAAATAAAAGTTTTTCTGATTTTATTTTCCAAGGTTATTCTGTTGAGTATTTTTTTTTTTTTTTCCTTCAATAGAATTAATTTTGAAGCTTTCTGATTGGGCAAAAGCAATTTGCAAACATCTTTTAAACTTGTTTTGCTTTGATAGAAGGAAACATCTGCTGGACTTCCCGTTTGCTGAAACTGGACTTCTTCCTGTGTAAACACTTCCATTTGTGAACAATGAGCTGCTAGATGGGAGACAGGCCTTTAAGGGAACATGCCCTAAATGTTTCCCTTATCACTGGAAACTTTCTCTGTGTGAAGAACTGATTTGGGGCACTGTTTGCATTGAAAGGTTCCACCAATTCCCACCATCTGCAGTTATGGGCTACAAACATGTCAATATTTTTCCTGGATGCTTTTTTGCAGTTGTTTATGCTTGTAGTGATATTTGCTGCAGTACAATAGTTCAAGATGTTAGTTGCAGGGGTTATGTAAACACTGGGCAAGGCCAAGCCATACACATGTATAATTGGAGAATGCTAAGGATGATCAGTGCATTTAACCTACTGCGCTCTCTGGTCAGTCCTCTGCCAGAGAATGATGTTTTTCTTCAAATCATTTTTCTGCTCTGCTATTCCTTGAGGTGGGGGGGGGGAGGGAAAGAGTGTGTGTTATTCTCTTTATTAGGAAATTCTTTCTACTGGTAAAATAAATGGTGAAAAATAAATGTTAATTGTGAATAAAAAGTATCATTTTGCTATGTGCAATATGTGTTTTACAGAATCACTCCATTCAGCCTGAAGTATTTAGTTTGAGGGGAAAAAAGATAGCATCTCCAAATACTTATTACACTTCATTTATGTTTACTGTGTGTTTCTCCTCAAATTATAGAGTTTCTGGGCTTTTGAGGTATTGACAGTCCCAAAACTGAAGACATAAAATATTAGGGTAGGCAGCAAAAATATTTTAAACAGCCTTGATAATTGGCCATTGGAGATTCCATAAGGGAAGTGGGCAAGACATATTTTTTGGAGCATTTTATGTGCAGATTAGATGAGATATTGGAGTAAAAGCTGAAAACATCCATGTGGTCCTTTGTAATCTTATGGTTTGTGAATCAAAGCCTTGGCTGTTAGTAAATTTTAGGATGTGTTGCCAAAGACACGGCCCCAAATGTGCTGTTAGATGCCTGCAAAGCTCTGCATGCCGATTCAGATGACTGAAGCATGTTTTTATCAGATGATGAAGTACAGGAATCCTACTGTAAAGGCTTAGGGAAAGCAGCTTGCAGGAGGGCAGCGTCTTCTGTTGTGTGTGTGCATACAGCAGTGCTGTGACACATGAGCAATAACATTGCTGTGCTGGGTATTTCTCTAGCAGTTTCACTGGCAGTCCTGTAGGAATTTTGAACAGAATGCATTTACATGCACAAATGATTATGATGATATGTCCAAACAGTAGCTTTAATTTAATCCTGTCAAACAATTTGCAGTGCTCTTGCAGAAATACATTCCTAAACATATGAGGAGAATCAGGAGAGTGTGTTGTAAGGCTTCCCATACATGGGAAAGGATAGATTTACATTATCTCTTTCCCATAGCTCTGGGATGTATGCCAGATTTTGGACTGGATAAAGTAATAAGCAGTGTGTTCTTGTCACCTGAGACAGATGAGCATCTGATGCAGCAAAACAAACTTCAAATGATGGATTGCAGTGCAGTTGGGAAAGCCTGCTTTTTGTATGTGCCTCTGTATTGAATGTGAGAATACAAACCTGCACCATCCTTTGAATTTAATTCTGTTGTTTTCTTCACAGGTTATGTTTCTCTTGTAAGAGGACACCTTGTGAGCGTTTGGTACACTTTTAAAGTGTGCGTGGGGGGCTGTCTCTTTCTTTCCTTTCTGTAATACTAAGTCTTATTGTTTGGAATTAACAAAAGGTCCTTGGAGAACAGTGAATTCTGTCACTACAGAGGGATTTGTTCCATAGTATGGATGAAGTTGTGTGATTTTCAATGACTAACTGTAATGAACTTTTTAAGATGTATCTATGGATTGGAACGAGAAGGGGTATAGTTGCCAATAGAGAATTTTTTTGCCTCCCAATATTCTGTATGTCAGGAGTGGACCAACTACAGTTCTTTTGAGTTTAAGCATAGCCAGCTGTGCTCTAAATGTTTGGGAGGAGGGCATTGTGCTGTGTATTAAGTACCAGTGAACCAATAAATCAGCAGTTAGGAGGTGCACTTGTTTTACAATCAAGAGATAGGCTATTTCAAGGCTTTGAAGAACAATAAGCCCCAACTAGTCATTGCTTTATTTGAATTGAATTGCTGACAAAATTAGTGATGCAGTGGTGTGGACATCTCAGTCAAACAAGTTAAGAAATTTTAGGTGATTGTCTGACCCTCTTAATGTCAAGGAAACATTATTATGTGTATACATAGAAGTTCTATGTGAGTGATTCTTTTCTCTTGTGAAATGGCAAAGTGCAGGATGAAATTTCTGTTCCTGGTCAGACAAGAAAATGGATGCTTGAGTTTTGGATTGTTTTGTTTTGTTTTGTTTTTGTTTTCGTTTTTGATGCTCCACATGATTGGGAAGCATGGGTGCTTCATACTTTATATCTGGTTAGGAATTGCAGTGGAACCTCTGGGAATACTTGTTTGGCTATCGAGCAGCAGGGGACAGACTTACTGAAGGACAGTGAGTCTTGGTGGAAGAGATAATCTTCCTTTAAACTTCTTGTTGATAGAAGGATCAGATTAGTTCCTGGGATTCTGCTTTTGTATTTGAGATGAAGCAAATCCTCACACCTGGGGCTTGTAATGGAGGACCAGACAGTAATTTGTCCATTTCAGGTATGCATATACCAGTACTTTTGGGGCAGACTAGGAATTTATGAACCGGGGATACAGGGAGGAAAAATAAAATAAAAAACAAAACAACAACTTAATTCCTGAAAGAAATTAGAGGTGTCTACAATTAAGTAAGTGAGCTCTTGGTGCTCCATGACATACCTGCTGTGCCAAATTCTCTTCCTCTTCTCTCAAGCTTCACACAGCTGACAGACCCATGTGGTGTCTGGAATCCAGCTCACAGCACTTTGCCTCGCCTGCATCTGAGGGACAGCTGGCAGCAGCTGTGCCCACGGTATGATTCCCCCCCTCCCAGCCAGGTGTCTGTGGACAGCTGTGACACATTGTTTGAAGGTCACACTGAGATGGTGCACCAGGGTGAGATCCTTGATTTCCAGAAGCAGAGCAATGGTCTTATCTACTGTCTAGCAGGTTCTGCCTTTTTTTCTGTGCTGATGCTTCAAGCTTCTGAAGACAGGAATCCTCTCTAGCTAGAGTTCTGTCTGTTCCCTGATGCTAAAACTGCAGCAATAATGTTTCTTGTATTTCAATGAAGAGGACCCGCATGCTGCTCTGAGGTCTAGATACTGAGTCATTAGCCCAATATAGCCTGTGGGACAGAACCAATTGGATTAATTGGCACTGAACTGAATCAAAAACTGGGTGGTATTTCTCACTGTAATATCATGAAAAAAAAAAACAAAAAACAGTAGAATCAGGATTCCTGGTAGTATCTTGTGACCATTTATTTGGAGATGGACCTGTTTCAAAAGGTGTGGTTGAACAATTCTATTAAATTTTGTAGCTTTTAATATTTTATCGGTATGTGAGGTGCTCATTTTTTCCTTTTCATCCTGTTCCCTTACTTTTAAAGATCTATCTATATAACTATAGATATATATAACTGGTTATATAGATAACCAGTTTCATAGAGAAATGCTGAGTTTGAGTGTTTTTGAAGAGGTATATCTGCTAAAATCTGATGTTCTTAATTTGATGATTGTGAATAGAAAAAGAATGTGTATCAGAGAGAGGAGCTGAACAAATTAAAGAAATAAGAAATGTTACAACACCTTCAATATAGGGATCGAGACAATATCAACTAAGATATTCTTTTTGGGAGATTCAGTTAAAATAATTGAATTTATCTGTGTGCTTCTCTGGATCAAATGGAAAGACTGTCACTTGACAAAGCTTGGGCCAATGACTTTTTGTATTAAAAAACCCTTTGGTATTAGAAGTCTCTTTAGCTTACAGTTAACTGTTAACAGAAACTGTCACAGTTTCAGAAGTGTGACTCTAGATTCTTGACACCTGTCATATACCTAGATGGCATAATGAGAATGCTTTCTGAAAAGTATAAATGCACACTTAATGCATTGAGACGTGTCAGTACACTGAGTGTGGGAAAATAATCTTTGTGAAGTATAGCTTTCATTTGCATTTGCATTATGCTGGGACTAAAGGTTGATTCCGTTCCTGGGACTGGAACAGAGAAAAATATTGTGAAACACTCATTCTGAGGTTGACACAGAAATTGTTGAGGAGCTATTAACTTGTCAGCACTTGCAGATCCTATAGGTCAATAATGAGATCGCACACTTTGAATGACAGCTGGCCTGAGGAGAGTGTGTTGTTCCTAGGTTAGTGCTTCTATGCCCAATACTTGAGCAACACAAGAAGCTGGTGTCCTGCATAAATCAGAACACGTGTAGCTGTATGAGAGGAAATGAGGAAGAAAAAAAAGGAGGAAAAAAAAAAATTAGTTTATGTTCTCCTATGATGATCAAATTTTTCTAATTGCTACTGACCCAATTAATGCAAAATCGTTAGTACATCGTTATTAGGTATCATTGATAATCTAATCCATGATGATATTGCATAAGCCCTTAATCATCCCAGTGCTGGTAAAGGAGATCAGAGTTCCCCATACCAGTGAAGTGTCTTTTCATAGAAGTGAAAAATAGATCTTGGCAGCATCTTTCACCTCTTCTGACAGGCACCGTTGTGAATTTTGTCCTTATCCTTGCCAGACAATGCTAGGACTTCCCCTGCTGTAAACTGGACTTGTGGAGAAAGTGGTAATCTTTTCTGGAATTATCCCAGAGAGAAAGACAGTCTGAGGCACCGGCCCAGTCTTTGTGAATTTATGTGTGTCTGACAACCTGAGTACAGGAGAAGTATGCACACAACACTTCATAACATTTGCTACATGGTAAAAAAAAAAAAAAAAGAAAAGAAAAAATAATGCTGATACGAAGAGTGAAGCTCCTTTGTGCTTAATATGTAGATTTATATACTTGCAGCTTTCTAATTTGATGGAGTGCAACAAGTGAATTTTGAAGTAATGATGCAGAGAACTGAGATTGCAGTATTTTTAATCACGCTGTGTTGTGTGACATAGATATCACCATTTCACAATAAACCTGGAAGCTAACACATCTTCTGTGATGTTATGTGACGTGGGTCTTACGCTTGTTCTGCTTTTAGGTTCTATTGTGATTTCATTGCTTACCCTCATGTAATACTGATAGGCACACCAGAGACTGTGTGATACCCTCTAGCAAATGAAGTAGGAAATGAAAAAGAAAAAAAAATTTTCTTCTTCTGAAATGTTTCTATAATCTATTAAAAGGTGTGAGACATATTGTAACATGCACTCTGATGAAGTGGTGCAACCATATTGAAAATCTTTTACAGGTTTAGCCTAAATACTGCAGTGATTTGTAGATGTATTGTAGGTCCAAAGAATTAATCCATTCTCCTTCAGTTTCTCTGTTAATTAATCAAATTTTAAAATCATATGTGTTTTTTTTTTTTTTTTTTTTAAGTCGGGGTACACTGGAGATAGTAATGAGTGATTCTTTAAAACTTCAAAAGTAGCTCTTTTGAGCAGCCTGACCACTGCAAGACAATGGTTCAGTTCATTTCTGTGGAGGCAAGCAGGGATTTTGTGCCATCATAACTTGCGTAGCATTATCAGCTGTGTGTCTTGCAGTTCTGAGGGTTCTGTGAATTCCTCATTGGGGTGGGTAAGCAACAAGAGTCTCAGGCATGTGCAGATGCTCTGTGCAGCTGTAATACGTAGCTGATATGGAAAAGTAATATTCTGTATTGAATAGTACTTTGTAGTGATAAGCATGACTGTGTGTATATATGTTATACATTTATATGACATACTGCAGTAAAGTTATGTTTCATTTTATACATTGATTTCTATAGGTAGAGAAGGATTTTTTAATTATTTTTGTTGTTTTAAACTCTCTGTAAAACTTTAGAGAATGAAATATCCAGTTAGTCAGCTTGGCCAGTTGTTTGGTTTTAAATTATTTTGAAGTCCTGTCTCCATTTGCTATGCAAGGATTCATGTTTCAAATCTTACTGTTGAAAATAACAGCACTGTAACTTAACTGTAGCCCAATGCTAAGATACCATAATTTGTAGCAGTAAGAAGCCTTGTGAAGATCTTTGTGAAGATCTTTGTTTCTATCAGATAACCACAACTGCTGTGGGGACTCCTGATGTGGGGAAATGCATCTGAATGCACTGAAACCTGCATCTGGCTTTGGGGTCAGTTGGAGATTAGAGCTGCTCCCACATGGTTACCTCATGGTCAGCTTCCAACCCAGCTGCAAACTGAGCCAAATGAGCACCATGCCCCAGGCTCATCATCCTCACCTCAATGCTTGGCAGTCACGAGCTACTCGTCCTGCTCCTTTTTTGGGCACTTTAGTCTCTTAGCTAATCAGACTGGAGTAGTCACCAGTACTGACTGATTTTCCTTGTTATTTCCTAGGTTCATTTTTTTCATCATCTTTTATTCTCTCCAGAGAAATTGTGCCACGTTATGCCTCTACTGAATGAAGAGTGAGCTGTGGATGAGTGTTTAGAAGCATGCCTATGTGATTGCTGTCCATACTGCCTGCCTATAGCATCTGAGAGCAGTGCATACGCACAGCAGAGGAGCACTGTGTTCTCTTCTCCTGTGCTGCCCTTACAAGAAACAACATCCCATCGCCCAGCACCGTGCTGAAATTTGTTATGAGCACCAGAACTCAGCTCAGTAACATTTCCCAGGAACTGAGGGGCCGGCCTCTCCCCAGGCTGGCTGTGTCCCAGGCTGAGCTGCAACCTGTTGTATTCCAGTTGAGACAGCAGTCATAAGTCTGGCTGACCTGCTTTCTCTCCCAGCCGTGGTCAGGGATCTTGCCTGACATAAATTTATTTAATCTGGCATCTTGTGTTCACTGCTAAATGAGTAATCATTATTTTAGTTTATTTTCACATGAAAGAAAGGATTATTCATGTTTCAGAGTATTTTACACCCATTTCCTAGAAACTTAAAATGGTCTGCCAAATAGATGGCTTGAACTGAATAAACACTTAAACTTTGTACTTTAAGGAGACATGATTTGAGTGCGCTTTGCTAAAACAATTAAATCTAGAATACACTTGTATCCAGTCTTTATAAGTCTGTCATAAGAGAAATGTGTGGACTCTCACATAGGCAGTGCTGTCTGGGCAGCTTACAGAGTTGACTAGAAAACCTGGTGCTCCTAGGCCTGCCAGGTACCCCTCAAACTTTTGGTCATGCAACATGAGATAACCTTTAGCTCTTCTAAGTGTGTGCTTACATGCATTGTTCACTCTTGGTTCCTCAGGTCTTGGCTGCAAACTACTTGATGTGAGGAACTCACACTTTAGCTGTTTTTTTCCCTAATATAATCTATAACATCCAAGGAAAACAAATGTTTCCTGCAAGCTGCAAACCCATATAAAGAAGACAGTGATAAGATATGAGGGACTGATAGCTATTCTTCTCTGAATTTTGCGTAATAGCTAGAGGAAATGATTTGTTGTTGATTTTTTTTTTCTTTTTTGATGCACATGATATAAAATGAATATAAGGAAACTTGCCATTTTGAAACTTTTTTGTTGTTGTTTTAAGTCCTACTTAGATAAGATGTTTAGTTTAAAGCAGAAGCTTAATGTAGTAGCATTGATAGGTGATGTTTATCTGGTCTCATGCTTGCTTTAAAAGAACAACCTATAAAGGGAAGTTAACTTTCACACAGTTAACTTTCAGGGCAAAATGGATCAAGTGTCTCAGCAACCTGCACAGGGGGCTGCTGTACAATGTAATGAAAATCAAAGATGGGAAAATAACATAACCTCAAGGCTGTGCTAAACAATGTAAGCCTTTAGGGGTGAAAGGAGCACAGAGCAGGACTTCTGGGTTAGGTGTGCCGGGCAGGACACTTTATTGCAGTCTTGCTCCTGCCTTGTGGTGTTTCAGTTATTTTGCGGCTGCTTTTGTTGGTAGAGACCTTGGGAGGATACACATCTGGAATTCATTGGGGCAGAAGTTGGGAGTAGGCATGGGATAATGGGTGTAAGAAGGAAACAAAAAGAAGGCCCCACAAGAGAGTGTGAAGATTTGTTTAACACTTTTTTTTTTTTTTCAGAGGCATTTGGTTTTGTGTTGCTTTTACAAAACCGCAGTTATCTGAAGGCCACACAACTTCATCCTGTTTGAAGAGCAGAAAACAACAGTAATAAAAGTGTTTATTGGTTAAAAAAAAACAGAAAAAGAAAGCTGAATTAAAATCTCTCTCAAAAAAAATCATAATCCATCTATCCACTCAAGAACCCCTTTAGGTGCCTTAATCTTCTATTTTTTTGTGGTGTTTTTGTTTTGTTTTGTTTGTTTGTTTTTCCAACAACATAGAGAACGCTTTTAGAATGCTTAATCGTTGTGACAGAGCTATTAAGGTGTTTGAGTTGTCCAATTGGGAAGGATGGAGAGATAAGGGAAGCATTCTTCTAACCACCAGAATTGTTTGTACACCAAAATTAAGTTTAATACCACTTTTCTGTTTTACAGATTTGCTCCTGAAATTGAACTTTATGTCCAATTTTTTATTTTAAAGAAGTACAGTTCATCTCAGTTGCTAATGCATCCAGAGAAGTGAATGAAGCCAGGGGTTCCTAATCCTGGGTAAAGTGCTGGGTTAGCTCTGTAACAGCATCTAGAACTGGAACAAACTAATACCTTGAGCAGTGTGTAGGAAAACTAGTACAGAGCCTGTTTCAGCTGTCTAGCTTCTTCATGGTGGAATGGCTGAGCTCTGTTATCTGCTGGCTGTGTGCCAATATCCATTTCAGTGCCAGAAATTTTTTTGATGATGAGACATGTTTTGGTTAGAGGTGTTTTGACATGGGACCTTTGGCATGGTATGTACAGTTTCTATTGGCCTGTGAAGCTGGCAGAAAATGTGCACTCCCTTAAAACCTCCTGCATTTACAAATTCACTTCATTTGCTGAGCAGGGAAGCAAAGGGCAGAATTAATGGAAAATTTCCTTGAGTGAGTATCACAGGGGCAGCTACTTGAGCTTTTTATAGCATCATTAAATGGTTTAAAAATCTGTGAAGGTGACTTCAGTCAGTGTTTCTTTGGCTCCCTGTTCTATACGTCAGAGGAAATAATTGAGGTTGTGACGCTCACTCTCCCTTTATTATTCAATAATGGGGTCTCTTGGTGGAGTGGAAGTTCAGTGAGTAATAGGGCAAGAAAAAAATTCATTTCTTCTTTTTACGTTATGCATACCCCATGAAATTCATGCAAAAAAAATCCAGGGAAGCAAAGTTTAATAAGAATCCAGAAGCTGTTACATATATTTATAGATGGCGGGACTATCCACATCTACTTTAGGGTGAGAAATTGTATTTCAAATCACCCAAGGTCTCTACCAACAAAGTCAGCTGCAAAATACCTGAAACACCACAAGGCAGGAGCAAGACTAATAAAATGTCCTGCCCTGCACATGTAACCCAGAAATCCTGGACTGTGCTCCCCAACACAAGAGATGAAACACATTATTTTTGCACTTTTCTCCCCCTTCGTACATTGGAATTACTATGATTATAATTTTACAGGTCACTGCTACCCATATTTGTTTTTTAAATCCTAACAGTTGTTTTCAGCCACCTCTGTCTGTTTGTGATTTCCCACTGAGCCTCTTCTCTCTTTTTTGCTGTTTTTCTCTCTTAAGGGAACTCAGGTTGGTTCATGTGTGACCTCTCCAACAACCGCAGTTTGCCACTTTCAACTTCCTTTGGGAGGAGTGAGTGTAATGCACATATATATTTATGTATGATGAAAAACTGATGAAGTTCTGGGCATAAAAATGTTCTTTTAATATCAGGTACTCTTAGTATTACTGAAAACCTTAAGGTCCTGAGGAAATTGAAGTTTGTTTTTTTGTCATCTACTTGTTATGAATTTACTCTGCAAAGCCCAGTGCCATTTCAGAAAAGTTCAGACAGATGGACTTTGCTTCATTGGGAAAGCTTATTAAGAATTAAATTGCATATTTTTTTCCTCAAGCTAATAACTCACTGTGCTTCTTTTACCTTTTTTCTTTTTTTTTTCTTTTGTTTGTTTTTGCTCTGTAACCTTTTCAGGAGTTTTACTCTGGAAGATAAATACAATATCTCACTCCTTCAGTGTTCTAATAGGGATTTGCTTTCCCTAGTCTCTTGTAGCTGAGCAGTTCAGGCTAAGCCCAGCTACCATGAAAGCCCATGTTTACAACAGATTTTTCGGGTTGTTTTGCTTGTTTGTTTGTTTTAGGTAGAATACTGAACTTCTCTGCCCCTTTTCTTTTAAAGGAATGCAGCTGAACAAGCAGCTCAGTTTGCTTTTCTGTGGCAAACAGAAAAAAGCCATTAACTCGTGGCAAATCAGGAAATTCTTTCCAATATGTCCAGATGCTTCCTGACACCGCGCTGGTGTCATACTTGGCACATGATTAAAAACAAATCAAGTCACCCTCTGGCTGCTTTTTATTTTGTGTTTAGCCCAGTCCTCTGGCACCGTGGAGGGGGATAGCCTCACTGCCTGGCCAGTGCTGCTGTGCGTGGGGTTGTTTTGAAGAACAAAAAGGAACTGCAGAAAATGGGATCATTTCTAGCAGAAAGCTTCCCTTGGCTTTCTTCTCAATGCCACCTATATGCTGACCTCCTTGAAATAACACACTCCTGTATTCTGCACGTGCCAAGCTCTGTGTTACTGAAAAGCTGAGTAAAGCTGCTGAGGTTGGCAGTAGTGCTGTGTTTGGAGGGGGCACTAGGTGTGGGCATCTTCTGTTCTGTGCTGGTTTAAGTTGAACCCAATACATCCTCTGAGCACAAAGGACTGCATTGCGTGGTTGTGTAAATTGTACGTCTTGGTTTGTGCTTGTAAAACCTGTGGGCTCTTGGACTGTAAAAGAAACCAGGATGCGTGTGTTGCATTTGGGCAGGTTTCTTCTGGCCTCCCCAGTCATCACACAGGGGAGATATCAGGATAAGCCTGATAACACTCCAAAGCAAAAGTGGTTATCTGTGCTCTCTTCTTATCTTCCAAACACGGTTTTGTGAATCCTGTCCTCTGTCTCTGCCCAAGTTGTGGTTGGATTATCATCAAGTCCCATAGTTCCAGGGCAGGATGTGGAGCCAGAAGGATGCAGGATGAAACAAATACCAGGAGGAAAGTGCTTAAAGGAAAAGTCATTTCAAAAGGAAATGTTCTGTTCCATCCAGCAAACTTACTTTGAAACTATATCCAAATGCTCCTTGCTTTTTTTCTCTGATTTATTCTTTACTGCTGAGGATCCAGTTTCTTCTTTCCTAGAATATTGTCTGAGACGTGTATGTACTGGTCTTTAAAAACTTTGCAGTTGCAAAATGCTTGAAAGGTGTTTTGAGTTCTTCTGGGGGCTTCTTGTGAAACTGAAGAAACACTCCATTTTGGAGGTACTCACTGGACATGCCCATGCACACTCATGTGCAGAGCTCCCCCGACCAATGGGGTCACTGTTCTGAGTAAGCTCTGTGCGACACTGGAGATTTCAGGGTTGTGTCTGTCTGTGATAAATGATAACTTGGGCCTTTGTATGGTTTGTATGGTGCTGCCCTCTAAATTAGGGAAAGGAGTGAGAAATCTTTCCGTTTTCTGTTTTCTGGGAGGGGATGGGATAGAGTGGAATGACATGCACTAGACTTTCTCAAAGGGTATTTTTCAAGCAGGTGTCTTTCACGTAATATATATAAATGTACAGAATTCCAGAATCTTCTGGCTCTGATCTTGCTAAAGCTTTAACAGGTTTTAATTGTTAAAGCAAGTGATTTGAAAACAGTCTAAGATTCCAAACTTAAATCAAGTTGTTATTAAACTTGGAAATTTTTACCACTTCAGTGAGCATCACCTAGGTCCATTCCATGCACTACTTGTGTGTTGACATGGCTGACAGTTCTGCGTTGGCCACTGCCCATTGCCTGCTACACTGTGAGCATCTACAAAGTGAGATGGAGAAAACCAGAGGTGGAAACTTGCAGTGTCCTGTTCTGTAGGTGAAGCAGTACATGTGGAAATGGTGGTCTACATACGGTCATCTCATCTGCTGTCTTTTGAGTGAAAATGCTAATAGTGTTGAAAGAGGACAATGAGCTGATATTTAAAATAATTCTCCTTTCAGTATTTTATGGATTCAATGGATTGTAGCGAGCTGTGCTCTGTAAATGTCTGCACATGCTGAATGATCTCATTTTCCATGTGGGAGTACAGAATAAACTTCAAAACACAAAAGATTACATGAAAAACTGGCATTAATTATACAAAATTGCCGTCAGAAGGCAGATTCTTATATAGAACATTCTTTTTGACACTGTGAAGCAGCTTTTAATTTAATAATAAGTTTAATCTGCCAGCTCTCAAAATTAACCACAAATCTTTGCTGTTCAATTTCTGACAAGGAAATATCCTTAAAGTTAGGTATTGAAGCTTACTAATGTTTTTTGAGGGAAAGAAATCAAAATCTGAGTTTTGGTGAATAATTATAAAGAAGTGCTTAATAGAAATCAGTTTAGAGCATCTTTAGAGCCACAGAAAAGGGGCGTGGAGATGAGCTCACATCCAGCATCTGCCCACACCCTGCCCAGCTTTTCCTCTCCTTCCTTGCCTTTGTCTGTGGTATTTTTCAGTCAAGTTTTTTTTGTTGGGAGAGTGGTTAATTTTGGTGAGAGGGGGCATGCTTTCAAAACACATTACAGATGTTCTTACTGCTCAGGCATCAGGCTGTGAAATCACTTGGCAGCGCTGTCCTTATTTCATCTGGCCCTGGGGAATCTGAAGGATACCACAAATGCATCTTTAATGATCGGATGCAATTGCACTCAAGTAACGAATCGCAACCAATCAGATTGTTTAGGGCAAAAAACAGCTTAGTGATATGAAGTCACTCTGAAGTGCAGGACTTGATGAAAACATCCATGTTCGACATGAGTGATAAAAGCCAAATGAAAGTGTTGGGTTCGGCTGGGTGAGACGTGTCACAGCTTGCTCCTCAGGGGATGCAGCCTCCAGTGGTTATTGTTAAGTTTGTTTTGAAGAAGATGAGTCAGCATTGTAGCTTGTTCTTGTGGCGGTGCTTTAAACCCTCAGACTGCAGGTTGAGGCTTTCAGATAACAGCAGAGGGCTTCCCAGCTGCTCACCTGAGCCTTCCTATCTGCTTACGGGCAAATATCACCTTTATTTAAGTAATCTCGGGCAATATAAACTTGCAGAGGCCTAGGTGCTGGTTATTGTGCTTTTCCCGTTGAACGTTCTATGTAATACATATACTTACATATTTTAATATTTTTTGAGAGAGGTGAGGCACATGTATTTGCAATTTCAATTTTTTGAAAATTGCCTTTGTAGTTCCATAAAGGAAGCACTGTGATAAACATTGTGCTTCCTCTCTGGTGTCTCCCTTAGCACATCTTTGCTTGCAGGTTCCTACCAAGCCTTTAGCTACTCCATGCTGCCTTAAGCCAAGCAACAAAATCAGTTGGACCCCAAGTGTTTAGATGCTGAAGGTCTGCCCTGTCTCCCAGGACAATAATGCTGGTGCTGAGTAGAGCAGGAAAGGACAGGATAGGGCGAATCCTGCTCCCAGGGATTTAATGGCACCCTTGATGACTTTAACGAGCTCTGGACTGACAGGCAGGAAACATGTCTCATATAGCTGCCTTTTGGACAGGATTTCCCTTGGTATGATGGCAAGAGATACCACAGTGTAATTCTTTTAGATTTGGAATGCAGAATTTAACAATGATTGCTCGTCATTGATGCCATAAATATTTACAGAAAAGATTTTCATCCCCTTTTCCACTTTCAGTGGCGGTTTTATCCTCTGTATTTCAGTGATCACTGTCGAGTTACCCATCTGATTCATTTTTCATGAAATATGCTTCTCACTTTATATTTGTGGGCTACTTCATATATTGGTTATTGGGTGAAGAATAATTGTGTTATTTTTTGGAGGAGTGCTTTTTTTCTATATAATGCACACGTTGTTCACACAGTGTTTCAGTATTGCTTTCAGATTGTATACTATTATTGCTGAATGTACTTCTTCTGTGTTAGTTACACAGCAATGAAGCTTTTCCGACATTTTAGAAAAGGTTTAGCTGCAGTTATGTTTCCTAAGGAAATCTTTATGAAGATCTTTTCAGTAGCAGTGCCTTATGCATTATTCATGTATTTATACATATTTTACACAGCCCAGATATGTTAAAGAAAAGTTAAGGGTAAAGAAGGAGCCCACTGAACCAATTAATGCGTTCCAGTAAATGCCCTTAAATCCTTTGAGCAATGGGAGTGGGGCATAAAGAACTCTCCCCTGATACTTATTTCCACTCGTTGCTTCAATATTTAATTAGCATGGCTTCATTGCTGTAATTCTCCGTGAGTTTTTAAAAGACTTAATTTGAAACTAATTGAACTAATGCACTGCCTGCTAATTACTCGGAACTGCAGATGGCTGACAGTGGGAAGCCACTCTCTCTAAAGACCCAGGGTGCGATGCAGGTTGGGGCTGGAGCTGAGGTGTGGAGGTGATGTCAGGCACAGCTCCCACTTTCCTTTGGGTCCCCTCGTTGTCATCTGCAGAGCAGAGAAAGGTGGGTGGCATAGCAGTGTCCTGCCAGGAGCACCAAGGGAGTCCTCAGTGCTGCTGTTCTGTGATGGTGTTTTTAACATGAGCGAGAGAGGCTTAGAGATGGGTAATATGTATAGCTTGTTTGGGTGGTTCTTGTGGAGCCAGGAGTTGGAATCAGTGATCCTTGTGGGTCTCTTCCAAGTCGGAATATTCTATGATAAAAATATTGTCTTAAGACACATGTACATATATTGTCCAGGCTTTAACTAAGCACATTGGACATTTTTGTTTGTTTTAATGTGAATTTTAAATGGGAAGGCAATTGCACTGCCGTTGAACATCAAATCTTTTTCCTGAGGCCCTTTCCTGGTCAGGTTTCCAGGTGTGAGTGGCCAGTGGGGAAGGCCTATTTGTGACAGGGTTGGGTGCCTTTTCCTTGGCTGTGAAGGTACTGCTGGTTGGAGAAGTGTTTGCAAGAAGTTTGTCAGCTTGTGAAACTTCAGTGAAGAATTACATTCTCTTAAAGTCTGCATTCTCACTGCTGAGCAGCTGGAAATTACTGTACATTTGCAATAAGTGTGTCATAGTGAAATTTGGGAACTTGCCAGATTGGTTACAGTGAGGAAACTTACTCATGCTCTGTAGTTATTGCAGTTCTGTGCAAACGTTTGCTAAGTAATCTCAGAGAGCATTACATTAAGAACATACACCGGAGACTCTTGATGTGCTCAGGAGAGCATGAGAAGCGGGGACTTAGATCTCTCACTTTCAGAAGGAAAAGCAAAATTGTGATTTTTTTTCCCCAAAATAATGCTGTGGGGTTTTTTTTGTTTGTTTGTTTTGTTTCCTGCTGATTGCTTGGTTCCTGCCTGTGGTTTTAGTCTGAAGCCGTCTTCTTTATTGATCAGAGGTCATTTGTTGGTGGAGAGACTGCAGGCGCAGGAGGTGTTGCTGCAGCATGCTCTAAGGGTTTGTTCTTCCTTCTAACCTCAGAGCTGGAGCTGTTCCACATTTGTCTCTCAACATCAAACTGTAATGCTTTCCCCATGAAGGAAGCAGAACTGTCCCCTGAAACACGTGGGAGACCAAGGGTGGCTGTTGGCATCTTTCTTGGAGGAGCTTTTCCTGGCTCATGCTGTACCTAGTGGCAATAAAAGGAACTTAAGTCTGGTTTCATTCATTTAGCTCAGTCAGCTTTATTTCTTACGTTGCTTTCATTTTGCACAAATAAAAAATTCCAAAAAACACTGACTTTTTATTATTCTTTGCTAGAGTTAAATTTTTTTAAATAGTGAGCTTGATTTCAAACTTTTTAATAAACTATCTTTCAATCTGCAAAAGTTATATTTTTGAATGCTGCTTTTGTTTGGCTGTTGGAAAGCTTTGCTGTGGTGCAGGAGTGCCTCTGCCATTAGAAGACCTCTGAGCTCAGTAACCAGCACCGATCCGCTCTCTGCTGTCAGAAGTCTATCAGTGTCTTTTTATGCAAGCGTGAGCAGAATTTCATTCCCTCTTTATTTTCATTTTTCTCTTTGCTACAAGGCTGCTGCCTGCAGCTCTGAAGCTCTGTGCCGCACATATTGCGAGAGTCATCACCATGATCGCTAGTGAAAGCTTAAAAAAGAGGAAGCCCATTTTTCCTGTGCTTAAGGGAATTTGCATCTACAAAAGAACTCAAGTCCAAAATTAACAGTTTATTTTACTGACACTGAATGAAATTGGGATAGCACCTCTTGTTCGGGCATGTCTTGGCCTGAAAGTTTCTGGCAAACTGTAATGAGTTCAGGGAAGAAGTGCAGAAAGATCAAAGAGCTGATTTGTAGGAGCAATTAGAGAGCTCCATAGCTGAGGTAGGGAGTGATTAAAGGCGTGGGTGATTCCTGTGCATGTCAGGCACAGATGAGAGAAGGAGGAACTGCTTATGACAGAGAAAGAAAAACTGCCAGCAGATCATTTGTGCCCCCTCCCTGGAGACATTCCAGGCCAGGCTGGATGGGGCTCTGAGCAACCTGGTCTAGAGGAAGGTGTCCCTGCCTTGTCCCTGCCCATAGCAAGGGAGTTGGAACTAGATGGTCTTAAAGGTCCCTTCCAACTCAAATCATTCTATGATTTTATGATTCAATGATTCTAGGCAAAACTGAGATTTTCACATACTCACTAAAAGCTGGAAAACTTACTGCTAGAGACATGCCATGTGTATTAAATGCCAGGAGAATATAAGCTCTTCTAGAGCTTATGGGATTCTTTAATTTCTTTGATTCTTTAATTCAGATTTAATGGCAAGCAGGGAGCTGCTTGCGTATGTCATCCAACTTCAGGTTTAATGTAGATAATTAAGTTCCATGAGAAATCAAATAATCAAATCTGGTACTTGTGGATAAATTAGAGAAGCAGGTTTGGCCTTTGCCCTTTGGATCTCTATGGGTCATATCCAAGATGCGTGCAAAAAGTTGGTGAAGAATAACAAACTTCTTGGCTATACACTTGGATAATTACTGGGAAAAAAAAAATAAATGTGTCAAAAAACAATGGAAGGCAGTTGAAATGTTGTTTATGTCTGTATGTGCTTTAAATGGTACCACACTGGAAGTTACATAGGGGAGTGGCTGGCATGCTAAGGCACGCTATGTGGCAAGATTATTGTAGTGGTTACCTATTACCTAGCCTCCCTGTTGAAAATCTGTGTCTTATGTCAAGACTTAGTTTTTCTATTTTCATCTTCTGGCTGCTGGATTATCTACCTTCTTCTGAATCACGACTTCAGTCATGGAGTGAAGGTAATAGGAGGAATGACCAAAAGCCACTGTACTAATAACCATACCAATACACATATGTTGACAAGTGTTTGAAGGAGTGCCATCATCAGCAGACTTCAGGCAGCAACATTCATTTTTGGAGCTGGTGCAGAGTGGTAACTTCACACTGTGTGGTCTTTTCAAGGTGACAGAAATGTGTTCAGAATCAGCTGCATTTGTGACATCTTGTCCTTAGGGCATCACTGTCTGTGATGCTTTTTATGTTGCGAAACTATCTAATTTGTTATGATTTTTTTTCCTATTTTTTTTCTGATTTTTAAATTAATACTTTTTTCCATGGAACTCAGAAATTACTGTAAAGGTTCTGCCTTTAAAATAACAATGAAATAGCAATGCAATGAGTCATTTCAAATCAAGTTTTCATACCTTAGTTTAGGAAAGGCAGTAAGGATAAAAACAGTTTGTTATATGGTCAACATTACTACTTAAGAACTATATAGCTAAAAATTCAAGAAATTAATATTCTTTAATCTACATGCACTAATTTTGCATTTAACATATCTGTAGAGTTTCTTGGCTTTATTTCTCTTGTTCTCAAGTCTGTCTTTTTGTTTTGTAATCAACAGCAAAAACATTTTCCTTTGTAGGTGGATGCAGACACGAATAAAAATCTCTTCTCAGTGGACAATGTCACTTTTCACAGTGGATAGTGAAAAGTGAATCTCAGGTTGTTACTGACAACAGACAATTTGTCTTCATTATCTCCGTATATTTGTTTAGAGAAGGTGTTATTAAACAGTTTCACATATATGTTTAGAAACTTGTTCTCAATTAGCAGGCAGATAGAAAGACAGTCAATTTATGGCTGAATTATTTCCAGTAATTTCTTTATAAATTGAATTATTTGCAATATATTTTAAATAATTTTTAAGTTCAGGAATAAATTTTCAGTGAATTCTTTTGTGAATTTCTTTAAAACATTATGGTTGGGTTTTTTGACTTTTTTTTAATATTATTTTAAAAGAAATCTGTCTTGGGGTGTTATTGAAAGTAGTGGAAGATGTAAAGTCATTTATCACAAGAATAATGAGAAGTAATCTTAAGTGTAAACAGAAAAAAAGATAAGAGATCAGCCTTATGGTCATTCCCTGTGACAGCTCATTCAGCCACAATTAAGTTAGACTGTCTATGGGATCAGAAGACTTAAAGTACACTTTATGGAACAACCACCAACACCCCTAAAAGTGGCTTTTCTCTTATTTAGAAGGCTCAGGTAACAGTCTAGAAGACTTCTTAGTAGCAGATATTTCCTAGCTCTTGCAGGCACAATGCAGATATTGTGACTGGGTGCTGTGGGAAGGATAAGTAACAGGAGGTAAATCATAGAATCATTAAGGTTGGAAAAGACCACTAAGATCACCTAGTCCAACCACCAACCCATCCCCACCATGCTCACTGACCATGTCCCTCAGTGCCACATACATGGTTCTTGAACACCTCCAGGGACGGTGACTCCATCATGTCCCTGGGCAGCCTATTCCAGTGCCTCACTGCTCTTTCTGAGAAGTTTTTCCTAATATCCAACCTAAATGATGTTTGGGCAGGAACAGCGGCAGTGATGCTGAGAGCAGGATGGAGTGACCATCACCTCTGTGCCAGGAGTAAGAAATTCTTTTCCTGATGACTTCTGCTTTCAGAAGGGGCAGTAGTTCACCTATGCTAAGGGTTTCCTTTACCAAGAGGAATCTCTAGTTACAGCACATACCATATTGCCCAGGAGGATTCGTATTTCCTTCCATTCCTTGATTCTCTTAATTAAGGTTAAAAATAAAATACAACAGCCAGGATGCTTCCTTCCCTGTACTTCTCTGTGATGGACAGCATCACTCCACCCATCTGTCTGCCTTCCTTCCCCGTGTACTTCTCTGAAATTATTCCTCTATTGTTTGCCTTAAATAATTACCTTCTTCCCAGATTCAGGTTTGTTGGGTCTTTTTTTAGATCTTGGGTCTTTTCCAAGTTTGCAGCAAAACCTTGTAATTCCTCTATCAAGAGACTTACTTATCACACCTCTTTAAGTCTTGCAGCATCTATCGTTCTGTATGGATCAAAAACTACACAGTAATTTAAATTACAGAAGTAATTTTTCTGAATTACTTTCTCCTTCCATGCCTTCCACTTCTATGCCTTTTTATCAGCTTTATGGATCATGATGTCATCACTAAAGGTTGTTTTCTAAGTAGTAAGATGTTCTAAAAGAAAGTTGATGGTATGTTAGCTTCCACAGAATTGCCTCACTGGCCATTTATTGAAAAGATGTGCAAAAGGCCGCTCTGCTTATGCAAGGGGATGAAAAATGAAGGTGGATGATCGTGTAAGCGAGGGTGAGAGGTAGGGGTGTTTGCTCCCTTTTGTTTAAACACAGTTTTGTCATCAGAAGCCATCCGCTGTTAGGCGCACCCTACATTTGCAAGGTGAGGGCTCCATGCTCAGCATTACCCAGTGCTGGGCTCTCCCTTCCTCCCTCCTCTCCTTCCTTCCTCCCTTCTTTCCTCCTTCCCTTCTTCCTTCCCTCTTTCCTTCCCTCCCTCCCTCTCTCTTTTTCTTCTTTCTTTTTTACTTTCATTTTCTTTCTCTTTCTTTCTTTCTTTTTTTTCTCTTTTTCCCTCTTTCTTCTCTTATTTTGTTTTTTTGGTGTTTTTTTTTTCTTTCTTTATGACAATATTCCTAACACATAAGAAGAAATGTCATAATAAGAAAATGGATCTGATTCTTTTGTGTAAACCTTAAAATTCTGAAAATAGTGCCTCAGTTTGTTGGGAAGTGTAATTGATAAGGTCGGTGTTTTAGCCTACTCTTTAGGTAAGCTTGTATTTGGTGCATTTTTCATGTCATGCTTCAATTAATTCATTCTCAATTTAGTCTATTCTTTATCAATATTACTCTAAAATTCAGAAATAAGGATTAGCTACAGTCAGAACATGAGAAGGTTTTCAAACAAGAAATAAAAAACTCTTCACCAGTATGCAGTGTAGTAATAAAAACAGAGAAAGTCTATAGTATTGTTATTACAGTTGGCATTACCATGTTGGCATACTTTAAGCAAAAAATAAATACTTAAAAAGAGCCAGTATTTTATTTTGTTTCTTAATTTTCTGAAATAAGAAAATGTGCTTTAGTTCCTGCTTGATTTGTTTTATGTCCCCTGACCCAAAGTGACCAGGCTGTAGCCTAGGAGGTACTGTGATCTTTTTCAGACATAAAAAAAATTTTCCACTTTAATTTAAATATAATTTAATTTTCTATTTTTTTATTTTATTTTTTATAATGGAAAGAGAATTTCAGCTTCACATTAGAGGAATAGTGCTTATAACTTTCCTGCTGTTTCCGTGAAGTATAGCATGATCTCAAACCTTACTGATAATTTTGAAGCCTTTCAGCCTTCAAAGAACAGTGGTTTTGTTCTATCCTCAACTACTTGGAATGTATAGGGAGAGCTGAGTGTAAATTAATGGTTTGGGTGTGGAATTTCTCATTCTTCACGATTCAGGATTATTACGTAGCTGAGAGAAAGGAGGGACAACCACTGCTTCTCTGCTCACTGTTAGCTTTGAGTAAGAACAAGGTGATGGAAAATACTTTTAAAACTGAAATAGTATCTAGAAGACCATGGGGATGGAGAAATAGAGGCTGCTGTGCAGCCTTAGTGGAGGAGCTGCCCGGTGAGCTGTGCAACCACAACGAAGTGTACCTGTGTGATGCAGTCCTGCGCTGCTCCCATTGCTGCTGCCCTGCTGTGCTCAGTGAGGGCCTGGGCTGCAGCAGCCGGTGGTGTCACAGCTGGCTGGAGGCAGCTGGGAGAGCACAGAAACTCTCCTGTGGCTGTTGGCTGTTGGATGTGTTTCCAAAATAATGCCTCTGAAAATGTTGGCATGGAGAGCGTTTGAGATGGAAAGAGATGTAACTCTCAAACACCTGCCAAAAAGCCTTCATATGCTAATTTTATAATTGTGGGTTCTGTTTCTGAAGATTCCTACACCTACATACCCACAAGATGACCCTGTCTTTGTGGTTTCAGATGTTTCGTTTACTCAGTTACAGACAGCACACATGACAGTGCCATAAACCCTTGCTGCCTGCTGGATGGCTGCCAAGCCTGTTGTGTTTTTCAAGTTGTTTTGCAATGAGCTAGATCTAGTGGAAAGTGCATGGTACAACACAAACTTAAAAGCCAGTAGTTTTAGTATGTAGTTTTGACAAGAGCGTTTTCCATCATGAGCAAGCCCTCCCCCATCATCCCCAATTTCCATCTACCAGTAGATGTGTGAGAGTGATGTGGGAAGGCTGGTGATGGCTCCAGCTCTACTAGTAGTTCTCCTGTGATGTGAAAGGAAGGTGTGTTACTGGTGAGATCATGGAGCCACGAAGGTAACTGCTCAAGTATTTGGCAGCACTTCTAAGACAGGTTTTCCAGCACCTCCTCCAACAATTTCCTATTTTTGGGGAATTTCTTCTATACCTACAAACTCTTTTTGTTGCTTTTATTTTTGAATGTGAATGCTTTAAAGCTTGGTTTCGGAGTCATCCCATAAATAGAGATATATGCAGTGCAACGTGTGTTTTGATTTAATATGCTTCACCAGAATTATTCAGCATATGCAATAAAATTTAATTTCTTTGCAAATGTACCATGTGACTATATAGTCAAGGCATTGTTTTCCTGAAGAATACATTTAATGCTGTTACTCCAGTGTGAAATTTTAACAATGTGAATTTAAGATAAGATTTATTGTGTAGCTACTTAAAAAAAAAAAAGAAAGATTGAAATTAATAGGTGGCCTCTGACATTCTTGGAGCTCCTGAGTGACAGCTGCATGCTGAACATGCCTGCTCAAGTTCCTGAAGGCTAAGTTTTACAGAAAGTATTCACAATTAGAACAGGTTTGACTTTAGCTGCAAGCATTTAAACATTCAGAACTGCAGATGCAATTTCCTACAGAGTTAAATTTCCTACAGGCTAAATCAATGTTCTTTTTCCATTGTAAAAAATTACAGTTAAACTATGTACTAAAAAAGGTACTTATACAAGATAGGCTTTTCTGTGGATGTGTTTTTTTTTAAAAACTCATCCCATTTTTCTACAGAAAAGAACAGAGAAGTTCCTTCTATCACAGAGTATTCGATCTATATGTTACATACCTCATTGTGTCAGTTGGAAAATTACCTCTTAGGTATGTAATAGCTTGACATGTTTTTTGATTAGTGAACCATGCTACAGCTTTGTCGGCTCTGCAGCTGGGTGCTGTCATTTCCACTTGGAATGCCTTGCTTTTCCTGGCTGTAACTGCCTTCAACGCTGATTGTCACTGATTTAAGAACCAATTCAAAAAGAATAGACAGATAATCTGAATAATTTATTTTGTAGTATAGCACCAAAGATGATGGACTGTTTGTAGAAATTACATAATATTTTGAGTAGAAAGTTCTTTTGAAGAAAACAGTGTTGGACGAAGGATTTGATTTCTGGCATGCTTTGAGCTGTACTGGAAGTCCTTTCACCTGTGGTCAGTGTCTCCTATAAGACATGCCCTCCAATTTCAAGGTAAATAAAAGAAAATAGTGAGATAATATATTTCCCATTGGAGATTGTAGTTCAGATTAGAATTCTGTTGTGTTAGCTTTTTTAAAAATGGAGAAGGATGATCTATTTTACTATATAACATGGCTAGCATTGTAAGGGAAAGGATGTACACAACATCAGAGGTAGAAATGAGAACTAAAACAGATACTTTGAGTTCTGGATTAGTGCTTAAAGTGTTTGTCCATACTCAACAGACAAAGTTTTCAATTAATTTTTTTCCATTAAAATTACTGAGCATAGATCAAGTAGGGAAATGTCACTTATCAAAATGTTGATTTTGATGGAGAAAAGGAGGAAACGCACTGTTTTGACATTGCAAAATCTTCCACTTTCATCCCAGATTTTTCTTTTTTTTAATTATGAAATTTCTTTTATATTTTACTTGAGAAAAACAAACAAACAAATGAACTGAAATGGGAATGGAATTTCATGTCATAAAGAATTTGTTCACTTTTCTTGTTGTTGTTGTTGTTGTTGTTTTAAGTCTGAGTTCATACTCATGTTTCCTGGAAAACTGAAAATGTGCTCAGAAATAGGGATTCTCTTGTGTTGTTTTGTTTTACCTAATGACAGAGGGACATCAGTTCATAGTTGTCTGTGACTATGCTAAGAATGTGTTGATCTACAGTGTGACAGGTGTTCTGGGAGGCATAGTAGGGTTTGGTATCTGGGCCCAGCTCCTCATGGACTTTGGGAATTCAGCCACTGGAATACCTCTTGATCCTGCCCACCTGCACTAATTGAAGTTCTGTGGAAGCCTCCTGTGGTGGGTTTTTGTTTTGAATCCTGTGCTGCTGAACTAAACCTCAGCTGACTTTGCTGGCTCCAAAGCATATCCAAACTTCATTGTTTTATTCGCTACACGCATTCCTAAAGCCTTTTTCTGCTGGAGTTTTTTCAAAGCCAGCGTTTCTCAAATTTCTTTACGCACCCTTTCAGTTTATAATGCCTTGTGGAGATTGAAAGTTTTGGAACATGTGATCTAGTAAAAATTTATGTCTTTGGATGTGACCTTGTGAGCTGACTGGCTAACATTTTCCTTCTCAGACAAATATGAGTTCCCAAAAAGCTACTTATCAGCTTGAATTCGAATAAAAGCTTTTGTAGGAAAGAACATTAAATGCAATTTTCAGCTGGTAAATAGTCAGCCTTCATGTTAAGTCTTGGCATAGAAATGTTAATAGGTAGTAAATTTAATAAATGTTTAATCCCTGGCTCACATAATATTGCTTCTCAGTTCAATTATTTATGTAGAACACAGAGCCCAGAATGAGCTCTGGATGCTTTGAATACTGGCTGTGTGTCCCGCAGCCTTGCAGAAATGGAAATAATTAGCCTGCTTTTTGGTCAGAGGATTTGCAACAAAACTGAGTGCAGTTTCTTCTGCTTTCAGCTCTTGACACCATTTCAGAAAACACCCAAAAAGTCCTCACAAGCCAATGTACTTGTAACTGGAGTTCTTTGGGTTCTATCTGCTATCTGCTGTTTAATCGATTCCTGTTTGCTGTGATGTGTTCACTTACAGCATATTGTGTCTGTACTTCACTGTACTTTACTGCAGGTTCCTGAAAATATCTATTTATGTTTTCACACTTCTTCAGATCCCCTTGGAGGAAGATGTGCTGCAATGCACAGTAACGTGATAGTGTTATTCTTCTTTTTGTGAGAGGAAGAGTCCTGTGTAGCATACCAGCAGTGCATAAAGATGCTGTACCTGCATTACTCTTGTTGAGTGAGACTATTTGTAATGTTAATGTTAATCAATTAATGTTCAGTTCAGAATGAATGTAGACATTTGAAAGAAGGTGGCTGAGACCTGTGCAGTTACTCCCTTGGAAGGACAAGCACATTGTATGTGGGGTAACAGATAACCTGAAGGCAGGCCTTCGGACCTGGGAGAATTTGTGGTGGTGTGAAGAGGAGTGGGTCGGCACGTGCCCTGCTGAAGGATACTGGTGTAACGTGCCTGCTTGACAGAAGGGAGGCAACCTTCAAGCTGGAGAGGAGCAAAGGGAATAAAACTCAAATCCATAAACTTAAAGATCTACAAACTTAACCTGATATTTGGTCTGATTTTTGGATGGTCCTGTGTGGAGCCAAGAGTTGGTCTGGATCATCCTTTTGGGTCCCTTTCAACTTGGGATAGTCTATGACTCTAGGAACTTAAGCTGGGTGCAAATGCAGCGGATTGGAGCAAAGTGTGTGGTCAGTATGTGGAAGGGCCCTGGCAGCTTATGCTGGTGGACTGGCCGCAAGCAGCAGGGAGGATGCAGAGTTAATATTCTTGAAACCAAGGTTATGCCTTGTTTATGAGCTCGCCCAAATAGAAATCACATGAGAAGTCGCATGATTTTGCCATCAAAGCTCAGGAGGTGTGATATTCAGCCAGTACACCTCCTGATTTCATTTTTCCATGTGATTGTTTCCTATTTTCTTCATGCTGTGGTATTCAGTTGGACTGACATATTTAAACATATAATAACTGGGATCTGTGCTTTTTAACCTCAAAGAAAAAAAAAAAGAAACTGCAGAACAGTTTAAGTAGATGTTTGTGAAGTTGGTGTTAGGTTGGTTCTGAAGGGGAAAAATAATCATCTTAAAAGTAGGCAAAAAAGTCTGAGGGGTGTTTGAGCAGTGATCGTATCAAGTTACTCTGAGTTGAGGCTGATGCATCAGTTGGTGCTTAGGGCAGCATGCAATCTTGGATTTTCATTTTTCTTTTGTGTCTGCTGCATCTTTTCACACAGTTACTGCTCCCTGTGCTTCTTTCTTTTATGCTATCAGTATTTTGCAGCTTAGCCGTCCCTTCACTGTAATAATGTTTATATACCTATATACATATATATATATAGCTTTTCTTTGTGATTTCTGGAGAGCTCTGCTATCTTGAGTTTGAAGATACAGCAGATGGTACACTGCTAGTGCTTAGGGCAATTCGTTGTGTTACATGCTCATGACCATTTAGAAAATAAGGCTGGCTTATAGGTTTGTGAGGGAGTCTTTGGTCCTCAGAGGGTAACTGGTGCAGCTGCTGTGAGCCACTGGTTTAAAATACGTTGCTCTGGCATTCTAAAGCTGTGTCATAGACCCTCTTTAAACATGTCCATGCTTCTAGCTAGGCCGAGACCCATGTGGTGCATTTCCCTGCTGTTTCGCTTGTTTTTGTACAGAGTTTCCTATTTTTACATGATGAGAAAAATGTCTTCTGTATTTACCAGTGTAGCATATTGTTGACATAAACGCAGAGAGATTGCTCACCAGTTACCATCATTGTTGAAGCAGATTTAGATTAGGAAAAATAAATTTAATTAATTGCCAATTAAAATAGAATTGTATAGGGGGGGGGGGGGGGGGGGAAGACAAAACAGACAAAACATCACATTTTTTTCCAAAGCTCAGCTTCACTCCTTTGCCAGCTCCTCCATCTCCTCCCCCAGCCCCAAATAGCATAGGGGGAGGGGATGTGGGGGCTGCAATTAGTCCATAGCAACCCAGTCTCTACCACTCCTTCCCTCCTACATTTCTCCTCTGTTCCATCGCAGGTCCCTCCCATAGGCTGCAGTGTAGAACTTCTGTTTATGTGCATGTTCACATGAGCTTAGTTTGAGTTTTATAATTCAATTTCTTTGTATAAGTACCTGAAGTCGAACAATGGACAAGATAGCATATAAATCTTTTTAACAGCTGGAAGTTGTGCTATTGTCAGCAAAATAGCAACAATTTGAATATAGCAGAGTTGCCATTTTCTACCTGTTTCGAACTATAAATATGTTGGTGCATTAGACTTTCTGCCTGGTTTTGCTTCACTTTGGTATTTCAGTATTTCTTGCAAATTAAAAATGGAAATATAGCCAAACAGTTCTCTCAACATCACTCAGCTCAATTTAAATGAAGTATTTACCCTGGAAATGTTTTACATGTGAATATTTACATATAGTAAAACCAATCAAATCTGGAATTAGTTTGATTGCCTTAATCATGGATTTTTCACCAAAAATGATACTGGGCACAATATTTGCTTTTCTGAATGAAAATTATATCAACCTAGTAGCATTGCAGCACTGGATAGATAACTGTAGAAAGTATCATTTTGTATACAGAACTAATGAATATAACCCTCCTGCCCACCAACAGTAAAAATTCTGTTTTCAGAATTAAGCATTCATTTTGTACAACGTTCACCATTATCTCTTCAGGAGGTGGAAATGAGAAGATCTAGCTGTTCTGTTTGGTGTGAGCTGAGTGCTTGTTCTGAAGGAAGCTGTGGGCTGCCATAGGCCACCTGAGCGATGGTGAGTGCGGTGTGGGTGTGTGATGGTGCACCTTGGGTGCTGAGGATGATGTCTACCTTCCTCCCAAGACATCTTCAAAAGAAGTGCTCCCTATAATCTATAATATAATACATAATAATATATAATAATATATAATATATATATAATATAATAATTATAATCCCTATAAGCACGTACATTTCTCCATGAGTTGCTTTTGTCCTTGCCTTCTGGAGCAGAATTGATACATTCAGATGTTGCCTCTTGAGTAATGTTCCTGCAGCTTGCTTCAACCTTTCTGGCCTGTCTTCTCTGGTTGTCTCCTATGTTATCCATCCCAACAATCAAATTCTTTGGAGTGTCATCATCTAGTGGGTGGCAGCCCTGCCCATGGTTTGTGGTTTGGAACTAGATGATCATTTGATGGTCCCTTCCAACCCAAGCCATTCTGTGATTCTTTGCTAGGGCTTCCCCCTCAGCTTCTCAGCTTCTGAGTCTTTGTACTGTTTCTTCTGTCACGAAGGAAATTCATCAAATATCACCACTTTGAGAGCTGTTCTTTTGCAGCATTTTGTTTTTGAAATGTGCTATATAATACCTACTCTTAAATGAGGATATTTTAAGTCTGCTACGTGATAACATATTATGAGTTAATGTACAAACAAGGAATGTGTGTAAGGTGCACATCTGCATAAAACAGTTCTTTTTGGGGTTTGCTGTGTCTGTAACATCCCTTTTATGAACTTGCTCTGTGTAAATCATGGAACAAAGGGTTTGACTTCTGAAAGCGTGTCACAGAAAGGAATATAAATGCTTTGTAGGTGAAACAAAAGACAAAATCAGTAAAAACTGCGGTTTGGCAATAAAGTGATGAATTATTTTAGAAAATTAAAAGCAAAACAAAATCAAGTGGAAAGTGTTTGTGTAGTGCCAAAACTGAGGCTATTACAACTCTGGTGCTTTTCCAGTTTGCTGAATGTTTCCTTATCAAGAAAGTACTTCTATAACAATAAGTTTTCCAGCTGACCCATTGCTTCCCCATGCTGAGTACTAAGTAGTTAAAAGTTCTCCTGTAGTTATAAGAAGGAATTGGATTATCTACCATGCTAAAGGTGTTCCCATGTTACTATCTTCTCACTGTACTGCAGCATCTCCTAGTAGGAATTTAAATTTTATCTATGTTTTTAAGAAACTTGCTTTATTTTCAGATAAAAATTTTGAAAGGTAACTATTGTGTAATTCTGATAATCCAGACCATTCAGACTGAAAATTGAACTTCACACTTAGTTTTTTCGATTTATCATTTTCCTTCTCTCTGTAGAAAAGAATGCACAAAGGCAGTCTCTGTGAGTTCAGGAAATAGATGATAGCATACTATCATCTGTGTTTGTGTGCACTGTGATGTTTTTAATTTTAATTAATGGTGTTTTTTGAAAATGTCTAAGAGCAGAAAAGAAGTGAGTTCAGATAGTACTTGACATCAGCAATGATAACGGAAGGTGGTCCTTTGCCCTGTGTTGGGGAGGGAAATCGTATATCTGTTTATTTGATATTTTCTTATCTGGCCTTCAAATGAGTAAAAAGATTAAAAAGGAGGAAAACTTTATGCAACCATAACTACTATGCAGTCAACTAATGACGTCCAACAGACAGCTCTTTCACACAGTATTTTCTCTGGAATAAAAGCTATTTAGTACGGATAGAAATTACCTCATCCATCATAGAAGCATAGAAGTGTTCTGTTACTCTATGTGGAGGTTTATCAGTGCTGGGCCGGGGAAGGAGATGACGAATGATATCCTCTTTAATTGAATTTGCAGAATGGAATGCAGGGAGGAAGAACGCCCTGGGCCATCAACCTTGTATTAATGAAAAATGCTTTAATGACAGCAATGACCAGGTGCCAGGATATGAAGTATGCCTGTTTGGTGTTGTGCTTCTGTTTAACATTGAGTTTTGAGCTACAGAGGCAACTTCACATGTGGACACCATGCGCACGTGGTCTTGCTTTGTGCTAACTTGATTGCTCGGTGGGAGAAAGATGTTTCCACTGGAGTGCAATGGGGGATGAGATCAAATATAATATAAGCACGTCTTTGTGGCAATTTCTTCTTTAGAAAAAAGTGATTTTCCCTGTTGATGTCATTTTCTGCAGCAGTTACTGTTTTCTGCCCTTTCCAGTAAAAGTAATGATGATATGTAACTTATCCAGAGGTGACCTGATACAGAATTTTAAGTTCAGGGTTTATAAAGAAAACTGTGACATCACTTTTCTGAAATGAAATCTGATAAAATCAAATACTTACAAGTTAGCAGCAAATTGCAGTTGGCAAGTTTTTGCAATAGCAGTATTTTTTTTCTTGTCATTTATGCCAATTTGGAACATCACTGTGACAGATGTTTTTTTTTCCATGGAATATATAACATCAGTATGATAGATTTTATTTTTTTTCCCCCCCAGAATATGGTGGAATGGGCTTGGACTTCTCCTATAGCATTGCAGTGGCAGAGGAGCTGGGAAGTATCCGGTGTGGAGGTATCCCTATGGCTATTGGGGTGCAAGCTGGTATGGCCACTCCTGCGCTAACAAGGTAATTTTCAAAATGTTTTGTTTAGCCTAAAGCCCAAGCTGTTGTGTGTTTAAGCTTAAAAAACATCCAGCCACATGTTTTAGAGTAGGAGGAAACGTTACTGCTCAGATTATGTTGTAGCTGCTCATTAGTAAGGCTTGAGAAATGAACATGCTTTCTACCTGTCTTTCACACAGGTTTATTTAGGGGAGAGAATGCGAATTTTTAATATTAGAGTATTATATAACAAAGGTAGGCCTTGTTTAGTAGTAAGTGATCTGTTTCCAAACACAGAACCTTGGTGCTAGAATCAATTAAACAGTCATGATTCCAGAATCCATGTTAGTGCATTTTTTTCTTAGCTAGATATCCCAGTGCAGTCATACTAAGGTCACATTTAGTTGTAATTATTAGAATGAGTCTAATTGTGTTTTAACATTTACTCGCTTTTTTCCAGTATTTCAAGGTGTTCCTTGCCAGCTCTGGCTTTTCAGAAATAATGATCAGGATTGGTGTAAATCCTGCTAAAATTTTAGCACATATTATGCTGCCTGAACACTCCCATTCAAGTCAATTACTCATCATACTTTTTCTCATGTGCTTATGTCAGTGTTCTTCTTTTATCATTTTATATCACTCAAGCTCCTACACTCTTTTTTTTCCCTTCCCTCAGTAAGAAGCAATTGCCTATTCTCTACCTTGACCTTGTAGCTTCACAGACATTCTGCTTCAAAATAACAGTCTGCAAAACTAGAGGGAGGTGACACACTGCGCCAGCAGTTTGCCCCGGGATATGAGTTCATCTAAAAGCTCTGGAAGGTAGTGGTGGGAATTAACTTCAAATAATGATTATGAAGTCAGATTTTTTTCAGTACTAAATAGATATACAAGAGAGTACTTGCACAGAAAAGCTTTTCAGTGTTTTGTTTGTCTGTTCATTCTATTAGAGAAAATATTTCTTAATCCAACTGGAATTTGGACTCTCTTCCCAATCCATCCATCCATCCATCCATTCTTCTACTAGCTATGTGTGACTTTGAAGATCTTAACCATAGAATACATTTCTAAAAATTTTGTTCTCCTTTGTGTAATGCACCAAAATCTTGCTGAAATTGTGGAGGTGATTACGTCTGTTGCAACAGACTTATTTATATTCTAGTGGAGGAAAAAAATACAACACTAAACCACTGATATTTTAAAAGACCTTGCCTCTTTTTATTCCCAAAGTTTTAGGAAAATCTGTGGGTAAAATAAGATAGAATTTTCTTCCACAGCAGACTTTTTGGCTTTATGTTGCTCTGTTCTGGTGCAACAGTGAAACTACATACATTTGTGTTAGTGAAATCCTAAAGAAGATGTTCGCAGAAAGTGAATTTGAAATTTTTGAATTTGAATTTTTTTAGCTAAGTATTGTTATAGATGATGCATCGATGATGCACAAAATAAACTAATACAGAAATCAAACATTATACCCTGAAAAATAATTTAAAAGAAGATTGAAAGGCATTTGTTGACTTTCCTAAATTTGGGTTTCATTAAGCAGGTTTTGAAAATGTTACTCATATCTGCTTGCCTGTTCATGCTCTTTCCACCTTTCACTTCTTTGGTTTTTTTTTTTACTGACAACCTTCAGAAGACTGTATGCATGATCATACTTGGAAGCAACCCTGCAGATTTTGAATTATGTGCACTTCTATTGTGCAGACAATTACAGGAGAAAATAGTTGTGCTTTACTGAAAGAAGCCCAGACTGACTGCTCTGTTATTTTCAGATAAGTGAAGCAGTAGCACTTCTAAATTTGAGAACAACATACATAATGTTCAGTCAACAGTGACCTGGCCTGTGATGTATCTGGTTCTGAACATAACTCTCTGTCAGATCTTTCAAATGCATTCTGGATAAAGTGCCTCTCTTGCTTTCATGCTTACAAGCAGAGCGGAGGAAGCAGCTCTCAGCTGAGGCAGTGAATGAAATACTGTTCCCTGGGCTTGTAAAAAAAACCTATAGTGTGACACATCCATAATCATATCAGCATAAAGTTCTTTTATCTCATCAACAGACACTAAACTTTATAGGAAGACAGTAAGGATAGTGAGGACTTTTCAGTGGGAAGAATGCTTTTCCATTTCATTGACTTACGCATTGCAGATTCTTTCTCTGTGCTGAACAATGGCTGAGAATTAGTGTCAGAAACATGAAGATGTTACTGTCTCTGCTCCTGTTTGCTGTAAGGGAAATAAGTTACAGCTGTCAGTAAAAATAGTGGTTCTGAAATGCTCTATTATCCGCTTAATCAGCTGGGGAAATGGTGAAAATGGGAAGAGGTGATCTGACAGCTGGGTGGCTAGCCTACAGGCTCAGCATAGGAGAACTCTGTTTTGTGCTCCTTCAGCAATCCTGTGTAGTCCACATCATTTGGTACTGAATTTGTTAGCATGCTGGGCTTGTCCTGAGCCATCAAAGAGACTGCTGCAGATTAAGTAAGGAAAAACAAAGAAGTTATCTGAGAAGCCCAACTTCTGAGGAGATCTAAAATATTTCTACCAACATTGCTCATTGTCCTGTTTTTCCAGATCTCCTTTGTGCCCCTCTGGGTGCAGGAGCTATAAGCCAATTCCTCCCAAGCCTAGAGCAGGCACAGGCCAGAAGCAGTGCACCCACACTGGGTGGAGCGGCCTGTGCTGGTAAGTCCTGTGGAAAGTTAGAGGTTGTCCACATCTGGGTGCAGACGTGGTGGAAGAGCTTCTACGACCAGATTGATATGGGTACTCTGAGGCAGTGTGAAGCCAAGCAGCTGCTTCCTAACTATCTTCTCTGAAAGCAGTCACACTGCTGTCCCTCTCTCTGAGGGTGCTGTAGGCTCTGGTGACAGCTGGCCATTCTGCAGCCTGCCTGGTGGGGGGGAGCCGCAGGACACCAGTCATGCTAAAAACTGCATTCTCTGAAGAAGATAATCTTTAATTTGACTCTTCTTTCACAATGCCCGCACTTCAGTGCAAAACTAAATAAATAGTTCAGTGCATTCCTAAATAAATAGAAGATTGACATAATCATTCTTTACCAGAACGCTTGGAGTAGTCAGAATGGGCTCCTGGGTTTCCCATCTGTTTTCTTTTCAGAATGCCTCTGCAGCTCAAGCTGAACAATTTATTTCATATAGTCTTCAAATAACTCAAGCTTAAAGGCTTGATAAAAACTGGGAGCCAGAGTATTTTTCTTAGTGGTTTTTTTTTTTTTTTTTTCCTTATGCTGTCTTTTATGATAAGTAAATAAGTTTTCTAAATGTGGGTGTTTTTAAATTTGCATGTCTTCTTATCTTGACTGAAATAGGGACTCACAGAGAGAAAGCTGATTGCAGTATGGATTCCTTTAAAGCCGTTGAAAGCCAAATTGCTGATCCTAAGGAGGCTTTCCTACTGCCCGAGGGAGCTTGATGCTGTTCCCCATGCATTTCTTTCCCTGCCTGTAAGGAGAATTTATTGCCTTTCATCTTCTCTTGCTTCTTTCCATGTACATTGAGGACCCAAGGAGTACTGCTGAGCTGGGACTAGACTTAGATGGTAGGATGTCTGTGCAGGATACACAGAAATCATGCAAAAGCATGGCATGTGGCAAATGTATTATTAATAGTTCGAGTATGGGAACAGAATAGAGAGGGAACTGGAAGAAATTCACCTGTTGCTATTAAATGATCATAGGTCAGAGTGACCTTCTTTGGGTGAAGGAAATCCTCTTTCTATTCCTGGAAAGTCCATGAGCAAATTCCTCTGTCATCTTTGACATAATATAGAATAATGCATAGATCACCTGAAAGCTTTTTTTGCTTTATTTTGCTTTGATGTTGAATAATTCTTCTGAAGTTGCTGCGCCATTAATGCCTACCTTCAAGCCTGTTGAATATGTGAATGTGCATCAGGATCAATATTGTCTCTCACAACTGTTCTTGAAATGCCTGTTTAGGAAACCTCTTCAGGGGTAGTATTATATTCCCTTTCAAGAGGTCCAGAGGCCCATGTGAGAATTTGGAGTAGGCTATATTTCTCGAATGTTTAAGCGCCAGTGCAAGAAAGCTTCAGTTAATCAAATGCTGAGAGCTGTGCTAGAGCTGCCTGCAGTTGTTCATATTCAAAATTTCAGTTTGCACTTAATCATGAATCAAACTATGTCAGTTCTACTCAGAACCTCCTATGCTAATTTAATTAATACATTTCAGCTTAGCATTTTTCTCTCAGAAGCAAAAGAAACAAAAGTGAATGAGATCTGCAGCTCTAATAAGGTGATTATCGGCCCAATTAAGTCAGAACAGTGATGTGCAATAGACATATTTTCACTCAATATAGCAATCAAACCTGTCAGAAACACTTTTTTTATATATTTGAGATTAACAAAACTGGCTGCCATTTTCTAATTTGCAGAGCACATAAACAAAACTGGGTGAATCAGGAATACATTCTAACATCTGTATTTCATCATAATTCTTTCACCTTTTACACACAATTTATGAGGTTGTTTATCACTGTCATTTTTGTGTCTATATTCATGACATTCAACTAATGTTACTTACAAAGTGTGGACTATTTTCATGTAGTTCTTAATGTTAGAATTTCACATGTGGAACTTCTGGATTACCCAACGTCAGCAAGGAGCTCTAGTTTATTGCCCATAGACTCCGTGTCTGTATCTATAGGTACACACCTGCATGAAAATGACTTTGAGATGGATGTTAATGCTTCATAGTTAATGATGTGGGACTCTATGCTTGAGGGTATGATCACAGCCCAGAAAGCAGACATAATCTGATCTATCTTGAGTCAGAGCAAGACTCGTTGCATAGTTTTCTCATGCTGGAGCTGTTAAACTGGAAAGAAGTGAATACTACATTTATGCAAACCTGATACCTTTCCAGGATGTACTTAAGGTGAGTAGAATTTAACAAAAGCAATATACTTCTAACAATAGCTGGCCATTTGCTGGGCTGCACATCCTTCCTGCAGAGCATGATCTTCTGAAGGTAGCATTGGCAGACTACTTTTTTAATTACTAAATAACTTCATCTCCAGGCTCATTTTTGGGAAGAGCTGAACTGTTTTCTGGAACTTAAAACAAGCAAACAAATCTGTCAAATCTAAAATATTTTCTTTCTGAGGAAATTTCTTGCCATGGAAATCCTATATTCAAATAACTAAGGGTTGGCAAAGTTTTAAGCAATGGTAAGCATTGCCAGAACTCCCTAATAGGCAGTGCTTCCAGCTCGTCTCATAATCTGAATTTTTATGTTGTTTTTGGTTTGTTTAAAGAGTGCTCTCAGCTGGCCACACACAATCATGTTCTAAGGAAAAACAACTACAGTGTATAACAGACCAGGGGAATGAACACTGCAAGCTTACTTCTTGTATTTATTTGGGACTGCAGCTGTGATTGTTATGGGCCAGGACAGCACTAGGAGCTGAGCTCCTTGCGTGCACAAAGGGAGAGTGTCTGCCAGCTCCCACTCTGGTCTCTGGCTTCTTGTGGCCTCTGACTGCTTTGTGGCAGAGTGAAAGCAGAGGAAAAGGGTCAGCCTTGGAAGTATGGTGCCGGTATTGTAGAAAGCCCAGCCAGCTGCAGCCTGCTTAGGCAGCTGGTGAGCCAAAGGTCAGTTGAAACACTGACCTGAGAAACCTCTTAGCTAGGAGGGCACATTATCACTAATTGTAAAACATCTATTTCCTGGCTGTTATGGATTTCTGCTCACAGAGGAGAGGTCTCACAACCCAAGGACTTTTGTTTTTGGGACAGGAGAGGTTTAAGAACAAGAGTGTGAGCTAACCATTCAAGCTCCAAGACCAAACTTGAAAGTTGGTTAAGAAAAAAATCAACCATGAAACCACACTTTGAATAGGTAAAAGCAGCTAAATTTAGGAAAAAAATTAAAAAATCTCTTTCGGGGAAGGAGAAGAAGTCACTGTTTCTTGGAGCCTTAATAAAAAAGGCACTGTTACACAAGAGCCCTCAAGCTCCTTTGCCGACATCCCATAGGGAAAGAGGGACATTTCTGGGGAGGGATGGCTGACCCTCAGCAGCCTTTCTGCCTTTTGGAGGGGAAAGGACAAAGGAGAGACAGGCATTGCTTCACAACTGTCTTTCTGCAGACTGTTCATCCTCGTTCTTCCTCCCTTCCTCCCTGTCCAAGAGTGCTTCTTCATTTTTCCTCTACCATCTTGTTGAAGAAGTAGCAGCCCTGCTCTACTAAGGCTCATGGTGTCACAAAAAGAGGTTTGGTCCTCCTCGTGTGGGTGTACAGGGCAGGCAGCTGGTAGCCCAGAGCACTGAGTTTAGGTGTTTTAGAATGGGTGTTCACTAGTGAGATTAGGTTCCTAGGAAGCTGAGATTAGGCTCCTGAGGGGAAAGGTTTTATCATATGCACCTATTGTTTCTTTTTCATCAGCTGGCAGATTTGGCTGCTATTTTGGTCACTGTTTTGACAAGAAGCATAACTTTTTAGTCACTACTAAAACCTAGCAAAGAGTTGGTACAGAAGTCAGAAGGTATGCAGAGAGAGTGTCTTCTGTCCTGCTTCCAGCTCAGGAGCCAACATTTCTTTATGTTTGATAGCTCTCAAAGCAGCAATTGTAAAGATAAGATTTGGAACATTAGAACCACACATTTCCTTAGAAGTAAGATGTTTGTATAAGCCTTACTTAAAATGGTTGTGGCTGCACTTCCAGTGAAGATTGATTCATAGCTTTGCACAAAGTCCCTTCTCTCTTTGGCTTCAGGATAGATTTTACCTAGTCACAGACAAATTGATCACTGAGTAAAACAAAATTTGTGAGTAGTCTGTAAATAAAGTTTACCTCCAAAAGCTTTTAATACCCTATCTTTTTATTATGTTGTTGCAGATTTGGTTCTGATGAGTTGAAAAAACAGTTCCTCACACCAACTATATCTGGAGATCTTGTGGCATGTTTGGGAATCAGCGAAGCTGGAGCTGGATCAGATGTTGCAAGTAAGTTAACCTAGCAAACTGCCAATTTCAGACAGCTTGGTATTTTAGTGGAAGGAATCTGGCTTCACTGATGCCTGCCCTTACTGTCAGCATTTATAAGAAATACAAAAGAAATTCTGGAATAGTGAAAAAAGTAAAAAGTAATATTCTAGGAGCAGTAATACATAGACTCATAGAACTGTAAAATGGTTTGAGTTGGAAGGGACGTTTACGATCATCTAGTTTCAACATCCCTGCTATAGGCAGGGACACCTCCCTCTAGATCAGGTTGCTCAAAGCCCCATCCAGCCTTGCTTTGAATGCTTCTAGGGAGGGGGCATCCACAACCTCACTGGGCAACCGTTCCAGTGTCTCACCACCTTCACAGTAAAGAATTTTGTCCTCATATCTAGTCTGAATCTATCCTCTTCCAGTTTAAAGCCATTTTCCCTTGTTCTGTTGCTACATGCCCTTATAAAAAGTCCTTCCCCAGCTTTCCTATGGTCCCCCTTCAGGTACTGGGAGCTGTTACAAGGTTCCCCTGGAGCCTTCTCTTCTGTAGGCTGATGAGCCCCAGCTCTCAGTTTGTCCTCTTAGGAGAGGTGCTCCTCTGATCATCTTTGTGGCCTTCCTCTAGATCCTCTCCACAGCTGCATGTCCTTCTTGTGTTGGGCACCCCCACAAACATCTGATTCATCCAAAAGCCAAATAATTGAATGTGTTTGTCAGTGAATAAATAGATGTAAGCTGAGCAGAAGAGGTTAATATACAGCTGTCAGGCTGACCCTGGATTTCTCTACTGTTTTTGTCCCTCTGCTGTCTGGCCTGTTGTGTCCAAGCTCCAGATTGGTGTACTCCAGTTGCACTGTCACCATTAGTTGTGCAAACCTACAGGAGTATGTGATACAGTGTGCCTTGTTCAAATGGACAAGGCTTGCACTTCCTTAATACAGACTTCCCCACTGAATGCAGACAGATTGCAGAGCTAGTCCCTTCTGAAACTGATGGCATCATACTTTTGCAATAAGTTCTTCTACCTCATTCTTACCTCACCACCTCCAGTCATTTCTGTCTCTGAATGGGTAATTATTTTATTTAGGGATAATGAATAATTTGCCATATCAAATGTATGAGCTTTGTGATTTAGTTACTTTGCATGAAACTGTTTTTCTTGTTTCAGTACAAGAATATGTTTAAAAACAGCAACAAGTCAGCCTATCATTCTGAAGTGCCTGAGACAGTAGATAATTAAATTACAGCAGATTTTATAGTAGGAGATGTCTCACCTGATTGTGGAATGTGCGCTTAAAGGAAAAGAGAATGACAAGAAACTACTGTATACATCTTGCTATTTTGAATGGCTAAGCTGAACATACTGTGCTCTTACAAATTATGGAGATTACTACTTCTACAAAAATCAACAAATTTAACAAAAGTTTTTGGTCAGCAAAACCAGTACCTATGTCCATCTCCTCATTCCAGATCACATTGTTTTCTCAAGACAAACAGATAATTGATTATTACGTATCACAGCAAAGAGGTGCAACAAGCATCTTTTCCAAAGGGAGTTAATGGGGTGTAGCAGAAATGCTAAGTCAGGGCTTGAACCAGTGATTGAGCACCTGGTGGGAAGGCAGGGCCGAGGGAGCTCAGGTGGAGACTTCTTCCAGACCTCATTTAAGAGTTGGCAGTGGAGGCAGGGGAATCTTGTTGGAGATCCCTGTGTACCTAAGGCCTTCTGAAGGTAAATAAATTCCTTTGTTTCTCTGTCCACGACTGGCATATTTGAGCATGTTCTTACTTGCTGCAACCTAGGACTTTGCTACTATGCTGTCATTCTGTGTTTTCTATCATGTTACAGCATTACATGGGGGAAATTAAATGAAGGGGCTATAAATCTTCCTGCATGATCCAGAGCCATTTTCCCTTCTACCTAATTAACGTTGTTAATAAGAAAAATCCATAATTTTTATAGGCTTGTTATTTGTAAAATAATTTGAAATTTATATTTCTCTCTTGTAGGAAACGCATCATTTGTTTTAGCTAATGCTTCTGTAGTTAAATTACCTGATTATCAAGACTTCCCAAGTATGGTTGTAATTTTTGGATGTAGTCTTCTAGACAACAAATAACAAATATTCTTTCAATTGTGTGTTGCTTATGATCTAAATTAATTGGTATGGTACACTTGGATTAATGAAATTAAAGAAAGATTTGGAGTATACTCAGGTTTATCCTATGAACCCAGGTTGTCAGTGTCACAGTTAGACAGACGGCAGGATGACAAGTGATATTTTTTCACCTGCCATTAAAGATTTTATCCTTGAAATAAATCTGGAAACTAGACTATGGTGTTCTTAAAGGGTAACTAGATGGGTCACTTAGTTATGTGTAGCACTAGTAATTTTTTCTCATGTGACTTGTGTTAACTGTGGTGATCATCATCTTTACTAGTTTTTCACTGAAATATTGGGAGATAACAGCAGTAATTCTTATTACTTGCACCTGCTTGCCATGTTGACTTTGAAAACTCAGAATCATCCTTTTTTCTGGGTAACACCTGAGTTATCTGTTAGTGATGTCTCCCAGGTTTGTCTCACCAACACATTTCACAGATGTATTCCTGCTCTTCTTCTAAAGGTCATCACTGGAAACATGCAATCAGTTTCAATCAAAGACTGTTGTCCAAAGAGAAGCTCCACAGTATTCTCCCTGCATGTCACACTTTATTAATGCAACCTTATGTTATTTCACACTGCCAAGTTCCTTACCCTCATTTCCAGTTTGGACGTGATTTTTGACTTAAAAAAATAATAATAATAAAAATTTTTTACTCATGGTTGCCTAAGAACATATTTTAGTTTGCTTGGGCACAGCAGGATCTGTTTCCATTTCTGATTTTTCTCTAGAAAATCCATTTTCATAATAGTTGTATCAGGTTGCTTTAAATAAGGTATCGCTGGTGAACTGAGTTTTCTTTCGAAATGTATTCTAAGTCTCTGCAGCTTTCTGAGACTAAGAACCTTTGTTATCACTAATTTTCACTTTGTACAGTCCTTGTGCTGATGTCTTCCTTTGTCAGCTATATTACAATTCTATTTTAATCTCATGTAAAATATTTTAGTTTTCAGGTATCTTCTGCATACTTTATTATTTCTCATTCTCTTCTTATTTCTGTGGCTGAAACATTTTTGTTTGCTGCCTTAATGTTGTTTGGTTCTGTAATCTTTCATCTGTGAGATTTAACTCAGTTTAACCTATGGTAATTCTTACCTTTTGACCTCCAAACTGTAGCTTCCTTTGACAATTAATCTCTTTATTTTCCTGCAGGCCACCTCCTGTTTTTTGAAGCAATTGCTCATTTGATTAAACTTGAAGCTATCTCATAGATGTTTTTGTTTCTTTTTCCTGTACTGATGATGAAAATTCCACATACGTGCTTTTAATTTATTACATAAATGATTATCTGTGATCTGAAGATTGACTTTCAGAGTTGAAGACAACCTTGCCTTTTGTCAAACCTACTTAGATGTGTGCTTAAGTCAAGAGCACACTGGAAAAGAAAACTTAAGTCTCTTGCTGTGATTTGAACGGTGAAATAAATTGCCCTGGTTATTAATTTGGCACGAGCTGTTTCACATGTTTAAATGTGGTCCTGAGAGACATGGTTTAGTGGGAGCTATTGGTGGTAGGTGAACAACTGGATTGGATGATCTGGTAGGTCTTTTCCAACCTTGATGATTCTGTGATTCTATAGGCTGTTGGAATATAAACACCATAGGGTCAGTGATGTAGACGTGCCAAAAATTAGTGACTGAAGTAGCCTTTTCCCATAGCCATGCTTTATCAGGGAGAATAATTATAGTGAAAAATGCCAATGGATCTTACAGCCATATCTCTCAGATCCTCTTGATTCTAGTAAATTGTTAAGCAGGTTTTCAAATTCTGCTGTAGTTTAAGTGTAAAATCTACTTATTGGCTTGATAATCTTTTAATGAAAATGCTATGTTCTTCATAAGTCAATTTTAAAAAGTTACTTTTCAAGTACTTGAAACAAACTGTTGGCTATCACACTTGAGACTACTTGTATGTTCCTATTAGTCAGGCATTTCTTCTTTAATCTGTATTTGGAAAGTTAGTCTCTTGTGATGCCATGCTTGTAAATACTGTTTATATTTGTGATAGCATTATAGTGCTCAGTGTTCCTTTAAAGACCTTCCAAACGACTTCAATCTAATCTTCTTAGTAGTTGTTCCATAACAAAGGGTTGTGTGATGTAAATTACTGTGTATTTTCCCATCCTTCTTACGCTACTTGTACCATGTCTCGTCACAGCTCTTTTGCATCTTTCACATGTTGTTCAGTCTCCTTGTATGATTGTCAAATGTCTGTCCCCATATTACTGTGATCAGTGTTCTGGATTCCTTCGCTTTGTTGGCCTTCATTATTATTCAGATCCTACAGTATGTCCTTTGGACAGATTTGGCATAGATTGCTGCTGTTTTTATCCACATTAGTACTATCTCTTGCTGTTCAACGTTATACTTCTGTAAGTTTATTTATCCACAGCTATATCCACAAGTTCCTTATCTTACATCATTACACAATTTTCAGCTGCTTTTTTTTTCCCATTTTTACATTAACAAATCTTTTCAACCGTGCAGACCATAGCTCCAGGTAGTCATTAGTTTGATCCTTTAAATGAAGATTAGGTGCCTGTTATCAATTTGTTTTGAGTTTAGGACGTTTGGGAAGAAGGTTCATGTGCAGGTTAGGGTGGGTGTGCATTGAAGTCACCAACTGACTTAAATGTGGCTGCTCACTACACTTTTTGCATGACTCTTACACTCCACATTTACTGCCTAACTCACTATATAGCCTCTTATGCACTTTATAGTCTCATAATAAAAGTGCTATTAGGAATGTACTTGGGTTCTTTTTTTTTTTTTTTTTTTTTTTTTTTTTTACCATCAGCAGCTTGCAGCTGGATATCAGTTGCAGAGCCTTCTTCGGTTGGGGTTTCGGTGGAAGAAATTCATGTTCAAGGAAGATAGCTCTTTGGAAATTCTGCTGGAGGTTGATCAGTAACTCATGATTCACTCCTGCTGTTGCGTTTGGGGCTGCTTGCAGTGATGTGAATGCTCAGAAATGAAAATAATGTTTTTTTCTACATCATGGGGTAGCAGGTGTTTAGAACTCTTTGTTTTACAGACAATGTTAGACAATCTTAATATTTAAACTTCACCTTTTAAAGACTTACTAACTTTGAATTTATTATGCCATTCTGACCTAGAACACACAGGAAGTGCGTGTGTGTGTATATATATCCTTAGGCATACACAGATATTGGAGCTTATGTTTGTTTAAGTTGGGACTCTGAAATTAATGGCCTTCTCGGTGACTAATGTACACAGTGACAGATGTGTAATAGATCATCCCAACCTAAAATATTTCTGGCCTGAGTTTTCTGTAACTGAATTTAGTTATGGAGAGCTTTCTGCTTTCATCCCCTGGGATGAAGATTCCAACTAACAGGGGGTGAGAGGAGTGGTCTGCTTTCCCTGGAACGTCTTCAAAGAGACTCATCCAGGTGGGCCTGCCTTTTGCAGCCTAGACAGTGAAGTGAGGAGTGAAAGTTGGTTGAGAGCAAGGGAATCACTTGGCCAATCATACAGGAACCAGCTTATTCCTCTTTCACAAGAGCAACTCTTTATTTCCTTTATTTTGAATAGGTATCAAGACAGCAGCCGTGAGAAAAGGTGATGAATACATCATAAATGGTGGTAAGATGTGGACTACATCTGGGTGCCAAGCAGACTGGATGTGCCTGCTGGCAAATACAAGTGAAGGGCATCCCCATCGAAATAAATCTCTCATATGTCTGCCGATGAATCTACCTGGTAATGACATGACTCTTTTCCTTCTGGGCTGATTTTATTGGTGCTTTTGTTTGTGCAAATTACAAGAAGGAAAGGTTCCAGATAAGAGAAAACACCCATTAATGCTCTTTTAAATTAAATGTTTCATTGTCATACAAAGACAGTTCTGAAATGCATTTGTACTCATGCTTCCACAAAAAAGGAAGAGGATGAGCAAATGAGAAGGAAATTAAATATTTTGCAGACTTCAGCTTGGGACTCCCAAATCATGTGGAAAATTCTTTTTGACCAAAATAAATTTAGAAAAGCTTTTCAGATGCATTAGCAGGGGAGTATTTCATAAGATTTTCTGAGAATGGATAGATTAAGTTACTGCCAAGGAGAAAATTAGTGCTTTAAAGAAATCATTAAAAATAGAGCCAATTTTTTTTTTTTTTTTTTTTTTTTGAGAATAACAACATCCACAGAACTTTTATGTTGGTTTTCTATTCAGAAAAGACTTGTAGATGCAAACAGTCCTCAAAATAACATATTCCCAATTTTCTATCCATTGAAATTTAATTTTGAGCAGTTATTACACCTTTTAAAGGTTTCAAATAATTTTTGTTCTTACACATTCTTAAAGAACACAAAACAAAACTTTCATTGAATTAAACAACTTCTTTAAAAAAAAAAAAAAAACTGGTGATTTTTAGGAAGTTCAAATCTTTTAAACTGGCATTGTAGATATGATGATGATGGCAAGAAAACATTGAAATGTATGACTTTTTTTGTTCATTCAATTTGCAGTATTTTATTGTGAAATGTATCATTATCAGCTTTTAATGTGTAGAGAAAGCACAATGGCAGTGAAGCAAATATCTGTATGTTTATTTCTGGGATCAGAGTGAGAACAAAATCCCAGGTCTCCAGTGTTAAACAGATAGTGGTGAGAACATCTTAAGATAACTTCTTACAAATGAATTTAAATATGGAATAAGTCAGAGTAAGCAAATTGCTTTAGGATTGAAGCTAATGGGTTGTGACTTTCTAAACCACTGTTCATGCAAAGCTGGCTTGGAATGAGAACAGGAGATTGACCTGAGCTGATTCACTTGTTGACTCTGGCCTTATCAATAAGTGATGAATGAATGTGGTAACTCAGAGCCAGAATCTCCCTGAATTTCCAGATGACCTTACTTAGCCATCTGCATAAAGTCCTCATGATTTTTCATGAAAGAATCGGAGATGTAGAAATCTTCCTCGAAATATAAATTATGCTCCTCAAAATCTATATGCTTTCTATCTTTTGTGACATGGGTCTGGACCTCCAGAAAGGTCACTGTGCCAAGACTGGTGACCTTTTAAAATGAAATATGGAGACAGTTGATTGTGCTCAGTGAGTGGGCTACATCAGAAATGAAATGTGGGTGGGATACAAAGAGGAAAAGTATGAACAAGGCTGCCAATTGACACAGATGTGAGGAGGAAGCTCCAGCTGCTTTGATACATCCTAAGGATGTGTCTGTGAAAGATCGCTATCTTTAGAGGGCAGCAGACCAAGACTGTACAGGAAGTGTCTGGATGACATCAGAAAGATGCACTATCATGCATCTGTAGACAGATGCATGACAACACTCCAGTGACCACAGTGGAGGACAAGCGTATTATGTCTGACTAACTGCTGCAGTCATCAGGATGTGTGGCAGGGGAAAGACAGGGTTCAAGGCACAGAGGTAACTTGTTCCGTGCTAGCTGTTGGTAGGAGATAGGAGTCCCATGTTTTTCATACAAACATATTGTTTCGTACATATTGTGATGTAAGAAAAAAAAAAAATCTGAAATGAATTATTAGCTTCAACTACTGGTAGTTACTGGAGATACAAAATGTAATTAACTTTTAGTTGTAGGTTTGTGCAGTGTCTGTTCTATGTTGAAGAAAATCATGGCCTAAATTTGACAAACATTGCTGAAAGCCTCTCATAAAGGGAATTTGGGTAACTGGTGTGGATTCACAGTAGATACTTGCATTAAGCAGGTAAATACTCCTCATACTAGCAAGTATGAACTCTTTCTCATGTGACGGAAAAAGGACTCTACCAAAGTATAAATTGTCCATGTTAGATATGTAGACAAATGGCTAGCAGCCCTCATCTGGGATGTAGTTGTGCACTGGTTTCTCCTGTGGGTCATCAGATAGCACTTAGTAGATTGTACAGAGGATAATAAAGAAGAGAACTTCCAGGAAAGGGGAAAAGAGCATGTTTCTCAAGTTGCAATTTAAAATGTCTCTTTCCATTTGTAACAGCATTAAATGTGGCAGGAGAGAGTGACTACTTTCAGTCAAGATAGGCTAAAAGAAATTAAAAAAAAAAAAATTGTCAGAAGGCTGGAGAAGTGAGAGAAAATGAAAAATCAAAGGCACTTGGGAAGAACTGTCCCAGGAAGAGAGAAAGCAATCCATCTCAGTGATACTGGTACAAGAAGCACAAATAGCTTTGTTAGAGTGATTTTTAGAAAGGCAAGCACTTGTCTTTCCTAGGTTGAGATGTGTGTTTTCAGATAGCCTGTGATTTATTTAATACAGACATGTTCTGGGGATTATTTGGGCAGATGATTGCTGCTGCTGGTAATTTTTATTACATAGTACTTTTGAAGAGAATGAAAATTAAATAAAGGAAGAAAGTGTCCATTTCATAGGTAGAGAGATGATTATGTGTTGGTGTCTTTGAAGAGAAAATGTAAAGCATATGCTAGCGAAAAGAGAGGGTACTACCTGGCTCTGATGAAGCTTGGCTTCCATCTGAAGGAGATTCATGAAATAATCTAAGAGCAAGTGAAACTGGAAAGGCACAACAAACAAGAAATGCTGCTGGATTCAGGAAAGATAAACACACAATCCAATTGGTAAGAAGCATGAGTAGATGTTTAATGTTAATACTTCTAATTCCTCTAACCAAACCTGCATGAGTTTCCTTCAATAGCTGTTACCTTATGTGGGCCTTGGGCAGCACAGAGTAGGATTGATTTAGCAATACAGAGAACTGCCAGCAGTTGCACTTTTTCCAGCAGAGTCCTTAATAAACATCCCAGTAACAAGAGCCTAAGTGCATCTTCATAGGGGAGGGAGCATATGGCTGGAAGTGGACCAAAACATCTGAGACTCTCAAAGAAAGCAAGCAGTAATGTTCCAGAAATCATTTTGGCCTGTAGATGGTTTCAGAGAGTGTTTGTGTAGCTCTGATTTTAATACAGAAACAAAGCTGCTTTGAAAACAGATGCTTTTCTGGCGTGAGTAGATGCAAATTACTGGGTAGTTTTCAATGTGAGAGTCAAGGATTTTTATATAGCTGCCCTGATTTTCTTCCTCCATTGAACACCTATCAAAGCAAATATTCCTGACACGTAATCTGTTTTTAGATTGGCCAATGGAGTAGCCTTGAGTGGAAGGTGTGAAGTATATCTGGACCTTCTTCTGAGAGCAAGCTTGGCATTTTGAAATAGTGTCAGTATTTCATCTCTGCTTTGCTGAGAGATTAAACTTCCCATAATCTTATTCAGTGCTCCTGGAGAAAATGAATTTGAAATAAATGACTGCCAGTTTCTTCTGCCTGGAAGACTAAAGGACTCCTGTCACTAGCAGCTGAGAGATCTGTTCTATTTCAGAAAGAGATGCTCAGTGGAAGTCATAGAATCATAGAATAGCTTGGGTTGGAAAGGACTCAAGGATCATCAAGCTCCAAACCCCCTGTGGCTCCAGGCCTGCCAACCTCCCTTTTAATTCTAGATAAGGCTGCCCACGGCTCCATCCAACCTGTCCTTGAACACTTGAAGGGATGGGCATCCACAACCTCTCTATGCAGCCTGTTCCAGCACCACTCCACTCTTATAGTAAAGACCTTCCCATGATACCCAACCTAAATCTTCTTTCCCTCAACTTAAAACCATTTCCATGCTGTTATCTGCCCTTTCAAAAAGTTAACTCCCCTTCTGTTTATAGGCTCCCTTTAGGTATTGAAATGCTGCAGTGAGGTTGCCCTACAGCCTTCACTTCCCCAGGCTGAACAAGGCCAGCTCCCTCAGCCTGTCTTTGTAGGGGAGGTGCTCCAGCCCTCTGATCATCTTTGTGACCCTTCTCTGGACCCTCTCCAACTGCTCCCTGTCATTCTTGCACTGGGGGCCCCAGACCTGGGCACAGTGCTCTAGATGGGGCTCACGAGGGCAAAGTGGAGAGGTACAATCACCTCCCTGTCCCTACTGGCCCCCCCTCTTCTGATGGAGCCAAGAATACCATCTGCTTTCCTAGCTGCAAGAACACACTGAAGTCATGAAAGATAACATGTACGAGTATGTACAGAAGGAGACCACAGCAATTTGTGTGGTGAATAATTCCTGCTAAGCCACTTCAGAGAGCAGGAGAGGACTATAAGAAATAAAAAAAAAAAAAACTACCAGAATTTCACCCCACTACAAAACTGGTTAGAATACTATGTCTGTGGATAGTTAAATGTTTTCTTTCCTGCAGAAGACACATATGTTGAAAGCATGTATTTTTCTACATATATTGACTTGTCAGATGTAGTTGACAGTCCCTGCAGAAATCCTCATATCTGATTGTTGGCTTCAGTTTACCATGAAGCACTGTTGATCTCCATGCAGAATTTTTGCATGTTAGCTCCAGGAACACAAGGAGGTAAAGGTGGAAGATTTCAAGGGCTATAACATAAAAACCAGTGGATGTCTGTCTAACTGTTATAGCACAGTAGTGTGTCATACTTGCATCTGAGCAAAAGCAAGGAAGAACTTGTGGATAGAAAAATCTTGATGGGGAAAAAGACAACTGGGGAAGAGTACTTCCTGGTGAGAGTACATAGCTGAAGTCTTAGGTGGCCAAACCTGAAGCAATTTTGAGATCTGAATGGAGATAACAACAAGATTTTCCTACTGGAGTCATGTTCATCTTCAGTAGGCAACTGCACGTTGGGTCAGAGTCTGTGCTGTACAGGGAGATCAGTGGAGAAGCAAGCCATCTTCACTAAGGATGTCCATGTGGAAACTCAAACAAGTGAATCATGATATTTGTAAACCTTCTTTGACTATTTAAATGGACTAGGTAGTAATTACAGGCCATCATAAAAGACATAGCCTTAACAAAACTTGTAGTTGATACAGAACTGTTAGATGTTTGTATTTATAAATTGGAGTCTAATCTTTTTGTTACTAGGAACAAGCGAGATCATGTGATTATAAACTCTTCTGTAGGTACAAGAGAAATCAAAATAGGCTTGAAAGTGGAGGATAAATGTGGTGGAAAGAGAAAGAAGAGAATTTCCATGAGTAGAAATTCTCTAGTAACAGTTCAACACAATTCTGCTGTTGTTATTAAATATTTTTTTGCAGTTTCACTGTAGTACAGGGACTCAGAAAATACTACTGAATTGAATTCCAACACTTTATTGCAGTGCACAAAAAAAAATCAAACATAAGCAAATAAATAAAGCACTTCATGCACGGTTTGAAGATATGCGTGAAGTGAAATTATTACTACTGGCAAATGATTATTATTTGGGGATATAATTAAAAGACCCTTCAGGTTGCAATTTCTGATTTTCTAGTCAAATAAAATTGAGAAAACTCTTAGAAATGGGATGTGACTACCTATTTTACTTTGCCTCCCAGAATACTATGATGTTTTCCCAGAAGTAGGTTTTGTTATATCCTTGCTGAACTTTACTTTTTAAAAGCACTATCCTTGTACATCTGGCTTTATCTTTCTTGCAGCCTTTCTAATACTCTTTTTTTTCTTCAGGCATTCACATTACTAAGAAGATAGACAAACTGGGCATGAGGTCATCGGACACAGCTCAGATCTTTTTTGAAGACGTAAGAGTCCCTAGCAAAAACCTAATTGGTGAGGAAGGAATGGGTTTTACATATCAGATGTTGCAATTCCAAGAAGAGCGACTGTGGGGAGTAGCCACTGGTAAGTCATCAGTTGTGCTGCAGGGGTCTGACAGGGACACATGGGTCACCCTTACTGCATGACTAATAGCACTTTCCTTTTATTGTAAATTATGACCTCTGTTTTTGAAATGTCACAGCGTAGCTACAGACAATCTTCCCTTTCTACAGGAAAACTTGAAACAAAAAGAAAGTATTTTGAGAGACAGAGGCTAGCAGAGGTTTTCTTCCTTTTCTCAGTGCATTCTGCTGATAAGAAAAAACAGCATCACGTTATGTCAGCTATAAATATAGTATAAAGGCTATCAAAATACCAACATGAAATAAGATTGTGACTTTTCCTGTAGTACAGTAAACTAGGATGTTTACCTTTACCCTAGATTGTAGAAAATGAATGTAGTGCTGTGTAAAGACAGTATTACAACTTTGTTTATGCATGTTTTACCTCAATATACACTGAATGTAGTGGTGTAAAAGCAAATGCCTTTCCCCAAAGTTCTGCTGTCACAGAATTTCTGTTACTCTAATTGTTCTGTTATGTTATTGGCCATACCCAAATCCATATTGAGATTCAAAGATTTTGGATATTTTAGATAACCAGATCCAAACCTGGATTGTCCTTTTTCAGCCTCCCAACCTTCCCCCATCCCATAGCATCTGCACATTTAACTTAAACATAAATACTGTTTCATTTTAAAAAGATTAAAGATGTAAGAAGGTTGTATAAGTAACCTCTGTACCCCTGTGCATACGCTGTTAGTGCCTGTATGTGGCTGAGGAATTGGCAACTGTACAAAGTGATATTTTGATTCAGTGACCAAATTAAAAAAAATGACTCCCTGTTGTGGACTGATCCCAGACCAGATATTTTGGAGCTTAGATGCTTAAAACATCTTTGGTTTGGGCAAAATTTCTTAGTTCAGCCTGAGATAAATAGTAAATACGAGGGTAGTTCTAGCAAAGAATGGGAGGTCAGACCTGGATGGGATGATGCTGATCTCTGGCAAGGAGATATGGTCCTGCACTGGCTCTGCTTTTTGCACACTGTTCAGAACATTTACGGGATGGGAGTGAAGCTGTGTTCAAATCCATGCAATAGGAACTCTTTATGCGTAGTATTAAAAGCATAGATTGGGGATTGCTGTAACAAGGACTGTGCTATAACCGAGGGCTTCAGGGTGTTTTGAAAGCAGTCAGGCTCTCTTCTTCTACTTGGTCATAAAAGGTGAATATTCCCTGAAGCCTGTGGTTGGTCTCATCTAGAGAGGACCCCAAGCACTGGGCTGTCTGAGTGTATTCAGGCATTCTTTCTCACACACAGCCTTTGTTTCAGCAGTTCTCAATGTTGTTGTGTTGTTGTTGTTGTTGTTATTTTTCTTTTTCCTTCCCGTGTTTAATTTGGGCTGATTCCAGATCTTTAGGCATCACCTGCAAACAGCCACCGCAGGTGCACAGGTCAGCTCTCTGGTACCATTGCAATGGCCGCTGCAAGCTGGGCCATCTCAGGTCTGCACCATTGTGCTGAACGCCTGGCGCCTGTGCCAAGGCCACTTGCTCAGAACAGCTATGGTTCAAGCTTGGATGCTGTATGCCCAGGTATGTGCTCAGATAGCGTGGAGATTTACAGGATTCCAGCTAGAAGGGGCTTCTGGAGGTCCTCTCATCGACAGGGCACTTCAAAGCCACATCAGTTTCTTCAGGGCCTTGAACAGGCAAGTTTTGGTAGTCCCTAGTAAAAGAGTACTCCTGCTGAGGCAGAGATGTGACAGATCTGGTACAGAGAGCAGTTTAAATCAGTTTTCTATCCTTGTAAGTAGATGGTACCACAATAGCCTTGGTCTAGAGCTGTGCTTATGCCTCATAGGTGACTATCTTCATTTCTGGTGGCCACCATCGAAGTACCTCAATTATCTGACTTCATGTTTCTTTGCTTATCACAGACATATGTTCTACAAAGTTTGGAATGAATCTGAAGGAGTCAGAAGATCAGGCAAAATCAAGCCCTTTGGCAGGAGTTAGTTTTTCTGCAGATGTATTTTTTCTGTCTCATTTGTCTACAAGCGTCATCCTAAAAAGAAATCTTTCACTATTCAATGACAGTGTTATTAAACAGCAGTTACTGCGCCACCTTAGGAGAACTTAGAACAGTTTTGCACCACTGAAATCTTGTCAAGATTTGTTTTGATTTATGCAGTTCTGCACCTTGTGCTCTTACCTTTGGTAACTGCATTTCAACACTCCCCATTTGCATGTCTGGTCATTGTAAGCACTGCCTCACCAAAGGAATAAGAAAGAGCTCCTCCAAGCAAAAAGAACATTGCCTGAAACATTGCCTTCTGAAATGTAGCCAAGATATACGGGGACTGTATGGACTTAATTATGCACTTTTATGCTCATTTTGGAGGCTAAGTTAAAACAATGAGAAGCTCCAGGCTGCAGTGATATTCCCCAGGCAGCAGAGCGGCTAGCAGCATTAGTCATGTTCCAGGCAGAGTGACGAGTAGTGACAGCATCAAAACACAAAGTCCAGCAGGTGAGATCATTCATGTCTGAAACCACCGGCAGCTTGGTACTGTCCAGCTTTGCACAACAGCCTGGCAGCCAGCATAGTCTTTCAGGAAGTGGGACACCAGGTCTCAATTCTCCTTTCTTCCAAAATGATGATGAACAATCTGGGAAGGGAATCTTTGGTCCCTCTGCGACCAAGAGAGATGGAGCTCCATCCCACAGTGTCTTTGCTAGGAGGGAACCAGGACTTACTGTGCCCCGAGTTGATTTTGCATTTATCCACTGACAGTCTGATGTAAAATGGGTGAAGAGCTCTGGGAGTGAGGACAAAGCCCACCTCTTGTGTCAAATTGCAAATTTCAGAGATAAGCAGTTGTGGTAAATGAGAGAAAAAGTGTTGTTCAGAGCCAGTTGCCTGATGAATGTGGTTTGTTACACCACAACTTCATAGGCATTGCAAGCTTCCAGTCCTGCAAATTGTTTTACAACCACAAGCATTTTGCCGATATTCCAGACCATGTGCATGCCTTCAGTAATTTTGTAATTAGGTCGGCACATGTTCATTCTGCCCCTCTTTTCTGGCCCTCAGATGGACGTTTCTCATTCTCTATTCATGGCTATTCATACGACAACAAAAAGCATTGGTTGCTTTTAAGCACTTGAGGGACTGATCCTGGCTTGCTTGCTTTGAATCCTAAAATTTGGTAGAGGCAGTTTGCTGCAATTCTTTTTTTTCTTTTTTGTTGTTGTCACTTGGAGAGTTGTTTTTCTTTTATAAAATATTTTAGTATAAAATATAGCATGAAATATAATGTGCTTCAGTCTTCCATTTGCTTATTAGTTATCTTCTTCTTGGCCAAATATTAGAATATGTGTGCTATGTTTCCTTCCTTCTCTTTTTTTTTTTTTTTAACCTTTTAAAATGAATTTTCAGGGAAACAGATTTAAAATATAAACGGAAAGTGAATTACCTGTAAGGCTTTTTTTTTTTTCTTCCAAGAATGTTACTTTGCAAAACTGGGTCACAAGTGCAATCTTTTCTTCCAAGTGGCACATTGTCAGAGGTGTTGGTAAAAGTCACTGTGTTTCCTGCTTCACTGAGGAGGATGAGCTGCCACGTATCTCCCTCATGTTGTGACACTCAGCAAACACCGTCACTTTGAGGACCTGTCACACCGACCACAGGAAGGGAATGTCACTATGGTGAAAAAGCAAACAGTTTTCTTGTGAATTGCTTAACTTGGAGGCAAAGAGGGAGTTCAGTGAGTGTATGAGAGAGCAGAATGGCACTTCTCTAATGAATTCTCTCTGCTCCTGTAGCCTCAGTTTTATGAGCACCATTGAGTCACGGCCAGTAAGCAGCATGACAGATCCTTTTGCATGGGCAACCAGCATCCGTAAGAGACAGATGTTCAGCTTGGAGCTTGCTCTACACCAGAGAGGGATCAGCAGCTGCCTGAGAAAAATGTATTCATTTTGTTCTGCATTGGCTGGAGACACAACAAATCAAAGTGTGTTTCTAATGACCAAGAGTTTCAAGTAGGGTAATAGAAATTGGATGGAAGTAGGAGGAAAAGATTGGCAGCTGCAGAACAACTGTGAGCGCTTTCACAATGCTCCATTGCCTGCTAGACCACATGGTCCCTGTGCTGTCCCAGGGTGACATTCCCTGCATGTGCTGTCAACCCAAACCCTTGGGACCAAGTTTGCCCAAGGATGTGAAGAATACTGTATGTATGACAAAAGAGAAAACAAATGCATGCAAACAGATGAAAGTTCAGAGAGAAAACGAGTTCCACTGTTGACAATGGCATTTCTCTGTACTTACTGGCAAAGTATTGTGTGCTGTTACGTTGTATGGAGTTGCTGTCAGTCCTGATTATCCTTTACATGCTGCATTGCTTTAGCGTTTGCTTCACAGTTGAGCTTTGCCATTTTAGAGCTATGCTTATAGCTCTAAATACCTGTCCTGAAAAAATCTCCTCTCTAATTTGTTTGCAAATGGCAGTTTGGTTTATCTCCCAGCAGCTCAGGCTCAGCTGTATGCTGCCCAGCTTGGAGTAAGGAACAAGAGATGCTAAGACACCTCTTGCTCTTTCTGTAGCATCTCTGCAGCTGGAGACCACAGAAGTACAAGCAAAAAAGCTGTTAACGTCTTACATCTTACAGTATTGTTTTATCATCCTTTAGGAAAACAGGGTTGTTCCTTCCATACAAGAAACATACCTGAAAAGAGCAATTAGTTCCTGTCCAGAAAACAAATGTTAGAACAGCAGCATATAATTAGCACAGAAGAAATCAAGATATTTTTAAAAGTTTGTTTTGGCAAAACAAGCATTCAGGCTAGTTTTTTTTTTAGTAAGGAGGGGAAAATATTAAAGGAATAAGAAAAGCTAATCACCTTATGTAACATGGTGGGGACAGGATGCAAAAAGCAATGCTCTGTGGAGGAGCTGATGAATAATAGCAGTGAGGGGCTGGTGGTGGGAGCCCAAGTCTGCATATAAGAACAGTGTAGGGATGTATATGAAAATGTGTGAGAGCAGTATAGGGATGAAATTTTAAGAAGTGTTCTTGAAATTCATGCAAAATGGAGTACTGAAGCACACCGTGCTCCTGTGAGGAAGTTGCATGTAGAGCCATGGCAGGTGGGGAAAGGGATTTTATAGTACTACAAGGCTTTGTTAAATTTTATATTGCATTTTGTATTCAGATTTTTGTGTTTCAGATTCTAAATGAGGGTGAATGTAGATTGAGTATTTTCAAAAGAGAAAATGCAACACTTCTCGTAACAATATATTTGTGAGCTCTTTCCACTCTTACCCTCCCTGCTGTTAGTCACAATTACATGGGCCCACATTTTCCAAACCCCACAAATTTGGCACCAGTTGTTATGCTAGCTAAGCTGTAAGAGACTGAGCCTATCCCTTCACAGATTGCTGGTTTGCCTTGTAAAATGTCTCTCTTTTCTTGACTAAAGTAGCTAAAAAAAATTGCAGCAAACTAATTCTCTTAATTCAAAGTAGTGTCTTCCATTTCTGACCTGTCTTCAAGCAGTGTCCTCTCTTGGTTCTGTTTTCATTAGAAGCACAGTTCAGGATTCACTCAAAGTCGCTATGAAGATTCATACTTTTCTCTCCCATTCTTTGTTAAGATTAGATCACAGAATGCAGTCATATTCTGTTCATGTTCCATGATCTCTGAATATGCTTCTACCTACTCTCTGAAACCTTTCTTGAATTTCCATTTCTACCATTGCTCAGAGTGCACACTGTCTGCCTTCAGATTTTCTTTTGGGATTGTATCTGCCCTTCAGGACACAGATAGCATGGAAAGCAGGAGTTGTCACAAGTTTGTGATAAAAGCCCCAAATGATGTATGAAAGATAAGGATTGCATACGTGTAATTACACACTGTGCTCTCTGACTTTGCTGAGTTTGGGGCTCAGGTGTAACGAGGATAAGAAACCTGTTATCAAGGTACAAGGGAATGCCAGTGTTACGAATTGAAACTACACCTGAGACTGAGCATATGGAGTGATTTACGTTAGAAAAAATAACATTTTGAAAAATGTTTGTATTGAAAGAAAACTAATGTCTTTTTCAGCAAGAAGAAAATGAAACTGGGTTGCATTAAGAGAAGCATGACCAGCAGGTTGAGGGAGGTGATTCTGCCCCACTACTCTTCTCTTGTGTGACCTCCACCTGGAGTACTGCATCCAGTTCTGGGGCTCCCAACACAAGAAGGACATGGAGTTGTTGGAGCAAGTCCAGTGCAGGACCATAAAGATGAACAGAAGGCTGGAGCACCTCCCCTGTAGGGACAGACTGGGAGAGCTGGGGCTCTTCAGCCTAGAGAAGGCTCCAGGGGAACCTTATAGCTGCTTTCTAGTACCTGAAGGAGGCCTACAGGAAAGCTGGGGAGAGACTTTCTGTAAGGGCACGTAGCAACAGAACAGGGGAAATGGCTTTAAACTGGAAGAGGGTAGATTTAGACTAGATATTAGGAAGAAATTCTTTACTGTGAAGGTGGTGAGACACTGGAACAAGTTGCCCAGTGAGGCTGTGGATGCCCCCCTCCCTGGAAGCATTCAAGGCCAGGCTGATTGGGGTTTTGAGCAACCTGGTCTAGAGGGAGGTGTCCCTGCCTATAGCAGGGGGTTGGAATTAGATGATCTTAAAGGTCCCTTCCAACCCAAACCATTCTGTGATCTGTAGAAAGCAATGTCTTGCAATGTCTTTTTCTGTGTTTTGATTCTTAAAGTCTTGACACCACTGGAAACTATAATACAAGAAACCATTGACTACACTCGCCAGCGGAAAGTGTTTGGCCAGTCTGTGCTGCAGAACCAGGCCGTACATTTCCGCCTGGCAGAGCTGGCAACCGAAGTGGAGCTGCTTCGCTCGCTGCTGTACCGTACCATTGGTGAGTTCCCATGTCTGCCTCCTCAGATGTGCTTTTTGCTTTGCAAAGAACAGTGTTAGGCTGAAGGAATATGGGGAGATGGTTGCCAAACTGTGGTCAGTGACTGTGTGTATGTAATCTTTTTTCCTTTTTAGCTCTCTACGTGGAAGGCAATGATGTGACCAAATTTGCTTCCATGGCTAAGCTAAAGGCAGGTCGTCTGGCCCGTGAGGTCACTGACAGCTGTCTCCAGTTTTGGGGAGGAATGGGATTCACCAGTGAGGTTCTGGTGAGCAGATTTTACAGGTAAGCAAGTGAATGGTGAAACCAGGATGTTTCTTTACTCAAATTTGTCTCTTAAATATTCTGCTAAAAGATCACTCAATCAAAGGGCCAGCAGCCACTGGCTTACATGACTAGTATTGTCCACAGAACAGCATGTCACTGATTTATATTAGGGCTCACACTGCAATCGCTGAGCACACCATGCAAGTGCTGACTGTTCTTTTGCCAAATGTTGGCCATATTATAACAATGTGGTTTGAACTACTCACAGGTTAGCTTGAATTTCAGGTAAAGGAAATAAAGTCCATGTTTTCCCTAGTGAATCTTTGGCACCTGCCAGGCAATTGGACAAGGAAAAAAAGGCAAAGCCTATGAATGAGATTTTTTTTTTTCTTTTGCTCTTTTCTTGTAATCTTGATTACAGAAACAGAGCTAAAATAAAACAGCAGTATTTCTCCTAACTGTGAGGGACCACTGAAAATCAGTTTCATTTTTTTCTTCACATCTCCACTCCAAATACGTGTTCAAAAGTGGAGTTCAGCATTGGGCTCCTTCAGTAAGCTTTACTGCAGGAAGAGACACCACTGGCCCTGCCTACAGCCCCACCGTAGTCATTCCTGATAGCAGTCTCCATGTAATTAGTCACACCAGGTACCATGTGAGACATCTGAGAGCCGTGACTGCTTCCAGCAAGTCATTAGATCATTAAAACAGCCTTTTTGCAAAGGCCCATGCTAGGCCTTTGAAATTTTGCAGTGTATCTACTTCTGTGGCAAAATTCCCTCAAAGCAAACTATTTTTCTGGCTGCTGTTAGCAAAATTCTGGCCCCATCCAATATTGTGCCAGGGGACCAAGATGGAACTTAATTTTTCTTCCAAAAGTAGATTTCAGTTCAGCCCTTGTAACACAATACCTCATTAACGGTTGGCAAAGTAGTGATTCTGCTGGTAAATGATGTATTTGTGTAAAGTGAGAAAAGATCGTGTTAAATAAACCTGTAAAAAGCTCATTTCTTTATAATTGTTTTTTTAATATATGTATATATGTATATATATATATATATTTTTTTTTTAGTAATGAGGGCTATTTGAAAGAAGTAGAAACAGCACGTTAAAGTGTGATATAAACTTATCAGTGACTTCATGTCAAGTCTCTTCTGTTGAAACCAGTACAAAAGAGAGAAGAGACACACCTTCTGCTATTTAGTTCCTGTCCTTGGTTGAGGAGATAGAGATGGGAGAGCACTACACCAAACACCCAAGTCATGCTTTGATGCTCAACACATACAACATAGGTAATAGGGTCTAACAGCACAGGTAATGCAGACGCTTTCTCTTCCTGCAAATGGAGCAGCTAAACTCTCTGTTCTTGAGTGTGTCTTTCTGCAGTGACCGCCCTGCCTTCAATGGCAGACTAGCAGAACACAGGGTTCCTCCAGAAATAGGAGTTATTACTCTTTCTGCCTTTAAGAGCATTTTATGAACATGGAATGCCTTTGTGGTAAATCAGAGACTTTTTCAACTCGTGGATTCCTGAAAGGTACAGTCTGCTGTATGGTGGTAGTTTCAAGCCAATTGTCAGTAGGAGTTTTTTTCTTATTTACCTTTGTCATCACTTCTTTATTAGTAGCAAATGGTCCTCAGTGAAGCAGATGCTGAAAGCTACTGTGGTAGGCACTTGGAATATAATGAATACTTGTCTCAAAGCACTTGCCTTCAGTGTAGTCATGTATAGACACTAAGTCATGTACATTTGTATGGCTTTGACTTGTCTTTAGATTTCCTACCCCAGGCGGGTTTTTCCATGTGAATTCCAGAATGGTTTCTAAGCACCTCAGTACAGTCACATTTTTCCTGAGAAGAAATCCAAAGTATTTCCTAGTAGTATCAACTGTGTCTGCTGGCTAAAGAAATACATCTTTCTGCTTCTAAAAAAAAAAAACCACTTATAAATAAGGCAAAAAGTAGTGTGATACTTAAACCCTAAAATTTTCTGTGAATCAGTAAAATTCCCTCATTGAGTAACCATAAGCACCAGGGAGAAGTAGAGTATTACCTAAATAAACAATTACAGGTTCAAGTTAGAATCCTGTTAATCTGAACAATAAGCAAAGCAGCAACTTTCCTAAAACCGTTGTGTTTTTTGTACAGCAGTCTGAGTAACCATTCACGTCACTGTGATATTTGTAAAGTAGCACACAGGGCTTACAATAACTGCACAGCATGACAGCCTGTCATAATGTACAAGGATTTCTGCTGCACAATACTAACTAAAGTTCCAAGGAAATGTTAGTCTCTAACACGTCAGGCTGTTTATCCTCAAAAAGCATAAGGCTGGTTAGTGCATTAAGTCTTTGAATTTTGGTCATTGGTGTTTCTAGGGAGATACTAAACAGATCTAGCACAACAGCCTGACAAAAGGCTTTATACACAGCTGTCAGTTTTAGTAGTTCATAGTTTGCAGATCAAGTGTCTATTCTAAAGTACTGTATAAAAAGCGTAGCTGAAGGTACCTGTTTAATCATGTAGGAGCCTATACTGGGCTGATTTAATATACTTAAATGTTTCATTTTCAGTTGTAGGGATTCTGAGAAGGAGAATGAGTTGGAAAAAAATGGAACTGAGCCCAAAGACCAAAGAGTTTAATAGAAACACATAAATAAAAAAATAAAGAGTGGAGTTTCTAGGCTTCAGCTTACTAATATGATTCTGGAGAAGAAAGACAGACTGGAGTTGTGTTTGTCTGCTTTTCTCTCTCTGACATCAAATGCCTCAAAGATACCATGACTTAGGAAAAATCAGTTATTGAACAAAGCTCCCATCTATATGAAAGCCCCAGGCTGAGGTAGACCAGAGGGAGGGAAAAATTCAGAAGAAAGTCTGTTGCAATTTTTCAGATTTCACAACTTCTTATAAAAAGATTCAGTTAGTGAATATTTCAGTAGTAATTGAATCATAGAATTGTAGAATGGCCTGAGTTGAAAGCGGCCTTGATCATCGAGTTTCAACCTCCCTGCTATGTGCAGGGTTGTCAACCACCAGACCGGGCTGCCCAGAGCCACATCCAGCCTGGCCTTGAATGCCTCCAGGGATGGGGCATCCACAGCCTCCTTGGGCAACCTGTTCCAGTGCATCACCAGCCAGTGCAATTTCAAACACTTCTGTTGAGGTAGGAAGAACTTGTTGACTGGAGCTCTTAAAAAAGTGGGGGTTTTTTTGTTTTGTTTTTTTGTTTGTTTGTTTTTCCCCCAACCTTAATGATTCGGTGATTCTATTATAATTTTAAAGTATTAAACAATGTCTGTAGCGGCTGTCAGTTCTTACAGGTTTTACTCTTGTGGGGATGTGATGGGAAGAATACTGATTTTTTTCCTTGGTGCACTGTGAAAGACTTGAGAAAGTAATACTAAAAATTCTTGATCGATTGTTCATGTAGAATAGATAAAGCGTATATAGCTGCAGAAGAAAAGATTTCTTTCTCCATCTGCCATCTAGGTGTTGCAAGTTTTATTTGTAAGTAAGGATGGCTAAAAATCTAACTGTAGAGTATCTCTGAGTAAGGAATGAATGCATTTCCTTCTAAATTAAAAAACAAAAAACAAAAAAACATTTGCAATATTTTAATTAGTTTCATTCATTATTTCATTTTTTAGTATTTATTCATTTTTTATAAAACCTGTCTCAACTAGAATGATCCCAGTTCATTGGTTTATTCTGTTTTATAGTTTATATATTTATATGTTATAGTTATATATAAATATATAAAAATAAAAATAAATAAAGATAATGATAGATAAATAAATAATATATAAATATTTATGTATTTACATATTATAGTCAGTCTGTGTAATTATCACAATTTGTTTGTGTGAAACAAAACAAAGCCCATCCATGTCTGCTGACAAAAAAATCTACTTTGCAGTCAGCAGCTAACTGTTGGGGCAAGAATAATTACTGCTCAGTGATCTGTGAAAACAAATACGTGTTTTCAGCCTTTTTCTACATAGCTCTTCTAAGAGTCTGAAGATGGAAGAGATCACATGACGTTAAACTTGAGGATACATCTGTAAATTTTGTGGAGAAAAATCTTGCCAGTAGTGCAATTTTAACATAATAATGGTGAGGAGAGGAAAAAAGAAGCTGTTAACCCTTTGAATCAAGTGCAATTTGTGCTGGCAGAAAGCACCATTAAAATAGTCTTCTTGGAGTCAGCGATGCTCTGAATCACATAGATCTTAAGGATTTGGCAAGGTGCAGTACCAGTGCTTTCCTAGCAAAGGCAGGGAGCAGCATCCCTGAGGGAATCACTGCTATGAAGTCAGGCTGACAGGGAAAACAGAACCGAAATAACCAAAACCCCTGCTCTCAAGAGTGCTCACTTTTTCATGTCAAAATGGCACTGATAACTCCTATCAGCCTCAGCTGGAAAAGGGAAAGAAAAATACTTCAAGTTGTGTGAAGACATCTGCATTGAAGACCATGCAGGTTTGTTCAGGAGTTTTGAACAGTAAGAACTTTTTAGATCCTACTGTTATATGGCTTTGAAGAGGAAAGTGTAATTCAGAGTACCCCCCTCAGTGGGCAGAGCCTCTTGGCTGCAGGCAGTAAATGGTAGTAGGATGCACAACTACAACACACTCTACAGTTTTATTGGCTTGATGCTAGAAATAGATTTTGCGTGTGACGGTAGTTGCAGCCTTAGTGCCTGTGAAGCATATTACAAGTACAAAAGCTGCACTTGTGTTCACTGTGAGATCAATTGGTACCTGTCCTTCATTTTCCCAGCCTGAAAAACAGTCCTGATGATGAGCACAGCTTGGTTTGTGCAAACACCGGCCAAAAATGAAAATTAAAACTGAACAACTGCACCGAAACTTCGCAACTTAGTAACATGTTCAGGCTGTAAATTAGAGGGTCCTTCACATTTCTGCAAGAGGTTCTATGTTAGCTAACTATAAAAATAGAAAACTTCATTTGGTGATGCGGAGGGTCCTTTCCGTCCTGTTTGCCTACTAACTGGAAAGGATTGGTAATGTGGATTGAGGTTGGTAGGTAGGAAGGGCTCCTCACCCTCCCTCATAAGTTTTTTAAGCCAGCATTGAAGAAATGGTTATTTTTTTCATCCATCAAAAATGGACTTTTTTTTCAGGTGGGTGGGATGCCTTGATATGAAACTCCTTGTGGGGAGCATTGCAGTTTGGGTTTGTTTGTTTGTTTTTTGAGTTGAGGGGCAGTGAATGCAATGATTATCATTTCCCCAGGCAAATTGCTTTGGCGTCCTGATCCTTCTAGTCTTCAAGGAAAACAGCATTCAACAGCATCTCTCAAAATTACACCTCCTGTACCTGTTGAGTGCATTTGGGGCTGGTTCCTTATCGTCCCTGATACGCCACTGCATATCAGTGCTCATCTCCCCCGAGTTCCAGGTAGTTGAGGGGCTGCAGTTCTGCACTGGAGGCAACAGTATGGCAACGTGGGAATCAGAAGGCAAGGTGTTGCTGTTCCACAACAAAAGCATTCCATATTATTATTATTCCATATAATATATTCCATATATTAAAATATTCATATGCTGTGTTAATATATTACTGATATTAACAATCAAACTATTTACTTATAATAGCTTACATGTAAGTTTACTACATAACCTTCCTCAGCATCCTCACGCTGTTCCTGGGAGGATAGTTAGTCCCATGGTTTTGTTTTCTTACATTGAAAGCAAATCTTATTTTTAGAAGGAGGGCTGGTAGATTAACAGCATTTGAATCCTTTGTCATCTTGATCCATTTAAACTAGGTAAAATCTTCTGTCCTGTCTCACAGGAGAGTGATCAACATTAGTTGCTTGCCTGCAGTTTCTGGAGGAAATATTCCTCAAAACAGAGACAAAAATGTAATCACCAGCAATTCTGATGAACAGACTGACAGACACACACACACAGTCATGTGAAACGCTCCTCTTTTTAGAAGGCATTTGTATAATGGCTATCTAATAATTTGAAATATCTGTCACACAATGCCAAAGCCAGATCTCATCACTGCCTATTTATAACTTCATATAAACAAGCCACAAGTCTGAGATTTCTGCTGCAAATGGAAGATTTTTATCTGCACCACGAAGTAGTTTTGTGGATTACTTACTGTGACAACAGTGCTGTGAAGATGCTAAGCATTGTCAGAGACTTGAAAAAGAAGCACCATAGCACAAAGAACAAGTAACCTACCGTTGTTCCAATTCTGTTGCCTTCAACAAAACCTGTACGAAAGTGGGAAATTTTCACGCTATCAAATTAAGTAGAGGCAGTTCAGCAGAACTGTTTTTCTTTCATTTTTTCCTCCTCCCCAAAGAGGAACAGAAACTTGCTCAGAAAATTGCTTGAAGTGCAGTAGTTAGCATTCTAGCTAGCCAAGGGAATTGAAGCAATACTGTGAAGGATGATTTAGCAATATAAATGGTGGGTTTTAAATAAGTCCAGTTAGAAAGATCATATCAAAAGTAAATAAGCTTGGAGCAGCTGTTCATTTTTAAATCAGAGAAGCTAATGCATATTTAAACTATAGTTGTGCTAGATATCATATGAGCCATTAGGGAGACCAGGGTGCTTTTTTTGGTTGAAGAACGTACTGTATAAGAAAAGTACCTTCCCCATACAGTTCTGCAATACCTATGTATTGATTGACTAATACTTCTTTTACCAGAGCCAGGCAAAGTTAAATGCTTCAACATGTTTTGCTGTTGCCCCCTAAAATCTTCCTCATCTCCTACAATTCATAGAATCATAGAATTGCTCAGGTTGGAAAAGACCTTTAAGATCATCGAGTCCAACCACAACCTATCCATACCAACCTAACAGCCCACTGCTAAATCGTGTCCCTGAGCACCACATCCAAATCCAAACGGTTTTTAAGCACATCCAGGGATGGTGACTCAACCACCTCCTTTGGGAGCCTATTCCAGTGCTTAACAACCCTTTCTGTGAAGAAGTTTTTCCTGAAAATTGTTGAATGACAGCAACGCACAGCTTTGGCAGAGGAGCAGTGGCAGCACTGCAGGACCTATTGCAGATTGACGCACGAGGAGGAGGCATTGGATGAGGCATTCTGCAAACAGCTGGCAGAAATTTGGTGCACAGGTAACTAGGAAGAGCCAGTTGATACTTTTACATGGCAGGCCAGGGATGGGACCTATCCAGCAGTCTCCACAGAAGCTGCAGAAGCTCTGGCCAGGCTTACATGGGCAGCTGTATACTAGGAGAAAGTGTAGCTTACTTGAAGAGTAAAATACAGTGTTCTGCCAAGTTAAGGTTACTTTTGAAAGAATGTAACCACTGGTCACGCTAAATTAAATCTCCTCACCTTGAACTATCAACACACTTGTCAACAGAAGGGTATTTATGGTACTGACACACAGTTGTCTGCATCATGCACGCACTAATAAACAAGGGATTTAAATGCAATAAAAGCAGCTCCATAATGAATGCAGAGAGGAATAAATGAGCACGTGCAATTGTTCTACCAGTACAGTATGGAAATATTTATATCTGCTCTTTGTGTTTTTACAGGGATTTGAGACTGCTATCAATAGGTGGCGGTACAGATGAAACCATGCTTTCTATTATATGCAAATACATGGAAACACTTCCAAGGAAATAACACATCTGCACTCTTCCTCAGAAACTTAAGAAAGCAAGAGCATGGTTATTACTGCATCCTGAAGGTAACAGACAACGTGATTCAAGCGTGGAAGAAATAGGAACGGTATTTATAAAATAACAGTAACTTTTCCAGGAAAATACTTGTCAGAGTGTTTGACCAATATCATAATGCACGTTCTCTAATATCAAATTAATGTTAATGCCTGCAAGATTTTTTTCCATTCTTAGTGATTTACAGCTTTGAGGGCTGTGGTGATCCAAGCTAAAGAAATCTTGTCTTCTTCAATCAAGGTACAGCTGCATCTTAGATCATCTATGCAACCAATTAAGAAACACAACTTCCACATGGGTCCAGGATAATTTCAGTAGTAGCATAATCTAATTTCACTTCACTTTGCTTTCAAGTCACAAATTATTTATTCCATATCAGTTGATATTCAAGTACAGGAACAATGGTTTTGTTCTCAGTTCCCATTATCTTCCGTATCTCTCACTTTTAGCAAGTAAACATCAAAATTAGTTCCTTCAGCAAAACCAAGTCAAAAATCACAAGCCCCCCAATCCAGTCACCATCATTACCTTCTTACTCTTTGCTGCACTCTGACACAGATGATTGGTGGTAGCACTGGAGGCAGATTTTTATCTTTAGAATACTGCAAACAATACCTTAATTGTACTGGAAACCTTTGGAGGCCTGAATTTCAGCAGTAAGGTTTCACGTTTTATGTGCAATTATGAATGAAAAATATTAAAGTGTTAACATGAATATTGTAATCAGTTAAATGAGACCATAAAATGTGCACGCCATGATTAAGTTGAAGCAGAAGTGTACTAAATATTACACTATTAAAATAAATAAAACTAAATATTTTCAATATTTTATTGTGATCTGTTCAACAAAGTCTCACTGAAATACACATCTACTATGAAGCATCAATTCTCCCTTTGTACTTCCTAGAATCTCATTCTTTACACTTCACCGCTTATCAGCCATACCTTCAGAAACATTGGCGACTCTCCTAATAAGGCAGAAGAGACAGCATGTCTTATTGAAAAAACAAAAAAGCTTCACTGGAATTCTCCCTGTAACTACATGGATGTGTTTAAGCATCTTTTAAGGAATCTCCAAAGACAAATGGATGCTGTAGCATCCAGAAAATTTGTCAGTCTTTAAAATGAAGAAAAAAAAAGCACAAAGAAAGGAAGACACAAGCTCTTTTTTTTTTTCTCCTCCTATTCCTTCTCCCTCAATCTCACCACATCACTGAAGAAAAGAAGAAAGAAAAGAAGGGAGAGGGATCCTACTCTGTATGATTTACCTTTGATCTGGTCTGACTTTTAAAACAAAATTCCTGTTGGTTTTACACATGAACTGAAGGACAAGTAAGAGGTTTTTTACCCATATGCACTGGCAAGGGAAAGCACAGCATATCGTTCAGAACAAACACGGGAAATGTCTCAGCTGTGTAACTAGTTGCACCTACCTATTTTCTACTCTATGTTACGTAGATAAATACTACTTCCATTTATTGGTAAGACAGATTGGCTAGAAAGAAAGAAATACCGAGAAATTGCTCAGACACCACCTGAGACAAAACTTAAATGTTTTCTAAATGATGACCCAAATAGCAAGGCAGTGTGGATGTCAAAGTTACGTCAATAATTATTATCCTGAATGCTAGGCACCCTTACATTCTCTCAGTTGGGATGACAAACTATAGCCTATTGACTTTCTCTGAGAATACTGTGTTTGTTTAGCAAGCCTAGCAATTCTCATATAAATATTAATACCAGGATAATAAATCTTATCTATATGTTCTGTTATTTGTAGACCTTTTAACAGTCCAGAATTAAATGGGCTAGAAACAACTGCATTTCAGTTACTTTTATAAAAGACATTCTACAGAATGTGTGATTTAGACATAATATTTCTGTTATATATGAAAATGAACATGAAAAATGTAATATACAGCTCCATGTATTTCAACAGAGCTCACCATCACACAAGTCTAGTTGCTTAAGTGCAGCACCATTTCAAAAAACAATGGTATTCTACAGCAGGAAAGTATGATACAAACAACAAGAATACTCCAGGACACTTTATTTGTCAGCTCATAATTAACTTATTAATGGCAGTATGCTATACAGTATTTCTAGAAAAAATTATTTTAAAAATGTAGATACAATTTCAAGGTCTAAAAAACAATATTTTTCTGAATGTTGAACCCAGTGATGTGATACTTTCAACTATTAAAAACTACTTTGTGAGTTAAAGCTAAGTGTTAGAAGTAAAAACCTTAATATGCTACCACCTCCAACAGGTGCTTCATAATATTTACATGTATCAATATAAAATTGAAAATATTCAACCTCATATTCAAACATCATGCAGAGTAGATTCAGGGTTCATCACAGAATGAAACATAAATGAGCTAATGGTACAAGTTCCAGTGATTCAATGGAATCATTAAGTTTAGAAGACTTTAAATGTAAAGGAAACATTTGCACTGTGTCCAAATTTGTTGAACCAAAATGATCAAAGGCATTTGCTTAACAGAACAGACACACAAGCATCATTTGTCACATTTAAAAGGAAGATCCAGTTTTAAGTAACTTCTCCCCCAAACAAAATGTTTAAGCTACTTAAACATGCAGACTGTTAGACCTATCAATCTAGGCATCACAAAAATCACTTCTGGGGGGCACCACCATTACGATTGTTACCTCAAGCCAACATTTCAAAAATCTACAGATAAAACCAATTTCAGAAGACCCAAGTATTGGTCATGCTTCTGAAACCTAGAAGTTCTGAAACCTAGGGAGCTCTAATTTAGAGCATGGCTCAGATTGAAAAGCAAAATGAAAGTGAAGGCCTCGTAATTCTGCAATTATTTCATATCTGAACAACCTTTGGTTTTGGGGGAATTCCTTGATTCCTCTTGTGGGTATTTTTTAACTAGTTCTATAAACTCTTTTATTCTAAAAAAAAGCAACTTAATAGTGCCAGCAGTTTCTGTGTATTTATAAATAATCCCCCCAAAACAGGGGACAGTGGGAGAAATTTCAATACATCAAGAAAACTGTATATAACACTGCATTAAGTACTAATGCAATTTACAATACTTTCATTGTGTTTTATCAACAGAATATGGCAATTTAAATCAATGTCGTCATTAATTAAGACTGATGGTTGAAATTACACAGTTTAAACTTAAGACAACATGCATCACCTCAGTTTAATAATCCAGTATGTTACAAAAAAAACAAATAATGCAAAGAGCATCATGTAGCATAATAGTTTTGTCTGGCTCCCTCTGGACAGCCTTCTGAGTCTGCCCATAGTCGCACCTAGAAGTCCGGTTGCAGAGTCAAAATCATTATCCTATGTTTCAGTGAAACAAAACAGGAGAGAAAAGAGGGGAAAACAAATAAAAACATTACATATATAGTCAGCAATAAGCTGTCAACATTTATACAAACATTCCAACTACACAAAAGAATGTTCTACATTACTAACTTCATCATCCTGCCTCATATTTAAAGAAACTTAATGAAAAAGCACTTACCATTTCTGATAACAATTTGTTTTGATTTTTAACTTCTGTTCCAATTTCAATAGAAAGCTATTAAAAAAAAAAAGTTTAAATATGAGTGATCAGTTATACATAAATTAGAAAAGTTGCTCTAAAATACACGATATCTCTAGTGCTTTCTTGGGTAAAATGTGAAAGCAATATCTGGTATTTTTGAAAAACAGAAACTTAAGTTATAAAAACAAGCGCAGCATTCTGTCAGCAATCCTCAGGGAAGGAAATAAATACTTATTTCAAAAATTGAGGATCCAGTCAAATCTGAGTAGCATTCCTTCAACTGTTAGAACTCCTGACTGTGAAGACCAAGCACACCTTTTTGACAGTGTTGCTGGAGCTGACACCTGTAACTTGCAAATGCAATGCCTTTTGTCAAGTCAATTGATACAATCAACACAGTTTTCTTCTGTGAGCTTGTCTGTTCCTTCCCTGGTTTGTGTCATGGAGCAGCAATGGCATAGCAGGACAAGAGGCAGCCAGTCAGTCAGTCCAGAGACTGTAGCCAGGGTCATCAATAATCTGGTGATCATCCAGCAAGTTGATCTTGGACTTGTGTCATTGGTGTCAAGCAAGAAGTCAACTCTGCAGGTCAGGAGCAGGGAGATAGGAAATGAGGAGCATTCAGAGATGCAGCAATTGCTGCAATCCATTGCTGCAGCAAGACAGGCCCCAGCCAGGAGATGTTCACTTCTAGCAGCCACCCTGTGAAGCAAGGACAAGGCCTCCACAGCCACAGTGCTTTCCATTAGCTACAACCTCTACATTTTGTGGCACAACCTCTACCCCATGATTTCTTACTGCTGCTGCTTTTCACCACCATCTATAAACAAGTCACAAGTCCACCTATTTTAATTAAATTTAGCTATAATTAAATACTCACTGATTTTATTGCACTGACTTTAGTGCGCAGACTTTCTGTTAACCTTTCATTTTCTTCTTCATATACACTGTACCCACTGTTAGTATAGCCATAGTTTCCAGTTGGTGCTCCATCACCTGTAAGCAAAAAAGCTAGTAGTTACAGACAGAAAATATAATTGGAGTAAGTGTTCTTCACTCGTGGGAAAACACTCTGCATTTAAAAACGCATCTCCTTAACAGAAATCAGACAACTGGAAAGAGGTGTTGTGTGCTCCAGAGACATAGATTCAACCTTTTTTTTCAAGCACTGAAGTAATCTTTCCAATATGCAAATCAAAGTAGGTAAAGATTGAGGAATGACAGCAATTAAATGCTATATTTTTCCTGAGAGGGTGTTTTCAGATGGTTTTTATGGAAATCAATCTAAATATTGTATGGAGATGTGAAAGCAGCATTGAGGTTGCTAACAGAGCAGTAAGCCTGATTCAAAATAGGAAAGAAGAGCAAAAACAAGTAACATTTGGTTACACCTGCCTTGAAGGAGAGAGCATACTCATCCTTACATGTCTCTTTTCAAACAAGACCTTAGACCAGAGGCCAAGCCTGTAAGCAGAAGAGCACATTGCTCTTCCTGTCAGCATCCTGCAGTTCTACTCTCCTGCCTTTACTTTTTGGGTGACGGGGCTGCAGGACTGCCTTCCAGAGAACTGATCCTGCAAAGAGAGTAAGCAGAGCAGAAGGGAACTGGAGTTGGTTTCCTCAGCTCCACATACACACTGCCCCCAGCCCCTACTGAGGATCCCCTACTGACAGCAACTGGGCAGCAGCACTGGGGCAGGAGAAAGAAGGCTGAGTTCAGCCTAGACGGAAATCAGCCTAAGACCCCAAATGTAAGATTTGAAACTGAAGAAGCAAGTCCAAAACAAGAAAAGCAAACAGAAAAGAGTCATTCTACTAACAATCCAGTTGTAACACTAACGAGTATTTACGTGGCAAGTTGGAATGCCACACTAGTGTCTCAATACCACTTTTACACGCTTTACAAAGTGCTGTGTTTGGGTGTTTTTCTTTTTGAGGAAAAAGTGAGAGAATAGACACAACGGCATTCATAGGTAAATCCATATCTCAGTTTTACTGTGTGCTTTGCATGCATACGTGTAAAAGAACTATAGTGCTACTTCAGTAAAAGATGTCATTTTATCTCAAGCCATAAAGCCATTGCTAAGTGTACATAATGATAATTTTTCAAGGATTCAAAGTTTACAAGTTTGCACTTGTAAAATGCTTTTGAAATTTTATTCTGCAAGTTAAACTAATGACAAATACACACAGTAAGACAGGGTGAAATGCATCTTATCACTTCATCAGAGGGAGAGCGGAGGGTTTTTTCTCTTGAAACCAAAACTACTGATGCCAATGTTAACTAAAAATTATGCTATTTAATGGAGTCAGGGTTGTTCCTATTGTTTTCCTTTGCAGATACATCTAACTACAGTACCTCCTACTAAGTAACAAGCAATTTTGAATGCTTGTAAGTTAATACTCATAGCAGGAGAGTTGTGACTAAATGGTCTTCAAGGTCCCTCCCAACCCAAGCCATTCTGGGATTCTATGGTTCCAGAGAGGAAATGGGAAGTTCTGTGTAGAGTCTGGCTTAAAGGAAGGCCAGAAACTCCTACACGGCACATCTACAGGCTGTCTTGCAACACCACTAATTGCCAGGACATGCCCATAGACAAAACTATAATATCATCTCAGGCTAAACAGGAGGTTCCAGGTAGCTGGAGACAAAAGCAGACATACTGGTGCGCAGTTTGTACTTCCAGCCTATGGAATAAAAAGGTTGGACTAACAGCTGACATTTGAAGATAAATCAGCAAATTTCACTGCAGCTGATAACAGTCCTAAGAGACATCTAAATCATCTGTTCAACTTTTCAGCAGGTGTTTCAAGGAGTACCTTCTGGATGCTCCTTATAGCACTGATTGTAAGAGCCTTGCCAAACAAAGGCCAACTCCAGCTTGTTCCTTCCATAGCCACCCATCCCCTCACTCCTTTAAAAGCATCAAAAGAGGGGTAGCCAGCAGGATAAGGGAGATGATTGTTCCTCTCTACTTTGCCCTCATAAGGCCTCATCTGGAGGACTGCATCTGGGCCTGGGGCCCCCGCCTCAGAGAAGATGTGGAATGCTTTGAAGAGTACAGAGAAGGGCCACAAAGATTATCAGAGGGCTGGGAGCACTTCTCCTGTGAAGACAGGCCGAGGGAACTGGGCTTGTTGAGCCTGGAGAAGAGAAGGCTGTGGGGAGTCTTGATAGCGACCTTCCAGTACTTAAAGGGAGCATATAACCAGGAGGGAAATCAGCATGGGTAGAGAGTGACAGGACAAGAAGGAATGGTTTTATACAAAAAGAGAGGAGGTTAAGGTTATATGTCAGGAAGAAATTCTTTACTCAGAGACTGATGAGGCACTGGCACTGCTGCCCAGAGAAGCTGTGGGTGCCCCATCCCTTAAGGTGTTCAAAGCCAGGTTGGATGGGGCCCTGGGCAGATTGATCTGGTGGCTGGCAACTCTGCCCATAGCAGAGCATTGGATCTAGATGGACTTCGAGGTCCCTTCCAACCCAAGCCCCCAGCGATCCACTGGAGACACCTGCTCTTAGGCAGACGCACTCAGCCATCCCCTCACCACACCACCTGTGCTGTACGGGGACGTGACAGCACTTCGAGGTCCCAGAAAACAACACAAGAGGTCAAAGTTTCCTTCCAGTCATCAACATGGCTGCTGGGTGAAGAGCCAGACCCGGGACTCTGAGCACACCCAGCAGAGACCCCGGCCTTTCCCCTAGACTCTACCAGCGCTAAACCGAAAGTAGATCCGCCTTATTTTTGACCCAAATGTAGCAGGAAAGCACACGGAACGACTGAAATTAAATAAAACACGAATAGAACTGGCAGGACGCTCTTCACACGCAAGCCCCGACCCACGGTCACGCCGTGCCCATCACATCGCATCTATCTTACGGCACCGCGCAGTGCGACGGCCCGCAGGCCCCTCGGGCCCCCACGCAGGACGGCTCTTACCCAGCCCCGCGCGCCGCATGGCCGTGCCCGGAGCTGCCGAGGGAGGGCCGGGAGGAGGAGGGTGAGGAGCGGGACGGCCGCACCAAAGGAAGCGGGAGCAGAACTCAGCCCCACCGCCGCTCCGCCGCCCGCCTCATTCACCGGCAGCGCCACGACAGCGCTACGCCGCACGGCCCGCTGGGAGCCGTGGTGCGCGGGGGCCGATGGGAAGTGTAGTCCCGAGCCGCGGGAGGGCGGGAGGCGCCGCGCTGCCGAGGGGCGGGCCGGCCGGTCAGAGGGCACCGCTGCGGTGCCTCCCTGTGCTGAGTCTGTGAGCCGCTCGTAAACAGCAATTCAGCGCTTCGCAGCAAAGCGTGGAAATGATACTGACGCGATTAATGTTTCCAATACATTTTTATTATATTGAATTTCTGCTGTTTTATGCACTGGATATGCTTCATAGAGAGGCTGATGTTGCAGCTCTCCTGATGTCACAAACACGTAATCACGAACCCATGTCACAGCGGAGGCTGAGCATAGGGCTAGCCTTAGGATTCACTGCTTATGTTCTGTTTCCATTGATGGGTTTTGTTCGTATCAATCAGCTCACAGAATATGAAGTAAATACAATTTTCATGTTGTCATGAAGTGGTGCAGTCACTGTCCCCGGAATGTTTGGAGATCTTATGGATGTGGCACTGAGGGATATGGTCAGTGGGCACGGTGGGGTTGCTTGCGGTTGGGCTGGTGATCTTAGGGGTCTTTTCCAACCTTAATGATTCTATGTTACTTCTGCTTGCTTTGTGGCTATGGCTGTTCTCAGCATCCCCAGTTCTTCCTGCTGGGAAGCCTCAGCAAGCAGTCACAAGTGGTTTTGAGATGCCTGATCTACATATTTTTTTAATCAAAGGCAACATATAGGAAGAAAAAGCAAATAAGAAGATTAACCCTTAAGCAGTCTGCAAACTGATCTGTCCTAACTGTGTTTTTGTGAGCAGCCTGTATAGGTGCGTCATAGAATCACAGAATCACAGAATCACCAAGGTTGGAAAAGATCTCTAAGATCATCCAGTCCAACAATCCACCTATCACCAACATTTCCCACTAAACCACATCCCTCAGTACAACATCTAAACTTTTCTTGAACACCTCCAGGAATGGTGACTCCACCACCTCCCTGGGCAGCCCATACCAGCACATGACCACTCTCTCTCCTTTCCCCAAAATATTGATCAACAATTGCTCTCTCTCCATACTTTCTTTCTAAAAGGGATGTTCTACATATCTTTCCAACAGGAGCCATTTCTTATTGCTCTTATCTGTTGGTTATATTTACTGGTTCCAGTTTGACTATATTCCAGTTTGAATAAATTTACATAGCAAACAGTTTATTAGTAGATTACTCCAGGACTCTATTACAAAAACAATAATAAAAAAAAAAAAAAAGGAACAACAACAACAAAAAGAAGCTGTGTGAACAGATTCCATATAATCAAACTTCCAGTACACAAAGTACAGCAAAGGAATCTTATTAACGTGATAATAATAATGGCAGTATTATCATTGAATTATTTAATTACCAACCAGACTGACATTGTTCTTACATGTTTGATAAACAGGTTTTCACAGTCAGCATGATTAACACTCTACTTTGAGCACTGACAGGCTGTGAAAACAACCTAGCAAGTTACAGTCATCATTTGAGAGCTGAAAAGCTGCTGTGGCATTGTGTTAGTACCAAATACTTCAACTGCTGTTTTCTTAAATAGTAAACTGCAATTTTTTAAAATAATAATTAAAAAAAAAAGGTAGTTCAAGCTTGATCCATTGCACAATTAAATAAAAACTGATGAGACATTTCCGAATAAAATCATTGCACTTGCCATGTAGAATCTAGACTAGATCACAAAATAATTAAGATTTGGTTCCTTCAAAAAGGAATAAAGAACATCTTTCAGCATCCTTCATCAGTATCCTTTTTACTTATTATCCTAATTTACTGTAATGCCATTTAGCAATTAAGAATCCTCAGAATGCTTCTGTTAAAAGAAGTCAGTCCAGTCAGTCAGGTGCCTCCTCCCATAACACTGACAGTGAACTTAGTATGTCATCAATGTTATTCTTCCTGGTTGTACTCTCCAAGTACTTCAGTCAAGAAGACAAGATGATGCTATGTAAAACCATGCCTTCTTAAGACAATACATGTTTGAAGGAAGCTCATCATAGCTGCTGTTGTTGATATCTAGACTGTCAAGCAGGGAATTAATCATGTAAGCCAGAAGCAGAATAGTTTGTACATTCATTATTGATATTCTTTAATTATGAGAATGTAAGTAAATCACTGCAAGTACAGACAAACCTCTCAGTTTCACCCATCACAATGATTCAACATTTTATTAAATACTGTCAAAAAGAACTGAGGCTGTTTCAGGTCTTAATGTGTTTCCACCAAAGACAATTCAATTTCCATCAGATGACAATTTCTTTCTGGTATAAGCCTCCAGTTTTGTGTGTATTATATACATTCCAAGCTGTAATGCATATCGCATTGTTTTCTTGTTCTTGAATTCAATATTTCTCTTTTTTTTTTTTCCAATCCTAGCAGAAGGTTATCCTCTGGGAGTCCTCAAGAAGATGGCAATTTGGACACTTCAGCAATGACACAGCTGAGGGAAGGAGAAGCAACAGGTTAAGCAGCATCAGCAGAAAGTGGCTGTAATTGAAGAAGATATTTGAAGAAAGAAAGTGCAGACTTTCCACTTTCATGACCCATTTCTTTACTCACAGTGAAGGCTTCTTTCTCCTCATTTTGATATTAGCTTTGTTTGGGAAGTATTGAGCTTTATCTTTCCTTATGGATAACAACATTTAAATATGTTTATTATTTACTCACTTCTTTCTACTAAATACTGTGATTCTTCTTATTCTTTCCTTTCATTACTTTTTGGTAGTATAAACTGTTCCATCTCTTGTTTGATTCTGTGGGGAACGCTCCCACACACCTCTGCTGTATTTTTATAGATTTTTTGTCAGTGCTGTTAAATTGCATCAGAGTAGAGAAGGAAGGCTGTGGGACCAACTGATAGTCTCCCTCCTAAATTTCATTACAGAGGGTTAGAATCAAAATTTACTGAAGTTGTGGAGAATTTTTGTATTGACTTTGGATCGAGTTATACATTTTTATTAAAAAAAAAAACAAACAAACAGCTCCACTGATTCTCTATCTCCCAAGCAGTGTGTGCTGTGCAATCTATGAATAATTCCAGTCATGACTTCTTTCTCTCATATTAAGGTACCGTTTCTGATGTCAGCATTGACGGGGTAATAATATCAGCTGAATGAATGATAAGAATTCAGAGCCATTGCAGTAGCCTGAACATTAATAACTATAATGTCTAAAGAGGAGCTCTAATACATTTAAAATAAGAAGTGGAAGTGGAAGTAATATTTTTCATTTCAGTAAAACAAATGTATGGGATGACTGGAGCACACAGTTCCAATGCTTCATAAGATGCAATTAAGCAATAATTTGATTATTTGAGTTCTGTTTGTTTTGACCTTTCAGACATGTAGGAAAGGTTTTTACCAGTCAAAGCAGAGAATTCATTAAAAGCAGAGACTTTAAGCACAGAGAATTTCAGGCAGGGGAGAGCTGCTTTGCAGACATGTATCTGGGCAGAGCATTTTCCTGCAGCACACTTCTGAAGACAAATGAGTCGGCATCCTAGTTGCTTTGTTGTCCAGAAAGGAAAAAGTGAGAACACAAATCAAGATTCCTTGATTCTGGGCTAGCGCGCGCTAGCTTTGTGCTTAGCCACTGCAGTTACTTGAAAAATAAAATCATGAACTTCCTTAATTCCCATTAGTTTTCTGACAGGTCAACAAATCATGCACAAAACGATTAGTTTGATGACTAATTAGAGAAACTAATGCCTGAACATAAATCTGCAAAAGCTCTTGCAAGTCCCTAGTTCTCCAGAAAGACCATCTCAATTAAATTATCCATTCAAAGCACCTTTATAAGGTTTGTTTTCTTAGAATGTTGCAAGGAACACAGCAGCAGAGCTGATTGCCTGTACTGAGCATGGTGTAAACAGACGATAAGCCTTCCTGCACTTGGTAGCTCTTTTGGAGTTTCTGCATAGCTTTATGTTAAGCCACAAGAACTAGTATTGGATAATTTCTACAATTTTATTTTGACAGATGCAGCGTGCCAACTGGGAAGAAAATATAACATTGTAATCCACAAAAATGAATCAATGCATTTCTAAGAAAAAAAAAAAAAAAACCTCTTAATTTATTGAAAATTTCAGAACATTATGTGGCTTTTAATGAAGCCAATGGCAATTCTTTAGAAGTTTTTATGGCATGGAATCAAAACTGAAGTAACTGCAATGCAAAAAGGAACATTAATTACTGTGTAGAAAGGATTGTTTTATTTCAGAATTGAAAGCTGTAGGTTCTTTTTATGGCTTTCTGTAAATCTAGTTAAAAGCAAACATAGATCATGCTTTGTGGTACACCATGAAGAACTATTTCTGCCTCCATAGCATTTTCACTAACAGAAGTAATTCTATTTACCTGAAAATAATAATAACAAAATCATTAGCTTAGTTATACAGGCAAATAAATGCATGATCTGTGAGTTAAAAATAAATAAAAATCTACAAATGTGTCCCACCACATACAAACAGTCACTGTATAGTTGTTACAAACTATACACCTAAAATTTTTAATTGTACAATAACAAGAATCTTTTTTTCCCCTTAGGGATCATGTTAGGCAAAAGGTCAGCAGGGCTGCCTACAGGATAAAAAGATTCACAGTTTCCTTTTCCCGCAGTACAAGTCCACCATGCCTGCACCTTTTTGTGGATGTCTCAAGGTCGAGCAGTTCATGCCCAAGGGCAAGCTGCTCCCTGGTTCAAGGCCCACCAGCACCGCTGTCGTGGATTTTGTCCTGGCTAACAGCTCAAAGCCTGGCAGGCTGCCCATACATTTTTTCTCTCTGAGAGTTGGCCTTGGCCTGCTGTATCCTGCTGTTTGACTTGTGGCAAATTAAGCAGTGATCTTATCCGGCACATTTTCTTTACCTTTTATGTGCTGCTGAGGAGGTTTTTTTTCAGCTTATTCGCCCTAGCAGTTACCATTTTGTTCCCTGCTGCTCAGATGACCGCCATCTCCTTATACAACTGCTGTCTTTGTATCTGCATAGCCAAGCAAAGATGATTTGGTATTTTTGAGACCTTTTCCTGAGGAAATCTAATGATTCAACTGAACCTTCTCACCCAAATCTCTTTCCTGAGATGCCAGAAGAGGGGAGAGTATCAGGTTGATGGTTTACACAGAGTAACTTTCCTCTGAATTATTTGGAAGTCTGGAGATAACATTATTCACAGACTAGTTCTTCTCACAGTGATGCTCTTGAGTTGAATCCTTATGCTACATTGTAATTCTTTCAACTGTACTTTCGTTGGAAACTCATAAAGTTAAAATGCAAACGTTCATTTACTACAGGAACACTGAGTTCATATACCCCACTGATGGAAAAGAAAATGTACATGTGCGTGTCTGAATTTCATGAATCTTCATTTATAAAGAACATTTTCCCTTAAATAAGATTATTAGGATAATCTCATCTATTAAAAATAAATGCTTTTACTCAATAAGGCTGTCATTTAAGTGATGCATTGAGTGCATATTTAAAGGCTATGCTTTAGTAATCATGTTATCTATCTTCATGATCCTCTGCTGACATTTATTGTATTTCCCTAGAGCACTCTGTTTTAACATCTGTCAAACACATAATTTCACACCAAAATTTAACCAATATATTCTAGAGTAGATAAATTTTGTTAGTGCTTAGCCTGACTACCTTAATGTCTTCTTACAGCAAAATATGCTTTGGGGTGGCTGGCATTGCCTAGAATGAAATATTCTAAGATCAGGATATCCTGGCATTCGGCTATGGGAACTTGTCTGTGATCTCGGAAGTTGTACATACACTTTCATTTTGGGGTGCGCCAGAGACTTTCTCAATGGGACACTGCAGCCTGAAGGACTTCATATGCACTTACCATGCACAGCAGGTTCTTTAAATAGCCAAACCCAGCAACAACATCTAGCTCTTGTTTTGCATCATGCCATCTCCATGACTCACCTCACTGCCCACATAAGAGCATCAGTTGCTTTTGACCTCTTGGCTTCTGCAGTCACATGCATATTCACTGAGAAGATTACCTAAATATTCCCAGCCATTTCTAAGCAGTGTCCAGGAGCGGACTGGAAGGTGGAGCAGAGGGATCTTGTGCATGTGCTGGTTCTTCCCAGCATCTCTGTTCAGAACTGTAGGGGTGAATCGGGATCAGGCGTGTTGCTGGGTATACACCTCAGTATGATCCCACTAGCTTTACAAAACAACTTGAAGAAGCAGACCTGCTGCAAGTTTTTTGGCTGTGCATGTGGGACCTGAGCAGCGCCTCAGATAAGATGACAGGGAGTTCTCTTTTCTCTAGGGCACTTCTTTGGAAGAGGCACAAAAGTTGTGGCACAAAGCTAACGTTAAGGGGAAATATTATAGGCTTGGTGGTATTCAGAAGGGACACCTTGGAATACAGGTCAGCATGCCCATGACCAGGCATTCTTCAGTCTTTTCCCTTCTATATAAACAAAGTATTCTCCTAGGGCTCCAGAGCGTACTAGTTTTTTGCAGGATTTGTGGTCATGGATCCGGTTTCAAGAGTGCCTCTGAAGGCTCCTTGCTGAGAAGTCTAGACCACTGTCTGCTGTGCAGACCACTCAGTGCTATAAACTGCAGACCACATTCCTCCTTCATGGATCATCGTTGACCACAGTAAGGGTACAGATGATTCTGGACACGATTGTGCTTTAGGAGATGAAATTTTCTGTGTCTGGACAAATCATGACCAACTGCAATATGAGTGACTCCACTTGCTTCAGGCTCTTTCTAGAGATTCCAGTTCTTGAGAAATTAATGCTAGAAAGAAGTCTAGAAAGGACAGCAAAAGTAGAGAGCAATGAAGGCACATCTGAAGCACCTGGTTGTAGTGCCTGGGATGTGCTCAGCACTTGTAGATTAGCTCTTCCAGTGCCAAAGCTTGGAGCACAGAGGACTGGAGCTGCTGTGGGTATCCTGATGCAAGTCTGATGTGTCCTGCCTGTGCTGTACATGTTCATGTTCAACACACTTGTGTACATGACACACTGAATCTACCACTGTCAGATCTGAGTCATGCTCTATGAATCAAAGGAAACCTGAAAGACAGGAAGGGGATCCTGAGTCAAATTTCAGAGAGAAATCTCAGTGATCTGCTAAGTGGGCAGGTCTGGATCTGGTTCTGCCTCTGTGCCTCCAGACATGGTCCCAGGGAGTGTAGGCATACAGCCTGCTACCTAGGCAGTATTTTCTTATATCACTTGCAGCGCACAGTGCAGATGTCAGCTCAGAAAGTGTGGCTGTGAAGTGATATGCAGGATGGAGAGTGGTCTTTAGACGTGCAAAACAAATTAATGAAATGGAGCCAAATCTCTAACATCTCTGTTCCTCTCTTTTCCCAAATCCACTAAAATGTGGATTTCTTTCCAAAGACATAAAGAGGTTTATTTAATCATTTTTACTAACATGCTCTAAGATTGTGAAATGCAGAGTGCCTTGGGAAAGTATTATTCAAATTCCGTGGAAGAACATCTGCTATCTGCATTACATCAGAATCAAATGACCTGATCCATCATGTAAATTATACACTAAGATATGATACCTCCCCCAAAGTCAGTGGACAGGACTTTGTTTTTTGCGTTACAATTCAGTCGTATCATATGGTCTACCTTGAAAATTACACACAAAGGCAATGATACCTCTCCCTGACGCTTCATAACCCTTTTGAATCCTGTAGTATAAACCATTTTGAGCATTATATTTTCTGCCAAAGTTTAGCAGCGAATTAAAAATGTTAAAGAAAAAAAAAAAGGAGCACAAACAATAAAAATATATTAATATTTTAAAACGAATCAATTTATTCTTTTTTTTTTTTGGAATAAAATGGAAAAAAATTTTCCATTAGAAACATTTTGCATCCTGGTAAAAGAAGCTATATGTTATGATAGACCTGCCTTGGATTTTCTCATTTTACGACTAAACTTCAGAACGTAGAGAGAAATTTGCAAGTTCACTCATGTCACTGAGCAGCTATATAAAAAGAGCTTTCCTCTCAGTCTTTTCAAGGTTTTGACTTTCTGTGGGCTAAATAAATGTATGACAATCTATCCTAGTCTTATGGAGCAAAGTTCCCTATCAAATAATTTAGACGTATTCAATACCCGCCAGGCTTTCACAGATTCAGAATATATATTTTTTTTAATATAAAAAGAAAGACATTTTTCTTTGGAGGAAGTCTGACTGGGATGTAGATATCCTCCCCATACAGTGAGGCAAGCCTCATTTCCTGAGGAAACGAGATAGGAAAGGGAAAGAGAGACCTACTTAGGCAGGAAGAAAATATGTGGAGAGGCTGAGACAGCTTAAAGCCTTGTACATGACCTATACAGTTACAAGAGGAAGAACTTGATGCTGTATGAGATTGCAAAGGGAGCTGTGATGCTCAGGTGCTCTGCCTACTGGAATTCTCAAAAAGAATCTGGCAGAATTGCTAAAAGACATTGCATCTTTGCTGGATACTCACAGAGTACAATGGATGTGAATATCATAGCCGATTTAAAATGAGAATAAGATCCCCTCTGATGCACCTTTGCCAACTATAAACTGAGGTGTTCATTATGACTTGGTACAGCTTGACTTTGAGTTTCTTCAAAGTTTTCGTATAGAACGGCACCAACTTTCAAAAGTATCACATTGAACTGTGATAGTAGGAAGTTCTAGCCAGGTTTCTAAAAAGAGTATAACTGTTAATCTTCAATCTTTTAACAGCTTAGTTTTCCTCAAACTCTAGGGAACACAAACTTAAATAAAATTGTTTGTGTGTACTGTGAACAAATAGCAAAAGAGTTGAAATTCTGACAGAGAGACCATAACACACTGATGGATAGGGCTGTATTTCATGGAATACTAATGAGGATTTTAAATGACATTTAAGAAGGGAACATGAAAAGATTGTTTTCTTCCCAGAGCTGAATTATTACTAGATCTGTATGGAATTGCAGGATACTATTATTACTTTTATATCAGAGATACTTTTCTAACCTCAATTAGCAGGAGACCAGAAGCCACGCTATGAATCTCTCACTTGCAGTTGTCAGCTATGTAAATGAATTCATAAATGTGTCCTGAAAATGGAATTGGTTTATGCAAATTAACCTGAACCACAGTTTGCAGTATAAGGAGTGTAAGAAATGATGGAATAATCTCGGTGGTGTTGGGAAGCATCACTGGATTCTAGCTGAATGGAAGAGCACCACTTGGGGAACGAGCTCCAAGGTGCTCCAGTAGAGGAAATGAGCCCCAGCCAATGACTTCAGAAGAACAAGAGTGAAGTGTCCAGCTCACTCATTTCATTGATAAAAGCCACTTTTCCTTCTTAGACTGTTTTCTTCCATGTAAAAAGAAGAATAATTTAAAGAGAAGCTGACCACCTGGAAAAGCTCTACTGGAAATGAAAATATATTTAAAATGAAAAGATCATTGTTTAGCACTCCTTATTGCTAGTTGGCTCTTAAAAATGCTTGAAAAGAAGTATAGGAATCAATGAAGCCATTCATTTTGAATTATTTGAGTACTGGTCACCTGAAAATAAATACATAAATATCTTTCTTTCCTTCACAGGTCCCTAATATTTGCTAATACATTTGGCATTTTCTCCATTATATTAAAGACGCATCATGAGAGGAAGGAACAGGCTTGTTTTTTCTTTGATGTTATGCTTTATCAGATATCTCAGTTTCTAGAACCTGTTCTTCCTTTCCAAAATAGCTGTTTCTTTCCACTAGAAATCAGGCTGTCTCTGAACTAATGACTTTTAGTTCAAAAAGTCTGGAATAACTTGTCTGCACAGTGCACTGGAATATTAATGATTTTTTGCTTTAGTGTACAAAATCATATGTTAAATTTCTGAAGATAAGGGCATCCTATTTTATCTTCTAGCGACACGACATCGGAGAGCCTTTCTGAGTGGACTAAGACACAGAGGTTTCGTCAAGGATTAATAAGCCCACGAGCAGAATTGAGCCAAGAGAAAGCGTAACATTTTAATCCATCTTTCATACTTCATAGCAATGTCTTTTCCACATTGCTGAAGGGCAGAAACAGTTTGCCAATACAGAACTGGGGTGAAATCATTGCAATGTAGTAAGGGAAGTGTCAGTCACGTTTCAGGTTGCATTGGCATGGTCCACTTAGATCTTACGTTTAATATTTGCCTCCTATCGTGTTTCATTTGTGTCACTGGGAGAAATCCACTGGGGACAGTTTCACAGGAGTTACAGCTTTTTTATGAGATTTCAAATTATATTTCCAGTCTGGACTCTTTATCAAACATGTAACAGTTTGCTGACAGCGTTCACGGCTTCAGTTCAAACACTCCACTTGTCACCTGGTTTCTGCCAGTGGCTTTCTCTGTCTGTTTCAAAAAGTTTAATCTGAGATACCCAGCAGCTTTCTTACTAATGATTATGTATAAGTCATTGTGGTGACAAATAAAAAACATCCACACTTCCATTACATCAGGTAAACTCACAGACGAAAAATTGATTCAGCAGCCGATATTTCTAACATCATGAAGCAACACTGGCTTTAAGACAGCAGATTTCTTCACAGAGAATAAATAAATAATCCATAACACATGACTGTACTGTCAATTCTGATATATGATTTTACTGAACTATATGTAATGGGTTTATCACTGAATGATGGCTCACTGGTGGGTGGGGCAAATCAGACTGCTAAGCTTTTCGTTTGTTAAGTAGCACCAAATTAGACCACCTTTACTTTCAATAGACAATCACACTTGGTATGGGCTACATTCACAGTTGTATGCAGATCTTCAAATTTGCACTAGTGTAGTGCTGTTGTCCCTTGTGTTCCTATCACCCACAATTAAAAATTATTAGCTAGGTGCTACAGTCTGAATTAAGGGGGGTAGAACGCAGCACAGGGAGTGCAATAGCAATGTCTCTGTACAGCAAAGGAGGCTCTGGGAGTAAATCCTGAGCACAGCACATTGCATAATAGGACTGCATATATACACGTACCTGTGACCTACATTTTCAGCAGTATGTAGGCTGGCATGTGCACAGCTGTAGGTCCAGCAATTCAAAAGTATTTCTGATATTATTGTTTGTGACTCAAAACAAACTAATGGATGTAATTTAGTTTTGCAATTTAATTTTAAAAGAGTGCAAAAAATTGAGCTGGTAGTTGCTGGTAGTAATGCAGATTCCATTATTAGTTTTTTGGTTTCATAAGTGGTTAAGAGAAAATTAAAAGAATTTAAAAAAAAAAATCTTTTTTATTTTAGTACTGTGGAAGAGCAAGACGAGAATAATTGTGTTTATGAAGATGGGCGCCTCAAGAAAGTACACGTGCTTATGGAAACAAATCCAAACAGTCAAGAGAGTGTGGAACTGTCAAAGTACTAAGTGCTGTGAAACTACAGGCAGAAAGTAAGTGGAAACTTAAAAGAAAGAAGTGAGAAACATGGGTTAGTGAGAATGGTGCAGATAGGCTGATGGTTAGACTAGATGATCCCAGAGCTCTTTTCCAACCTTAATACTTCTATGAGTAACTAATCTCCCGATCTCTGGTGAATAAAGAAGTTTTTTACCACTACTTGCTTCAAAAGCAATTATTTTGTCTGTGAACATTTAGTACTTTGTACATATTGGAGGTATGAACAGATGCATCATCTAAATATTGCATTTCTGTGTTCATTTCCTTTGTCTGGCTTTAAATGTCCATGCAGTGACTGTCCAATAGATTCAAGACTCGTGGCTTGTTTATTGCTTGTTTCTGTTTACAGTCAAGATTGCAAACCTCTCTCCTGTCATTAACAGAACCATTGCACTGAGCTTCTTATATTCAGTCTTCCATGCATAAGGACAAAAATATGTCCTTAGATAATCTAGAAAATAATATGTATTTCATATATATCTGAATACCTAAATAAATGTTCAGGAATTATTTTGTCAGACTGGCCACTACATTTCTTCAACAGAAAAATCTACCTCACAGAGCTGGGAGAAGGTGGTGAAGATAAGGGCAGAATCGCCTTCTCCAGCACCATTCCATTTGACAACCAGCTCACTAGCAGAAGCATCAGTGGCACAGTTACCTACAAATATCCATCTTGTCATAAGGTTTATAATCAGGTATGAAAATAAGATAGGAAATTCCACCTTGATATATAGACCTCATTTCAATTTGACATATGTACCAATAACTCCTGGTTCTGGTAGCTACACAGAAGAGTACGACCAAAGACTGGGTTTTCTGACTTGAAAGCCCAGGTTTTATTAAAATACATGCTATGTGGTGTAAATATAACAATACCAATAAAGTTATATAGAATTGCTTGTCATATGAACAAACCCCAAAGTTTTAATGAAAAAAAAAAAAAAAAGCGTTCATAATTAGGATCAATATATCTTCTCACAAAGTCAGAAATATTATATTCAGCAGAATTAATACGTATTTTTGTCAGTCACTGGAGGATAGTAACTTTTCACTAATTTGGCAGATTTGTCCATTTTGCTGTTCTTCCCACTTCCTACTAATAAAAAATTTATTTCAAATTTGACAGCTTTCTCTATTATGATCTTGAACACCCTCCAAAAATCTGTTGGCTGTTGATAAATTTGAAGTCAAGTTTGTTTGACTCTCACTTTTTTCTACAATATGAGTATCTTTGGGTAAGAAAAGCTCTAAATGTATGACATTTACAAAGAACA